>NC_143258.1:87766611-89126611 GCF_984573655.1 Nuphar pumila | reverse complement strand
ATTCCTTGTAGAGGAAGGCTAACAACTTCTCGCAGGGAGCTGTACGAGCAAAAACGAAGTGAAGGATATATATAAGATTTATATTTAATACTAATCAAGATACAAAACTATTGAGCTATAAATCATAGATGAAAGGTCTATTCGATCAATCTGACCATATAGATGTGTTGAGCATAGTTTGTTTACTAAATATTAGACCTTTATCATGTCTTTTCAAAGTAAAAATGTGTTTTTTTTTTGTTGTGAAATTTTGATACATTGTCATTAATTTTTGAAGCCTTTAAAAAACTTGTGTATGTTATAATCACATGATTCAAAACTTATTTCCTCCCAAACAAACATGGTAAATCACATCTATAAGGTTTGATTTACAAAAAATTATAAAATATAAAATAAAAGTGATTTCTACTCAATAGTTTCATACCTTTATTTCACACACGTGTGTTGTGACAGAAATAATAGCTCCTCATGATACTGACTTGTAAATTTTGTAGATTTGATATAGTAAAAGATACAAAATAGTCTAATTTTCTGGCCAGGACACTAGCTTTGTGCTAGTTAGCACGGGGATGTTCAAGTATTGGAAGGATCATCCCCCATATTAGCAACCTCTCCGGGAGACATTTTGATGTAAAGATCCTTCTTTTACCATAAACTAGTAGGGGTTTGACTAACCCCAGCTTGGGTAAAAAGAAAAAAATAGCTATCATAGTGGGTTTTTTTTTTTTTTCTGAAGGAATGTTTTTGTTTTTTAAGAAAACCATGGTGGGTTTCAAACCCCCCAGTTGAACTTAAAACTCATAGAGGCCATTTTGACAAAATATGGCCCCTCTGATATGTCTTCAGTATGGTCAAAGAATTGACTATTGGATTGTATTTTTCTAAGTAAAAATATAATTTTTTGAGGGTTACAAATTTGGTATATTGCAAGCCATTGATTTTTTTCTGAAAAATCAGACACACATCAGAAAAACATGATCTAAGGGCCAGTTTTATACTAAAGCCAATATGCAGATCACATTAGAAATTTTCACTGGAGGCTTTGAAACGTATGAGTTCTGTAAAAAGAAAAATCATCCTAATTTCAAGCAGCATTTTCATCAAACAAAACATCTCGACTAATAATGATTTTGTTAGTCTTCAAATTAAACAATCTATAACCTTTAGACTTGGAACTATAACCAACAAAAATGCAATTTTCACTTCATCAAGCTTGTACCTCTTTTTTTTTTGAATTTGAGCATAGCAAATGCTTCCAAAAACTTTCAAGTGTTTCACCAAAGGCTTCCTTCCACTCCATGCTTCAATTGGAGTTTGATTCCACACGGCCTTTGTGGAACTTCGGTTGAGCAAATATACAACTGTATAAACAGCTTCGGCCCAAAATTCTTTTGGCAAACCTTTATCATGCAGCATAGATTTTGCCATCTCCATCACCGTTTGATTCTTTCTTTTGGAAACTCCGTTTTATTGTGGTGTGTAGCCAACGGTCAACTACCTTTCCGTGCCTTCATCTTCACAAAATTCTTGGAATTTGTTTGAAGTATGCTCCTTGCCATGATCACTTCTTAACGTCTTAATGTAGTTGGCACTTTGCTTTTCAACAAGGCTTTTGAACTTCTTGAAAATTGAAAACACTTCAGATTTTTCTTTCATGAAATAAATCCAAGTCATTCTTGAAAAATCATCAATGAAAAGGATGAAATACTTGTTGCCTCCATGAGAAGTAGTTCTCATAGGTCCACAAACATCCGTGTGCACTAGCCCCAAAATTTCCTTGGCTCTCCATGCAACTCCTTTAAGAAATGGTTGCCGGTGTTGTTTTCCAAGTGCACAACCTTCACACACTTCATGTTTCTCATCAATCCTTGGTAAGCCATATACCATCTCATTTTGTTAAAGTACTTTGAGGCTGTGAAAATTCAAATGGCCATACTTCTTATGCCACAACCATGAATCTTCAATGACATGTGCTTTCAATGCTTGAGTTCTACTATATTTGAAGTTGATTGGAAAACTTTGATTGGTTTGCATTTTGATTTTCATTACAAGCTGTCTACCAACCTTTTTGTAGATACAACACTCATAATCATCAAAGTTAAGTGCATATTTATGCTCAAGAAGCTGTCCAAGACTCAATAAATTTTGGTCCAAATCAGGAACAAATAAAACATTATGAATGAACTTCGTACCTTGCTTGGATTGGACTCTAATGGTTCACAATCCTTGTGCTTGAGCTATGACTCCATTTCCCATCTTCACTTATGTTTTTACAGATTCATCTAAGTCCACAAAAATGATTTTATCTCTTGTCATGTGATTGCTACAACCGCTATCAAGGTACTACGCATCATTCTTGATTTCGGTGGCCATGTGACAGGCATAGAACAAGCTTCCTTCTCCTTGTTTTTCTTCTGAAAATTGTGCTTGTTGGTTGGTCTTGAACCTGCAATCTTTCTTCAAATGGCCAACTCTCTTGCAATAATAGCACTTTGGTTTGCCTTTGTGCCAACAATCTTTCTCAAGATGATTTCTCTTGCCACAATGGCTGCAATGTTGCAAATTTTCTGCATTAGAGGTTCTTTGAAAGTTGTTTCTTCCTCTTCCTCTTGAATTTCTGCCTCTACCTCTTCCACGGCCATATCTTCCACCTCTTTGTGAGTTTCTTCCTCTTTGATAGCAAGTAGAGATCTCTCTTTCATTGGTCTTGGGGTTGAAATTCAGATTTGATTGGAAAGCACTTTCAATGGATTTTTCAGCATGTCTAGCTATCCTTCTCTCATGAGCCTTCAAGGATCCCAACAACTCTTGAACACTCATTGAGGGGATATCTTTTGTTTCTTCAATTATGGACACCATTGGATCAAATTTGGGGGGTAAACTAACAAGAATCTTTTCTATAATTCTGCTTTCATTAATTTTTTCACCAAAGGTTTTCATTTCATTTACAATTTTGATGATCTTTGTGTAGTAATCTTGAATATTTTCAACATCACTCATCTTTAAATTTTCAAGCTCTCTTCTAAGAGTTTGAAGGGTGACATTCTTTACCTTGATGTTCTCTTGGAACTCATTTTGTAGAATCTCCCATGCTTCCTTGGCTTTTTCGGTTCCCATGATTCTTGAGAAGATATACGAAGTTACACCTTGCTGGATATATGAAAGAGCTTTTGCATCCTTCTTCCTATTCTCTTTGAGGGATTTTTGCTCTTGATTGGTGAGACCTTCTTCAAATTCTGGTTCTTTATAGTCATTCTCTACATATTCTCATAAGTCTTGTGATCTGAAAATTATTCTCATTTTTACAAACCAATGGTCATAGTGCTCACCGAAGAATATGAGAATTGGAGGATCATCACTAGTATGATTGACCATCTTGTGTAGATGAAAAATTACTCAAATTTTCTGGTTTTAGGGAATGAACAAGGCTGTGGAACTGGGCTCTGATACTAATTTTGTTGGGTGTTCGGCCAAGAAATGAGAAGAATTGATTGGAGCCAAGATTAATTTTTGATTCATTCATCTGAAACTAATTTATAGCTGAGTACAACAATATTCTAGGTTTATTGGAACACTCAGAGATAATTCTATATTAGTCACAACATTCTAGGTTCATTGAAATACTCAAAGATAATTCTAGACTAGTCACTTGCCAACTAACTCATTAACATCACTTTCCAACTACCTAAGTTAGCACATTAGTCAACAAAGAGTCATGACCTTCGCACATGGGGGCTGCTCATCAACCCTGTAGTGTCGCCCCTCACTGCTTTACCAATGTTTCTCTCATCTACAATTGATGGTCTCATCCACATGTGCTGGTCCGCCCAACACCCAAGTTCGCAGCCAGCAACACTACCCCACACTGTATGGTTCCTTCTATGCACTTGCAAGTTAGGGTCTTACTTGCCTCTCCCACTTGCATTTTCAACGCCCTTATTAAACCTGCAAGATACTCTTCCACAGGCTTCTCAAATTGCCAAAGTGGACTACCTTGCTCCTAGTTGTTATCTTCTGTAGGCACCATGCTGCCAGGCATGCCATCTACCTTAGGCAAACCTGTCCTTAGGTTTATGGAATCACTCTGCCATGAACGCTTACAAGTGAAGAATGGATTCAACAAGCCTCTTGGCTTTCTCCACTCCACCTTCTCTCTTTCAACTTTCCATAAAGCTGCAAGGTAAGTCTCTTTACCTTACCCCAATCTCTCTGTTAATTGCAAGGCCGACACTACCTGCAACTTTGAGGGTCCAACAAACATTGTTGGGACCATACACGGGGCCTTCTCATCACCTATCACTAGGGACTTCAAGTGAGGGAACACAACCACCTTTGCTCGCTCAAAGAAGTCAACACCAAAGATGACATCAAAGTCATCCATCTTGACCGCAGTCAAGTCACACGATTCCATTCAGCTTTCTATTTGAATAGGCACCATTCGTGCCATTCCACGGACTTTGAATGGTTGCACATTGATGGTCTTCAACCGACCATCACTTCTCTTCAAGGTGAGTCCCAACCTGGCCACTTTTCTTGTGGCCACAAAATTGTATGTTGCCCCACAATCCAACATAACACTTGTAAGAGTGTTATTAATATGTGCCTACACATGCAACAACCTGGATCTTAGCTGAGCGTAGCCCTCACTATGCAAAGCATTCAACATCTGCGTGGGTTCACTTGCCAATATGAACCAGATGTTGAATCAGAAGCATCAACCTTGATTGCAACATTCAAAGCCTTCCTTTGTGAACAATCTTTGGCTCGATGAGGTCCTTTGCAGATAAAGCAACCCGAAAAAGAAGTTGACTTCCTGCTTCCTTCCTTCTTTTCCTCTATTTGGTACTTTTTAGTGAACTCATGATAAGCATGTGAAGGCTTATCTTTCACCTTTGATACATCATTGTTAGCCTCCAACCAGGGCATCCACAACAACCAATATCGAAGCCAGATTGCTCACTTTCTGCCGTCAAATTTCTGATTATGCTCACGTTTGCAACCTACTCATGAAGTTGAAGAGCTTATCTTCATTCATCATGTTTTTCACATCAAACATTAGTGTCGAGAATTGCTTCACATATTCTTGTGCAGACCTCGTATGCTTGAGTTTTTGAAGGGACTCCTGAGCCACCTATGTAGAGTTTGTGGGCATGAATTGTGCCATAAGTTCTTTTTTCATCCCTTCCCATGTAGATATACGACCACTACTGACTGCACCACTTCTTGCACGTGTCTGCCACCATAGCTTTGCATCCTCATGGAGATATATGCTAGTCACCAGCAAAGGTATGTGCTGGCTTAAAATACATCTCCATGTCCCATAAGAAGTTATCTAAGTCCTTCGCACTCCACATGCCATTGAACACTTTTGGTTCAAGGACCTTAGTCTTCCTTTGTTCCATTCCACCCGTGCTCTTGATAGCATATTTAAGCACTGCAATATCCTCTTGAACAACTTTGTTGGCCAAGATTCATGAGAGTGGTAATGTTTTTCGACATTACTACAATTTGTACATCAAGTGCAGTGAATGTCTCCTCCATATGCATTAACTGAGTACACAATTTCTCCAATGCAGCCATAGCAACACCCTCAAAAGTCAAACCTAGCTCTGGTACCAATTGTCATAGGTGCAACTTTTCAACTTCAAGTCTACACCACGTGCGGCCTAGACTCTCCGAACTCAAGGGAAGCTAGCTAGCAACCTTTGCTCACATCTAAGAGACTTGCTTGCAAGACTCCACCTTAATAGTTTCCGCTTGCATCGACTGGCACACACACACTCACTTGCACATACTTAGCCAAAAGGCTTAATGCTTTCTTTGTTTTACTTTTACACTGGAACATGAACAAGTACATGGAATTGCCTTATGCTTTCTGCCTCTAGGCTTATATACAACTCTACAACCACTTAGTCACACACAAGAAGTTGCGCTTGTTCGGTCACAAGGGTGCCTCCTACCTACTTCACGCCCAAGGAGTGTGCTCCTTCACAAGGTGCACCCCTCCTTCAGGCCCAAGGGTCACGACCCAATTTCCACGCGGGGGTCGCTTATCAACTTTGCAGTGTCGCCCCTCACTGCTTCACCAACATTTTGCTCGTCTGCAGTCGGGTCTCATGCTGGTCTGCCCAGCACCCAAGCGAGCATCATGCAGCACTACCCCACACTGCACGGTTCCTTCTAAGCACTCGCAAGTTAGGGTCTTACAGCTATGTAGGGATTGTGTGTGGAAAGAAACTAGAGAGAGAGTGAGATGCCAACTACTGCATATATAGGGTGGGACACGAGGGGGCCAGTCCAGCTTAGCTTAGAGGGTGCCGTGCTGCCTCTACTCCCATGTGGAGGTTTTGTTAACACGTCCAGCTCACTCAACCACCAACTCAGATACCCTCTCAAAAGAAAAATAAAAAAAGAACTCTCTTTCTCCTCCCTCTTTTTATTGTTTCTGTTTTTCCTTGTTGCAATTCCTTAATCAATTTGAATGGGCGGACTTTCATGGCAACCTTATAACCTGACCTTACAATATTAGCCTCCACTTTTATTCGAGACTCACCTACTCGTTCTACCTTGGCCCGGTTCGATTCTCTAAAAATACACTTTGGCAAGGTTTGGTAGGTTATCTCGCTAGACCCTCCTAGAGCAAGGTTTGAGGTTGAGCTCCGAGTCGGTGCATATGACTCGGTTTGATGGCGAGTGTCTTGGCTCCCTCTTGTTTTGAACGTGAAAGTCTTGGCCAATCTCTCTCTCTCTCTCTAACACGAGCCTCTTGGTTGGCTGAGCCTATCATACTTGTTCAGAACATAGCAACAAACATCGCGAATTTTTCGAAAATATAAGAAAAAAACATTGCTCTATTATGTCAGCGATCTAAAAACACTCAGAGTATCATGATGTTTTTGTGAAAATATCAAAGTTATGTTTTTATCAGGTTATATTTTTATTCCTTCTTACATATTGTCCCTAATTTTTGTTTATATCTGTACTAATATTTTGCAGATAAAAACACGAAAGAAAGTTTCATAAGAACTCGTGCCGTTATTTTTTTTTTATTTTTTTTGTCACTATGGTTTAAAGTACTCTCTCTCTCTCTCTCTCCTCTTTGAGAATGCTTGTCTAAACAAGAAACAATAAGAACCTTCTAACGCTAGTTCCGTGGCAGGTCAACTTCAGCATCTCGTTTTCACAAGGTTCAGTAGAATCTCACTATTTCTTTATAGCCGGAGGGCCCTCAGCAAGAAACCAAGACTAATCGACGTGCAAAACCGTATAAGAGAAGCAACGCTTAGTTGTTGCACACACGTTGTATCACATAAGGAAAGCCAAAAGCCAAAGAAGCCTCAAAATGAAGCAGCAGCTCTCCATGGAGATGAGTTTGGTGAGGAGTCTGAGTCGCCATGAGGCAAGGAAGCTTGGCTGTGGTGTAATTGTTGCAGGATGCGTCCTCCTCTCAGTCTTCTTCCTTGCTGTCTTCGGTGCCTTCTTAGGCCCTGCACACAACTGTAAACACTCCTTCATACCCTCATAATTTCTTCTCAATTCTGACACCACCATCTTTACTCAAAATTTTATCACCTATTGTATACAACATATATACCTTAATCATTATTTCATGGCACATTTCTAAGAATCAAACAATAACGGGTTTTGCAGATGAATTGAAGCTGTTTGTTGGTTCTAGCCAATTTATGGCAAAGATTGAAAGTCCACTTATTGAACAACCTTTCATTCCTCCGTCAGGTATTCATTATATATGTTGTTGGAGATTAACCACAAAGTATGATTTCATTTCATTTTCTTTTTTTTGGTGCTGTAAAAAAAAAGGTGATGCATTACAGTTACATATGATGGATTCATATTGTATGTTGGCATTTTCATAACACGCATTATGTCTGCAGAGGAACTAAAACTATCTGCAGACGGTTTGGTGATGGAAAATAACGAAACCAGAAAGAGTTATCAGACAGGTAATGATTCCATGGTGATCAGAAACAACTTCTGTGTCGCTTTAGATGCAGTAGAAGTCATTGGTTGCACTATATGAGGCCAACCATCTTTGTAATTTTTATGCAAAACGTTTCTAATGGCAGCTGGTTTTGCATCAGATATCAACTTAAAATAGTTGTGGGTTACAGACCTTCTAGTGTATTTCACTCCCATTGGCTTCGACTTAGTTTGCATTGAAAGCATAAATTAGTTTCTCCTTGTATCCTACTTCCCTTGAAAGGAAAGAAAAGTTTTCTGTATCATCTGTCCAATTGGAGCTCTCATCCATAACCTTTCTGCATTGCAACTTTCTAATGTTCATTACTTTTTGCTGTCGAAACAGAATTATCAACGGGGGCTAGTATGAAGAACATGACAATTATTGAAACCAAAGACCATTTTGAGTCAGGTGATCTATCTTGATAATAACAACAATAAATTACTTTCTTGAAGTTGAAATGTCTTGTATTAGGTACACTAATAGGTCGTATATATTGCTGTCATCAACTTATTGCTTGACATCTTTCAATAATTGACTACAGAGAAACTGAACTCGACACAGATTAGTCCAAACATGACTAGGACAGGCAATCCACAATTAGGTAAAGATTTCTATTTTTAATGAGGGTAATTAGGTAAAGATTTTGGCAATAGAAAAAATACCTTCTTTCATTTTTTTTATTTATATCGTGAAACGTAAGTGAAGTTTATTTATTTATGAAGACTTACAAACAACTAGTACTCCCTAAGCATGCATGCTTAATTTTGGAGTTGTTCATGATATCTATCCATTTTATTTAATAAGTTGGAATTTGTAACTCATTTTTGAATTTTCGTTCCTTCTTTTGGTGATGCGATTGCAGAAGAGAGGCGAGAAGAAAAACTACCCGTTTGTGATTTTTCACAACCACGATCAGATTTTTGTTACGTCGAAGGCGATGTTAGAATTCATCAAAATTCGACAATATTTTTTGTGAATCCTCTCACTGAAGTTCCTGCTGATGGATTCTGGAAACTCCGTCCTTATGCGCGAAAGACGGACTTGAGGGCAATGAGTGGAGTTACAGAACTAAAAGTGAAGCCATTGATGAATTCTCAAGACCTTCCTCCTTGCTCAGTAACTCATGATGTTCCAGCCATTGTGTTTTCCACAGGTGGATACAATGGAAACCTCTTCCATGACTTTACTGATGTTATAGTCCCTCTTTTCCTTACTTCACACCACCACAATGGGGAAGTCCAGTTCATCAATACAAATGGCAAGCATTGGTGGATAAACAAGTTTGGCAAGATAATTAAACAACTCTCTCATTATGAGATCATTGATTATGATAATGATCACAGGGTTCATTGCTTTAAACAGTTAAGAGTGGGTCTAACTGTACATAAGGAATTTAGCATAGACCCAGCAGTCAAGTCTTTCAATGGGTACAGCTCCATGCAGGAATTCAGAAAGCTAATAATGGATGCCTACTCACTGAAGAGAACTACAGCCATTCAAATTAAAGATGGTGAGATGAAAAGGCCAAGACTGTTGATACTAGCACGAAAGCGCACTCGAAAACTCAGAAACTTGAACCAGATTGTAAAATTATCGAAGAAATTGGGATACGATGTCGTTGTCGCAGACGACAGCATGACAGTAAACCTGGCTAAGTTTGCAAAGATTGTGAACTCCTGTGATGTGATGATGGGTGTTCATGGTGCTGGGTTCACCAACATGGTCTTCCTCCCAGCTGGGGCTGTGGTCATTCAGATTGTTCCCTTTGGTAGACTAGACTGGATCTCCACTGTCTTTTTTGCAAGGCCTGCTAAGGACATGAAGTTCAATTACCTTGAGTATAACATAAATATTGAAGAGAGCACCCTAATAAACCAGTATCCCTTAGATGATCCTGTCTTTAAGGACCCCATATCCATACATAGAAAGGGTTGGAATTTCGTTTCAGATGTATATTTAAGGAAACAAGATGTAAAGCTTGATCTGAATAGGTTCAAGGGCGTTTTGGTAGATGCCCAGAAGCTTCTACATCAACAAAATTGAGGTTTGATGCAGAAGCCTTCTATACCGTGTATAATAACTTAATTTTCACTTTTGTCCTTTAAATATCAGTTTACGCCAAAAAAGAAGCTTTCTTTTACTGTGTATCTTTATTTCATTTTTAAGGCAAATTGGTGCCTCTCATTCAGTTTTTATCTTGGAATATAGCAAAAGAATTCTACTTTTTGTAATCATCCCAGTATTATTTGAAAAGTGGTGAGCCACATGTGTCTTTATCTGGATTAGATACAATATTTGCTACAAAAGTTTGTGGCGCTGATTGTTTTGATCTAGTCGGAGTTCATACTTGGATTCAACGTGGTCCAAATGCTAGGAACTGGTGATTGGATCATGTTTTCCAACCTAAAAACACGATTTTATGTGTCTAGAAAATATCATATATTGTAAGCCATTGATTTTATTAGCTTTATAAAGCGGTTTATGTGACATAATCGGCGGTCCAAGTGCCCCATTTCCACTTAACAAAACATGTAGATCGAATATTTTGGATCACAGAGTGGGTTGGGACCTGAGCCGCTAGGCAGGTGGTCTAGGTTCAAATCTCATGGGCGTCACCCCTTACACAAGCCGAAGCATGACGACTACCTGGGGTAAGGAGTAAGCCCATGGAGTTTTACGTTGTCAGGATAGCAGCAGTAAGTACGGCAGGCAAAGCCAGCATAGCTTAGGTACCTAATTATGGGGGTTTCTCCATGTCAATATCAAAAAAAATGTAGACATCATCATCACGTAAGGTTAGTTTCATAAAGAATATATATATATATATATATATATATATATATATATATATATATATATATATATATATATATATATATATATATATAAGTTGACTTTTGCCTTTTGTAGCATTTGCAAAAATGCACAATGGACATGATGAGACAAGTGGGAATTTTTGCTGGCGAGTGCCAAATGAAGCAACAGCATTAGGTCCACTGATTCAGCATAAAGATGAGGAGGATTTTGTAGATTGAGAAAAAGAAATAAGGTGGTCATTGCACTTACAGTTGGCTTTGTTGAATCGAGTTGAGTGGCGTATTGGTGACGACCTCATGATTCCCTGGCTCAGTAGTGAAGAGTAGTTAAATTAATAACTAATGATTGATTGTGAGTAACGATACGAGTAAAATGATTGACCCTGGACACCCATAAAAAGTAAGGAAGCAATCTCTCTCTCTCTCTCTCTCTCTCTGATCTACGACCCGAATCTGAACCACATTGTTGGATATGGTCATTTTCATGCTCATGTGATCTGGATTCAGATATTGAAACATATGTGACAGCAGGTATTACAAGCTCAGATCTGACTGGATCTGGATCTATGGCATGGGATCTAGATGAAACCGGGTGCAATTTATAAAAGATTGATCTGGTTGTATTTTTTTCCTTTTTGAAAAAAAAATCTCGCCAACCCCTGTACAACACCTATTCAACGCGTTATTTCCAAGTTTCCAACTCAAAGAGGGAGCATACCCCCTTTTTTTTTTCATTGACAACATCGTGGCGCTGTGAAAGCCTTGACCCAGAATGAAGGTGGATGGTTCAAATCTCCATATCAGGATGAAAAATCCAAACTAAAGTTGTTTTTCTTGGAAAGATATTTGGGTATCAAAATCAAGGAAAGTATGAAGAATGTAAAGAAAACTGAATGCACATTAAAATTTTGATATATTAAAATATTATGGTTTGTTTGGGAGCCAGTGTTACAGGGATGCGGGCAGGTTATATGTTCCCCCCAAGAACACGCACTGTAGCTACAGTGCATGTTCCTGGGTTCCCACTGAGCGAAGCGTGGCCCTCAGTGGGGGTGTAGGGGGAGCCGTACACCACCGTACATCCTGCAGGCTGATGTACGGCGGTGTACGGCTCCCCCTACATCCCCACTGAGCGCCACACGACGCTCAGTGGAGACCCTGGAACATGCACTGTAGCTATACAGTGCGTGTTCCGGGGGTGTACACGCAACACCCTCTGTACAGGGATGTAGAACATGGGAATGCAAACAGATCAGATCGGGACAGCTAGTTAAATACATGAAAGAGTTGGATCCGAAACAGCCACAAATTGTAAAAGCTCCATCCTGGATCCGACCCATTTGTTGAAATCTGAAAAAGGATTTGGCCAGCTAAATCCCCTCCCATCAAAGGCGGAGCTTGTGGGGGACAGTCCTAGCCCAGCCCGGATTCCCGGGTCGGATCTAGCACCTGGTGAGGGCGGGCACCCACCCGTGCTGGATCCAACTCGTTTAACTTATTACCCCTCAGCCCCTCTTCTTCTTCGATCTTGATTTTGAGTGACTTAGCCCTTGCCCTCATCTTTCTCAAATCCCCCGACTCCCGATGACCGATCTAACGTTGCCCAGCCGCCCAGTTTCTTCTCCGACATCAGCGAAGCTTCTCCTCCGACGTCGACCACCCACGCTTCTCCTCCAAGCCTCCGATGTTGCTCCCGTGCTCCTGAGTGAGCGAGATGATGAGACACCAACCGAGCACGATGACAAGACACCAATCTTTTGGGTAATTTGACTAATCAAATATGTGCTAG
Source organism: Nuphar pumila (assembly GCF_984573655.1). NCBI lineage: Eukaryota > Viridiplantae > Streptophyta > Magnoliopsida > Nymphaeales > Nymphaeaceae > Nuphar > Nuphar pumila. The sequence goes on along the minus strand of NC_143258.1, from coordinate 89,114,022 downwards.
TTTGATTTAATCAAATTATAGGTGGATTAGAGTGAATTTAATCAAATCAACTCCGAAGTAGGGTTGATCCTGATCTGAAACAATTCACTGCATTTATTTTTGATCAAATTTTATTTAAAATAAAAAAATAATTTACCCATTTTGGGGATAAATCCTATTTTTTGTTCCTGAATGAGATCCTATGCATATATTCATATGTATATATTATATACATATATACATATATGAGATGTCTCTCAGTCTTTAATCTCATGTTAATTATTTGACTCACAAATTAAATTAAAGTAGAAGATGAGTGTTGACTGTTGATGGTAATTTATATATGTTTTTTGGTGCAATAATTCTACTTTATCTACTCATTTTAGTTGGAACAATGCTAGGAGAAGGTTGTGAATCAGTGATTTCTAAATTTTAGAATAAGTCCTGATTTCTGAATTATAGAGTCAATTATCTACTTTATCTACTCAAATTATATAGAATTATAGAAAAGTCCTGACTTCTAACTTGTGTTTTAATGTTCTGATATCCAAATTAATTATCTTTGGACAGTAGGAGAAGGTTGTGAATCAGTGAATTTATTTGAAGGACAAAAAGATATATTTGAAGGTTGTGAATTAGTGAATATCGTTTTGAGTGGTGCTAACTCTTATCTAGTTACTCTCCTAGTGACTTGTGAGTATATGCTTAACTCTTATTTAGTTGCAATTTATAAATTTATTGTTGTTATTTGTCTTGATCCATACCCTATGCACGATTATTAATTTGTTATAGTTGTTAAGTGTTAATTGTTATAGTGTTAATTTGTTAATTGTTATAAACTTATAGTGTTATATTGGTATTTTTTTGTCATTTATTACCAATCAGTAATTGTATTTGATTCAGTGTACTTGTCTAGAATTGTAATGATTAATTGTGTAGATTATTGATAGTTTACGTATTTGATTAATAATTTTATCATCAATCAGTAACTGTATCTGATTCAGTGTAGTGTAGAATTATAATGATTAATTATGTAGATTATTGATAGTTTATGTGTTTGATTAATAATTTTATCACCAATCAGTAATTGTATCTGATTCGGTGTACTTGTGTAGAATTGTAATGATTAATTATGTAGATTATTGATAGTTTACATGTTTGATTAATAATTTTATCACCAATCAGTAATTGTATCTGATTCGATGAAAAATTTATACTTGCTTTTCTCTAGTTTTTTTCACTACCTTAACATGATGTTATTCAATTATTTTTTTATTATTTATCACCAATCAGTAATTGTATCTGATTTGGTGTACTTATGTATAATTGTTATGTTGAACAGTTAAAGTAATACTTCTGTAAGTTGAAACAGTCAAAGTTATGCTCATGTAGTATCTTATTTATTTGTAGAATTTAAAATGGAAAGAGGACAATCTTCGAGCACTAAGAAAAGAAAAAAACTTGTTATCATTTTTTTCAAAGTTAGACAACTCTTCAGATGGACAAGTCGAGGAAACTCTAAGTCGTACTCCAACCATTCCTTTATCACCTGAGCATATTTCATCTCTGAATCCAACTTCAGAATCTGATTTTTATATTGAAAGAGATCCGGATAAAAGAAAGCGTATGTGTGATCACCCTGTTAATGAAATAGATCGAATTAGACGTGCTTATCTGAGGGTGGGACCTTTTCAACCAAAACTTGCACAATACCCAAGTAGACAATGTGGAAAACAAGTGCGTTGATGTCAAGAACATTGGTATGATAAGTTTCGTTGGTGAGAGTATTATCCTACAAAAGATAAAGCATATTGTTTTTATTGCTTTCTTTTTCTTTATAATAGCCCTTCTTCGAATCTCTCAGCATTGGCAACTGTTGGGTTTAATAATTAGAAGAGGGTTAGTCAAGGAGAAAAATGTGCTTTTCTTACCCATGTCGATTCTTCATCATCTTCATATCATAATGTATGTGTAAGAAATGCAGAGATTTTGATGAGACCGGGTTATCACATTGACAAAGTAATGAATGTTGTATCTCAAGAGGAACGTCAAAAAGCTCGTTTGAGAGTAAGAACCTCAATGTAATTAGCTCTTCAGTGGTTAGTGCTCCAAGGCTGCACATTTAGGGGCCATGATGAATCTTTATCTTCGTTGAATCATGGAAATTTTATTAAACTAGTTGATTATTCTGGAAAAATAAATGTAGATGTTGGTAAAGTTGTTCTGGCTAATGCTCTAAGAAATGTCACATATACTTCTCCAGATATCCAGAGGGAGATTTTGCACATTATGGCAAACCAAGTACAAGGTATGATTCATAATGAAGTTGGAGATGCATCGTATTGTATCCTTGTTGATGAAGCACGAGATGCATCTAAACGAGAATAAATGTGCATTATATTGAAGTTTGTGAATGAAGAGAGAATTTTAAGAGAATGATTTTTGCAATTATAAGTGTTAGTGATACTACCTCGTTGAATCTGAAAAATCAAATTTCTGATATTCTTAATAGTCACAACCTTCAAATTTAGAATATGCGAGGACAAGGGTACGATGGTGCTAGTAATATGCGGGGTGCTTGGAATGTGCTTCAAGCTTTATTTCTGAAGGATTGTCCTTATGCATATTATGTCCACTGTTTTGTGCATCGTTTGCAATTAACATTGGTTTCTACAGCTAAGGATATTCGTGACATTTGGCAATTCTTTTCTCACTTGGATAATGTTGTTAACATTATTACTTCTTCGCCTAAGCGTGTTGGTGAGTTGAAAGCTGAACATAGAAAAGAAATTGAGCATTTGTTAGAAACTGAGGAACGATTGACAGGAAGTGGGGCTAATCAGATTAGGAACTTGCATAGAGCTGGAGCTACTCGTTGGAGTTCTCATTATGAAATTGTAAAGAGCTTGATGGATATGTACGTTGCAATATGTAAAGTATTTAAGTGCCTGATTGAAAATTCTCTAAGTGCTAGATCTCAGGCTGAAGTTGATGGTGCATACACTTGCATTACAAGTTTCTAATTTGTATTTGTCTTGCATTTTATGAATCAAATATTTGAAGTTACTGATATTCTATGTCAGGCCCTTTAGAAGAAAAATCAAGATATCTTGACTGCTATGAGATTTGTCTACACTACAAAGATTGTGCTTCAAGCTTTGAGAGAAGATGGTTGGGAAGAATTCCTTCAAGAGGTAGCATCATTTTGTTCAACAAATGATATTTTCCTACCTGACTTTAGTGGTTCATATATGGTTGGTCGATCCCGTGGTCGTGAGTATCCATCAGTTGAGCATCACTATCATTTTGATGTTTTCAATAAAGCTATAGATTTCTTGTTGGTGGAGTTAAATACTAGATTTAATGACACATCAGTCAAACTTTTTTCTCTCAGTGCGACATTGGATCCTAGAAACTCATTTGAATCCTTTAATATAGCTAATATTTTCAAGCTTGCAGAGAAGTTCTATCCTCAAGATTTTACACCACAAGATATATTTTACTTGAAAGCAGAGTTACAACATTATGAGATTGATATGGATTCTGATCCTTGATTTCAAGTACCTACTCTACCTGATTTGTATCAAAAGTTGGTTGCAAGTGGAAGGTCAAAATGTTATGTCATGCTAACTAGATTATTTCATCTTGTATTGACATTACCAGTTTCTACAACCACTACAGAATGAGCATTTTCAGTGATGAAGCATGTGAAGACGGAAATTCGTAACAAAATGGACGATGATTTTCTTACTAACTGTATGACATTGTACATGGAACGAGAATATACTATGACTTTAGTTATAGATTCTCTTATAGATGAATTTTATGTTGCGGGTAACCGTCGGGGTCCATTTTAGTTGGTACTTTGTACTTTGATTTATTTTGTCATAAATAAAATTTACGCATTGTTATGAACTTCAAATTATCGCACCAGTGTTATATATTGCCATTAGATAATGTTTAAGAACTTTCCGTTGAGGTTGAGAAAGACTACAACAAATAGTTTGATTTGTCTATATGAAATAGATTTTTATTAATAATTGTAGCCATTTTTTATTTTATCTCAAAAAAAATTTGGGGGGGGGGGGGGGGGGGCGCTGCCCTCAAACCCCAGACTATCACACCAATGTTTTTTTTGCTACACCCCTGTTTGCCCCCCCCCCCCCACCTCACATGAATCCTAGCTACGTCCCTGCCTCCCATGGATCATCCAGTCGCCCCTCCCATTCCAAGTTTGAGATAGTGAATGATAGAAACCGACCGGGATTCCAAAAATACTCATAGCCATGCCCCAACACTGGCTCCCAATTAAACATAGCCTTAATGGAGTTCAAGAAACTTGACAAAGTTCTGTGTGGCGCTCGACCTGAGCTTTGGGCTAAGCATTGTATCTATAACAGGTTTCTTGAGAAAGAAACCATACCCGACATGAAGACTTGGTTGCACTGGCTTAGCCTGCCATATATATGGTCGTCATACTGGTGGCATACAACTCCAAGGCTAGGACCCCTGCCCTTAGGGTCTATGCTTGGTGTCGGCTCATGCACAGAGGAGACGCCCATGAGAATGAAGCCTTGACCACCTGTCTAGTTGCCAACACCCCCACCCCACTACCCCAAACCCCCTTTGGGGGTGAAACAGGTTATATGTTCTCCCCCCCCCCCCCAGAAGACGGCCGTTAGCTACATCTCGTGTTCAGGGGTCCCAATGAGCACCATGTATGTAAGCACGTGCGGCTCGCATCCCCCATGTTTGTTAGCATCAGTTAGCGTCAGAGTCCGGTGTGGTTGCAAAGACTTAAGTATCCTTTCCTCCATGGGTGCCATAAAAATGACGATTCTAAAAAGGAGTTGTTGCAAAGACTTAAGTACCCCGAAGATGGTTATTTAAGACCTACTCCCTGCACTGCAAGATTATCCGAGAAAGGAATCCCCCCTAAAGAAGGCCATGAACATCAACCCTCTCTCTCTCTCTCCGTTCTCTTTTTGCACATCCAGCAGACGAACCTACACTGCTCCATCAAGCACCGACTGACTTGCACACTGACTGTAGCATGGTTCAACTCGATGAGTTGTGGAGCCTAAATCAGAGTTTTTGCCCTTATAGGAGGGGAGTTCAGGGGCTCCCCCCCCCTGCGCGAGTCTCGCTTGTAACTGTCAAAAAAGAGCAATATAGTGTTTTGTTTGATTGTGGTGCTCATATGTTTCTTTCGGTTGTTTCTTGCTCAAGGTTTTCGTAACACCCTTTTCGGTGATTTTCTATTTTTTTTCGTTACGCGATTTTTGTAAATCGCTACTAGATTTAGCGATTTTCTATTTTTTTTTGCTACGTGATTTTCATAAATCGCTACTCGATTTAGCGATTTGTCATTTTTTTTGCTATGCGATTTTCGTAAATCGCTACTCGATATAGCGATTTACGAAAATTGCATAGCGATTTGCCATTTTTTTTCGCTACGCGATTTTCATAAATCGCTACTCGATTTTGCGTTTTGCCATTTTTTTTACGCTACGTGATTTTCGTAAATCGCGATGTCGAACACCACCCCCTTGAGCACGATCTTCGCAGTGATCAGGTTGTAGTCGCCAGCTGTTCCGATGACAGTCTTGAGGTTCGTGATGGGGAAGCCAGAGAGGAACATACCATTCTCGATGCTCGTGTTGAGCAACATCAGGGTGACGTGGAAGGCATATCCCTGATCGGAAGTATTGCCAACGTAGGGGGTAGACGGATTGTACTTTAAAAGACTTCGTTGTAGGTGTACTGGGGGAAGATTCTGCTGTAGGTGTCCCTCGAAGGCGGAGGAGGGGCCGCCACAGTCAGTTTTCCGCTGGACGAGGGCAACATTTCGGCCACTGCTAGCAGAAAGAGGATGACGATCACCATCGGATCGCCATCTCTTTGCCTCCCTTAATTTCTTCTCTAGAGAGAGAGAGAGAGAGAGAGAGAGAGAGAGAGAGAGAGAGAGAGAGAGAGAGAGAGAGAGAGAGAGAGGTTTTACAGTGTTTCACAGAGAAGAAAAAAGAAGAAGATGACGATGAAAAGTTCAAACAGAAAAGAAAGAGAGAGCGCTTCAGGTTCGTTTCGCTGTTTATACCTTGAAGAGTCAACATCATCCTCGACTTTCTGGATGGAGGACATTTTTATCCTTTTTTTGAACTGTTGTTTCCCTTTTTTTGAACGAAAGACATTTTTGTCATTTTCTCGAACTGCCGTTTCATGGCACGAATAGCAAAGGGCTGATGCTCATGGGAACGAAACCCTGACCACATATGGTCCCTTCAACTGCACCAAACCCCTTGGAGCTGATGCCGATTAGGTTATATATATAATTTTGATAGAGTTGGGTTCAATTTTAGATTCCAATGCCAAAGATATTCCAATCAATTGAGCCCAATTAGAAATTGGATTGATATTGGTATCTTTACCGAATCTGACCCGAGCCCAAAACTTTTACATCCCTAGCTAAACTAAAATGACCTTTATAGGTCATCATCGAAAAATGATAAAATTAAGTAAAACTAATCCCACCATTACCATCATCCAGTGGCGTAGCTAGGATTCATGTGAGGGGGGGTGTAGAAAAAAAAAATGGTGCGATAGTCGGGGCTTCGGGGGCAGCTCCCCCGAAAATTTTTTTTTGAGACAAAATAAAAAATGGCTACAATTATTAATAAAAATCTATTTCATATGGACAAATCAAACTATTTGCTGCAGTCAGGGTTGGGCTAGGACTGAGCTAAAAAAATGGATAAAAATCTATTTAATATGGAATCAGGGCTGGGCTAGGACTGGGCTTTTAAAAAAAAAAAAAAAATTAAACTGTTTCGGGAGGCAGGACTGGGCTACAGCCCAGCCCAGTCCTGCCCCCCCCCCCAAGCTCCGCCTCTGCCATCATCGATCATATACTACGTACCATCAACCGCAGCACCACCACCATCATCACCAGTATCGCCCCTACCACGATCACCATGTCCACTTCCGCCACAGTTTATGCGGCTGCCACCATGCCTGATTATGATATGCTTATATCAAGCTTTTGTTCTTTAATTACTGGGAAAAGCAAGAATTAATTCAGAACCGAGCCCCAAGGGGTTTGGCACAGTGGAGGGACCTTGGCCACTAGACAGTTGTTAAGGGTTCCATTCTCACGAGTGTCAAACCCCTTGCATTGATGGGGGCAAGGGATAAGCCCGAATTGCTAAGCCGAAACCAGGTGACTCTGAGCCAGCGTGACTAGGTTTCTGATTCTAAGGGTGGTTTTCCCATTCTTCCTGGGAAAACAAATTGAGAACCATAATAACAATCCATGTTGATGTCGTTATATTTGTTGCCCTGTAAACAAACAACGCATCTTACAACACAAAATAATAAAAAGAAAGAAAGTAACATGTAAATCACTTTACTGCTATACAAGCAAAAAGCTTTCGCTTTTAGAGAGTTTAGAGTAATTCAATGTATCTTGTTGCACTGATTCATTTATTCTAATATAAGCATCAAATATCCTCCAATTCTTTTGTTTTGGTAAGGACTAAATTCAAAGGGGGCAGTTACGGATGTAAATGGTTCAGATTCGGATCGGATGTGGCTGAATATATACCTCATCCAGTTAATTGGATGTTGGCTAAACGGATTCACATTTGGATTCGGATTCAGATGGTGACAAGAAAATATCAGATCCACTTTTTACATGTAAATGGACACCCATGTCCTTTAAATTCAGATATTTCTCAGATTCCGTAGCAAAAAACCAAAACCATATCTGCATCCGATTATAATCAGATATCATTTTGACTCAACAAATACAACTATAAATGGAATTGAATTAGGTGAGATATTGGATAAAATCCTGTTCATTGACTTCCCCAGGGGCAGCAAAATTTAGTTTAACCTAGTTCTCAAATGAAGAATTATTTTGGATATCAAACTCAAAGCATTTGGCCCACGAGGGCTTTGCACCAATGTTGTCAGTATCGGTATCGGCCCCGTATCATTTGGCCAACAATTCAAGTGAATCGGCCATACCAATAATCAAGTGAATCATTCTAAATCAGCCAAAAAATAATTAAAAAATATTACGTGTCAATCAGAATGTGACAAATGTTAAAGCTATTAAAATAATATTAAAAATTAAATTTATGTATATGTTTACATTTATTAAAAAATAGCCGATTCAAGGGTAAAGCATATCGATTTTCTGCCGAGCACCGATACTGACAACATTGCTTTGCACACCTGGTTAGGTAGGTTGACTTAAGGGGTTTGGCATAGTGGGATGGGGGGCCTAGACTGTTAGACGGGCAGTGTAGGTTCAAATCTCATGGGCATCACCCCCTTGCATAAGGCGAAACTTGGTGACTCCCTGAGTCAAGGGGTAAGCCCTCGGAGTCTTACGGCGACATGGACAGAGATCGTAGTATGACAGGCTGAGCCAGTACAGCTATGTCTCTGCGCTTGGGGCAGTTTCTCCGAGTAAAACTCAAAAAAAAAAAAAGGTTGACTTAAGGCATTCATGTTGAGCATCAAAAGTTTGATACCCAGGTGTGAGTCCCTTGCCACGAGGTCAAGATCAACATTCAAACATGCAACAGACACCTCTGGACCCAGAACGGGGTGTGCAAACTCCAAAATCATGGTGATTTCTACAAATTATAAAAAAAGAAAAAGAAAAAAACTCAAAGTCTTTGAGGTGCATCATTCATGCATTAACAAAAAGTCACTCCCTTGGCGATTAGTCTTCCGGTAGAGCCTCAAAAGTCCATTCCACGTGAAACCATTTAGCTACACTTGGTAAGACCTTGCAAGATCCGATGATATAGATAGCCTCTCCTGGGGTTTCTGAACTTCAAAAGGACCGATCAAAAAACATATTTGAGATGATAAACTGAAACTGTATCATATTAATTACCATGACATGTATCAGCTGTGTTTGGCTAGATCTCTTTATATATATATATATATATATATATATATATATATATATATATATATATATATATATATATATTCTTGCATATATTTGTTCTTTATAACCAATGTTGATTGGCCTTATATATTTGTTCTTTATAATATATTTAATAAGAAATATCTCTTGCATAAAGGTCTTCCGACATCTAGGCATGTTTTTCGAAACAGGAAAAATGGATGGCTCATAATTTTATAATACAAAATTTTGTTGGCTGTCAGTTTTTAAAGTTTTAAAAAAATGCATTTAAATATCAAAAATTTATGATGTAAAATATGTTGCTTACTAAATAAGTGATAAAAATACAATATGTAAAGTGTGATCAATAAAAAACTCGATCATTAGAGAAAAAACTCTCCTCGATCATCCTATTGCATGATCTCTCTTCTCTCACACACACACACACACACACACATATATATATATATATATATAAGGAAGGGAAAATGTCCAACCCATGAAAGGTCCAAAATCTACAACCGATGATAATCAACAGTGTTCCTTTTTTAACGATCAAGTTTTTCATAGATATAGATCGGACTTTACATATTAGATTTTTATCATTTATTTAGTAAGCGGCATGTTTTGGATTCTGAAATTTTGATGTTTAGATGCATTTTTGAAAGCGGTAAAAATCAATGGCGCACACTACTTTGTATTGTAAAGTTTTAAATGCATTGTGAGTCATTGATTTTTTACATTTTGAAAAAATGTCAAATGTCATAAAGTCTTCATGTAAAGTATATTTCTTACTAAATAATTATAAAGAACAAATATATGAGGTCCGGTTGATGAGATACTCAGAATGTATTATATTGACACAATTCTCTAGGCCTTTTTTCTCCAATAGCCCACAAACAGTAAACACAAGGGGCAAAAGGGTTGGTCACAGAGACTTTGTATTTTTTATGGACAAGCTGGGGTAGGCAGACCCCACCAGTTACTCTAAATACCATTGGGTTTTGAACTTGCAACGTCCCAGCATATGGTGACGTGCACTAACATCTCCTGCCAAACAAGCAAAGCCCCAGTTGGTGGTCATAGAGTCTTTGCCACTCCTATGCAATTGAGAAAACTTTTTTTTTTTTTTGGAAGAACTTCTATGCAATTAATTACACCGTTATTTTAAATTCGAATCAATTGTAATGCAGTAATCCGAATTAAAATGTCAACTTGGACTAAATCCAATTTGTTTGATTTGACTTGATTTTTGAAAGAGAAACCACTGTTATGATCCAGACATTCCGAATACAAGCTGAGAGGTCATGGTGACAGAGACCCCATTTTGGTGTCCATGATATAAAACTCCCCGGGGCCTACCACGAAAGGTTCTCATCACTTTGATCCTGTGTCACAAGGATACGCCATTTTGGTGGTGTGTCTTGGGTGACACGCAAGCAGTTACATGGACACGGACACTGATAAGTACGTGTAATTTTATAATATTATTTTTTATGTTTTAAAGTTTTATTTTAATAAAATATATTTTTTTAATATTAAAATATCAAAAAATAGTTATTTATTAATTAAAAACTAAAAAAAATTTGTGTTCCTGCATCCTTTTCGCAAAAAAAAAATCCAACTTGCGAGTCAAACCCGCGTTACCCATCCTCATGCCCACTTGTCTTTGTAACATAGATTTGATTTTGTGATAAGGGATGTTTACCCCAGGTATCAAACTCACAATATCCTTTAGATTGAACGCCTTGATCTTATGATAAGAGATACTTTTTTTTTTTTTAGAGGCAAGCTGGGGTTAGGCGAACCCCTACTAGAATAACAGCCACCCCATGTGACAGAGGGATTTGATCTTGGGCCTTCAGCTTGACACAGGACCCTGCTTACCACACGGGATACCACCTCGGTGGTATGATAATTACTTACCCCAAGTATCAAACTCACAATGTCCTTTTAGCTTGACCGACCTGCCAAGTTAAGCATGCAGAGCCTTTATGAGCAAAAAAAAGAAAAAAAAAATAGATAGTTTGCAAGCCCCCATAAACTTATGTCTCTCCTACCACCGAGTATCCCATGTGGTAAGTAGGATCCTGTGTCAAGCTCAAGGTCTAGAATCGAATCCCTCTGACACAACTTGCCTTTCAAAAAAAGAACTTGTCTCTCCTTTCTCTAAAAAAAAATCTTGGTAATCAAGGGATGGGAGAGTTTTTGCATCAATTGGAAGTTGGCATTTTCACATTAATTCCCAATAACTAAATGACGTTGGTTTCTGATCCTTATTTTAATTTATTGCCGTCTTTTCTACTTTTTTTTTTAATGGACCGAAAGTTCATTTGGTTAATGTAGCAAGCTAGAATACCACAAGTAATAGGAATTTATAGATGATAAGTCATCACAATTAGGGATGGCAGTGGACCGGAGGACAATGGGGCTCTGCCCCGCCTCACCCCGTTTGGTCCGGAGATGAAGGGCATGAAATGGGGATGGAGGCGGGGATGAAGGTTAAAATTTATTCCCGTGCGGGGATGGACTTACGCTTTTCCCTGCCCGCTCCGTCCCCATCCCAATCCCCGCCCCGTCCCGTCCCCAATCCTTTAAAGGGATGATTATAAACTAAGGGGAAACGGAGCCCCACCCCCATTTGATCCGGGGATGAAGGACATGAAACAGGGATGGAGGTGGGGTGGAGGTTAAAATCCATCCCGGTGCGGGGATGGAGGTTCGGATTTTGAAACGGCGCAGGAGTGGAGACCTTATCCCCGGCCCCCGCCCACTGCCATCCCTAATCACAATAGTCGGCTGAATTTTGCATATAAAAAATCCAAAAAATAAAAAAGTCGGCTGAATTGTTGGTGGATCAAGTGAACCTGGTGATGTTACAAGTTAGCAAAAGAACTCCATTTAAAACACGGTTTTATTAAAAAATTTGAAACAATCCACACCCACACATACAACACTCTTTGAACTTTATATATATAAGAGAAATAATAAGGTGGTTGTGTACCAAGATACGATTAGGTGGTACACACTCTTGTTTGTACGGATGAATCCACCAAATGGTAAATCTAACCCGACATGTATTTAACATGGGTTTTATCATGTCTAATACATCATAAGATCCTATTTTTAAGACAGTCAAAATCAACCACACTCACAATTCATAAAAATAAGGCTAGTCAAGAAATGGTATAGAACGTCATACTTCAGCTAACTTTAACACATAGAAATAGTAAATAAAACTTATTAAACATTATCCAAAGATTAGATCTTGCATTTAGAGATTAGATCTATGCAAATCAAGTATGTACCACTATAAGTTAATGTGCTATGATACCACTATATAAGCACCATATATATATATGGTGCTATTGAAGGCACAGCTAACATAAATTACATTCTTTTCATAATTTTTTAGATATTTTTAGACTGGATGCAGTAGAAAATGAGTTTTTAAATTACGTGATTGTGATATATAAGTAGGTATTTTAAGAGCTTGAAAAATCAACGGCTATAGTGTACTAAAATTTCATGATTCAAAAAATCACATTTTTGCATTTAACCACATCTATTCGGCCGGACAGTGAGTCGGTAAAGCTTAAACCTATGATTTTCAGCTCAATAACACCAAATATCAACCATATATATATATATATATATATATATATATATATATATATATATATATATATATATATATATATATATATATATATATATATATATATATATATATGAGAACTGAACATATTAGCCCCATAGTTTGAAGTGTTTTATGATAGATCTGAACAGTTAGATAATTTTAGCATGTTCGATTTAGTAGGAATCAACTCTTGGATTATGTTTTTAATGAAAAAATGTATTTTTAAGAGTCAGAAAAATTGATGCCTTCATAGCCATTGATTTTGGATCACTGGAAAAACCTGTATACAGGCCAGATTCCGGTGATCCAAAAGTCAATTTCCACTAAACAAAACCTATAGATTACATCTATATAGTTATATATAAAAAAAAATATCAAAAACTATGATTTTTTAATGAGCCTAACGAGGCAGAATGAGCACATTAATATATATATATATATATATATATATATATATATAGAGAGAGAGAGAGAGAGAGAGAGAGAGAGAGTTCATCATTTGTACCTGTCCTCAAGATTCCATGAAAGGTACGACTTGGCATCAAAATCAAACTCTCTCTCTCTCTTTCGCCATATACTTACCAAGTGTAAATTAAGACGATTCAAACAGTGCTCATGGCTATTTAGAATGAGACCATCCAACAGAGTTGACTTAAAAAATGGACAATAGGTTAATTTCACATCAATGACAATATTTGAACAATTGATGTAACACTCAGAAATCAAGTTGTTGTTGCCTTCCTATATATAATGACAATGGTACACCAGGACAACAATCCCTCTTTAATGCTGGCTATATATCACTACCAACAAGGAATCTCAAGACCTGGTCAACCAATGGTGTCCTCAGCGGCTTGCAAGGGAGATACGGTACGTGGACACCCCACGTGTGACTCTATGGGATGTGCTCCTCAAAAACTTCCTCTTGCAGTGGTGTTCACTGTTGTATTATGCCTCAAAATGATATGGCTGATTTTATAGAAACCATATCAGTTTTCTAAACTTTCAAATAAAATTAGCTTTTGGTTCAGATTTGGATTGTTATGCTTTTGTTCTCAGACTCCAACTCCAACTTGGACCTAGTCCTGGATCTTGACCTGTTTGGCTTTAGGAGCCTTAGGGGGTAGCTGTAGTGTGGTGGGGCCTTGGCTGCTAGACGGGCAGTCAGGGTTCAATTCCCATTAATGTCATTCCTTTGCGCAAGCCAACACTCAGCTTAGGCCCTGCAGGCAGGGGTCCTAGCCTCGGAGTTTATGCCACCGTCCATGACGACCAGAGGCGGAGCGGGGGGGGGGGGGGGCAGGACTGGGCTGTAGCCCAGTCCTGCCTCCCAAAACAGTTAATTTTTTTTTTAAAAGCCCAGTCCTAGCCCAACCCTGATTCCATATGAAATAGATTTTTATCCATTTTTTTAGCCCAGTCCAGTCCTAGCCCAGCCCTGACTGCAGCAAATAGTTTGATTTGTCCATATGAAATAGATTTTTATTAATAATTGTAGCCATTTTTTATTTTATCTCAAAAAAAAAAATTTCGGGGGCAGCGTCCCCAACCCCTGACTATCACACCAAAAATTTTTTTTTTGCTACAGTCCTGTTTGCCCCCCCCCCCCCCCTCACATGAATCCTAGCTACGCCACTGATGACAACCATAGGTATATGGCACGCTAAGCCAGCACAATCAGGTCTTTATGTCGGTTGTAGTTTCTTCGGGTTATAAATAAAAAAAATTAAGACAAGCCAAATGCATGGTGATAAATATGGGCGGTGAGAGATGAAAATGTGCGGGTTGAATATATCTCATCCTGGTTGATCTATAACAATATGGATCAATTCTTTATAAATTGGAACTCTGGTTTCAGGTTAGATCCCATACCATGAATCCAGATCCAAGAGACTGGTGAAACATGCCATTATATATATATATATATATATATATATATATATATAGAGAGAGAGAGAGAGAGAGAGGGAGAGAGAGACTAAAATATGAAAACTAATGTGTGAACAACGATTTTCATAGATTTTTTACTCTTTTCTCTTGAATCTAATCTTACAGATGTAATCTACATGCTTGGTTTTATAAGAACCCGCTCTTGAATCATCTGATATTAATGCATAAATGATTTTTTTTTTAAGGCCTTAAAATCAATGGCTCATAATCTTCATAAATATTGAAGCATTCAAAAATCACATTTTTCATTAAAAATACACAATTCAGTGGTTGATTATTTGCAAATTCACCATGCTAATCACATCCACGTGAGAGCAGATTAGGTGATCTGCCAAATCACTTTAAGGAATGTGCTTTGGCAATTGCATAAAGTCCCCGGGGTCCTTGTGGGATGAAGCAATAGACAGTGAACATGTCAAATCACTTTCTTGAAGTGATTTGACGGATTATCTTATCTGCACTCCATCTGCATAGTTGGATTTAAAAAAAAAAATCGTTGCAAATGCTTATATTTTCAGTTCCTATATTCTAGTTCTCATATTTCATCTACTCTCTCTCTCTCTCTCTCTCTCTCTCTATATATATATATATATATATATATATATATATATGAAAAAAAATGGAGAAAATCTATCTAAATATTGTTGCACATATGCTGACCCACGTCTCCATCCATATCCAAGAAAGTTGGGTATCAATATTGAAGGTGACCATAATCCAGAAATAATCAGATCCGACCATGCGGGTTCAATTCGGTTGGGATGAGGTGCATCCCACAGTAGATTGAGACTATGCTATATATATATATATATGTATATATATATATATGTATATATATATAGAGAGAGAGAGAGAGAGAGAGAGAGAGACTGACTGGTTATATTATGGACAATCGTTACAATCAAGTATTAGACTTCACAACTGAGTCAGGGAATGATCAGGTCGTCAATAACACGCAACCCAAATCAACAGAGCCAACTGTAAATGCATTGACCAACTCATCTTTTTTATTCAATTTACAAAAATCATGACCATCTTCATGCTCAATCAGTGGACCCAACGCTGTTGCTTCATTTGGCGCTCACCAGCTAGCACAAGGAAAACTTCTCGCTTGTCTCATCATGTTTATATTGCAACAAAAAGAAAAAGTCCACACATATATATTAGGTGGTACCAGCCTATCAGGCTTTTGAAAGGATTTTCATATTTTTCTTAACTGATCATACAAATGCATTGTACATGCTTAATTTTATAGGATTCTTCTCTTAAAATGTCAGATTCTAACATGCAGCTAAGTTTTTATAAGGTTTAAAATTTGATGGTTCCATGTGTTCTTTCTTAACAAATCTACTATGCGAAACATATCTGCAGGATCAGGTTTGTAAAAAAAATCCGAAAGCACATGTTCATTGTGGGCTGGCGGTCCAGAAGTAGCTACCACTTTTTTAATATATATATATATATATATATATATATAAAAGCATATATGTTGTTCACCACTTTTCAAATAACACTTGGCTGATTAGAAAAAAGTAGAATTTCTTTGTCATATTCCAAGATTAAAATTGAATGCATAAACCAATAGTAATAGCAGGGATGGCAATGGACCGGGATGGGTGCGGTGGACAAGGACTCTTTATCCACTCCGTCTTAAAATAGTGACGTCCATTCCTGGTCTATTCTCACTCCTACCCTGTCTCAAATTTACCGTTCTGGTTTTCGTTTATGCATCTCACCAAATTTATCATCCTCGTCTCATATTGCTATGTTCAAGAGGATCGACTTATCATGAAGAGTGGCATAAGAAGCCTCGAGAAGAGGCTGAAAGGGTCAACCACAGTGACTGAAAGAATGAGAGGAAGGAGAACTGAAAAAGGCAAAAGGATTGTTTTAGGCTTTATGGTTAACGCTTAGCCTCACAAATGAAATCAAGAAATACACAGTATAAGAAATGCCTCTTTTTTGGCTCGAGCTCATATTGAAAGGACAAAAGGAGAAAACAAAGTTATTGTACAAAGTGTAGAAGGCGTCTGCATCAAACGCCCTTGAACCTATCCAAATCAAGCTTTACATTTTGTTTTCCTATATAGTTCTTCAACAAAATTCCAACCCTTTCTATGTATGGATAGAGGGTCCTTAAAGACTGGATCATCTAATGGATACTAGTCTATTAAGGTGCTCTCTGCCATATTTATGTTATACTCTAGGTAGTTGATCTTCATGTCCTTGGCAGACCCTGCAAAAAAGATAGTGGAGATCCGGTCTAGTCTACCAAAGGGAACAATCTGAATGGCCACTGCCACAGCTGGGAGGAAGGCCATGTTGGTGAGCCACTGAGCCCAGCACCATGAACACCCATCATCACATAACAGGAGTTCACAATCCTTGCAAACTTTGCCAGTGTCATGCTGTCACCTGCGACGACGATGTCATATCCCAATTTCTTCGACAATTTTACGATCTGATTTAAGTTTCTGAGTTTTCGTTTCTCTTTCGCGATAGTATCAATAGCCTTGGCCTCTTCATCTCAACTTCTCTGATTTGAATGGCTGTAGCTCTCTTCAGTGAGTAGGCATCCATTATTAGCTTCCTGAATTCCTGCATGGAGCTGTACCCATTGAAAGATTTGATTGCTGGGTCTATGCTGAATTCCTTATGGGCAGTTAGACCCACTCTTAGCTGTCCAAAGCAATGTATCCTGTGATCATTATCATAATCAATAATCTCATAATGGGAGAGTTGTTTAAGTATCTTGCCAAACTTGTTTATCCACCAAGGTTTGCCGTTTATATTGATGAACTGAACTCCTTTGTATGTGAAGCAAGGAAAAGAGGGACTATAACATCTGTAAATTCATGGAAGAGGTTTCCCATTGTATCCACCTGTGGACACTACAACAAAGCAGTAGATTAGCGACGACCACATTCCGTCGCTAATCCATCGCTAATCCGTCGCTAACATGGTTAATGACGGATTAGCGACAACGAGGTGACAGTATGCTTACGTCGCGAATATTTCGACGCTAACTGGCGACGGAATTATTTCATCGCCAGGTCCGTCGCTAATTGCGACGGAATAACGAGCGCTATATTCCGTCGCCAATCCGCTGGTACTCAACGTCGACCACCGCTTGGCGACGGATTTACTTCCGTCGCTATGCCGTCGCTATATTAATATGAATAGCGACCGATGGTTCCGTCACTAATCCATTGCAAACACGAAAAAAAATTAAAAAAAATT
The DNA here is from genome assembly GCF_984573655.1 of Nuphar pumila. Lineage (NCBI taxonomy): Eukaryota > Viridiplantae > Streptophyta > Magnoliopsida > Nymphaeales > Nymphaeaceae > Nuphar > Nuphar pumila. The sequence continues at coordinate 89,096,290 of NC_143258.1, read as the reverse complement.
TATTTGAAAATTAATTACCGAAAACTGTACAATTTCTATTTCCTGTACAATTTATATTTCCTGTAAATAAAAAACAAACCACACAAAAAAATTCATATAACAAGAATCTACAACAATTAATCGTTCCACCTTAAAATTAAGAAGTTTAATTATTTACAATTCAACAATTACAATTAGAAAAAATAAAAAAAATAGAACTTCTTCAACACAGTCCTCTAATCATCGTCAAGATTTTGTGCGTCTTCTTGTTCATTGTCTTTATCTGTCCCTTCAGCCCCACTACCCTGATTATCGCTAGCAGCCTACACAAGAAAAGAACAGTCAGTATTGATAAACAAAATATAATGAAATAAATTACACACTATATGTGATTCTATCATGTGCTCATGTGTGATCTAAGGCAATAAAAAAACTCTATATGTGATTCTATCATGCTCATATGTGCTCTAAGGCAGTCAAAAAATTGAATATGTGATTATAGCATGTTCATATGCGTTCTAAGGCATCTAAAAAAACTCTATATGTGATTCTACCATGCTCAGATGTGCTTTAAGGCAGGCAAAAAACTATATATGTGATTCGATCATGCTCGTATGTGCGCTAAGGCAGTAAAAAAATTGAATATGTGAATATAGCATACTCATATGTGCTCTAAGGCAGGCAAAGCCAAAAATTTTATATGTGATTCTATCATAAATGATATATAACATGTTCATATATGTTCTAAGGCAGTAAAAAAACTCTATATGTTATTATAGCATGCTCATATGTGTGCTAAGGCAGTCAAAAAACTGAATATGTGATTATAATATGCTCATATGTGTTCTTAGGCAGTCAAAAAACTGAATATGTGATTATAGCATGCTCATATGTGTTATAATGCAGTCAAAAAAACTTTATATGTGATTCTATCATGCTCATATGTGCTCTAAGGCAGACAAAAAGTTATATATATATATATATATATATATATATATATATATATATATATATATATATATATATATGTGTGATTCTATCATGCTCATATGTGTGCTAAGGCAGTAAAAAAATTGAATATGTGAATATAGCATGCTCATATGTGCTCTAAGGCAGGCAAAGCCAAAAATTTTATATGTGATTCTATCATAAATGATATATAACATGTTCATATGTGTTCTAAGGCAGTCAAAAAATTGAATATGTGATTATAGCATGTTCATATGTGTTCTAAGGCATCTAAAAAAACTCTATATGTGATTCTACCATGCTCAGATGTGCTTTAAGGCAGGCAAAAAACTATATATGTGATTTGATCATGCTCGTATGTGTGCTAAGGCAGTCAAAAAATTGAATATGTGAATATAGCATGCTCATATGTGCTCTAAGGCAGTCAAAAAAGTGAATATGTGATTATACCTGAGAGGGACCTGGAATCGAAGATCCCCTATCCTGAACAACGGCCTTGATCTCATTTCGGAGAAAGGGAGCGACGGTGTATTGAAAGTAGTTATTCAGTGATTCATTAATGATCTCGCGTACATCATCACCAGAAAGAATAGTCGGCTGCTTGGAGCTTATGTCGGCGCAAGAAGTCGGTGAGCCATAACTGGAAGAACCAATAACTGGTGAAGTGTTCATATTACTCCCAAACCCGAACACGCGACCTTTTTTGGGTTCACCTGCTGCAGTCACCCATGCTGTAGGATCAAACGATGGATGCTGAGTAGCGTCTTCGCCATATCGCTCTACCATTTGTTGCTCATATGCCTCCTACAAAATAATGTTTAAAGTATTCATTAATAATTAATGATAACATTATGATAACTTGCATATATATTGCAATGATTATTAATAGAATTAATACATACCGTTGTCGTTCTCGCCTTCTCTGATACGAAGACTCCCGTGGTCTTCCGTTTATGTGTTTCTACAAACACATCCTTATATGGTACACTGCCTCCTTTTTCTGCTTCCTGCGAAGTTAAATGACAAAAGATTTAGTACACAAGTTTGCAACAATACTTATAAAATTAATATTATATATTGATGACTTACCATTTTCTTTAGGTGGCTCCCAAATGTCTTAGATCCACCTGTGTGTAGATGGGCTTCGGGCATCTTCGATCGATTTTGTTAAGCCTTCGCAGAGCGATTTTTAAATGCATCTCCCGCCCACTTATCGCACATTTCATCCCAGTAATCTCTCCTGATAGTAATAGGACCATGGCCCTTCCACAGTAATGGATCATCTACTACGCCAGATGCTTTTTTTGCTGCAGTCTTCATAGTGTGCAGCATGTCTGCAAATCGATTGGCAGCCACCTTCTGCCACACCTTCCTTGCATCATTTTCTTCCACTGTATTTGCGAAGCGATTAGAAGCCTATAAATATTTTCAGAAAGTTAGTAGACATTGCTTAAATAAATTAAATATGAAACACATTAACTATGAGGAACAACTGTATACCATGAATGAGGACCACAATCTGTCTAACACCTCCTTTGGGTACTCTTTCCATTGAGCAACTGGTCCTGGTAGATGTTGAAGAAGTGAATTCCTAATCTCCCGTACTACTTCTTGTGGCTCAAACCTCGTGCTGCACATGAATTGTTACACAGTAAATATCAATATAAAATATTTAAAAGATATGCAATAATTGAAAACAAAATACTTACGGTCGATTATCGATATACACTATTTGAATGAGTCTTCTTGTGCCAGCCTGAGAAGACCCTGTTTCCTGTATTGGTTGTTGACTTGTGTGATCAACTGGTGTAGGTGGGTCGTGTACAGGCGCAACATCATCTGTAAAAAAATACATTAGAAATTCTCAGAATGTGCATTTGAACTAATCAAGCATCTAATTAGTTATATGATATACCTATCACAGGAGCCCGTGAAGATAAAGGCTGAGCCTGGCTACTACTGGATGAGCGACCACTATAACCTCCACGAACCATATTCTAACAAATAACATATGTCATACAATACATTCAAATAATTCACATCAAGTATTACAATGCAATCAAGTCATTCACATCAAGCATTGCAATGCATTCAAATAATTCAAATCATTGGCATCAAGTATTGCACTAATTCAAATCATTCGTTAATTGCATAAATTATAATACATTCAGATAATTGAAATCATTCACATCAAGTATTACAATGCAATCAAGTCATTCACATCAAGCATTGCAATGCATTCAAATAATTCAAATCATTGGCATCAAGTATTGCACTAATTCAAATCATTCGTTAATTGCATAAATTATAATACATTCAGATAATTGAAATCATTCACATCAAGTATTACAATGCAATCAAGTCATTCACATCAAGCATTGCAATGCATTCAAATAATTCAAATCATTGGCATCAAGTATTGCACTAATTCAAATCATTTGTTAATTGCATAAATTATAATATATTCAGATAATTGAAATCATTCACATCAAGTATTACAATGCAATCATGTCATTCACATCAAGCATTGCAATGCATTCAAATAATTCAAATCATTGGCATCAAGTATTGCACTAATTCAAATCATTCGTTAATTGCATAAATTATAATACATTCAGATAATTGAAATCATTCACATCAAGTATTACAATGCATTCGAATCATTCGTATCAAGTATTACAATACATTCAAATAAAATTTATGATCATTCACACCAAGTATTGCAATACAACTCACATCAAGTATTACAATGCATTCAAATAATTCAAATCATTGGCATCAAGTATTGCACTAATTCAAATCATTCGTTAATTGCATAAATTATAATACATTCAGATAATTGAAATCATTCACATCAAGTATTACAATGCATTCGAATCATTCGTATCAAGTATTACAATACATTCAAATAAAATTTATGATCATTCACACCAAGTATTGCAATACAACTCACATCAAGTATTACAATGCATTTAAATAGAGGTTTGTAGTATAAGATTTTGCTCACTAGCTTGAGAATTCTTCCTCGTCACTAGTTTGACTTTCTTCTTCTTCTTCTTCTTCTTCTTCTTCTTATTCTTCTTCTTCTTCTTCATTGTTTGCCCATCCACTTGGTACATCATTTGGATCACATTCCTCTATGAATGTTTCATCGGCCAATGGAGATATGACATGCATATCATGCGCAACATCGTGACCATAAGCGAAGTCATAGACATCATCTGATTGATAGTAATCACTGTCTTCAGCTAACTCATCTTCCTGTAACTGATCATACTCGGGGTATAGTTTGGATTTCACCTTGCAAACAGCCCACCATTCATTTCTATCTGACTTTTTTATACTCGGATATGAAGTATAATAAACTTGTTGAGCTTGCGAGGCTAATATGAATGGTTCATATGTTCCAAACCTGGATTTATGATTCACCTCCACAATGCCTGAAGCTTTGTCGAGTCTTGTTGCAGTTGGATCAAACCAATGACACTTGAATATCGTAACCCTGTTATTCATGCCTAAGTAAGTCAACTCCATTATTTCCTCTATAACACCGTAGTAATCATGTTCATTTTCACCGTAGCTGCTACCCTTGACACACACGCCACTATTTATCGTTGATTTGTTTATACCGTAGTCTTTTGTATGGAATCGATAACCATTTACGATATACCCGTTGTAGCATTGCACAACTTTGGTCGGACCATTTTCTAAATCACATATTCCTTGATCTTTAACATCACCATTGCGAACCTACGCACAAACATAAACAATGATTGTGATCACGATCAATTAAGTAACTTAGTGTTGTTTATAAGTACAAAATTTATGTTAGCTTCTTTACCAACTGTTTCAACCACTCAACAAACTTAGTTTCACGTTCTTTTTGTACTTCTGCATCAGTGAGATGTGAAACTTCGTTTTGCAACTCCAGATCAAATCGTCTGCAAACCACAAATACTTATATTACTGAGCCATGTATCCACATTTAGAACATAAAAGGATTTATAATTGAGTTGCATATACATATACTTACTCGATGTATGGGTCGATCGCTGAGCAATTAAAAAGAATATAGATGTGTGCTGCATCTTGCTCTCGATCTGTCAATAGCCTTGATCGGCAACTACCAAATGCATGCCCAAGTGGTTGAAATATCGACAGCTTGTCAGCTACAGTTACTTGTTCTCCATCATCGTTACGGGGCGGGCATGTGTAACGTGTTGGAATATGAGGTTCAAAGTACATAGATGAGAAATTTGAAATCTCTTCTAAAGTGTACGCCTCACAAATAGAGCCTTCTACTCTTGCTTTATTACGAACCTTTTTTTTAGGTCGAACATGCATCTGACAAGAATATACATTTCAAATTTTAAATATCTGTCACTAAAGAGACAAATATAAAAAAACATATACCTTTCAAATGGGTACATCCATCGATATTGCACAGGGCCACCAACCCTTAGTTCATATGGCAGATGTATGATCAAATGTTCCACAACATCGAAAAATGCTGGCGGAAATATCTTTTCTAACAGACAAACAGTGGTGATGACAGAGTCCTCGAGATTCTTTACATCTGATACAACGACCTCCGATGCGCACAATGTTCTGAAAAATCCGCTCAACTCAGACAATACCCCCCATATAGGTTTGTCTAACATATCATGGAATGCTAGGGGTATCAATCGTTGCATAAAGATATGACAATCATGGCTCTTCAACCCATATAACTGTCCATCGTCAATCTTCACAGCCCGAGCAATGTTAGAGACATATCCATCTGGAAATCTCAGTTGTCTCAACCATTGACATACATGTTTTATTTGATCAGGTCCGAGCACGTACTTCGTCTTTGGTTTCAGTACTTTGCCATTATACTCTTTGAGTTCCAATTCTGTCTTTTACATATTAATTTTAAATCCATACGGGCCTTCAGATTATCCTTCGTTTTTCCTTTAATATTCATTACTGTATTGAACACATTATCAAACACATTTTTCTCTACATGCATCACATCCAAATTATGTCGTATCAATAGGGTCGGCCAATACGGTAGTTCCTAAAAAATAGATTTTTTCGTCCAATTGTGATCCTTCCCAAATCCACGGAAGGGTGTAGGACTGCGGGCATCTGTTAATACATCTGGAAAGTATCGCAATCTTCTTAGAATCTCTATGCCAGACAATCTTGAGGATGGACCTTCCGTTTCAGTTGTGCCTGCTTTAAATGCATTCTTTTGACGTCGGAACGGATGATCGCTGGGTAGAAATCGACGATGACAATCAAACCAGCAAGGCTTCCTTCCATGCCTCAATCTAAAAGCTTTGGAATCCTCCATGCAGTACGGACAAGCCAACCTCCCATGTGTGCTCCAACCAGATAACATACCATATGCAGGGAAGTCACTGATTGTCCATAGAACAGCGGCCTTCATGTTGAAATTTTGTTTTTTGTGGGCATCATACGTGGTAACACCGTCATCCCACAGTACTTTTAATTCATCAATCAATGGCCTTAGATATACATCAAGATTTTGGCCAGGTGAGGTCGGACCAGGGATCAACAGAGACAAGAAAAGATTTGGACGTTTCATACACAAGCTTGGTGGAAGGTTGTATGGAGTTACAAATACTGGCCAGCATGAGTATGGAGTTGATCTACCCCCAAATGGATTAAATCCATCTGTACATAGACCGAGTCTAACATTTCGCACTTCCATTGCGAAGTTCTGATGAGTACGATCAAAGTGCTTCCAAGCTTCAGCGTCAACAGGATGCGTGATCTTGTTTTCATCGTGTCGAACTTTATTTGCATGCCATCTCATGTGTTTAGCTGTCCTTGAAGACATATACAATCGCTGCAATCTAGGAGTGATAGGAAAGTAGCGGAGCGACTTGTATGAAACTTCCTTTGATCTCGTGCTACCATTGCCTCTTGTCTTTGGCTTGAACCGAGGATGCCCACATGACGGGCATGATATGTCGTTTTCCTGCTCCTTGAAATACAACATGCAGTCATTTGGACAAGCATCAATCTTTTTGTAACCCATACCTAGAGCGTTGACCATAACTTTCGCACGATAGAAATTTTGTGGCAATTTCTCATCTTTAGGCAACATACTCTTCACAATCATGCACAAACGGTCAAAACATGATTGACTCAAATTATACTCGGACTTCAAATTCATTAGTTGAAGAACTGCAGACAAGATAGTGTAACTCTCACAACCATTCCAAGTGGCTCATCAGCATCTCTAAGTAAATCATAAAATCTACTAGCTGCATCGTTTGGTGATTCTTCATCTACGGCAGTTCTTACATCACTAGAACTCATAGCAGAACCCAGTTTTGTTTCTGCAGCATCAAATATCAAATTCGTATATGGATTATCGTGCACCACATTCACCCGTGCATCAAAATCGTTTCTAAATTCTTCTCCATGAAACGTCCAGTTCTGATAATCACTTACAAAACCCTTCCTGTATAGGTGATGTCTAACGCCATGAGGTTCTACAAATCGATTATTCTTACAAATCTTGCAGGGACACCTAATCCGACCTGTGGGATCTACCGTACTGACACTTGCCGTTGCAAATTCAATAAAACTGTCGACACCATCCATATATTCATGCGATAACTCATTGTCCACTATCCTACGATACATCCATTCACGGTTTGCAGTCATTCTGTCGTATGATGTTACAAATAGTATCCTAACCAGTTAAAAGAGAACCATCAGAATGCTATGATGAAGAAAATATCAAATTTATCATGCAATATATGATGTCATACAATCACAAGAATTATGATGCATGCATTGATAACTTAATATTTTCATGTGCAAACTATTCATGACACGATACATTCATTTGAAGCATGCTTTCAGTATACAATTTCACATGGAAGACATAATCAAATTGAAAGCAACTACATGTAAGCATGGATACAATCACATCAAACATTGCAATACATCGAAATAATTCATATCAAACAAATGTCAAACATGTACCTGTAGCAAACACACTTCAATATCCCACTAACTACTACCATGCATAGCATGGACTCCGTACTCCAAAAATAAGAACACTTCCATATTCATACATTAAAATCATGCTCAGCATGATCTCCGAACTCCAACAAAGCAGTCCTAGATATCAACAACTAAGTGAGTGTGTGAACAATAAAGTGTTACATTCAATAAATTAAATAACATGTGATGCGCTTGCATCACTTACTCACCACGGGTATTTACCCGATTTGCATTGTTTTTGTCACTTACTTACCACGGGTGGCGGGGCACAAGCGAGTTCCGTTGAGAAATCTGCACAAAAAAAAATGATGTTTTAAAATGAAGTCACCATGAAAAAAAACTCACTCTAAACAAATGATTTATAAAAAGGACACGCCTGGTAATAAACTAATTGGTTGGCCATATATGGTTAGAAAAAAAAATGTTAAAATATTTATCTCTTATTCCAATAACAAAAGAACGTAAGAGTGGATATTAACAATGAAGGAAAAGGAGTAATTCTATACACCAAGTGGCTATTGAATTTTATCATGGATAAGCAGGCACTACAATGTAATAATCTAAAAGTTGAGCTAGTTTTTGCAAACAGAGTGCACAGGCTTTTGTAATTTATTCAAATAAAATAAAAAAATTTGATTTAAAGTCCTAACCAAATTAACTAAAAATCCTTAATTAAAAAAATTATGATTCAAATCCCTAATCATAGAAAATAAAAATAAAAGCTCTAATCAAATCCAAGAAAACCCTAATCAAATTAACTATAAAATGCCCTAATTTTTAAATTTTGATTCAAAGCCCTAATAAAACAAAATCAAATAAAAAACCCTAATTAAATTAACTACAAATAGCCTTAATTTAAGAAATTTGATTCAATTGCCTAATAAATGAAAATCAAAATAAAAAATCCTAATCAATGAAAATCAAAGAAAACTAAACAATGAAAATAAAATAAAAACCCTAATTTCTGAAAAAAGAAAAAGAAGAGCAAGAAACCAGGGGGTCGACCCCCGGCCGGACACGGCAGGGGGTCGACCCCCGGCCGAACATCAAAAGGGGTTGACCCCCTGCCGGACACTGCAGGGGGTTGACCCCTGGCCGGACACGGCAGGGGGTTGACCCCCTGCCGGACACGGCGGGGGGTCGACCCCTGGCCGGACACGGCAGGGGGTTGACCCCCTGCCGGACACGGCGGGGGGTCGACCCCCGGCCAGACATGGCGGGGGGTCGACCCCCCCCCCCCCCCCGGCCGGACACGGCAGGGGGTCGACCCCCTACCAGGGTTGACCCCCGGCCGGACACGGCAGGGGGTCGACCACCTACCGGGGTCGACCGCCTGGCGGAGTCGACCCCCTGCCGAAAAACGCAGGGAGTCGACCCCCAATCCATTTCACGGTGAAATACCTGCGGTTGCTCCGGGCAGCGGCGGCGGCAGCGGAAGGTTGACGGAGATCGACTTCCGGCGAACGGTGGGGGCCGGCAGAGAGGTCGACGGGATGTATAGGGCGGTCGAAGGAAGAGGGCGGCAGGAGGGACAGGGCGGCGGGCGGGAGCAGCGAAAGGAGAAAGGAAAAAGAGGGCTGGGATTAGGGGTAATGCGACATTTAGCGACGGATTAATTCCGTCGCTAAGCCATCGTAATTCAAAAAACCAAAACAGCGACGGAATATACTCTGTCGCTAAGCCGTCGCTAATTAGCGACGGATTCGCGACGACAGAGTTCCCTCTCTAAATCCATCGCTGAAATGGTGTTCTTGTAATAAGAATTAGCGACAAAAAAATGCAGTCGCTAATCCGTCGCTAAGTAGCGACGGATTAGCGATAAAAGTTGTTTCCTCGCTAATCCGTCGCGAATTAGCGACAAATTGTTTCTCTAGCTAATCTGTCGCTAATTCGCGACGGAAAAAATCCGTCGCAAATTTCCGTCGCTAATTAACAATTTTCTTGTAGTGGGAGAACACAAGGACTGGGACACTGTGAATTACTGAGCAAGGAGGAAGCTCTTAAGAACTCACCAATGGCTTCACTTTTAGTTCTGTACCTCCGCTCATCGTCCTCAAGTCCATCTTTCGCTCATAAGGACGGATTCTCCAGAATCCATCACCCGGAACTTCAGCGCGAGAATTTACAAAATATACTGTGGAGGAATTCTGATGAATTCGAATATAGCCTTTGATGTAACAAAAATCGTATCTTGGTTGTGAAAAAACACAAACAGGTATTTTTTCTTTCTCTCTTTTAAAATTGCATCACCAAAAAAAGGAATTAAAAAATCAAGCTAAATTACAATTGCCAACATATTGATAAGGGTAAAATTGGACTTGAAAATAACTCCAAAGTTGAGCATGCTGGGGTAGTACTAATAATTTAAAGTCATCATTATATATATATATATATATATATATATATATATATATATATATATATATATATATATTGCTACCGATATTTCACGATATTTAAAATGAAAAAAGGTTTTCTCATTAGTGCCAAAATTTTTACCTAATTGTTGATTGCCTGTCATTGTCATATTTGGTCTATTGCTTGTAAAATTCAATTTCCATGCACCATCAATTATTGAAAGATGTCATGCAATTTCAACTTCAAAAAAAGGTAATTTATTTGAATAATTGTGATATTTTTCTTATTAGCGCTCGTTGACAATTTCGGTTCAACTGCAAAAACTAATGATCATTAGAAAGTTGTAGTTCAGAAAGATGATAGATGAGAGCACCAGTTGGACAGATGATACGGAAAATGTTTCCTTGTCAAGGAAAGTAATAAACAAGGAGACACTAATTTCTGCTTTCAGTGGCTGCTAAGCCGGAGCAAGTGGGATTGACCAGCAATGATGTCTGATGCAAACTCAGTTGCCATTATAAACGTTTGGCATAAAAATTACAAAGATGGTTGGCCTCATATAGTGCATCCAAAAAGAGAAAGAAATTAGTTATCATGGACATTGAACCATTACCTGGCTGATGACTCTTTGCGGTTTCATTATTTTCCATCTCCAACCGTCTGCAGATAGTTTTAATTCCTCTGCAAATATAATGGGTGTTATGGAGATGCCAACATGCAACATGAATCATTAATTCATATATATAATTTTAATGCATGACCACCTTAATTATGACCCACATTTCACATTTCAGCAAAAAAAAGAACAGAACATGAAATGAAACTACACCTGACTTTAATCTCCACCAAAATGTATGACAAATACAACCCGAAGGGGTGGAAGATTTAAACAAAAAAAGAAAAAGATAAGGAAGACGGTAACCGCCATGGCTGCCGGCCCCTCTGCCACAAAAAGAAAGAGAGAGAGGACCGGCCCCTCTGCACCTGAGAAGACGGAAGGGGCAAAACCTCTTCCGCTTTTGAGAAGACAGAGCTTGAACAAAATATTCAGCTTTATCAAAAAGCAATTTATGATTCTTATTGCATAGGAAGAACAAAGTTTCATATTATTATTGTTTATAAATGGAATAGATCCAGTTTTTTCAAGATTTTTCAAAACTTGAAAACCAGGATGAACTAGACGACAATGCCAAATTTCATCAAAAAATCAAAACTTATTTGTACCTATTCTAGCAAAAAAAAATATAGGGGATAAATCTTTTTTATCACTTTCTCCTGATCATGAATATAGACTTCCTCTAATCGGTTCTCTTAGGAGAGTAGTCTCGCTCCTTGATTCCTTTATACAAATCCATTAGTATCAAACTAAAATAAGCATTGATTATCTTTCGCAAATCTAGATACTGATAAGAGATTTTTCTTGATAGATAGAACAAGAAACACATCTCTTAATTTAAAGCTTTTATTTTCATGATACAAATAAAGATTACCTATACTAGTAATAGAAAGCTATGTACCACTTCCAACCATCACACCATAAGTAGTACTTTGTTTTATTGGTCATACTGTGATCTTGAGCAATAACATGATGTGAAGCTCCTGTGTCTGGGTGTCAAGTAGAGTCTTGCATACCGTCGAGAGCCATAGTAGCAAATATTTTCGGGATGTCATAGCAGGTGCGAGCTATGTGATTACGATGACAACAAAATTGGCAAATAACTTGTTCTTCTTTCTGATTTTTGAGATTGATTTTGATGAGGATGTGTGGGACCAAACTAGCCACCCTGATTACTGAAATTTTGAAAATTTTAAGAGGATCGACCTCTACCTCTTTCAAAGGATTCTCCTCTGCCATGTCCTCTCTAAGAGAAAAATGCAGTAGAAGAAGTTTCTCCTTGTAGAAGTTAACTTTTTATTATTTGTAACATCTTTTCTTGATTTATCAACATTTCATAAATATTCACAAATGAGGAAAGACCATCAAGAGTAGTGACCGAGGTGAAAAAACTCTCATAATCCTTCGAGACTCCGTTCAAAGTATAATAAACAAGATTCTCATAAGAGACATGTTCACAGATGGCACATAAAGAATCTGAAAGAAAATTTATGTGAACAAAGTACTCTACCATGCTCTTTTCTTCTTTCTTAATGTCATGAAGTTTTTTCTTTAATTGAAGGATACAAACACTGGATTGAGATTAATATACACGTTCTAAGGTAGTCCACACTTCTTGAGCAGTAGAGATCCGAACAATTTAGCCTAACACGGGCTCAGTAACGGTTGCACAAATCCATCTTAAAGCAAGTCAATCCGCTCTCTTCCATATCAAATACTCGAGATTTGGTTTCGTATCATTCTCTTTTTGTATAGATTGACTTGGTGCAGAGAATGATCCATCAACATATTTGAACAGATCTTGAAAGAACATAATAGCTTCAATTTGCAACTTCCATAACAGATAATCGTGTCTATCAAGCTTGATAGACGCCAAAGATGAAAAAACATTCTAATGGAGAAATTTGTCATAATAGATGAAACATACGAAGATGATGACGAAGGATTAGATGCCATAAGGAACACGACAAGCAAGGCATGGGTACCAAGGCAGCTTGGCTCTGATACCATAAAAATGATAGACCCTCACGATAGAAAAGATTTTTACAGCACAATGAATGCAAAGGTTTTTACGTGGTTCGATAATTGTACCTACATCCACAAGTTTCTCTCTCTCTCTCTCTCTCTCTCTCTCTCTCTCTCTCTCTCTCTCTCTCTCTCTCTCTCTCTCTCTCTAGATGATGAGATAAGAGAGGTTTCTTGCTTGTTATATTGAGTTGCATGGTTTAGAGTCCTTTTACATTGTAACTTATCTTGTGAACATATAGTAATATTCATGACTCTACAATATCCATTTGGATTACAATGATAAACTTGAAATAGGTTAGGAGTCTCTCTGGACGATTTCACCATTTGAGCAGCTTTGTGCAACTGCAACTTACCAGAATAGTTATCAATAGAAGTTCCTTGAGATGGTGTGTCATTTGATGGAATTCTATGAAAATCGACTTCTTCTAGATGATGATGATGACTGAGAGTCCCACATGAACCATTATTCTCAACATATAGCATCTCAAAGCACTACAAGAAAAATGCGTATTAGCGACAGAAACTATCCGTCGTTAATGCGTCGCTAATCCGTGACTAAACATCCTTAGCGACGGACAGTGTCCGTCACATAATCCTAGTCGCTAAATTGCATTGAATTTTATCTGTCGCTAATCCATCACTATTTAGCGACGACGTAACGATGGATAATATCCGGATATAATCCATCGCAAACTTTTGGTCGGCAAGTTAGCGATGGATTACCGACGGATTAACGTCCGTCGCAAACCATCGCGTGAGTGAAATTGGCGACGGGTTAAAGACGGATAGTTTCGTCACTAATCCGTCCCTAATATTAAAAAAAAAATAAAATATGAAACTCGAGAAAAATTTCTCGTTATACAATTCATATAACCTGCTTATAAAAAACAAAATATACACAAAAAATACATACAGGTGAAACAAAATTAACACAAGTTCTAAGTTAAACAACCAAATACAGTCTCTGCCAAGTTATAATTAGTTATAAGTATGTCAAACAAACTAAATACATGAATCTAATCGTCGTCAAGATTCGGGGCATCATCCTTTTCATTTTCTTGATCTACCCCTCCCTCCATACCTCTATCATCTCCTCAATGTTGATCATCTCCAGCATCCTGCAAGAGAACCAAAATGTTAGTAATTATAAACAAAATGCTCATATGTGTTCTAAGGCAGTAAAAAAACTTTGTATGTGATTCTATCATGCTCACATGTGTTATGAGGCAGTTTAAAAACTTCATATGTGACTCTATCATACTCATATGTGTTCTAAGGCAGTAAAAAAACTTTATATGTTATTCTATCATGCTCATATGTGTTCTAAGGCAGTAAAAAAACTTTATATGTGATTCTATCATGTTCATATATGTTCTAAGGCAGTAAAAAAACTTCATATGTGATTCTATCATGCTCATATGTGTTCTAAGGCAGTAAAAAAACTTTATATGTGATTCTATCATGCTCATATATGTTATAAGGCAGTAAAAAAACTTCATATGTGATTCTATCATGATCATATGTGTTATAAGGCAGTAAAAAAACTTCATATGTGATTCTATCATGCTCATATGTGTTCTAAAGCAGTAAAAAAATTTCATATGTGATTCTATCATGCTCATATGTGTTATAAGGCAGTAAAAAAACTTTATATGTGATTCTATCATGCTCATATGTGTTCTAAGGCAGTAAAAAAACTTTATATGTGATTCTATCATGCTCATATGTGTTATAGGGCAGTAAAAAAACTGCATATGTGATTCTATCATGCTCATATGTGTTCTAAGGCAGTAAAAAAACTGCATATGTGATTCTATCATGCTCATATGTGTTTTAAGGCAGTAATAAAACTTTATATGTGATTCTATCATGCCCATATGTGTTCTAAGGCAATAAAAAAACTTCATATGTGATTCTATCATGCTAAAAAACTTTATATGTGATTCTATCATGCTCATATGTGTTATAAGGCAGTAAAAAACTTTATATGTGATTCTATCATGCTCATATGTGTTCTAAGACAGTAAAAAAACTTCATATGTGATTCTATCATGCTCATATGTGTTCTAAGGCAGTAAAAAAACTTTATATGTGATTCTATCATGCTCATATGTGTTCTAAGGCAATAAAAAAACTTCATATGTGATTCTATCATGCTCATATGTGTTCTAAGGCAGTAAAAAAACTTTATATGTGATTTTATCATGCTCATATGTGTTATAAGGCAGTAAAAAAACTGCATATGTGATTCTATCATGCTCATATGTGTTCTAAGGCAGTAAAAAAACTTTATATGTGATTCTATCATGCTCATATGTGTTTTAAGGCAGTAATAAAACTTTATATGTGATTCTATCATGCCCATATGTGTTCTAAGGCAATAAAAAAACTTCATATGTGATTCTATCATGCTAAAAAACTTTATATGTGATTCTATCATGCTCATATGTGTTATAAGGCAGTAAAAAACTGTATATGTGATTCTATCATGCTCATATGTGTTCTAAGGCAGTAAAAAAACTTTATATGTGATTCTATCATGCTCATATGTGTTCTAAGGCAATAAAAAAACTTCATATGTGATTCTATCATGCTCATATGTGTTCTAAGGCAGTAAAAAAACTTCATATGTGATTCTATCATGCTCATATGTGTTATAAGGCACTAAAAAAACTTTATATGTGATTCTATCATGCTCATATGTGTTCTAAGGCAGTAAAAAAACTTCATATGTGATTCTATCATGCTCATATGTGTTCTAAAGCAGTAAAAAAACTTCATATGTGATTCTATCATGCTCATATGTGTTCTAAGGCAGTAAAAAAGCTTTATATGTGATTCTATCATGCTCATATGTGTTCTAAGGCAGTAGAAAAACTTCATATATAATTTTATCATGCTCATATATGTTCTAAAGCAGTAAAAAAACTTCATATGTGATTCTATCATGCTCATATGTGTTCTAAGGCAGTAAAAAAACTTCATATGTGATTCTATCATACTCATATGTGTTATAAAGTAGTAAAAACTTCATACCTGACGGGCACCAGAGCTCATGTTGAATGCAGACGAAGTTTTCCTGTACTGAAAAAAGTTGCACAACTCATTACTGACAATGTTGGGAATGACTTCATTTAAAAAGTACTGCATTTTGTCCTCAAGACGCTAACAGACACCATCCCATGACATAGCAGGGTCAATCGGACGTTAGGAGTTGATGTTGGCGGGAGAACTCTGAGAGTCATGGCTGCAGAAGGCAACGACTGGTGTGGTGTTCATGTTACTCCCAAATCCGAACACACGACCCTTTTTGGGTTCACTGATTGCAGTCAGCCATGCTGCAGGATCAAAAGGCGGATGCTGAGTGGAGTCATCGTCATATCGCTGTACGATTTGTTGTTCGTATGACTCCTACAAAGTAATGATTAGAATATGAATTAATAATTAAGAATTACAATATTTATGATAACATAATTCATGGTAACTTGTCTATTACAATGTTTATTAATACAATAAATACACATCATTGTCGCTCTCGCCTTCTCTGATACGAACTCTCCGGTGGTCTTACATTTATGTGTTTCAACAAATACATCTTTGTAAGGCACAAGGCCTCCTTTTTCTGCTTCCTGTGAGGTTAAATGATAAAAAAAACAATTAAAAAGTATGCAACAATAGTTATAAATTTGACAACATATATATTTATAAGTTACCATTTTCTTTTGGTGGCTCCCAAAAGTCCTAGATCCACCTGTGTGTAGATGCGCATTGGGCATGTTCGCTAGGTTTTGTGCAGCCTCTGTTGAGCGGTTTCAAAATTCATTGCTGACCCACTTGTCGCACATGCCCTCACAGTAATCTCTCCTGACAGTAGAAGGCCCATGACCCTTCCACTGCAGTGGATCATCTATCCTACCAGCTGCTTTTTTTGCTGCAGTCTTCATATTGTGCAGCATGTCGGCAAATCTATTGGCAGCCACCTTCTGTCATACTACCATCTTGTCTTTCTCCTCCTTCGTAGTTGCGAAGCGATGTGAAGCCTACAAATAGTTTCAGAAAGTTAGCATACATGAGTATAACAAAAAATTAAATATGAATCACAGTAGTTATGATAAATGATTGCATACCATGAATGAGGACATTAAAATGTCCAGCACCTCCCTCGGGTACTCTTTCCATTGCGCGACCGATCCTGAAAGATGTTGCAGTAGTGACTTCCTAATGTCTCGTATTACTTCTTGCTGCTTGAACCTCACACTGCACATAAATTGATACACATTAACAATCGACTGTCAATTAAATTCTTACGGTCGACTGTATATAACATAAGTATTGGATAAGTGACAATTAAATACTTACGGTCGCCTATCGATATACATTATTTGAATGAGTCATCGTGTGTCACACTGAGAAGACCCTGCATCCGGAGTTGTCTCGTGATGTGTATGAGTAGTTGGTGTAGGTGGGTCATGTGTAAGCGAAACATCACCTACAAAACAATGAGTTAGAAATTCACACAATACACATTTAAACTAATCAAGTATACAATTATTTAAATGATATACCTATCGAAGCATTGCGTGAAGACGAAGGCTGAGACTGCCTCTCACTGAACTAGGATCATATAAAGACGATTAACAACAATGTTTATATCAACATATAAGCAAAAATATAATGAATGTCTATATTTAAATATAACACAAAAACATTTACCTAATGATGTCCCACGGCTTCCACTTGGTCCTCGACCACTGTGACCCCCATGAACCATATTCTAACAAATAAAAATGTTATAATTGTACATCAAACATTGCAAACTATTATAATTGCAGTGCTAGAAGGAAAAAAAAACATTTCTACCAAACAAAGTAAAAATTTTAACTCACGTGCCACTAACTCACGTGTGAATTTAACCAATGACTTCTCTATTTCTTTCTCAATCGCTTCCCACTAACTCGCGTGCCAACAATATGAATCCAGCTATGGTCGAAGAATATGAAAGTCTAAGTTTATTCAGTAAGATTGCAGTTTTAACATGTCACAAGAGATAATTTGTAACGCCCCAAAAGTTCGACTTGAGACAAGAATATTTGAATGAAATTCCCTTCGAAAAGTCAGAGTTTGCAGCTAAGATTTTTAGTGATACCAAAGGTTTTCAATAAAAGCACAAGTCGATTCTTCTGAGCACGTTAGCAAAAAGACCCAGCACAAACACATTTCCTAGCTAAGCCAAGCAGTGAACAAAAAGATAGAAAAGATTTTATCCATAAAAAGGTTCAGTCTGTACAGAACAATGGGGTCATCCATTCCTAACAACAAAAGTGCAAAAAACCTGAAGTGAAGTAGCCAGAACGCCGACAAGAAAGGTGAGGCTTTGATCATGTAGCATTGCACCGTTGCCTATAAGGAGAGCCTACCTGTCACCTACACCCATAAAAATGGGGTCAGTTCTGTGAAAACTGGTAGGTGCGCAAAAAGAACAGGAAGAACAACAACTAATCTAAAGCATGCTCATATCTAAGCAGATAGACTGGTGCAACAGGCAGAAAGCAAGTGACTAGCCAAGATTGTAGCAAAGCTAACATAAGTATCATCATGAGCATAACCAGGCTAATCGTACAGTGATAACAAATCTAACTGTAAGTAGTTGCAACAAGGCTAATCATGCATACCTTTGAACTATCACAAGTAGCAAGGTAAAACATGCAGTCAAGCTCGAGAGCAAAGAACCGTTGGAACACCACCAAGGTGTCAATCTAATAATATTGTGAGCATGTTATGTTTTGTTCCAATTTTTAACTGACCATTGTGGGACGCACAATGCATGAAACATAAAAACAACCGAGATTGATTCAGGGGTCCATTATGCTATACATTTTATTATACCCTGAATGACTGACTGAGTTCGCTCCTAAGAGGACGACTAGTGGCCAAGAGAGTAAGTCCCCAAAGACAAACAGGGCCTAAGGATGCATCCAACTTCTGCAGAAGTGTCGGGTGACTACCACCTAGGATACTTACAGTAGCCTTCCCTCCGATGACTGGGAACAACCGAACATTTGCTCGAAATAGCCATTATTGGCCTGTCCATCGGAGTTTTTGTACCATCCATCCTCTCTCTTGATGAACCATCTCGAACAAGTACGACGAGGGATTTTTTTTCATCATCGCCTTGTTCTACATGCCCTGGTCTATTCGACCTACTCGAGCATCTTGCCTGTGAAGGCGCAAGATTATTATTTAGTGAATATCCACAATTATGCTTTATTGCATACCATGAGGTTTATCCACCTCGTGCTACTCATCGTAGTATCACACGACATCATTGTCAGGGGATGTGACTACGATGATAGCCAAGGGCCACAAAGAGGCACCCAAAACAAGCTCAACCCTGTCAGCATTCTCGAGAGAAACCTGAGCAATAGAAACAATGGCATAATCATAATTTACATGGCGCAGGCAAGAAATAAAGGAGTAAGAGCGTAAAACAAGCAAGTCGAGAACAAAGCCAAGGTGCATAAAGCGCGGGGCAATAGAAAGGTAAAGTGCTGAAAAGTAAATAGCCAAGGCTCATAAAGTGCGGGGCAACAGAAAGGTAAAGTGTTGAAAAGTAAATAGCCAAAGTGCATAAAGCGTGGGGCGATAGAAAAGTAAAGAGCTGAAAAGTAAATAGCCAAGGCACATAAAGCGCGGGGCGACAAAAAAGTAAAGTGCTGAAAAGTAAATAGCCAAGGCGCATAAAGCGTGGGGCGACAGAAAGGTAAAGTGCTGAAAAGTAAATAGCCAAGGCGCATAAAGTGCGGGGCGACAGAAAAGTAAAGTGCTGAAAAGTAAATAGCCAAGGCGCATAAAGCGCGGGGCGACAGAAAAGTAAAGTACTGAAAAGTAAATAGCCAAGGAGCATAAAGCGCGGGGCGACAGAAAAGTAAAGTGCTGAAAAGTAAATAGGACAAGGATCGTGAAACCGCGTCCTTGAGTTAAAATGCTGAAAATCAAGCCTAGACACATAAAGCGCGGCTGCAACAGAAAGTAAAGTGCTAAAAAGACAAAGAGGACAAGGATCGCGAAACTGCGTCCTTGAGTTAAAGAATGTACATATATAACTTATATGAATAAGTATATAATTGTCCTCTTGTTCGATTATCTTTTCTTTAGTTTTAGTTTTGTTCATTCAAGGTCCTTTTACGCAACTTTCTCCTACCATAGGGGGTTACGGATTCCCAAACGCACCACAACAAAGCCATGGATTAGCGACGACCACATTCCATCGCTATTCTGTCGCTATTCCGTCGCTAACAGGCTTAGCGATGAATTAGTGACGACTAGGCGACGGTATGCTTACGTCGCGAATTTTTCGACACTAACTGGCGACGGAATAAATTCGTCGCCAGGTCCGTCGCTAATTGCGACGGAATAACGAGCGATATATTCCGTCGCCAATCCGCCGGTACTAAACGGCGACCACGGCTTGGCGACGGATTTACGTCCGTCGCTAAGCCGTCGCTATATTTATATGCATAGCGACGGATGGTTCTGTCGCAAACACGAAAAAAAATAAAAAAAGTATTTGAAAATTAAATACCGAGAACGGTATAATTTATATTTCCTGTACAATTTATATTTCTTGTAAATAAAAAACAAACCACACAAAAAATTCCATATAAAAGGAATCTACAACAATTAATCGTTCCACCTTAAAATTAACTACAATTCAATAATTTTATTTAAGAAACAAAAAAAAATAGAATTTCAACACAGTTCTCTAATCATCGCTAAGATTTTGTGCGTCTTCTTCTTCATTGCCTTTATCTGTCCCTTCAGCTCCGCTACGCTGATTATCGCTAGCAGCCTACACAAGAAAAGAACAGTCAGTATTGATAAACAAAATATAATGAAATAAATTACACACTATATGTGATTCTATCATGTGCTCATATGTGTTCTAAGGCAATAAAAAAACTTTATATGTGATTCTATCATGATCATATGTGCTCTAAGGCAGGCAAAAAGCTATATATGTGATTCAATCATGCTTATATGTGTGCTAAGGCACTCAAAAAATTGAATATGTGATTATAGCATGCTCACATGTGTTCTAAGGCAGACAGAAAAACTCTATATGTGATTCTATCATGCTCATATGTGCTCTAAGGCAGGCAAAGCAAAAAACTTTATATGTGAATATATCATGAATGATATATGTTCTAAGGCAGTAAAAAAATTCTATATGTGATTTTGGCATGCTCATATGTGTTCTCAGGCAGTCAAAAAACTGAATATGTGATTATAACATGCTCATATGTGTTCTCAGGCAGTCAATAAACTGAATATGTGATTATAGCATGCTCATATGTGTTCTAAGGCAGTCAAAAAAACTTTATATGTGATTCTATCATGCTCATATGTGCTCTAAGGCAGGCAAAAAACTTTATATGTGATTATAGCATGCTCATATGTGCTCTAAGGCAGGCAAAAAACTCTATATGTGATTCTATCATGCTCATATGTGCTCTAAGGGAGTCAAAAAAACTTTATATGTGATTCTATCATGCTCATATATGCTCTAAGGTAGGCAAAAAACTTTATATGTAATTATAGCATGCTCATATGTGCTCGAAGGCAGGCAAAAAACTCTATATGTGATTCTATCATGCTCATACGTTCTCTAAGGCAGGCAAAAAGTTATATATGTGATTCGATTATGCTCATATGTGTTCTAAGGCAGACAAAAATCTGAATATGTGATTATACCTGAGAGGGACCAGCAATCGAAGATCCCCTGTTCAGCACAAGATTGTTGATCTCATCTCGAAGAAAGGGGGTGACGGTGTCATGAAAGTAGTCACTCAGTATGTCCTTAATGATCTGGCGTACATCGTCACCGAAAAGAATATGTTGTTGCTTGGAGCTTATGTCGTCGGAAGAAGTCTGCGAGCCGTAACTGGAAGAAGCAATAACTGGTGAAGTGTTCAGATTACTCCCAAATCCGAACACGCGACCTTTTTTGGGTTCACCTGCTGCAGTCACCCATGCTGCAGGATCAAATGATGGATGTTGAGTAGCGTCATTGCCATATCGCTCTACCATCTGTTGCTCATATGCCTCCTACAAAATAATGTTTAAAGTATACATTAATAATTAATGATAACATTATGATAACTTGCATATTGCAATGATTATTAATAGAATAAATATTTACCGTTGTTGTTCTCGCCTTCTCTGATACGAAGACTCCCGTGGTCTTCCATTTATGTGTTTCAACAAACACATCCTTATATGGTACAGTGCCTCCTTTTTCTGCTTCCTGCGAAGTTAAAGGACAAAAAATTTAGTTCACAAGTTTGCAACAATACTTATAAAATTAATATGATATATTGATGAGTTACCATTTTCTTCAGGTGGCTCCCAAATGTTTTAGATCCACCTGTGTTTAGATGGGCTTCGGGCATTTTCGCTCGATTTTGTGCAGCCTTCGCAGAGCGATTTCGAAATGCATCTCCCGCCCACTTATCGCACATTTCATCCCAATAATCTCTCCTGATAGTAATAGGGCTATGGCCCTTCCACTGTAGTGGATCATCTATTACATACACAAAAGCCAATAATGGCTAGAAAGCATAAAATCTTATAAAGGCATAAAAAGGCTTGAAGAAGCCACACTATACAAAGGGGGAGACCCCACTTATTTATAGGCAAGAGAGGAGTGAGAGAGAGTTAGAGAAAAGAGAGAGAGGCACCATTGGGAGTCCCAACAAGGTGTCGTTGGGCTCCCAACAGTCACAATTGTGACCGTTGGGGGCCCAACGACTCTTTGTTGGGGCCCCCAATGTGTGTGCATTTAATGCACAAAAAATACAAAAAAAGAAATACAAGAAAAAGGAAAAAGAAAAAAGAAAAAAAGAAGAAAAGGAAAAAGACTACAATGCCCCTATTGGGTCTGCAAATCGATTGGCAGCCACCTTCTGCCACACCTTCCTTGCATCATTTTCTTCCACCGTAGTTGCGAAGCGATTCGAAGCCTACAAATATTTTCAGAAAGTTAGTAGACATTACTTAAATAAATTAAATATGAAACACATTAACTATGAGAAACAACTGTATACCATGAATGAGGACCACAATCTGTCTAACACCTCATTTGGGTACTCTTTCCATTGAACCACCGATCCTTGTAGATGTTGAAGAAGTGAATTCCTAATCTCCCGTACTACTTCTTGTGGCTCAAACCTCGTGCTGCACATGAATTGGTACACAGTAAATATCAATATAAAATATTTATAAGATATGCAATAATTGAAAACGAAATACTTACGGTCGATTATCGATATACACTATTCGAATGAGTCTTCTTGTGCCAGACTGAGAAGACCCTGCTTCCTGTGTTGGCTCATGACTTGTGTGATCAACTGGTGTAGGTGGGTCGTGTACAGGCGAAACATCATCTGTAAAAAAAGACATTAGACTTTCTCAGAATACGCATTTGAACTAATCAAGCATCCAATTAGTTAAATAATATACCTATCACAGGAGCCCGTGAAGATGAAGGCTGGGCGTGGCTACAACTGGATGAGCGACCACTGTAACCTCCACGAACCATATTCTAACAAATAACATATGTCATAAAAACATTCAAATAATTCACATCAAGTATTACAATACATTCAAGTCATTCGCATCAAGTATTACAATAATTCAAATCATTCGCATCAAGTATTGCAATACATTCAAATGATTCACATCAAGTATTACAATACATTCAAATCATTCATATCAGGTACTGCAATGCATTCAAGTCATTCACATCAAGCATTGCAATGCATTCAAATCATTTGCATCAAGTATTACAATGCATTCAAATAATTCAAATAATTCAAATCATTCACATCAGGTATTGCAATAGTTTAAATCATTCGTTGCATAAATTACAATACATTCAAATAATTCAAATCATTCACATCAAGTATTGCAATGCATTCGAATCATTCGTATCAAGTATTACAATACATTCAAATAATTCAAATCATTCACATCAAGTATTACAATGCATTCAAATAATTCGTATCAAGTATTACAATACATTTAAATAAAATTTTTAATCATTCACATCAAGTATTGCAATACAACTCATTCATTCGCATCAAGTATTACAATACATTCAAATAATTCAAATCATTCACATCAAGTATTGCAATGCATTTAAATAGAGGTTTGTATTACAAGATTTTGCTCACTAGCTTGAGAATTCTTCCTCGTCACTTGTTTGACTTTCTTCTTCTTCTTCTTCTTCTTCTTCTTCTTCTTCTTCTTTTTCTTCTTCTTCTTCTTCTTCATTGTTTGCCCATCCACTTGGTATATCATTTGGATCACATTCCTCTATGAATGTTTCATCGGCCAATGGCGATATGACATGCATATCATGCGCAACATCGTGACCATAAGTGAAGTCATAGACATCATCTGATTGATAGTAATCGCTGTCTTCAGCTAACTCATCTTCCTGTAACTGATCATACTCAGGGTATAGTTTGGACTTCACCTTGCAAACAACCCACTATTCATTTCTATCTGACTTTTTATACTCGGATATGAAGTATAATAAACTTGTTGAGTTTGCGAGGCTAATATGAATGGTGCATATGTTCCAAACCTGGATTTATGATTCACCTCCACAATGCCTGAAGCTTTGTCGAGTCTTGTTGCAGTTGGATCAAACCAATGACACTTGAATAAAGTTACCCTGTTATTTATGCCTAAGTAAGTCAACTCCATTATTTCTTCTGTAACACCGTAGTAATCGTGTTCATTTTCACCGTAGCTGCTACCCTTGACACACACGCCACTATTCATCGTTGATTTGTTTATACTGTAATCTTTTGTATGGAATCGATAACTATTTACGATGTACCCGTTGTAGCATTGCACAACTTTGGTCGGACCATTTTCTAAATCACATACTCCTTGATCTTTAACATCACCATGGCGGACCTACGCACAGACATAAACAATGATTGTGATCACGATCAATTAAGTAACTTAGTGTTGTTTATAAGTACAAAATTTATGATAGCTTCTTTACCAACTGTTTCAACCACTCCACAAACTTAGTTTCACGTTCTTTTTATACTTCTGCATCAGTGAGATGTGAAACTTCTCTTTGCAACTCCAGATCAAATCGTCTGCAAAGCACAAATACTTATATTACCGAGCCATGTATCCACATATAAAACATAAAAGGATTTATAATTGTATTGCGTCTACATATACTTACTCGATGTATGGGCCGATCGCTGAGCAATTAAAAAGAATATAGATGTGTGCTGCGTCTTGCTCTCGATTTGTCAAGAGCCTTGATCGGCAACTACCAGATGCATGCCCAAGTGGTTGAAATATCGACAGCTTGTCAGCTACAGTTACTTGTTATCCATCATCGTTACGGGGCGGGCATGTGTAACGTGTTGGAATATGAGGTTCGAAGTACATAGATGAGAAATTTGAAATCTCTTCTAAAGTGTACGCCTCACAAATAGAGCCTTCTACTCTTGCTTTATTACGAACCTTTTTTTTGAGGTCGAACATGCATCTGGCAAAAATATACATTTCAAATTTTAAATATCTGTCATTAAAGAGATAAATATAAAAAAACATATACCTTTCAAATGGGTACATCCATTGATATTGCACAGGGCCACCAACCCTTAGTTCATATGGCAGATGTATGATCAAATGTTCCATAACATCGAAAAATGCTGGCGGAAATATCTTTTCTAGCAGA
The DNA here is from genome assembly GCF_984573655.1 of Nuphar pumila. Taxonomy (NCBI): domain Eukaryota; kingdom Viridiplantae; phylum Streptophyta; class Magnoliopsida; order Nymphaeales; family Nymphaeaceae; genus Nuphar; species Nuphar pumila. The sequence goes on along the minus strand of NC_143258.1, from coordinate 89,070,539 downwards.
CAAACTGTGGTGATGACAGAGTCCTCGAGATTCTTTACATCTGATACTACGACCTCCGATGCGCACAATGTTCTGAAAAATCCGCTCAACTCAGACAATACCCCCCATATAGGTTTGTCTAATATATCATGGAATGCTAGGGGTATCAATCGTTGCATAAAGATATGACAATCATGGCTCTTCAACCCATATAACTGTCCATCGTCAATCTTCACAGCCCGAGCAATGTTAGAGACATATCCATCTGGAAATCTCAATTGTCTCAACCATTGACATACATGTTTTATTTGCTCAGGTACGAGCACGTACTTTGCCTTTGGTTTCAGTATTTTGCCATTATACTCTTTGAGTTCCAATTCTAGTCTTTTACATATTAATTTTAAATCCATACGTGCCTTCGGATTATCCTTTGTTTTTCCTTTAACATTCATTACTGTATTGAACACATTATTAAACACATTTTTCTCCACATGCATCACATCCAAATTATGTCCTATCAATAGGGTCGGCCAATACGGTAGTTCCCAAAAAATAGATTTCTTCGTCCAATTGTGATCCTTCCCAAATCCACAGAAGGTTGTATGGAGTTACAAATACTGGCCAGCATGAGTATGGAGTTGATCTACCCCCAAATGGATTAAATCCATCTGTACATAGACCGAGTCTAACATTTCGCACTTCCATTGCGAAGTTCTGATGAGTACGATCAAAGTGCTTCCAAGCTTCAGCGTCAACAGGATGCGTGATCTTGTTTTCATCGTGTCGAACTTTATTTGCATGTCATCTCATGTGTTTAGCTGTCCTTGAAGACATATACAATCGCTGCAATCTAGGAGTGATAGGAAAGTAGCGAAGCGACTTGTATGAAACTTCTTTTGATCCCGTGCTACCATTGCCTCTTGTCTTTGGCTTGAACCGAGGATGCCCACATGACCGGCATGATATGTTGTTTTCCTGCTCCTTGAAATACAACATGCAGTGATTTGGACAAGCATCAATCTTTTTGTAACCCATACCCAGAGCGTTGACCATAACTTTCACACGATAGAAATTTTGTGGCAATTTCTCATCTTTGGGCAACATACTCTTCACAATCATGCACAAACGGTCAAAACATGATTGACTCAAATTACTCTTCACAATCCAGATCAAATCGTCTGCAAAGCACAAATACTTATATTACCGAGCCATGTATCCACATATAAAACATAAAAGGATTTATAATTGTGTTGCGTCTACATATACTTACTCGATGTATGGGCCGATCGCTGAGCAATTAAAAAGAATATAGATGTGTGCTGCGTCTTGCTCTCGATTTGTCAAGAGCCTTGATCGGCAACTACCAGATGCATGCCCAAGTGGTTGAAATATCGACAGCTTGTCAGCTACAGTTACTTGTTCTCCATCATCGTTACGGGGCGGGCATGTGTAACGTGTTGGAATATGAGGTTCGAAGTACATAGATGAGAAATTTGAAATCTCTTCTAAAGTGTACGCCTCACAAATAGAGCCTTCTACTCTTGCTTTATTACGAACCTTTTTTTTGAGGTCGAACATGCATCTGGCAAAAATATACATTTCAAATTTTAAATATCTGTCATTAAAGAGATAAATATAAAAAAACATATACCTTTCAAATGGGTACATCCATTGATATTGCACAGGGCCACCAACCCTTAGTTCATATGGCAGATGTATGATCAAATGTTCCATAACATCGAAAAATGCTGGCGGAAATATCTTTTCTAGCAGACAAACTGTGGTGATGACAGAGTCCTCGAGATTCTTTACATCTGATACTACGACCTCCGATGCGCACAATGTTCTGAAAAATCCGCTCAACTCAGACAATACCCCCCATATAGGTTTGTCTAATATATCATGGAATGCTAGGGGTATCAATCGTTGCATAAAGATATGACAATCATGGCTCTTCAACCCATATAACTGTTCATCGTCAATCTTCACAGCCCGAGCAATGTTAGAGACATATCCATCTGGAAATCTCAATTGTCTCAACCATTGACATACATGTTTTATTTGCTCAGGTACGAGCACGTACTTTGCCTTTGGTTTCAGTATTTTGCCATTATACTCTTTGAGTTCCAATTCTAGTCTTTTACATATTAATTTTAAATCCATACGTGCCTTCGGATTATCCTTTGTTTTTCCTTTAACATTCATTACTGTATTGAACACATTATCAAACACATTTTTCTCCACATGCATCACATCCAAATTATGTCCTATCAATAGGGTCGGCCAATACGGTAGTTCCCAAAAAATAGATTTCTTCGTCCAATTGTGATCCTTCCCAAATCCACAGAAGGTTGTATGGAGTTACAAATACTGGCCAGCATGAGTATGGAGTTGATCTACCCCCAAATGGATTAAATCCATCTGTACATAGACCGAGTCTAACATTTCGCACTTCCATTGCGAAGTTCTGATGAGTACGATCAAAGTGCTTCCAAGCTTCAGCGTCAACAGGATGCGTGATCTTGTTTTCATCGTGTCGAACTTTATTTGCATGTCATCTCATGTGTTTAGCTGTCCTTGAAGACATATACAATCGCTGCAATCTAGGAGTGATAGGAAAGTAGCGAAGCGACTTGTATGAAACTTCTTTTGATCCCGTGCTACCATTGCCTCTTGTCTTTGGCTTGAACCGAGGATGCCCACATGACCGGCATGATATGTTGTTTTCCTGCTCCTTGAAATACAACATGCAGTGATTTGGACAAGCATCAATCTTTTTGTAACCCATACCCAGAGCGTTGACCATAACTTTCACACGATAGAAATTTTGTGGCAATTTCTCATCTTTGGGCAACATACTCTTCACAATCATGCACAAACGGTCAAAACATGATTGACTCAAATTACTCTTCACAATCCAGATCAAATCGTCTGCAAAGCACAAATACTTATATTACCGAGCCATGTATCCACATATAAAACATAAAAGGATTTATAATTGTGTTGCGTCTACATATACTTACTCGATGTATGGGCCGATCGCTGAGCAATTAAAAAGAATATAGATGTGTGCTGCGTCTTGCTCTCGATTTGTCAAGAGCCTTGATCGGCAACTACCAGATGCATGCCCAAGTGGTTGAAATATCGACAGCTTGTCAGCTACAGTTACTTGTTCTCCATCATCGTTACGGGGCGGGCATGTGTAACGTGTTGGAATATGAGGTTCGAAGTACATAGATGAGAAATTTGAAATCTCTTCTAAAGTGTACGCCTCACAAATAGAGCCTTCTACTCTTGCTTTATTACGAACCTTTTTTTTGAGGTCGAACATGCATCTGGCAAAAATATACATTTCAAATTTTAAATATCTGTCATTAAAGAGATAAATATAAAAAAACATATACCTTTCAAATGGGTACATCCATTGATATTGCACAGGGCCACCAACCCTTAGTTCATATGGCAGATGTATGATCAAATGTTCCATAACATCGAAAAATGCTGGCGGAAATATCTTTTCTAGCAGACAAACTGTGGTGATGACAGAGTCCTCGAGATTCTTTACATCTGATACTACGACCTCCGATGCGCACAATGTTCTGAAAAATCCGCTCAACTCAGACAATACCCCCCATATAGGTTTGTCTAATATATCATGGAATGCTAGGGGTATCAATCGTTGCATAAAGATATGACAATCATGGCTCTTCAACCCATATAACTGTTCATCGTCAATCTTCACAGCCCGAGCAATGTTAGAGACATATCCATCTGGAAATCTCAATTGTCTCAACCATTGACATACATGTTTTATTTGCTCAGGTACGAGCACGTACTTTGCCTTTGGTTTCAGTATTTTGCCATTATACTCTTTGAGTTCCAATTCTAGTCTTTTACATATTAATTTTAAATCCATACGTGCCTTCGGATTATCCTTTGTTTTTCCTTTAACATTCATTACTGTATTGAACACATTATCAAACACATTTTTCTCCACATGCATCACATCCAAATTATGTCCTATCAATAGGGTCGGCCAATACGGTAGTTCCCAAAAAATAGATTTCTTCGTCCAATTGTGATCCTTCCCAAATCCACAGAAGGTTGTATGGAGTTACAAATACTGGCCAGCATGAGTATGGAGTTGATCTACCCCCAAATGGATTAAATCCATCTGTACATAGACCGAGTCTAACATTTCGCACTTCCATTGCGAAGTTCTGATGAGTACGATCAAAGTGCTTCCAAGCTTCAGCGTCAACAGGATGCGTGATCTTGTTTTCATCGTGTCGAACTTTATTTGCATGTCATCTCATGTGTTTAGCTGTCCTTGAAGACATATACAATCGCTGCAATCTAGGAGTGATAGGAAAGTAGCGAAGCGACTTGTATGAAACTTCTTTTGATCCCGTGCTACCATTGCCTCTTGTCTTTGGCTTGAACCGAGGATGCCCACATGACCGGCATGATATGTTGTTTTCCTGCTCCTTGAAATACAACATGCAGTGATTTGGACAAGCATCAATCTTTTTGTAACCCATACCCAGAGCGTTGACCATAACTTTCACACGATAGAAATTTTGTGGCAATTTCTCATCTTTGGGCAACATACTCTTCACAATCATGCACAAACGGTCAAAACATGATTGACTCAAATTATACTCGGACTTTAAATTCATTAGTTGAAGAACTGCAGATAAGATAGTGTGACTCTCGCAACCGTTCCAAAGTGGCTCATCAGCATCTCTAAGTAAATCATAAAATCTACTAGCTGCATCGTTTGGTGATTCTTCATCTACGGCAGTTCTTACATCACTAGAACTCATAGCAGAACCCAGTTCTGTTCCTGCAGCATCAAATATCAAATCCGTATATGGATTATCGTGCACCACATTCACCCATGCATCAAAATCGTTTCTAAATTCTTCTCCATGAAACGTCCAGTTGTGATAATCACTCACAAAACCCTTCCTGTATAGGTGATGTCTAACGCTATGAGGTTCTACAAATCGATTATTCTTACAAATCTTGCAGGGGCACCTAATCTGACCTGTGGGATCCACTGTACTGACACTTGCCGTTGCAAATTCTATAAAACTGTCAACACCATCCATATATTCAAGCGATAACTCATTGTCCACTATCCTACGGTACATCCATTCACGATTTGCAGTCATTTTCTTATGATGTTACGAATAATAGCCTAACGAATTAAAAGAGAACAATCAGAATGCTACGATGAAGAAAATATCAAATTTATCATGCAATATACGATGTCATACAATAATAAGAATTTTGATGCATGCATTGATAACTTAATATTTTCATGTGCAAACTATTAATGACACGATACAATCATTTGAAACATGCATTCATTATACAATTTTACATGGAAGTCATAATCAAATTGAAAGTAACTACATGCAAGCATGGATACAATTACATCAAACATTGCAATACATCGTAATCATTCACATCAAACAAATGGCAAACATGTACCTGCAGCAAACACACTTCAATATCTCACTAACTACTACCATGCTTAGCATGGACTCCGTACTCCAAAAATAAGAACACTTCAATATTCATACATTAAAATCATGCTCAGCATGATCTCCGAACTCCAACAAAGCAACCCTAAATATCAACAACTAAGTGAGTGTGTGAACAATAAAGTGTTACATCTAATAAATTAAATAACATGTGATACGCTTGCATCACTTACTTACCACGGGTATTTACCCGATTTGCATTATTTTTGTCACTTACTTACCACAGGTGGCTGAGCACGAGCTGGTTTCGTTGAAAAATCTGCACAAAAAAACACAGTTTTAAAATGAAGTCACCACGAAAAAAATATATTTATATGAAGTCACCACAAAAAAAATATATTTATATGCAAAAAACACGGTTTTAAACCCATGCCGAAAAGGCAGGGGGTCGACCCCCTGCCGGAGTCGACCCCCTGCCTGTTCCGGCAAGGGGTTACCCTCCTGCCGGGGTCGACCCCCTGAGGGAAAACTCTGCCGTGGGTTAACCCCCAGCCGTTTCCGGCAGGGGGTTAACCCCCTGCGTTTTCCGGCAGGGGGCTAACCCCCTGCGTTTTTCGGCAGAGGGTTGCCCCCCTGCCTGAAAACGCGGGGGGGTGCCTTCCTTTACCTGTCTCCGGGGGTTGGGACCGGCGAACGGTGGGACCGGCGGATGGTGGGACCGACGGACGGTGGGACCGGCGAACGGTGGGACCGGCGAACGACGGGAGTGGGACCGGCGAACGGCGAAGGGCGGGAGCGGCGAACGGCGGGAGCAGCGAAAGAAGAAAAGGAAAAGCTACCTGGGATTAAGGTTATTCGAAAGTTAGCGACGGATTAATTCCGTCGCTAAGCCAACGTAAAATCAAATTTACGGAAATAGCGACGGACGATATTCCGTCGCTAAGTAGCGACGGACTAGATTCCGTTGCTAACGTCGTCGGTAAATGGTGCGACCGTAACGACAAAACAGTACGTCGCAAAATCCGTCGCTACGTAGCGACGGACTATATTCCGTCGCTATTTTCGTAAGCTTCATTAATTATAGCGACGGATTTTTGTCGCTCGCTAATCCGTCGCTAACTAGCAACGGAAAGATTTTGTCGCTAAAGTTCATCGCTAACAACGTATTTTCTTGTAGTGACGCCTGCAGGCGTAAGTGCGAATAGTGTCGGCCCACGGGACACGAGTGCGCTCCATCTTGCAACCTGCAAGTGCAAAAGAAAGGTTAGCGTGAAAACCAAAGTCAGAAAATGGGTCTAGCAACACCTGCAACAGTGTCGAACCACCCAGACAGAAGCTCCCTATGAGAAGGCAGTGGAGGGAGCACGATGAGGAGGACAGGAGAAGCATAGCCCCCTATCAACAAGAAAAGAGAAACAGGGGGAACGAAGCCCCCTGTCGACACAGCAGATGGCAGGGGGCTCCCCCCCCCCCCCCCACCCTGCCGACAAACAAACGAAGGACAGGGGGAACGAAGCCCCTTTTCGGCAAAGCAGATGGGAGGCAGCTCCACCCCCCTTGTCGACAAACAAACGAGGGACAGGGGGAAGGGAACCCCCTATCGACAAAGCAGATGATAGGGGGCTCCACCCCCTGCAGGCAAACAAACGAAGGATAGGGGGAACAGAGCCCCCTGTCGACAAAGCTGATGGCAGGGGGCTCCGCCCCCTACCGACAAACAAACGAGGGACAGGGGGAACGGAGCCCCCTGTCGACGAAGCAGATGGCAAGGGGCTCTGCCCCCCTGCCGGCAAACAAACAAGGGACAGATGGAACAGAGCCCCCCTGTCGACACACAGATGGCAAAAGGCTCTGCCCCCTGCCGTCAAACAAACGAGGGACAGGGGGAACAGAGCCCGTTGTTGACAAAGCAGATGGCAGGGAGATCCGCCCCCCTGCCGGCAAATAAACGAGGGACATGGGAAACGAAGCCCCCTGTCGACAAAGCAGATGGCAGGCGGCTCCGCCGCCTGCCGACAAACAAATGAAGGATAGGGGGAACGGAGCCCCATGTCGAACACAGGTGGCAGGGGGCTCTGCCCCCCTACCGACAACCAAAAGAGGGACAGAGGGAAATGAGCCCCCCTGTCGACAGAACGAATCGACAAACAAGGAAGGGACAGGGGGAATGGAGCCCCCTGTCGACAGAATGAATCGGCAAACAAGGAAGGGACAGGGGGAATAGAGCCCCCTGTCGAACACCGCAGATGGCAGGGGGCTCCGCCCCCCCTGCCGGCAGCCAAAAGAGGGACAGGGGGAACGAAGTCCCCCTGTCGACATAACGAATCGGCAGGGGGCTCCACCTCCCTACCAGCAAGAGAAAGGGGAACAGGGGGAACAGAGTCCCCCTGTCGACACAACGAGCAACAGAGGGGAGGGGTTTTACCTGGGAGCTACCGGCGACGAGTCAGGTGTCCCCGGCAGATGCACAGGAAAGAAGGTGGCTTTGGGGACGTCGGCCGAGGTCGTCAGAACGAAAGGTGGAGGTGGTGGGTCGTTGACGCCCATGCAACAGAGAAAGGAAGAAGGTGGTGGTCGACGGCTTCAGTCATCGACGCTCGCTCGGAGGGTGAGATGGCCGGCGACTTCGGTCGCCGACAACGGTGGTCATGGGGGACGAGAGGCAACGAGAGAAGACGGGAGGAGTAGAGAGGAGAGAGAACGGGTGAGGGCTTTTGCCCCCTCGCCCGAGGCGCATGTGCCTTTTTTAAAAAGACACAGGTTTCTCGAATGATCGAGAAGCCGGGTCCGAGCTAGGCTCGGATCCGGGTCTGGCTCGGATCCGACACCGCAGACCGACCGAGGCATGTGTCTGACACGTGCCTAGAGTGTGTCCTACACGTGTTTGACTCGTTTGTAAGTGAACTTTACATAATCAATTCAAATTTCTTTTGAAAAAAAATATAAAAAATGTTTATTTCATCATAGGCAAAGTAGCAAAAAGTCAACAATAAATTGATTGTGATGTCGCTATATGGATGTGCACAAAGTATGCAACGAAGTGATAGAACCTCCAAATTTAGAAATCCCATAAAATTTTCTTTTTTTTAGAAAAATTGACTAGAAATTCTTTATAGCATAATTTTGTAATTATGCTTACTTTATTATAATAAGAGGCTCTAGGTTCCGACACTCAGTTGAGATTTTCAAAAAAATCAACCAAAAATTCACAGAGGTGGAATATATAAAAGCAAGATTGATAGAGTGAAGCAAACAAATCTACACAAAAATTTAAAGCCACAAGATCTAGAATTTATCTACGCCAGTTTTACTATAAAAAGAAACGAATTTCTAGATACTACTACAGAAGCAAGAAGAAGAAAACTTAGGGCGACAGTCTGGCAAAAATTTTCAGACTCAAGAACAAGAAACAACCTTGTTATATATGTTCACGAAATTGAAAGGATTTATTCAATTTCTTAGACAAAAATAAAGGTAAGAAGTAAAACCACGAAGAAAATAAAAAACACGATTGCTCTAGCAAAAAATTCTAGAAAATTGGAAACTAGAACTCTCGATTTCTCTAATTAAACGAACCGAGTAGTCTGAAACTTCCAGAACCAGAATCAGAAGCTTACTCGTTCTGGGTGCGTGCGCACCTTTAACAAAATAATTAAAATTTTAATTTTGCGTAATTGAAAGTGTTTTGTGTTCATGGGTGTTTTGAATGAGACCATAAAACGGACATTGACTTTGAAAATTAACAAACTAAGTCTCTCATCAATGACACAAGATTTAGACAGTTGATGTAAACACTGGAAAATGTAGCTGGTGTTCCCATTTCTATATACTGTGATACACCAGAAGAATAATCTCTCATTAATACAGTTCGCTATATTTCATTCCCAAGAAGGGCTGAATCTCAAGAATTGGTCAACTAATTGTATCATTAGGTGGGCTTGGTGATAGGTGTTTGACATACGGGGGAAGGTGTTTGATATAGAAGGGACTTGCGTACTCTTTCTTTTTTTTTAAAGGCAAGCTGGGTTAGGCAGCCCCCCCACCAGTTATTATTCAATCGTACCATTGTGGTTTTGAAGCTGCAACATCCCACCACAGGAAAACGTGCACTGACAGCTCCTACCAACCACGCGGAGCCCCCGTTGGTGACTTGCATACGTTTTTGTTGAGAAGAAAGTGAAAATATAACAAATAATAAATAGAGGAAGTGAGAGACTTTATCACTCACTTGTCCAGACATTCCTTTCTATAATCAATATAAGTTACTACGTCTTCTAGGATTTACATTTGGATAAATCTTGATATATTTACATACACGCATCATTTACTACTTTACATATTCTATTAGTAAGAAATCGAATGTGATAGCTAGACGGAGAGGTCACATTTTCATAACCAATTAAGAGCGTGTTTGATGGCCAGACACCCTCTCCAAGGACCAACTCGTCTTAGACAAGGGTGTCCAGAACAAAAGTGTCGGACCCATTTGCATGTCCCTCCAGAGTGGACCACAAGGACGTTTGCGTCTCATTTTGATGGGTACATGCAAAGTTTATTTTCAGGAATATATCTTGATTAAACTGGGCAACGAAAAAGAAGGGTGCTGCTTGGACCTCCATGGGCCTTAAGGGCGCATTTGACTGCATGGGCAGCGGTATCTGCTGTCCGTGCATCGCATGTGGCCCATGCGCCCACGCAAACGTGGAACTTCCAGACATGTGGGACATCGCATCTCTCTGGCATGCTTTTTGCTGTCTGAGTGAGTTCCACCCTCCCCCCTGCAATAGGGCCATCCCTGGAAACATTTAAAAAAGAAACTAAAAAAGTGTGGGCGGACAGCCTTGGACAAGGATACATGCGGACAAAATAGGACAGGACATGGTGTCCTTGTCGGGGGCTGTCAATGAATCAAATGCACCCTAATAGATGGAGACATGAGTGAAGAGTGCTTTTATTCAACCTCAGGTATAAGAGATAAGTTGAACACCATTTTCAAAAAATGAAATTTTAACGTGTTAGACATCTTGGTCCCTCCGTCCTGGTCATACGTGATATCATCATATCCTTTCCCCTAATTAGCTTACATTTGCCCATAATCATAGTTACAAAAGTTTAAAATGGAAAAATAGAGCCAAATAATCTTTTTTTCTCGCCAGATATTGAGTTTAGAAACATAAATACATTTGATAAGGGATTACTTTCTCCATATGTTCAAAGGTTCAAATGTGAGACAAAGCAGCCACATATAGTAAGAAACATGCTAGAACAATAAACAAGAAATCAACTTCATCTTAACTTAGAATAGTTGTCGAACAATCGGTATTTTTTCAAATTTGTTCTTCCACTTATCAACTACCTAATTTTTGTCTCTTGAGAATATGAAGGGCTTCCACTAAAACACCCCTAAACCTGCCCAGATCAAGCCTAACATCTTGTTGGTCTAGATAAGTAGTCCTAAGAGCCATCCAACCTTTCTTATGGATAGAGAAAGGATCCTTAATCACAGGATGATCAATAGGGTACTTACTTATGAGGGAGCTCTCTTCAACTTGAATCTTGTACTCCATATAATTCAATTTCATGTCTATGGCTGGTGCTCTAAAACTATCCTGTGCTAGCCAATCTATTCCACCCCAGGGCACAATCTGAATAACCACGGCTCCCAATGGAAGGAAAACCATGTTAGTAAGACCAGCCCCATGAACACCAACCATCACATCACATGAGTTGACAAGTTGGCCAAATTTTGACAAGTCTGTGCCTGCATTGGCATCCGCGATGATGACATCATAGCCCAGTTTCTTGCCCAATTCAACTATGCCTTGTTCATTCATGAACTTTCTTGAGTTCCTCCTAGATATGATCAATAGCCTTGGCTTCTCAGCCTTATCAACCCCAAGCCTAATGGAAGTGCCTCTTTGCAATGAGAAAGATTTCATCAAAACCTCCTTAAATTGCTTAATTGTGTGAGGCCCATGATGTGATTCCCTTGCTTGGTCAATACCTAGCTCTTTATGGAACACTAGGCCTACACTGGCTTTACTATAGCAATGTATGAAGTCATCCTCATCATCCAAGTCTATAATCTCATAGTTGGTGAGCTGCTCAAGGAACAAGCTATACTTGTTAACCCACCAAGATTTCATGTCAGTGATGAGTAGCTGCACCTCTTTCTTGTAATGTTGAGAAGTTATGAAGAGGGGGAAGATCAAATCAGTGAAGTCATGGAACAGGTTGCCAGTAAACCCGCCTGACGAAAACACGAGGGCCGGAACACTGTGAGTCTGAGTGCAACGGGGTACTTGTTGAGAAGCCAGTACTGTCTTTATAGTTACTTCCTTCACTTGTCCCATGGCAACCATGTCTCCTTTTCTAGCATATGGACGTATCTTCCAACTGGAACTTTGTGGTGCAGAGTGAATCACATACAAAGTTGAGGAATTGCCATCAACTCTGATATCCCCAGTTATCTCACAAAAATCAGATCTTGTGCTGGACAAATCACATTGAGTTCCTGACTCCTCTTTTCTTACCTCTGTAAAAAAAAACAGTATCCTTGAATCTTTTTCATGTTAAGTAAATAATAAATTTATAAAATTTTATGGCACAACGCACATACCCTCACACACACAGTACTGAAGCATATGCATGCAAGCTTAATGAGAAACCACAGTTGAGTATGCATATATACCCAAGTGTTTCATCATTTCTGAAGCACTAAATCAGATTGGTATATATTAATCTCTTGGTTAATTTAGAAAGTCATTCAAAATCTTATGATAACAAAGTATACTGATTAGAGCTTATATGGACATGTTGACAATGGAGAAGGAAATTTAATTTGTATGTTACCCTATGAACTTACATGTAACATGTTGACAATGGGGAAATTCATTTTAATTTGAAAGATTGATTTCTTTTTTTGCCTTTAGACACTGAGAATCCTATATGGGTTGGATCATTGCCGACCCACATCCATATCTTTTTTTCTCGTAAAACACTTCCATGTTTTTTTTTCTATAAAACATGTTCAATATAATCAGTAGAAGGCATCAGCATGAAACATATCTAAGTCTGAATAGCCAAAAAAAAAAGGATCTTGTTAAACCCACACCCGACAGGAGCTGGATCGACAAACCAATTCGGGTTGGATCAAGGTTTGATCTCCAACCCACTTGCAAGGGAAACAAAAAGTGAGAATTTTTAGAGTATGATTTCCAGAATGTAACATAGCATGTATACTTGACACAAAGTGCTTATGTGTCTTAATTAAATTTCCTTAATTAAAACAATATTATTTCGATACGTGCAAATGCAATAGTGAATGATATGCTATATTTTCAAAATCATAGTTTTCCTGTCTTTAATTCGTTATCATCAGAAAAAGCTTCAATTCGAAAGTGCCACAAGACTGTACCAGGTTGAAGAGCTCTGGAAGATGGAGGTGTTGCCCTTTCCATTGTTAACAGCCTCACATCAGGTTTCTCTCTAAACTGCATCTTCACTGCCACACGCACAAAAAAAATTTAATGAATTGAAATCTAGACCACAGACAATCAAATAAAAATATCAACATTGAAATATTTATAAATCCTTTAATGGTTAATCTTACAAACTGGTGCTGGATAGAAACGGGCTTTGAGGTGGGAGAGAAAGCACAGAGACAGCACCACAGTTGCTACTATCTTCACATATCCCACCGTCCTCGACTCTTGCCTGCCGAACCTCTTCAATGGCTTCATTTTCATGCAAATGTAGCCCTTCTCCTCCAACACACACTCCCTTTCAGCACCACTCTTAATATTCTTTCTTGTAGATTCTAAATTAGTTGCCTTTTTTACACTTTCTCTCTCTATATATAGAGAGAGATATAGATATATATATATATATTTACTGGAATATATAGATATATATATATTTACTGGAATATATAGATAGATATATGTTTAATTATCTATCTATATAAAGAAAGATCACTAGAATATGTTTACTGGAATTAGGTTTATGAGAATATGTCATGGGTTTTTTTTTCTTAAATCTCACCGTACGGATGCAATCTGCATGCTCGGTTTTATGGGGACCAGCTCTCGGATAGGCCGATTATGTTATACAAGTATGAACTTTTAGACTTGAAAATCGACGACTCAGAACTCTCTTGAATATTTGAGCATTCAAATCTCATAATTTTTTGTTGAAAATACACGATCTGACAGTCGATTTCCTAGCAAACGAACCATGCTGAATGCATCTGCAGGATTGGATTCGTGAAAAAAGAATCCGAAATACCTAATTCACTCCTATATATATATATATATATATATATATATATATATATATATATATATGAAGATGGGCTTGACGAATCTTTACCAGTTCATTATTCGATGCGTGCACTGCAAAAATGAAAATGTGGAGCTGTAGTTTGGTGTTGTAAGTAAACATCTGAGTGCCTTGTGAGACTATCATAATATTATTTTTCTAATCAATGTGGTCGACAATAATGAGAATCTCACCCGCTATGACTGGACAGTGCTCAAATATTCTTCTGAAAGCCACCCCAACATTTTGACACGCTCTAATTTTGTAGAGAAGGAAATTATATGTTAAAATTTCAAGAATTAGTTTGAGGCTGAATCAAACTGACTAGGACAAAGCAACCACCATTTTAGGTGGTTGTCTCATGTGATTTGGGTTCAGATCTCACCACAACCTGAGATCTGACTCTGGCTTCACTGGACTTGGTTCGGATTTGTCATCCCTGCTTTATATAAACATAGCTTTGCAGCGTGTTTAATAAACCTAGAAATCGCTGAATATTTGTTATATATATGGCACAGGAACACACCATTAAAAATTTTGTAATAATTTTTAATGGTTTTAATAATATATTTTCATATATTAAAATATCAAAAATAGATTTTAATCAATAAAAATAATTAAAAGATCTATGTGGCGCTTGTAGTATTTTTTAAAAAAAAAGTGAAACTTATTTAAGTTGGTGTGCGTTCATGTCTGTGGCATAGTCTAATATGGATATGGATATGGATATTGAGGAACAACAGCTAGACCCATTTAAGACGTAGTCTGGGAAGGCCAGAGAGAGAGAGAAAGAGAGAGACTTCGATTTATTATGTCAAGTTAATATATGGTCAGGTCTCCATGTCATCCAAATGAGTTTTTTTTTTAAGCAATATTATAAATGTGATTTACATAGTTTTGTTTGTAGAAACCAGCTCTTGAATCTGCGATACATAGGCAACGATTTATGAGCTTTGAAAAATCAATGGCTTATAATATAAAATATTTTTTTGGCTCATAAAATTATATGTTTCGTTGAAAAGACATGATTTAAGAGCTGGTTCCCAGAATTTGGACCATGTTCAATCCATTTATAAGATCCGATTGGGTCGACAAGATCCACGTCCATGACTTCTATCTCAAGACTTGCTCAAAAAGAAGAAATAAAAAAATGAAGCAGCTGGAGAGCAGTGAACAAGTAAGCATCATTTTCGCAATGATTTGGAGGTGGGCATGGTCTTGTCGGCAAGCATCATTTTCGTGATAAATTGGAGAAGGTCATGATCTTTGTCTAAAATTGTATGTTTGGAGACACCA
Organism: Nuphar pumila; assembly: GCF_984573655.1. Taxonomy (NCBI): domain Eukaryota; kingdom Viridiplantae; phylum Streptophyta; class Magnoliopsida; order Nymphaeales; family Nymphaeaceae; genus Nuphar; species Nuphar pumila. Next base: position 89,055,453 of record NC_143258.1, on the reverse strand, counting down.
TTTGAGATCGCAATCCAATGTTTAGCCATTTTTCCTTTCATTGTCATTGTTTATTATTTTAGCGTTGAACAACTCTTTTGTCATTCAGGAATCCAAGGGCTTTCACTGAAAGGTGATGTTTATGGTAAGTAGCAACATGCATGACCAATTATTCTTTGATCATCACCCTTCGTCTTTGAGATGGGCGGCATTAGGTGGCTCGCAACTCATGTTTGATTAATGCCATACAATATCTTCAATTGATATGATGATGCTACAAGGTATGAGATTAAGCTCTAACTTCATCTTTGGTTTTCAGTGGCACGTAGGGTTGATGGGGCATCAAGAACTTTTTTTCTCTTAATAATTTGAAACAGACCCAGATCCTTATTGAGTTTAAGAGAACACTAACTCGTGTAATTTTTTTTTTTTAAAGGCAAACTGGGGTTAGAACTCCGCCTGTGTAGTTATACACTGCCGGTCCCAAGCCCGGATAAAGGAGGAGGGTTGCGGTAGGCCTGTGACAGCCAGCATAAAAACTTTGTCATATCCTATGAAAATGAACCAATATGAGAATTTCGTTGGGGCGTTCCCTACTGAGCGACGCGCTGTACTCTCTAGGCCCGGAGGCAGTGATAAATGTGCAAGGGTTGCTAGGTCGTCGCCCAGAAGCGACGCGTCACACCGGCGCCCGGGTGTGGTGTCAAATAGGCAAGGGTTCCCTCACTTTGTTGGACGGGTGGGGGTAAAGAAGTTAGTCCAAGACCATAAAATTAGGTTAGCCACTTGGAACATAGGGTCTTTAACTGGTAAGTTGGTAGAGTTAGTAGATGTTATGTGTAGGAGAAAGATTGATATTTTATGTCTTCAAGAGACCAAATGGGTAGGTGAGAAAGCTAAAGTGATAGAACCTTGGGGATATAAGATTTGGTATACAGGAATAAATAGGAATAGGAATGGAGTAGGGATTGTTATGAGTCGTCAGTTTATAGATAATGTAGTTGAGGTCCGTAGGAAGGGTGATAGAATTTTACTTATTAAATTAGTATTAGGTACGAATATTATTAATATTATTAGTGTTTATGCACCTCAAGTAGGTTTAGATGATTCCATTAAGCATCAATTTTGGGAAGATTTAGATGGAGTAGTACAAGAGACATCTTATGGAGAAAAGCTTTTCATCGGCGGTGACCTTAATGGACATGTAGGCATTAGTAGGGATGGATTTGAGAATATCCATGGAGGCTATGGTATAGGAGAAAGAAATGAAAGTGGAGAAAGGATTTTAGATTTTTGTTTGTCCTATGATATGATCTTAGCAAACACTTGGTTTAGGAAGAGGGAGTCTCACCTAGTAACATTTAAAAGTGGGGTTAATACGAGTCAGATAGATTTTTTCCTACTTAGAAAGAGAGATAGGGGTTGTTGCATCGATTGTAAGGTTATATCAGGAGAAAGTGTAGCTACACAACATAGAGTCTTAATTTTAGATCTTAGAATTAGACAATGCCGCAAAAGGGATAGACATAGGATAGATCCTAGAATTAAGTGGTGGGCACTGAAAGGAGCTAAACAAGGAATGTTTGTAGAGCAGGTAGTTAAGGAAGTTGATTGGTGTCTCGAGGAGGATTCAGAATCAATGTGGAATAAGATAGCGGGTGGTATGAGAAAAGTAGCTAAGGAGGTATTGGGTGAGTCTAAAGGCGGTGCACCACTAGGTAAGGATACATCATGGTGGAACGAGGATGTCAAATTAGCTATTAAGGTTAAAAGAGAGTGTTATAGAAATCTAAGTAAGAGTCGTGATAATGAGAATTTGGAGAAGTATATGATAGCAAAGAAGAAAACTAAAAAAGTTGTTCGAAACGCGAGGGCTAAGGTATATAAGGAGGTTTATGACAAGTTGGATACCAAAGAAGGCGAGAAGGATATTTATAGGCTTGCAAAGATGAGAGATAGGAAATCGAAGGATTTGGGTATGGTTAGATGTATCAAAGATGAAACGCAAAGGGTTTTAGTCAAAGATGAGGAGATTAAGGAGAGATGGAAAGATTATTTTGATAAGCTATTTAATGATAGTCATGCTCAACACTACAAAAAAATAGTTGATTAGCGACGGAATTTAGCGACGGAGTTATATCGTCGCTACTTAGCGACAGATTAACGAGAGAAATGAATCCATCGCTATATTTGTAGAATTTTACGAAACTAGCGACAAAAAACATTCCCTCGCAAAATCCGTCGCTAAGTAGCGACGGATTTTGCGAGAGAATGTTTTGTCGCAATAAATACGACAGTTAGCGACGGAATTGCGACGGCTAAGATTCCGTCGCAACATAGCGACGGCCTAGGCGACGAAATATTTTCTGTCGCCTTTTTTGTTTTTTGAATTACGATGGCTTAGCGACGGAATTAATCCGTCGCTAAGCCGTCGCTATATGTCGCATTACCCCTAATCCCAGCCCTCTTTTTCCTTTCTCCTTTCGCTGCTCCCGCCCGCCGCCCTCTCCCTCCTGCCGCCCTCTTCCTTCCGTCAACCTTCCGCTGCCGCCGTCGCTGCCCGGAGCAACCGCAGGTACGTAAATGGATTGGAGGTCGACCCCCTGCTTTTTCCGGCAGGGGGTCGACTCTGCCAGGCGGTCGACCCCCTGCGTTTTCCGGCAGGGGGTCGACTCTGCCAGGCGGTCGACCCCCTGCGTTTTCCGGCAGGGGGTCGACTCTGCCAGGCGGTCGACCCCGGTAGGTGGTCGACCCTCTGCCGTGTCCGGCCGGGGGTCAACCCTGGTAGGGGGTCGACCCCCTGCCGTGTCCGGCCGGGGGGGGGGGTCGACCCCCCGCCATGTCCGGCCGGGGGTCGACCCCCCGCCGTGTCCGGCAGGGGGTCAACCCCGGCAGGGGGTCAACCCCTTTTGATGTCCGGCAGGGGGTCAACCCCCTGCCTTGTCCGGCCGGGGTCGACCCCCTTGCCGTCTCCGGCCAGGGGTCAACCCCCTGCCTTGTCCGGCAGGGGGTCAACCCCTTTTGATGTCCGGCCGGGGGTCGACCCCCTGCCGTGTCCGGCCGGGGGTCGACCCCCTGGTTTCTTGCTCTTTTTTTTCTTTTTTCAGAAATTAGGGTTTTTATTTTATTTTTATTGTTTAGTTTTCTTTGATTTTCATTGATTAGGATTTTTTATTTTGATTTTCATTTATTAAGCAATTGAATCAAATTTCTTAAATTAAGGCTATTTGTAGTTAATTTAATTAGGGTTTTTTATTTGATTTTGTTTTATTAGGGATTTGAATCAAAATTTAAAAATTAGGGCATTTTATAGTTAATTTGATTAGGGTTTTCTTGGATTTGATTAGAGCTTTTATTTTTATTTTCTATGATTAGGGATTTGAATCATAATTTTTTTAATTAAGGATTTTTAGTTAATTTGGTTAGGACTTTAAATCAAAATTTTTTAATTAAGGCTTTTATAGTTAATTTGATTAGGTTTTTTTTATTTATTTAGAGTTTTTATTTTTATTTTCTATAATTAGGGATTTAAATCACATTTTTTTAATTAATACTTTTTAGTTAATTTGATGAAGGATTTTTTTGTATTTGATTTTGGCAGGTTTTTTCCTTGTTTGATTAAGGTTTAAATTGTGGCTTTTTTATTTAATTTTATGGTTTATTTTTCTTATAGTTTATGATGTTTTGGTTTATTTATAATTTATTTTCTTGTATTTTAAGGTTTTATGATTTAATATGGTCGAATAATTTCATGGTGACTTCATTTTAAAACATCATTTTTTTTTGCAGATTTCTCAACAGAACTTGCTTGTGCCCCGCCACCCGTGGTAAGTAAGTGACAAAAACAATGCAAATCGGGTAAATACCCGTGGTGAGTAAGTGATGCAAGCGCATCACATGTTATTTAATTTATTGAATATAACACTTTATTGTTCACACACTCACTTAGTTGTTGATATCTATGACTACTTTGTTGGAGTTCGGAGATCATGCTGAGCATGATTTTAATGTATGAATATGGAAGTGTTCTTATTTTTGGAGTACGGAGTCCATGCTATGCATGGTAGTAGTTAGTGGGATATTGAAGTGTGTTTGCTGCAGGTACATGTTTGATATTTGTTTGATATGAATTATTTCGATGTATTGCAATGTTTGATGTGATTGTATCCATGCTTACATGTAGTTACTTTCAATTTGATTATGTCTTCCATGTGAAATTGTATACTGAAAGCATGCTTCAAATGAATGTATCGTGTAATGAATAGTTTGCACATGAAAATATTAAGTTATCAATGCATGCATCATAATTCTTGTGATTGTATGACATCATATATTGCATGATAAATTTGATATTTTCTTCATCATAGTATTCTGATGGTTCTCTTTTAACTGGTTAGGATACTATTCGTAACATCATACGACAGAATGACTGCAAACCGTGAATGGATGTACCGTAGGATAGTAGACAATGAGTTATCGCATGAATATATGGATGGTGTCGACAGTTTTATTGAATTTGCAACGGCAAGTGTCAGTACGGTAGATCCCACAGGTCGGATTAGGTGTCCCTGCAAGATTTGTAAGAATAATCGATTTGTAGAACCTCATGGCGTTAGACATCACCTATACAGGAAGGGTTTTGTGAGTGATTATCAGAACTGGACGTTTCATGGAGAAGAATTTAGAAACGATTTTGATGCACGGGTGAATGTGGTGCACGATAATCCATATACGAATTTGATATTTGATGCTGCAGGAACAGAACTGGGTTCTGCTATGAGTTCTAGTGATGTAAGAACTGTCGTAGATGAAGAATCACCAAACGATGCAGCTAGTAGATTTTATGATTTACTTAGAGATGCTGATGAGCCACTTTGGAACGGTTGTGAGAGTCACACTATCTTGTCTGCAGTTCTTCAACTAATGAATTTGAAGTCCGAGTATAATTTGAGTCAATCATGTTTTGACCGTTTGTGCATGATTGTGAAGAGTATGTTGCCTAAAGATGAGAAATTGCCACAAAATTTCTATCGTGCGAAAGTTATGGTCAACGCTCTAGGTATGGGTTACAAAAAGATTGATGCTTGTCCAAATCACTGCATGTTGTATTTCAAGGAGCAGGAAAACGACATATCATGCCCGTCATGTGGGCATCCTCGGTTCAAGCCAAAGACAAGAGGCAATGGTAGCACGAGATCAAAGGAAGTTTCATACAAGTCGCTCCGCTACTTTCCTATCACTCCTAGATTGCAGCGATTGTATATGTCTTCAAAGACAGCTAAACACATGAGATGGCATGCAAATAAAGTTCGACACGATGAAAACAAGATCACGCATCCTGTTGACGCTGAAGCTTGGAAGCACTTTGATCGTACTCATCAGAACTTCGCAATGGAAGTGCGAAATGTTAGACTCGGTCTATGTACAGATGGATTTAATCCATTTGGGGGTAGATCAACTCCATACTCATGCTGGCCAGTATTTGTAACTCCATACAACCTTCCACCAAGCTTGTGTATGAAACGTCCAAATCTTTTCTTGTCTCTGTTGATCCCTGGTCCGACCTCACCTGGCCAAAATCTTGATGTATATCTAAGGCCATTGATTGATGAATTAAAAGTACTGTGGGATGACGGTGTTACCACGTATGATGCCCACAAAAAACAAAATTTCAACATGAAGGCCGTTGTTCTATGGACAATCAGTGACTTCCCTGCATATGGTATGTTATCTGGTTGGAGCACACATGGGAGGTTGGCTTGTCCGTACTGCATGGAGGATTCCAAAGCTTTTAGATTGAGGCATGGAAGGAAGCCTTGCTGGTTTGATTGCCATCGTCGATTTCTACCCAGCGATCATCCGTTCCGACGTCAAAAGAATGCATTTACAGCAGGCACAACTGAAATGGAAGGTCCATCCTCAAGATTGTCTGGCATAGAGATTTTAAGAAGATTGCGATACTTTCCAGATGTATTAACAGATGCCCGCAGTCCTACACCCTTCCGTGGATTTGGGAAGGAACACAATTGGACGAAAAAATCTATTTTTTGGGAACTACCGTATTGGCCGACCCTATTGATACGACATAATTTGGATGTGATGCATGTAGAGAAAAATGTGTTTGATAATGTGTTCAATACAGTAATGAATATTAAAGGAAAAACGAAGGATAATCCGAAGGCCCGTATGGATTTAAAATTAATATGTAAAAGACCAGAATTGGAACTCAAAGAGTATAATGGCAAAGTACTGAAACCAAAGGCGAAGTACGTGCTCGGACCTGATCAAATAAAACATGTATGTCAATGGTTGAGACAACTGAGATTTCCAGATGGATATGTCTCTAACATTGCTCGGGCTGTGAAGATTGACGATGGACAGTTATATGGGTTGAAGAGCCATGATTGTCATATCTTTATGCAACGATTGATACCCCTAGCATTCCATGATATGTTAGACAAACCTATATGGGGGGTATTGTCTGAGTTGAGCGGATTTTTCAGAACATTGTGCGCATCGGAGGTCATTGTATCAGATGTAAAGAATCTCGAGGACTCTGTCATCACCACTGTTTGTCTGTTAGAAAAGATATTTACGCCAGCATTTTTCGATGTTATGGAACATTTGATCATACATCTGCCATATGAACTAAGGGTTGGTGGCCCTGTGCAATATCGATGGATGTACCCATTTGAAAGGTATATGTTTTTTTATATTTGTCTCTTTAATGACAGATATTTAAAATTTGAAATGTATATTCTTGTCAGATGCATGTTCGACCTAAAAAAAAAGGTTCGTAATAAAGCAAGAGTAGAAGGCTCTATTTGTGAGGCGTACACTTTAGAAGAGATTTCAAATTTCTCATCTATGTACTTCGAACCTCATATTTCAACACGTTACACATGCCCGCCCCGTAACGATGATGGAGAACAAGTAACTGTAGCTGACAAGCTGTCGATATTTCAACGACTTGGGCATGCATTTGGTAGTTGCCGATCAAGGCTATTGACAGATCGAGAGCAAGATGCAGCACACATCTATATTCTTTTTAATTGTTCAGCGATCGACCCATACATCGAGTAAGTATATGTATATGCAACTCAATTATAAATCCTTTTATGTTCTATATGTGGATACATGGCTCGGTAATATAAGTATTTGTGGTTTGCAGACGATTTGATCTGGAGTTGCAAAGCAAAGTTTCACATCTCACTAATGCAGAAGTACAAAAAGAACGTGAAACTAAGTTTGTGGAGTGGTTGAAACAGTTGGTAAAGAAGCTAACATAAATTTTGTACTTATAAACAACACTAAGTTACTTAATTGATCGTGATCACAATAATTGTTTATGTCTGTGCGTAGGTTCGCCATGGTGATGTTAAAGATCAAGGAATATGTGATTTAGAAAATGGTCCGACCAAAGTTGTGCAATGCTACAACGGGTATATCGTAAATGGTTATCGATTCCATACAAAAGACTACGGTATAAACAAATCAACGATAAATAGTGGCGTGTGTGTCAAGGGTAGCAGCTACGGTGAAAATGAACATGATTACTACGGTGTTATAGAGGAAATAATGGAGTTGACTTACTTAGGCATGAATAACAGGGTTACGGTATTCAAGTGTCATTGGTTTGATCCAACTGCAACAAGACTCGACAAAGCTTCAGGCATTGTGGAGGTGAATCATAAATCCAGGTTTGGAACATATGAACCATTCATATTAGCCTCGCAAGCTCAACAAGTTTATTATACTTCATATCCGAGTATAAAAAAGTCAGATAGAAATGAATGGTGGGCAGTTTGCAAGGTGAAATCCAAACTATACCCCGAGTATGATCAGTTACAAGAAGATGAGTTAGCTGAAGACAGTGATTACTATCAATCAGATGATGTCTGTGACTTCGCTTATGGTCACGATGTTGCGCATGATATGCATGTCATATCTCCATTGGCTGATGAAACATTCATAGAGGAATGTGATCCAAATGATGTACCAAGTGGATGGGCAAACAATGAAGAAGAAGAAGAAGAAGAAGAAGAAGAAGAAGAAGAAGAAGAAGAAAGTCAAACTAGTGACGAGGAAGAATTCTCAAGCTAGTGAAAAAAATCTTATACTACAAACCTCTATTTAAATGCATTGTAATACTTGATGTGAGTTGTATTGCAATACTTGGTGTGAATGATTAAAAATTTTATTTCAATGTATTGTAATACTTGATACGAATGATTCGAATGCATTGTAATTTATCTGAATGTATTATAATTTATGCAATTAACGAATGATTTGAATTAGTGCAATACTTGATGTCAATGATTTGAATTATTTGAATGCATTGCAATGCTTGATGTGAATGACTTGAATGCATTGTAATACTTGATGTGAATTATTTGAATGTATTGTATGACATATGTTATTTGTTAGAATATGGTTCATGGAGGTTATAGTGGTCGCTCATCCAGTAGTAGCCAGGCTCAACCTTCATCTTCACGGGCTCCTGTGATAGGTATATCATATAACTAATTAGATGCTTGATTAGTTCAAATGCACATTCTGAGAACTTGGTGTGTATTTTTTTACAGATGATGTTGCGCCTGTATACGACCCACCTACACCAGTTGATCGCACAAGTCAACAGCCAACACAGGAAACAGGGTCTTCACAGGCTGGCACAAGAAGACTCATTCGAATAGTGTATATCGATAATCGACCGTAAGTATTTTGTTTTCAATTATTGCATATCTTTTAAATATTTTATATTGATATTTACTGTGTAACAATTCATGTGCAGCACGAGGTTTGAGCCACAAGAAGTAGTACGGGAGATTAGGAATTCACTTCTTCAACATCTACCAGGACCAGTTGCTCAATGGAAAGAGTACCCAAAGGAGGTATTAGACAGATTGTGGTCCTCATTCATGGTATACAGTTGTTCCTCATAGTTAATGTGTTTCATATTTAATTTATTTAAGCAATGTCTACTAACTTTCTGAAAATATTTGTAGGCTTCGAATCGCTTTGCAACTACGGTGGAAGAAAATGATGCAAGGAAGGTGTGGCAGAAGGTGGCTGCCAATCGATTTGCAGACATGCTGCACACTATGAAGACTGCAGCAAAAAAAGCATCTGGCGTAGTAGATGATCCATTACTGTGGAAGGGCCATGGTCCTATTACTATCAGGAGAGATTACTGGGATGAAATGTGCGATATGTGGGCGGGAGATGCATTTAAAAATCGCTCTGCGAAGGCTTCACAAAATCGATCGAAGATGCCCGAAGCCCATCTACACACAGGTGGATCTAAGACATTTGGGAGCCACCTAAAGAAAATGGTAACTCATCAATATATAATATTAATTTTATAAGTATAGTTGCAAATTTGTGTACTAAATCTTTTGTCATTTAACTTCGCAGGAAGCAGAAAAAGGAGGCAGTGTACCATATAAGGATGTGTTTGTAGAAACACATAAACGGAAGACCACGGGAGTCTTCGTATCAGAGAAGGCGAGAACGACAACGGTATGTATTAATTCTATTAATAATCATTGCAATATATATGCAAGTCATCATAATGTTATCATTAATTATTAATGAATACTTTAAACATTATTTTGTAGGAGGCATATGAGCAACAAATGGTAGAGCGATATGGTGAAGACGCTACTCAGCATCCATCATTTGATCCTACAGCATGGGTGACTGCAGCAGGTGAACCCAAAAAAGGTCGCGTGTTCGGGTTTGGGAGTAATATGAACACTTCACCAGTTATTGGTTCTTCCAGTTACGGCTCACCAACTTCTTGCGCCGACATAAGCTCCAAGCAGCCGACTATTCTTTCCGGTGATGATGTACGCGAGATCATTAATGAATCACTGAATAACTACTTCCAATACACCGTCGCCCCCTTTCTCCGAAATGAGATCAAGGCCGCTGTTCAGGATAGGGGATCTTCGATTCCAGGTCCCTCTCAGGTATAATCACATATATAGTTTTTTTGACTATCTTAAAGCACATCTGAGCATGGTAGAATCACATATAGAGTTTTTCTAGATGCCTTAGAACACATATGAACATGCTATAATCACATATTCAATTTTTTTACTGCCTTAGCACACATATGAGCATGATAGAATCACATATATATATATATATTTAACTTTTTGTCTGTCTTAGAGCACATATGAGCATGATAGAATCGCATATAAAGTTTTTTTGATTGCATTAGAACACATAAGCATGCTATAATCACATATTCAGTTTTTTTACTGCCTAAGAACACATATGAGCATATTATAATCACATATTCTGTTTTTTGACTGCCTTAGCACACATATGAACATGCTATAATAACATATAGAGTTTTTTAACTGCCTTAGAACACATATGAACATGTTATATATCATTTATGATAGAATCACATATAAAATTTTTGGCTTTGCCTGCCTTAGAGCACATATGAGCATGCTATATTCACATATTCAATTTTTTTACTGCCTTAGCACACATACGAGCATGATCGAATCACATATATAGTTTTTTGCTTGCCTTAAAGCACATCTGAGCATGGTAGAATCACATATAGAGTTTTTTTATATGCCTTAGAACACATATGAACATGCTATAATCACATATTCAATTTTTTGACTGCCTTAGCACACATATGAGCATGATAGAATCACATATAGAGTTTTTTTATTGCCTTAGATCACACATGAGCACATGATAGAATCACATATAGTGTGTAATTTATTTCATTATATTTTGTTTATCAATACTGACTGTTCTTTTCTTGTGTAGGCTGCTAGCGATAATCAGGGTAGTGGAGCTGAAGGGACAGATAAAGACAATGAACAAGAAGACGCACAAAATCTTGGCGATGATTAGAGGACTGTGTTGAAGAAGTTCTATTTTTTTTATTTTTCCTAATTGTAATTGTTGAATTGTAAATAATTAAACTTTTTAGTTTTAAGGTGGAACGATTAATTATTATAGATACTTGTTATATGAATTTTTTTGTGTGGTTTGTTTTTTATTTACAGGAAATATAAATTGTACAGGAAATATAAATTGTACAGTTCTCCGTAATTAATTTTTAAATAAATTTTTTTTGATTTTTTTTCGTTTTTGCGACGGATTAGCAACGGATGGTTCCGTCGCTATTCATATTAATCTAGCGACGGCTTAGCGACGGAATTAAATCCGTCGCCACGCCGTGGTCGCCGTTTAGTACCGGCGGATTGGCGACGGAATATAGCGCTCGTTATTCCGTCGCAATTAGCGACGGACTTGGCGACGGAATAATTCCGTCGCCAGTTAGCGTCGAAATATTCGCGACGTAAGCATACTGTCGCCGCGTTGTCGCTAATCCGTCGCTAACATGGTTAGCGACGGATTAGCGACGGATTAGCGACGAAAGGTGGTCGTCGCTAATCTACTGCTCTGTTGTAGTGCAAGATCTTGGAGACTTCTCCATTCCTTTTCATGAGATAAATCGTGACTTCATGCGCAAGATTCAAAAGAAAGAAATTGCAGAGGCTTTGAAGAAAATGAAATCAAGAAGGGCAGTTGGCCCAGATGGTATACCTATCGAGGCTTGGAAATGCTTGGGAGAGAAAGGTTTAGAATGGTTGACAAATCTTTTTAACTTGATTTGGCGAACAAATAAGATGCCTAATGAGTAGAGGAAGAGTACTTTGGTGCCTTTATATAAGAATAAGGGTGATATACAAGATTGCACAAACTATCGTGGTATAAAACTCATGAGTCATACTATGAAACTTTGGGAGAGGGTGATTGAGTCTAGGTTGAGGAAGGTTGTCATGATATCGGAGAATCAATTTGGTTTTATGCCTGGAAGATCAACTATGGAAGCTATACATCTTCTTAGACAACTTATTGAAAGATATAGAGAGAGGAACAAAGATTTGCATATGGTTTTTATTGATTTAGAGAAGGCATACGATAGAGTACCTAGGGACGTTCTCTGGTGGACAATGATGAAGAAAGGTGTTTCTCTCAAGTACATTAGTATAATTAAAGATATGTATGAAGGAGTAGTAACCAATGTCCGCACTTGTGGAGGGGTGACAACCAATTTCCCGATAACGGTTGGGTTACATCAAGGATCTGCTTTAAGCCCTTTCCTATTTGCGATAGTGATGGATGAGCTTACGAGATCAATTCAAGAAAATGTACTGTGGTGTATGTTGTTTGCTGATGATATTGTTTTGATTGATGAGTCTAGAGCTGGGGTTAATGCTAAGTTAGAATTATGGAGACAGACATTGGAAGCTAGAGGTTTTAAGTTGAGTAAGAGTAAGACTGAATATATGGAATGTCGGTTTAGTAAGCAACGAAGTAGTGATGGGAGTGTAGTGAAGCTTGGTGAGCAAGATATACCGGTGAATGATTATTTCAAATATTTGGGATCCATCATTCAAAAGTATGGAGAAATTGATGGAGATGTAAATCATAGGATAAAGGTTGGGTGGATGAAATGGAAAAGTGCTACTGGAGTGCTGTGCGATCGTAGAATGCCATTGCGGTTGAAGGGAAAGTTTTATAGGATGACTATTAGACCCGCTTTACTATATGGTACGGAATGTTGGGCTGCCAAGAGACATCATATTCAAAAAATGAGTGTAGTTGAGATGCGGATGCTTAGATGGATGTGTGGAAATACAATAAAAGATAAGATTCGGAACGAAGAGATACGTAAGAAGGTAGGTGTTGCACCCATTGAAAATAAGATGCGAGAGAATCGTTTACGGTGGTTTGGACATATTCGGCGAAGGCCTAATGATGCTCCAGTTAGAAGGTTGGAGAAATGGGAAAATATATTAGTTAAAAGAGGTCGGGGTAGGCCTAGGAAGACTTGGATGGAGATGATAGGAAAGGATATGAATGCTTTGAACCTCACCGAGGACATGGCGTTGGATAGAAATGATTGGAGGAAAAGGATTCATGTGGAAGACCCAAAATGAATTTCTTTTTTGGTTCATATCGCTGACCCCAATTGTTTTGGGATGAAGGCGTAGTTGTTGTTGTTGTTGTTGTAAAGGCAAACTGGGGTTAGGCAGACCCCCACCAGTTACACAACATACCACTGGGTTTTGAACTTGCAACGTCAACACATGGTGACGACCTGCACTAACAGCTCCTACCAAACAAGCTGAGCCCTTAATTTTTTGGATGATCAAAATATGAACGCAGCCGTTCAACTTCACCAAGGAAACATCATACAAGGCACTTTATCATGAAACTTATATAGGAAGCAATCATCATCAATAACATTAGCCCAGTACGCTCCTTGTCGTCGACCCGTCGGCCATCGACGTGGCCAGCTTGCTCATCAGCGTTCTTTCACCTTCCACTGTTCATTCTCAGCCTTCCCTGTGCCGACGCCTCCCGACCCCCGCCCCCTATCTCTACGCCTTTTTCTGCTCAACCTCCAGCTCCCCTACTCCCTTCTTCCACTCTTCCCATTTCCACCTGTGCGCTGATGCCTTGCCGGAGCGTTTCCGGCACTTCGGTTGCTGTCCCCAACTCTGCTGAGTGCAATGCCACAGTGTTAGCCCAGTTATCTCTGCACCTCAACCGCTGGTCCCTCCCACATCTTGCTGGTCATGACAGTCCTCCCAACCTTCCATTCTCCCTAACCCTGGTTTTCTCCTGTGGCCTTGCAGACCTGCTTCAATGCTGCATTTGCGCTAGCTCCCTGACGATTCCTATGATTGCATCCTTTATCCGCAGCTTCCTCTGCTGGTGGCCAACTACATCTCTGTCTCCCTGCGCCTTTCTTTTTTTTGGGGGCATCTACTTCACCGTAAGATTCCTGTGTTGGATTCTGAATTAGGAAAATCACATTTCTTGATCTCTAAATTTGTTTATGTTAAATCATTATAAACATAAAAAACAAATAAAACATAATGCAAAAGCATAACTGAATTCATAGTAGTTGCACCGATAGATCTTGATGGATTAGATCTTTCAAAACTTTATAGGTAGCATTTTTTCTTCTCTAAATCTAATGAAAAATAAATGGTTTTCTTTTTTGGTGGAGGCAAAAAAGAACAACCATTATATACCTAATTGTAACCACCTCACCGTTTCCTTTTCAATTTAACCCATTATAAAAAAAAAATTAATATATGAGGACACATAAAGTATCTACACATTATTATAACCATATTCTATAAGATGTCATGTGACATATTCTATAAGATGTCATGTGACTCAACCATGTAAGATCACTTTATATGCTCACATAAAATATCTAACATCACGGTCCTCTAGATTGCTTCATCTTCTTCAAAGAGCCTCCTTGTTGGGCCAGGCTCCGGGTGATTGGTATTGTCAGTGGTGATGGACATTGTATTTTCACTGAAGTCGGAGGTGATTTTGTTGTTCCTTCCTGCATCATCCTAATAACCCCAACCTCACCATTCTTGGAGGTGCATGCCACCTCCCGCTCGGCATTCTCGCGCTTGTTCCACCCCCGTGTGCCCTCTGCCTCTCGGCCAACCTTCTATGTCTGTCATCTAGCCTCCTCACAAGGTTTCTTTCAGTCTATCTCAATTATGCTCCAGAACGCCAACATTTCATGTGGTTTCTTCGTGGGTTGTATTTGGGTTATGCTATCTGCGAGCCTCCCTGCACTTCCTCTCCTTGTTGGTCCGGCCTTGGTCTGCCATTTTCTCCTCCAATGGCTCCTTCCTTTTCCGGCCCTGGCCTTCACCTCGAGTCACCCAACCGTTGGTCTGCTTCTCGAGGCTCGCCCCTACTCGTGTCGCTTCGACTTCCTCACCCGGTTGTGCTTTGATTTTCTGTCTGCGGCATGGTCTTTGTCTGAAGCAGGTTATATGCCCCCCCCCCCCCCCGAACAGGGCAGTTAGCTACATCTCATGTTCGGGGGTCCCATAGAGCACCACGTATGTAAGCATGTGTATCTCGTATCCCCATGTTTGTCAGCATTAATTAGCGTTGGAGTTTGATGCGATTGCAAAGACTTAAGTACCCTCTCCTCCATTGGTGCCAAAAAAAAATGACGATACTTGAAAAGGAGTGGTTGTAAAGACTTAAGTGCCCCGAAGATGATTATTTAAGACCCAATCTCTGCACTGCAGGATTATCTGAGAAAGAAATCTCCCCTCGAGGAGGCCATGAACATCAACTCTCTCACTCTCTCTCTCCCTTCTATTTCTGCTTCTATGCACATCCAACAGAAGATCTTGCATTGCTCCATCAAACATTGGCTGACCTGCACATTGACTGTTGTGGAGCCTGATTCAGAGTTTTTACCCTTACAGGAGGAGGGTTTGGGGGCTCATCCCAACGTGGGTAGCATCATTCAACTAAATGAGTTGTAGATCCTGATTCAGAGTTTTTACCCTTACAGAAGAGGGGTCTGGGGGCTCCTCCCAACGTAGGTAGCATCATTCAACTTGAAGAGTTGTGGAGTCTGATTCAAAGTTTTTACCCTTACAGAAAAGGGGGGTCTGAGGGTTCCTCCCAGCGTGGGTAGCATCATTCAACTTGAAGAGTTGTGGAGTCTGATTCAGAGTTTTTACCCTTACAGAAGGGGGGTCTAAGGGCTCCTCCCAGCGTGGGTAGCATCATTCAACTTGATGAGTTGTGGAGTCTGATTCAGAGTTTTTACCCTTATAGGAGGAGGGTTTGGGGGCTCCTCCCAACGTGGATAGCACCGTTCAACTTGATTCGTTGTGGAGCCTGATTCAGAGTTTTTGCCCTTATAGGAGAAGGGTTTGGGGGGCTCCTCCCAGCGTGGGTAGCATCGTTCAACTTGATTCATTGTGGAGCCTGATTTAGAGTTTTTGCCCTTACAGGAGAGGGGTCCGGGGGCTCCCCCCAGGCACGGCTCCCGGGTGTCGTGGTTAAAAAATGCACAGGGTGTCGTGGTGAGAAAGACATATGTTTGTTCTAAGCAAGGTTGGAAGAAATCAATGGAAAATCCAACAGGGAGCATGCCAGAATCAAGATGTGGATGTCAAGCGAGAATGGTGTTGTGCAACTCAAATAACACAAAATAATAAGGGTCTGATTTTTAGTTAAAATGGGGAATGAAATGACAATACAAATTGCTTAAAATTTACAGGAACAAACTAGACTCAATAACGAAGACACCATTTTTTACGGATTTGTAATATGACCTACGGTTAGGGAGATATGGCCCTGACAAGTTGGTCCTAATTCGGGTAGCGATTTGCAGCGATTTGTTTACTGAATAACACTATAAATCGCTATAGCGATTTGCGGAAGACACTACAAATCGCTATAGTGAGATTCAAAAACACTATATAAATTGCTATAGCGATTTGCGGAAGACACTACAAATCGCTATAGTGAGATTCAAAAACACTATAAATTGCTATAGCGATTTGCGGAAGACACTACAAATCGCTATAGTGAGATTCAAAAATACTATAAATCGCTATAGCGATTTGTGAAAGACACTACAAATCGCTATAGTGAGATCCAAAAACACTATAAATCGTTATAGCGATTTGCGGAAGACACTACAAATCGCTATAGTGAGATCCAAAAACACTATAAATCGCTATAGCGATTTGCGAAAGACACTACAAATCGCTCTTGAAAAGCCGGATAACACTATAAATCATTGTGGGGCTCGTTGAAGACCCGAAAATACTACAAATCTTTGTAGGAAAGCCCGATAACACTACAAATCGTTGTGGGCCCGGGATCCGCGCCAGGGGGGAGCCCCCAGACCCCCTTCTTGTAAGGGCAAAAACTTTAAATCAGGCTCTACAACGAATCAAGTTGAACAATGCTACCCACGATGGGAAGAGCCCCCGGACCCCCCTCCTGTAAGGGCAAAAACTTTAAATCAGGCTCCACAACGAATCAAGTTGAACAATGCTACTCACGCTGGGAGGAGCCCCCAAACCTTTCTTCTGTAAGGGCAAAAACTCTGAATCAGACTCCACAACTCTTCAAGTTGAACGATGCTACAATCAGTGTGCATGTCAGTCGGTGTTTGATGGAACAATGTAGGATCGTCTGTTGGATGTGCACAGAAGTAGAGAGAGAAGGGAGAGAGAGTGAGAGGGTTGATGTTCATGGCCTTCTCCAGAGAGAACTCTTTGCCTCCCTTGATTTCTTCTCTAGAGAGAGAGATATAAGGTTTTATAGTGTTTTACGGAAAAAGAAGAAGAAGACTTTGAAGAGTCAACATCATCCTCGACTTTCTGGATGGAGGACATGTTTGTCCTTTTTTTGAACGGAGAAAGAAGAAGAAGACTTTGAAGAGTCAACATCATCCTCGACTTTCTAGATGGAGGACATGTTTGTCCTTTTTTTTGAATTTAGAAAGAAGAAGAAGACTTTGAAGAGTCAACATCATCCTCGACTTTCTGGATAGAGGACATGTTTGTCCTTTTTTTGAACAGAGAAAAAAGAAAAAGACTTTGAAGAGTCAACATCATCCTCGACTTTCTGAATGGAGGACATGTTTGTCCTTTTTTTGAACTGTTTATTTTTTCTTTTTTGAATGAAGGGTATTTTTGTCATTTTCTCAAACCATCACTTTATGAGAAGAATAGCAAGAAAGGGTACTTAAGTCTTTGCAACAACACCATAGTCCGATGCAAAGTTATGTCAACATACACGGGAATACGAGCCCCATGTGGTTGTATACGTGGTGCTCATTCAAAGCCCCGAACACAGACGTGGGATTCAGTGAATCATCGGGGGGAACATACACCACCCTCTCGTCTTTGTCACCATTGTAGCTCGACTGCCCAACTGTCACCTTCCCTCCCTACCCTACTGGGCCTAGCCTCAAGTATGGCAATTCAAAATTTACGAGTTTGTCAGCCACCTTGTCCTCTTTCCAAGGTCCAGGGATTCACTCCCCACCTAAGGACCGGCTCTCATTCCAGCTATTCTACAATGATATATCATTTGTCGCCCTGTACTCCCTCCCGGCTTGACTACCCTCTCACCTCCTCTATGGGAAATGGGAATCCTCTTTGTCTGCTCTGCCCTAGGACCTCATCTCATTTTCATGTGGCACCTACTCCCGCACTCTTCTGCTCCCTTTGACGTTTCTCCATCACCCTTCGTCTTCCGTCCTTGTATCTTTCTTTGCGCTCATTGTTCTGCTCGGCTATGGGTGCGCTCCCTCTTCAAACTATCTGCGCCCCCTGGCTGTCGTGCCTCTCTCTGAATATTTTTCCTTGGGCCAAATTTCTCTCACCTCCTTCCATCTACCTCCGTCGTCCTACACTGGTGTCGTCTCTTCTTGGCTTCTTCTTTCTGGCCCTGCTTGGAAGGTTCAAGCATCGTCGCCTCCCACCTGACCTTATCTCTTGTCGATTTTTCCCTCAACCCTGCTGGCACAACAATTCCCACCGCCTGTTCCTTGGACCATGCCAACTCAGCTCTTTCCACTACTTGCACACTATCTGCCTTGGCGTCGGACCCTGCTTCTGTGTTGATGCCTGATTCGGTCCCAGTGGACCTTGTCTCTAGGGTACTGGGTTCTTCGATCCTGCAATTCCCAACGACCTTGAAATATAACCTCTCCTCAGCACAACTCACATTTCTTGATGCTGATCTTTGTAGTAAAGTCTCTTATGTATCGTCCTCTCTCTGAAAGGTCAAGCATTTCATGCGCTCCATGGCTCTCGTGCCTCCGCCTTTGGACCAGCCCCTAGTCCATCTACGACGTTCTGCGCATCAATCTAAGTCCACCTTTCGCTCTCAATGGAGGCCTTTGTTTGGAATATCTACGGCCTTTCGACCCTTGACAAACAACTCTTCCTTAGCAACCTCATCCGCAAGTCCGCTCCAAACCTCATCGGCATAATAGAAACCAAGATGGAGGGAATTGTTTGCCACCTTTGGTGTGCCTGTGATGATTACCTGGTCATCCCTTCCCAAGGGCACTTGATTGGGATCCTTCTTATGTGGCATGGCCTTGGCTTTCCCATTTGTTCATTGTCCAGCATTTTCTATTATGTGGTTTCTTTCATGTTGATGGAAAACTGGACCTCGATCCTTTTTGTTGTGGTGTATGGACCTATATATAACATCGCCCCGTAAGACCAATTTTTGGATCAATTTTCAACAGTTGGTGGTGTCCTCTAAGTACCAATGATAATGGCTGGTGATTTTAACTTAGCCTTAACCCAGCAAGACTCCAACAGGTCAATCTGTGTTAGCAACGCCCACAAATTTAGAGACTTTATTGATGCAGCTGATCTTGTAGACCTTTCCCTTGGTGGAGACCCTTTCTCTTGGTCCAACAAATGGGTTGCCCCGTGCCTCCGCAAGCTCGACCATGTGTTTGTCGCAAGCTCTTTGCTTGATGAAATTCATGGCATCCATGTGTTTATTTATCCACAAATGATCTCGGATTTGTTGGACAAAAAACAGAATACACAAACAAAATAACATAAAGTATTTATAGACAACAAAGAAAACTAACCATAACAGCACTAGGTTCCCACTAACACAAGTGGCTAAAATTGAAAACAAACAGCCTCACATATTTAGGATTTGTTACGTAAATGTTAGCCCTTTTCACATAGTCAGCAAAACTTAACTCCTTAAAAAACAACTATCTAACTTTTTTTTTAAATAGCATGATCCCATGGCTCATAACTACCCACATCATGGAGCATCATCTCACATTGCTCCCTTGATGCGACAACCAAAACACACCTAATTCACTTCTAAATTTGACAAATTTTAAAAATGCCAAAGATTTAGTTATAAATCCATCAGCTACTTGTTCTTCAGATGAACATCTCTTGACTACAACTAGTCCTCTTGACACTGTATCTTTAATGAAATGATATTTGATCTCCACATGCTTTGTTCTTTTATGAAAAACAAGATTTTTGGTCATAGAAATTGCTGAATTATTGTCTCAAAAAAATTTTGTAGGCCTTTCTTGACTTAGCTTGACATCTTCTAAAATTCTCCTCATCCAAATGGCTTGACATGCTGCTGCAAAAACAGCTATATATTCAGCTTCTGCTGATGATAATGCCACTGAATTTTGTTTCTTTGAACTCCAAGTAGCTGCTCATGATCCAAAGGTGAAGATGAACTCCAAGTAGCTGCTCATGATCTATTGTACCTGGCCAATCACTATCAGAAAAAACATATAAACTAAGGTTAGTGGTTGGTTTATAACATATTCCAAAATCAACAATTGCACGTATATAGCACATAATGCGTTTAGTTGCTTACAAGTGATGAACTGATGCAATATTTGGCCGAGTATGTATTAGATACATCAGCCCACCAACCATGCTTCTATAGTACATTTCATTAGCTTTTGGAGTTCCATCATCGACACTCAACTTCTTAGATATATTCATAGGTGTAGATCACGTTTTATACTTATCCATATTAAATCTCTTCAGCAAGGCTAAGCCATACCTCTCTTGTGAAACAAAAATTCCTTAATCTGATTGATAAATTTGCAACCTCAAAAAGAAACTCAGCAAGTCTAAATCTGTCATCTCAAACTCATTCATCATGCACATTTTGAATTCTTTGTTGAGTCTAAACTAAGTATCTATATAGATAATATATATATATATATATATATATATATATACTTACAAGTATAATGTCTTCTCCTTTCACCTTAACATATAATGTAGATTCACTTTCACTTCTACTAAACTCATTCTTGAGTAGATATGAATTCAATCGACTATACCAAGCACGTGGTGCTTGCTTGAGTCCATATAATGTCTTCTTTAACTTATACACATTTTCTTCCTTACTTGCAATAACAAAACCTTAAGGTTGCTCTACATAAATTTTTTCATTTAAATAACCATTGAGAAATGCAGATTTCACATTGAGCTAAAAAACTCGCCACTTTATTTGAGTTGCAATAGTAATCTCAAATCTAGCAACCGGTGAAAATGTTTCAAGAAAGTCTTCACCATGTTTTTGAGCATAGCCTTTTGCTATCCTTCTTGATTTATATTTTTGAACCTTTCCTTCAGCTTTATGCTTAATTCTTTCTAATGCAGTCCATGCAAAATATGGGGTTCAGGACCCGTTGGTGCTCTTGGGTGCGCGCACTCGTTCAGACATCATCGGCGTCAGTTTGTTTCAATGACAAGATGGAGACAGGTTTTGATCTACATTAGAGCCTTCGGCAGGGCTGCCCTCTCTCTCCCCTCCTATTGGCTTTGCTCCGTCAAGGCTATGTTGCTGGTCTCATAAAATCATGTTTCTTTCTTTGGGTTTGACTTCTCCATTTTGCAGTTTGAGGATGATTTCCTCATCTTTGGCTAGGCTGCTATTAATCAAATGTTCAGAATATTATGTGCTCTCAAGGCTTTCAGTCTTACCTCAGGCCTTCAAATAAATGAAGCCAAAAAGCGAGGCTTTCACTTTCAACTCGGACGCCTTTCACCACAGCGGCACACCTATTCGGTTGTCGTCTTGGGAGTCTGTCCACCTCATACCTAGGTCTCCCTCTTCACTCTTGTGCGGTCTGTGCCTCGCTGTGGGAATCTGTCTTGGACCGTGTGCTCGACAGGCTTCAATCCTGGTGAACTCGGTACTTCTCTCATGCTGGACGCTTGACGCTTGTTAAATCAGTTCTTTCCACTTTGACCTCTTACTTCATGTCGATTTACAAAATTTCGGTGAAAATTGCAAATTAGATTGAAAAGGAAATGCGAGATTTTCTTTGGGGGAAAACGAATGACAATCATAAATTTTCCTTGGTTGCCTGGTCTCGGGTGTCCACCACCACCACCCCGCGTGGCGGCCTTGGTATTGTCCCTATAGGACGCTCTCATCTCAAGGGCGATCTGTTGTGGTTCCAGGGACCTCGCCCCTTACTTCCCACTCCAAATACCACCTCCTGAGATCGCCTTGGGACTGGGAACTGCTGCTCCATGCCACCCGCCGATCTTCACACATTTGGCGCGGGTGGGTCAAGACCTGGTCTCTCTTCAAAACCGATCTTGTCTCCCCTTCTCCGGACGATTTTGGCTGCAGCTGGGGCGTTCTCCTCAACTGTGAAGTTCTCGGTCTCATCCTTCTGTAAGGCTCTTGGACTGACCGGAGTTGATGTCCTTCGGTCCATCACTCCGATCACGGTTCTTCGCTTGACTAGTTACCTCAAATGGCGTCCTTACGCACGAGAACCTAGCCAGATGTGGAATGTGTTTACCTAGTATTTATAACAGTGTTTTCAGTTGATTAATAAATTTTGTTTTCTTCCTAAAAAAAACATTTTTAGAATGTTTGTTGGTACAAGTTTAGTTTATAATATGACAATATCGCAAACCATTTATTCCATATGTTATTTTATGATGAGGAACCCACACGAGAACCGGGCCACTTAATGGGCCTGCCTCTGCAATGTAACCGGCACCCAAGCCCTTATGGACCCCACAAGTTAAAGACACCCACACACCTGGTGAGAGTCGAACCTGGAAGGAAGGGGTCAGCACCTTCTCCCCATGGCCATTGCCACTCGGGCAACCTGGGTGGGTGTATTTCTTTTTTTTTTTGAAAGGCAAGTTGGACTTAGGCAAATCTTACCAGTTATACAACTATACCATTGGGTTTTGAACCTGTGATGTCCCAACACAAGGTGACGTGCACTAGCTACTCTTAACAGACAAGTGGAGCCCCCGTTGGTAGGTGGGTGTATTTGTTCCATATGAATTAAAGTGGTTGTGATTGCTCCAACATAATTTTTACTAATCTTAGAATGCCTCTTGTAAGTTGAGCTATTTGTTTCAATCCTAAGGGCATGTTTGGCGCCACTTCTTAAGCCTGGAAGCCCTTCTAGGCGATGGGTCCCTTTCCATCTGGAAAAACCTGTATCCGGTGATCCAAAAGTTGGTTATCACTAAACAAAACCTATAGATCACATCTACGGTGTTAGACATGAGAAAAAATACTTAAAACTATAACTTTTGAAGGGGCCTAATGAGACCTAACGAAAAAGAGGGCTTAAGGAAATTACTATATATATATATATATAGTATTTTAAATTGACCGAGGGCTAACCACAACTCTAGGCAAGCACACCAAACCTATAAAGACTATTAAATATTGTGCACCAAACAATTGGTTGCATAATTTCATTTCTAAGTCCAACTTGCGAGCCCCAAGGGGGTTGGCATAGTGGGGTGGGGACTTTGCTGCTAGACTGGCAATCAAAGTTCGATTCCCATGGGCATTGCCCCTCTGCACAAGCCAACTCATAGTTTGGAATTTGCATATCTACCTTGGACATGAATGGAATACATATTTATACTTAAACTGGACACTAATATGACACGTTGTAGGCAATGTAGGCATTTGGCTAGTAGAAAAATCATCTCTCCATATCAGTTATGTACATGGATAACAATGTCAGCTAGAATGTGAATAAGGCCATTTAATCTAACTAAGGTGATCTTTTAAATTTAAGCACAAGTACAGCACAGAGTGAGCTCAATATGAAAAAAAATATTATTCTTAGAATTAGGTCATAACATTCACTCCAAGAAACGTGAAAAAAATATACAACACATAAATATAATAAATATGTACAAGATTTTCCTTAAAAGAGTGAAAGAATAGGCAAAAATATTGGTTACCATCACAACATTTTCTTTCTCAAGCTACGGTGGAGTTGCCATGTCCATAGAGCAAGGAACAGAATAATTGCAAAACCAAATGAGCCCCAGAAAACTATTAACCAGGCAGGCATTGGGTTGGGATATAGTCCTGTGAAACATGATATATCCAATCAAAGAGTAAATAAATAAATAAAAACTGTCTGGAAAAAAACACAACAGGGACAAGTGTAATACCATGGCCAAACTTGATACAGATAAGAAGCTCCACAATGCAGATGGCAAGTGAAAGCCAGCAAAATGCTCCCAATTTTTTAACAGTGTTCCTGTTAAGGAAAAATAGGAAACTGTAAGATTACAGGTGTGTGTCTGTGTGTGTTTGAGAGAGGGAGAGAACCTGTCTTGCAAGTATGAGTTATACTCGCGGATAGTTGGGAGTGCGATCAGCCACCAAAGGATCAATCTATAAATAATCACCGGGTTTTGAGGAGGAACCCAGAGACAGAATTTCAAGAAGAATGTGTTGAGCTCCACAGTCAAAAAAACAATGCATAACGTGAGCACTTGTATGAACCTCCAAGGACCAAGAAAGGGGTGCCACTCATCCTTATCCCATTGTGCAGGGGTAAATTGGCTCAATGTCCTTTTCACCTTAAATTCATGCAAAAGGGCAATAACATTAAGAGCATAGTACAACAAAAAATAATACTATTAAACACCATCTAAATGTAGAAAGAATGATATGTAACAGGCAGTATATGTAAAAATTTAGAACCAAGTTCGACAATTGTAGGTTACTTAACCCAACGAAAAGCACAGATGTGTGTGCATGTCTATGGGCATGGGCATGTCTGTGTGTGATGACATTGATACTCTACCATGATATTATAGAAAAGGCGATACAGTAAAGTTGAAGACATGGCTGCATAAGTGTGGGGTATACTAACTTCCCTTTCCTACTTGAATCTATTCCATTATTGAATTTAAGTATCATTAGTCTTAAAGTTTTTACCTGGATTTACTTTAGCTCTATGTTTTTCAAAAGATTGAAGTGCTTTGTTTGGCAACAATGTATAAGATCCTTCATATTGGATGCCAAGATAATTCATCCAGAATTTCCAACCTTATTATAATTAGTAAGAAATATGAGATTAACAATCATCGACCCATGATTCACCCAAAAAGACCAAGGTGATACATGCAAAGGGAATTAAACAAAAGAAAGAAAAAATATGGATAAAAACATGAAAACTTCATAATTATGTTTCATGTTTTATGGTATGTCATATATCAATTTCATGTGTTACCAAGATGCACTTTGATTACTCAGATACATGGTTTCCCTGAAGAAATTTTCTCAATTCTGGAGTTCCATTACAGTTTTCCAAATTTAGGTTTATTTGACTGATTGAACTAAAAGGGGATGCCAAAGATTCATAACCCTATATGATCCAGAATACACAAAAAGATTTAACAAACAATTGTTTCAGATCCTTTCATTCACAGAATGTGATGTATTAAGACTTCTCCAAAGAGCTAGTTTTTACTTTTGCACCAACAATGAGAAAAAGAAATTAAATATAAAATAGCTTTCCAAAAATAAAAAAGTCAGCATACTTTCCCGATGATGTTAGGCTGTCGACTTAGACCCACCCATTCATAAGTTTTCCCATCAAAGTACCGGACAGTGCGCATTCCAGCCCAAATACCTAGATAGAGAGATAAAATTGAGCTATCAAAGATAAATTTACGTTAGTAGACGAAATAACTGGAATGAACTCAGAAAAAAATGAAAAAACATTTTATGACTTTCAAGATGTAACCAAGAATTTTTAGAATGAATAGCTAGAGCAACACCGGAAAAAAACAGCATACTGAAACTGTAAATCAATAGTAAGCAAATGTAAATCAATAAACAGCCATGTACAAAGAACTACAGCACGGCTAGATAATTGCATAGTAATGACCAGATTTTTCATGTTATTAAACTTGTAATTGTGTGCCACGTAAAGTCCCTTGCAGTAATGATGGGTTTCACAAAGCAGAACACTAACAATTCGATGTGTGTGTTTGCAATAAAAAATACATACAATAATTTTAAAAAAGAATTAAAGAAATATCTTCATATTCAAAAAAATTTAAATAATATGACAAAACATCATAAAGGAAACTTGGACTTTCATCTTGGAAAAGAAAATGTTACTAAGAAAAGCTTCAGGAAGTAAAAGAATCACAAGAATCTACATATCCAACATTCAAAAAAGGTTCTATGATGCAATTAGTTACATGTATTTAACAGTATCTGTACTATACTGTGATTATCTTTTAAAAAAATCATAATAAGTTCTTGTACACAATTTTCACCTAAACATGTTACCATTTAGTTTTCAGCTGATCGAGTAAGAAGGATGTCACATGAACTCAAAACATAACTACCATGCTCCTTGCTAGTGTTGTATTCCTATCATAAAAATTCATGACTTTACTGTGTTTATTTTATGTTGTGAGTAGCCATTTAAAAATTGTTATACATATTTAAAACCTAGAACATACAACAGTTACATTTGCCTTAATATAATGTAGTTAAATTTACCATATTGCCAGTTGGTTTTCAGAAGATTATGGATAGCAGTTCAAGGACAACCAATTTGTTCAAGAATCCTAGAAAGGTTTGTTAAAGTGTATATATATATATAGTGTTGTGTATGTACATATATATATGTATATGTATATATATATTTTTTTTATGTGATGAGAAAAACTATAATATGTAAGCTACCGCTATTAAAAGAAATTTAATAGGCAAGGATTTGTGAGAATATGTTGATGGTTCCTTATCGGAACCTCAACCTATTCTCACCAAATCTACTTGTGGTGAAGATAGAGTGATCAAAGAAGAAACTCCCAAAGGTAATGAGAGAGAAAAGACTCTCCCTGAATACAAAAAACCTTCAAAGCATGGGAAGTTGGACATGCCAAGGTTTTAGCCATTTTTATGAGAAGTATGTGTGAAGAACCTTATGAGAATATTTTGGAGTTCAAAAGAGCTGATGAAGAGTGAATTTTTATTAAACAAACCTACACTCAAAATGATGCCGCCCATAAATGAGAGTTGCAAGATAAGATACACAATTGTAAACAAGGTGAAAAAAGTGAGAGAGTACTATGATACTCTCAAGAGATTATGGGACCAAATGGCTAAAATGAAGCTTATTTGGTACTCCTAATGATGCTCGCCAAAGGAAAAACCAAATACTTAGGAAGCAATTTTTTCAATTCATGAGAGGGATTAGGTGCGAGTTTGAACATGTTCGGGGATCTTTTATCCACGGTAAGAAAAAGGAGCATCCCCGTTTACATGAGATTTTAGCCCAAGTTTGCATAGAAGAAATTAGGATAAAATCCATGACCGAATCTAAGGAGCCTAAAGACAATGTGTTGACAGTATCTAGACCTGGTGTCAACACTTATTCCAACAAGCATCTTCATTTTTTCATAAATAACTTTGGAAGGCAACGCAACAATGACGGAAGAAATGATGGGAGAAAGGAAAAAATTATTTGTCATAAATGTAGTGAACCGGGCACATCAAGCCTTTTTACCCATAATTCAAAGAAAAGGACGAGAAAAGAGTGGCAACCTTTAAGGCATCTCAAGAAAACAAGAATGCAACCAATATAGATCATTGATCTTTTGGAGACATGTCATTGTCCCAACTTGTTGAAGCTCTACAACCGCACCTCAAAAACTCATCCTCTTTAACCGGTGCAGCAGTATCTTCCTCCTCACCTCTCGGTAAGATTTCTTGGCTCCTAGATTCTGGTGTTTTTTTTCATATGACCCCTAATAATTCTATGTTGTCTAATTATAGTATTAATTCAAGTAGATATAAGGTTTTTACCGCTGACAGTTCCTCTCTTGATATTAAAGGGAATGGGGATTTTAAAAATTCTTCGAGTTTTCTCATTCTAAAAGTCATTGTTCCAAAACTTAACTTAAATCTTCTTTCAGTTTTCCAAATAATTGATCATGATTATAGTATCTCCTTCACACCTAACCGTTGTTTCATACAAGATCTTTAATCCAAGAAGCAGATTGGGGAAGGATATAGGGAAGGAGATCTTTCTTGAAAGTTTATGTAATATAATGTTTTACATTTATGTGTAATGTCTCTTTATTAGGTCATATTGTACACACCCTATTTAAAGGGGGTATATTAGACTTTTACTTTTTCCTTTGGATGTACACTAAAGGGGTCAACCTTTTTTATGTTTGAGGTGAAACCCCTCACTCGATATTGAATAGTGAAGGAAACCTTGTTTCTTCTCTCTATTTTAAATTCTTTGAAAACCTTAGCTCATTTCCTTCTCTATTCTCATAAACTCTAACATGGTATCAGAGCTAGAGGGTGCAGGGAGGAGGAGGAGCTGATTCTGGAAGAAGGAGAAGTGTGAAGTGTGGTACAGGGTTGACGTCATTTAGAGAGAAACGATTGGTCTGTTCAGACCAGTTTTGGTTAGTTTGATTCCACAACTTGCTAGGGTTTGATTTTAAAAGATTTAAAAATCAAACCCTATTGGATTTGGAGTAGTTTTGGTTTTTTGGTGATTTTTTCAAGATTTTTTGAGTTTCTTGAAAAGTTCAGTCCAGATTTGAGAAAAACATTGAATATGTTTCAGTCTTTAAAGGCTCAAATCAGTTCTATTCAGGACCATTTTACTATAAAAGGTTGGAGAAACTGATTGGGTCAACTATTTTGGGGTTTTGGAGGAGATTTGAGTTGTTTATAGCTTGCAGTAAGCCATATTTGGGGATTTCAAGGTGTTTACTGCCCCTATTTGCTGAGTTTGGGCTGGGTATGTGTTGGTTTAGCATCTCTTCTGTGTAGAGAGTGCTTCATGACTTCTATTTGTGCCTTGTGACTTCCATTCGATTTTTAGTGTATTTTTGTTGGGATTTTGGTAAGCTTAATTCCTTCTATTTTTGGTAATATTGATTGTTTGTGGTATTATGGAGAAGGGATTCAAATTATCTCAGTTAAGTTGAATGGGACTAATTATGCACATTGCATATGGAGCTGATTTCTTAGAAGCAATGGTTGTTGGGAAAGGTTTAGGAGGTTACTTGAATAGTTCAAAGGCAAAACCCAAGGTTTCTTATGAGGGTTTTGATAAGTCTATAGTGGAATGGGTCATGAACAATGCAAGAGTCAAGGCATGGATTCTTGAGTTTGTGGAACCGAGAATTGCCATGAATATTTCAAAATTCTATGAGGCAAAAGAAGCTTGGTCGTACCTCATATAAGTCTATAAACAAGAGAACTAGGCAAGGCATTATCAACTCGCTCAAGAGTTGAGAAGTATGTGTCAAGGAAACAACCCCATTGAAGAATTTTATTCAAATATGCAAAGAATCTTGTATGAAGAAATGTGAGAAATGTACAAAGTGTGTCTTGTACATGTCAAACTTGTTTGGGGATTCTTGATCAATTTAGGGAGACCGATAGACTTACTAAGTTCCTCATGGCTCTTAGACAAGAATTTGATAGAACGAGGAATGTCATTTTACATCGCTCTCAACTACCATCTGTAACTCAAGTCATTGCACAGTTGATTGCAAAAGAGACTAAGATAAAGTCTCGCAGTATCTAGGCAGATGAGTGGTAGACTTGGTGGAAGAGGTGGTGATAGGACTGGAAGACGAGTAGAGTTGAGATTTGGTGAAAGAGGTGGCCTTAGCTTTGTTCAGTGTCACTATTGCAAGAGCTTTGGTCATATAAAAAATTATTATCACATTCTCAATAAAAAAAGGTGATCTATATGCAACTTCTTTAGAGAGAAAGGGTGTAATGCCCAAGGATGAGCAGTCATTTGATCCATTTTGTTGGTAGATAAGTGATAGGTAGTGGGCAATTTCAAAGATTAGAGTAGCTACAGCATCAGATTCAGCAACTGCAGTTTCTTGCTCAGTCAGTCATTAGTTCTTCTTCCTCTGTCACTCCTGCCTCCTCCTCTAATACTACTTACTAAGGTATCTCAGGTCATTCTTCTGGTTGGCTAATAGACTTTGAGGGTTTTATGTCATATGACACCTCATGAGTCTATCCTAGTCAATTGTCGACGTTGTAGTGGTATCTTTCGCATTGTAAATGGTTCTTTTATGTTTGTCTCCAAAGTATGTTCAATTACTTACAATTTTTATCCTAGTAGTAAATTCAATCTCTCGCAGGTTTACCATGTTCCATCCCTAGCTATGAGTCAAATTACCAAACTTAATTGTAATGTTATCTTCTCTCCTATTGGTTGTGTTGTGCAGGATCAGTTGTCAGAGAAGAAGATTGGGATTGGTCATAGAAAAGAAGATTTATATTACCTGGACTGGATTGATATAAGAAAGCAAAAGAAAGTTAGAACTGGATATGGAGCTTCAATTTTAGATGAGTCTGTTTTGGGGCACCAGCGACGGGCATATTTTCAACTCTAGGTTGCAAAGTTTAGTGCCCTCGGGAAGTTTTGAAAAATCCAAGTTAGTTGTATCAAATCATGTTAAAGATTGTGTGAATTTTAGATTGCCTAAGAGTCATGCTCTGCAATTCAAGTCTAGTGATAGGGAATCAGAGAGTTCTTTTGATCTTGGTATATTCAGATGTATGAGGTCCTTCTCCTGTTATGTCAAAAAGAGGATCATCCTATTTTGTGATTTAAATAGATGATTGTATAAGATTTACATAGATATATTTATAAAAAATAAAAGTGACCCTTTTGAAATCTTTAAGAACTTTTGTGCTATGATTGAGAATCAATTTGCAGCTAAGATTAAAACTCTTTTAACCAACTCTGGTGGTGAATATATTAGCTATGTGTTTGAAAGGTTCCTGCATGAGAAAAGTGTGTTTCATCAAAAATCTTATCCCTACACTCTTGAGCAAAATGGTGTAACTGAGAGGAAAAACAAACATATCTTAGAGACAGTAAGAGCTCTTTTGTTTGTTGGAGAAGTACCCAAAGTTTTATGCGCAGATGCAGTTTAACTAAGCATTTATCAGATAAATTGTATGCCTTCTGAAGTACTTAAAGACATATCCCCTTTCAGAAACTGTATGAAAAAGCCCAAACTATGATATGTTGAAGGTGTTTGGTTGTGTATGTTTTGTCTTGCTAACTGATAGATACGGAGATAAGTTATCTCCTAAAGTTGTCAAGTGTTATTTTCTTGGTTTTACTGATGGTAAAAAAAGATACAAGTGCTATGATCCTATTGGAAGGAAAGTGTGGATATCTCAACATGTTTTTCACGAGAGTGTGCTATATTTTAGTCAGTATAGAGAAAAGATAGAAAATGAGACTGGCTTGTCCTTTTTGTCCCCTTCGAAGAAAAGAAAGGTGGGAGAGAGAGGATGAATAGTCAATAGAGAAAGGGGAGCAAGTCATGGATAGAGAAAATAGGTTTGGTTAAACTTAAGGCGACATAAAGATGTGATTGAAATTCTATTTTTAGATCAAGTGAAAGAGCAGGGAAGTGAAGGGGCCAATCCTGATCCTATTCTTGCAACAGTTGATCCAAGACAACAACAAAACTTAGAGTTGTCAGCTTCTTCTTCCGCGTTTTCTGAAGTACATAAAAGTTTTAGACCTTTTGTTGCTCCTCATCATCGTGCATTTTTAGCCTTAATCAGCTCCTATGTTGAGTTTGAGTCCTATGTAGAGGCAGCAGAAAAGGAGTGGCAAAGAGTCATACTTGATGAAATGAATGCACTTGAAAGAATGCACGCATTGGAACTAGTAAAACCTCCTCTAAAGAAAAAATAATATTGGTAGCAAAGGAGTGTACAAGGTAAAGACAAAGGCAGATGGGTCGGTGGAGAGGTATAAAGTCAGGTTGCTAGCTAAGGGATGCAGTCAATGTTTTAGAATTGATTTTGCTAAAACTTTTACTCTTGTTGCTCATATGACCACAATTCGTACACTACTAGTAGTTGTAAAAATTAAGTGCATACAAATACCTGACAAGGGTATTTCGGTCCTTTTATTTAGAACAGTCCACTGGGGACTGAAATATAATTTTTTATTTTCTGTTCACTTTTTACTTTTTTTGTTTTTTGTCTCAACATGTCAAAATTTTTTACTGTTGAGAGACGGTTCAACTAGACGTTGGACTGCCTCCCAACGGTCATAAAAATGATTGTTGGAAGGCAGTCCAACGTCTGGACTGCCTCCCATTCATTAGGTGAGGCTCTATAAATAGAGCCTCACCTCTCTCTTGTATGCAATGCTTTTCAAAAGCATTTTTGTGTTTATAAAACTCTCCTTTGGCTTTAAGCCTTGTGCTATTTTTTGTGAGTGATTTTTCGGTATCACCTTCGTGAGATTGTTATTGGTCCATTAGTGACCATTTTATATTTGTGCACTTGTGTAGCCTTTCATTGGCGTTGTAATAGTGCTATCTTGTTTGATTACATGGTATCAGAGCAAGGTCTTTGAAAAGGCTTCCTTAGTAATCCTTTGTGTTGTTGTGCCCTTCATGCTTGTGCTAGCCGCTCCTCTATTCAAATTTTTGCAATTCATTATGGGAGCAAGAGATGTTGCCTCGGTCATCACATACAAGCTAAACGAGAACAACCATCTAATGTGGGCGACGACAATGGAGAATCACATCAAAGGCAAAAAGCTATGGGGCTTTGTTAGTGGTTCCACAAGTGAACCCCAACTCAAGTTGACTAGAAGAGGAGAAGATCAAGTCAAAGTGTTGTCCGAAGAAGAAAAAGAAAAGGCTTTACAAGAATACCAAGATAAGTTGGAAGATTGGGAAGCAAGCAATGCTCAAATAATTCTCTTATGGTTTATGAATACCATGGAATTTAAGATTGCCACCAACATCATCAAGTTCAAGAAAGTATGTGATGCATGGATCTTCTTAAAGAACTCTTTCATTCAAAAGGATATGGCTAGACTATATTACCTCCAAGACAAGGTACGTAATGATAAAAAAGGAGACAAAAGTGTGAGAGATTTCTATGGAATTCTATCTCCCATTTGGGATGAATTAGCCATGTTAGAACCTAAATGGGAAAGTTCGGCTATTGAATTGAGAAAAGCTCAAATAGAAAGAGAAAATCTTTTCTCTTTCCTTTATGGCTTTCGGCCGGAATTTGAACAAGTTAGGTCAGCTTTACTTCATAGGACCTCAATTTCTTCTATAAGTGATGCTCTTGTGCAAATTTGCCAAGAGGAAACAAGACTTGGCATGCACAAGTCAAATGATGAGGTTCTTGCCATGGCAAGACCCAAAAACTTTGTAAAAACATATAAATCCCCTCATTTTGAACGAAAAAAAATAGAGAAGGACATCATGGAGGATACAAGGGCAAAATCATATGTCATCATTATAAGGAACTGGGACACATAAGACCGGATTGCCCCAAACTCAAGAAGGTAGACGCTCTAAGTGAAGAAACTCAAGATATCAAGAAAGAAGGCAATTTCAATGATTTGACAATTGCCCAAATAGCGGAGGCCATTTCAAATATCCTTAAGGCTACTCCTTCTACATCGGGTGTCGCCATCTCTTCATTTTCTTATCCAGGTAAGTCCAATTGGATTTTGGATTCAGGAGCATCTTTTCATATGACATGTAATGAATCCCTACTATCCGATTGCACCAATTCAAACTTTTCATGTGTGTCAACCGCCGATGGCACTTCTTTAAAAGTCAAAAGCATCGGAAATCTTAAAGACACTTTTAAAAAAAAATTCAAACGTAAGAGTTATTCCAAAATAAGATTTAAACCTTTTTTTAGTTTCTCAAATTTTCGATGATGGGTGTAAAGTCTTCTTCTCATCTAAGGCATGTTGGTTGATTGGGACAGGTCATAGAAGAGGAGATCTCTATTATATGGACTTTTTATGTTTACCCAAAAAATATGTTTGTAATCATGTCAAAGACATGGATTTAGATCTTTGGCATAAAAGATTAAAACATCCAAATTATCTCATTTTCCATTTTGAGAAAAAAATTCTAAAAATAAAGATTTTGTATGTGAAAATTGTATACTTGGTAAAATGAAAATGATACCTTTTGGATCAAGAACTCCCTCATCTAGTGAAATCTTTGAATTGGTGCACTCGGATGTATGGGGTCCCTCTCCTGTTATGTCAAAAGGGAG
This sequence comes from Nuphar pumila, assembly GCF_984573655.1. Classification (NCBI taxonomy): domain Eukaryota; kingdom Viridiplantae; phylum Streptophyta; class Magnoliopsida; order Nymphaeales; family Nymphaeaceae; genus Nuphar; species Nuphar pumila. Next base: position 89,021,709 of record NC_143258.1, on the reverse strand, counting down.
GTATTCATATTATGTTAAATTCATAGATGATTTCAGTAAACATACTTGGATTTTCTTCTTTAAACTTAAATCAAAAGTTTTTTCATGTTTTAAAAATTTTCATAACCTTGTTGTAAACCAATTTAAAACAAATATTAAAGTCTTCCGCTCCGACTCAGGGGAAGAGTTTCTCTCAAATGAATTTCAATCATATCTAAAAACTCAGAATTTTACACCAACGATCTTGTCCAAGAACTCCTCAACAAAATGGAATTTCCAAAAGAAAGCATCGTCACATTATTGAGACTGCTAGAACTCTTCTTATCTCAAAAAATATTCCAAAACAATTTTGAGTCGAAGTTGCACTTACCGCAGTATACCTAATAAATAGAATGTCTTCTCAAGTCTTGGAAAACAACTCTCCAATTAAAAAACTTTTTAAAATCTCTCTTGACTTGAAAAGGCTAAGAGTATTTGGATGTAAGTTTTTTGTACTTCTTGAAAAATATAACAAACTCTCTCCCAAAGCCATAAAATATGTCTTTCTTGGATATGCCGAGAATCAAAAAGGATATCGATGCTATGATCAAACAAATGATAAACTTTATGTGTCCAAAAATGTCACTTTTCTTGAAAAAGAAAACAAATTTGATTTTGAAAAACCCAAGGAAGAAGCAAAGTATGCCTTTTTATTTGATTTACTACCTAAATAAAATAATGAAATTGTTAATGACGTTGAAAATGTCGAGTCTATTAATGACTCTAGTGAAGATAGAGAACCATGCCAAAATCTCTTACAGTATTCTAGATGAAGTATTGGGGAGCATCTGTGTGCCTTAGAAAGATATAATCAATTAACAAATATCGAGGAAACTAGTGTTAGGAGATCTAAATGAATCCATAGGCCTCCAGATAGATTTATATCATATGAATCTTTTACTCCAAATTATAGAGCTTATCTTCTAGATGTCCATGCATATCATGAACTATCAAACTACAATGAAGCTAAAAACATAGACGAGTGGGTAGAAGCCATGAAGATAGAGTTAGATGCTCTACATAAAGCCTATACCTAGACTATTCAACCTCTTCCCAAGGATAAGAAGACTATAGGGTGTAAATGGGTCTTTAAAATCAAAACAAAAAGTGATGGGTCCCTAGAAAGATATAAAGCACGATTAATTGCAAAAAGATACTCCCAAGAATATGGAATAGATTATGAGAAGACATTTGCTCCAGTAGCTCGTATGACCACAGTTATGACTTTAGTTGCAGTAGCGTCTATTAGAAAATGGCCTATTTATCAATTAGATGTTAAAAATGCATTTCTGAATGGAAATTTAACTGAAAAAGTGTACATGGATCCTCCCCCCGATTTGACCATTGAAAAGGGCATGGTTCTTTGACTTCAAAAGGCTTTGTATGGGCTTAAGCAAGCTCCTAAAGCATGGTGTGATCGGTTTAGTAATACCATATTGAAATTTGGTTTTAAATCTTGTTACACTGACATTGCTTTGTTTATAAGATCTACAGGTACCTCTCTTATTATTCTTCTCTTATACGTTGATGACATGATCATTACTGGTAATGATCAAAAGGAAATTGAAGAAATTAAAGTTATGCTTAAAAAATCTTTTGATATGACTGATCTTGGTTTTTTGAGATATTTCCTAGGCATTGAAGTGGCTTACTCGCCAAGGGGATACATTTTATCTCAAATCAAGTTTGCAGCAGATATAGTTGCACGTTCGGGAATCACCAATACAAAGTGTGCGGATACACTTGAGATGATAAATGCAAAAATGAGAGTTGAAGATGGAGTACTATTAGATGATCCAACACCTTATAGACAACTTATTGAATCACTAATATATCTTTCTATTTCTAGACCTGATATTGCACATGTTGTACACAATGACAGCCAATTTCAACATACGCCCTCGTCAGTTCACATGAGTACTGTGTTGAGAATAGTTCGATATATCCAAAAAACTATTTCTAAAGGGATATTCCTATCATCTTCCTCATCTTTAGATCTTATTGCTTATACCGATTCTGATTGGGGAAGAGATCCCAATAACCGTCACTCAACAACTGGTTTTTGTGTTTTTTAGGTGATTCTCTTATTTCTTGGCGATGCAAGAAACAACAAAAGGTGTCTTTATCCTCCACTGAAGCTGAGTATAGGGCAATGGCTACAACAACCACTGAAGTTGTGTGGATGTGAGCATTACTCATAAATATGGGAGTTGATATTTCAGAACCTTCAAAATTATGCTACAACAACAAAAATGTCATATACATTGCCAGCAATCATACCTTCCATGAGCGAACAAAACACATTGAGATGGAGTGTCACTATGTTCGCGAAGAATATTTGAAGGGGACTATTACATTGTCATATGTTCAATCTGAATTTCAGACTGCAGACTTCTTCACCAAAGCTCTTCCTTTGCCTAGATTTTTGTATCTTCTTAGCAAACTTTCGGTGATTTCGCTATAACTTTGAGGGGGAGTGTAAAAATTAAGTGTATACAAATACCTGACAAGGGTATTTCTATCCTTTTATATAGAACAATCCACTAGGGACTGAAATGTAATTTTTTATTTTCTGTTCACTTTTTACTTTTTTTGTTTTTTGTCTGTACATGTCAGAATTTTTTTACTGTTGAGAGACAATTCAAATAGACGTTGGACTGCCTCCCAACGGTCATAAAAATGACTGTTGGAAGGCAGTCCAACGTCTGTTGGACTGCCTCCCATTCATTAGGTGAGGCTTTATAAATAGAGCCTCACCTCTCTCTTGTATGCAATGCTTTTCAAAAGCATTTTTGTGTTTATAAACTCTCCTTTGGCTTTAAGCCTTGTGCTATTTTTTTGTGAGAGTGATTTTTCGGTATCACCTTCGTGAGATTGTTAATGGTCCATTAGTGACCATTTTATATTCGTGCACTTGTGTAGCCTTACATTAGCGTTGTAATAGTGCTATCTTGTTTGATTACCGTAGTAGCTACAATGCACCAATGGGATCTTTGAAAGTTATATGTCAAGAATGCATTATTGAATGGAGATTGCAAGAGGAAGTATATATGAAACTACCACAAGGATACTCAAATCCATAAGGTAAAGTGTGCAAACTTCACAGAGCATTACATGGACTCAAACAAGCACCTCGAGTTTGGTTTGAGAAGTTCAGTTCAGCAGTAAGATCACTTGGTTTTGAGCAAAGTCACCATGATCCAGCTTTGTTTGTGTCATCCTCTGCTCTTGAAAAATGTAGATTGTTTCTTTGCTATGTAACATGGACTCTTCTAACAGGGCACTGCAACTGTGTCGCACCTGCACCCAGGCGGGTGTGACACTTGGACATAGCTTCCTTTGTGTTAGGTGAAGTCAACCACACTAAGGTCCATTTTTATCCAAAAATAGATTCAATTAACCCTAATCAAGTCCATTTTTATCTATATTATATATATAAATACATAAATGCATACACATACACATAATGTTAACTTAAAACTATTAAAAATTATATGTATACCCTCTCTGCACCCCCGCACTCAAGTTTTTTTAAAGTGCCATATCGCGGCATCCGCATCGGTACCCGCACCCGCACCTATGTGACATAACTTCTTTATGTAGATGATATGATTCTCACTGGAGATGACATAAAGAAGATTGAAGAGACCAAAAAAAACTGGCCAACATGTTCGAGATGAAAGATTTGAGGCATTTAAACTTTAAAGTATTTTCTCAGGCTTGAGATAGCTTATTCTCCAAGGGGACTATACTTGTCTCAACATAAGTATGCTATAGATTTGGTTACTGAAAGCAAGATTAGTTGATGACTCAAAAGAAGTAAATTCCCCCATGGAGGCAAATTTGAAGATGGGGGCTACTGATGGGGTTGAGCTAGACGATCTTGTAATATACATGAAATTAGTTGGGAGCCTTATATATTTGACTATAACCAAACTAGATATATCTCATGTAGTTCATGTAGTCAGTCAATTTATGAGTGCCCCCAGATCAGTTCACTTGACAATTGTACTCAAAACCATCAGGTATGTCAAAGATTTTATACACTATGGTATGTTTTTCTCATTCCATCAAGCTTAAAGTTGAGAGCTTTTTGTGATGCTGATTTTGAAAGTTTCACTAGATATAGACTTTCCACTACAAGGTTTTGTGTTTTTCTTAGAAGCCCTTTGATTTCGTGGAAGAGCAAGAAGTTGCAGAGGGTTGTTTTGTCTACTGCAAAAGCAGAATATAGAGTTATGGCTCAAGTTGTGGCTGAGATTAATTTGAATATAATGACTATTAAATAAATTAGGAATTTCATGTGAAAAGAAAACTCAGTTATATTGTGACAATATGAGTAATATTCATATTGCCAAGAATCCAGAGTTTCATAATTGCACCAAGCACATTGAAATAGACTGCCATTATAAAAGAAGGGCGTATGAAGATGGGATTATAGCTTTGGAGCATGTCAGCTCAAAGAATCAGATTGCAGATGTGTTTACAAAAAATCTTTCCCTTGCATTTCAGATCTTTTTTTTTCAAACTTGGAATGATTTTTTTACATCCTTCTAAGTTTGAAGGGGAGTATTGAAAGTCTATGTAATATAATGTTTTACTCTCTTTATTAGTGCACCAAGAACATTGAAATAGACTCTCATTATACAAGAAGGGCTTATGAATATGAGATTATAGCTTTGGAGCACGTCAGCTTAAAGAATCATATTGCAGATATGTTTACGAAAAGTCATCCTCCCTTGCATTTCAGATCTTTTTTTTTTTAACTTGGAATGATTCCTTTACATCCTTCCAAGTTTGAAGGGGGGTATTGAAAGTCTATGTAAAATAATGTTTTACATTTATGTATAATGTCTCTTTATTAGGTCATATTGTACCTACCTTATTTAAAGGGAGTATATTAAACTTTTTACTTTTTACTTTTGTTGTACACTAAAGGGGTCAACCCTTTTTATGTTCGAGGTAACCCCCTCACTCAATATTGAATAGTGAAGGAAACCTTGTTTCTTCTCTCCATTTTGAACTCTTTGAAAACCCTAGCTCTTGTCCCTCTCTATTCTCATAAAATGTAGCAATCTTTACTACATGGATGAGTTGATCATTCCCAAAGATGATTTTTGTCTTAATGTACAAAAATTAGATCTTGTTCTGTGGCATTAAAGACTAGGACATCCAAGTATTTCTAAGTTATCTAATGTATCTCATTTGAAAAAAAATTATAATGAAAAATTAAAATGTACTAATTGTATTATTGAGAAAATGAAAGTCATTCATTATCAAGAGAGGACCTTTTTTGCTTTTAATACACTTGGATGTTTGGGGTCCTGCTCTTGTTGCCTCAGGATTTGCTTATTATGTGATTTTTGTAGACGATTATTCTCATTTCACTTAGATTTACTTTCTTAGGCATAATTATGAAGTTTTTAAAACTTTCATAATCCTGTTAAAAATCTCCTTAAAACCAATATTTCTATATTTCGTTATGATTCAGGGAGAGAATATATGTCAACTGATTTCAAAAGTTATTTGAAAAATCATGGGATTTTGCATCAAAGATCTTGGGCAAATACGCCTCAACAAAATGGTTTGGCCGAAAGGAACACAAGCATATAGTAGAAACTCATAAGATTAATGTAATATAAGCATATATACATATATGTATAAGTATATATATATATATTGTTTAATATATATATTATGCATATATTGTAATAATAAATATAATATATATGGGAGTCAAGTCAAAACTAATTTGACTAGCTCCCTACGACTAGAATTCTAGCCGAACACTTCCCCTCTCTATTCTACTTCTTCTCTTCTTCTCTTCTCTACTTTTCTCTATAAAAGGGTATAGGTGTGTGCCTTGTAAAGTGAGATAATGATGGGTAGTATTAGGTATTTTATGTATGTTTTGAGAGTTATGTAGTGAGGAAGTTATGTAATTTTTCCTCTTGTATCTCTAGTATCCATTATGACTAGAGTTATTCAATGTAATTTTCCTTTGTCCATTATGAATAGAATTGTTCATACACTTTTTCATATAACATTTTAGCTCATGTTTTTATTCAAATATTTTATGTTCTTGGAGACCATTATGGAGTGTGTTGGGATCCGTGCCATTTCCTTACATGGTATCAAAGCCTTGGCATCATGGTATTAGAAAGGACTCGTATTTATGAATGGTATGAACTCAAGGATTTCACATTCTTGTATGTATCTTTGTCTTTTTACCTTTATATATATATATATATATATATATATATATATATATATATATATATATATATATATATATATATGTTAGGTGGTTTTTCTAAATGGGTTATGTTAATATTACATGTTTTCTTTTGAAATTAGAATACATAGAAATTGTTATCTTTTAATATATGAAATATATGTTTTTGAATTATGAATATATAGTGAAAAACTATATTTTTACAAAGATATTTTGCAAAATATTAAATTTCATGTTTGAATGTTCTTTAATGTATATGTATACACGGACTACCTTTGGATTGTTAATATATAAAGAAGTTTCTTTAGGTTATTTTTAATTATGAGACCAAGATATTATGCTCTCATAGAGGTCTTTTCTATTATCATATGAATGTGTTATTTCATGTATGTGTGAGTGATATGGCTCTATCATTATACAACTTATTAAGTAAGATTATTTTCAAAATTAATGACTTGTGAAATCTCATGGTATATGCCTTCTTGCATAAATTGATAAAATATTATTTTACTCCTTGTGTTTTGCCCCTTTAGTGGGTGTTTGTGTGTAAGTCCCTTTTGTGACTTGTGTATTCCTTTGATGCTTTGGTGGGAACTCTTTGAGTGTCCACTCTTGTTGTTTCGGTGAATATATTTTAGAGGACCTTGTTTCCTTACATGGTATATGTCTCAAGTAATTTTTATGAGTATTAAGCATGGCTTGTTATCATATACTCGAATGCGTATTTTTAAAATATTAAATGTTTCTCTTAGTGGATTAATGTGTTTATACTTCCTCTTGAGCATTGTTAAAAATTATTTTTTCTTTTATATTTATCATTTAGTCCTCAGTGGATTTATGTGTTTTTTTGTCCATTGATGATTTATTGATTCGGGAACTTGTGCACTCTTGCAACTCCTAGTGATTTTTCTCTTACGCTTTGATATTTTACTTAGAAATTTTATATTTGTTGTATGGCATCTATGGGTTCATGATTAGAGATCATTATGTATGTTATTTCTATATGTAGATCTTTATAAATTTCTACATGTTTACTTTCAATTGTCTCACAGTAGACTTATGATTTAGCTCTAACCTCTTATCATATGTGCTCTTGTCTCTTTAGTAAGACGTATTGACCTTTTGTGTGTGATGAGATTAGTGCACTTGTTTATTGTTGATAGATTCATGATTCTTTCTCTATGTAGAATGCCTATATTGGGCATGACTCGTTAAAATTTGTGAAAATTGTCCTAAGATATCATATATTGCATAAAAATGCATCAATTGAAATATTATTGTGCATATGATTGCATAAATTTTTATGCTAAGGTTTTTACCTAATTTTATTGGATTTGATTTGAAACATGTCTTTTCAAATAGGATATTTGATATGAACTCACCTATTTGGAAAATCAATTACGTATGTATTGTCTTTTTATGACATTTGGATTGTCCATCACATAATTTTATATGATGCATCATTTCTCTTGCCCTTGTTATTTGATTCAGAGATGTTTGTTGGGGTGAGTTGTATGCACATCGTTTTTATGTTGGTTTGGATTGTCAACTTGTGGTTTGGCTTCAACTGACGGTTGTTTAGATATCAGGATTTATGTGTGTTATTGTGAACACTCCAAATTTTTCGAAAAATCCAAAAATTCCCTTTTTGCCCCTGACCTCACATCTTCTGAATAATTGGGTCGATTTTTTATCAAATTTTCATTCGTTTCTCGGATTCGTTGAAATCCAGACTCAATTTTCATATCTGACCCAATCTTGGACCCAAATCAGATATCCGAATCCAATTCTGATCCTGAATCTTTTATTTTTCAAAAAATCAAAAAAATCAATTTCTTCATATTTTCTCAGAGGTTTTTCTCAAATCAGGGTCCAAACTCAATTCGAAATCTGAATTCCAATGCTTCATTAAAATTCCCGGACCCGGATCTATTTTTAAAACCCAATTTCCAAAATTAACCCGGTATTTTCCAAAAAAACCTCATTTTCAAAAAAACTTACAATTTCAAAACAAAAATTTTACAAAAATACTTCAAAAACCCCATTTGGACCCCATTTTCTAAAAAAACTCGCATTTCTCCCATACTTTTAAAGGTTTTCTGTTAAAAACCTAAAAATGAATTCCATAAAGTGGTTCTACACACCCTTTTGAAAACTTTTTAAAAAGACCACCTTTTGAAATTTCTTGAAAATCAAGGGACCTCTTTCAAAAAATCTCTAACGTCCATCCGTTATATAAACAAGTCGAGAGAGTCCTGATTTCTCGCCGCGTTTCACCCCTCCAACTTCGATCAAAGATCACGTTTCACCCCCGCATGCTCTTCTTCTTCTCGCATCGCTCCTCTCTTCCCTTTCCCCATCTTCTTCTTTCGTCTTCTTTTCTTCTTCCCCTTCTTCCTCTCGAGCCAAGGTCGAACACGCCTGTGTTTGAAAGTTGAAGGCATCTGCAACCACAGGTAAGTAACCATCTCCCTCTCCTTTCTGATCTCCTGTAGATGTTTTTTTTTCTTTCTTTCTTTTTTAGTATTTCTCTGTTTTGTTTCGTTCTTCTTCATTTCTTTTCTTTTATCACAAGGCAAAATGGTGGAATCGACATGCATATAGCAGGATCGATCCACCCATTGCAACATTAATGAAATCCATTGATTCCAACATCTTTCCTCCTTCTTTCACCATTTATTCATGAGTTTCCTTAATCTTCGTAGATTTTTTTTTTATGCTTGTTTGTAGTTTAATTTTTTCAGTTTTTATTTTACATCTAATTTCTCATCGGTATTTTAATTTCTCATTTTTATTTCGGTTTCAAATTTACATCAGACCTTCGGTTTTAGTTTGTACATTTTCTTACATGCGGGTAGCCGACGATGCCTCGCAATGGCATCGCCAATTCACTTGGACTTTGTATTCCGATATGTTTTCGGGTTTATTATTGCTTTCCCTTTTTATTTTGGTTTCCTTTCTGGTTTTCAATCCCTTGTTTATATTTTAAATCCCCTTCCGATTTCTGATCTCTTGATTATAGTCTGATGTATCTTGTAATGTTCGATCTTCCATTTTATTTTATTCTGATTTCAATTACCTGTTCATGTTTTGATCTCTCGTTTATACTTGATTCTCTGCTTCGTTCTGATAGTTTGCTTTCACTTTCTTCTTTCATTGATTCCATACTCTCCATTTAAAGTACCCATAATAGGTAACCTTTTATGTGTATCATCGATTTCATATGCCAATTCTGGTTTTCAATTCATATTTAAACTCTTGTTCTTTTGTTGCATCATCATCAATCTACCCGTTTGCATTTGTTCCACCCTTGTTTAGAACAACATTTTCCCCTTTCTCACCTGTATATAAATCTCAATATCATCTCTGCAATCCATTACATTTTTTTTCTTTCTTCCTCTTTTCAGTCGTATGTCATAAGATTACACTGACCACTTAGCATTTTCTTCCCCCACTGCATTTCCCTTACCTTAGAATTCATAGTCATGCTTTCGTGTTTAGGCCATTCGTCATAAGAGAGAATAATGAATGATTCATTCCCTTCCTTTTCCAAAGAAGCAGACAAGGTAGAGAAGAGCGCTCACGCATAGCATTTGCTCTTGATGTGTTTGTGCATGTCTTGAAGCTTCAAAGCTTGTGGAGATTGGTCATGGAGGAGAATCTTCTTAAAAACAATCTAGGGTCCCAAAATTGGAGTAGGATGTTCAGTTGTACCAGGTCTGTGTGTGTATTTGAAATGTTAAGTTGTGGTATAATCATGTTGAGGTTTGGTAGATCTGGTCCCGTCCATATATTATGCTCTTGATAAAGCCATCTGCCATTATAATTTTTATGGTAACTAATTTACTTGCAATATCCAGATGCACAGGTGTGGTTGCTACTCTTAACGTTCAATCAGGATGTTTGGTATATTTGTCTGGCCTCTTATGCTCACTGTCTTCATGAAACTGTGTAGTATTCACTCGAGTGGCAGAGGCACTACTCTTGAACGTTAGATGTCTCTTTTTATTCAAACCAACTTGGTTAAACCCGCAGCATCCCTCTCTCTCTGTAGATTTAAGTAGACGTTGTTGCTAAGCTATTGGAACTTTGGGATCTCCTCATGCTACAGGAGATATCTTGTCTACAGAGAAGGAGCAGTCGAGTAAGGGCAAAAGTACCAGAAACTTGGGAGGAGACCTCCTGGAAAGTCTCCTAATTCACCAGCGAAGGCCTCTGCAGAAGGTTTTGTCTGATCTTGTTCCTATTGATTTCGTGTGTCTGTCTTGATTTTTGGTGCTTATAAGCATGCATTACAGTTATGAGTCTCTTTGCTTTATAATATATATATATCAGTTGCCAAGGATATATCCGTTAGCTAATTTTGGACGTGTATATTTGTGTTTGCATTGCAAAATCCTCATCAGCACCATACTGGTGTGCTGCACAGCATCTCCATTATCTGCACTACAATTATTGTTCATACTTATTCATTTGTGTTGTATAAATTGTGAATTTGGCGCTTCACCACAAAGCAACAGCATTGCACATGCTCTTTTTGTGCCAATGTATTTGGATGAAAAGTTTGGCCTCTGGACTCCAAAATCTCAGAATTTATGATAGTTTGTTCAAGAAAATAAGTTCATCTGAATATCGGATCAAACTTTTCTCTGCTACAATTCTTAGTTGGTTGTGTTCTTTTGAAATCATTAGAAGCATATGAGGAACCTTGAAACTGGGATGCTGTTCCCATGTTAATACGCCTTCAAGAATCGGCCCATTAATCTTTCAGAATCTCAGGAGACGGAAGCCTAAATCCTTGGATATCATAAGCTGGAATTCTGGTAGTCGACATCTTTATGAATTTGTGATGAGTTAATTGGATATGCTTTTGAATAGTACATTGTAAATTCTTTCAAGTTTTACAGGCGAAGGCCTGTATCCAGAGCATATGTGATGATACAGCGGATTGATTATTTTAACATCTGTGTGGCTCTTTCTGTCAACTTGTGCATGCTCACTGCATCATCAGCATTTATACTCACTACCCCACTCCACCCCACTCAGCATATGCATGTATCCTCTATCATAACCTCTCCTTTCATTAGGCATTTCCATTTCCTGCCACAACTTGTACACAGCACCTGCTGTACACACCCTTTCACACTCCATGTTCAGCTGCATCACGTTCCTTCACAAACAGTCACCCTACACCTTCTTCACAAGACATATGCTGGAACCTCATCAGCTCCAGCTTTGTCGCTGGCCAGCACAAGGGCTGCAGGGGAGTATCCTGTATCAAAACACAAAAGTTAGGATAAATAAGCACAAAGGTAATTAGCTCAGTTGATTCCAGCTCAGTTAGATTCTTTTCCCTTGAGAACAATAAGTTGCAGTTCTCACAGCACCCACCTGCTGTAGCTATAACCCACACCCTCTTCAAATTGTCAAACTCACACCTTCATCATCACCCCACCCCAGCACGTCATTTGCCTGCCATTTTCTGCAAATGACACTGTTCACCACAATAGCATCCTTTGCAATTCACACTCATATTCACAGGCTATCTTCAAACCACCTCTGCCCCATTACAGCCATGTCCGCAATCATGATTGCTGCCACCCGATCCTACTGCTTCACTATCATACCAGCCCCTCTACACATTCGTTAAACTTTGTATATATTTACCTCCAACTTACCAACAGCATCGCACTTCCTCCAGCATGCACCTTCACCTCCACTGCATATCACAGGTAGTACACCCTTCAGCACTATACCTACACGTAGTCGCCAGCCCCTACCACAATCACTACCAACACCTAGCATTCAGCACCCAGCACCTGCCTTGTTTGCTGCAATTCTCACCACCAGCACCTTACCATTGTCGTCTGCTGCACAAGTCCCATATTAGCTCCCTGCATTCTCTCCAAATCACACAGAGCCATCTTTTCTTTGTGAAGGCTGACTGGAAGGGTTTTGAAGCATCGGGTAACTTGATGAGTCAGTCGAGGTCACTAAGACAGGCTATGTCAGAACTGCCTTGAAATGCTCATATGGTCTCACTACCAAAACACCTTGAAGCCTTGTGTAAAGCCAATTCTCAGAACCATGAATAGTCACTTTGAAAAATCCCTTCTGCCAAAGCTGACTGACTAACCAACTTTGTGGCACCGTGTGCTATCAATTAGGGTAATCAATTCATTAAGTCTGTTGCTGCGTCTTTGTCAATACCATTATCCTCACCATCTAACATCTTCACTATACATTCACTAGCATAATCATAGTGCCCACCAGCATCCTTTCATTGCTTTCAGCTGCATCATACCATCATCACCACTTCTACCTACAGCATACTCATTGCCATAGCCTTCACTACCTGTTAGTCCCATCACTCCCTGCACTCATTCCTGCACTTACCATCTATGCCCTGTCATGCATTTCCTACATTTTATAATGCACAATATCATTGGAAATTCATCACATCATCATAGGCATCTGTTAAAGATTCATTTTCTGTGCATTACCCGTCACTATCCATTATATTTTCTTGCATCTTATACATATGTTATCATGTGTACCTGAGCATGAACATCATTCATGTATTCTCATAGGCACCCTTTTCTAAACATCTCATTCAAATATATTTACATTGTTTCGTTTAGTATGAATATCATACTTAAATGCATATGCATGTTTGATTCATTCAGTTTAGGATATCATGCACACATTTTATACCCACTTTCTCATTTGCTTGGCATACTATATATATCATTCATATATGTATATATTGCTTATATAGATGCATTCAAGCTCTTGATACTACATTTGTCCATTATGTTCCACATTTTATATCTTCTATCTTGTACTAACTTGGATTTTGCAAGAACTAAGGTAGAAAATATTATTTTTTCCTCTTTGTTTAGAAATTTTAAATTTCAATCTTCAGTATAATGAGAATTCTATATTTCCAGTATTAGATTATAATGTATGAGCATGTAAATATCCTGAATTATTTGTTTTCATATCATTCTTTTATTTCAAAAATCCCACAATGGTGAAACACGAATGACACGTGTACCATTCTAATAAAAGGTAATTAATCCTAAGCAAATTATTCATATTGATGGTCATAGTCAAAATATGCACAATGCTTAGGGTTTTTGTCTTTTATGGGATAACATTAGATCCACATTGGATCTCTTTAAAAAATCATCATATTTTCTGAATTTTTCTTCTTTTATCAAAGTTTAACTTGAAATTAACTTAAAATATATATTAATGGCCATAGTCAAGATATATTGAGAGTTAATTTCATTTTAAACTCTATAAAAGTACCAAAATATGTTTTATTCTTCATTTGAATTTAAATATAGATTATCTTATAATACATTTTATAATCATAGTCAAAGATGTATTATATCTTCAATCTTATTTCAATTCACCTAAAGAATGAAATATGCTTTTTGAAATCCAACTTTCAAAATTCTTTAATTCATTCATCATTTAGGATAGAATTACATCATTATTTTCAAATTTTCTTCAAAAATCCAAGTGATTTTGAGATAAAAATTTTCTCATTCCTCAAATTAATATTCAATTCTTATTTCTAAATTCAAATTCATCTTTCTATTCTCAATTTTATCTCGTTTTAAAATTCAAACTTTAATTTCCAATTCAAATCAAATTTCAAAGTCAAATTCAACTTTGAAAATTTAAATTCATTTCCATTTTCAGGATTCGATTTTAAATTCAATTCAATATCCCAGATCGTATTTCAAAGTTCAAGTTAAACTTTGAAATTTCCAGATTCATCTCCTAATTTTAAAATTCAAGTTCAAAATCAAGTTTATTCTTTATTTTTCAAAATCTCCAAAGTTCTATCTAAAGATTGAGTCTTGATTCTCAATTCAAATCATTTATCAAAAATTAAGGTTTTGAGATTGATTCTGAATCTCAAAAATTTGATTTTCCCTAAATTCAAATCCATCTTCAAGTTTCATCTGGATTTCTTGAATCCAAATCTAAATTCTATCTGGATTTCCAAAATCCAGATCCATCTTCAAAGTCCCATTTGGATTTTCAAAACCCAAATTCATCTTGGATTCTGGATTTAGAACCCAATTCCACCTTGGATTCAGATTTTCAAATCCTGGATTCCAGATTGCAAAATCCAATTTCATCTAGGACCCCAGACTTCAAATCCAATTCCATATTGGATTCCAAATTTCAAATCCAATTCCATCTAGGATTCCAGATTTCAAATCCAATTCCATCTTGGATTCAAATTTTTTCAAATCCAGTTTCATTTTCCAAGTTGATTTCCAATTCCAAACTCAATTCCAATTTTCATAATTCATCTAGATCTCAGGATTCCAATTTCAAATTCCTATTTCCAAAACCATTTTTCAAACCTATTTTCTGAGTCTGAAATCAATTCAATTCCTGTTTTAGGTTCTGAAATTAAGAATTCCTTTTTCAGAATCGATCCACTCAAATTCAAAGTCCATTTTTTAGACTTCATTTTCTTCAAAATCCTATCTCAATTCCAAATATCCAAATTCTCCTTTAATTTTTTCAAATTCAAGATTCATTTTCAAGATCTCTGATTATTCCAAAACTTAGAACTTCAAGTCTTCTTCCAGATCCATTGTTGAAGTTCTGAGTTAGATTCAAAATCTAACTTTTTCAAACCAATTTCAACCCTTTAAATCATTTCTTCAAGTATCTTCAAATGCATTTCAAAATCACTTGGGAAAATCAAAGTTCTAAAATCTTCTTTTCAAAAGCATACATCTCTGCATGTGAATTGCACAAGCATGATTCTTTGTGCATCTAGACTTAGAATAAATTCTTAGACAATATTTAGGTAAAGCAAAAGGCATAAAATTCGATCCTTGGTTTGATTACCCCTGGTAAAGGCGCCAGGAACGGTCGAACCTTGTGCCGATGAACGAATCTCGTCTCTCCATTTTCCTGCAAACTTTCAAAAACGGAGGCGAGTAATTTCAAAATATTTTCAAAATTAAGGTCAAGTGAGACCTTTGCAAAAAAGTTTCTCTCTCTTCTTTCTTTTCTTTTCTCTCTGCTTTCTATCTTTTATTCCCCTTGAAAAAGGGGAATAGAGGCTAGAAAGGGAAAGAGAAGAAAAATAGGAAACACAAGAGGAAAATTTTTGCAACGATCACAGTTATATCACTCATTTGTTGTGTGGCCATCGTTATTATTATAGATGCTTATAAATCTCTTTATATGTGATGGCAATCAATTATTTAAAACCATGGTGTTTCGAAAGATTGTTAAAATTGATATTCTTATTGGTAATATTAGTGTGTTTACATTAAAAACTTTTTTACCGCATGTCTTCTCCTTGATATGCGGCTTATCTAAGTGTCATTATCTGTAGACAAGAGACATTGTTTATTAGTGTAGTGAGGTATGTGCACCGGTTGAAACTGGTGGTTATTTATAAGAGATTTTGGATTATCAGTGTGGTGAGATATGCGCACCTATTGAAACTTATGTTGTTTACAGTTTTACAATCATTTGTAAGATGAGTAATGTGCACCTTTTGTAGATTGTAGCTATTTTGCATTGTCAGAGAGCCATGTATTGCCTGTGCATGGACATAAGATGATTGATGATGACATTTGTGATTAGTCTTTTAATTTGTATTGTCAAGGAGCTCTGTATTGCTTGTGCATGGTCACAGAGATGATTGTTGCTGACATTTGTAATTGTGCTTGTGTTCTAGTAGCTGATAAGTTTAAATTTTGAGGTTTGAAAGTCTAGTGAGATGATTGCTTTTATGAGAAATAGTTGTTAAAATATTTTCATGCATTTTGCATTGTATATGCCTTAGTTGCAACCCCTTTGCTCCTCTCCTTTTTGTATAAATAGGGGTGAACCCCTTGTATATTCTTCATTCTTGAGAGCTTTCTCTCTTCTCAATAAGAGGCTTTTTATATTGTTGCCTTCTTAAAGGCTTGTGCTTGTATTGTCCCTTTGTGGACTTGTGATATTGTCTCTTTTATTCATTATTGTAAGTGCTTGTATGCACTCTTTATATTTCCGCAATATCTCACTACATGGTATCAAAGCAATTCGATTCTTGAAGGAAAGGTGTGGTTCGTGTATCTCATATTTAGTGGATATCTTCTCACTTCTTGGCAACATCATGGAGACAAAGATTGACCTATCTTTCAAGCTCAATGGAAAGAATTATATGATGTGGGCATCGGCAATGAAAAATAATCTCAAAGGAAAGAAGCTTTGGGGTTTTGTCATGGGTACCGTTCTGGAACCTAAGCTTATGCTCACGAAGGAAGAAGAAGGTCAAAAAAAGGCTCTTGAAGGAGATGCTCGCCTCAAGGCCATTAAAAGTCATCAAAAAGAAGTGGAAGATTGGGAAAGCAATCACGCAAAAATCCTTGTGTGGTTTATAAACAATGTTGAGCTTAAGGTATGTGCTAATATAGCTAAATTTCGTAGAGCCAATGAGGCTTGGTCCTTTATGAAGGGTATGTATACCCAAAAGGATCTTGCAAGAGCATACTTCTTGCAAGAAAAGATTAGAACCACCAAGCAAGGTGATTCTAGCATTCAAGACTATTATAGTGCCCTAAACCCACTATGGGATGAATTGGCTCTCTTGGAGCCAAAATGGGTTTCTATGAAAGATATTGATTTAAGGCAAAAACAAATGGAACAAGAGCGATTGTTTCAATTTCTTTTCGGGCTACGTCTCGAATTTGAGCAAGTGAGATCTTCACTTCTCCATAGATCTATTTTTCCTCCTATTGAGGATGCTATTGCCGAAATCACTCAAGAGGATACAAGGCTTGGCATGAGTAAGCATGTTGATGAAGTCCTTGCCGTATCAAAACCGAGTAACAATGTTAGAACCTATAAGCCTCCTCATTTTGGAAAACAAGGAAACTATAATGGAGGAAGAAAAATGATTGTTTGTCATTATTGCAATGAGCCGGGTCACATTAGACCCGCTTGTCCAAAGCTTATTGGAACCTTCAAGCCTAAAGTGGCCTCTCTTGAAGAAACCACCACCAAAGAAGATGAAGGCAAGAACAATGACATCAAAGAAACTCTTGGACAAATATCTATGGCTCTCCAACAAATGCTAAAAGTTTCTTCCTCCACATCGGGTGCGGCTATTGCTTCAACATCATCACCTGATACGTATTCTTGGATCCTTGACTCCGGAGCTTCTTTTCATATGACCCCTCATGAAAATGCACTTATTGATGTTTGCACCAATTCAAAGGACTCTTGTGTCTCTACGGCCGATGAAACTTTTTTAAAAATTTCAAGTATTGGCTCTTTCAAAGATTCACAAAATTTTTGTGAATAAAAAGTAAGAGTTGTTCCCAAACTAAATTTAAACCTATTTTTGGTTTCTCAAATTGCCGACCATGGATGTGAAATATCTTTCTCATCTAATGGTTGCTTTGTGCAGGATCTCCGGTCCGGGAAGCAGATTGGGCAAGGCCATAGAAAGGGAGACCTATATTATATGGACCATCTTGATCTCCCTACAAACTTTTTTTGTTCTTATGTCCAAGAAAAAAACATGGAAACTTGGCATAAAAGACTTGGTCATCCAAGCTATTCCAAAATGTATCTCTTTCCTTTTGGAAACAAATTTTGTAAGGAAAAAGAAATTAATTGCAAAGATTGCATTTTTGCAAAAATGAAGTCTATTCCATTTCCAACTAGAACTTTTCTTTCATCAAAGCCTTTTTGAATTGGTGCATTCGGATGTTTGGGAGCCTTCTCCGGTTATGTCTAAAAGGGGTTATTCATATTATGTTACGTTTATTGATGACTTTACTCGGTATGTTTAGATTTTATTCCTTAGTCATAAGTCGGAAGTATTTACTTTCTTTAAAGATTTTCATAAAAAAGTTCAAAATCAATTTCAAAGTAACATATCTATTTTAAGATCTGATTCCGGTGGCGAATACTTATCTCACGAATTCCAAAACTATTTAACCCAAAATGGCATTTGCCATCAAAAGTCATGTCCTAGGACTCCCCAACAAAATAGCCTAGCGGAAAGGAAACATAGGCACAATATAGAAACCGCTAGAACATTACTTGTTTCTAGGAATATTCCAAAGAAGTTTTGGGCCGAAGCCGTTCTAACCTCAACCTATCTAATCAATAGAATGCCCTCTTCTAAGTTAAAAAATGCTTCTCCCTATGAAAAACTCTTTAAATTTTCACTCGATTTCAACCGTCTTCGTATTTTTTGTTGCAAATGTTTTGTCTTATTACATAAGAGGGATAAGTTATCTCCAAAAGCAATTGAATGTGTTTTTCTAGGATATGGTGAAAATCAAAAAGGGTACAGATGTTATGATTTTAAGAATGATAAACTATATGTTTCAAAAGATGTAACATTTCTAGAAGAAGAAAACGGTTTTGATAAAATAGAAGAAACAAATGAAATTGATTATATATTCTTATATGATCTTATTGATGACATACAAAAAGATTTTCTTGAAAACATAGACGATACTCGTGAGGTATCCCCTCTTGACATAACACACTCAAATGATAGTGATTCAAATATAAATGTTCATGATAGTGATACCAATATAAATGTTTACTCAAGAAGAAATCAAGAAAATCCTATTAGTGCCCTCGAAAAATACTCTCAAATTTCTGAATCCACTGAGGAACCACAAGTTAGGCATTCTTCTAGAATATCAATACCCCCAAATAGGTTTGTATCCTATGATTCATTAACTCCCAACTATCGGGCATGTTTAATAACCTTACATTCTTACTTTGAACCGGCCCACTATAATCAAGCTAAATCTATACCTCATTGGGTTGAAGCAATGCAAGTTGAACTAAATGCTTTAAAAAAGGCCAATACTTGAGAAATAGTTAATCTACCCTCACACAAAAAACCTATTGGTTGTCGCTGGGTCTTCAAAGTTAAAACTAAAAGTGATGCTCTTTAGAACGATATAAAGCTAGATTAGTTGCTAAGGGATACTCCCAAGAATATGGCATTGATTACGAAGAAACATTCGCTCCCGTAGCTCGAATGACTAGTGTCAGGACCTTAATAGCTGTCGCATCAACCAAAAAATGACTTATTTATCAACTTGACGTAAAAAATGTTTTCTTTAAATGGAAGTTTAAGTGAAGAAGTTTATATGGATCCGCCACCCGAAATAAATATTAAGCAAGGTCAAATACTTCGGCTTTTGAAGGCATTGTATGGTCTTAAACAAGCTCCTAAGGCTTGGTATGATCGTTTCAGTGATATCATGATAAAGTTAGGATTTCACTCTTGTTATACTGACACTTTTTGTTAAACATGCAGGTTCTAGTATCGTAATTTTGTTGCTTTATGTTGATGATATGATTATCACTGGGAATGATCAAAGTAGTATTATTAATGTTAAAAATATGTTAAAAGATAATTTTGATATGTCTAACTTAGGTTTTCTCAGATATTTTCTTGGAATTGAGGTTGCATATTCTCCTAGAGGATATATTTTGTCACAGATGAAGCTTGCTGCAGATATATGTTCTAAGTCTGGGATTTCTGATGATAAGAAAGTAGAGACTCCCGAGGTTATTAATGCTAAATTGCGGTTGGAGGATGGGGTTCTTCTGGAAGATCCCACACCTTACAGACAACTCATTGGGTCTCTTACCTATTTAACCATCACCAGACCAGATATCACTCATGCGGTTCACTCAGTTAGCCAATTTCAGCATGCTCCTACAACTGTGCATATGAGTGATGTTCTCTTAATCATCCGCTATATTCGGAATACCATCAATAAAGGGTTATTTCTATCCTCCTCTTCTTCCTTGAATCTTCTTGCTTATACTGATGCAGATTGGAGAGGTAATCCCAATGATCGAGTCTCAACTACTGGTTTTTGTGTCTTTTTAGGGGACTCTTTGATTGCCTGGCGATGCAAGAAGCAGCAAAATGTTTCACTATCATCCACTAAAGCTGGGTACCGGGCTATGCAAACCACGATAATGGAACTTGTGTGGCTTCGCAGTTTGCTTAAAGACATGAGAGTTGATATTACCGAAGCCTCAAAGCTATGTTGCGACAACAAGAGTGCCATCTATATTGCGAGCAATCATACTTTTCATGAGCGTACAAAACATATCGAAATGGATTGCCACTATGTTCGTGACGAATTCTTACGAGGAACTATTGCTCTGCCATATGTCACTTCAGAATATTAGTTGGCGGACTTCTTCACTAAAGCTCTTCCGGCTCCTCGCTTCATGTTTCTTCTTGGCAAACTTTCCGTCATTTCCCCGTAAAATTTGAGGGGGGGTGTTAAAATGTATCTAATATATATATATATTGTATATTACATCAATACCCGATAGGGGTATTTTTGTAATTTCACATAGTTGTTTTAAAAAACAACTATTTTTCTTTTTTGAATAAATGTAATTTTATTTTTTATTTTTTAAATTCTTTTTTTTTATTTGAGGACCTAAAGGGGCTCCAACCTTAGAGTCGTTGGAGCCCCCAACGGTCACAAATGTGACCGTTGAGGACTCCCAACGACTCTATGGGAGCCCCCTTTTGGCTCTCCTTTTGAGGCCTTTTGGCCACCCCTTTGCTCCTCTCCTTTTTGTATAAATAGGGGTGAACCCCTTGTATATTCTTCATTCTTGAGAGCTTTCTCTTCTCAATAAGAGGCTTTTTATATTGTTGCCTTCTTAAAGGCTTGTGCTTATATTGTCCCTTTGTGGACTTGTGATATTGTCGCTTTTATTCATTATTGTAAGTGCTTGTATGCACTCTTTATATTTCTGCAATATCTCATTACATATAGCTGGGCTATTTTGTGAGCTTTTTTTCAGGTTCTCAAGCTTTGATGATATTGAAAATCTTAGAGACCGGCTTAGAGCATATGCTTGAAGATCAAGAGCACCCTTCAAGGAAACAACGAATGAAAATACTTGTTAAAATTAAATGTAATGGGTTTTTAGATTGTATTTGCAAACGAGAGGGGGTGTTAAGATTAATGTAATATAAGTATATATATATAGGTATATACATATATATATATATTGTTTAATATATATATTATGTATATATTATAATAATATATATTATAAATATATATAATATATATGGGAGTCAAGTCAAAGCTAGTTTGAGCCGTTGGGAGCTAGTCAACCGTTGAGAGCTAGTCAAAAGAGAGGATTTCTCCTCTCTATTCTACTTCTCTTCTTCTCTCCTCTACTTTTCTCTATAAAAGTGTAGGGGTGTGTGCCTTGTAAAGTGTTTGACTAGCTCTCTCTCATTCTTTAATGAGAGAGGACTTCTCCTCTTTATTCTACTTTTCTCCTCTACTTTTCTCTATAAGAGTGTACGAGTGTGTGCCTTGTAAAGTGAGAGAGTGATGGGTAGTATTAGGTAGCTTATGCGTGTTTTGAGAGTTATGTAATGAGGAACTTATGTAATTTTTCCTTTTATATTTCTAGTCTCCATTATGACTAGAATTATTCAATGTAATTTTCCTTTGACCAATATGAATAGAATTGTTCATTCACTTTTTCATATAACTTTTTAGTTCTCATGTTTTTATTCAAATGTTTTATGTTCTTGAAGATAATTACGGAGTGTATTGGGATCTATGTCATTTCCTTACAGAAACCACTAGAACTTCACTTGTTTTTAAACATGTTTATGTTCCAAAACATTTTTAGGTTAAAGTTGTGGTTACTTCAGTATACCTTATAAACAGACTTCAACGGTTCAACCAAACTTCAAAATATTTCTCTTTATGAGAAACTTTATAAAACTACCCCTGATTATTTCAGACTAAGGACTTTTAGATGCAAATGTTTTGTTCTTACAAATAAAAATGGCAATCTTTCACTAAGAGTCATTCCTTATGTTTTTCTTGGTTACGAAAAAAGTCAAAAAGGATTTAAATGTTATGATTTTAAACATGATAAACTCTATATAGCAAGGAATGTTACCTTTATGGAGCAAGAAAGTTTTTTTGAGTCAAATGTGCCTATTAAAGAAAATGATGATTACTCTTTTCTTGAATTATTTCCTAAATATAATGATGTTGTTAATGATGAACCTCAATCTAACATCAAGTGTGGTGAGTCTAATGACATTGATGGTGAATCTCTAGTTATCCAATATAGAAGAAGAATCGGTGAGACATTTAAATGCCTTAGAACAATATTATAGTATAGAAAATCAAGAATCAAGCACTCTTACAAAATCTGAAAGAACACATAGGCCTCCACATAGATTTATATCTTATGAAAATTTTACTCCTCAATATAGAGCTTGTTTAGCCAAGATATTTTCTTATTTTGAATCCTCATCATACAACCAGGCCAAGAATTTGTTAAAATATGTGTATTATCGTCATTTGTAATCTCGTATATATTTATATTCATATATATATAGATACATATACATATATATATGTATATGTATATCTATATATATGAATATAAATATATATTCTTTATTTCCCCAAAAGGGTATTTCTGTAAATTCCTGTTTTGCGCATATTCCACTTTGGAATATTGCTTGTAATTTTCCATTTTTTATTTTTTATTTTTCTTCTTTTTTTCCTTTTAATTTTCGGCTTTTGTGCCACATAGGGAGGCTCCCCAAAGAGTCGTTGGGGAGCCTCCAACGGTCACATATGTGACCGTTGGGGGCTCCCAACCACTCTCTTGGGAGCCCCCTTTGTGGCTCCTTTTCTTGCTTATAAATAGGGGCTCTCTCCTTTGTATTTTCTCACTTCTTGAGGGAGCTTATGCTCCATTGTAATGGGGTTTTTACCCCTTCGCCATTATTCTTCAATGATATGCAACTTATGACTTTATGTCATATTTTTCCCTTTTTATGGGTTTTATGTGTTAGCACATTATGTGCTTATGTTGTTTCCCTTTAATGGGTATATTTGCACTTCACGTGCATAGATATGGGTTCATTATTGAACCCAATGTATTTCAAGTCACTTTCTAACATGGTATCAAAGCGAGGTCACGATGGGGTTGTCCTTTGGTGCAACGGAAAGCGTGTCGCTCAAGAAATGGTGAAGTATTCATTGCTCTTCCTAAAGTATTATGCTTTTGAAGTTATTCGGTATGTATCCCTTTTTATTATGTATTTAAAAATATGTTTCTTGCATATAGTTTGTTCATTTAATGGTCATGATAGTTGAATTATTTCTTTTCACATTTCGTGTGCTCATATATTTTGAAAATATCTCCTTTTAAATTTGGTGAAATCGTTTGTTGTCCAAATATAAAATTCGTGTTTCTCGAACTACTCATCGCATATAATAGTAATTTATGTTTTTAAAAATTACCTTCAATTATGTGAGATTTATAGTTCTTATATAAATATTTCATGATTGACCTATAAGTTAACTTTTAAAAAATTATATATATGATCTCTTGCTAAAATAATGATCTTTGCTTAAAATTTTTTAACTCTCATATGAACCTTAATTTGATTCGAGTTCCCCTCTTGATTATGGATTTTAGTGCATTTTTGAAAAATTTGATATAATCATTATATGAGAATCTCTCACATCTAAAATCTTTGTTGAATCCTAAAGTAGTTCTTGTTAATGATGACTTATAAGAACTCCTAAAAAGTTTTTCAATGTTTCTTTTTTGAAAAATTATCTATGATAAACCATTAGGAAAGATTGTTTTAAAAGGAATTTCCCACATAGAGTGCATAGTTCATCTATTACATCCTTTTTGGTATAAATGATTTCATTTTTTCATCCTTATAAACTTGTTGGTTTGTATTTTTCATAAGGTTTCAAAACCTCTTAATAATATCTTTAAAGATGCCTACATTGGCCATAATATGGTTTTCTTTGTCCTCAATTGCACTTATCAAGCATGTAATTACATAATTAAAATTTGAGAATTTCAAGCATTGCTCTTTTTATAAAGTGCATACTTGCTCACTTTTGTGTATTTTTGTATTTTGTGCACATTTGCTTCTCAAATATTTTGCGCTTGTATGCATTCCCTTTTTTTTTATGATATACATGCCTTAGTGCATGTTTGTTTACACCTTGGTGTGTATTTGTTCAAGTATTGTATGAGTGCCTTCGTGCACATCTTTTATAAAGCCTTGTGTGCTTACATGTGTATTGTCTCTTCGTAGACATTTTTTGCATTATAGAGCCTTTATGCACATTTCTTTTGTGAAAAATATAATGAATTTAGATATTGAGTTCTTGTTAAATCATTATAAGTGCTTATAGCACTTTGTATGTGTCCGCATATCTCATCACAATCAAAGAATATTTTAAAATTGTTGTATGGGATTTAATTCCAAATCTATAAATTTTCAAGTGTTTTTTGAATATTCTTTCCTTGAGTATTGTGTTAAAGCCTTCTTTGTGAACCGTTACGGTTCTTATGATTTCTTTGATTAAAAGCTTGATTGTCTTGATGAATTCTTTATGTTGTTGTGTTTGTTGCTTAATAAGTCTTTTTTGGTACAAGACTTCTTTTGAAGATTAAGCATAATTCGTGTTTATGCAAAATTGTTTTGATGGATTATATTGGACCTTTGATTCAATTTGTTAATCGGTCCTCTTGGTAAAAACTTTTATTTGGAAAATGATTCCTTATGTGGTTACTGCCCTTTTGTGGCACTTATATTTGTCCATCACATGTTATTTAATGCATCATTTATTTGGCCTTATTTTTGTTATATTAGAGATGTTTGTCGAGGTGAGTTATGGGCACCTCGTGTTGTATCATTTTAGATTGTCCACCTTCCATATTATAGTTGGTTATTGAGGTGAGTTATGGGCACCTTGGGACTCTAAAATGATTTGTTATTTGATCTCTAATTATGAGTGTGTCACTCATTTTTTCTCTTGTGGCCATTGATATTATGGATGCCTCTATGTAAATGTGATGGACATATGGTGTTTGAAACCTTAAATGTTTTAAGGTATATTTAAAAACAAAGTGTTTTGGGATTATAGCCCAACCTTTATTTGTTTAAGAATCTTATGAGTGCACTTGCACATTTGTGATTCCGTATGTTGTGCTTGTTGTGCACATGTGTTCTTGTGTTTTTTCACAAGTGTTCTTGGTGTGTGTATGTTCACACATTTGTTCTCAAGAATATTATTTTATCGATTGTAGTATCTTGTTGAAGATACTTTTTACATGCATTTATTCCAAAATGTTATTGTTATGAGTATTCTTTTTTAAAAAGGAATATTGTTTCATTCGAGGTTTTATTTATATGTTGTCATTACAAGCTTTATTGCCTCAAAAGTCCTTTCCTTTTATGCCCATTATCTAAGTGTCATCATATGTAGACAAGAATTTTATTACACCTTCGTGTGTTTTTAGCCCTTTGTTGGCTTTTGCTCTCTTGGTCTAGTAGCTGAACACACTTGTCTTGAGTGATCTTATATGTAGACAAGACACGTTGATTCACACCATCGTGTGTGATCTTAGTCCATGTTGGCGTTTGTGTTCTTGTTCTAGTCGCTTAGATGTATGCCCATGGTTGGCTTATTTCACTCATTTCAAGTGCCATCTTATGTAGACAAGAGATGTATTATGTTTTAGCCCATGGTTGGCTTATTACTCTTGTTCTAGTAGCTGAACATACTTGGTTTTAAGTGTATTTTTTACGTAGACAAGAGATACTTTTTAGTCCATGTTGGCATGTATTCTCTTGCTCTTGTCGTAGATGCACTTATTTCAAGTATTATTATATGTAGACAAGAGGTTCGTTTACACACCTTTGTGTGTGTCTTTTGCCTTTAATGGTTTTATATTCTTGATCTAGTAGCTTATACACTTGATTTATGGGTTTTGGACGACTAATGAGGAAGTTGTTTGTAATGAATAAACTATTATTGAAATTTGCAAAATTCCATTCATGACTTGTGTTTTTCAAGTAAATCATCCTTTTGATATACATATCAAGTTGATTTCTTAGCATTTAATCTATATATTAAGTGCTTATGGTTTTTGCTACCCTTATATGCAAAATTTGGATTTTGTCAATTAAGTATAACTTTCATAAATGATTTTAAAACCTTGTAAACTCTTGGGTTTATTTTGCCTAAAGTATGCTTGGAGACTTCGTTTCTCTTGTTTGGGACTTCATTACATGTTTAAAGCATGATCATTAATGAGTTCTTTGAGTATTAATTCATTTAATGATAAGTATATGCATATGCTCTTTATGCCTTTTTTGGGCTCTCATTCAATAAAGCACATGTATTTTATGCCTCTTCGTAGGCTTCTTGTGGTATCCCTTCATGGATCTTTTTGTTATTCCCCATTATGGGGTTATATTTGTCCAATGTTGGACCTTATGAATGCATTATGCATTCTTGCAATTTAGTTTTGCATAATTTGCTTCCGCTCAGTTTGTTTTAACATGATGTATGATTTTGAAACTTTAAATGTCATTTCTGCATAATTTGCATAATTTCTAACATAGGTCATCCATAATTATGCTAGTTAGAAATGGTCCATTTGAGTAAAAGTGCAAAGATATGTTTTACTTGTTTCTTTGTTGATTCTCTACAGGATCGCTAAAGATGTGGAACATTAGATGCATCATGGATTCGATCGATGGGGAATTGGACTTGAAGACCTAGCTCAAACTGTGATGAAGATGGAGTTTTTCCTTAAAGACTTTTGAAGAATCGGACTTCGTCTCAAGACTTCCCTTTGATTTTCTAAACTTTCGGGTTTTCCCCCGCAAAGTTTGAGGGGGGATGTTAAAATATGTGTATTATCGTCATTTGTAATCTCGTATATATTTATATTCATATATATATATAGATACATATACATATATATATGTATATGTATATCTATATATATGAATATAAATATATATTCTTTATTTCCCCAAAAGGGTATTTCTGTAAATTCCTGTTTTGCGCATATTCCACTTTGGAATATTGCTTGTAATTTTCCATTTTTTATTTTTTATTTTTCTTCTTTTTTTCCTTTTAATTTTCGGCTTTTGTGCCACATAGGGAGGCTCCCCAAAGAGTCATTGGGGAGCCTCCAACGGTCACATATGTGACCGTTGGGGGCTCCCAACGACTCTCTTGGGAGCCCCCTTTGTGGCTCCTTTTCTTGCTTATAAATAGGGGCTCTCCCCTTTGTATTTTCTCACTTCTTGAGGGAGCTTATGCTCCATTGTAATGGGGTTTTTACCCCTTCGCCATTATTCTTCAATGATATGCAACTTATGACTTTATGTCATATTTTTCCCTTTTTATGGGTTTTATGTGTTAGCACATTATGTGCTTATGTTGTTTCCCTTTAATGGGTATATTTGCACTTCACGTGCATAGATATGGGTTCATTATTGAACCCAATGTATTTCAAGTCACTTTCTAACAGAATTATCCTGAATAGATGAATGCTAAGAATGATGAAATACAAGCCTTAGAAAAGTCTATAGTCTTTCTCATGGAAAGAAGACAATAAGTTGTATATAGGTATTTATAGATAAGATGACTTCCGTTAGAACTTTTATAATTGTAACTGGCATTAGATATTGGTATATTTATCAAATGGATATCAAGAATGCAGTCCTCGATGGTGAATTAAAGGAAGAAGTTTATATATGGACCCCCCACCTGAATATGAGGTTCCTGTTGGAAAGGTGCTTCACTTAAAGGACACATTTTCAACAGGCGCTTAAAGCCTTGTATGATCGTTTTAGTTATATTATGGTTAAACTAGGTTTTACTTTCTATTATACTGACAATGTTATGTTTATTAAGAGATCCTATGCAGGTATTGCTATTCTTCTTCTCTCTGTTGACAACATGATCATCACTGGAGACAAACAGGGAGTTAGTTTTATTAAAAATGTTTTAAAACAAAGCTTTGAAATGATTGCTTTAGGCTTTCTTAGATACATTCTAGGGATTGAGGTTGCATATTCCGCTTGTGGCTATTTTCTAACTCAATCCAAGTTTGCTTCTTACATCATAATCAGGTATATAATTAGATATGAGAAAAGGGTGGACACTCCTGAAATAATAAATACAAAAATGAAGATAGATGACCTGATATCTCACATGCAGTCCATATCAGAGTTGTCAGTCGAGGAAGCGGGAGCGAGAAGCGAGGCACTTCTAACATTTTAGGAAGCAGGAAGCGCTGGATGACTTAGAAGTGAACCAGGAAGTGTCTCGAAAGCGACTTAGGAAGCGAACCGGAAGCGACCTAGGAAGCGAACCGGAAGCGACCTAGGAAGCGAACCGAAAGCGACCTAGGAAGCGAAGAAGGAAGCGACCTAGGATTCGAGTGGAAAGCGAAAATGTAATGATATAATTTTAATTTATCAAAAAATAAGATATATGTTAATCAAATTAATTGTGTATAGCAGCTCCTCCGCATATCTTCCTAACACCAAAATGCATGCCAACATCTGAGCAAGCAAAACTAATGAAATTAATTGCTAATGTTTTCTAAGCATTGGTTCGTCTAGTTTTTCTTCCATAAATAGATAGATACCAATCATCCAAAAATAGCTCATTAAAAAAAGACAGAACTACTTATAATTTATGCATGTATATTTTGTTGAAAAAACTCAACCCACATACTAGGATATTTTAGACTAAAAGAATGGGGTAACTACAGGCAAGAATTGTTCTCTTCCATCTCATGTATGTATATAACATGAAACAAAGAACATCATCTAGTTCTCTAGATATATAACATCAAACAAAAAAAAATCACTGCCAAATAGCGCTTTTATGTGAGAAACTAGAATATATTGCTAGCAATTAGTGATTCCGTATATATAACATCATAAATACAAAATTAATATATTTTTTTGGCGCTAAATGAAATCGATAGCTGAATTGGTAAATTCATAACAGTCAAAATAAAACTTTATTACAGTCCTAATAGTGATGATAGAAAATCAAGCATAAGCTCAACAAGAATAAATGGTCACATGAACAGATTCCAGAGGTGGCGTGAAGGGGAGCCGTGGAAGGCTCAGTGGTGAATGTAGAAAAAACAGGAGGTGAGACTAACTGGGTCTTAAGCGCATAGGGGCCAATAGCAAAGATGGAAGGTCCACCGGGAGAATAAACATTAGAAGAGAGGGAACAAAGGGATAGAAGACCAGCAGGTGATTGCCCAGCAGACAGAGGTTCATATTGAAGGAAAGATACAGGGGATGATGGAGGAGGAGCAACAAATGGAATGGCTGGGATCCGGGCATGAATCCGACTAACACCAGCAGAAATACCATTTTCAGATGAAGGTGGTTATGGAAGGAGGACCGCATATGACCAATGCGGCTACCATGCCTATGGGATCCAAAACACCAGATTGCCACATAACCTAACTCGGCTGGGCCGAGTGGGTATTTCGTGAGAGAGAGCGTGAGTCATGAGATGGAGAGAAGAGATGAAGAGATAGAGAGAGTGAGAGGAGAGTAACGTACCTGAAGATCCTCATCGCGAGGTCGTCGGACGTCGGTGAAGGTTATCGAAAGTCTTGGAGATCGCCTGTTGGTAGCTGAAATCTTGAGAGAGAGGGAGGAGTCGGATGAAGCAATGGTGAAAAAGAAAAACCCTAAAGCCCTTTTGAGTTTTGTTTTTTCATGAGTTTTTAAAAATCTCTATTTTGCCCTTATTAAGAAAACTTTTTCTTTTAATTTTTTGGTAAAAAAGGTTAAAAAAAGGGCAAACTTGTCTATTATTTTTATTTTATTTTTAATTAAATAAATCACCCCCTTTAAAAAGAAAGGCGTACCCATTTAAAGGGATATGTGTTCCCCTTTAAAGGGGTACGCATAACCCTTTAAAGGGGTACGCATTTCCCTTTAAAGGGAAACACGCTTCCTAGTTTAATCGTGCGCTTCTGAAGCGCGTCTCAGGGAAGTGTGCTTCCCCTAGTGCATAGGCGCTTTCGGTGACTCTGCTCCATATAGCCAGTTAATTACAGCATTCCCCTACCACTGTGCACATGAGTGTTGCTATGTGTATCATTAGTTATTTACAAAATTTTGTTTCGAAGGGGATTATTTTGTTTCTTTCTCCTCAATCGAATTAATTGCTTATACTGACTGTTACTGGAGAGGAGATCCTAATGATAGATGCCCAACTAAAGGTTTGTGTGTTTGTAGGTGACTCATTGGTGTCCGGAAAATGCAAGAAGCAACAAAATGTATCATTGTCATCAATCGAAGTTGAGCATCTTAAATTGTGTGGTTGAAAAAATTATTGAAAGGTTATGCTATGACAAAAAAAGTGCCATCTATATAGCCGGAATCATACTCATAAGCGTACCAAACATATTGAAATGGATTGTCACTAAGTTTGTGAAGAGGGATACCTAGAAGCTAGCCCAACACCAAGCACCAAGGTGAATGGTGCAAGCATCATAAAATAATATTCTTTTTAGTTTTTTTTTCTTGTCTGCAAAGTTCATTGGCATCATTTTTTATGGCAATGCTCTAAAAAGAAGAGAAAGATGAATGTTATTTCAAAGAGGATTTTGATGATCGCAAGCTTGTGCTAAAAGATAAGCTTGCTTGGTTGCTAGATAGCTGCTGCATGTGCATATATCCTACTAGATGTTAAACAACATCACAAATATGAATTCTACTCATTCAATAGATTTATTAGAGAAGATCATCAAAACTAAGCAAATACACATATGCAAGCTTCATGTACAAAAGGGTCAGAATTTGAGATCTAACCAAACCAGTTGCAGATTAGTATGTCCAATACAATACTATCCCACCAACATTCATTGAAGTTAGGCAACATATGTCGAAATGTAAGCTGCAATAAAAACATGACGTCGTTGGAGTATGGTTCAAGTGAAATATAATAAAAAAAAACTTGCCAAGTTGTAGAAGTGTCAATTTCAATGATTTTAAAAAGAAATTACCTCCATCATTTCAAAGCCAATTGATAGAACCCATAAAAGAGGCTGATTGCGGATCATAATCGCCTTGCCCCACCATCCAAATATATGGGCAAGCACGAACCCATCAAACAGTGTTTCCTAGAATGAACTAATAGCCAAAATCAATGGATGTAAAACGAAAGACTAGATTTTTCAAGTATAATCAAATCATTATCAAAAGAAAACAAGGAAGAAACAAAGAGATAACTAAAGCCAGAAAAAAAACGGACAAGATGGTCAATGAAGACACCATACATAAACATTTTTAAACCTGCTTGTTGGATTATCTGATATGTAAACACGACAATCAGCACCATATGAGCGCTCAGGAAGTTCTGAAAAAATTAATAGGAAAATTTTAGTTCATAGAAAGAGTGCAATATCAAGAGAAGATGAAATATCATAAAAGTACTTTACCAACACCAAGATCAGGATGGAGAAATTTCATGAATTGCCGAGCATCATCCCGTTTCTGAAAAGGCGAATATTTTCAGAGAAAATATGCAAGGTGCTAAGAGATTACAATAGTCAAGACTGATTATTTAAAAAACAATAGATGTTTGGTATCGGAAAATTCAAACTTCATATATCGACCATGGCAACCAATATATTTTCCAACAACAAGCATAAAAGTAGTTAAAGTAATTGCATCATACTCAATGAACTAACCCCTACACAAACAAAAATTCAAGATTCGTACATCTCTGTTGTGTACAATTCAAATTTTGTTAAGATAATAAATGCAATTAAAAATTAAATATAAAAAAGTCAAATTATTGTTAGTCCTAAAATCTTTTCACAGCTCATGTATATGCATGCAAGCTGAGTTTGCAGGTATACATGTCTATTATACAGCCGGAACGCAACCATAAGCAAAGTAAACCAACACATGCATTCACTTGTGAAGATAATAAATGTCCATTTTAAGGCTAGGGCAACATCATCAAATGTAGAGTGTAATTGATACATTTGTCGATGATTTTATGAACAACGACCTTAAGCTATTTTAATAGCCATAAATCACTGAATAATTCATATATTTATTCAGAATTTACACAAATCTTGGATTTTAGAGCTCCATATTAGTGGATGCAAGAAAAGGGAAAATGATTTTGACTTGAATGAAAGGTCATTTTGGGATTTTGCAGGCAATAGGCACTGCAAACAATAGAGATATGATGGATGGAGAGTGTAAGGACCCACAAGGTGATAGGATAGGTGGTAACTACTGAGATTTTATTTTAAATATGATTAAAAAGAATGCTTCGCAAGCAAGCTTTTCTAAGGGGCAGAGAAGACTTTTGGACCTTAGCAAAACAGTTGGCACAAGATATATCTGGTTATCATTGGCTAGAGAATCAAATGAGCGCATAAATAAGAAAATAATAGTGGTGATGAGATCGTATATGAAGAGAATCATTTTAGGGGAAAAAATCGGCAAACGAAATCATTCTTGCTTGTATGGATTTTCATATTGGGATAGAAAGAACATCTTTCAAGATAGGACCAAATGTGACAAGTCAATAATTTTCCACAAATTGAAAAAAAAATGCCGTATAGAGATTACATGCTAACAGTTCTACATGTCTATATCAAGGGTTAGTAAGAAGAGAAGTCTAAATACAGAGTGGAATTGACATGCAAACTAACTTTATCTTCAGGGATCAAGTAGCACACTATTTTAAATAAGCCATCAATGATGTGATAGGAAGCCAAAGGTAAGAATCATTTACATAGGCAAGCATTACAAAAGGATGTTCAAGAATGTATCAGTGACAAGATTATATCTTCCAAAGAATGACGAAAGCCATAACAATAGTTCTTAGAAGAAATAAGCATGCAATAAAGGAAAGCCAACATGGGCCATAACCATGGCTAAACATAAAACTTGGGAAATGACCATTGGACACTGAGAAAGGCATAAACCATATCAATAAGCTAGACGAGATGAAGTAACAGATGGCTGCGATAAGGCAATCTATGAAGAACAGAATTCATGCACTAGGTTGAACACTAAAGGTGGCAAAAAAGATACCTACATGATAGACAAGACGAGTTAAATGAAGTTAGGAACTTTGAGCATTAAAGACAATAATAAGAATTTCCACAATCATTGATAAAGAATTTATGAACCATACTAGAAGTTTTGGGAGAGAATAGTGGAGTAATAGATAAGAAACTGATTTAGTATTTCTCAGAACCAATTCAAATTTACGCCAGGAGTATGATATCTTCTACAACTCACAGACCATAGGCCCCTCCTCTACAATTGTTGCCAGTTTCATTGTAATTAGTGCATACAAGCATCCATTCAATGTACATCCTTCATAAACTCAAACCATACTTGTAATGCCCCAAAATCCCAAACTTGTAACTTTTAGGAAAAAATTGAAAAGCCTTGTAATCCTTCATTTTTTCAGAGTTTTAAAATAGCAGTTCAGCGAAAAATGATATTTAAAATAACAAGTCGACGGACCTTGAGCGCATTATGGCGAACCTTTACGCAACGGATTTGTATCTCCGTACAACATTGAAATCATATATAGATTCAAAAATTAGGTTTTTGATAATTTAGAGTTTACACAAAAGCGAAATTTTTAGAAAAAAACCCTTATACAAAATTTACAAAAAAGATGTGTTCAAGAACAAAATAACAGAGAAACAGTGAAATCTTGATGTCATCTGGTCATCGTCTGCCGTTCCAACCTAATCATCACCTATACCCATGAAATGGGTTAGATTGATGAAAATATGGTAGGTGAATAGATATAAAAAATTAGAACAAGACTAACAAGTGTTGTTTCTTTTGTGATATGCAATTCAACATAAGTAAGATGAACATGATAACTTTGTTTCGATATTAACTGTCCTGAGGGTACGCACAAGAGAAACGTAGAAACAACTGAGACTGCTCGAGGGCTTGTTATTTTGATACCCCGGACAGCTAGCTGAGTCCGTTCCAAAGGAGAAGGGGATGGCCAATGATCGAGAGAGAATTCTCCAGAGGCATTTGTGGCAAGGAATGCATCCAACTTCTGCAGAAGTCCACGGAGTCTATCACCTAGGATAATATTTGATACCCCGTCCCCTAACTCCGATGACCGGGGACACCGAGTCAATTGCTACTCGAGGAGCGTAGTTGTTAACAACCAGTCCATCGAAGTTTTTATATCATCCCATCCTATCCCTTGACGAAACCAAAGATGTGAATGGGTATGTCAGGTTCAATTTTAACTGACGACCCATTCTACATGCTCTGGTCTTTTAAACCAACTCAAGCATCTTGCCTATGAAGGTGATCATCACTATGTATGTGATTTCGTTGTTCATCATTGTGTATTTGCATGCTACAAGGTTACCATAAACCTCTCATCCAATCATCGTAATACTAACATGTTGCGCATGTCTATAATAACACTACGATGAAAGGGTATTGGTTTCTCAGAAAGAAACTTCAACTTTGTTTAGAAAATCTCAAAGTCCCTTGCTTTAGGCTGGAGAAATCTGAGACATTTCGAATATAAAAAAAGACCGTACGTACCCCTTAGGGCTACGCAAGGTTGAGGGAAAGATTTGCTTACGAATAAGCAACTGCCATATATTCATTTTTGCTTTTCAAAACAACAAATATTACAAGCATTGGAATCTCACATGAAATCTCATTTTTTCTTTTAAGACTTGGTGAGTATG
This sequence comes from Nuphar pumila, assembly GCF_984573655.1. Classification (NCBI taxonomy): domain Eukaryota; kingdom Viridiplantae; phylum Streptophyta; class Magnoliopsida; order Nymphaeales; family Nymphaeaceae; genus Nuphar; species Nuphar pumila. The sequence goes on along the minus strand of NC_143258.1, from coordinate 88,986,821 downwards.
CACAATTTTGTGTCTTTAAATGCAACCGTAATGCAAGGTAGGCAAGAATACGCAACACTACGTACTTTACATGGTTATATATATATATATACATATATATATCAAAACATAAGTCAGTGCACATAATAGCATGGCGGCAATAATACATATATATCAAAACATAAGTATGTGCACATTACAGCATGTCGGCAATGTAAATGACATAAAGCAAGACTCGATGTACGAAACCACATATCGAGCTAAATAAACTTTGCAAGCGTTACAGGATGTATGCAATCGTACATTGGATAAATAAATTGTGTAAACAGTACACAATGTACGAAATCGTACATCGGCTAAGTAAATTGCGTAAGCAGTGCACGATGTACGAAACCGTACATCGACTAAGTAAATTACGTAAGCAATAGCCTGTGCACGTAACAACACGACGGCAAAGTAAAAGACATAAATTAAAATAGACAAGGATACGCAAAACTGCATCCTTGAGTTATAAATTTATGTGTGTATATATATATATATGTTAAAAGTGTTTCGTCATTTGTCCTTGTACGCAACTTTTTTCTACCTCGGAGATGGTCGGATTCGCTGCCGATTCCGAGTGTAGGTTATCAAGAGCTCATACCTTGGTACGCGTGTCGCGTCCATTGCGTCGATGGAGTGTGCTATAAAGGTATTTTATCGTGTTGCAAAGTAAACGCTGAAACCCTTTTAATTCATTGAAGTAAGCAATGCTTGTGTCACAGGGGTCGAACCCAAACCTGGTTCGAACCGGGCTCATGCCAAGGGTGAACCGAGGTGGGCTCAGTGTTAGTCGGGCTCAGCTCGGCTATGTCCGACCAATGAAAGGCGGGGACCAAGTTGGGCTCGATAATGACCGAGCTCAACTCGGTCCGGCCTTCCCAGCATGGTTGGGCCACTGCCACAGGTAGTGGCCAGCCCACGGCTGGGCAGGCCACAGTCGAGCCAGGTTCAGTTCCATCGCAAATGGGGAAAACAAGGGGGAGGGGGTGTGCTCGACGTTCAAGCCGAGCCTGGCCTAGCCCCAAACCTGGGCGGGACCAAGCCTAGGCTCGGTCCTCCAGTTGAGAGAACCAGACTAGGTTTGGTTCAAACTGAGCCCAGCTCGGTATTCTGCCGCAGCTATAGCAGGATGTTGTAGCTGAAGAAACCCATGGGGAAACGAGAGAGGGCAGGAGGGCCGCCCCTCCTGCCTGCTGCGCAATCAGAAATGAGAGAGGGCAGGAGGGTCACCGCCCTACAGACATGCATTAACAAGGAACGAGAGGGGGCAGGAGGGTCGGCACCCTCCTACTGCCCATAGACGAGAGAGAGGACAGGAGGTGCAGCGCCACCTTGCCTGGCATTAACAGGGAAACGAGAGAGAAGAGGGCAAGAGGGGTGGTGCCCCTCCTCTGCCTCGGTCTAACAAGGAGACAGAAGGGAAGAGGGCAAGAGGGGTGGCACCCCTCCTCTGCGTCGGTCTAACAAGGAGACGGGGGAAAGAAGAGAAGCAGGAGGGGTGGCGCTCCTCTACGGGTTATCAGGGAGACGGGGGAGAGAGGAGAAGCAGGAGGGGGTGACGCCCCTCCTTTGCGAGGTTATCAGGGAGACAGGGGAGAGAGGAGAAGAAAAAGGATGTACCTAGGGGGGAGGTCGACCGCTCCAACGAAGGGGGTTCTGACGAACCACCAGCGAGCAAAAGGTGTCGAGGAGGGAGACGGGAAGTCGAGAGAGAGAGAGAGCAGGAGTGGGTTTCCTCTTTTCGTAAGGAAAAACCCCCATTGCGGGCGTTTAAATAGCCCATGCAATGCATGGGCTAGGAAGCGGATCCGGGTTAGATTCGATAAATATATATATTTGAAAAAACTTGGGTCTTACATGCTACCCTTCTTAATTTAATTTCGTCCTCGAAATTTTAGAGAAGTTATAACTTAAAGTACAAGTCGGGGTATTTCTCTCTAATATTGGCTTCAGATTTCCATGTGCATTCCTAGATTCTATGGTGTTGCCAATGAACCTTGACTAGAGAGATAGTTTTTTATCTTAGTATTTGGTCTCGTCTATCCACGATCTTTACTGGTCTTTCTTCAAAGGTTAAGTCTTTCTGAATGTCCACGTCATCATATTGAATGATGTATGATGGGTCATGAACGTATCTCCTTAGCATGGATACGTGAAAGGCGACGTGGATTTGCGCATATTGAGGAGGTAGCGCTACATAGTATGTTGCATTACCAATCTGATCAAAGATTTCAAATGGTCTGACATATCTAGGACTTAACTTGCCCTTTTTTCGAATCGAAAAACAGTTTTGGTCGGGGATACCTTGACAAAAACCTTATCTCCAATAAAAAAAGTGAGTTCTCGATGTTGCTGATCAGTAACTCTTTTGCCGACTTTGAGCAGTTTAAAGCCTTTCTCGTATCAATAAGACTTGTTGAGTATAGTGTTGTAGGACAATCGGTGAATCCATCGTCCGCTCTCCAACCTCGTCTCAGTAGACCGGCGATCGGCAAAGCCTCCCATATAATGATTCGTATGGAGCCTTCCCGATGCTAGCGTGGTAGTTGTTATTGCACGCAAATTCTGTAAGACTTGTATGAGAATCCTAATCTCCTTTCGAGTCCATCATGCACGCCCGCAGCATGTCTTCCAGATTCTATATTGTTCGTTCTGATTGTCTATCGGTTTGGGGATGAAATGCTATACCGAATTTTAACTTTGCATCCAAGGCTAGTTGTAATTGTCTCGAGAACCTCGAAGTGAACCATGGGTCACGATCAGAGATAATCGAGACTGGGACTCCTTGTAATCTCATAATTTCTTTGACGTAGAGGTCTGCCAGACTATCTAATGATTGGTTGATGCGGATTGACAGAAAATGAGCATAATTGGTGAGTCTCAACGATCACCCAAATCGCATCATGTTACCTTTGAGTTCTTGACAGACCCACGATAAAATCCATAGTAATGTGTTCCTACTTCCATTGTGGAATCTCCATTTGCTACATCACTCTGCCAAGCCTTTGGTGTTCTACTTTGATTTGTTGATAGGTCAAACATTTTGAGACGTACAATATCACATCTCGCTTCATACAGTTCCACCAATACCTTCGTTGAAGATTTTTTAACATCTTCGTGCCTCCTGGATGAATAGTGTACCTGGATTTATGAGCCTATATTAGAATTTTGTCTCTCAACTTAGGGTCATTGGGAACTCATAGACGATCTTTAAGTCATATACTCCTTTCCTCTTTAAGACACAAAGAGGTACTGTCCTACTGAGCTCGAGCTTTCAGCTTCTTATAAAGTGCATTGTCCTTCTACCCAGCAATAATTCTAGCGAGTATCTCAAGTTAACAGTGAGATTTGACAGTCTAATTGACTCTGGTGTGCTTGCAAACGGTTTCCATGCAACTAAGTCTTCTACTAGCTTCCATCCTGTGCACAAAAGGTTAACCAAGGCTCCTGAAGTATTTCGGTTGAGGGCGTCGACTACAACATTCACCTTTCTCGGATGGTAGGAGAGGATGAAGTCATAGTCCTTGAGAAATTTCAGCCAGCGTTGTTGTCTTATATTCAATTCCTTTTGAGAGAACAGGTACTTGAGGCTCTTGTAATCGATAAAAACTTCAAATTGTTCCCCATACAAGTAGTGTCGCCATATTTTCAATGCGAACACCACTGCAACTCACTCTAAATCATGAGTCGGATAATTTTTCTCATGAGCTTTAAGTTGGCACGAGGCATAAGTCATCACTTTCTCGTTCTGCATCAATACACAACCTAAGCCTGACCCAGAGGCATCGGTGTAAATAACAAACCCACTCTGACCAGAAGGTAAGGCAAAAATAGGAGAAGTCATTTGTCTTCTCTTCAGCATCTGAAAGTTATCCTAGCACTAATCATTTCATTCAAACTTAGTTTCTTTCTTTAATATCTTAATCATCGATAGAGCGATCTTGGAAAAGTCTTGGATAAACCTTTGATAGTATCCAACTTATCCAAGGAAGCTCCTCATATCACGCACATTCTTCGGTTGCTACCAACTCAACATGGCATCTACCTTAGCAAGATCCATGGACACTCCATCTTTAGAAATAACATATCCCAAAAAGATAACTTCTTTCAGCCAAAACTCATATTTGGAAAACTTAGCGAACAAGTGTTACTTTCGCAAGGTTTCCAGGACGATGATGTTCCCGACTTATAGAATATAACAGGATATCGTCGATAAACACGATCACAAAAGTTTCAAAATATGGCTTAAACACCCTATTCATCAAATCCATGAAAGTTGTGAACGCAATGGTGAGTCCAAAAGGCATAACGGTAAACTCATAGTGCCCATATCTGGTTCGAAAGGTCATCTTCGAAATGTCATCACCCTTAATTCTGAGTTGATGATACTCAGATCTAATGTCGATTTTTAAAAGACTTTAGCTCTTTGTAGCTAGTCGAACAAATCCTCGATACGAGGTAGCAATTATTTATTCTTTATTGTGGCCTAGTTGAGCATCCGATAGTCTATGTGCAGCCGCAATGATCTGTCCTTTTTTACGAAGAATACCGGTGCTCCCTAGGGCGATATGCTAAGACGAATGAATCCATGGTCCATCAGTTCCTGTAACTGCTTCTTGAGTTCCTCGAGCTCGATTGGCGCCTTAGAGATTGGCGCAATACCCTATAACAACTCGATGTTGAATTCTACCTCACGATGCAGAGGAAGTCCCGGCAGCTCTTCAGGAAATACATCAAGAAACTCCCAAACTACTTACAGATCTTTGATTGGAATAAGCATTGGTTCTTACAAGATGACACTAACTAAAAAGGCAATGCATCCACTCTGCAAGTACTTTTGCGTATTCATCGATGATATCATTCAACCCGCAAAGACAGGCTTTGACACTTTGAACTCCATCTTAGGAACACCTGGCGGAGACAATACAACCCTCCCATCACAGCAAAAAACCTTGGCGTGATACTTATGTAACCAATCCATACCTAGTATGACATCAAATTCTGTCATATCAAGTAGAATCGCACAAACAGGCAGATGCTGGTCTGCCAAAACTATGTCCAGATTTGGTATGTAGGTTGCACAAACTGTGTTTTCCCCGATCGGGTTGTACACGTCCAACATATTATTTAGAGGTTTCAAAAGTATTTGCAAATTTAACAGCAATAAAGGAATGTGTGGCACCACAATCAAAAAGTACAAAAGTCCCTTGGTCAACGACCAAAATGGTACCTTGCATGAGTTCTCCTTTGGTCAGATGTTCAACTGTGGTAGCATAAACACGTTCAGGTGGTCTCTTCTGACTATTCATCTATTGTTGTTGTTGCTAAGGAGGTCGAGGGGGTTGGGGTACTTCGACATTCCTCTTGAGGTCATCTGCTTCCTTTTTGCGGCATTCCCATATATAATGGCTCATCTTACCGCAGTATAGGCATCCTCCTATCTCACGAAGGCATGCTTGCCCGCCATGCATCAGTCTGCATTTAGGGAAAACATCACTGAACCGCTCTCTGGATTAAGGACTACCTTGTGGTCACTGCCTCTTGGTCAGAGGATCGTGCTTCTTTCCTTCATTATTCTTCCCATGGAAAGGTGGCCGCTTAACTTGGTCGCATGCGGGAACCTTCTTCTTATCGCCACTCACGGCAGGTGGTTTCTTATTTAGGACGTTCCCAATCGTTACTTAGAAGAGTGGTTGTCGTAACAGCCATAGAAAAGGTTGATGGCATACTAGTCAGGACTCGATGTCAGAGCTCTTTCTTTAACCCTCGAATGAATTTTTCAGCCCATTCTCGACCGTCATCGAACAGATTGGAACAATAACGCTCCAAGTTCTGAAATTTTGTGGTGTAGTCCAACCAGACTTGAGTTGCCCTGGCATAACTCCAGAAATTCAACATTCTTCTTGTAAGGGGGAAAGTAGTTTGCTAGGAAAGCACCCCTAAAAGCTTTCCAAGGAATAAATGTGGCTCCCAAAAATTAGATGCCCTGTGTGGTATCCCACCCAGTGTGACAAATATCGCGAGATTTTTAAATCTTGCGATAATATAGCGAGAAATTGCCTGAAAGTTTAAAATGGCAATTTCTCGTGAGATTTATGAAAAAACATAATTATCAATTTAAACACGATATTTACGTTTTAAATGGCTATTTATCGCGAAAAAATCATGTATTTTTATTTTTTAATAATTTTTATTAATATTTTCTTATAAAAAATATTTTTTATATTTTTTAATTAATTTTTTTATTGCCAAGATTTTGCCAAAAAATGTGAGATTTATGTATTTTTTTAATTTCTCACAAGTTTTTGGAAAACGAGAAATTGCTGATCGGCCTTGCCAGCGAATATTGAGGGATCAAGTTTCAAAAATTTCTCATACAAGACAGAAGTAATATAGTTCACCTCAGAAGACGTAACTTGATCCCTTTGGGTGTGAACCTGACTCTGGATTACATTAGCCAGGGTACTGAGAGAATTCATGACAAATCTCTGCTTCTCCGACCATTCGTCAGCACGAATCGTGCTTCGTGCTTCGCATCATCAATTATATATAACGAAGGATGCTCAAGTCAGGATTTAAAGAACTCAAAGGAAAACAAAGACAAAAATTCACATATATATATCATGAGAACAACATACAAAAACCCAGCATCGCTGGTTGATAAAGTAGAAAGAGAAAAATGGTTGTAACAATAAAAGAGTTTGCAGTTTCTTGAATAAAAGCCACAAGTACCAGCTCTCTTTAGAGACGATTAGAGTAATATCTAAGATAGTTCCTCCTAATGCTAGTGTGCTTAACTCTGCGCGGAGGAGAGGGGTATAAAGGCTCGTTGAGGGCTCCCTACCCGTAGGGGGTGTTGTAGGTGTTTAAAGTGGCGAGTCTGGTGAATAAAGGGGTGAAGCCGGAGTGTAGACTGAAGAGTCTGGCGAGGGCGTGTAGTTGGCTTGCATGCCCGTTGAGTTTGGCGGTACCTCAAAATGCCTAGGTATTCTCAGAGCACCCTGGACTTAGGAAGTTGCATCCTCAAGTCCCTACGCTGCCAACTACCTTTTGTCACAACCTTCCTTAAGGTGACAAATCTCAATTGAATGCCTCAACTCTTCACACTAGAGAAACTCGTCTTGGGTGTCCAGGGGATCTTCTACCTCTTGTAGTACTTGTGACGGAACATGGCTGCCTTCCCTAAAGTGCACCACAGCCCATGTAACGGCTAACGGTGCTTGGTAGGAAAAAGGGAGTACGAGTCCCCAAACATCTATGAAGGTGAGTGGGGGTGGTCTGTTTGTCCAGTAATCCGACCAGGTCGTTAGGCATTCATTTTCTCCCATAACAGACTCTCTACTCCTTACTGAACGGCCATGCGTCCTATGCGTTCCATTCTCATGAGCTCCTCCTGCGTCAGCTAGCGAATCCATGCCTTGCATGGGTGTCATGCATACATTACCAAGTCTGTCTTCAGATGTGAGCTTCAAAAGAACATGAATTCTCTTTTAGTTTTATCCAAGCATATAATGTATCATAAAAAGAATTTATACTCACAGCGCGATGTAGATATCGGATGATCAAGAATCACTATTTTCTATAGGCACTGATACCAAGTTTGTAATGCCCCAAAAATTCCGAACTAGTAACTTTTAGGAAAATTTTGAAAAGCCTTATAATCCTTTCCTTTTCAAAATTTTAAAATAGCAGTTCAGCGAAAAATGGTATTTGAAATAACAAGTTGATGGACCTTGGGCGCATTACGATGAACCTTCCTTTATGCAATGGATTTGTATCTCCGTACAACATTAAAACCATATATAGATTCAAAAATGAGGTTTTTGATAATTTAGAGTTCATACAAAAGTGAAATTTTTCAGAGGAAATCCTTATACTAAATTTACAAAAAAGACGTGTTCAGGAATAAAATAACAGAGAAACAATGAGATTTTGATGTCATCTTGTCATTGCGTCATCACCTACCATTCCAACCTAATCATCACATGTACCCATGAAACGGGTCAGATTGATGAAAATCCGGTAGATGCATAGATATAACAATTTAGAACAAGACTAAAACGTGTTGTTCCTTTTGTAATATGCAATTCAATATAAGATGAACATGATAACTTCGTTTCGATATTAACTGTGTTGAGGGTACGCACAGAAGAAACGTAGAAACAACTAAGACTACTCAGGGCTTTGTTATTTTGATACACCCGACAGCTAGTTGAGTCCATTCCAAAAGGGACGGTCAGTGACTGAGAGAGAATTCCCCAGAGGCATTTGTGGCAAGGAATACATTCAACTTCTGCAGAAGTTCATGGAATCTATCACCTAGGATAATATTTGATAGCCCCATCCCCTAACTCCGATAATCTGGGACACCGAGTCAATTGCTACTCGAGGAGCGTAGTTGTTAACAACCTGTTCATCGAAGTTTTTATATCATCGGATCATCTCCCTTGACGGAACCAAAGAGGCAAATGGGTATGTCAGGTTCTATTTTAACTGACGACCCATTCTACATGCTCTGATCTTTTTAAACCAACTCGGGCATCTTGCCTGTGAAGGCGATCATCACTATGTATGTGATTTCGTTGTTCATCATTGTGCATTTGCACGCTACAAGGTTATTATAAACCTTTCATCCAATCATCGTAATACTAACATGATGTGCATATCTGATAATAACACTATGATGAAAGGGGTATCAGTTTCTCAGAAAGAAACCTCAACTTTGTTTAGAAAATCTCAAAGTCCCTTGCTTTAGGCCAAAGATATCCGAGACATTTCGGATATCAAAAAAGACCGTACGTACCCCTTAGGGCTACGCAGGGTTGAGGGAAAGACTTGGTTGCGAATAAACAACCGTCAGATATTCATTTTTGCTTTTCGAAACAATGAATATTACAAGCATTGAAATCTCGCATGAAATCTCCTTTTTTCTTTAAAGACTTGGTGAGTATGCACAATTATGTCTCTAAATGCAAGCGTAATGCAAAGTAGGCAAGAATACGCAACACTACGTACTTTACAGGGTTATATATATGTATACATAATACATATATATCAAAACATAAGCCTCTGCACATTACAATATGACGGCATAATACATACATACATATATATATATCAAAACATAAGCCTGTGGATGTTACAGCGTGACAGCAATGTAAATGACATAAAGCAAGACTCGATGTGTGAAACCACACATCGAGCTAAATAAACTGCGTAAGTGTTGCACGATGTACGCAACCGTACATCAACTAAATAAATTGCGTAAGCAGTACATGATGTATGAAACCGTACATTGGTTAAGTAAATTGCGTAAGCACTAGCGTATGCACATAATAGCGTGGCGGCAAAGTAAAAGACATGAATTAAAATGGACAAGGATATATATATATATATATATATATATGTTAGAAGTGGTATGCCATTTGTCCTTGTATACAACTTTTCCCTACCTAGGAGATGGTTGGATTCATTGGCGATTCCAAGAGTAGGTTATCAAGGGCTCATGCATTGGTGCACGTGTCGTGTTTGTTGCGCCGATTGGGTGCACTAGAAAGGTATTTTATCGTGTTGCAAAGTAAACGATAAAACCCTTTTAATTCATTGATGTAAGCAATGCTTGGATCGCAAGGGTCAAACCCGAACCTAGTTCGAGCCGAGCCCATGCCAAGGGTGAACCGAGCTAGTCTCGAAGCTAGCCGAGCTCAACTCGATTGTGTACGACCAGCGGAAGGTAGGGACCAAGCTGGGCTCGATAATGACTGATCTCAATTCGGTATGGCCTTCCCAGCATGGCATGGCTTGGCCATAGCCGAGGCAAGCCTAGTTCCTGAGCAAACGAGGAAACAAGAGGGAGGGTGTGTGCTCGACGGTCAGGCCGAGCCTGACCTGGTCCCTAACTTGGACAGGACCAAGAATAGGCTTGGTCCTCCAGTTGAGAGAACCAGACTGGGCTCAGTTCAAACCGAGCCCAGCTCGGTATCCTGCCTTAGCTGCAGCAACCCGGGAGAAACGAGAGAGGGCAGGAGAGCTGCCCCTCCTGCCTACTACAACTGAGATGTGAGAGGGCAGGAGGGCCGCCCCTCCTGCCTACTACAACTGAGATGCGAGAGGGCAGGAGGGTCAATTCCCGCTTGACGTACATTAACAGGGAACGAGAGGGGGCAAGAGGGTTGGCACCCTCCTGTTTGTTAAAATATGTTGATCCTTAAATGTACATATATATATTTATATATATATATAAAGATACGTATACATATATATATATGTATACATATCGCTATTTATATATATAAATATATATTTTTTATCTTCCTAAAATACCCTCAAGGGTATTCTTGTAAATTAGCATTTTACGCATATTCCAATTGGAATATGCATTGTAATTTTTGTTTTATTTTTATGTTTTGTTTTTTATATTTTTGGGTTTCGTACCACATTGGGGGCCTCCCAAAAGTGACGTTGGGAGCCCCCAACGGTCACAAATGTGACCGTTGGGGGCTCTCCAACGTTCCCTTTGGGAGCCCCCAAGGTGGTCCCTTTTCATGCTTATAAATAGGGGATTTCCCCTTTGTATTTTGTATTCTTGAGGGAGCTTATGCTCCATTGTAATGGGGTTTTCACCCCTTCTCCATTATTCTTCAATGATATGTAACTTATGACTTTAAGTCATATTTTTCCCTTTTTATGGGTTTTATGTATTGGCACATTATGTGCGTGTGTTGTTTCCCTTTAATGGGTATATTTGCACTTTACGTGCATAACTATGGGTTCATTATTGAACCCAAGGTATTTCAAGTCACTTTCTAACATGGTATCAGAGCAAGGTTACAATGGGGTTGTCTCTTGGTGCAACGGAAAGCGTGTCGCTCAAGAAATGGTGAAGTATTCATTGCTCTTCCTAAAGTATTATGCTTTTGAAGTTATTCGGTATGTATCCCTTTTCTCAAAAAGTATTATGCATTTGAAAGTATGTTTCTTGCATATAGTTTGTTCGTTTGATGGTCATGATAGTTGAATTATTTCTTTTCACATTTCGTGTGCTCATATATTTTGAAAATATCTCCTTCTAAATTTGGTGAAATCGTTTGTTGTCCAAATATAAAATTCGTGTCTATTTATCGAACTACTCATAGCATATAATAGTAATTTATGTTTTTAAAAATTACCTTCAATTATGTGAGATTTATAGTTCTTAAATAAGTATTTCATGATTGACATATAAGTTAACTTTTAAAATTATATATGATCTCTTGCCAAAAAAAAATTATCTTTGCTTAAAATTTCTTAACTCTCATATGAACCCTAATTTGATTTGAGTTCCTCTCTTGATTATGGATTTTAGTGCATTTTTGAAAAATTTGATATAATCATTATATGAGAATCTCTCACATCTAAAATCTTTGTTGAATCCTAAAGTAGTTCTTGTTAATGATAACTTATAAGAACTCCTAAAAAGTTTTTCAATGTTTCTTTTTTAAAAAATTATTTATGATAAACCATTAGGAAAGATTGTTTTTAAAAGGGAATTTCCCACATAGAATGCATAGTTCATCTATTGCATCCTTTTTTGGTATAAATGATTTCATTTTTCATCCTTATAAACTTGTTGGTTTGTATTTTTCATAAGGTTTCGAAATCTCTTAATAATATCTTTAAAAATGCCTACATTGGCCATAATATAGTTTTAGTTGTCCTCAATTGCACTTGTCAAGCATGTAATTACATAATTAAAACTTGAGAATTTCAAGCATTGCTCTTTTTATAAAGTGCATACTTGCTCACTTTTGTGTATTTTTGTATTTTGTGCACATTTGCTTCTCAAAATATTTGCGCTTGTATGCATTCCCTCTTTTTTATGATATACATGCCTTAGTGCATGTTTGTTGACACCTTGGTGTGTATTTGTTCAAGTATTGTATGAGTGCTTTCGTGCACATCTTTTATAAAGCCTTGTGTGCTTACATGTGTATTGTCTCTTCGTAGACATTTTTGCATTATGGAGCCTTTATGCACATTTCTTATTGTGAAAAACATAATGAATTTAGATATTGAGTCTTTTTTAAATCATTGTAAGTGCTTATAGCACTTTGTACGTTTCCGCATATCTCATCTCAATCAAAGAATATTTAAAACTTGTTGTATGGGATTTAATCCCAAATCTATAAATTTTCAAGTACTTTTTCTTTGAGTATTGTGTTAAAGCCTTCTTTGTGAACCATTACGGTTCTTATGATTTCTTTGATTAAAAGCTTGATTGTCTTGATGAATTCTTTATGTTGTGGTCTTTTTGATACAAGACTTCTTTTAAAGATTAGGCATAATTCGTGTTTATGAAAAATTGTTTTTGATGGATTATATTGGACCTTTGATTCAATTTGTTAATCGGTCCTCTTTGTAAAAACTTTTTGGAAAATGATTCCTTATGTGTTTATTGCCCCTTTGTGGCATTTATATTTGTCCATCACATGTTATTTAATGCATCGTTTATTTGGCCTTATTATTGTCATATTAGAGATGTTTGTCGAGGTGAGTTATGGGCACCTCGTGTTGTATCATTTTAGATTGTCCACCTTCCATATTATAGATGGTTGTTGAGGTGAGTTATGGGCACCTTGGGACTCTAAAATGATTTGTTATTTGATCTCTAATTATGAGTGTGTCACTCATTTTTTCTCTTGTGGCCATTGATATTATGGATGCTTCTATGTAAATGTGATGGACATATGGTGTTTGAAACCTTAAATGCTTTAAGGTATATTTAAAATCAAGGTGTTATGGGATTATAGCCCAACCTTTTATTTATGAATCTTATGAGTGCATTTGCACATTTGTGATTCTGAATGTTGTGCTTATTGTGCACATGTGTTCTTGTGTTTTTTCACAAGTGTTCTTGGTGTGTGTATGCTCACACATTTGTTCTAAAAGAATATTATTTTATCATCTTGTTGAAGATACTTTTACATGCATTTATTCCAAAATGTTATTGTTATGAGTATTCATGTTTTAAAAGGAATATTGTTTCATTCGAGGTTTATTTTCATTACAAGTTTATTGCCTCAAAAGTCTTTTCCTTGTATGCCCATTATCTAAGTGTCATCATATGTAGACAAGAATTTTATTACACCTTCGTGTGTTTTTAGCCCTTTGTTGGCTTTTGCTCTCTTGGTCTAGTAGCTGAACACACTTGTCTTGAGTGTTTTTATATGTAGACAAGGTACGTTGATTCACACCATGGTGTGTGATTTTTAGCCTATGTTGGCGTTTGTGTCCTTGTTCTAGTAGCTTAGATGTATGCCCATGGTTGGCTTATTTCACTCATTTCAAGTGCTATCATATGTAGACAAGAGATGTATTATGTTTTAGCCCATGGTTGGCTTATTACTCTTGTTCTAGTAGCTGAACATACTTGGTTTTAAGTGTATTTTTTACGTAGACAAGAGATACTTTTTAGTCCATGTTGGCATGTATTCTCTTGTTCTTGTCGTAGATGCACTTATTTCAAGTATTATTATATGTAGACAAGAGGTTCTTTTACACACCTTTGTGTGTGTCTTTGGCCTTTAATGGCTTTATATTCTTGATCTAGTAGCTTATACACTTGATTTATGGGTTTTGGAGGACTAATGAGGAAGATGTTTGTAATGGATAAACTATTGTTGAAATTTGCAAAATTTCATTCATGACTTGTGTTTTTCAAGCAAATCATATTTTTGATATGCATATCAAGTTGATTTCTTAGCATTTAATCTATATATTAAGTGCTTATGGTTTTTGCCACCCTTATATGCAAAATGTGTATTAAGTATGTCTTTCATAAATGATTTTAAAACCTTGTGAACTCTTGGGTTTATTTTGCCTAAAGTATGCTTGGAGACTTTGTTTCTCTTGTTTGGCACTTCATTACATGTTTGAAGCATGTTCATTAATGAGTTCTTTGAGTATTAATTCATTTCATGATAAGTATATGCATATGCTCTTTATGGCCTTTTTGGGCCCTCATTCAATAATGTTTATGTATATCATGCCTCTTCGTAGGCTTATTGTGGTGTCCCTTAGTGGACCATTTTGTTATTCCCCATTATGGGGTTATATTTGTCCAATGTTGGACCTTATGAATGCATTATGCATTCTTGCAATTTATTTCTGCATAATTTGCTTCCGCTCATTTTGTTTTAAACATGATATATGATTTTGAAACTTTGGTGTCATTTTTGCATAATTTGCATCTCTTCTAACCTGTGCTAGTTAGAAATGTTTCATTTGAATAAAAGTACAAAGATTTGTTTTACTTGTTTCTTTGTTGTTATTTCACAGGATCTTGGAGATAGGACAAAGAGAAGTACCCTGGATAGTTCAGGAAATTTGAAGACAATAGGAGGAAGGCCTTTTCAAGTTCCATTGCATCCTTGCCGGAGCCTCTTGGAGTCTTGCCCTTTGTTCAATCTTTTCGTTTCCCCGCAAAGATTGAGGGGGGGTGTTAAAATATGTTGATCCTTAAATGTACATATATATATTTATATATATATATATATATAAAGATATGTATACATATATATATATGTATACATATCTCTATTTATATATATAAATATATATTTTTTATCTTCCTAAAATACCCTCAAGGGTATTCTTGTAAATTAGCATTTTACGCATATTCCAATTGGAATATGCATTGTAATTTTTGTTTTATTTTTATGTTTTGTTTTTTATATTTTTGGGTTTCGTACCACATTGGGGGCCTCCCAAAAGTGACGTTGGGAGCCCCCAACGGTCACAAATGTGACCGTTGGGGGCTCTCCAACGTCCCCTTTGGGAGCCCCCAAGGTGGTCCCTTTTCATGTTTATAAATAGGGGATTTCCCCTTTGTATTTTGTATTCTTGAGGGAGCTTATGCTCCATTGTAATGGGGTTTTCACCCCTTCTCCATTATTCTTTAATGATATGTAACTTATGACTTTAAGTCATATTTTTCCCTTTTTATGGGTTTTATGTATTGGCACATTATGTGCGTGTGTTGTTTCCCTTTAATGGGTATATTTGCACTTTACGTGCATAAGTATGGGTTCATTATTGAACCCAAGGTATTTCAAGTCACTTTCTAACACTGTTAACCATGGACGAGAGAGAGGACAGGAGGGGGCACCCTTCTGCCTGGCATTAACAGGGAAACGAGAGAGAAGAGGGTAGGAGGGGTGACGCCCCTCCTCTACCTCGATCTAACAGAGAGAAAGGGGAGAGAAGACAATCAAGAGGGGCAGCGCCCCTCTTCTGCAGGTTATCATGGAGATGGGAGAGAGAGGAGAATCAGAAGGGTGGCGCCCCACATCTATGGGGTTATCAGGGAGAAAGGGGAGAGAGGAGAAGCAAGAGGACATACCTAGGGGGGGGGGGGGGGTCGGCTGCTACAACGAAGGGGGTTCCGGCAAACCACCGGCGAGCGAGAGGGGTCGAGGAGGGAGACGGGAAGTAGAGGGAGAGAGAGAGATGGGAGACTGCAGGAGGGGTTTCCTCTTTTCATAAAGAGACCCCCCCCCCGGGGGGGGTTAAATAGCCCACGCAATGCATGGGCTGGGAACCGGATCCGGGTTGGATCCAACCTGGATCCGATATATATTGAAAAAACTCGAGTCTTACAATGCCCATCTCTCCATGCATAGCTCTTGCAGTATATATTGGATATCTCTACTGTTTGTGATGCCTTTCTACCTGGGAGTGGAAATAAGTTGCCTCAAGAACCTACAGAAGCTTTCTCACAATAATGAAGATTACATGCAAATTATTTATCAATTTCTTAAATCCATTATGAAGTTTCCTTTACAAAATTTACTGGTGTTGTAAACTAACAGAATGCAACAATGTGGAGAACATGTGATCCAAGTTTGGAAATGCAGGCAGGCATACTCAAAGTAAAGTTCTCCCCACATTCACCATGTCTCTGTTGGGGGTGTTGAATGTACTTTTTATTATTATTACTCATTGTGTATGTTTTACAGCGTGGTGTGTCTAAGCTTGTTGTGTACTTATTTTATAATAAAACTATTGTTAAAATATATATATATATATATATCCATCATACCCGACCAAGGGTATTTCTGTAATTCTGCTCAATAGGGGCATTTTAGTCTTTTTCATGTTTTTCTTCTTTATCTTTTTCCCTTTATTATTTTTATTTTTCCTTTTTTAAGTTTATTGTACATGCACTAAATGCATGTTGCATTGGGGGTCCCAACCAAGAGTCGTTGGGCCCCCAACGGTCACAATCGGGGGCCCAACGACTCCTTGTTGGGCCCCCCAATGCCCACTCCTCCCTTTTCTCCCACTCTCTCTCTCACTCTCTTGTCTATAAATAAAAAGGTAGACCCCTTTGCATTGTAAGGGGCTTCTTGAAGCTCATTTCTTGCTTTTATAGCATTTTTATGTTTGCAAGTCATTATTGGCTTTTGTGTATGTCCATTGTGGATTTCATCTTTGCATTTTATATGTGAATGTCCATTTTAGGACATTGTGTTTATTTCTGCATATTTCATTACATGGTATCAGAGCGAGGTTTATGCTCTTAATTCTTGCTATAGCTAGTTGATTAGTTATAGTTTGCATATTGTATTTTTCTTTCTTGGTTTGTCATCCTTTCTTGAGATCTAATGAAAGGAAAAAAAAAGGTCGATCTCTCATTCAAACTTAACGGTACCAACTACATGATGTAGGCCGCCGCCATGGAGAACAACCTCAAGGGTAAAAAGCTTTGGGGATATGTTATGGGCACTATTTCGAAACCACAACTCCAACTCACAAAGATGGACAGTGATCAAGAAAAAGCACTTGAAGGAAATGCTTGCATGAAGGTCATTGAAGATCACCAATCTAAAGCTGAAGATTGGGAAAGCAAACATGCAAAGATTCTTGCATGGTTCATGAACAATATGGAGCGCAAAATTTGCGCCAACATTGCCAAATTTCGAATGGCAAACGAAGCATGGTTCTTTATGAAAGGTATGTATACTCAAAAGGACCTTGCTAGACAATTCTTCCTCCAAGAGAAAATTTGTACCATTAAGCAAGAGAAAATGGGTGTAAGAGATTACTTTAGCACCCTTGGACCCTTATGGGATGAGCTATCTCTACTAGAACCAAAATGGGTTTTTAGTGAATATGTTAAACTACGAAGAGAACAAATGGAAAAAGAACATTTTTTCCAATTTTTACATAGGCTTAAGCCCGAATATGAACAAGTTAGATCTTCTCTACTTCATAGATCTAAGCCTCGCCATAGCCAAGATATGCCAAGAAGAAACTCGTCTTGGCATAATTAAAGGAGAAGATGAAGTTTTGGCCGTATTTAAACCTGGCAATCATGTGAAAGCTTACAAATCTCCACACTTTGGAAGGCAAAATAATTATAATGGCAACTATAGAAAAGTCATTTGCCATCATTGCCAAGAACCGGGTCACATAAGACCTAATTGTCCTACGCTAAATGAAGCTCTCAAAAGTAAGGTTGCCTCCGTTGAGAAAACTACTCAAAAGGAGAGGCTCAACAAAGGGAAGGATTCCTTCTCTCTTGCTCAACTATCGGAGGCACTTCATATTCTACTCAAATCACCATCAACTTCGGGTGCCGCCATCGCCTCCTCTTCTCCTCCAGGTATGTCCTCTTGGATCCTTGATTCGGGAGCATCCTTTCATATGACACCTCTTGAGAATGGGATATCTGACTTATGTAATAACTCAAAAACCTCTTACGTTTCAACAGCTGATGGTACAGCTTTACAAGTCAAAAGTTTTGGAATGTTTAGTTTTTCCAAAGATTTCTTTGTGCCAAATGTGAAGGTGGTACCTCAACTTAATTTAAACCTTCTCTTTGTTTCTCAATTATGTGATCATGGATGTGAAATTTCCTTCTCAATTAAGGGTTGCTTTATACAGGATCTCTGATCCGGGAAGCAGATTGGGCAAGGTCATAGGAGGGGCGATCTCTATTACATGAGCAACTTGAAAATTCCAACCAACTCTTTTTGTAACCATGTTCAAGATAAAAATATTGAAACTTGGCACCAAAGACTTGGACATTCAAGTTTCTCAAAAATGTACTCATTTCCCTTTGGAAAGAAATTTTGTAATGAGAAACATTTTGTTTGCAAGAGTTGTATTTTTGGGAAAATGAAATATACTCCTTTTCCAAATAGAACATTTGTGTCCAAGAGGCCATTTGAGTTAATTCATTCGGACGTATGGGGCCCTTCTCCAGACATATCGAAAGGAGGATACTCCTATTATGTTACATTCATTGATGGCTACACTAGATATGTGTGGATTTATTTTCTCAACCTAAAATCTGATGTCTTTGCCTTTTTTAAGAAATTTCATATGATAGTCAAAAATCAATTTTCAAGTAATATCTCTACTCTTAGATCTGATTCGGGTAGAGAGTACCTATCAAATGAATTTCAAAATTATTTAGAATCAAATGGAATTTGTCATCAAAAATCTTGTCCTAGAACTCCACAACAAAATGGTCTAGCCGAAAGAAAGCATAGACACATTTTGGAAACCACTAGGACACTTCTTATTTTTAAAGAAATTCCAAAATACTATTGGGCCGAAGCTGCTTTAACATCAACTTACTTGATAAATAAAATGATATCTTCATCCTTACCAAATACATCTCCATATGAAAAACTATTTGAAAGAACACCCAATTTTAATAGATTAAGAATTTTTGGGTGCAAATGGTTTGTTCTTTCACATAAAAGAGATAAATTATCTCCAAAAGCTATTGAATGTGTTTTCTTAGGATATGGAGAAAATCAAAAAGGTTTTAGATGCTTCGACCCCAAAAGCAACAAACTATATGTTTCTAAAAATGTAACCTTCCCAGAAAATGAAAATGGTTTTGAGAAAACAAAAGATATTGATGAAAACGAGTATGCTTTCTTGTTTGATCTTCTTCCTCAAAAAGATATGACTCCTCAAGAAGAGGTTGTTTCTAATGATTTGTTGAATGACCAAGAGGATATTTCTCTTAACAATGTTGAAAATGAAGGTGACGTCATTGAAAGTAGACCAATTCAAACCTATGTTAGGCGTGGTCAACAAATTCCCATAAGTGCCTTAGAAAAATACTTTCAAGGTTCCAACATAGAAGAAACCTCTTTAAAAAGATCCCGGCTGAATCTCTAATCCTCCTAATTGGTTTGTTTCCTATGAGTCTCTAACACCAAAATATAGGGCGTGTCTAATTGCATTACAATATTTTTATGAACCATCTCATTATAATGAAGCCAAAAATATTCCTCAGCGGATTGAAGCCATGAACTTAGAACTTAGTGTCCTTGAAAAGGCAAAACTTGAGAAATGACCTCATTACCCACTGAAAAAAAAATCTATTAGATGTAGATGGGTCTTCAAAATCAAAACTAAAAGTAATGGGTCATTAGAACGCTATAAAGCCCGGTTGGTAGCTAAAGGATACGCCCAAGAATACGGCATTGACTATGAAGAAACTTTCACTCTCGTAGCTAGAATGACTAGTGTTAAGACTCTTATTACGGTTGCTTCAGTTAAAAAATGACCTATTTATCAATTAGATGTTAAGAATGCATTCCTAAATGGTGAATTAAATGAAGAGGTCTACATGGATCCTCCACCAGGAGTACGTATTGGTAAAGATAAAATTCTCAAACTTAACAAAGCATTATATGCATTGAAACAAGCTTGAAAGGCTTGGCATGATAGATTTAGCAATGTAATGACAAGTTTAAACTTTCGTTCATGTTATACTGACACTGCTTTGTTTGAGAAAAGTGCAGGGTCCTCAATAGTTATTCTACTGCTTTAAGTTGATGATATGATCATCACTGGAAGTGATGAGCAAGGAATTAGTGATATTAAGAAAGTTTTAAAAGAAAATTTTGACATGTCTGATCTTAGTTTCTTAAAATATTTTTTAGGTATTGAAGTAGCATACTCTCCACGAGGGTACATTCTCTCTCAGATGAAACTTGCTGCTGACATTTGTTCAAAGTCTGGCATTTCAGATGACAAGAAAATAGAAACCCCTCAAGTTATCAATGCAAAGTTGAGGTTGGAAGATGAAACTTTTCTCGAAGATCCCACTCCCTACCGTCAACTCGTTGGGTCTCTAACATACTTATACACCACTTGGCCAGACATAGCTCATGTAGTTCACTCAATCAGTCAGTTTCAACATGCACCTACAACCGTGCACATGAGTGCAGTCTTAAGAATCATCAGATACATTAAAAATAATATAACTAAGGGAGTTTTTCTTTCATCTTCTTCATCACTTAATTTAATTGCTTATACTGATGCTGATTGGGGAGGAAATCCCAATGATAGTCTCAACTACTGGTTTCTGTATATTCTTAGGTGACTATGATTTCCTGGAGATGCAAGAAGCAGCAAAAAGTATTGTTGTCCTCAACGGAAGCGGAATATCGTGCAATGACTACTACAACCATAGAGCTTGTGTGGCTTAGAAGTCTCCTCAGTGATATGGGCATAATCATCTCTACACCTTCGAAGATGTGCTGTGACAATAAAAGTGTCATTTACATCGCAAGCAACCACACCTTCCATGAAGGTACTAAACATATTGAGATGGGTTGTCACCATGTTTATGATGAATATCTAAGAGGGACTATAGCTTTGCCGTATGTTACATCTGAGTACCAGTTGGCGGACTTTTCACCAAAGCTCTTGTTGCTCCTCTTTTTATGTTCCTTCTCAACAAGCTTTCGGACATGTCCCCGTAAAGTTTGAGGGAGGGTGTTAAAATATATGTACTCGTATATATATAGATAGATATATAGATATAGATATAGATATATATTATACCGTCATACCCGACCAAGGGTATTTTTGTAATTCTGTTCAATAGGAGCATTTTAGTTTTTTTCATGTTTTTCTTCTTTTTCTTTTTCCCTTTATTATTTTTATTTTTCCTTTTTTAATTTTATTGTACATGCATTAAATGCATGTTGCATTAGGGGTCCCAACCAAGAGTCGTTGGACCCCCAACGGTCACAAATGTGACCGTTGGGGGCCCAACGACTCCTTATTGGCCCCCCCAATGCCCACTCCTTCTCCCTTTTCTCCCAGTCTCTTGTCTATAAATAAAGGGGTAGACCCCTTTGCATTGTAAGGGGCTTTTTGAAGCCCATTTCTTGCTTTTATAACATTTTTATTGTTGGTTTTTGTGTATGTCCATCGTGGATTTGATCTTTGCATTCTATGTGTGAATGTCCATTTTAGGACATTGTGTTTATTTCCGCGTATTTCATTACAACTATAGCACTCAACCGATTTCTCTTCATTAGAGTCCTGAATCTTTACAGCCTGATTTAACTTACCTAAGCAACAAATCAATTGGTTTCCATCCTAAATAAACACTTGGTGTACCACTACAACCAAAAGACCATGCAAGAAAGACTTTCTTCAACTCAAGCAAGTTTCCTAAATCTGGTCATAGTTTTATGGATCAAGGAAGAATTTAGCAATTTGACAGTCTTCCTTAGCCCTGCCAATTAGGTACATCCATAGAAATGCACATCAATCCAAGTTTCTTGAATTGTAGGGTTGCTGAGAAGTAGTTGAATACCTAAACAATAGCCCTTAGGGTGGCTACGCTGCATAAAATCAGGCATCTAAACAAACTAGATCATAAGAGAAAACCACATCATGGAACTAACATTCACACTCTTGGATGGCTCCCACTCTAGTATACGTCTTTCTATTTTTGGCATCTCTTACTTTTGCCTCTTCTTTTACTCTGGGTTGCCTTGGGTCAGCTCTTATTTTATGTCTGGGAGACCTTCCCTTAGGCATTCCCAAGAATCAGATGCAGGACAAACGGCTGCATCAGTACCAAATGTTTGGCAAATAAACAATTCAACCAAAACCCCTTAGTGTGATTGCAATGTATAGAGCTAACCCCTTAAACCATTAGGGCAGCAATAGAAGTCTCCAAACTTTTCACAATTTGCGAATAACTAATAGTTTCCTTTAATGAAGTAATTCAATTAAATAGCATATATACGCCTCTGTTAGAGGCGACCTTTAAGCAACAACAACTACGCCTTCATCCCAAAACAATTGGGGTCGGCGATAAGAACCAAAAAAGAAAATCATTCTGGGTCTTCCACATGAATCCTTCTCCTCTAATCATTTCTATCCAATGCCATGTCCTCGGTGAGGTTCAAAGCATTCATATCCTTTTCTATCATCTCCATCCAAGTCTTCCTAAACTACCCCGACCTCTTTTAACTAATATATTTTCCCATTTCTCCATCCTTCTAACTGGAGCATCATTAGGCCTTCGCTGAATATGTCCAAACCACCGTAAACGATTCTCTCATCTTATTTTCAATGGGTGCAACGCCTACCTTATTACGTATCTCCTCGTTCTGAATCTTATCTTTTATTGTATTTCCACACATCCATCTAAGCATACGCATCTCAGCTACACTCATTTTTTTAATATGATGTCTCTTGGCAGCCGAACATTCCGTACCATATAATAAAGTGGGCCTAATAGTCGTCCTATAAAACTTTTCCTTCAACCGCAATGGCATTCTACGATCGCACAACACTCCAGTTGCACTTTTTCATTTCATCCACCCAACCTTTATCCTATGATTTACATCTCCATCAATTTCTCCATACTTTTGAATGATAGATCCCAAATATTTGAAACAGTCATCCACCGATATTTCTTGCTCACCAAGCTTCACTACACTCCCATCACTACTTCGTTGCTTACTAAACTGACATTCCATATATTCTGTCTTACTCTTACTCAACTTAAAAACTCGTGCTTCCAATGTCTGTCTCCATAATTCTAACTTAGCATTAACCTCAGCTCTAAACTCATCAATCAAAACAATATCATCAGCAAACAACATACACCACGACACATTTTCTTGAATTGATCTTGTAAGCTCATCTATCACTATAGCAAATAAGAAAGGGCTTAAAGCAGATCCTTGATGTAACCCAACCGTTATAGGAAAATTGGTTGTCACCCCTCCACAAGTGCGGACATTGGTTACTGCTCCTTCATACATATCTTTAATTATACTAATGTACTTGAGAGAAATACCTTTCTTCATCATTGTCTACTAGAGAACGTCCCTAGGTACTCTATCGTATGCCTTCTCCAAATCAATAAAAACCATATGCAAATCTTTGTTCCTCTCTCTATATCTCTCAATAAGTTGTCTAAGAAGATGCATAGCTTCCATAGTTGATCTTTCAGGCATAAAACCAAATTGATTCTCCGATATCATAACAACTTTCCTCAACCTAGACTCAATCACCCTCTCCCAAAGTTTCATCAACTTTAAGCAACTCATACATCAAATGGTGTTTCTCTTTCTTATCAAGGAGGCTAAGAACTCTACCATTTCCATAACAATAAATATTTCTCTATTCCATTCTTCCAGATTTTGTTCCCTATTATGTTCATAAAAAATTTAGGAATTTTACCAGATCCAACTTGGTTTCTTTGGCATAATAAGATTTCCCTCCAATGTCCAGTGCACAGTTCCATCAGTTCTTCCATGACAACTCAACCATAAAATTGCACCTCTAGCAGAATACATTTTTCTGACCTGTTATTAAACAGAAGGGTAGTTTTCTCCACCTCACAATCTCTTATCTAGAAGTTGTCAATAGTTCAGCTGTGCTGAAGTCACACTGACAACATACTTTTTTAGATCCATTTTTCTATATTTTCTGAAAGATAATAGTTGATGAGTCTCTTCACTCTACTTTCTGACCCTAATCCATATATTCTGCATGAAAAGCCACCTCCAGAAATATGATTCTACTAACAATCACGCATTCCTTCTCTCACCCCACAAACACTTCTCTATAAAACATAACTGCTTCTTCTACTTTAAGTTCTCATTTCTTCCCACATAGCTTGCTCTTCCTGTTCAGGTTTCCCATTTACTATATCCATAAACACCAAACATTCAAGTGGTTATGGGCATTTGCAATCATCAGTAAGAATTTAATCATGAAGAATATAATCTTGAAGAAATTTTATACGGCATAATGGTAGAAAAAAATACACAAAAGTCTACAGATTTATATTATCAATAGTACACATACTACTAAAACAAACTAAGTCATAATCCAATATATAAAATAATGTGACAGAGGCAGCAACCTGAAAGAGTAAAAAAGTGAGGGCCACGAGATAAACAACTGCCATTCCATGTACCAATCGCCAAATAGCTGGATGTGGCCTAATCAGTATCCTGTTGAAAAGCAATAGAAAAAAAAAATCACATCAGAAAGTTTATTTAATCATCCATCTTTGTCATCTTACAATAAATCAAACTTACAAGCTTGACAAGTGCACTGCAACAATTCAGAAGAAATCAATGAACCAAAATCTGTGCCTTCAAATGACATCAAATTTGTTTCAAGTTAAACATATAAAAGCACCTTGTTCTGTTTACCACACCAATAGCATCTAGAATTATCAAAAGTTGCTCATTAAAAATCATGGTTGTAGTTTCCACATGGTGAAGCATTAGGTGAGGACCAGCTTAGTATTGATTGACTAGAGAGTCCTATATAGTAGCCTCACCTAAGTCTAGACCAGGTGGAATGGTATCACATGGCTCAGACAGGGCAGACATTCATCCCAAGTGTAGTACCATAAACTTAGTTGTCAAAAGTGATAGTCGGAGCCTAGGCGAAAGACCACTAAAAGGACTAGTCGAGGCCTAGGTGGGACTAGTCAGCCTAGGCAAGACCAAAAAAATAAAACATTAGGAAAATAAAAAATATTACAATACAACAACAACAACAACTACGCCTTCATCCCAAAACAATTGGGGTCGGCGATATGAACCAAAAAAGAAAATCATTTTGGGTCTTCCACATGAATCCTTCTCCTCCAATCATTTTTATCCAATGCCATGTCCTCGGTGATGTTCAAAGCATTCATATCATTTCCTATCACCTCCATCCATGTCTTCCTAGGCCTACCCCGACATCTTTTAACTAATATATTTCCCCATTTCTCCATCCTTCTAACTGGAGCATCATTAGGCCTTCGCCGAATATGTCCAAACCACCGTAAACGATTCTCTCTCATCTTATTTTCAATGGGTGCAACGCCTACCTTCTTACGTATCTCCTCGTTCTGAATCTTATCTTTTATTGTATTTCCACACATCCATCTCAGCATACGCATCTCAGCTACACTCATTTTTTTAATATGATGTCTCTTGGCAGCCCAACATTCCGTACCATATAGTAAAGCGGGCCTAATAGTCGTCCTATAAAACTTTCCCTTCAACCGCAATGGCATTCTACGATCGCACAATACTCCAGTTGCACTTTTCCATTTCATCCACCCAACCTTTATCCTATGATTTACATCTCCATCAATTTCTCCATACTTTTGAATGATAGATCCCAAATATTTGAAACAATCATCCACCGGTATTTCTTGCTCACCAAGCTTCACTACGCTCCCATCACTACTTCGTTGCTTACTAAACCGACATTCCATGTATTCTGTCTTACTCTTACTCAACTTAAAACCTCTTGCTTCCAATGTATGTCTCCATAATTCTAACTTAGCATTAACCCCAGCTCTAGACTCATCAATCAAAACAATATCATCAGCAAACAACATACACCACGGCACATTTTCTTGAATTGATCTCGTAAGTTCATCCATCACTATAGCAAATAGGAAAGGGCTTAAAGCAGATCCTTGATGTAACCCAACCGTTATAGGAAAAAATATTACAATAAATAATTAAATTTAGTAACAAACATATGATTGTAACTATGGATGAAGTGTCTAATTCAGAGTAACATGTCGCAAAATTCATGAAATTGCATAATATTGAACACAAAAAAAACTTGGAGTACACCATTTAATTAATTAATATATATATATATATATATGATAGAGAGAGGGAATGGGGATTACCTGCCCTTGTTTTGTTAGGTCATTGTTAGAACTCTCCAAAAATAATAGTTTTTAGATGTTTTATGTTCGATCTAAACCATTAGATGTGTTTATGATTGTTGTTAAATAGAGAACATGTAATGGATTAAGCATCTTTATGATCAAATGTGTATTTCGTACTAAAATTTCATGATAAAATGTTCACATTTTTACATCAAATCAATTTGAAATAAAGCTTGTATTTCAATAAATAAGTATTGATAAACACATCTAATGGTTTAAATTGAGCATAAAACACCTACAATTTTGATATTTGGAGGGTCTTAAAAGTGACAAAGAAAAAGGGGACAGGATAAACCCCATTAGATGTGTTTATGATTGTTGTTAAATAGAGAACATGTAATGGATTAAGCATCTTTATGATCAAATGTGTATTTCGTACTAAAATTTCATGATAAAATGTTCACATTTTTACATCAAATCAATTTGAAATAAAGCTTGTTTCTCAATAAATAAGTATTGATAAACACATCTAATGGTTTAAATTGAGCATAAAACACCTACAATTTTGATATTTGGAGGGTCTTAAAAGTGACAAAGAAAAAGGGGACAGGATAAACCCCATTCTCATATATATATATATATATATATATATATATATATATATATATATATATATATATATATATATATATATATATATATATACATATATATATATAATTGTAAAAACAGATTTTATATATGCATGTGTATGTGTCAAAAACACATGCATAAATGTAAACAACAAAAATAAAAAAGAAGGAAAAAAGGGAAAAAAAAAGGAGAAAAGGAAAGAGAAAAAGAGAGTGGAGGGGCAAGAGGAAGAAGAAGAAAAAAAAAGAAGGGGAAAAAGAAAAAGGTGAAAAAGAAAGAAGAGGAAGAAAAAAAGGTGGAGGGGTGAAAGGAGGAGGAAGAAGAAGAAAATAAGAAGGTTAAGAAGAAAAGCAAAAGAAGAAGAAGAAGAAAAGGAGAGAATAAAAAAGAAAGCTTTTGGGGGCGAGAGGAAGTAGAAAAAGAAAAAGAGACAAAAAAAATTGACAACCATGTTCCTACAGCCAAGGTGGGGACAACCTAGGCAGCCTAGGTGAAAAAACAGGGTCCTACTGCCTAGACCCATAAGCCTAAAAGGTGGCCCACCTAGGTGCCAGCCGCTCCGCTTTTGACAACTAGTACCATAAGCAAGTTTGTTCCTTGCATATTTTAATCCACATTTAACTATCCAGGCACCATCTGACACCTTCCCATGATGTAACTAAAATTGTCAAATTCAAGGTGGATCCAGGGAAAATAACACCTAATACAGATCAAGTACAACCTATTCTCATAGGTTATAATATCTACTTAACTAAATGGATCTATTCTATGGGTCCAGCTTCAGTGTAACAAACTCAAACCATATCAGATTTGATCATGTTAATGAGATTACATGAAAGTAATGAAATGATTCCAAATTTAGAATCAAAATTGGAATGGGTTTGTCTCAAGGTAACCTTGTTGCTGCATTCCTCCATCCACTATGAAGATCCCTCTTCCTATCCTAATCCCACTTTGTCAGAAATGGTTTTGGTTGAAAGCATGAACTGAATATATGTGAACATGCTCTTGTAGTAGTCAAATATTAAGCTACCAATGCTAATAGAAATGTGCTTTGTTCCATGATTCAATAAATAAAAAAGGAATCATAACCAAATTGAAACTGAGTGCACTTCAACATAGAACCAAGCATTCATTTAAGCATTTGCTGGAAAAACATATATACATGAGTCTATTGCAGTACATAAATCTAAGGAAGCTAAATGCCAGTGCACAAAGGGAGAAATGTTCCTAAACAAATAGATGCAAATTTACTAGCTCATAGCATTAATTATACATTTTCATCAAACACCCAGCGACACTAAATTCACAGAGGATCACTTGAACTATAAATACCAAAGCATGATACAGCATGCAAGTTTTTCTGCTACAACGGAAAATAGAGAACCAAATACCTATGCTCTTCAACCTTAAGCTACTCGTTAAAAAAGTTGATATGTTGAATTGAATAATGCGAGTACATAGACTGCTATTCCCAGGTAAACTTGTAAACATCATGTGACAGTTATATTTACATGACACTGCAAAGAATGTCATTTCTTAATATGTCAAAAATGTTAATATATCTATTAGTGAATCTCAATCTTTTAAAATCTCCTAGTTCCCATTTCATCTATTGTTATTATGTTTTAGAGAATTATGGGATAATCATTCCCTTTTACAGACATATTTGACTTTAAGAAGCCATGGGTGCTTTTTTTTTCAGGTGAAAGATGATGACCAGTGTCAAGCAAGCTGTTGTTTCCTTGACATGGATAGGTGAAAGAAGGAAACATAGGGTGTTTGAATGATGCATGACCAAATGTGTAGCATGCAATAATTTATCAAAAGACATTGTTGTTTCACATTTCAGGTTGCCTTTTTATCTACAATATCAATAGCATGAATGGAAAGAATTGAAAGTGCTTGGCAGATGTTTGATGAAATGTCTCATCATCTTCATCACTTCAGGGCTTGATGGATAATTAAGATGAGACTGGTGAGGTGGCAGGGATGATGCGATAAGGGGGATAAAAGTTCAGATAGTTAAACAAAGGGGGACAAAACAGAAAAGGGAGATGGAATGAGCTTTTCTCAGTACAGCCTCTGCAGTCTTTGGTTTTTAGAATGAAGTTCTGTCAACAGTCAATGATGCAAAGGGGTTGCGAGAAGAAGGTAATCAGATAAGAAGGGATAGTAGATTTCATAGGGCTGAGATTGGGTGGTTAGAGAGTGGCAGTGATGGAAGCAGGAATGAGTTTGGTGGGAGCATCAAAAGGTCAGATCGATGGTCCAATTCTCATGGATGTTGTTCAGCCAACACCATTCAACATTGATGTGGTACTCATTTAAATACTGCTGCAAAAGATAAAGAGTCCTGACTCCTTTAGTGACTGGTATTTTTCCGGCTTATCAGTAGAAAACATACAGTACGCCATTCTAAAACATTAAAGAGCAAAATGGTTAAAATAAATTACAACTGCTAACCGAATTCATATAAACGTGCTCTAAGATATTTCACAATATTTAAATGTCTTGCCAGATATATTAGGACCTCCTGTGTTCTAAAATATATAATCCATCAACTTACTGTGATTTAACAAGTACAATGAGAGCACCAGGATACTAACATGAGTTCAAAACTCTGGACATTCAAAATCTCAGGAAACTTTCAAGAAAATTCCGCTTCTGACATGGCCACTGAATGCAATACATTACACAAGGATACAACAGCAAATGATGACAGACATGAGATAAAACATACCTAGATGCAACAAAATAGATAAATCTAAATAAACATTCTCTATGTTTGATAAACTAATAAAATGTACACAGCAGACAATAAATTTTCATTGATTTTTATGAAGGCTTCATCATAAACATTAATGCAAGTTCACCATCCACATTTGAACCAGCGGATAAAAGATTAACATGATTTTAGAACTTATAAATGCTATAACGAAAAAATGTTAAAGAGATACTAATAACATGCCAATCAAAAAGAGATACTAGTGACATACGTTGAAGGCGCTTGAAGCAAACAGTAGGCAAGGAAAACAGCAATCATTGCCCAGATACCCCTGAGGAACCATGAAATATACAAGCATGTTACACCATGTTTTCAAGAACATATCAAGAGAAAACAACAGAAGACCAACCACAGAATAGGTAATGGTTTAGAAAAAGGAGACTAGATGTACATAACTATTAGTCTGGAAAGTGGAAACATTTCTTCCAGAGAGGTTGAACTTCTATTGTTGCAGCCGTGAACATTTAAAACATGGTTCCAAGTGGAAGCTGTTCTTTTGTAAAGTTTCCATATTTCAAAGCAAGGTAAACGGCATGGGGGGTATCCATTAACTGTAAAAGAAAATAGAGAGCATACATTTTCACAGATGTGACAACATCATGGACCAAATCCTTCTCTGGATCAAGAACTCCACTGGACCAGCTGAGAAAAGAGTAGATGATCCACATAAAAAATATTTATGTAACATCACTTACCATGAATGCAACTTAATTTTGAATCTTAGAGTTAATAATGCATCCAGAAACATATGCATGTATCTTCATGGCAGCTTCGGATAAATTAATATAGAGAAGTAAACTAAAGAAAATTCAATAAACAATCCTTTTTTTCCTATTGTTATCAGATAATATACACAGGATAAAATCTTTATGGTCCTTAACCACACTATAAAACTCTCATTGAACTAATTGTACACAAATACAATTTTAATAAGAATTATATTGGTGCAATTTACGACATCAAACATTCAAAATATTTTTTCCACCTGTAGCAGTTCAACCCCAAACATAAGGTGATGGAAGTAAACATGAAGATCACAATTCACGAACGTATTTTGCCAATGATATAGAAGGAATCACTCTGTTTCTCTGTGTGCGTCATAATATATATATATATATATAGAGAGAGAGAGAGTAATGGGTCAGTGCTAAACCCATTTGGTGCTAAACCGCATGCTAAATAGGTTTTCCAGGCTTTTTTTCATTTTATTTTTAAATTCTGACCGTACAGATGTGATCTATGTAATTGATTTTATAGGGATCAACTCTTGAAGCGTTTGATTCCGATACATGGGTGGGTTTTTATAAAGTTTGAAAAATCAATGGTCCAAAATCATTGTAAATTTTCAAGGCTTCAAACATCATTTTTTTCATCGAAAACACATGATTCAGGTGTAGATTCTTAGTAAATTAACCATGCCCAACATATTTATAGGGCCGGAACCGCATAAAAAGCACCGGAGAACCTGAAAAACCCATTTAGCATGTGGTTTAGCACCAAATGGGTTTAGCACAGACCCAAGTTTTGTATTATTTTTCTTTCAAAAATATAAAGAAACATGATTTAAAGGTTTTAAAATATAAAAGAAAAAAAATAGGAAATGCAAACTTAAAATAAAAAAATGTCAAAAATATCACAATATTTTTTATTTGCCGATATTTTGAAAATATCACGATATATTCTCAACATTATCGACAACATTTAAATTGTCGATAATATCGCAATATTTTCAAAATATTGGCGATATCGGTGACAGTATATATATGTATATATATAGAAAATATTGTGATATTATCGACAATTTCAATGTTGCCGATAATATCGGGAATATATTGTGATATTTTCAAAATATCAGCAAATAAAAAATATTGTGATATTTTTTACATTTTTTTATTTTAAGTTTGCATTTCCTATTTTTTTTGTTTCTTTTATATTTTAAAACATTTAAATCATGTTTCTTTATATTTTTGAAAGAAAAATAATACAAAACTTATTACTTTCTTAGGTTTTTTGTTGTTATTTATATGTTTTCAATTTTTAAACTCCCAAGATATTCCCGAGATTTATCAACTTTTGAAAATCTCTCTGAGAAATACCCTCACCGAGAAATTACCTTTAATGTTACAGGTGACTATGATATATATATATATATATAACACAACTCATAATCTAAAAGGTTCATTCCTTCCCCTTCAAAAAGAGGAACAAGACCCCATACATCAAAGAAACAGATGTACTATTGACAAAAGGAAAGAAACAGATGTACTATTGACAAAAGGTAATAAAGGAAATTTCCACAAAGTTAGTCAACACATGAAAAAATCTTCAGCAATACTTAAGGATAAAGAAAAAGCTAACGACCTTGAAAAACTATCATGCTGCAGTCATGTGTGTTCCAACAGATGATGAAGCCTAGACACGAAGAAGGCAAGCACAGGTCACAAAGCATGAATCTTTGGACAAAGCACAAAGCCGTATATGACATGTATGATATATATGCTTGGAGATAGTAGCTGCCATTAATGAAAAATGAAGAGGCCTTAGAGCCACATATATGACACATTTGTACAATTGCATAATCCAGAAAAAAGACATAAAACTGTCTTGTAAACCTGAAATAGCATCTGTCTGTACATAATCATAGGATAAACCTATTTTTCCTTCAAAAGCTAGAAAAAAATGCCACTGAACATAAAGAATGTAAGGAGAATGTTATAATTCCTTTTCCAGTAAGCAGGAGAATGTTATATTTGTGATGTTTTGCTATGATTGTGATATTTATCACAGATAACAAGAATTACCCCAACAAATAAAATATGATTAGACAATAAGGACGAGACTCTTCATATTAAGAGAGCACCAATATATGGAAATTAAGATTTTTTCCACATTAATGCAAAATTAAATATTTATATGTTGCAGAATTTTCTATTGATGTGGAAAACAAAACTATTACCAAGCAGCGGTGTAATCTTGCATGAGAGAGAGAGAGAGGAATTTATGGTATAATGAAAAGTGTTGGCAGACAACAAGAAAAATGTGCTAATAAAAACATAACAGAATCGGCAATAAGATATTGAGGGATGTTTAGGGCAGCACTAATAAGAGATGACATAACAAATTTCATTTAAGATGAATTTATTGTGTCACCAAGAGAAATAAGACTGCACTAGGATAGAGGTGGCATCTTATTCACGTTAAAAACACAAGGAAAGGTAGGCTAACTAAGAGTTGAGTTGGCCAGAAAAGAGAACAAGAAAGAATGCCGGTTGCTTAGGCTATAGCATCAAACAGAAACAAGAAGACAACAGCAACTTTAGAATGAAGCTTTTTGATGATGACAATGATAACAAACATTTAAAACTAAAAAAGGAAAAAAAAATTAAACTGATTATATAGCTGCTGGAATTGATTGTGAACCTTCAGATTGATCTACCAGATGCATGCATTACAGTGCGTTGAAGTTTTTCAAAATTGAAGCCAAAAATCACCATAAAGAACTATTTTACTAGGCCTAGCTCAAAAATCAGAGTTTGTCTTTTACTTCATGTCGTGCTACATAAAAATGCCATTATATTTGCACAAGGCCACATTTCAACAGTCAAAATACCATTAACAAGTAGCACATGAAAGCACAAAGTTCAGCAATCAAAAAGAAGCTTTTTATCTAAAAAGTGAAAGAACTCACATAAGAAGACAAGCACCAAGGAGCAACAAGGTGACAGTGCGAGGCTTGTATGCCCATGCAGTCCATGGATCAATATCATTAACATCACTTGACAATCTGAGATCTCTATTGGCTCTAACATTGTATCTTCTCATCTTACAAAAGCCATTGGGTTCCATAAGCATCTCTCTGAACAGAACACCTATATCCTGCAAAGGAGAGAGAGAGAGAGAGAGAGCTTAACATTATAATGCAATCATCATCAAAAGAAGTGTTCACAAAGATTATTTTCCTTAGCAACTAGAATTCATTCCCTCTATGACAGAATAACTGATTGACTGAAAACGCAAAAAACATATTAGATTATCTCAAGAATCTCAATAAACGAGTAGACTATGTAACACAAGCACGTCAACAAGAGCAGCATAGACATTTTGACCTTGCACGTACTGGAACCAAATCCTGCTGATTATTTAGTTCATGCATGGGTGGACGCATACGTATATCCGTACATATCAAGGTAAATACCCAGGCATACTTTGTTCTAGTACCAGTACACACAGATGTGCATGCATTGTGGTGTGCTGAAGATATATTGACTGAACATCATACAAGAATGGTGATGCTTTTCATTTCTCATAAGGAAATCCCACAACTGTGCAAATTAATCACAGAAAGACTGAAGCATTCAAACCGATTAGAAGGTTGGTTAGATATTATATTGTTTAACTATTAAATTAGAAGATCATCTTGCTTAACAAATTTGAAGCAGCATCACCATCTAGTTGTTTGTAAAGTGACTTCTAAAATAATGCTGTAGATTTACAGGGACAAGAAAGAAATCATGAGAATTGCATTTATAGTAACAAAGGGATCATTTTGTCCTAATTATGTAGGATCCAAACTGTGTATTGATGCACAGAATAATATTCTTTGTGCACTCTGTGAGAAGTAGATCATGCCTGGACACCAACACACTATCTTTTTCGGCTCAGGATATTTGGCTGTTACCAGTTGAAAGTGCTAATTCAACAAAATTCCACTAGTCTTGCACTATGAGCACATCATTTAAAATAATTTCCAATTATAAAAAATATTGAAAATTTTTGTAGTTTACACTGGGGACTAAGTTGGATTTTCACATAGAACTGAAATTAAAACACTTTCAGTGTGAGGATTTACGACTCAAATCCAAACATTCTGTTGTTGCATGGGCTAAAAGCAAGGGGGAAATGAGAATGTGTCCAAAAATATGTGAGTGTTCTACTATAAATGGAACAAATAGAACAAAGGATACAAATGGAAATAATGCGTTTATAGTAGGGAAATTGTCGGTGATATGATTTTCATCTATATAAAATGGCAAAAAGAGAGAGAGAGAGAGAGAGATTAGTGTGCGACTCGTAGCGACTAAAAGAAAGAATTAGACCTTACCTAACCTAATATAAATTAACAGCCAGCTCTTTGCTTCATATTCTTGAGATCCAAGGAATTGATCATTGTATGAGACAATAATCATATAGATGTAGCAACTGATCCTTTTTCAATAAAGTAAAAATGAACCTTGGTTGATTATGTAAGTTGTGAAGCCACAATAGAAGGATGCGGGTGAATGGAAGGATGAATGAAAGGGAGAAGGGGAAGAGCAATTATATTATTCCAATGTGTATGGTCTAGGAATCACCTCAGAAAGGGCACTGTGAAGAGAGAGAGAGTCCAACATATGAACAGGAGCATTAAAACCATAACACAGGAAGAAGGGGCAACAGTGGGACATCCTGAACTGTTGTGGTTCAATCACATTCTGGGTCAAGCATATTCCTGTACCCTATAGATGATCCTTGTTCACATCTCAAACAGAATATCCTGATTTCAAATCAAAAGCAGAAACCCCAAAACACACAAAAAGAAAAAAAAAAGGATTTCAGACCACAAATTGCTCAGTTTTCTCTGCCATAACCAACTAAACATGTTTAAAAAAGCAAATAGTTATAACAAAAAAAAACGAATGCGTAACAACCGTGCATGACATTAACCATTTAAAAGCATTAATTCATAATTTGCATTGCTCAATATCCTACATAAACAAGATATTATGCATGACCAAGAAACAACTTTTAGGCGATTAACTCCCCCTCCTTAACTTAAAACGAAACTAAAAGCCAATAGATTTTGCAAAACAATAAGTTATCTCACCACTTCAATTTCTACAACCCTCTTCAACTAATATGATTACCAACAACCACTATCTTTAATGAAGATGATTAGTGGTAATCAAGTTTTGAAACACCACTTAAACAAAAACATGCATACAAGTAGCACAAATTACAACAGAAGCAGAAGAACAAAGCCACTATTTTCCTCATGAACAAACTAAAAAAGAAACAACTTTAAAATCGAAATAAATCACAAATAACTATCAACCAGCATACACCATCAATGGTTCTCATCAAATAATGAACGATAGACAAGAACATCAGATGAGAAACACATACGACGTTAATGGGTAGTCAAAAGTAGCGTCTTCGCTTCTTAAGGGACCCCGAGAGATAGAGAGAGAATGAGATCATATCACCATCACATCTTTCAGTATGATTTACGAAGGCCCCTTGCCTTTTCTAAACACGTTTAGGGGACGCCGACAGGTCCAGCCGAGCCGTCGGATCAACGCGCCAAGAGGATCTTCGCCGTCCAGCCGTCCAAGATCTTCAAGGAGTTAAAGAGGGAGATAGAGTCGCTGTTGCAGGGCGTACACACTGTAGAGAGAGAGAGAGAGCGGGAGAGAGAGAGAGAGACGGGTTTTTTTTGGAGAGGTTTTGTAGAGAGAGAGAGAGAGCGTGCGTGTGCGCAGGTAATAGTAAGGTGCTGAGCTGGTACGGCGGTCAAAAGACCCCTCCCCAACAACCTCTCTCTCTCTCTCTCTCTCTCTCTCTTTTTGTGCTAATGACAATTATGACTCGCTGGTACGAAAATGGTCATGTCCTTCTGGTTATTCACTGTCATGTCCCTCCCTCCGTTGTCCTCGTCGATGCTCGGACTAGAATACGGGCTAAATGGGATCCACAGCGAATCGGTTATGGGTCTTGGTTTGATGGCAAAGGCCTAGAGAGTTTAAGAACCTAGTCGCAAATCTCGTTCTCAGGAAAATCTTGGGAAGGAAAAATCTCACAATATTTTTATGTCAAAAAGTATAGTTTTTTTTTTGAAAAAAAAAATATTGATATTTGTAAAATTCTAAACTTTATTAAAATATATATTTTTGGAAGAAAGCAAAATTTTATTTTACCGCGAGATATTACCTTGCTAGAGAACCCTAATAAGGAGATTTTTGATAGGGGTGTAATCGGGTGGGGTTCAGGTCGGGTCTTATCAAAACTGATTCTGAATTGGGTCTAAAAGTAAGACCCCCAAACCAAACCCAATCTAATTCGAATTCAAATTCGGGTACATCTAAAAACTATAGACCCATATGGGTTAATAGGTTTGAGCATAAATCGGGTCAAGTCTTTAGTAGACCTATTTTGATTCAGGTCGGGTTCAGGTATGGGTATGATTGAAAAAAGTAGGCCCATATAGGTTAACGGGTTTGGATATTAACGGTTCGAGTCTTAATGGGTTTTGGGTTTCAACTCAATTCTGGATATGATTGTTGTTCTAGACCAAATTACCTGCCAATAAAAAATATGTAAATTAATAGAATCAACTGTTTATTAAGATAATTATATGCTAACAAAATAGAAGCTTAATAATTATTCTAAATAATATCAAAATTTGAATTTAAAAATAATATATTCATGTCAGCAAACATTTTAAGTTAAACAAAAAAGCCAATGATGTATCATTTTTTAAATGTATCAAATTCAATGCATTCTCTAGTATTATTTCCACGACAAAAAGGCGATTGAAAGTATACGCAAAAATGAATTAAAGTTTACATTACTAAAATACCATGCATATTAATTCTAAGTTTATCAACATCTATAATAATGTTTAATTGAATATATAATATTTACCAATTAGAATCTTTCAAATGGATCGATTATGAAGCTGATTCTCGTACAGGTTGGTTTAGGTATATAGTCGGGTCAAGTACGGGTCAGTTTGGGTTTAGGTGTATAATCGATTTGGGTACAAAGTGGGTTTGGGTACATAATCAGGTCAGTTCTGTTTTAAAAATATAGAAAACCATTTGGGTCTGGTTATATAATCAAGTCGAGTCCGTTCGAGTTCAGGTCTTAATTTACAATACCCAAGACCCGACTCATTTTCTCTATTTTAGACCTGACTCAAACTCATGGGTCCACTAATATCAGTTTGAGACAGGTATAATTATAGGTTTGGGATATCAGCTAGGGTCGGCCATACTCAACCCAATTACACCCCTGATTCTTGGCATTGGTTTATGGTCCAAACTCTTGGTTTGGTCGACTTGGTAGTGGACTCGATCAACAATGCGGTTCAATTGTGTCCATAAATGACTCGGGTCTTGAGTGGCCGAGTCCTGAGAATTCAAAGTTTCTCTAGACCTAAGTCAACTATAAGCCCTTGTTCACAAGGCTTGAAATTTAGTTTTTTCTGCATTTCCTAAACGTAGTATATAGTACAGCACCGTAACAGCCAGTTCTTGGTTGTCCAACCAAATAGGGATGTAAACGGTTCGGATTAGGATCAGATATGACCAATACCATTGGATAACCGGAATCGAATTTAGATGGTGAAAAAATCATACCATAGCTTTTTTTACATGTAATCGGATTAGGATATACATCAAATCCAGATATCTGTCGGATTTAGCAGCAAAAAAACAAAATCAACCACAATACATTTTTATTGATTAAAAATTAAAAAACCCATTTCCTTGTGTTTTACAGTTTTACTGTGAAAAAAAAAAATTGAACTTACGTGCCCAACTAGTGTGGCAATTCGAATCGTACTCGTAAATAGTCGTTCACTTTGCATTTTATAAAGAGATGGACACCAAAAATCAACAGAGCTGCATACCAGATTGCTTGATTTGTAATAATGACCAACTTTGGGGGGCATTTTACAGCCACGTAAAAGAAAGAAACAGAGATTGAGGATTACGAGTAGAGGGGACAAAAAGTAAGCGCTAAGTAATAAAGAGTTTGGGAAGAGAAAGACGGTCGCTTTCCTTCTGACAAACACAAACACAACACAGTCTGCACAATGTTTCATATGCTCATAATGATTGTCATCATTGTATATTGCATGGAAGCGCCAGTTCTACCAATTAATATATTTCCCATGTAATCACTTTCCGATAAATATTTCCTAAAGATCTCTCCATGATTCATCATTGATTAATAAAAACCCTCATGAAGCTGGTGTGCTCCCATCCAATTCTAGCACCCGTTTTCTTAAGGATACCCCTTAGTAAATTATGCCATTTTTTTTTTAATTGGGTTTGCTCTTATCTTGTACAATTATATGAAATTAACCCAAGATGGCCTAAAGGATAGGGTTATCGTACCTCAAGCAAACATAGCAGGGACTGTTCACAGATGCTTGCCATCTCAATGTGTTAAAGATTTAGATAAACTTTTTTTTTAAAGGCAAGCTGGGGTTAGGAAGACCCCACCAGTTACACAACGCACCATTGGGTTTTGAACTTGCAACGTCCCAAAACATGGTGACTTGCACCAACAGCTTATACCAAACAAGTCCACCCGTTGGTAAAGATTTATATAGACTT
Organism: Nuphar pumila; assembly: GCF_984573655.1. Classification (NCBI taxonomy): domain Eukaryota; kingdom Viridiplantae; phylum Streptophyta; class Magnoliopsida; order Nymphaeales; family Nymphaeaceae; genus Nuphar; species Nuphar pumila. The sequence goes on along the minus strand of NC_143258.1, from coordinate 88,948,036 downwards.
GTCAAAAGCAAACTTGGCCAAAGATTGTACTTGTTTGTTTTATTATCTTTGAGTATCCTTTTGGTTGAGATTAGAACCCCACGCTGCTATTGTACGTGTATTCACGGAAGCAGATGAGGTCATGAGCGTTTTTGCTCATGCAGACATCGTGGCCGGACGCTCATGTTCAGCATGACCTGATCTGCTTCCTGTATTCACATTATATGCAGTGTGACTCGAGATAGGTGTGGTGTTCATGTCTCAACTATGTTGAGATGGATGGTCATCAACAGTGGAGCTGCATGCTAGGCGTTGCTGCGTGAAAAATGATATGTACATACATTTATAGCTTTTAAGCTCCCAATGAACAGGTCCCACCATGTCAATTCTAATGGAGGAACATCTTTCCTGTCAAGAAAGTTGCTCCTGCAGGAGGGTCCGATTTCTTTCATGGATGAAGGCTTCACAACGTGTAGCCACAGAACTTTCATTCACACCATACAAGCATACTTTTAGGCCTTCGTTTGTTTGATGCAATTTACATGAGAACCTTGATATAATCCTTTCTCACCATGAATGAAACAAACATTAAATCATCACGGTGGAATAGTGTCATGCTGGCATAAGTGTGCCTCAGGTTTTTCCACCATCAACCACTTTATATATATATTCATTCATACTTTCCTACCTATGAAAGTTTTCACATGAAAAGCCTTCATATAGGCTGAGCTTTCCATATTTTTTTAGATATCGGTATCCATTCCCATGTAAAGCCCTTCCTTTACACGGGAATGAAACAAATGAGGCCTTAGAGCATGTTTGATTCATGGAAAAGTAGTCATTTTCAAATTTAAAAAAAAAAAAGCTTATTTTCGAGCATCTTGAAACAAAAATCTATGAGAGAAAGCTCATGATCCCTCTTTTCCAACGAAAGGCCTTTCTCATTCAAGTAGCTAGGTGGGGAAGAACTTTCTTCCGAAGGGGGGAATGCAGTGTGATTTCCTGAACCACGTTACCTCTGTTCTCATGAGAGAGCGTTCCCTCCTCAGCCTTGCAACAAAAGGGCCCTTAGATGCATGTAATGGGAACTTTAGCATAGTGCTCTCTCTCTTACATTCAGATCAGATTCGGATATGGCATTTTACATCGAATCTGTATTCAGATTCACGAAGAATCCAATCTGTTTGAACTTGGATTGGGATTAAACCCTACTTTTAACATCTCATTCGGATCAATGTCCGACCCTTTTGCATCGATGCAAAAATCGTAGTTTCCGTCCAAGGTATTCTTGTAAATTACCCAACGACCACCCATAAGTCCACGCAGCTACGAGCCCCGCACGTTATCGTCACTAGGGGAGGCCCCGCCTTGCCCCGTTTGGACAGGGGATGAAGGGTATGAAACGGGGACGAAGGTTAAAATCCATCCCCGTTCCGGGATGAAGACGGGGATGGGCGTACACTTTTCCACGCTCTGCTCCGATCCCTGCCTCATCCCCGCCCTCACCCACTTTTCCCCGCAATAGCCCTGCCTCATCCCCGTTTGAACCGGGGATGTAGGACATGAGATGGGGATGAAGGTGGGGGTGGAGGTTAAAATTCATCCTCGTGCAGGGATGGAGGTTCTAATCTTGAGGCGGGGCGGGGGCGGAGACATTGTCCCCCGCCTCGCCCCGTTTGGACTGGGGATGAAGGGTATGAAACTAGGATGGAGGTAGAGACGAAGGTTAAAATCCATCCCCATTCGGGGACGAAGGCGGGAATGGACGTACACTTTTTCACGCGGTGCCACAATCCCTGCCTCATCTCATCCCCGCTCCGCCCAGTTTTCCCCGCAATAGCCCCACCCTGCCTCGCCTCATCCTCATTTGAATCGGGATGGAGGACATGAAACGGGGACGAAGGCAGGGATGGAGGTTAAAATTCATCTCCCAGGATGGAGGTTCTCGGGGAGCCGGGTGTGTGTTGGAGACCTTGTCCCCCGCCCCGCCCCGCTGCCATCCCTAATCGTCACATCACCAATCATTAAACCACAAAGAACGGAACGGGGGGACAGTACGTCCTCACGCCATTTTGTTAAAAGAAACTGAAGATGAGGGTAGTTTGGTAAAATAAACTAAGATGCGAGCCAAGCCGGTACAGCGCGCCCACGTCGCTTTCTTGGTGGGGGCACAAATGTGCCTTCCCGTAACGCCGCGCCTCCATTTATTGTTGGCACGCCACCCGTGGGAGGTTTGACTTGTCCCGCCCCGTGCGTACTTTTATCTGACGAAAATGCCCCCACGGTTGCCCGAGTACAGTGATCAGGATTCAGATATTCGTACCTTTATCAACTTTCTGCATTCGTCCAATCCAAACATGGCGATCCGTGTTCAGATTTTGTAGGATTGGGTTTTTCCGGAAACTTCATGTGGATCTTGCTCTTTTTTTTTTGATAATCCAAGGGAAAACCCCATTATTGACCCGTTGGCTGATCTCGTGGTAAAACCAATGTTGTCAGTATCGGTGCCAATAGGCTTGAATCGGCCGTTTTGTATCTCATCGGCAGAAAAATAGATATGATACTAACTTGAATTGGCTATTTTTTAATGAATATAGAAAATAATTAAAATTATTTTTTAATATTATTTTAATAGTTTTAACACTTTTTAATTATTTTTTAGCTGATTCAGAATGATTCACTTGAGAATCAGTATGGGCCGATTCACCTGAAACGTTGGCCAAACGATCGATTTTGACAACATTGGGTAAAACCCTTGAGGTACCCCCAATCCACCTTTAACAGTGCAAATGGATCGAATTAGTTGAGATTCATGCTCAATTCATTATTATGTATATGAATCTGAGATAGAAATTAAATGTATTTTTGGATCAGGCTTGGACTCATGTGGTTGAACATTTGGATTCGGACTTATGGTCAAGATCAAAGATTCATCGGACACATATCCAACCCATTTGCAACCCTAATCAAAACAAAACCCCAAACTCCCGACATATATAACAAATATTGGCAATATTTTGAAAATATCATATTTTCGTTAGTTCAAAAATTGATACATTTCAAGAGAAATATCACTTGTTCAAAATGGCACCCTTTTTGAAATATTGCATTTTTATTGTGATACTAACACGATAGAAGCGCTTTTTTATTTATTTTTTAATTTGTTAAGAATTGTGTGTGTGTGTGTTTGACTTCTATATACAAATAAATTTTTGAATTTTCTCAAAAAATAAAATTTTTAATTTACTGACTACAAGATTTTCTCCACCGTGATTTTCTAGGGAATGAAATTAGTTAGTGACATTGATCCGAGCCCCATCATGTCCATTTACTTATGGGATTCTAAGGGGCTTGCATATCTTCCTTAAAAAGAAAAAAAAAAGATTGGATATCGGACCTTAACCCGACCCGTTGACAGTCTCCTGCCCGCGGGCAGCAGGGCGACACATGGGCTTTTAATTTTTAGGGGAAGGACGGTCAACACTCAAACACTGCCCGAGAGTGGTGACGCAGACAAAGCCCAAGTAAACAAAAAAGCAGAATTCCAGAGAAAAGGGCTCTCGCTTTCCCAACCTCCCATTTGGCAATAAAGGACGCCTTTTAGCTGGAAAGGATCGGAAGTCTCTCTCTCTCTTTATTTTCCCTTTGTCGTGACACATTCAACTCTACCAATGATACCTTGTTATGGCCACCATCTTTGTACCACACCCCTATTGCAACAGTTGTTTGTATTAATGCATCTTTTGCACTGTTTGAGGGTTAAATGACCCCCTACCCTACAGGATTAGGATTGGAGAGAGTGAAATGACCCCCTACCCTACAGGATTAGGGTTGGAGAGAGTGAAATGACCCTCTACCCCCAAAGGATTAGGGTTTGGTTTTTTTTTTAGGGTTGTATGGCTAATGTCACGTATCTTGTTCTCTCAAGAAATCTGTATGAACTCCAAAACCGTGAACTCTCAACCGTTTATTGAGTTGGAGAGACTTTACTTTTTTTTTTTACACGGCCGCCTTACGGTTGGGTGGATGAAATGAAAAAGTGCAATTGGAGTATTGTTCGAAGGGAAAGTCATTGCGGTTGAAGGGAAAGTTTTATAGGACGACTATTAGGCCCGCTTTACTATATGGTACTGAATGTTGGGCTGCCAAGAGACATCGTATTCAAAAAATGAGTGTAGCTGAGATGCGTATGCTGAGATGGATGTGTGAAAATACAACAAAAGATAAGATTCGGAACGAGGAGATACGTAAGAAGGTAGGTGTTGCACCCATTGAAAATAAGATGAGAGAGAATCGTTTACGGTGGTTTGGACATATTCGACGAAGGCCTAATGATGCTCCAGTTAAAAGGATGGAGAAATGGGAAAATATATTAGTTAAAAGAGGTCGGGGTAGGCCTAGGAAGACATGGATGGAGGTGATAGGAAAGGATATGAATGCTTTGAACCTCACCGAGAACATGACATTGGATAGAAATGATTGGAGGAGAAGGATTCATGTGGAAGACCCAGAATGATTTTGTTTTTTGGTTCATATTGCCGACCCCAATTGTTTTGGGATGAAGGCGTAGTAGTTGTTGTTGTTGTTGTACGGAGAGATCGCCTTCAGGATTAGTGAACCTAGTCGTGTTGACTCTGCCTGCCGTACTTACGATCACTGCCCTAGCAGTGTAAAACGCCATAGGCTTATCCCTTCTTACCCCTTCTGAGAAATCGTCATGCTTCGGGTTGCGCAAGGAGTGACGCCCATGAGATTTTAACTTAGACCACCTGCCTAGCAGCCTAGCCCCATCCCACTGCACCAAAAACCCCATTGTAGGGAGAGACTTTCTTGGATTTGTGCAGAAGTCATGAATGAAGCAGAGGCTAAAACACGTGAAATTAAAGTGCATTTTGCAGTCACATTCCAAGAAAGCTTGGAAGGGAAGCATGTGGCTGACAGTTGGGAGCAATGCTGCCAGAATCACATCGGACCCTGAACCGATTTTCAAAACAGAATCGAGCTGAATGGCCAATTTTTAACGAGAAAATGGCACGTATTAGAAATTTGTTTTAAACTTTTTTAAAAAATTTATTTAAAAATGAGCAGTTTCGTAGCTATTTTTTGCCGATATGATACAAATCACTGATTTGCAGCGATACCAGCTAGCAACATCGGTTGGAAGTTCCTATCATAATGCATGGTTACTTCACGGTGGGATTCGCCACAAATACTAGCTTGGCTTAATAATGTTTTGAAAATCTTAGTTTATCTTGAAAAATACTAGTATACTGAAAATTATAAATAGTTTTGATCATGTTAATATCGTCATTAAGCATGACATTTTCAAGATAGGTGACACTTTTAAAATATCACAATTTTCATGATTATATCAGTTTGAAAAATATTTTCAAAATAACCGTAGGTGATATCTGTGACATAGAGAGGGGCTATGGAACTTTATTTCACCATGGCTTGTAGGACATCCTTGATTGAAGGGACTGAGAGTAGGCTGTCCGACTATTGAAACCCTCACAGTAGTGGTCCTATAAATAGGTTCTTCAATCTTTGTATCAAGGACAGCTTTTGTTGGCAATGCCTGTCCCTAGCAATGATCAGGCTGGACCATGCCCTACTCTCATTTTTTCCCTATGCGGTAAAAGCTTACTCCAACTTGTTTTTACAGCATTTTTCCCAATTTTGCAAATTATAAGAGTAGAAAAAAAAGGAAGGTCACACCTTGTGGGGTCTCATACTTCAAGGTGCTATACGATGGATCTCGAAAGAACCACTTATTGGATGCGGCCATGGACGATCCAAACAGCTTTTCGATGGATGCGGGTTGTCAACGTTCGACTCAACCAATCAATGCTCTCAATAAGCTCACACCAGAATGTTGAATGGTGAGCACAACCCTTGAACTCAAAGAGATATATCACACACATATGTGGCACTAAACAACCATTTATGCCCCCATCAAGCATTCATAGCCCTATCTTATTTATAGGGAGATTTTGTGGAGGTCTATAATGGACACAAGTGAAAATCCCTAATGGGCATGAATGGGCAGTTATGAGACCTTATAACAGTCTTGTAACCTCCAAAACCCAAAAGCCACATAGAAGAGCCTACGTCTTCCCTTGATGGACCCATGTCAATATGGGTCACCTTCGGTTGGACCCGCTCTATAAGTCCAATATTCTCTCACTTGACCCATTGACACAAAAAAGTATATTTTTGGGATTATTTACCCTTATCTCAATTTAATTTTCATGTGGGTTCACATGCTATCTTGTATTACAAGAATGAATCATGCGAGTCATGGAGATGAACATCTCTATATGAGATGTCATGTTTTCATGTACTACATTATTATTCATTTTCAGTGTTTAGCATGTTAAAAATATTTTTATGAATAGGTTTGTCTCTAACCCATTATGTTGGTCTTTTTTAATATTATTATTTTGTTATTCTCTCTTCTTAAATGAGAGATACTTCATACAAAATCAGCAATGCACAAAACTATAGAGAATAAATTTAGTTTCATAAATGTGATCACATATAACCATAATGTATTGTTATACATAAGAAGAAATCAAATAGACTCATCCTCATAACATGCGAAGAATATAATCCCGGTGCTAGCCGTTTAGTAAGAGAATCTAAAGTCATTTTCTTTGCAGTGATTGTATCAATACACACTAAATGATTCTCAGTTATTTCTTTAACAATAAAGTACTTTAACTCTTTGTCGAAATGAGGTAAAACTCTTATTATTATTCAAGAAGAACACAACAACTTCCTTATCACACAAGGTCTTCAGTGAGCTTTTAATAGAATCCATAATACCAATACCTGAAATAAAGTTCTTAATCCTTATGCCTTGAGATAAAATCTTGTATAAATTAATAATTTTTGCCCCAATAACTTTTAGAAATTCCTTCATTGTCTTACAGTGAGATATGACATCTCTAATATTCTTAGTCACTCGTGATTGCAAAAGCAACACGTTAAAACTATTTGAGTACTCCCACTTCTCAAAGACAGCCGTCTGAGTGCTCTCACTTTTCATACACAACCTTTTGATGAGTTATGCTATTCTCTATATGAGTGAGAGATTAATTGCTCTATACGAGATTCATATAAAAAAGGTAAACATGAGACCTTTTATTATTTACATTTTCTAAGACAAGTATAATAGAGGCATTGTCATTCCACTTTGGTGAAAATAATAATACTAAAAGTTGTTTTGCCTTCTCAATTCTTAAGGAATTGACTTCAATTGATAAAACTAGTATATCATGTAACTTGAAGTAATTTGGCACGGTACCTTTGAATACGAACATTCTTCATGGGTTGGTGTACACATCTATTATTATACCCTGTGTGAATTTAAAATACAATGACCTACCTTTAGGTATAATTATTGTTTCATAAAGTCATATACAATCTCAATAGCAAATTTCAATCTCAATATGATCCAAGAAACCCTCAATAAACAAAAACTTGGGCCACTTTAGTGATAACCAGAGTGAGTTGATTGAAATCTTTTACTGCAAGTTCAAGTAAAGTATGTCATAACACAAATAAAGTACACATTTCTAATCTCATGCTTAAATAATCTTAGATAATTCAAAAAACAACATGAAACATGTCTTATATCATGTTAAAGTATCAAAAAGTATGAGATTAATGACATGCATTTACGAGTCCTATCTGAGATTAAGGTCTTAAAACTGCCCAAACATGTCCTTAAAGATCTTGAACCAGTCAATAAAAGCTTTGAATTTGTCATAAAAACTCTCAACTAGTCTAGAAAATCACTGAACTGGTCAGGAAAACTCCTGAACTGGTTAGAGGAGGCCTAAACTCATCTCATAAACCATTGAACCGGTCCCAAAATGAACAAATCAGTCTCTAAAAATCCAAAATCAATCTCAAAATACTTGAATCGTTCTAAAAAACTATTGATCTGGTCTCATAAACCACTAAACAAGTTTTCAAGATGCCTGAATTGGTTTCAAAATGTCTGAACCAGTTCCAGAAATCCCAGATCCAGTCTTAGAAACCCATGAACTGGTCCCACAAGGACCGTATCGATTCCTATACCGGTTTTGTCCTTAATGGGGTTAAAGAGTATGGTTCTAGACTTGATCTAACACATGGTTGCTGACCCGATCCACCCTGAAACAGTAATGGGTATCAAATCAGGTTTCAATGGGTCTGGACTAAACCTGATGCACCCAGACCAGGTTCGATAGGGTCGGACTCAGACCCGTGCACCCAAAACTCTAATGGGTATGAGTTTCAGACCGAGTTCGACTGGGTTAGACTTAGACACAATCAACTAGGCACCCCAATGGGTCTGGATCACAGATCGGATTTGATTGAGTCAGACTTAGATCTGGTTTACCCAGAGCACCAACGGGTTCGAGTCTCAGACCAAGTCTGACCGGATCAAACTTAGACCCGGTCCACCCAAAAACCCTAATGGGTCTAGGCCTTGAACCAAGTTAGACTTAGACCCAATCCACCAGGAAACGCAATGGGTTCGGCTCCTGGGTTGGGTGAGACTGAGTCAGACTCAAACCATTCCATCTAGAACCCCAATGTGTCCTAGTCCTAGACCGAGCCTGACTAGGTCAAACTTAGACCCAATCCACCTAGAACCCCAAGGGATCCGGGTTGGACTGGGATAGACTTAGACCGGTCCACCTAAAACCCACAACAGGTCCATGTTCTAAACCGGGTTGGACTTAAACTCGGTCCACTCAAAACCCCCAATGGTTTTGGGTCTCGGATTGAGTTCGACTTGGTCAGACTCAGACCTAGTTCACCTGGAAGCCCAACGGGTCTCGGTTTTGAACTGGGTCCGACCGTGTTTCAGTCTTGGTCCACCTGAAACCCACTTACTAAGTTTGAGTTCAAATTGGGTGTCTCTAGGGTGTGCTCAAACCTGATCCTCCTGAAAACCCGTAAACGGGTTTGGGTCTGATCGGGTTGGGCATGGATCCTATCCACTTAGAACCCCTAATGAGTTCGGATCATGGATCAGATCCTATTATGTTGGGAAAAAGGTTGGTCTGCCCAAAACCCTCAATGAGTTTGGATCCTAGGCTGGGTCCAACTTGGTCGAACACAGACTTGGTCCACCAAAAACCCCTAACAGGTCTGAGTTAGACATAGACCCTGTCCACTCGAAACTCCAACAGGTCAATGTCCTGGACCGGGTCGGACACATACTTGAAACCCCTTAATGGGTTCGGGAATGCTGTTCCCAAAATATAGCTTACCCAAATTTTCAAATGATAACGAGGTCTAAACAAAAGTTGCCCCAAATTTATTTGTGAATAACTTTTGTTTTAACACCGTTGCTGAATTTCTTGCTGATTCATCGTAAAATGCAAATCAAGACACATGACTATGCTTAGACAGAGTTCTGCCAGAATTCTGTAGAGCTATCGAAAAACATGTTGAAACCCCCCAACATAACTCCAACGATGCTCAAATAACTCAGACAAGATCCTCACACATCAATGAACTCAGATCCACTGGTGGGTCATCGATCCTCCATCAGAGATGGCCAAATCAACAGTCACCGATGGACAACCAATGTCAGCCAACCGAATGGCTGGCTAAAATGACTGTGGCAGGCGGTGGGTCTCTTGTCAATGCTTTCCCCGTCATCGTCTGACATCCCAAAACCAAATGGGTACGGTGAAAGAGAACAAAGCCAACAAAATTTTTTGGCAAACACCGTATGGATGCCAACACACCCACACCCCAAATATCGAAGCAGGTTATATGTTCCCCCCCCCCCCCCCCCGAACAGGGCAGTTAGCTACATCTCATGATCGGGGGTCCCAAAGAGCACCACGTATGTAAGCATGTGCGTCTCGTATCCCCATGTTTGTCAGCATTAATTAGTGTTGGAGTTTGATGCGATTGCAAAGACTTAAGTACCCTCTCCTCCATTGGTGCAAAAAAAAATGACGGCTCTTGAAAATGAGTGCTAGTAAAGACTTAAGTGCCCCGAAGATGATTATTTAAGACCCAGTCTCTGCACTGCAGGATTATCCGAGAAAGAAATCTCCCCTGGAGGAGGCCATGAACATCAACCCTCTTACTCTCTCTCTCCCTTCTATTTCTGTTTCTGTGCACATCCATTAGAAGATCATACATTGCTCCATCAAGCACCGACTGACCTGCACATTGACTGTTGTGGAGCCTGATTCAAAGTTTTTACCCTTACAGGAGGAGGGTTTGGGTGCTCATCTCAGCGTGGGTAGCATCATTCAACTTTCACTCTCTCTCTCTCCCTTCTATTTCTGCTTCTGTGCACATCCATTAGAAGATCATACATTGCTCCATCAAGCACCGACTGACCTGCACATTTACTGTTGTGGAGCCTGATTCAAAGTTTTTACCCTTACTGGAGGAGGGTCTGGGGGCTCCTCCCAGCGTGGGTAGCATCATTCAACTTGAAGAGTTGTGGAGTGTGATTTAGAGTTTTTACCCTTACAGAAAGAGGGGTCTGAGAGCTCCTCCCAGTGTGGGTAGCATCATTCAACTTGAAGAGTTATGGAGTCTGATTCAGAGCTTTTACCCTTACAGAAGGGGGGTCTGAGGGCTCCTCCAAGCGTGTTCATGGCCTTTTGCCCTTACAGAAGGGGGGATTTACATTTCGTAGAACACCCGTCACCGGAACGAGATGAACACCCGTCACCGGAACGACGGCTCCGCTGAGACCTCCTCGCTAGGGAGAGGAAGACGATGTGGTGGAGCTTCTGCTGGCCATCCTCAGCGCGACTGCACCGACTGGGTTGCTGTCGAGGAGGAGGGCGAGAACGGTGACTCTTAGCTTGGGCAATCTTTCTTTTGATGATTGTGGTTGTAATGTATCGTTGAAGTTAAAATGGGGAATGAAATGACAATAGAAATTGCTGAAAATTTACAAAAATAAACTAGACTCAATAACGAAGACACCACTTTTTACGGATTTGGAATATGACCTCCGGTTAGGGAGATATGGCTCTGACAAGTTGGTCCTAATTTGCGGAAGACACTACAAATCGCTATAGCGATTTGCGGAAGACACTACAAATCGCTATAGCGATTTACGGAAGACACTACAAATCGCTATAGTGTTTCGCGATTTGCGGAAGACACTACAAATCGCTATAGCGATTTACGGAAGACACTACAAATCGCTATAGCGTTTCGCGATTTACGGAAGACACTACAAATCGCTATAGTGTTTCACGATTTGCGGAAGACACTACAAATCGCTATAGCGATTTACGGAAGACACTACAAATCGCTATAGCGTTTCGCGATTTACGGAAGACACTACAAATACTACAAATTGCTGTAGGAAAGCCCGATAATACTACAAATCATTGTTGGAAGGCCCAAAAAAAATTTGGTTCGGAGGGCGCTGCCCCCCGCCAGGGGCGTTGCCCCCTGCCAGGGGCGCCCCCCTAGTCCCCCCTTCTATAAGGGCAAAAACTCTAAATCAGGCACATAAGTAGAGAGAGAAGGGAGAGAGAACCCTTTACCTCCCTTGATTTCTTCTTTACAGAGAGAGAGGGTTTACAGTGTTTTACGAAGAAGGAAGAAGAAGAAGATGACGATGGAGCAATGTACGATCGTCTGCTGGATGTGCACAAAAGTAGAGAGAGAAGAGAGAGAGAGTGAGAGGGTTGATGTTCATGGCCTTCTCCAGGAAGAACTCTTTGTTTCCCTTGATTTCTTCTCTAGAGAGAGAAAGGGTTTTACAGTGTTTTACGGAGAAAGAAGAAGAAGACATGTTTGTCTTTTTTTTTAACAGAAAAAGAAGAAGACTTTGAAGAGTCAACATCATCCTCGATTTTCTGGATGAAGGACATGTTTGTCCTTTTTTTGAACTATTTGTTTTTTCTTTTTTGAATAAAGGACATTTTTGTCATTTTCTCAAACCATCACTTTATGAGAAGAATAGCAATAAAGGGTACTTAAGTCTTTGCAACAACACCAGAGTCCGATGCAAAGTTATGTCAACATACACAGGAATACGAGCCCCATGTGCTTGTATACGTGGTGCTCATTCAAAGCCCCGAACACAGGCGTGGGATTCAGTTAATCATCGGGGGCGAACATACACCACCCTCTCCCCAAATATGCATGCAACGAAAGCGAAAGCGTGATGTGGGCTCATAACCCAATGTTAGTATAAAATAGTTTGCAGAAGAATCACTTACTTGATGCGGCCATGGACTATCCAAATAGCGCTTCAGTAGATGCGAGTGGTTGGCATTCTCCTCAGCTAATTCACACCCTCAATGCTCACAAGTCAAAATGTCGAATGGTGAGAAGGACCCTTGAACCCAGAGAGAGATAGATCACATATGTGGCACTCAACAACCATGTATGCCCTCCTCAAGTATCCACAGAGGTCTCATATTTATATGGAGATTTGGTAGAGGTTCATAATGGGCACTAGTGGAGGTCCATAATAAGCACGAATGGGACCTCATATGTCCTGTAACCTCCAAAACCCAAGAGCTATAGAGAAGACTCTACGTCTTTCCTTGATAGACCCATTTATATATGGGTCACCTCTGATTGGACCCGCTCCATAAGTCCAACAATATATGGAAAGACAGGGTAAAACTGGTCTAACCTTCTCTCTTTTCACAAGAAGTGGCCGCTCTTAAGACTCGAACTATATATATTATAAACTTCACAACCCAAGCACTTTCCTGTGTGAAGCTGAAGGCATGAAATCCCGCTGGAGCATGAGGGCTGCCGCTGTTTTATCATGGTTGTGGCACGTAAGGCTGGATGGTTGTGTCACTAACAGGGAGTTTTACCTCACAGGGAGGCGGCGGGTCCATAAGTGACCTGGTTGTCTGTGAGGGTTTCCCCCTGAAAAAAACTTTCTTGTTACACCAAGCAGGGACCCTTGCCCAATTTGCTATTGACATTTACTTAATTTGACACAGATATGGGTGTATATTTAAGGCTCAACCTGAAGTAAGCACCCAAATAAAAAGAGTAATCAGGGTTATCCTATGTTAGGATAGAATGAGATAAATGAATGATTAGATCACACTACCATAACTGAGAAGTCTCGGGTTCGAATAACATGGATGTTATCCCTCAGATGCAAACGGGATCCGGATTTGAAACAACTAAATGCATAAGGGAGTCAATCTGGAACAGAAAAAATTTGCAAAACCACCATCCTGGATCCTACCCATTTGCATCCCTACCCACAACTTGCATTAAAAATCAAAATACAGGGTTATACTAATTTGGGGTTCAATAAGATAAATGGATGATTAAGTCTCTCTGTCATCATAATTGAGAAGTCTTAGGTTCGAATCACGTAGAGGTTATCCCCCCAGCTTGCATATCCCAAAAAAAAACTGTTGCTAGTACAGAGCACAAACTGCTGTCACATACTTTATGACGCTGGTGCTAACATCTACAGTGGGGTGCTTGGCTTAGGTAGCGTTTGGATGACACTCAAATCCTGGTTAAAAACGTGTTGAACCCAGTTTGGTGACACAAACTGAGTTTACAAAACTTGGTTTTGCTTTACAAAACTAGGTTTCGATCCCCCTGTTTTTTTAATTTAAAAACTTGGTTTATCGGGCAAGGGGTTTTCCTCTCCACCACCCCTTCAACACTCACCTTTCATGACTTGGTTCTAATACCTTTCTATGTCTGGCCATTTTCAGCCGGTGTCCTGCCGAAAAATGGCTGGGATGGTGCTAGTGGATCGGGGTGACGCCACCCCGACCATTTTCCTACGGGTGATAGGGCAGATTTTTTTTTTAAAACTAACGTCTAGCCATTTTTCTGCCAACTATCGGTTGGAAAATGGCAGGCCAATTTTTTTACTTTTTATTTTATGTTTTTCAATTTTCAGTCATTTTCTGGCCTGCCACCAGCTGAAAAATGGCTGAACTGGTACCGACCTTGCTGGGTGGTATCAGTCCGACCATTTTCCGGTCAGTATCGGCCAGAAAATTACTGGCCATTTTTTTTCTTCTTATTTTCCTATTTTTTCCACTTTTCTGACTGCTTTTCAGCAAGACACTGGCTGGACTGGTACCCACACCGTGTGGTACCAGTACGGCATTTTTTCAATCAGTGGCTGGCCAGAAAATGACGGGCCAATATTTTTTCCTAGTTTTCCTCTTTTTCACTTTTTTTTTTTGGCATTTTGGCAATTTTTTGCGAAAATGGTTGGACCGGTGCTACCTGACACAGGCGGTAACAGCTAACCATAGCTGGTGGCGGGTCTGAAAATGGCCATCCAATAAAAAAAAATTGGCCTATTTTTTTTCAATTTTAAAAATCTAAAACTTGCTTTTCAAGGTTTTGGGTCATCCGAACGCATTGAAAACCTGGGTTTTGGCAAACCAAGTTTGTTAAAAGACAGGTTTACAAGGAAACCAGGTATTTGAAAAAACTGGTTTTGCCTCTTGTCATCCAAACGGGGCCTTAGTTTACTAAGGACGGCCATAGGAAAGCTGAATATTGGGAAATGCAGCCCCATTTCAGTGGTGCAGTGTCTGCCTAGTTGGGGTATTTATATCTTTTACCACCCTTTTCAACAAACAAAGATGAACGGATCTTTCTTGGTGAACGCACTATAATTATTTTAGATTAATTTAGGGGCCTAAATTTATTAGCCACTAAGGCCGGTGAACAAACCGAGCAGCTCGACTGTGTTCAGCTTGCATGAAGCTCGTTCAGGCTTATCAAATGAGCTCGGCAAGCCGAGCTATGAGCAACTTATGCAATATAAATGAGCCAAGTGATAGCACTTACGTATCATTTATGTTAAAAAAAAAAGACATTTAGTTTCACCGATTCGGTAGCATGCTTGTATAAAAAAGGTTAAGAGTTTCATTCTCACTGCAGACCTCACAAACAAGGATTTTTTTATTTACGCAAGCCAGCTCGGGTTTGTAGGAGCTCAAGCTCAGTTCATTTTCCGGTATAGTTATGCTGTTGCTTTTCAAATTGAAGGTTAAGTTCTGATGGCTAATAGATTAACCAAACTATTTCAGTTGTCTTATATCGAAGTCAGTGGCTTTAAATATTAGTTGGACGTAATTTAAGAGCTCTCTCTCTCTCTCTCTCTCTCTCTCTCTCTCTCTCTCTCTCTCTCTCTCTCTCTCTCTCTCTCTCTGTGTGTGTGTGTGTGTGTGTGTGTGTGTGTGTGACCCATTCTCAAGACCGTATTAAGCGACTGGATCCCAGACCAAGTCCCTAATTTTGAAGGTAGAATTAGCCAGACTTATTGATTAGGTTGCCAACTTAGTTTGTTGCTTCTCTCTACAAGGACAAAATGTATGTTGGTGGTATATTGGCCCTTTCGAGTTGGCACCTTTAATAAAGCAGATAACAGGCTAATCATACAATTTTCTCAATCATTAAGACTTGAGACATGCTAATAATCATATTGAGTAGAGTTGTTTATGCATCACACTTTTAAAACAAGTTTTATAAAAAGTATTCCAATGTGTGTGTATACTGTACACACACACACATTTGGATTTGCTTAATGTTAAAACTGTATTATAGTGGTTAGGATTACCAAAAATGTTATAAAATGGAAGTATCCAGTTCAAGATTAGGTTAAAAATGATCTCTCTATTCAAAGCTTTGACTAGCAAAGTCAAGTCTGGCTAACTCAAATCAACTTTTTGTCTGGAAAAAGTTGAACTTAAGATTTAATCTTACTTACATTTTTTATATTTTGTAATTATTTTCTTAATGAATGTGTAGGATCCAAATCCCTTTTTTTCTCGCTAAGATGGAAACATCAAGTGCTCAAGTTTGTATTTGAAACAACCTTCCTTTAGCTTTAAATATTATTTCTATTGGATACCTATCTTTCATATGATATTTAAATAATTTAATATTCTAAAAGCATTATACACCATAAAGAGGTAACAACAGCTAAGCTAACTGCATACATTAATGACACAACTCTGAACTTGCCACAGTTCATACATCTAAAAAATAATAAACAATTGACTCCAAAATACATATAGTTTGTATCATCCATTTTCACTTTGCATATCCACAATGTCTTTAGAGATACATAATAATCCATTAAAACAAACATTATAGTTTGTTTGCCTACATTGCTTTATTTTGCTAAAAGGATCCTTATGCAATTTAACATGCTTAAACCAAAAATAATTGCTTCAGATACATTAACAAAGTTAGCATAAACTTGATAAATTGTTAAAGGAATACTCATTGTAGCATTGGTTCTTTAAAAGCCACTTCAGGGTAAAGGAACATAACAAAAGTTATGGCTCTTTGTTTATTGACATGAATTCAGATCAAAGAGATTAGTAAACCAATTCTTAAAGAAAACCATTTTCTTCCACAAATAAAATATTGGTTTCAATCTGGTAAAAAAAAATACAACTTCAGAGCTAACGTGTACTTTGGTATTTTTATAGTTTTGAACTACTAAGGACAAAACTTTACCATGTGTAAATGTAGTAATTAAACAGCTAACCTTGTTACATGGTTTATTTAATTGATGTAGCAAGTTGAATTTGACCCTAGATAAACTAAAGGCAAGAGATGTACAACTCGCATCATTATTATGAATATGAGAGAGAGAGAGACGACTCCTTTTCTCCCAGTAGAGTACCCAAAGAGACATTTGCAACTTGTGCTTTCCCTTATCTGATTAAGCATAACAAACATTCCATGCCTACTGGTCTGGCACTACAAGAAAAAAGTTAAGTAGCGACGGAAATTTGTGAGGGATTTTTGTCGTCGCAAATTTGCGACGGATTAGCTAGAGAAAACTAGCCATCACCAAAATTAGAAGTAGCGATAGAAAAAAATTGTCTCAAACTCTATCGCAACTTTGCGATGGATGAGCGATAAAAATTTTCCGTCGCAAATCCATCACTAATTAGCGATGAATTTTGCGACAAAAAAATTGCCACTAATTCTGTCGCTACCGGCCCATTTAGGGTGCCAAATTCTTCCTCTCTCTCTCTTTCTCAAAATTTTTCCTCAAACCCGAAATCATTTGCTTCTCTCATTTTGATCCAGCGAAGAGAACCCATTAGCACCCATTGTAGTGAGAGCAGAGAAGAATTTTATGGAGGGGAAGAGAAAGAGGGTTGCCTTTGTATTGATCAACGATCTTGGGGACGTCTCCTTGCCCATGCTCGGTTACAAGACCCCGCTTGAAGAGGCATGCACTCCCCATTTGGATGCCAGCGCCTCTGCTGACGTCAATGGATTGATGGACCCTATTGAGTCCGGCTTGGCCTGCGGGAGCGACAACCCACTTCTCTCTTCTCGGGTACAACCCAAGAGTTTATTACAGAGGCAGATGGGCTTTGAATCAATGGGTGTCAATTTGGAGATGTTCCCTGGTGATATTGCATTCAAGGTACCCACTTCTTTTTTCCTATACCTTCTCTGTTTGTTGGCTTTGAAGATTTGTTTGTGGTAGAATGTGAAGAATTTGGTATTGGAGGGTCTCTTTTTTTTTGTTCTTGGTGATTTTGTTCCTTGAAGTTTATAGATGGTGTTACGAAGAAATTGGATCTTGGGGATTAAGATTTGGTGGTGGAGTCTATGAGTTTTCATGTTATCTTAAACCAAAGGTTCCAAGATAGTGCATTTTGGTGAGCGGACAGTTGGAGAGGAGGTCTAGGAAGTTGAGGGCTTTTCTCTTACTCTCTGATCTGGTTATGTTTCTGTTTTGTTTATTCTCCAGTTTCTGAGAGGTCTCTGGTTCTAGCTCTCTGTGCTTAATTTGCTTTGATTGGAGTTAAGATTAGGGTTTGGTTCCTCTTCTTTTGATTGATCTGGTGTATTGTTTCCATTAGTTTTGCCTCTAATAGCTTAAGCACATGCTAGCAGAAAGAAAAGAGTTTTTTTTAATGGTAGAATCTCCAACCACTTTGCATTTTTTTCACAATGGTGAAGCAATATGGTTTTGTCAAGTTTGTTTAGAACTATTTTTGTTGGCATCAATATCTCATCAATCTAGCATTGTCCTATGTTGGAAATTGTCGATTAAGCTACAAAAATTGATGACTACTATTACTAAATTCTTGTCCAACTCAGGACAAAAAGATGCTTAAAACTGCCCAGTGTTTAGTTGCATTCACAATTCTCCAACAGGCTTATGTTGCACGACATCCCCCTTTGAATCCTTTCATTTCCATTATAATCGGTGTAAGTAGGCATACTTTGCTTTGTAGCTACTAAAATTACGAGAACAACCTTTGGCATATTTTCTTATGCTTATTGTTTATTAATACTTTGAGTGCCTTAAATTTTTTTCCTTTTCTTTTTCGTTTTTCTTTTTGTTTCACAGGTTGCAGGTGATGATACTGTAAAAAAAGCTGAGAGGGCTTTCATCTTGAAGTTGCTGGGGCCTGACTATGTTGAGGTACTATGCTTAGTGTTGCCAAAACATGTTTGGTGTTAGTGTACTTAATTCTTTTTTATGCACGTTCTTAGATTGAACTTGATGAAGTACGCTCCCACATATATGTAAGCTTGGTTTTGTTTAAGAACCATCTCAGTTGTTGAGAACTTGAAGCTGACAGTGACTTATAAATTATGATGCTTGCAGTTTAGGAGTCACATGTTCCATTGAAATGGTCACATCTGAGATGATTCAATTGTAGCTATGGTGGTCAGTTCAAGCTTTATTTATATCTTCTTTTTCATGGATGTTCCGCAGCTAATGAACCATTTTCCTTTGCTGGTCTAGTGATTTACAGGAGAAACTTATGAATTCCTTAGATAGTATTTTGATAACAATTATTTTGTTACAAGTTTTAGTTGCTACAAAAATCCGTTGATAAACCAAAGCCATTACATTATGATTTGAAAGAAGTCAATAAACACAACTGCTTGGATTGTTTAAGAAAAGTTGCTTACTATCCTGCCACTTGCTGTCATGCCACCTTAGACATTGTAAATTATAGTATTGTTTCAAGGGTGATGCTCTCACTGAAAAAACTCGGAAGCCCAAGTTGGTGATTTTGGATGGTCAGAACTGATATTTAATGTCTGTGCAATGTTTGACACGTGAATACATTTAGGTGGCTTTTGTGACCATATGTTTTACACAAAAAAATATACAATTCATACAACTCAAAAATCTTTAAGGATGTACCTTTTACTTGTTTGTATTGGCCTAGTTATTGTCTTTCCTCTGGTGGAAGAAAGGCCTTACACATAAAGGATTTAAGCATTTTCTCTATACAATTGCTCTTTATAACAAGAATGTTTCACTATTAAAAAATTTAATGATGAGGATATTCTTATTTGTAAGTTAAGATGTGTGGATAACTTGATACGTCGCCTGCATTCCATGTGCATAGATTCATGAACTCGTTCATTGTCTAGAGATCATCTGTCAAGAGCTACAACATTTTTTTTTTAAATTAATGGAAATTTTGGCCACAAAGTCCTCTATGTCGTGAAGCTTCGTAACCACTTTGTCAGAAGTGCTTGCATGAAGCACATTACTTGTTTGATCTACACAACAATTGATTTATCTATCTGAGATACCAGGCATGACATATCCATAGGTTATGTGATTACTGTTATTATGAGTTGAACAAATTCTCTTGGTATTTTTAATAGACAATGTATTAGTATCTCATTTTGGTGAATTGATTAAGAGATCCAAAATCCTACTTGCCCATCCTAACCCTGATTGGCTACCATTTGGCACTTGTTAGGGTCTCATGCATGCAAAACTTAAGTGTGTTTATGTGATAATGCACATGTGAGTCATTATTTGTATTATTTTTCTGTGAGTTATCATTTCTATTTTCAAACAGTTGGTGGCACTTTATTGCTTCCTAACTATCCATTTTCAGGCCTATTATAGTTATGCACTGGATACATCTTGAGCCACTACAATTATTATAAGTCCTGCAATAAATACTATGACAATCTATTACTTTTGATTTTGAACTTTTTAATTGATTTTGAAGTTGTACAGCTCATGAGAGCATACGAGAAGGTCATATTGCTCTAAATGCCATTCAACGAAGACATATAAAAGTTTCCACTCGAGCCACTATATTTGTTGTAGGTTTGATTATTTCACCTCCTTCACATTTATTTAGACAATAATTCATTGTCATATGATCCTGCATATGCATTATATCATAGATTGTGACGAATTATATTTCAATTTTTTTAATTTTTTTTTTAAAATTTTGCGATGAATTAGCGATGGATATTATCTGTTGTTAATATTTAGTTTTGTGACGGAATGTAATCCATCGCTAATTTGTCGATAAATTAGTGACGGATTACATTCTATCAAAAAACTAAATCCGTGCTTATTTAGCGATGGACTCACGATGGACATGATCCATCGCTAATTAGCGATGGATAAGTTTTGTCGCTAATTAGTGACCAAGAATATGCGACGAATGCTATCCATCGCTAAACACTTTAGCGACAAATAGTATCCGTCGCTAATCCGCATTTTTCTTGTAACGTGGGTAAGCAGTGGACTGGTTTAGAACTTGGGAAACTAGGCATTAATTGGCCGGATCCAGTTGGATTTGGCCACAATTTACTACCCATGGACATTTACTGATTTCCAGATTGAACCCAGACAAACTTGGGTCAGGTACTGACCACGTCTGAAGGATCATCTCCTAGTACCTAAATAGATGTTCACAACTTGAGATTGCTCAAGTAGGGCTCGTCTGAACAAACCGAACATGAAGTGTTCAAGCTTTGGTTATTTTTTGTGGTGATTCGAGCTAAACGAGCCGAGTTAGAGTCGGCTAGTCGAGCTAAATGAGTTGAGTTAGAGTTGGCTCATTTGTAATAGGATTTGGACTCTAGACCTATTGAGCCAAGCTCATGCTGATCTATTTACAAACGTTATACATTGTTTAAAAGTTGGAAGCAATAGGATTTGAACTCTAAACCTATTGCTTGCAAGCCTTTGACCATGTATGCTACACTATGTGATATAACGTCACTACTTGGCGAGTCTATACAAGTCGAGCCGAGTCAAACACCAGCTGTTCAAATTTGGCTTGCTGAGCCTATTTTACAAGTTGGAAGAACTAGCTCGTTATGAGCCAAGTCGCATTTCCCCACTCACCTAGGTCTGTAAATTAAACAGACTATAGTTAGGCATTGTGTCTTCAGGATGGTAAGAGCGTAAAAAGTCAGATCAAGGTTCACACGAGTCTGGATCTGATCATGTTGGTCATTCGTTGGTTCGGATCCGGGTCCAACAGGACCCTGTCCCATCAGATCTAGATCAAGAAGGGCCTTAGTCTTTGAACCCTGTATCATCAGATCTGGATCAAGAAGGGCCTTGGAAGTTACCATTACCAAGTAAACCTTCACTCCATTTGTGTCGTCACAGATCTCAAGCAAAACTCTTGCCGTGTCGGGTTGGGCAAGCAAAACTCTCAGCTGCTACATTAACATAAACTCCGTTTATTTTGATGTTGAACCCCATGTACTTTATTGGTCTGCAATTATTGACATTGTGGAATTGACTGTGCTTTAATATCATAGTTCCTGTTTAGAAACAGCCAAACATTTTGCAAAAACTCCCACAAGTGCACATGCATGTTCATGTTACTGAATTTTCATGACCATGTGTGTATTGCATCCATGTACACTAATATAGTGTAAACTAACTAGTGTACACTAACCATCTGTTGGTAATAAAGCGTTCTTGTTTCTTGTTGGTCAAAGTTGAAGCAGGGGTTCTGCCAGAGTTCTTTGATGCACTTATGACCACTTTATGATAAATGTGCAAAACTCTTATAAATTAAATTAAAGATGAGAAAAGAACAGTGGCAATGGATTCTTTGATTTTAAAATTTGAAGGAATTTTCATCATTTTAGTCAAGAGTTGAATATCTTGCCAGTTAACAAATAAAAGGGTTGCAGTCAAAACATTAACTGAAAGTATACCAACAATAAATTTCTGCTTCAGATGGGGACAGGCTTAGAGGAATCATTATTAACTAATTACCCTTATCCCCAGTCCATGGAGGCAAGGAATGCTGGACTATCATACATGGAAGTCCATTATCCTCCATAGTTTTATTGAAAGAATATTAAATGCTAGAACTAGCTCTCGAGTT
This sequence comes from Nuphar pumila, assembly GCF_984573655.1. Taxonomy (NCBI): domain Eukaryota; kingdom Viridiplantae; phylum Streptophyta; class Magnoliopsida; order Nymphaeales; family Nymphaeaceae; genus Nuphar; species Nuphar pumila. The sequence goes on along the minus strand of NC_143258.1, from coordinate 88,925,933 downwards.
TCTGCTTTCAAGTTTTTCCATATAGGAAATTTGATGCAAAATACTTCTAACAACTAGATTTCAAGATACTTCCAAATCTCTAGTTTTGTGCGGATGGTACGTCTTGAATTCTACTTTCAAGACTACCCCCATCTACATGAACTAATACAGATACCAAGTTGCAAGAAACACAAACTATGCAAACTAGGCTAAGATTTCAAGAACTATGAGCGTCATCCATACCAGATTGCAAGAAATACATGATTTAAGGGTGTCACCCCCTTGCTTATGTTGAACCAGGGGTGGGACACAGGTTTACACCGCCGGGACAATGACCGTAAGTAAGCAATGAAGGAGCCGCATTGGGGCCAAGCGCCCACCCTGACATGAAAATCCCTCGGTAGAGGGATTCAGGTCAGGGTGGGCACCAACCCTTTTACACCCCCCCTCCTCTCTCCACTTACCCAAAGTTCTCTTTCTGCAGTCTCCACTCTAGTTGCTGGGCTGTCCGCCATCCGGTGGCACCAACAGCTGCATCTCCGATGCCACTGAACACACCTCTTAAGGTCATCTCCATTTCTCTCTCTCTCTCTCTCTCTGCATAACTGTGTCGGGGCCAGGCGTCCACCGTTCGGCAGCTCTTTGGTGCACGCCGGTATGTGGAGGGGTCTTCTTCTTCCTCCTCTTCTTGTTTTTGTTTTTTTAAATTATTTCATGAATCTAGTGTTTTTTTCAAATTATTTTATTAATCACTTGATAGGGTTTGGATTTTAGAGGGTTTATTTTTTTAGCTGACATAATGTGTGATGTTTGGTGGTGTTTATGTTTTTCATTTAGTTGTTTTTCTAATAACATGAATGTTTAATTAAGGTTTAGGTTTTTTTGTGTTTTTTAGGAGTTTGGGTTTTGATTTATTTTTTAATGACATAAATGCTTGGCTATGGTTTTAGGTTTTTTGTGTTTTTTTTTTTTTCAAATAGCATTAGACATGACATGAATATTTAATTAGGTATTTATGTGTTTAAACAGAATTCCATGAATGCATGCTTGATTTTGGTCGGAAATTTAAGGTTTTATTTTTTTCAATTACCATATCTACAAATGAAATTTGTTAAGATTTTGATTTGGTTTTTTACTATGAATTTGTGTCCACTCTAGTTTAAATTCCTGGTTCCACCAAGCATAGCCAAAGCGACTAGGTCTATGATCATGGAGGTGGTTTCCCATTCCTCGTCTAAAAATAAAAACTAGAGATGCTCAGTAGGCCTAGAGTGAAATGTTGAGGGCTCAAAATGGTCAAAGTTAGAGGCCACAATAATCCAAATAGCAGACATATGCTGCAGACAGGAGCACCATTGTCGCTATCTAAATGAGTGCATCACATCAATTGTAATTTGTCTCTAAGGATGCCAACCAAAAACGTGCAAAAGCATCCCACAAGTTGTTGATCAACACACTCATGAAACAAGCCTCTACTATTGTTCATACACTATCAATCAACTCCTACGTTGGAAAGTCGGCCAGAAAAAACACCACTATCGACCCTCTTCCTTTTACACAATTCTTGTACACAAAACTTGTTCTTTTAAACTGTTGTTATAATGCAACACCTTTTTTCTTGGTACAATTATTCACCCTCGATTATTTAGAATCAATGTCACACATCTTATTCTTGGGAAAATCTTGTGACATATCAAAAAGAACGAGTTTTTCTCGAGAAATTCCTCAGAAAATATCAGTATGTAAAATATAAAAATATAAAAGATATGTACAAAATTATAAATAAAAATATTCATAATGTAAAAATTGTTCAAATTTGCTTTTATTGCATTAATATCGTAAATAAAAAAATGATATATTCAAACATAAGGGATACTACAAAAATCTCTTTTTTTGTTATTATCTGGTTTTGAAAATATTGCAATAAAATCATGTTGAATGATGCCTTTAAACTGCTAGGAACTTCCATCATAAACGCTTGGACAATTTGTTATCCTCCACCCAATGTCATGACCACTAACCCATCTATCATCATCAGAAAGGAAGAAAATGAGTCAATTTGGTTGCTTGAGAATATATGCCCTGCAGATGTAATCTTGATCTGAAAAAAATGTATGATGCTTGATAGAATCCAACTTATATACATGTGCTCTCTTCAACGAATTATTTACAAAAAACTGCTTATTAAATCAACTATTTACAAATGCCACTCCAAATTTGGGTTAATACCACAAAAGACTCCATTATCTGAGTATATCTCAAATACTCTCGCCCGAGGTATAAAATAATACTAATCATTTTTTTACTTAACAAAGAACAACTGAATGATTTTAAGACCATATAGCTTATAATGGGAGATGGCTAAATGTAATAACAAAAACGTCAAGCAACTTTTTATAGATACCTGGTAAATTAAGCAGAAAATGACTGTTGTATGGCTAATTTGATGTGATTTTCTAAAAATTCTATAATTTTTTATATTCTCTTGATGTCCAAAATCGCAAATATCCGACATCATTAGGACACTTTTACCCTTTGCAACTGTGAATTTAAGCCTTTTTCACGATAAAATTATACTACATGTTGGCTATCTCCAACACCCACTTAAATTCAGAATTGCAAGTTTTTTTATGCAAATTTAGACCTCACAAACTCACATAAAATTTATTTGTAAAATCTCGGTGAAACTGAAACCACCAAAATCACAAATATCATATTGTTTCGTATATAATAAAAAAAACATAAAAATATTTGTGAAAAAACCTCACATGAAATTATTTTTGAAAGGTTTTCATAAATAACATATTGTTTCACAAAATAACTGAAATCACATAAATTTATGTGTGAAACACTTACCACTAATTTGGAAAATAGCTGACATTTTGGCATATATTGCACGCTCTCACATTAAGTTATTTGAGAATCTCCAAATATCACAAATATCTTACTTAAATATTTGTGAAACTATGACAAATATACGATATTTCTTATTTTTTGTGAATTTCTCGAATCATATATAAACCCATTGTGGTCTCCAACTTACATCCTTTCCGACTACTAATTTTGGAAAATATTACCAACTCATTTGCGTATATCATACTCGTTCGCATATATGTTTTGAAATCTCGTGAAGTATATTTGTGAAAATCCTACCGATCGACAAAAATTGGACAGTTTTGCAAAATTGTTTATCAATGTATAGACAAGTCAATATGATTAGCATATAACTAAATACAATTAGTTTGCACGAAATCAAATAACTTGAAGTTTAACAATTACAAAGTTACATTTAATTCATGGGCTTCAATACAAAGTTAAAGTCAAAGTTTAACTTGATTCATTCAATTACAAAGTTTAACTTGATTCATCCAATTAAATGTAAGTTTAACTTAATTTATTATAAACGTGCATAATTGTCCATGGCCCGGCTAGCTAGACAAACTCTTCTGACACCTCACTAACTGATGTCTTCATATTTTTATTGTTTTGCACATCTTTGAAAGTCCTTTCCTTCATGTGCTTATAGAACTTGATTATATGATACCTTATAGTTGTGACATCTTGCTGAAAATAACCCTTTATTAGCAAACAACTAACTAGAGCGAGCATCTCAAACTAGTGAATAACTTATATAAAAACACATACCTCCATGAAGTTCAACCTCCAGTTTCTGCCCAAATACTGCATATATTGTATGACAAATATACCATAATAATACATATAAAATAAAAAAAATATCAAGTAAAAAATATGTACATGTACGAAATGAGTTAACAAACAAATGCAAAGTAATTACTTATTCTCTTATTGAGGAATATTCTTCATACTCTGCGTTGTCTAATCTTTGTAACAGTCGAACTTAAATTATGCCAAAAAAAACAATGAACCTACAACACATATACACGACAAGGAGATAATAAACATATATAAGAAAACACATTATTGAGTAAGTTATGTTATCATACTATTTATTTGAGGTTTTTATCTGCTAAATATGTGTTCGATATGGAATTATACAACGTGAAGTCTTTTTTCTTCATGTCCATTTGCCAAAGAACCCAGTGATTGTTTTTCCAGTTGAAAGGAATTAAGAACATCAACATAAATCTAGATTATGCAAAAAAAAATTTGTAAATATGCAAAATTATGTAAAAACATACATTGTTAGCATCAAGGAAATGATACAGCAAGTTGTTGCTCTTCAAGCAGTCAGTTGCCCCACCTTGCTGCCCTTTAGTTGTGATCATTTGTTGTGAACAAACAAGGTTTACCAGTTAATTTTTACTAATCTATAGTAAAACAATATAAACATCACTTTTATAACTCACCAAGAAATACGAGGTAAGGTAAAGGGTCTTTGACAAGTTGTCTCTTTCTCTGCCCTCGTTGTGAGTTACTTGGATTCTTTCTACAAGTCGTGCTAGAAGATACATAGTAAATTCAGTGTGGTAATAAAAGAACAAATAAAATTACGTGCAAACATAACAAAAAAATAAATAAATTAATGTGCAAAACGAATACTTATGTCACTTGCCAAGAGAGTTTATTTGCAAAACTGATACTCTTTCTGCTCTAGGGTGTTGTCTTCTATAGCTTTTTTTTCTCATTAACTTGTCATTAACAACAAAATGAATTGTATATGATTAATATTAAATATACACACATGATTTGGGATATTGCTTAAACCTCATGTACGATCAATTGTTCCTTGCTCTTCGAAACTCGGAGCTCTTTGAATCTCTTTCTTTTGTAAGAACATGTACGACCATACATCTCGAACTACCTAGATATACATAAAAAAAGTAATTAATTAAAAAATATTGGATATGCATATAAAAGAGTAATTACTTAAAAAATATTGGATATGCACACAAAGAAGCAATTTATTAAACAATACTAGATATATATACATGCTTTTATTTGTGGTGGCTCATGTTGTGGCTAATCTTACTACATACACTACACTTATATGGAACAATATCCTTGTGTTTTGTTCTTCATTTATTAACCTCAGATCACCCTACTTTTTAACCACTTTTGGCAAATGAACAGTTATATGAATATTGATTATATGTAGCATGATATGATTAAACTTTAAACCACTTGTCGCAGTAATCCATTGGTAGATTGTCCTCATACAAAATGCATGTGATCACAAGTTTGCAAAGAATCTCGCTAACCTACCACTCTTCATAAGAGCATAGTGCCTCTGAAGATCAATATTGTAACTGTGAGATAGGACGTGATTTTCGTACCATTGTCGGAGGCAATGCATTACTTGCACACGTACTTGTGCATTTTTTTTAGTTCCTCTAGCTTTTCTTTGACCTTCAGCATCACAATGCATGTCATATGTTGCCCCATAGTTTTTTTTTCTCAAAAAGTTTTATCAATATGAAACGAGAATTTTCAATAAGTGAAATTAGGAGCTTGTTATGTATGGTGAGAATACATGAATTGAATCTCTCTACTATATTAGATGTTAAGCAGCCATATTTTTTTGCTTGAAAGTGATAGTTAGCCCAATGTTTCGGATCCACGTCAGTGACAATATAATTGTATGCGTATGCGATTTGTTCTTTAACTTTGTCAAGAAAATAATTGCATTATTATTTTATAGCTACTTGAGATACACTCCACCAAAGTGCATTGAGTGGTAAACTAAATTTCTTCGAAAAGTTCTTTGTTAAATGCTTCATGAAAAATCTAACATGACATATAGGTCATGTGTGGAAGACATCACACTTGAAACCCAAATATTTATCTGAGATAACTATCAATACTTCTCTCTCTAAACTCATCGAAGAGTATGAATTTGTGCTTTAGTACATCTAAAAACCATGTTCATGAATATTTAGACTCATTATCAACAACTGCAAATGCTACCAAAAATATCTCACCACAAGAATCAATACTATAGGTCGACACTAATATACAAATGTATCTTCTTTTTAGGAATGCGCCATCTACCATAAGAATTGAAGGACATTCTTTAAAAAACTCATCGATGTTTGGCCGGAAGAATAAGAACATATGCTTAAATCAACCTTTCGGATCGACCTTAATATACCCTAGCGATCCTCGGTTAGCATTCATCAGATGATTCAAATAGGTGGAAAACATATTGAAGGATTGTTCAAATAAAACATATAATGCAGTCTTAGTGTATTCCCGTCCACACCATGCTTGTTTGTAAGTAACCTTCACATCTTCCTCGCGATTGATGTCATTCATAATTTTTCTTGGAGTTATTTTTGGGTTATTGTGCATGCATTTTTGAATAATACTTGAAAAACATTTTCTCTTCTAAAAGGTTACCCCATGATCCACCACATCTACGCTCGCTATCATACCTCTTCACTTAAAAGAAACTTGTTCTACGTACCTTTGTGCAATGGATCTTTCACGGGCATTCAACTATCATATGAGTGTTCTTCGTATATATGATAATGACTCTGTTATTACAGATCTTTAAGAAATTTGCTTTATAGTTATTTCTAATCACATGATTTTTCAAAAACTTGCGACAGTGTTGAAGATCATTAAACCTTTTGCCTAAAGCAAGGTCTCGATCATTTGAGTATGTTGATAACCATTATAATTATTTACAATCATTAAGCCTTTCATTACGCAATTGCTCATATAAATTAGATGTTTTCGCTTCAATAAATTTTAATTGTTCTTTTCATTGTATGAGAACCCATTGAACAAGAAGCAAGGGTTCGCATTCTTCAATGCCATTGTATACTTATCATTATTGATATCATTCAATTTTGCACTATCAACATGATCATTGCTTTCACTAATTGATTGTTCGATTTCACCAACTACATCAAAATTTATTGTATCTATCAATTAATTTGCTTTCATGCATGCATCATTCTGGCATTTCTAATATTTAAGATTAACCATCAAAATATCAAAACCATATCTCAATCATAAATTATATTGAAATTATAACTTGTACCTAGCATTGGTGTATGCTCGAAAAGGCTGTGTCATTCAAATTATCGCGATGAAGATCACTGGCACTTATTTGTCCATGTGGTTCTATATCCTTTGTAGTGATTTATTATTCATGTACAACAACAATATCGTCCACTGTTTGCGACAGTTGGGTAATTGGCAAATGACTCATATCAATAGATGGTGCTTGGGATAGATACACATTCTCTACGGGGTTCACATCATTTTATTGATCAACTACTTTTTGTTTAACTTTTCCTTCATTAATAACAGCGATTCTACATCATCATCATCCTCAATATCTATCAACATTTCTTGGTTGTTTGACCTCAAAGCTGTAAATTCCTTAAAGGTAATATTTTTTATGCCTATTATAGATTTTCAATTAGTTTAATCAGACCTATGATAATGTACTTTAACCCTTTTAGACGTCATCATTGAATGCCTACAACAATCATGATAGTGTACTTTAGCCCTTTTAATGCTTGTGCACAGTGAACCCTAGCCCCATTACACCAATACATGAACAACAAATATTAACTAAAGGACAAACAAACAATCATAAATCATCTACAACAATATATATTTCTATGAAAAAAACCGTAAACATAATAAACCCTAAATAGAAACCGATCACAAGAATGATATCGCAACTTTCTAAAAAATACACATGGGGATACACAAGTATATATTGTATGGAACTCACCTTTTGAACCTGTAGTTGAGAAAGCCAATCACAAGGGTGATACTGCAAGGGTTCTATAGAAAAGTTCTTTCCAGATACAAACGAGAAGAAGAAACCCTAGAACAAAAACAAGTATATGTATGATTCGATAAAATCACAACTATTAAGAAAAATCACATGTAATAAAAATTTCGCAAATATGTAAGTAGCATATTTGCGATTTTGTTGGTTCTTTTAAGTGGAGTTCCGCACATAAATTTATGTGATTTTAGGATATATGCGAAACAATGTTATTTGCGAGAGGTTTTGCGCAAAAAAAATTATTATATACGAAAGAGTGATATTTGTGATTTTGGTGATTTATGTTTCACCAAGATTTCACAAATAATTGTATGCGAGTTCGTGAGGTCTAAATTCGAATAAAAAACCTGCGATTCTGAATTTAAGTGGGTGTTGGAGATAGCCGATGGGTGATACAATTTTACTGCAAAAGAACCTAAATTCGCAGTTGCAAAGGGTCCTAATGATGTCGAATATTTGCAATTTTGGACATCAAAAGAATATAAAAAATTATAGGATTTTTAGAAAATCAAACCAAATTACCCATCTAGTACGGTTATTTTCTGTAAATTAAAAGCAGCTTTTTGTAAATTACTCTTAACTTATCAATTGAAGAATTAGAATTTCCACCACAAAGAAACCTTGCAATGGTTCGGTTGCGCATATCAACCACATAGCAATCTGTTTGTTGTCACGGCTTTGTAGGCTGGCAGGAGATTTGGATCAATTTGTGCCAAGAGTTTTTGTTTTATGGACACAGGTTTCCTTTGTTGGGATAATCTTTGATCGGCATCCATCTATCTGTGTCACAAGATCACGCTATTGTTAATTCCAAGGTTGTTAAATGCGATAAGGTGAAGCGAGGCGTTGAGCCTGTTATGAAGCTAGGCGTACTCCTCGAGGCGTTGAAGCGTAAGCTTCATGATCAAAATAATAAAATAAAATATTTTGATCGCCGGTGAAAATACGGCCAGTAATAAAAGGGGGCTTTACAGTTTACACGGAACAAAAGAAAGAAGGGGGGGATGCTACAAAACTCACAGGCGGCCTCATTTACATTTTAGTGACACTTGGGACAATATCTTAAAATATTTTCTTTTATATAAAATGTGAGATATTTTTAATCAATTAAATAATGAAAAGATCCGTGTCCTAGCATCATATTTTTCAAAAAATAAGAAAACTCACTCTCAAACTCATATCGAGTCAGGAGTCATGTCCGGGTGTCATTGTGACATAGCCATCAATCCAAGGGGTTATGAAGAGCATATAGCCACCCCTTAACTTCTACCAAGCAGTATTAGGGTGGGGCAACTGGTTTCACCGAGTGCCAAAAAAATTTAGATGACTTTTTGAAAGTTCAGGACCTTCAGGTCCCAAAGATACTGAAACTTGTAGTCTTCTGCATTCAACAGAGCCAGTAAACCAACAGTGGATTCAACTAAAACAGGAAACATATTCGCCACTTCTATAACCTGTACTTCAGCTATTAATACATGCTACATGCTTTTGTGACGCATATATTCATATGATTTATTTATTTGTAACAACCCAGCATTGGTGATGAAAATAAAAATATGATTCCCACTTGGGAAAATTGATTAATTAGCCAAGAGCTAACTTAGAGGGTTTTAAGCACTGTTTCGCAGTCTTGAATTGCAGGTGCATTGTGGTTTCTGCAACAATCTGTGTTGTTTGGGAGCAGTTTGTTGTGGTTTCTCGAACACCATACGATGCAATGGTGTTTCCAGAACACTGCCTTCAGATGGAGTTGCCAACCCCAACACCATTCATAAGAGGATGTTTTTGGCAACTCCATCCCCAACACCATTCATAAGAGGATGTTTTTGGCAACTCCATCCCCAACACCACATTTTGACAACACGACCCTTTGGCAAAACCATAGTTTGCCAACACATGGGAGAACGGTGTTCTTAAACCGATGCAAGGTTCCCAAACAGAGATCAAAATCAAATTATAAATACTAAATTTCAGAAAAGGTATTACTATTTTATGAAGAGAAATCTGCAAAACACAAAATTCCCAATAAACTCGCAATACTTCATTGCTGGCAACCATGATTTCCCAAGTTTTCTAAAATGTCAATTTTTTCCTAAATCTTCCCAGATTTTCCTTGCCAGATAATCCCAAGAACAGGCATTGGTGAGTATGCTAAAGTGTCGTGCCTGTCAACCTGTCTTGGTCAGACAAGGCCTATCCTGACAGGCAAGGGGAATTACCAATACAACCACCACGTATAACCTTATACATGCATAGCCCACCAACATTAGGCTTTAGTCTTCAACATTAGTCATTTAATGACTTCTCCCAATTTCTTTTTATCAGATGACAAAATTCTCAGCATGTCTAAACAGAACATCAGACCATATTTTCATCTATTGAAAGCTATTTTAAACCTTTTGCTAATCTTCTGTTTTAAATCTAAGCTTTAATCACTCAATACATCCATATTCAACACTAAGAACACTTCTTGACAAAATCATAGTTTCATTTATGTGAATATCGGGTTACAATATGGTGGTATAGGCAAATAGTTAGTGATGATGGAAATATACATGAGATTTTTGCAAACCATACTGTTAACCATGTTTGTTCTTGCTGACCTGAAAATGCCTCCAAGCTTCGCCCTTCTTTAGCTGCAGAATTCAAATCTTATTTCCGGTTGTCCCCAAATCACGCTACCAAACAGATGATTTCCCAATCATCTGAAACCCATAAATCTTAGCCAGATGAATCGAACGCCAAAAAAATTCTCAGCATATGGAAAGACACGAACCTTCATATGCTTCAGCTGCGACCTTTTTTCTGACCCCGGCTTGCAATCAAGCAGATCAGAGCTGGACCCTCTTGGACCTACCATGTATATTCACAGAGGGGACTCCGAAGTCAGACAAGGCCAATTATGGAGTTTAATTCCTATGCATAGTCCTTGGGAGTTTCACATTCTTCTATGCTGATGCTTCTTGCTCTTCTTCAGTAGCAAGGACATATGCTCAATCTCTTCATGACTAGTGGCTGTATTGCCAGTCAGCAATCGCAATGCCTCACTAGCTGCATCTTTCTCTGCAAGTTTTTTGTTCTGGCATGGATTTCCAATGAACTGCATCCCGTTGAACTCAACTATAGCTCTGAATTGGTTGTTCTTTAATTGCTTTGTCTGATAAGTTGGTGCTTCGTGTCCTGCCCTTACGACCAATGTTTGCAACTGACTCTTGGAATTGTCACCCCCAGGACCAAACCCAGGTTTTTGAAGCAATGCTGATCCCGACGTTTTAGGCTTGAAAACCTCACGTCCAAAAACAAACCTGCCTTGACATGAATCTTCAGAGACCAGCAATCTGACTGCAGATATGAGATTCTCATAGCCATGAAGGTCCATTCTCGGAGTTATAAGCTGTCGCACATAGACATGAAAGGCAAGTCATCAGTAGCTATGACAGAACAATAATTGCAACAGCACATGAATGGTTCTACTTCTAGAGGCACCTTCTTCTGAATTAGTTCATCAAGCTCTCTTTTGAGGCAAATATACATTTCTGCCAAGTCAGGCTTCATGAAGAATTCTAAGTAACCCCCTAGCATTTTCAAATGCCCATCCTGTGCAAGGAAGCAGCAAAAGGTTGAGGAAAGAAAGCTTCCATAAATGACAAGCAACAGGTCAACTACAATTTTATCAGCAGCAAAACCAAAGGGATTGATAGGAACTCACAAGTCCTCCTCGAGAAATGTATCCCCCAAACAGTAGAAGGGTAGAATCAGAGATCGCTGTTGAATCACGAAGGAACACTGTTTTCACTTTCACTTTTTCATTGAAAACCAGCCATGCATAGGGAATTCTTTGTTCCCGTCCATTGACTGAATTCTGAAAGCAAATGCAAGGAAAAATATTGGTGAAACTTAAAATTGCACAAACCATGCACGTGCATTCTCACACACCAAAAAGGGGAAAACAAAAAAGAAAAGGAACTTACAGAGTAAAGCAGGACATGACCATCCTCCATTGTCTTCAAAGCAATTGACTTTTCTTTGTTCTGTAATATAATGATATCAGCATTATCAGTGGAACTTAAAGATTACACCCAGATACTGAAGTATGGAACTTGCCATGCACATAAATATTTATGGCATTCACAAGATAGCCAGGTTGGCATATACAACAGCAGCAGCAACAACAACAAACTGAACTAGAAGCAAAACTTAACCTTGCAAGCCATGTTCAAGAGCCAGGGAAAATTAGGACGATGGACAAGAAAAAGTTTTCACAAGGTTTAGCCCAATTATGGCATGTTAACAGTCGTACCAACCTACCTACGTCTTCACAACAGCAGATACTTATAAATGGTCAAGCAAGACGTCACACAAATAAAAGCTTCCACTTTTAATGGATTATGAGATTTTGTACACAGTAAGATCTGTTGAGAAACATACTTGCAGATAGTAGCAGCACAGCATCTTAAAAGCTGCAAATTAACCAAGTAGATGGCAAGTAGACAGCATAAAATAATAAATACATAAATAAATCATAGGAATACTAGTGGCCAGCAATGTAAATCTTATTTTTTGGGCATCATTTGTTTAAATATCATTCTTCACGTGTCTGTGTGGACACATAAATGTGCATGTGTGGATACATTTGATATTGACTAAGTTAGGTGGACATCTCAATCACAACTCACTTATGTCACAGATATTCCATTTTGACTCCCGTTCTGTATTCCCTTATATACAAGTGATTAGAAACTTGGTAAAAATGATTGTATCCCTGGATCCTCGGTGGTATTCATGTGACAGCAACTTACCCTATGTAATATGGATACTTTCAGAAGGGTGACATACCTGTGTCATCACATGTCAACACGGCTACTGGCACTGGTACTTCATGGCTGCAGGTTAGACCAGTTTAGGATCTGAACTGATCCAAACTCAACCAATGTGGGTGATCCTTCCACAATGCAATCTGATAATTGTTATGCGGAATCATTTGCATCAGTTTTTAAGGTGCTTAGAGGGTCACTTTCGTCCATTCCTGTGTGGTGTTTGATATACACACGTAGGGATGGCAGTGGACTGGGGGAAAGCGGGGCCCCGCCCCGCCTCGCCCCGTTTGGACCGGGGATGAAGGGTATGAAACGGGGATGGAGGCGGGGACGAAGGTTAAAGTCCATCCCTGTTCGGGGATGCCTTACACTTTTCCCCGCCCCGCCCGCCCCATCTCCAGTCCTCTAAAGGATAGCAATAGACTACGGGGAAACGGGCCCCCGCCCCGCCTCATCCCCGTTTGAACCGGGATGGAGGACATGAAACGGGGATGAAGGTTAAAATCCATCCCCGTGCGGGGATGGAGGTTCTAATCTTGAGATGGGGCAGGGGTGGAGACCCTGTCCCCCGCCTCGGTCCATTGCCATCCCTATACACACGCATACATGCATACATACTTTTATTAGGAAAATACATACATATACACTCAAGTGCATGCACGCACATACACACACATGCACCTGTACCCACACTCATACCTATGTGACAGCACCCACTAGACATCACATACTGCTGCCCTCTCTAAACTTTATCTTCTTTCTTGGGAGATGCATGCAAATTCTTTCTCCAAGTTGTCCTCCCTTCTACTTTCCAACTATTTGAATTTATTAATATCTTAATTTGGCAGTTTCATAGGCTGACCAAACAAATTTTCCATAATGAAGGCAAAACAGAAAAGAAGATCCAAGAAATGAAGTTCTGCAACCCATTATTTGCATCAAATGTCCCTTACCTACTATATTTTGCTACATGAATGTGTGGCTACTGTATCGTGTATCATGATAATACCCTTGAAAACAAGAGAACAGCAATAATAAAACATTAACAAGTTTCTAATCTTTTCATGAATGAAATGCTTATCAATTTCAGTTTTTCCTTTTCGATTTCAGTTTGTTCAGCTATAGCTTGAGACAGGAGTAGATAGTCATTGCATTCTGAATGATCGGTAGATCTATACTTCAGCCATTAGTGTTCATCATGAAAAGACAAACTCAACTACATTATCAGCCATGGAGCAAAATTCAGCCCTGGAAGAACAATGAATTGTTTGTGGCTATTCCAAGATAGGAGAACAAATAAGCTTGGGAAAACAATAATTTGGCGACACTGTTGTCTAACAAGGCGGCCAAAACCAGAGTTACCAGAAGCTTCTTAGGTAGGTGGGAAGCTCGCTTCCTGGAAACTCACTTCGGAAGCGCGATACTCCTCGCTTCCGAAACTTCATGGGAAGCTCGATTCCCCCACGCTTCTTCTATGCTTCTCATACACATGGTCTATGCATACTATATACTTTTCTCACGTTTCTTTTCATCTTTTTCATGTATTTTCTCTCATGCTTTCACTCACTTTCCATGTACTTTATTTAAATTGGTAACCATCATTGTTAGATTTTAATAAAATTTAACTCTTTTACAGAAAAATCATAAAATATAAGAATGATCAATTTTATTTTAGTTTTTATTTGTTTCTTGTTTGATTCCATATTGCTTCAATTTTTATTCATATTTCGCTTTTAAATTGAAACTTCGCTGCTTCCCGCTTCGGATAAATTTTAAAATGCCTCGCTTCCTGTATTATTTCCCGCTTCCGCTTCCTAGTTTGGCAACCTTGGCCAAAACTAATGGTATAATGTTTGAACTGGCGTTAACGTGAAGTGAGAATAATCCATACATAAGGCACTTTAACCTTATAAAAGATGCATTTTACAACCTCTGCACAGAGTGTTTAGAAACAGAAAGATGATAAACAATAGATATAGTTTCAGGCTAAGTACACAGGTGCACAGGCCCAACAATGCTACTTTACTGTGCTTATATACTCCGGGGCTCATGGCTACCAATGTAACAAAAGGTTTGCAACTACATGCTAGGTTAATTTCACATCTGGGCCAGAACCCTCACATTTATTAAGAAATCAACCATCAAAATTGGCCTTAATCACGTGGATGCAGCCACAAATAAATACAGAGAATTGTCAAATTGTACATATATTTATACTTGTGCATATACGTATATGTACATGTATATATATATTATATTTTACACATATATATATATATACATTTATCAATATAAATAAATATATATACATATATATATATATATGTAATTGTGGGAGAGTCAAACTGATTTGACAGCTCCCACTCTTGTAATGATCTCTCTCCCTCTCTTTTCAATCTCGCCCCCTCCCCCCCCCCCTCCTTTTGTGTATAAATAGGAGTGTTCTCTCCTTTGTAAATTATGCTTTTTGGCACACTCTCTATTGAATAAAATATATTTTTTATATTGGCTTATTGTGTATCCCCTTTGTGGGGTTTGTGAAGTGTGTTCTTTTAGAACAGATTGTGGTTCCCTTTGTGAATGTGTTCCTTAAGAAAACACTTTTGTTATCTACTCAAGTTGAAGATTGGTGGACTTTTGGTTCGTGATTGAAGTCTCCTTGAATCTTTACAAGAATATACTAAATAAATTTTAAAAAATATGCAATACATATACATTATGTAATATATGCAGCACCTAGAAGTACCTAAACACCAGATCTCTGGCGTACCACCATCAATAAGGTTATGCCAGGCAATTTCTCGCATCTGCCTCACACAGAATAAGCCCATTTACTCTGAAATTCCTTTTTAGTAGTTCCAAGATAAAATTATGTCAAGGTTTGACATCTGGAATTCTCTAATTTTTATTGGACATTAATTCTATTTTCTGTAATCATGATCTTAAGACCTTGATGTTCAATACAAGGTAAGAGAAAAAAAAACTGAGAAGAAGCCCCAGTTGAAATTGAAGATTCTGCATATACATTAATACTGTTACCCAGTTCTAGAGCGAAAACCAAATCCTGCATACCTTAGTCACAACTTGAAGAAATAGCATGACTATACATATATGAATATTTTTGTGTTCCTGATTTAACTAATATGACCTAATAAAATTTACACCTTTATTTGCACTAGTGATAGAAATGTTGTCCGAAGGAATGTTCCTTTGGTGTCTCCAAAGATAAGCCATTAACCCAAGCACAACATTTAAACAAGAGGCCTACTTACAAGGACACATTCAGCTGTAAATTTTCAATGTTTAATATCAACTGCTATATATCATTTTTTGAAAAGGAGAGAAATCCTTACCACAACAGAACAAACTCCAGGATATAGACCAGCACATATAACTGACCGAACGAGATATTCATCGTAACTCCACATATTGCAAACATCAGCATTATCACCAACAAGACCTGTATCCTTGAGAAGCGAAAGAAACTGTTTCCGAAGGGAATCAATGGCCCGCATTGTTTGAGCTGAAAGAAAGTTCTTCCAGCAGTATTCATAACCAGCACCTTCTCCATCAGCATTTTTCCAACCACCATATGCTCGAACCAGTGCAAGATGATCACTGTAATCCTTAGAGGAGAACTGGGATTTTGCAGACTCAGCAAGCTGAAAGTGAAGAAAATAACAATACTTTCATAAGAAACAAATCCAAAGAGCCAAAAAACTAAGCATGAATTTTAACAACATACAACTTACAGGTAACAACAGTAATAGTATTAATAGCAAAAGCTAAAGCTCAGAAATACTGAAAAATGTACATAAAATGTCTGCATATTCAAAAGATGTAGGTAGCAACAAGCTTGCAGCTGTCACATGGGTGCAGGTGCGGGTGCGGGGATTCGACACTTCCAAAAAACCCGGGTGCGGGGGTGCGGCAGGGGCAAAAAAAAAATTATATATATATATATAGAAGGGGGTCGGGGGTTCCCCCGGCGCGGGTCGGGATCCAGTTTTTTTTTTTGGTGTGTTTGTTTGAAGACTTGTTACCCACGTTCTGCTTGTTGTGTACTTTGATCGACCCAGCCTGCTGCGTTCTGCTGACTGTCATGATTCAATCATGTCTGAAACTCTCTGGTCTTCACGAAAAAAAATACAAGTGAAAGGTTTGATGTGGTTTGTTGGAGAGAGTCTTCACGAGGCCTACGGCTCCACTGCCACGCCACTGCCTAGGGTTCTTCAAATTTCATTTTATATACAGTTGCACACAGATTACAGCTAAAAGAAATTTATTGGATTTGACATGTGGAAAAGAGAGGTCTACACAAGGCTACGGCTAGAGCACCCATCTCGTCAGGAGAAAAGTGAATACTAATAGCCACCAAGGCTACCACCACCATTATCATTTATTATGGAGAGAGAAAATCCTTGACGAAAAAGGATCTGGATGGTTGAAGGATAAAGACTTCAAAAGGCTCTTGAATTTTGGTTTTAATTTTTAAGGAAGATGGATCATCATTTACAAGTTAACAGTATGTTTTCCAACGCTGCGAATTAACTGTTTGGAGGCAGGAATAGCATGGGATGCCAACAAAGCTCGTCAGATGTTGTGGACACAAGTGCCCCTTTATAAAACAAGAGCAGCAGCAGCAAGCAGCTGTCAGCAGAATTTTTTTTTTAAATTCTGCAGTCCATTTCGTAGGGCAAAATTTAAAAAAAAAAAATCCAAACAAAAATGGACCGAAATGACCCTGGGTGCGGTCAACGCACCCAGGATCGGGTTGACCACACTCGCGTCGAGTCGCGTCGACGCGGGTCCGGCACCCTGCTAGCCGAATCCCTGTGACATAGGCTTGCAGCATACAAGAATGCACCAATTTCATAATAAGGTCAAAGTGCCAAACAAATATTTGCAAAGGAAAAATAAGAGGAAGCATATTTAATTTATGCCATCTAATTTGGGGACAAGATTTTATTTCCAGAATAAAGGCATTTTCAATCATCTAATTTGGTCAGACTTGGTATGAAAAATTGCAAATCTGTAGCCTTATATGTGACTTATGTCATACAGGTACAGGCATGGACAGTATAGACACAAAAAAGAGGACTGATTTTGAATCTGGACAGAAACAAGGTCCGTATCTATAAATATGATAAGTGATAGCCTTAGCAAAAGAGGGGGAGGAAATGATATTTTGAATAAAAGAGGGGGGAGAACAAAATTTGAACACCCACCGCCCTGCCCCCCGCCCCCCCCCCAAAAAAAAAATAGTCAGGTGTGAAAACACATGATGGACTTATTTCAGTATACAGGGTGCATTTATAAAACTTCCCAAAGATGGTTTATTTGACACTTAAAATGTAAAAAAATATATATATTCTATGTCACGTATGAGTGGGTGCCAGTACACTGTATGACATGTTTCCCAAAAGAAGGGTAGGCAAGAACCGCTAGCTTGTACATGTTACACACACATACAAATATATATCTTGCTGCAAATAAAGAACTAAACCAACAGATATGAAAAAAATACAATATACAGTCACATATGATGTATCCTAATACTATATAATATGTGCCCAGAAGCACCCAATACCAGCATATGAAAGTATCAGTGACACAATGGTACATTTGGTATTTTCAAGTACCCATTACATAGAATTTTTTTTCAAAAATGTTACTGCATGGTAGTCAAATATCCCTAGTTTTAAACTAATAAACGCACATCTATAGACTACTAAAATTTTTTGTACATATGCACATAAATTGGAAGCATTCACTTACTTCCTTCTTATCAAAAGGTGTTAGGAAGGGATCTCGGACGCTTAAGCCAGTCACAACAGTCAAAATAGGATCTAAGCAGTTGAATATAGCACCTAAAATAAGCATCTTTCCAAGTTTAGGTTCCACTGGAAGCATTGATAAGTGGCGTCCTGTTCAGTTCACAAGAGGCAGACTTAAAAAGAGCAATTTACTGCAATAAAAAAATTGCTAACACAAAAATAACTTTATTTTTAAAAAATGAATAGCAAAGTTAAGTTTATCTGGCATACCAAGAACGGTTAAATTTTCCTTATCATCCAAAGCTCCAATTATCTTCAAGTACTCAACAGCATTTTGGGCCTTGAAATTGAAATCCAGGTTAGTTTGGATAAAGAAAGTCAAGAAATTTGGAAGTGAAAAAATTGAAAATCCAAAAACATGTCAGGAAATGAAAAGAAAACTGAAGCAACATTCCAAATCCTCACAGAAACACTCACATAAGAAGACACCACTCACCGAGAGTAGTTCTGGTGGCTGTAGAGCCTTTGAAAGGAACTCTGAAATGCTACCAAGCTGTAAAGTTTTAATTTGAAGGCAGAGTGACTGTAATGGTGTTCTCAAAAGCTCTGGCAATTGGTATTCTGCAAAAGCATCATAGACACAGCGTGGATAGAGATGGTAACATTCTCCAGGCTGGACACGACCAGCTCGACCTCTTCTCTGCATGAAGAGGAAACATAGGCAACAGTGGCTTACCCTACCAACATCTTAACAAAATAGTACATTAGGAAATGCAAATGCATATTTTCAACAGAACTTGAATCTAATCCTGATGCCCTTTGATTGTGCTTGCTACAACCAGTCGAAATGTGACATACAAAAATATAGGGTGAACAGGAAAAAGAAAAAAGCTATCCCCAAAATAGCATGAGAATCATCTCAACAAAATGAAACAGAAAGCACGATTTGTGGTACGATGCTCCAAGTTTTATCGATAGCAACCAATTCTTGTTGGATTTGAATGTCAGCATAGATGAACTTAACTACCTAATGCATTAACAACATAGTCATAATAATGACAAATATTGCTGATATTTTGAACATATCAGATTTACCACTACATTTTCAAAATTTTGATGCATACCCAAAAAAAGGATATTTTCCTTATCACCTACTTTGTAGGTATAGTGTTCTTAACCTGATATTTATGTGACAAAAACTCCTTTCCTGTTTTCTATCTTATTTATATTTATAGATTTATGGATTATATATATTTTTATTTTTGTATATACCAATATTATTGCAGGAATTTACCAATAAATACTGGATTCTCTGACCAATATTTTTCTGAGAACAAGATTTGTAACTATGATTCACATGAATCTGGTAGCAACCCCCACATCACAGAGAGCAGATGCGAGAAGCAGAGAACATCATAAAAAAAGGAAACTAGTGAAAACTTTAAAAAGAATGATAGAAGCCTCCCAGGAATAACATGCAAGAACATGGTTCCTTTATATGAGCTTCCAATAAAAAATAGTATGATGGTGGCACAAAGTGCTTCACTTCAATTAAATAATTGAAAATTAAGCCAACCTCTACAACTAGTTCCATTGGCACTGGGACAATGATCAAATATGAAAGGTCATAAAAAACAATAATTAAATACCCATATTGAACTTGAGGCTGATGTGAGAAGCAACTGAAGCATGTATTCTTACCTGCCGAGCAGAAGCCTTTGAAATCCAAGATGGGAGCAAGCATGGAGTATTATTCAACGCATCATAAGATGTCTCTTTTGCCTTTCCACAGTCTACAACAAAGACCACATCGTTGATGGTAATACTGGTCTCGGCCATGTTAGTGGCAAGAACTATTTTTCTCACACCTTCTTCTGGTTTGTCAAAAATTAACCTCTGAATGAAGGGGGAAAATACAAAAATGAGATTAATAGAAACATTACGGTAAACAATGTGTCAAATAACAAATAAGATGCAATTTAAGAACCTAATTTTCCAACATTAAATTCATGAATTGGCAAGAGAAGTATTTGATATACACATGGGGGCATGTATAGCTGCAAAAAATTAGAAGTAACAATTATTCACCAACCCATTATAAATTCGTACAAGCCAGAGAACACTCAGGCTTGAACTACATTCTCTTTTTTTTTTCTTCAAGATGCTCAAAAGATAAAATTCTAAAAGGATAGTACATAAAATAGAATGACAAGAAGTCAAGTATGCAAAAAACTAGAAAAGAGAACAGGCAAAAATATAACAATCAACTACAACTGTAGACCTCAAGAGAATCATGTTCCTATTAACCACATCCCATTCAGGAGAGCATACGCCTTTGCCATTATGTGATATTCTCATATCCTTCTTTGGAGGTCACAAAAATCAACTAAATCATTAAAAAATACATTAAAGTCAATGAGTACTTGTTGAGTGAAGCAAAACAAGCCAATATCAACCAACTATAAATTAAGGACAAGCCAAAAACCATCCTACAACAACCAACAAGCAACGAACATATGCATATGGCAGAAAGGAGATGGAATGCCAAGGATATCAAATTTGAAGTAGGGACAGAACAGGGTTGGCAAATTCAGTGCACCAGACCAGGCCTGCAAGCCCAAGACTGCAGGCATGTTCCTCAACTAGGTCCAGACCAATGTGTATTCCCATTTAGAACCAGACCCACATGACCCATATTGAAATGTGAATCTGTCACAGGGACTCGGAAAACTGGGTGCCGCACCGGCGTCTACGCAACGCGGGTGCACGTGCGGGTGCGGTACCCGGTGCGGTCAAACCTTCCCTGGGTGCATTGACCACACCCAGAGCCATTTGTGTTCAATTTTTATATTTAAAAAAAAAATCTGCCGGATAAAATATGCGGCGGAGAGGAGGATAAATTTGCCCTAATCCTCCCTTCCTCTCCTCCGGACCTCGCCTCCTCAGGTAAGCTCTCTCCTCTCCTCTCCGACTCCCTTTGCTCTCCTCTCCGACTCCCTCTACTCTCCTCTTCGACCCCTCCCCTGCACAAAGAGGGCGCAGGGAGGACAGGGAGGGGGCTCAGCCCCTCCCCTGCCAACAGGGAGCGCAGGGAGGGGGGCTCGACCCCTCCCCTGCACAAATTATATATATATATATATATATATATATATATATATATATATATATATATATATATATATATATATATATATATATATATATATAAATTTTTGCCGCACCCCCCCACCCAAGTTTTTTGAAAGTGCCGCACCCCCGCACCCATGTGACATAGATGTGAATACATCATGATTGGTGAATAGTATCATTCACCCTTGCTGCTTAGACATTTTTGGATAATACTCTCTCAATTAGCTACCAATCTCTCCTACTCTATTAATGGAGCCCCACATCACAATGATATTTTAGCATCGCTGGCTGTTCACAATGGCACCATATATCCCAAGAAATATTCGATTTTGGTATTGCTGCACCTTTTTCCCAAAGAACGAACTATAGAGATGGAGGATGAAGACGATATTTGGGATTGTAACTTGGAACAATACCCAATATGGGTCATCCCTTCAATTTTTTTCTGTTTACATTAGCAACACAAAAAAATACAATATTACTGCTACCGTTAACATGGGGTTACAACAAAACAAATAATTACAAAGAAGCCCCTGTACACGACCCATAAAACAATAAAAGAATATACCCATTCTAACAGCCCCCCTCAAGTTGTACATGGCTTACAACCATGGACAACTTAGACTTCAAAAACCAATATCTTTCCTTGGTGAGACTTTTGGTGAAGATATCTGCAATTTGGTCTTTGGTGCTTACAAATCTGGCCTTGAGTTCAAGATCTTATATCTTATTCTAGATGAAGTGCTGGTCTATTTTAATGTGCTTTGTCCGGCCATCTGGCTTATATTTTATCTAGAATACCCATTTTGAACCAACCACATTCTTGTTGTCCTTTGGCCTTCTGACAATCTCCCATGTTCGAGATTCATTCAAAGCCTTCATTTTCTCATTCATGGCCTCAATCCATCTGTCGTTTTTGCAGGCTTCTATAAATGTTTTTGGCTCCTAATGGTTCTCAATTTCTAAAATGAAAACTTGATGGTCAAGACTAAAACGTTCATAGCTGACCCACCCTTCAATAGGATGACGAACTCTTGATGATCTTATCACAACATGTTCCTCATTCACAACATCTGGCTGCTCATTGGATTGTTCACTTTGTTGTTGTCTATCATGAACATTACCACCATGTCTGACATAAACTTGACCATATCTGGAGACTCCCTGAATCTGTGAATCTGTGTTGTCCATAGTAGGTGCTGCAACTTCATCTTCGCCTTGTCTTCCTAGAGAGACATGCTATTCATGAGTGGTTTCTCCAACATCATGGCAGGTAGGGGTGTCGGAGAACAATTCAGCACTCAACCATAGTTGGTAAACTTCAAGCTTATCACCAGTCTTTTCTTGCATTGCAATGGGAGAAGCATTCTGAAAAGAATTTTCATCAAACACCACATTTCTATAGATATGAATGCATTATTTAAAGGGTCATCACACCTATAACCATCATAGTCATTGGCATACCCAACAAATCTACATGCTATAGCTTTGTCATCAAACTAGCTTCTAAGGCTTTTCTCAGCATGAACATAACATGTGCAGCCATATGCTTTCAGGGCATCATAATTGGGATGTTCTCCAAACAACACATAATAGGGAGACTTATTTTTAAGTATATGCATGGGCTATTACATGCACAAGCAGTCTCACAATGTCTGTTTTTTTTTTCAGCCAGACCATTTTTTTGAGCTGTCCGCAAGCAAGACATTCTATGGTTAATTCCATTTTGGTGTAAGAAATCAATGAATTCCTTTGATGTAAACTCACCACCACCATCACTTTGGAAATGAACAATGGGAGTAGAAAATTTACCTTTAATGAGAGCATAGAACTTATGAAAGATATCAAACACATTAGATTTATTTTTCATAAATAGTTCCAGGAATAACAACAATACTCGTCAATGAAGATAACATAGTACTTGCTGCCAGATAAAGAAACAATAGGGGCTGGTCCCTTAACCTCATAATGGACAAATTCAAAAGGCTTCGAAGTCCTATCATTCCATGGCTTGAAAGGTAAAACACGACTTCCAAATAAATGACAACTATGACATAAACTGGATTTGGGAATTAACCCATCAGACATAAGTCTCTCAACAAAACCACGATTACAATGAGCAAGACGAAAATGCCACATTGTAGCTTTATTGGACTCTGCAACATCCGAAATGAAAACAACAAGACAAATAGGCTTCAAAGCTGGACCTCTAACAGCTGACACAGATGAATAACGATCTCCCTTGATGGCGTACATATTCTCTCATTGCTCTCCGTCAACCAAAGTCTTCTTCGTAAGAAGATCCTTCACATAAACAGATGAGGAAGTGAATACAACACAGGAATTTGTATCATCAAGTTTAGACACCGAAACTAAATTTTTTTGAATATTAGAAACACACAAAACACTTGACAAAGATAAAGAATTAAAATTTGGAATAGTGATTTGAGCACTACCAAAATGAGTGATTGGGTGGTGATAACCATCTCCCGTAACAACATTGTTCTTACATAAATATGGAATTAACTTCGAACACTTACCTACATCACCTATGGTGTGGTGGCAGCTCCAGAATCAATGTACCAGTAACCATCTTCATTCTTTTTAAAGTTAAGACCAGCAAAGGCAGCAATAAGAGAATTCTTTTCGCTTCCTAATTGATTGTTATTACGTTGTCCTTGATTGAAACTTTGACCTTGAGTAATTTTTTTGTTCTTACTTTGAACTACATTGACTTCAGGATTGTAGTTAGGATCATTCAAGAACCAGCAATTGGCCTTCACATGGACCTTCTTGGAGTAATAGCATATTGGAACCTTACTTGTCATAGGCACTAGGCGGAGCCTAGGCGGTGAGCCCGTAAAAAGGCCTAGGAGGGGCCTAGGCAGTACCCAAAAAAAATATAATAAGAAACATGTATATTTGTAAACACCCCAAATTTTCCATATCCATTCCGGACATCCTCCTTTCACAAATGCCAACCACCCACAGTACAGTGTAGGAGTCGCACCCTTAGGTCTATCCTAGTTTAGGTGTCATTTTACCTCATTTTGTCAACAAAATTACCATTTTACCCATAGGTCACCCTAAACCCTTGTCAGTTTAGACCCAACCAAGCTCATCTTAAGTTCAAAAGAGTTAGAATGTCAATCATTTCTAGCTCTCCTGAGCTGACGATGAGCAGTGTCAGTTCATTCTGGCTAAATTTAGTTCGTTTCAGGAGAAATTAGCTCATTTCTAGCTCGAATTTTAACCAATTGTCTCCAAGGCAGTCAAATTCCAGTAGATCCTATTCCTATGTGTCTAATTGAACTCATCAAGAGTTTGAATGGTCCATGTCCAGTTCAAAGTCACTTCTCACATTCTTGGACCTTCATTTCAGCTCATTTCAATCAAAATTAAGCTAATCTCAGTCAGCCCAGCTAGTGTTTTAGCTTCAGATTTAGTTCACCTTAGTATAACTAACCTTCAATTCAGTTCTATCCAGTTTAAATCAGTTCAAACCAGTTCATTACCATGTCACTCTACACCCTGCAGGGCAAAACAAAAAAAATGATTTCTTGGACAGAACATCAATTATGTCAATTTCCAAGTTGGGACAATTCCCAATCTGGACTCAAACCAATTCCTTTATCTGATATTTTATCTATATCAGAGATCCAATTCCACTTCTGGGCCCGATCCAATATCAAATCCAAGATCCAAATCCAATTTTTATCATGGGCCTAGAATTTTCGTCTAAATCCATATCTAGGGTTCGAACATCATTCTGGATCAATTCCTTTCATTTTTATCTTCAATCGAGATCCAAATCCACTTTATTCAAAATTTTGGATCCAGATCCAAATTCAAAATCCAATTTTTATCTAATTTCAAAATCAATCATTGCATTTCAAGTTCAAATCCAATGTTTTGAAAAGCCATTTTTGAAAAACAATCTGAATCCAATTTAAAAACTCCGATTTGGATTTCATTATAAAGCCCAAATTTTATTATGGATCTTAGATCCACTTCAATTTTTAAACCCCAAATGATATCCAATATTCATTTTCTGTTCTCGACCTAGATCCTTTGTCCAATTCACCTTGTTATTCATATCTAGGATCCAATTTACTTTCTGAACTTGGATTATCTCATTAGATATCCAAGATCCAATAAATCATTCCCGGATCCATTCCTCAATATCCAAGATCCAATAAATCATTCCCAGATCCATTCTTCATATCCAGGATCCAGTTTACTCTTTTCATCATCCGAGATCCATCTTAAGTGTTTTCATCCTCAATCCAGGATTCTTTCATTATTTTGAAACATGGATTCTGACTTAAGGTCCGAGATCCAAATCCATTTGTCATTTTCAACTTCGGATCCAGATCTAAATTCAAACTGTCTTCTAATTTCAAACTTGGGTTAAAAACAGATCTTTCAAATCCAAAACCCAATGTTTTACCACAGATGTTTTGAAATGTTTTCAGAAAAATATCTTTTTCAAATACATCAGATCAAGATCCGAATCAGATTTCTGATTTGGATTTCATCAAGCTTGTATTTTGAAAATGGATCTTAGATCCAAATTGATCCAAAAGACCCACCTAAGTGGCGTCATGTTCTTGAATCATCCATTCCATATTATTCTTGTTTTAGAAATTTATTTCTCACTCTTTATTCCTTTGCTTTTAACTTTAATTTCAAAACTTCCTTTTAAAAATCCTTTTGAATGCTTTTAAAATCCAATGTGAGGCCCAC
The DNA here is from genome assembly GCF_984573655.1 of Nuphar pumila. Taxonomy (NCBI): domain Eukaryota; kingdom Viridiplantae; phylum Streptophyta; class Magnoliopsida; order Nymphaeales; family Nymphaeaceae; genus Nuphar; species Nuphar pumila. Next base: position 88,899,753 of record NC_143258.1, on the reverse strand, counting down.
TTAGGTGGCGCCACATTAGGGTTCCTTTTTGGAGTTTTAGTTAGTTTAAAGCTTTAAAAAAAATCAAAACAAATGTTAGTTAGAGAAGAAAACAAAACCAATTTCTATTAAAAATAAATTAGGAAAATTGATTAGCCTAATTAGGCTAATTAGGGGAAAACCTCTAGAAACCCTAAATTCCAACCCAAAATCCTTATAAATAGATGCCTTAAGGTGGTGCCAATCGCAAGGAGAAAGCCTCCAACCCCTCTCTATATCTCTTCCAGCCCCCTTTGGATCTCTCTCCTTTCCCTTTTCCTTCTTCTTCTCCAAGTAATCGCCCCCCTCCTACTTCTTCATTTGGGTTGCAGCCAAGCCGCCTCCACAGCAGGTAATCTTTTCCTCTCTCTCATTTCATTTCTTCTTTACTTTAGTTGATTTACATTGCTGCAAATCTCTTTTTATTCAAGCCGCCATGAAGATGGAATTTGATCTTACATAGATCAAATTCCTCTTCAATCGGCTATAGCAATTGCTCCATGCCTTTGGTTCATCTGATTTTTCGTTTGTTATTCCTTTATTAGATGCATTTTAGTTCTAGATTATTGTTTTTCATCCATCTAAAATCCAAAAATATTGCATATATGTCTCTCTTTTCATTTCATTTTTAGCTTAGATTAATTTCTTTCATTTTCTTTTACAATTCTGCATATATTTTGATTTTGGCCTCACTTTGGCTCTGCAATTTCGGGGGTTTATGTTTGTCATTTCGATTTGATTTTTTATGATAGATTCATGATTATGTCTCCATGAATCTGTGATTTTTTCACGATTTTTGGGGATCTGATGACCCACTTTAAAAATCAAGAGTTGAAACATGTTATTCTGCACCGTCAGAATTTTAGCAGAATCAAGACCGACTTGCCGGAGTGATTTCTTCCTAACTGTAGATGATCTCTCTGATCCGTAAAAAGTGATGTCTTTGTGATTGAATCTAGTTTATTTGTGCCAATTTTTAACAATTTTCATGGTCATTTTAGGTCTGATTTTGATAAAAAATCAGAACCCTGTCATTTTACAACACCTGAGTTTGCTCAGGCCTTAGTTCATTTTGTCAGAATCATATCTCCCTAATGGAAGATCATTTTCTAGATCTATAAAAAGGGTTTGCTTCATTTACATGTCTAGTTTACCTCCGCCAATTTTCACCAATTTCTATGATCGATTTCTATTTTATTTGCGTTAAAAACCAGGACCTTTTTTGTCTGCAACCTCAAGCATTGCTCAGACCTTGAGCCATTTTGTCTGAATCAGATCTCCCCAACCCGAAATGGTTTTCGAGATCTGTAAAAAGGGTTTTCTTTCCTTATGTGTCTAGTTTATCCATGTCAATTTTTATAAATTTCTATGATTATTTGTTATTTCATTTCTGTTGAAATCCATGACTGGTTACAGAACACTATGTTCTGTAACAGGTTTATCTCTTGAGATAGAACAATGACTTTGCGGAGTCACTACGCCCAAACCAAAAAAGATTTTCCATTTCTGTAAATTTGAGTAGTTTCCTAATCTTTTCAAGCAACATCTCTCAGAAATTTGAGAGAAATTGAGTCGGTTTAGCCACTGAAACACCCAAATTACAGAAACCTGTCTGTTAAAATCAATTTCTTGTTTCTAAAATTAATTCTCTAATGTTTCATTAATATCTCAAGATTCATAAATGATTTTTCGATTCTATAAAAAAGAGATGTTTCTCTGATTTGTCCTGAATCCATTGACTCAATTTGGACTTAAATTGAGTTCTTTTAGGCCTCCTTTCACCCAAAACACTCTGACATGCTTTCCTATAAATTTTATTTCTATAAATTCCTGTTTAAATTTGATAAAAGACCTTAATCCAGTTTTTCCTCCAAAGATTTTCCAAAATTTTCAATTCTAGATTGTTCCTAGGGTTGTTAGGGGTCTCCATACCAATTTTTAGAATGTTTTATGGTCATTTAGCATCTCATTCATTGCATTTTTCAAAACCGATTTTCTAAAAGTCATAATTTTGCTAAAATAGGGGCAAATTAGGCATTTTCTCATTTAATTTCTCAATTTCAAATATTATTTTCATAGTTTAAAATTTTGTTAATGTTTTTAATCACATCAACAAGCTCTCCAATCAATTTCATAAACTTTTGAGCTTCCATGTGATGAATATTTAAAAATTTCTTTTTAAAAAACCCTAATTTTAAGGACACTCTTAATTTTAGGGGTATTTTGGTTATTTTGCCCCAAATTTCAAAATTTAATTTCCAAAATAGATCTATTTTGATGGTTTATTAAATCATGCATTCATCCTTTATTTCATTTATGGTTTTGATTTTATGAAAAGCATAAAAAGGGCTTATTTATGAAAAATATCCTTTAATTTCCGGATATTATTGGATAAATCCCGAAAAGCTTACATTTTTTCATTAATGTGTTTGCAAATTTTGCAAGAAAAGATCAAGATGATGTTTCCTTATATTTCCTCTTTTTCTTTATTTTATTATTCAATGTAAATTATAATCAAATATCAAAAATAGTAGAAATTTCCCTTTCTGCATTAGTTAGATTTCATTTGCATATAGTTTTATTTTCAATATTAACTGTTATGGTTTGTCATATGCAATTTTCAATCTCACTTATGGTGAACACGAATGACACGTGCACATTCTTTTAAGAAGTTGATAAACTTAATGGAATTCGTATTTGTGGTCATAATCAGAATACAAATGAAATTCAAATTTTATTAATTTCTTTTAAGTTACAAAATCCTACACTCTTAGGCTATTTTCAAAAACCATTTTATATTTCAAAAGGTTTTCAAAGATATTTTCAATAAGATGCATTTAAAACATGTTTGTGGCCAAAGTCATGGATATGTGGCAAATTCATTTTTATTAAATTTTGTAAAAGCACAAAAATCAATTTCACAAATTCATAAAGGCTTTTACTTTCTCAAATCTTTCAAAATAAAAGAATTAACAAAGGTTTTCCTTTACTCAAAAACAAATTTCAAAACAATCATATTCTTTTCCAAGCATTTTTCAAAATTTTGAATTTTTCAAAAAGATTTGCATTTTTAAAACAATTTCTAAATAATAGCAAAGTATTTTTCAAATTTTCTAAAGTCTTCTTTTCAAAATAATTTCAAGGCAATTTCGATTTCAATTTCAATTTAAAATTCAATTTCAATTTCAATTTCAAATCTCAACTTCAAATTCAATTTCAAATTCAAATTCAAATTCCATTTCGATTTCAATTTCGACTTCAATTTTCCTTTCAATTTAAATTACAATTTCAGAGCAATTTCAATTTCAAAATAATTTTAAAATGATTTCAAAGTAACTTCAATCTCAAGACAAATTCAAAGCAATTTTAACTTCAAAAATCGATTTTTTTCAAAATCATTCGGGTTTTCCCTCTTATCGGTTTTCTCAAAACATCTCCCTTTTCAAAGCAACCTCAAAATAATTTCCAAGTAATTTAAATTTCAAAGTATTTCAAAATTTTGAATTTTCCAAAAGATAAGTATTTTTCAGAATTTTTAATTTTTCAAAAAGATTTGCATTTTTAAAACAATTTCTAAATAATTCCAAAGTATTTTTCAAATTTTCTAAAGTCTTCTTTTCAAAATAATTTCAAGGCAATTTCGATTTCAATTTCAAAGTAATTTCAATTTCAATTTAAAATTCAATTTCAATTTCAAATCTCAACTTCAGTTTCAATTTCAATTTCAATTTCAATTTCAATTTCAATTTCAATTTCAATTTCAATTTCAATTTCAATTTCAATTTCAATTTCAATTTCAATTTCAAATTCAAATTCAAATTCAAATTCAAATTCAAATTCAAATTCAAATTCAAATTCAAATTCAAATTCAAATTCAAATTCCATTTCGATTTCAATTTCAATTTCGACTTCAATTTTACTTTCAATTTAAAATACAATTTCAAAGCAATTTCAATTTCAAAATGATTTCAAAGTAACTTCAATCTCAAGACAAATTAAAAGCAATTTTAACTTCAAAAATCGATTTTTTTTAAAATCATTCGGGTTTTCCCTCTTATCGGTTTTCTCAAAACATCTTCCTTTTCAAAGCAACCTCAAAATAATTTCCAAGTAATTTAAATTTCAAAGTATTTCAAAATTTTGAATTTTCCAAAAGATAAGTATTTTCAAAACAATTTTAAAAGCAGTTTCAGATCATTTTCAAGATTTTGAATTTTCTAAAAGAAATCTATTTTCAAAACTATTTCAAGGCAATTTCAAATCAAATCCAAAACAACTTCAAAGTCATTTCAAAACAATTTTCAAAACCATTTCAAATTTTCAGGTCATTCTAAGCATGCTTCATGATTTTCCTTGAAAATTTTCTCAAAATCACATGATTCTGCATTTTTAAGACTTATAATAATTACTTAGGCATTTAAGCAAAGCAAGGCATAAAGTTCAATCCTTTGTTCAATTACCCCTGATAAAGGCGCCAAGAACAGTTGAACCTCGTACCGACAGGCGGATCCCATTTCCCAATTTTCAAAAAACTGAGGAGAGTTATTTCATCATATCGCTGACCCCATAGGTTTTGGGATGAAGGCGTAGTTGTTGTTGTTGTTGTTTGAGGAGAGTTATTTCAAAATCTTTTTCAAAAGGTCAGTGGACTTGCAAAACGTAAAAATTTTGCAACGATCATAATATTCTCTTCTTCTTCTTCTTCTTCTTTTTCTTCTTCTTCTTCTTCTTCTTCTTCTTCAACTCAAAAAGAAAACAAATGATGTCTTAAAAAAATTCAAAAAAAAGCCTAGGCAGTGACAGCCTAGGGGGCGCCTAGGCGATGGGGCTACGCCTGGGCGACAATATAAGGCCCCACCTCCCAGACCTAGTCGCCCAAGCGGTGGGGCTACGCCTAGGTCGCCTTTAACAACTAAGATTGGAACACCTCCACCCTGATTCTGATTAGGAACTCCTAACAGATGCATATTAGGTAAGGGTAAAATACCTCTACCCCCTTGATCATTCCCACAACCTCGACCTCGCCCAACACCAGTATTGAGGACATCACTAGAAGTCTTTGCATCTCTATTTTGGTCCTTCAAATCACTGAGAGACAACTCATAATGTAAAAGCTTGGATCAAAGCTCAGCAAACATGGGTAAGGCAGTAAGAAGAGACATAGTGGATAAAATATAAAACTCCAATCCAAGTCCACTCAATGCATGTCAAACTTTCTCCTTTACCTCTATCTCACACCCAACCATGGCATATTGGTTCGTTATAGACTTCAACTTGTTCAAATAATCAAGTAACACTCATAGATCCCCTCTTCAAGTCCTGAAACTCCCTTTTTAGATCCATAATTCTGGCCTCCGAAATCTATGAATTAAGTCTAAACCAATCTTCCCCAAAGCTCCATGGTAGTAAAATCATCTGGTATGCCTATGAGAACCTCCTGTGAAAGAATAGAGGTGATATAGGCAACCAGGGCTTGATCCCTCTTCATCCAGTTAACGTATTTTGGATTGCGAATTGTGGATAAAGAAACAACCCCTTTCTCATCTTTCTCTTGTCGTAAGATGAACCATGTTGGGATTTTGACCAAGGTTGTCAGACTAGGAACCAGAAGCGGAAAGCGAAAGTGGGAAACGATACAGGAAACAAAAGCAAGAAGTGATGCATTTGAAAATGTATAGGAAGCGGGAAGTGATGAATAAAAAATAATATAAGAATTAAATGGGAATCGAAATGGAACGCAAATAAAAACTAAAATAAAAGTGACTTCTTAAATTTCATGATTTTTTTAGTGTAAGAATTAAATTTTTAACAAAACCTAAAAATGATGACTGTCAATTTAAAGAAAGCACAAGAAAGTGAGTGAGAAGCGTGAGAGGAAACACATAAAAACAAGAAAAGTTGAGTGAGAGAACATCTACAAAGAATGGACGAAACATATGAAAAGCATGGGAGAATTGAGTTTTTCATCAAGTTTCAGAAGCGAGAAGTATCGTGCTTCCGAAGCGAGTTTCCGGGAAGCGAGCTTCCCACCTATCTAAGAAGCTTCCAACCATAGTGACAAACGTTTTTATCGGCAATTTCTCGTTTTTCAAAAACTCGCAAGAAATTGAAAAAAAATCATAAATCTTGCATTTTTTTCGGCAAAATCTCGACAATAAAAAAATAAATTAAAAATATATAATTTATTTAAAAATAAAAATACACGATTTTTTCTTTCTCCAGTATGGGTGTTGGAGCAGGCTCTCTGGCAAAGGGAGGCGGTCCGATGAAACTCAAAATTGACCCGTGTTGCCGACAAAAAACCAGATTTGGACACCAATGGTGACAGATCCGACTTCCACCAAAGGTTGTTGCAGATGCAAGGTGAGCAAGAACATTATTTCCCCTTTTTTCAGTTATAAATTCAGCCACCACCGGAGTTGAATTAGACCAACACCAATCAAATTTCTATTTTTCGGACCGTGGTATGCCTTGTTCTTCCGTCGGCAACTCCTACGAGGGCTGACTTTCTGGCTATTCTAAAAGTTTTTCAGGCATCGCACATAAACCCCTCTTCGCTTTCTTTCTCACTTCCTCTTAACCCTCAGTTTTCCTGTTTAAGGGTTTTAATCACAAAACCAAACAGAGTTTGCCCAAACAGAGTTTGCCCAAACAGAAATTTCTTTCATTGTTTGCAAAACAGAAAAACTATTTTTTTCTTTTTACTGACCTGGGTGTTGGAGCAGATAAAATTTATTTTTTATAAGAAGATATTAATAAAAATATTTTAAAATAAAAATACATGATTTTTTTGCAATAAATAGCTGTTTAAAACGTAAATATCACGTTTAAATCGCGATATTTATGTTTTTTTCATAAATCTCGCGATATTTTGAAAATCTTGCGAGAAATTGCCGTTTTAAACTTTCTGGCAATTTCTCGCGATATTATCACGAGATTTTTATAAATCTCGCGATATTTGTCACTAGGCTTCCAACACTAATCCATCCAAATGTCCTGCAAGGTCCTAACTTCGAATGAATAGTGAAATTTCTCTTTAAGGTCAGAAAATTGGAATGGGTTAATTTTTCGGACACAAGTTCAGGCAGGAAGGTGGAGGATAAGGATTTGGATCTATGAAAACAGTGAAAATAGAGTAATGAAAGAAGTTATACAAGAAACAACCAGGAATCCAAAACACGAACATAATCGGATTCTGCAGGCACGAATCATCGGCACCAACGAATTCGACGGGGAGAATAAAGAAACTGACTCAATAATTCACGTCACAATAATAATAATAACATTAAAACCTCCAAAAGAGAAATAAATAAGATCTGAGTTTTTTTTTGCAAATCAGATCAACGAAACAACAACAGTAATAGCAATAATATAATCTACACATTAAACAAACACCTATTGTTTCATCATGTGAAATATTGTGCCCCCCCCCCAAAGAAAGTAAAAGAAAGGTATGAAGTATGGGTGAAAACGACAACAATTTCTCAATATTTTGGGATGTTTTTCAGGTTTTAACAGACCCAAAACAATAAAACTTAAGAGATTAGAAAGACATATAGATCGATCTATAAGTAATGATTAAAAGAAGAAGAAAAAAATCTTGGGTCATGAACAGTGTTGTTAAAAACGCGCCTCAAGGCACAAAAAGCCTCCCTCACCTCGAGGCGAGGGCCTTTTTGCCTTGAGGCGCACTTAAAAAGCTTAAAACCATAAAAGCGTACGCCTCATGCGCCTTGAGGCGAGGCACGCCTCACCGTGAGGCGCGCATTAAAAAAAATCGAATGGGCCCGGACCCGTATTCTCGAAGGTTCGAGAGAACCTGTGTCTTTATAAAAGACACAGGCACCTCAGGCGAGGGGCAAATGCCCTCGCCACTTCTCTCTCCACTCTGTTCCCTCTCGTCCCCCGCGACAACTGTCGCCGACCACCACCCGCCGCCTGTCATCGCCTCTTCCACCTTTTTTCCTCTGCCGAGAAGGCGTCGGCGACCCGCCGGCCACCACTGGCTTATTTTTTCAGTTGCGAGGGCGCCAGCGACTCACCGCCACCACCGTCCGTTCCGGCGACCTCGGCCAACATCCCCGACGCCACCTTTCCTCTGCATTTTTCGGTGACGTCGGAGTCGCCGCCGCCAGGTAAACCCTCTTCTTTAGTTCTTCTTCTCTGTGAGGGGTCGACCGACGGGGGGGGGGGGGGGGGGGGGCAGAGCCCCCTGTTGTCGCCTCTCATCGGCAGGGGGTTACCCCTGCCTTTCTTTGGGGTTGACCGACAGGGGAGCGGTGCCCCCCCTCTCGTGGGCAGGGGGTCCCCCCCCCCTCTGCTTTTCTCTCTTGGTCGACCGACAGGGGGGCGGAGCCCCCTGTTGTCGCCTCTCGTGGCCAGGGCCCCCCCCCCCTCTGCATTTCTCTCTTGGTCGATCGACAGCCCCCTGTCTCTTTCTTTTTCGGTAGGGGGCTCCACCCCTTGTCACTCACCTTGTCGTCAGGCAGGGGGCTATGCACCCCTTGTCCTTCTTGCTTTGCCGGCAGGGGGCTCCACTCCTCCTGCCATTTGCCTTGTCGACAGGGGGGCTCTGCTCCCCCTGTCCTTTTTGTTGTGTCGACAGACAGGGGGACTCCCCCCCTGCCTCTTTCTTTGGGTTGACCGGCAGGGGGCGGAGCCCCCTGTCGTCGCCTCTCATCGGCAGGGGGCTCTGCCCCCTGTCGCTTTCTTTTTCAGCAGGGGGCTTCGCCCCTGTCACCTTCTGTTCGGCAAGGAAGGTTAATTATTTCATGTTAATTCATGTTTCTTGCATATTAGATTAGTTTTAATTAACTTTAATTATCGATAATAGCCATTTGATTAAAATAGAAATCAGTGGATAGAATAAATAGTTATTTAATTTTTTATTATTTAGCCAAATAGATTAGATTTATTTATTGTTTCCATCAGTTAGTTAAGTTTATTTTCAATCTCAAAAATTTTATTTCTTATATTTAGATTAGAATTTAGTTGTTAATTTATTAATTATCGTTTTTAGATACATTTATACTTGTGAGAGTAGTTAAAAAAATTTGCAGTACATTAATACTTATGTTGAAGTTTTAGTGTAATAAAGTATGCTGATTTTTCGATTTCTTTAAAAATCTGACTAAACATGACAAGTTTTAAATCTGGTATGTGTTTTCAACTAAAAGAACTAAAGATATCACAATCATGGGTTTGGTTTACAAAACTTGCAACGAACCAAACCTGGTTAAGATGGACAAATTACTTAAAAGACCTTTCAACTCACATTATATTTTGATAGATTTGCAACTTCCTGACTACTATGCCTTCAGTTAGCGGAGTTTTATAGTTTTTTGATAGATCACATTATTTATAATTTTAGATAACTTTTATAGTTTTTTTAAGTTTAAAAAAAGAATTTTTTTGAGGCTTACGCTTTGCGCCTCGAGGCTTACGCCTTACCTCAAATTTTGGTGGAGCGCCTCGCTACGCCTCAACGCTTTTCACAACACTGGTCATGAAAATATAAGGGAGACAAGAACAATAAGTAGAAAGGAACAAGAAATATAAAGAAAAGAAGAGAGGGAGATAAGGAAAAACCTGAAAGAGAAGAAATCTAAATCAATACCTTACAAGTACCTGTAGGATTCAATCTTGAACCCCTGACCTGATACCACACATTCGATTTTGGTATCGCTGCACCTTTTTCCAAAAAACAATCTATAGAGATGGAGGATGAAGACGATATTTGGGGTTGTAACTTGGAACGATACCCAATATGGGTCGGCCCTTCAGTTTTCTTCTATTTATATTTGCACAGAAAATTACAATATTACCCCTGATATTAAAATGGGGTTACTGTTAAGATATACATATGCGTGTATATATATGTATATATGCATGTATATACATGTATATGTATATATGTGTTTATTGTTAACTGAAATACCCATTAGGGGTATTTTGATCTTTTCTCTGTAATAGTTGTCAGCCCATTAGGGGTTGACATTTCTGCATTTTATTTCATGTATTTATTTTTGTCTTTTTCTTTTTTTACCTTTTTTGTCTTTTTCAGATTTGATGGGACAACTCCATATAGCTATTGAGTGCAGCCCCAACAGCTATATTGAGCTGCACCCCATTTGCTCCATTGTATTATAAATTGGCCTCTTGTGGCCTTGTATTCCTAACTCATTCTTGAGTGCTTCTATGCAATAACAAGTTTGTAGACCCTTGTGTGGGTGGTTTCGTGATTCAATCAAGTATTTTTACTTGATTGAAAGTGTGTTCTTGAATGTGTATCGGATTCAATCCACTTCATTACATGGTATCAAAGCTTTGGTGGTCCAAAGGCAAGTTTTTTTGAAGAAAGTTTGTGACAATATCAAGAGGAGAATCGTACGCTTAGGGGATACAACAAATCGAGGATTGTTGCATCGGGAAGCATGCCATCTCTCAAATAAGTGCTCGTATTTCACTCTTTTTCTTTTTTCTTTCTTCTTCGTTCTCTACCCTTTCTCTTAGCCTTGTAAGGAAATGGAGAATGAAAGAGAGGTAATGGTCTCTATTCCCGTACGCCTAAACGATACAAACTATGTGATATGGGCATCCATAGTTAAACACAAAATATGGGAAAAGAGATTATGGGGTTTGGTGGACGGTACCGAAAGAGAACCCAAGCTCATTCTTACAAAAAATGAGAATGAGAAAGAGGTTGCTCTTTAAGAAGAGGAAATGGGTAAAGCCGTTTCCGATTACGAGAAAAAATGGAAAGAGTAGAGGATGGGTCACTCCAAAATAATTGGATGGCTCATCAATAGTGTGAACACCCACAAATGTTCTAGCTTAGCAAAATTTGATTTCGCTAGTGATGCATGAAAATATCTTAAAGACATGTATAGTCTTAAAGATATTGCACACATATGCAATGTCCAAAACAAGGTGAGAACCATGACCCAAGGAGAAATGAGTATTAGAGAATATTACAATGCACTTTCTCTCCTTTGGGATGAATTGGCTCTTCTTGAGCCAAAATGGCATTGTTGTCAAGATGTAGAACTCCGTGAAAAACAAATTAAAACGGAGCATTTCTACCAATTTGTGAATGAGCTTAGACCCGAATTTGAGGAAACTAAATCGGCTCTCCTTCATAGAGGAGGTGTGCCATCCATAGTCGAAACTCTTGAAGAATTGACTATGGAAGAAAATAGATTGAAGAAGTCATCCACTTCAAAAGATGAAGAAACCGTGCTTGCTATGTCAAAGCCAGATAATCATACTAAGAGTTATAAACCTCCTCACTTTCTGAAAAATGAGAATGGGAGAAATCCTAACAACTATGAGAGGAATGACAAAAAAGGTGGCAAAATCAAATGCTATCATTGTTATGAATCGGGACACATCAAGCCGTTTTGTCCAAAAAGAAAAAAAGAAGATCAACGAGATGATAAGAGAGTTGCTTCGGTGGAAAAGAATGATATTGACAACTCCAAATGCATTAGCTCCTTATCTTTAGCTCAATTAATGGAGGCGCTACAACCAATGTTCAAAACTCAAGCTTCTTCCTTTTCGGGGGCGGCCGTATCCACAAGTGGTGACCCTGGTAAGACTTCTTGGATCTTGGACTCTGGTGCCTCTTTTCATATGACTCTAAATGAGTCAATATTATCCTAATGTCATTCTAACTCAAATGATTCTTATGTTTCAACCGCCGACGGAACATCCTTAAAAATCAAAAGTCTTGGGATCTTTCAAAAACAACCAAACTTTCACATACCAAATATTAGGGTTGTGCCAAAATTAAATTTGAACATTTTATCGGTTTCACAAATTACGGATCATGGTTGTAAAGTTTTATTTTAATTTGAACATTTTATCGGTTTCACTCACAAATTACGCCTCAACGCTTTTCACAACACTGGTCATGAAAATATAAGGGAGACAAGAACAATAAGTAGAAAGGAACAAGAAATATAAAGAAAAGAAGAGAGGGAGATAAGGAAAAACCTGAAAGAGAAGAAATCTAAATCAATACCTTACAAGTACCTGTAGGATTCAATCTTGAACCCCTGACCTGATACCACACATTCGATTTTGGTATCGCTGCACCTTTTTCCAAAAAACAATCTATAGAGATGGAGGATGAAGACGATATTTGGGGTTGTAACTTGGAACGATACCCAATATGGGTCGGCCCTTCAGTTTTCTTCTATTTATATTTGCACAGAAAATTACAATATTACCCCTGATATTAAAATGGGGTTACTGTTAAGATATACATATGCGTGTATATATATGTATATATGCATGTATATACATGTATATGTATATATGTGTTTATTGTTAACTGAAATACCCATTAGGGGTATTTTGATCTTTTCTCTGTAATAGTTGTCAGCCCATTAGGGGTTGACATTTCTGCATTTTATTTCATGTATTTATTTTTGTCTTTTTCTTTTTTTACCTTTTTTGTCTTTTTCAGATTTGATGGGACAACTCCATATAGCTATTGAGTGCAGCCCCAACAGCTATATTGAGCTGCACCCCATTTGCTCCATTGTATTATAAATTGGCCTCTTGTGGCCTTGTATTCCTAACTCATTCTTGAGTGCTTCTATGCAATAACAAGTTTGTAGACCCTTGTGTGGGTGGTTTCGTGATTCAATCAAGTATTTTTACTTGATTGAAAGTGTGTTCTTGAATGTGTATCGGATTCAATCCACTTCATTACATGGTATCAAAGCTTTGGTGGTCCAAAGGCAAGTTTTTTTGAAGAAAGTTTGTGACAATATCAAGAGGAGAATCGTACGCTTAGGGGATACAACAAATCGAGGATTGTTGCATCGGGAAGCATGCCATCTCTCAAATAAGTGCTCGTATTTCACTCTTTTTCTTTTTTCTTTCTTCTTCGTTCTCTACCCTTTCTCTTAGCCTTGTAAGGAAATGGAGAATGAAAGAGAGGTAATGGTCTCTATTCCCGTACGCCTAAACGATACAAACTATGTGATATGGGCATCCATAGTTAAACACAAAATATGGGAAAAGAGATTATGGGGTTTGGTGGACGGTACCGAAAGAGAACCCAAGCTCATTCTTACAAAAAATGAGAATGAGAAAGAGGTTGCTCTTTAAGAAGAGGAAATGGGTAAAGCCGTTTCCGATTACGAGAAAAAATGGAAAGAGTAGAGGATGGGTCACTCCAAAATAATTGGATGGCTCATCAATAGTGTGAACACCCACAAATGTTCTAGCTTAGCAAAATTTGATTTCGCTAGTGATGCATGAAAATATCTTAAAGACATGTATAGTCTTAAAGATATTGCACACATATGCAATGTCCAAAACAAGGTGAGAACCATGACCCAAGGAGAAATGAGTATTAGAGAATATTACAATGCACTTTCTCTCCTTTGGGATGAATTGGCTCTTCTTGAGCCAAAATGGCATTGTTGTCAAGATGTAGAACTCCGTGAAAAACAAATTAAAACGGAGCATTTCTACCAATTTGTGAATGAGCTTAGACCCGAATTTGAGGAAACTAAATCGGCTCTCCTTCATAGAGGAGGTGTGCCATCCATAGTCGAAACTCTTGAAGAATTGACTATGGAAGAAAATAGATTGAAGAAGTCATCCACTTCAAAAGATGAAGAAACCGTGCTTGCTATGTCAAAGCCAGATAATCATACTAAGAGTTATAAACCTCCTCACTTTCTGAAAAATGAGAATGGGAGAAATCCTAACAACTATGAGAGGAATGACAAAAAAGGTGGCAAAATCAAATGCTATCATTGTTATGAATCGGGACACATCAAGCCGTTTTGTCCAAAAAGAAAAAAAGAAGATCAACGAGATGATAAGAGAGTTGCTTCGGTGGAAAAGAATGATATTGACAACTCCAAATGCATTAGCTCCTTATCTTTAGCTCAATTAATGGAGGCGCTACAACCAATGTTCAAAACTCAAGCTTCTTCCTTTTCGGGGGCGGCCGTATCCACAAGTGGTGACCCTGGTAAGACTTCTTGGATCTTGGACTCTGGTGCCTCTTTTCATATGACTCTAAATGAGTCAATATTATCCTAATGTCATTCTAACTCAAATGATTCTTATGTTTCAACCGCCGACGGAACATCCTTAAAAATCAAAAGTCTTGGGATCTTTCAAAAACAACCAAACTTTCACATACCAAATATTAGGGTTGTGCCAAAATTAAATTTGAACATTTTATCGGTTTCACAAATTACGGATCATGGTTGTAAAGTTTTATTTTAATTTGAACATTTTATCGGTTTCACTCACAAATTACGCCTCAACGCTTTTCACAACACTGGTCATGAAAATATAAGGGAGACAAGAACAATAAGTAGAAAGGAACAAGAAATATAAAGAAAAGAAGAGAGGGAGATAAGGAAAAACCTGAAAGAGAAGAAATCTAAATCAATACCTTACAAGTACCTGTAGGATTCAATCTTGAACCCCTGACCTGATACCACACATTCGATTTTGGTATCGCTGCACCTTTTTCCAAAAAACAATCTATAGAGATGGAGGATGAAGACGATATTTGGGGTTGTAACTTGGAACGATACCCAATATGGGTCGGCCCTTCAGTTTTCTTCTATTTATATTTGCACAGAAAATTACAATATTACCCCTGATATTAAAATGGGGTTACTGTTAAGATATACATATGCGTGTATATATATGTATATATGCATGTATATACATGTATATGTATATATGTGTTTATTGTTAACTGAAATACCCATTAGGGGTATTTTGATCTTTTCTCTGTAATAGTTGTCAGCCCATTAGGGGTTGACATTTCTGCATTTTATTTCATGTATTTATTTTTGTCTTTTTCTTTTTTTACCTTTTTTGTCTTTTTCAGATTTGATGGGACAACTCCATATAGCTATTGAGTGCAGCCCCAACAGCTATATTGAGCTGCACCCCATTTGCTCCATTGTATTATAAATTGGCCTCTTGTGGCCTTGTATTCCTAACTCATTCTTGAGTGCTTCTATGCAATAACAAGTTTGTAGACCCTTGTGTGGGTGGTTTCGTGATTCAATCAAGTATTTTTACTTGATTGAAAGTGTGTTCTTGAATGTGTATCGGATTCAATCCACTTCATTACATGGTATCAAAGCTTTGGTGGTCCAAAGGCAAGTTTTTTTGAAGAAAGTTTGTGACAATATCAAGAGGAGAATCGTACGCTTAGGGGATACAACAAATCGAGGATTGTTGCATCGGGAAGCATGCCATCTCTCAAATAAGTGCTCGTATTTCACTCTTTTTCTTTTTTCTTTCTTCTTCGTTCTCTACCCTTTCTCTTAGCCTTGTAAGGAAATGGAGAATGAAAGAGAGGTAATGGTCTCTATTCCCGTACGCCTAAACGATACAAACTATGTGATATGGGCATCCATAGTTAAACACAAAATATGGGAAAAGAGATTATGGGGTTTGGTGGACGGTACCGAAAGAGAACCCAAGCTCATTCTTACAAAAAATGAGAATGAGAAAGAGGTTGCTCTTTAAGAAGAGGAAATGGGTAAAGCCGTTTCCGATTACGAGAAAAAATGGAAAGAGTAGAGGATGGGTCACTCCAAAATAATTGGATGGCTCATCAATAGTGTGAACACCCACAAATGTTCTAGCTTAGCAAAATTTGATTTCGCTAGTGATGCATGAAAATATCTTAAAGACATGTATAGTCTTAAAGATATTGCACACATATGCAATGTCCAAAACAAGGTGAGAACCATGACCCAAGGAGAAATGAGTATTAGAGAATATTACAATGCACTTTCTCTCCTTTGGGATGAATTGGCTCTTCTTGAGCCAAAATGGCATTGTTGTCAAGATGTAGAACTCCGTGAAAAACAAATTAAAACGGAGCATTTCTACCAATTTGTGAATGAGCTTAGACCCGAATTTGAGGAAACTAAATCGGCTCTCCTTCATAGAGGAGGTGTGCCATCCATAGTCGAAACTCTTGAAGAATTGACTATGGAAGAAAATAGATTGAAGAAGTCATCCACTTCAAAAGATGAAGAAACCGTGCTTGCTATGTCAAAGCCAGATAATCATACTAAGAGTTATAAACCTCCTCACTTTCTGAAAAATGAGAATGGGAGAAATCCTAACAACTATGAGAGGAATGACAAAAAAGGTGGCAAAATCAAATGCTATCATTGTTATGAATCGGGACACATCAAGCCGTTTTGTCCAAAAAGAAAAAAAGAAGATCAACGAGATGATAAGAGAGTTGCTTCGGTGGAAAAGAATGATATTGACAACTCCAAATGCATTAGCTCCTTATCTTTAGCTCAATTAATGGAGGCGCTACAACCAATGTTCAAAACTCAAGCTTCTTCCTTTTCGGGGGCGGCCGTATCCACAAGTGGTGACCCTGGTAAGACTTCTTGGATCTTGGACTCTGGTGCCTCTTTTCATATGACTCTAAATGAGTCAATATTATCCTAATGTCATTCTAACTCAAATGATTCTTATGTTTCAACCGCCGACGGAACATCCTTAAAAATCAAAAGTCTTGGGATCTTTCAAAAACAACCAAACTTTCACATACCAAATATTAGGGTTGTGCCAAAATTAAATTTGAACATTTTATCGGTTTCACAAATTACGGATCATGGTTGTAAAGTTTTATTTTAATTTGAACATTTTATCGGTTTCACTCACAAATTACGCCTCAACGCTTTTCACAACACTGGTCATGAAAATATAAGGGAGACAAGAACAATAAGTAGAAAGGAACAAGAAATATAAAGAAAAGAAGAGAGGGAGATAAGGAAAAACCTGAAAGAGAAGAAATCTAAATCAATACCTTACAAGTACCTGTAGGATTCAATCTTGAACCCCTGACCTGATACCACACATTCGATTTTGGTATCGCTGCACCTTTTTCCAAAAAACAATCTATAGAGATGGAGGATGAAGACGATATTTGGGGTTGTAACTTGGAACGATACCCAATATGGGTCGGCCCTTCAGTTTTCTTCTATTTATATTTGCACAGAAAATTACAATATTACCCCTGATATTAAAATGGGGTTACTGTTAAGATATACATATGCGTGTATATATATGTATATATGCATGTATATACATGTATATGTATATATGTGTTTATTGTTAACTGAAATACCCATTAGGGGTATTTTGATCTTTTCTCTGTAATAGTTGTCAGCCCATTAGGGGTTGACATTTCTGCATTTTATTTCATGTATTTATTTTTGTCTTTTTCTTTTTTTACCTTTTTTGTCTTTTTCAGATTTGATGGGACAACTCCATATAGCTATTGAGTGCAGCCCCAACAGCTATATTGAGCTGCACCCCATTTGCTCCATTGTATTATAAATTGGCCTCTTGTGGCCTTGTATTCCTAACTCATTCTTGAGTGCTTCTATGCAATAACAAGTTTGTAGACCCTTGTGTGGGTGGTTTCGTGATTCAATCAAGTATTTTTACTTGATTGAAAGTGTGTTCTTGAATGTGTATCGGATTCAATCCACTTCATTACATGGTATCAAAGCTTTGGTGGTCCAAAGGCAAGTTTTTTTGAAGAAAGTTTGTGACAATATCAAGAGGAGAATCGTACGCTTAGGGGATACAACAAATCGAGGATTGTTGCATCGGGAAGCATGCCATCTCTCAAATAAGTGCTCGTATTTCACTCTTTTTCTTTTTTCTTTCTTCTTCGTTCTCTACCCTTTCTCTTAGCCTTGTAAGGAAATGGAGAATGAAAGAGAGGTAATGGTCTCTATTCCCGTACGCCTAAACGATACAAACTATGTGATATGGGCATCCATAGTTAAACACAAAATATGGGAAAAGAGATTATGGGGTTTGGTGGACGGTACCGAAAGAGAACCCAAGCTCATTCTTACAAAAAATGAGAATGAGAAAGAGGTTGCTCTTTAAGAAGAGGAAATGGGTAAAGCCGTTTCCGATTACGAGAAAAAATGGAAAGAGTAGAGGATGGGTCACTCCAAAATAATTGGATGGCTCATCAATAGTGTGAACACCCACAAATGTTCTAGCTTAGCAAAATTTGATTTCGCTAGTGATGCATGAAAATATCTTAAAGACATGTATAGTCTTAAAGATATTGCACACATATGCAATGTCCAAAACAAGGTGAGAACCATGACCCAAGGAGAAATGAGTATTAGAGAATATTACAATGCACTTTCTCTCCTTTGGGATGAATTGGCTCTTCTTGAGCCAAAATGGCATTGTTGTCAAGATGTAGAACTCCGTGAAAAACAAATTAAAACGGAGCATTTCTACCAATTTGTGAATGAGCTTAGACCCGAATTTGAGGAAACTAAATCGGCTCTCCTTCATAGAGGAGGTGTGCCATCCATAGTCGAAACTCTTGAAGAATTGACTATGGAAGAAAATAGATTGAAGAAGTCATCCACTTCAAAAGATGAAGAAACCGTGCTTGCTATGTCAAAGCCAGATAATCATACTAAGAGTTATAAACCTCCTCACTTTCTGAAAAATGAGAATGGGAGAAATCCTAACAACTATGAGAGGAATGACAAAAAAGGTGGCAAAATCAAATGCTATCATTGTTATGAATCGGGACACATCAAGCCGTTTTGTCCAAAAAGAAAAAAAGAAGATCAACGAGATGATAAGAGAGTTGCTTCGGTGGAAAAGAATGATATTGACAACTCCAAATGCATTAGCTCCTTATCTTTAGCTCAATTAATGGAGGCGCTACAACCAATGTTCAAAACTCAAGCTTCTTCCTTTTCGGGGGCGGCCGTATCCACAAGTGGTGACCCTGGTAAGACTTCTTGGATCTTGGACTCTGGTGCCTCTTTTCATATGACTCTAAATGAGTCAATATTATCCTAATGTCATTCTAACTCAAATGATTCTTATGTTTCAACCGCCGACGGAACATCCTTAAAAATCAAAAGTCTTGGGATCTTTCAAAAACAACCAAACTTTCACATACCAAATATTAGGGTTGTGCCAAAATTAAATTTGAACATTTTATCGGTTTCACAAATTACGGATCATGGTTGTAAAGTTTTATTTTCTTCTAATGATTGTTTAATACATGATCTCCAGTCCGAAAAACCGATTGGGCAAGGCCATAGAAGAGGAGATCGCTATGTAATGGACAATCTTGAGTTATCAAAACAATCTTTTTGTAATTTTGTGAAAAGAAAGATATAGAAAATTGGCACAAAAGACTAGGACATCCTAGTGTGACCAAATTACACTTGTTTTCATTTCTTACTTATTATAAAGAAAAGAATTTGGTTTATGAAGATTGCATTTTTGGCAAAATGAAAGTTTTACCCTTTGGGCAAAGACAATTTATATCCAAAAATCTATTTGAGTTAGTACATTCGGATGTATGGGGACTGGCTCCAGTTATATCGAAAGGTGGGGTATCTTACTATGTTATATTTGTAGATGGTTATAGTAGACATTCTTGGATCTTTTTTCTTAAGCAAAAGTCAGAAGTACTTGATTGTTTTAAAAGATTTTTCTATTATGTAAAGACTCAATTCAAAACCAATATTCAAATTTTTAGATCCGATTTTGGGAGAGAATTTGTATCAAAAGAATTTAAAAATTTTCTTGATTCAAATGGCACCATTCATAAAAAATCTTGCCCTTATACTCCTCAACAAAATGGACTAGCTGAAAGAAAACATAGACATATTGTTGAGACCACTAGAACACTTCTTGTATCAAAAAATGTTCCAAAAATGTTTTGGGCCGAAGTTGCTCTTACGGCAGTCTATTTGATAAATAGAATGCCCTCAAAAGCTATTGAAAATATATCCCCTATTGAAAAATTGCTTAAAATCCTCCCCGATTATAAAAGATTGAAATTCATTGGATGTAAGTGTTTTGTTCTTACCCATAAGAACAACAAACTTTCTCCAAAAGCAATCCCCTGTGTTTTTTTGGGCTATGCCGAAAATCAAAAGGGATATAGATGTTATGATAGGGAAAGAGAAATTATATGTTTCACGAAATGTTACATTTCTTGAAAATGAAGATGGTTTTAGCAAGGAAAAAACCCAAGAAAACTATGATTATTAGTCTTTTTTTTATCTCATCAATGAACATGAAGGGTATGAAAATCTTCATAATTAGCATGAAAGTGAACATGAAGACTCTGACTCTCATGAAGGAAGTGAAAATATAGACAACAATCTTAACAATATCGACCCATCCCATAGTAACATACAAACATATACTAGGCGGACCGAAGGGCACCCACCATGTGCTTTAGAAAGATATTCTCAAAATCAAGATATTGATTCTGCTAGTATTAGAAAATCGGTAAGAATTTCAAAAGCCCCTAGTAGATTTGTATCTTATGATTCCTTTGAACCAAGATATTGAGCATGCTTAATGGCTATACACTCATATTTTGAACCATCATCCTACTATGAAGCTAAAAATCATCAAGAATGAATTAAATCCATGAACGATGAATTAGAAGCATTAGAAAAGGCAAAAACTTGATAAATTCAAACATTACCTAAATGAAGGAAAACTATAGGATGTAGATGGGTTTACAAAATCAAAACCAAATAGGATGGGACATTGAAAAGATTTAAAGCTAGACTAGTAGCTAAGGGATACAGTCAAGAATATGGAATTGACTATGATGAGACCCTTGCCCTAGTTGCTCGAATAACGATTGTCAGAACTATCATCTATATAGCATCAATCCAAAAATGACCAATTTTTCAAATGGATGTGAAAAATGCATTTTTAAATGATAATCTGGATGAGGAGGTCTACATGGATCATCCACCAGGTTTGAATTTAGCACATGGGAAAACTCTTTGTCTATGAAAAGCCTTGTATGGGTTAAAACAAGCTCTCAAAGCTTGGTATGATAGATTTAGTAATCTGATGACTCAACTGCATTTTAAATCTTGTTTTACTGACACTGCATTGTTTGTTAAGTCTTCCAATGCAGGGATGGTTATACTATTGCTTTACGTAGATGATATGATAATCACAGGAGGTGATAAGCAGGGAGTAAACCATATCAAAGATGTACTTAAAGACAACTTTGATACGACAGATTTTGACTTTTTACGATATTTTCTTGGAATTGAAGTAGCTTAATCACCTCATGGTTACTTTTTGTCACAGACTAAGTATGCCGCAGAGATCATAGAGAGATCGGGACTCTTAGATGAAAAACGGGTTGACAGTCCAGAGGTCATAAATGCAAAAATGAAGAAGGATGGTGGAGAACCTCTGCAAGATCCAACCCCATACAGACAAATGATTATAGCTTTGTCCTACCTTTCTATTACTCGTCCTGATATCTCTCATGGTATTCACTCTGTCAGTCAATTTCAGCATGCTCCCACTACAATACATATGAGTGTTGTAATGAGAATTATTAGATATATTAAGAATTCTATAAGTCACGGATTGTTTTTATCATCTTCTTCCTCATTAGAACTCATTGCATACTCAGATTCTGACTAGGGAGGGGATGTGAATGATAGACGCTCAACTACTGGTTTGTGTGTTTTTGTAGGTGACTCCCTAATCTCCTGGCGATGCAAGAAGCAACAGAAGGTGTCTCTCTCATCAACTGAAGTTGAGTATCGCGTCATGGCAACGACTACGTCTGAGTTAGTATGATTGCGACAACTACTAGAGAATTTGGGAATTCACACCACAGAACCTTCCAGATTATGCTGTGACAACAAGAGTGTGTATATATCGCGAGCAAACATACGTTTCATGAGAGGACAAAACACATTGAAATGGATTGCCACTATGTTCAGAAAGAATTTCTGCGGAAGACTATCACCCTGTCTTATGTTCCATCAGAGTATCAACTCGCAGACTTCTTCACCAAAGCACTTCCTTCACCTAGATTTCACTTCCTACTTGGCAAACTCTCGGTTGTTGCACTATGAGTTTGAGGGGGGTGTTAAGATATACATATACGTGTATATATACATGTATATGTACATATATACACGTAATGTACATATATACACACACGTATATACATATACGTGTGTATATGTATATATACATGTATATGTATATATGTGTTTATTGTTAACTGAAATACCCATTAGGGGTATTTCGGTCTTTTCTCTGCAATAGGTGTCAGCCCATTAGGGGCTGACATTTCTGCATTTTATTTCATGTATTTATTTTTGTCTTTTTATTTTTTTACCTTTTTGTCTTTTTCAGATTTGATGGAACAACTCCATATAGTTGTTGGAGCTGCCCCCAACAGCTATATTTATGATGGGACAGCTCCATATAGCTGTTGGAGCTGCCCAACAGCTATATTTATGACTGTTGAGTGCAACCCCAACAACTATATTGAGCTGCACCCCATTGGCTCCATTGTATTATAAATTGGCCTCTTGTGGCCTTGTATTCCTAACTCATTCTTGAGTGCTTCTATGCAATAACAAGTTTGTAGACCCTTGTGTGGGTGGTTTCGTGATTCAATCAAGTATTTTTACTTGATTGAAAGTGTATTCTTGCATGTGAATCGGATTCAATCCACTTCATTACAGTTACAACAAAACAAATAATTACAATGAAGGCCCTGTACACGACCCATGAAACAATAAAAAGAATATGCCCATTCTAACAAGAAAAGCATTGGATGGTCATGGAAAATGTAAGATGTAATAAAGATGGTATTCATCTTCTCATCTATGTCACATGGGTGCGGGTGCGGGGATTCGGCACTTCCAAAAAACCCGAGTGCGGGGGTGCGGCAGGGGAAAAAAATGTAATATATATAAGGGGGGTCCGGAGGTTCCCCCGGCGCGGGTCCGTCTGTCGGATCGGTTCTCGATACAGATCCAGGTTATCCAGACCAGACCTGGAACCCAAATGGGTCTGGGTGGGAGCCTGGGTCAGGACCGACTCAATGAGATTCGGGCAGACCTCGGTAATGAAATCACTTAAAACTTAAAGTTCGGTTTCTGAGAAACCGAACGATCAGTTTCTCAAAAATCAAAAGTCACCAAAAAAGGGCAAAAGCCCCTTCGGCCTCCTAGTTACTAGGAAAATCGTTGGCGAAGCTATCGATGAAATGGCGACGCTTGACGAAAGAAACTCTCTGCTTGCCTGCGACGGCAGCCGGATTGCTGGCCAAAGCCAAAAAACACCAAGTGTTGAAACCCCAAGGAAGAACCCAACTGATGCACGGGTTTGGGGTTTCGGCCAGCAGTATCAGTCCGGTGACAGCGAAAATCCGATGACCATCCGTAGCAGCCAACGACGCAGGCAAGGCCGCCAGCGATCCACGACAAAAAAACCCTTCCAACGAAGGGCATTGGCCACCCGATCCTCCTGACAGAAACTGAAAGTGCCACTTGCGAACGGTGGTACTCCAACTCTGCCAACGACAGCGGTGAGGCCGCCGGCGATTGTTGGCCCCCTCATCTCCCCGACGAAAGCCACAATGGGTAAAGGGTATAGCTTTTTTTATTGTGCATTCCACCGGCAGCCAAAAAAATGGACCGAAATGAACCTGGGTGCGGTCAACGCACCCAGGGTCGGGTTGACCGCACCCGCGTCGAGTCGCGTCGACGCGGGTGCGGCACCCTGCTAGCCGAATCCCTGTTACATAGCTTCTCATACTTTTCAAGGATGTAGGCTTTGCATGGCTTACAGATGGAAGATGAATCAACATACCACAAGATAACAAATAATTCTGAGGACTAGACACCAGTAGGACTGCACACGAGCCGGTTTCGAGCCAAGCTTAGGCTCGAAAAACTCAAATCATCCAAAATATATATGTTCAAACTCGGCTTGAGCTGGAGCCAAGATTGAATATTATCTGCACAGACTCGGCACGGGTCAAGCTCGATCATAGCTTACCTCATTTAAAAAAAAGTAAAGAAATTTAATGTGCAGGAGATGGGATTCGAATCGACCAGCTCATACATGAGAGGCACGCGTCTTACCCATTTGGGTAAGACTTCTTTTTGTAACTGTCAAGAAATACTTTACATATGCATAAACTAGTGCCTAGTCGAGCCTAATCGGGCTTATCGAGCATAGTCAAGCTTGAATGTCTGATCAAGGTCAGCTCATTTATATTTAACGAGCCTCAGTTTTTGTTCAAACTCTGCCCATTTACCTACTCGGAGGAGTCCGAGCCAGGCTTAAACGAGTCAAGCACTAGCTTGGCTTGTTGTGCAGCCCTAGACACTAGACAAATGAATTAGCAACTCTGCAGATACGGTAGCTAAAATCATTATGGTCAAGCTTCTGGTTAGAAAGGAATGTCAAGTCTGTTGCCAGATCAAATCTGGTTTCACAAACACCCATTATCTGATTCTCCAGGATATTGTAGTGCTTCCTTGTTTTTCAGGTTGGCTATTGTAGTAGGGTTACCTAAAATACAATGAAGGATCTCTTCTCTGATTGATGCCTGGTAAAGTGTCATGGCAGTCCTAAACGATGAGAAAAAAATATAAGATGCGCTTCTTTTTGTGTTATTTTTCGTTTGTGACTCCTATCATCTGAGCTCACCCATTTCTTCTTTTCCCAGATAGAGTTTACCTCTTTCAATTATGTGTTTGTCCTTCAACACTCAAGACAAAAGCCATTATCGAAGCATATTGCTCCACCAAGCAACAATAATCATATGATATATGTTAATTATCAAATATCTCATGGGGTGTTTGGTTCGACACCAAAAACATGCATAGGATGACTATGGTTTGCAAGTTTAACTGTTTTTGGTACTTGTTGTGTGGCTCACTTACATGTAACTTGGCATGATTTTTTGAGGTAAATCGTGGGAGAAATAAAATTAGATAATATCCAATTCTATCCAAAATGTATTTCTCCAAAAAATGTGCAACTAATCATATCCTTAAACTTTTAATTTTTTCATGTATACAAAAGTGGAATCTACACAGAAAAAAGGGGTGATCAATACAAGAAGCACGATTTTGAAATTTCAACTTAATGTAATTTGTCAAGTCAAAGCATATCATTTGTCACATACAGAGAAAGAAAAAATCAATAAATAGAACTGAAGAGCAAATTCATAGTGTACCTTGCCAGGGATTAGAAGCAATACCATTAAACATACAGGCGACAAAAAATGAAAAGGAAAATTATTACCTGCTCCGAACTAGCCATAGATCCATGGCATGCAAGCAGTAGTACTTTAGTAGGATCGCCCAACAATGGATGAGAATGAAGCTGCTCCTTGAGAGCATTAATGTCATCCCAACCAGTCATAAATACCAGAATGGCACCAGGCTTTTCATTTCTACAGATATGGCACAGCACATTTTCTATGAGGTTAAAACCTATAGAATCAGGGTTCCAACATGACAAGGACTCACGAGTTCTCAAACTGTATTTCTTAAAGTCAGCAGTTTCCAGTGCATCCTGTCAAGATAAAATTAAGTAGAAGAACGTTGAAGAAGAAGATGCTGAAAAAGGTCACATGATGGAATTAAATCAATATATTATTAAATAGGATTTCAAACCTCAACAAGAGTAGCTATTTGACTCTTCCTCTTTCTAAGAGCTTGTTTCTGTATTTTCCACATCTTCTCTTGCCCATAGTCATCTATTTGATTATATGGAGTTAAACGATACCCAGTAACCTCGAGAATATTCTCCAAAAAATGGGAGCGAACTGGATGGGTGAATCCCTGAAATAAGGCCAAAAATCCTCTAAGAAATCATGAATACTGAACGAACACATCCCATGTCTGATCTCAAAAATGCTTTCAGGATTATGTAGAAGCATAGAACATAAAAATAAATAAATAAATAATGTGAAACCCATAATAGCGATCTAAATATTTTTTCATTCAACTTTGTGAAGAAGACAAAAAATAAATTCACACTCAAAGTAAAAACTCTATCAACATTATGGTTCTGCCTGGGAGCTGGTAGTTGTGCCGAAGCTAAGCATTTGGGTTGAAATTGGGTCCAAGTCTAACTCTTCTCAAAGTGGCTCTTTAGGCAAAAAGGGACGCATTTGAGGAGTCGTGAATGCACTTGATGATTCTGACACCCAAAACCAGCTCTGGCAAATCTATCTTCTATAGAAGAAATTTGCCAATTCTAGGAATTGGACACCCCTTCCATTTCTCCTACTCCCAACTCCCTTTGACACCATGTTGTCAGTGGCAAGGTTGCCAGACTAGGAAGTGGAAGTGAGAAACGATATGGGAAGCAGAAGCAGAAGCAAGAAGCGATGAATTTTAAAATGTATAGGAAGCATGAAGCGAGGAATAAAAAATATATATATAAGAATTGAATGGGAATCAAAATGAAACACAAATAAAAAATAAAATAAAAGTGACAAATATTCAATTTCATGTTTTCTTTAGTGTAAGAATTAAATTTTTAACAAAATCTAAAAATGATGACTACCAATTTAGAGAAAGCACATGGAAATGAGTGAGAAGAGTTAGAGAAAACGCATAAAAAACAAGAAAAGCTAAGAGAACATATAGGAAGAATAGATGAATCGTGTGGAAAGCACAGGAGAAGCATGTAGAAAGCACATGAGAAGCGTGGGGGAATCGAAGTTCTCATCAAGTTTCGGAAGCGAGGAGTATCGCACTTCCGAAGCGAGCTTCCAACCTATCTAAGAAGCTTCCGGTAACAATAGTCAGTGGTGCCTATGCTTTCAAAGTAGGACATAAAAAAAGTGGAGAAGTTAGTCAAAGATAATCCAGAATACCATGAATAGAGCCTGCAGATTCGATCCAACTAGCACTGCAATTTTTCTATCTATAGACTTTCAATTCAATTTTGAACATCTATTAACTTGACCTCAAAGTCTGTGGACTTTGAAATGCACCTAGTGTGTACAGATCAACAACTTACATATATGGCTCTAGGCATTTCCATGAACCCAAGATTTTATTCAAGAAGATTCTCATGTGCATTATGTTTTCCAAGAAGAAAACAGCATGCATAGGATCTCGCGAACACATAAAACAACTTTATTGAGATACTCGGGTGAAATAACTATAAGCTTATATATGAACATTTACTCATCCATTCCACCCAAGCACATAACATTTCAGAAAAAAGAGCAAAAAGAATACATGGCTTTGAATAAGAAGTTATCAGTTGGATGAGAGCTACAACAAAATGAAGATTAACCTATGGGAAGCTCCAGCTCCAATAGACTACCACATTGTGCAGCTCACAATACAGGAATTAGAGCCAAAAGACCACTTACAAGGGAGCTTCAACAGGAGGCAAATGCAAAAACAGTCATTGTCCTTAGTTTTAGGAAGGTTGCAGCTGTAGAAGTAAAACCAAAGACTATTCAAGGTTTCTCCATCCAGGAGATCTCTTCCAAGGTGGAAGTTCTACATGTAGGATAGCTATCAAATTATATAAGGAATAAATAAGTGAAAGAAGATGGAAGTAGCCACTAATTATCCTAATGTGGATGTGACTTCTAAGTACAATAAATTATAAAATGCCAAGGAAATTCTTCTAGCTGGGTTGAATAACATAGCTGGTTGATTAGGTCGCACTATCATAACAGAGGGATCTCAGGTTTGAATCCCATGTGGGTTATCCCCCAGCTTGGAAATTCCTCTAGCATTTATAATCAACCACGCCATATTACAAAATGCTATTGAAGAAATAAAAGACGGTAGTGATTTTTGACGTGAACTTACAGGAATATGTAGCATTGGAGCCTTGCCCAAGTAGGATGAGAAAAGTTCAGCATCGAGAGTTGCACTCATCAAAATCAACCTCAATTCAGGTCTGCGGGGCAGCAGTTCTTTCAAGACAATAAGCAGAAAGTCTGACACCAGTGTGGATCACCGTGAGTAGAAAATTTGTCATTAATCCAAAGTTCAACCAAATTCAAACAAACAACTACCTTCATTCATCCCACGCTCATGGATCTCATCAACAATAACATGAGTTACACCTTTCAGTTTTGGGTCAATAAGTAATCTCCTCAAAAGAACACCAGTAGTGCAGAAAAGTAGACGAGTGTCCCTTCCTTTTACACCCTCCAAACGAACCTTATAACCAACCTGGGGAAGAAAGGACCAAACTTATAAATCCTCAAATCACTGCCCTATGATTCAAGATGTAGAATCTTAAATAACTGATGGTTCTGATTAGTTTATGCATGAACAACTCACAGATTCACCCAACTTCTCGCCCCTCTCAGCAGCAACTCTTTCAGAAACAGACATAGCAGAAATACGTCTAGGCTGAGTACAAACAATGCTGCATGTTGCTCCACGACAAGCATCTATCTCAGTTTCTAAAATGTATTGTGGAAGTTGTGTAGTCTTGCCACAACCAGTTTCACCAGAGACGATGATAACCTGCGAAATCAACACACCCATTACAATCTATATACATGGTTCACAGCATGAATTGCATACTGATTTAATTCAACAAAAAAATGTTCCAACTTAAAGAGGTCAGTAAGCTTCCAACTATCGTAAGGCTATTTTCATGCAATTGATAGCCTGAAGTAGAACACAAATAAGAAAAACATTAACATAAAAATTGCTATAATCATGTTATAATGATTCTGGTATCAAACATATAATTGGATATTAGGTTGCCAGACTAAGAAGCGGAAGCGGGAAACGATACGGGAAGCGGAAGTGAGAAGCTATGCATTTGAAAATGTATAGGAAGCGGGAAGTGAGGAATAAAAGAAACAATATAAGAATTGAATGGGAATCGAAATGGAACGCAAATAAAAACTAAAATAAATGCGTCTATTCTTAAATTTCATGATTTTTTAGTGTAAGGATTAAATTTTTAACAAAATCTAAAAATGATGACTGCCAATTTAGAGAAAGCACATGGAAGTGAGTGATAAGTGTGAGAGGAAACACATAAAAAACAAGAAAAGTAAAGTGAGAGAACATATAAGAAGAATGTATGAAGTGTGTGGAAAGCATAGGAGAAGTGTGGGAGAAGCGAGATTCTCATCAAGTTTCGAAAGCGAGGAGTATCGCGCTTCCGAAGTGAGTTTCCAGGAAGCGAGCTTCCCACCTATCTAAGAAGCTTCCGGTAACTCTGATATTAACACATCCACAGCCATCCACTGTAGCACCAAAAGTGAAATGTGCTCACATGATTCAAATGTGCCTGAGTCTGTACAATGGTTTTATCGTGTTAATAACTGGCAAGGATTAAAAAGGCACCTGTACTGAAGCAAGAGGCACTCACTAACAGTGGGAAACCGAGAAATGTCTTGCCACCCTTGGGGAGGCGAGTTTTCTCTAAAAAGAACAAATGTGTGCCCCTACTTTTCTACTCACAACAAATTAAGGTTTTTTTATCATATATAAATAAACAGTCAACCATGGAGGAGTTTAAGGATGAGTAAATGCATATTTTGGAAAAGTAGTTTTTGTTTCGCATTAAATTATAATTAACGATGGCATGCAGTGGGTGAAAAAACACAACACACACGTGCGCTATGCTCAATTTCCATTTCTCGATAAAATTTAGAGGCATGTGCTGACTTGGAAAGTCCCACTTTATTATAATTTATTTGTTCACTCGACGTAGAATTAGAAGAGCATAACTTTTCACTTGGGGGCACAGCACACATCCACCCCCATATGGAACGAGGTCCAGGTCAGAACCCCAAACAACTTCACCAGAGAGAGAGAGAGAGAGATGGGATAAGGGCAAGCGCTAGGCAGTGACCTTACTAGAGTGGTTCATATATGGATGTTAACAAAAAATAAAGACATATCCATGTTTTGTTATTTTGCAAATGATAAATCATGCAGTTAAATTGTTTACCAAAAGAAAAACTTTGCTCAAGATCATAAGCATTTGAAATTGGCCTAATATATCCATAATAAGTTTCTGAATCTCACATATTCAAGAGCTAACATTTTTGGGAAATCAATTACTTTTACTAGGAGAAATTGATCTCTCAAGAGTGGGCACTGTCTTGCAAAATGCCGAAATCATGATTGCAAGTTGATAATGCCGCTCTGGTTCCATGTGAAACACAAGGCTTAAAAATGAAAGACATAATAAGAAAAGACAAAGGATATGACCCCAAATTTTTCACCATAAGTATGATGGCAGACTGATTCCATATGTTCAGAAAATGATGGCAAGATCACCACTTTTGTAAAGACAATAACAGGAAACAAAAGATAAAGTTCCATAAAACAGTGCACAGATATTATAGTGACTTCTCAAGAATTCAAGGCAATGAATACATAACCATTTTTTTATATTATAACATTATTCCCAAATCTGCTTGCAATAGAAAAAAAAGGAAGCTGGTTATGGAAACAACTCAAACCTGATTCTGTGAAATGGCTTTTAGTAAAGTATTTTTTTCCTTGTATGCAGGAAGACTTCTTCTAAATTCTTGCATTTTTTGGCCTTCAGGTGATTCCTGCAAAACAAAATTCGCCTGGTTAAATACATGAGTGTAAAATCTTGCACAACTAGTACGTTACCGATCTCACCAATGTTGTAATTAGTGTATCGGAACCCGCATTGGAAGGGCTGGCGATATGGGTGTATCGTATTGTATCATAAGATACAGAAAAACTCCATTTTTTAAATCATAAAAAATATAAAAAATGCACAAAAATCAGAAAAATTCCAAAAACTCAGAAAAAATAGAAAAAATGATAGAAAAAAAAATCAAATTGCATTATAAACAATTAAACATACACATGTACTACTATAACATGTGAAACGATATTGTAACAAACTAACAACTAACAAAACATAAGGTTTACTATTAAAGAGTCACATTAGATAATAAACAAAAGCAAAAAGTTGAGTAAACAAATTATAACAATCACATAATACAGAAATAAAATAAAATAAATTTTAAATAACTAAAAAAAATAAAAATAGGACCACAAAGATAATTAAAGCACACTTTAGTCAAACTGCAATATTAAGTAAACTTCATTATGAAAATTGAGCATGATTATTATGTAACAATTATCAAATATAAAAGCTATAATTATGATGTTATAACAATGTATCCATTACATATATCAAAAGAATAAAGTATATATATATATATGTGTGTGTGTGTGTGTGTGTGTGTGTGTGTATCATTTCTCAGTAGTAAACATTAAAAAAAAAGAACTTTCATAATGTCTTCATTAATTAGTTTCACTAATTACAATAAGCACAAGAGTTGAATAATGTGTAGCGACAAGTGCCCTTGTGCCTAGGCGATCTGATTAATTCCCTCACCTAGGTGAACTTTCATAATGTCTCCATTAATTAGTTTCACTAATTACAATAAGCACCAAATTGTATGTGGCTGAAAACGAGTCGCAAAAATGTGAACCATGAATAGGACTAAAAGTGAAGAAGGATCCAAAATAAATTGCTTGAAAATTTTAGCACAAAAAAGTGAAAAAGTTGCTGTATCGTAAGATATGGCATGTATCGTACGATACGGTGTGATACGGTCCAATATACCACATTTTCCGATTTAGGGGGGGTATATCGTATTGCATGGATCAGCAATACTGTGATACACCGTATTGTATCGTACGATACGATACAATACTAATAACACTGGATCTCGCAACTGCCTGATAAAGTGAGCCAAAAGTAATCACCACATGTAAACATCAGGTAAAATTCAAATGAAAAGTCAAGAACTGGATCACCAGATGAAAAAATTGCTATTTGGAAAGCAACATAAGAGCAGTTACAATTCACATGTAATGTATTAAAAATTAATCACAAACGCGTAAGTATGACGACAAAAAGCACCATACAGCAGAACAATAGAGAAGATATACTAGCTTTATGACATTTTCAAAGATCAGGAATATTGATGATGCATGTATAATTTATGCGACAAGAAAACAATGAAGACATTTTTTTCATAGATCACCTGAACAGAAAGGAAAACATAATACAAAAATAGAAAAGACATTTGCAACATGCAACAAGGAATAAGAATACAGAACCTTCAATGGTGAAAGGCACATATAAAGCCAAATGCAAAATTGCTAACATCTGCCTATGCTTTATGTTGACTAGTTACCAATAATCAAGCAAGTAGTACTACCTACTGATAAATCAGCATATTAATTAATCTGGTAATGAGAAGTGCCAGTATCCAATTTGTCAATAAATATCCATTCATCAACAATATTTTATTTTTTTGTCCAAGTCATCTCATTTGCAACATCTGAAGTCCTGACAGAGGCATTTAGCGTTACACTACATATAGGAAGGCGATTATGCACAAGATACAGGTACATATATGTATGTTTCCATATGATGCAGGCTACTTGACATTTTCCATCTCTTTGGCTTCTCTTCTACCATACAAGTTCCAAATTTTTCCTAATACATTTGAATAAACCTTATAGAAATTCAACCAGCAAGAAAGCTAGACCTTTGAATTTCAACTCATACAAGAGAAATGCATATCTTGCTACATGCTTTTCTTAAGAATAATGCACTCATTCTAAAGGGTCTGAACTATCACATTCTGAGTATGATCCCAAGTTGCCTTTACTGAGGTTCCATTGTCAATACAGTTGTTCTTACTTGACATCGAGGGATTCGGAAAAAAAGAATGCCCAGTTGATTTATCAGATTTTATAATATGTGCGAATTATAAATATACATATGCATGCATGTTTGTGTGTGCACACAAAAAAAATATAAATAAGCACACACACATGCACATGCATATACACACATGCATAATAAATATATAGGAAAATTGGTTCCTCCTAACTTTTCATACGGTGTGGATAGACACTGCTAATTTTTTATCTTTCAGGCCATATTTCGTAAATCTGATCCCACAGATGTGTTTAGCATGATCAATTTGCTAGGAAACGACTGCTTTTTAAATTTATAAACATTCTGAGTGCTTGATCTTTGAAGCCTTATAAAACCTGCTCACATGTCAAAATTCAATGAACAAAAAGCCTATTCCTACTAAACAGACCATGTAAATCACATCTATAAGGTCAGATAAAAAAAACATAAAAAAATTCAAAATTAAGTCAGTCTGCACCCTCCTACCGTTGGGAGGAACCAATCACTCTATATATGTAATGTATATATGTGCTTATCTCGGACACAGAGTCCGCGTAGCAGGCTTTATTTATTAACTCAAACCTTACAGAGGGTTTTACCATGGCTTTTCTTACTAATAAACATGCTTTAATCAAATTGATTTGATGAGAAATGTTTTTTTATTATGAAATTTCCGTGCATTATGAGGCCATTGACTTTTGGATTCTTTTAGAAACCTGTACAAACATCCTATGATTTAACACATACTCCAAATAAAAGAATCATAGGGGTTGCATCTATACAGTCAGATTTAATGCATACAGCAGAAAATCAACAGAGCTAATAACATATATATATATATATATATATATATATATATTTCTCTTCTTCCCTGAGTTTCACGAGGGCTAGATTAAGCACTGAAAGGTGTAAGAAAATTACATCCACTCAAGGTTACATACATAAACTGCCCCGAGTTTCACAACAGCTAGATTAACCCCCAACCAGTCAAGGTAATAACATTCACTTGAGACTTCCCCTTGGAAAGGCAGGTTGTAATTTCCTTCACATTATCTTCTTGAAACCCAACTCCAAAATAAGTCTTCACCATGAGTCAAAGTCGACCAATTATGCCAACTTCTTGATCTCACAATTCATCTTTAATACCTTTGTGCACCTTCCCTCTGTTCCACATTTTTCATGATCCTCTTGATCTGGTGTATCAAAAAATCAGTCGTTCCAACTCATCTTCCTCCCTCATCTACTTCATCCAAAACAAGAATATCTATGCACTCTCCTCTTTCAACTATCCCATATGATGGCCCTATAATGAAAAGAGGTGGAAGCTCCAATGGAGTAAAAAGCACTCTTTAAGAGTGACCTTAAGAACCAAGAACACAAACATTATAAGTGCACACACAAAACTCTCAAAAGTAGAAAATGACTTAAAGTCATAAGTTGGATTTATTGAAGAAAGGAAGAGAAGGGTGAAAACCCCATGCTTACAAGAGGAGAATACCTCCTCTATTTATAGAGGAGGGAGGCTCAAAGAAGGGACCACAAGGGGGCTCCCTTGTAGTCGTTGGGAGCCCCAACGGTCAGAAATCTGACCGTTGGGGCCCCAACGACTACAAGAGTGGGGCCCTTGTGGTCTTACAAAAAGTAGAAAAATAAAAAGAAAAAAAGGTAAAAAAGAAAAGGAAAAAAAGGGGAAAAGTAAAAAGGAAAAATACATTGTGGTTTTACAAGAATACCCCTATCGGGTATTTCACTAA
This sequence comes from Nuphar pumila, assembly GCF_984573655.1. Classification (NCBI taxonomy): domain Eukaryota; kingdom Viridiplantae; phylum Streptophyta; class Magnoliopsida; order Nymphaeales; family Nymphaeaceae; genus Nuphar; species Nuphar pumila. The sequence goes on along the minus strand of NC_143258.1, from coordinate 88,865,422 downwards.
AGAAGAAACAATATATATATACATATATGTATATATATACTTATATATATACGAATGTATATATATATATAAGTATATGTATATATATATACATATTTTAACACGCCCCCTCAAACTTTACAGGGGAGAAGACCGAAAGTTTGCTAAAAAGAAACATAAATCGTGGAGTTGGGAGCGCCTTGGTGAAGAAGTCAGCTAGTTGATACTCTGAAGTAACATATGGTAACGAGATAGTCCCTCTGAGATATTCATCTCGAACATAATGGCAATCCATTTCGATATGCTTGGTCCGCTCATGAAAGGTGTGATTGCTGGGAATGTATATCGCACTTTTGTTATCACAGCAGAGCTTGGTGGGAGTGGAAATGGGGACGCCCATGTCACCAAGGAGACTCCTGAGCCATACGATCTTCATAGTTGTCATTGCCATGGCCCGATATTTAGCTTCAATGGATGACAGTGAAACCTTCTGTTGCTTCTTGCATCTCCACGAAATGAGGGATTCACCTAAAAAAATACAAAGACCCGTTATTGAGATACGATCATTGAGATTTCCTCACAAGTCAGCATCAGTAAAAGCAGTTAAGTCAAGAGATGAGGAAGAGGATAAGAAGAGTCCCTTGGATATAGTATTTTTGATATATCATACTATTCTCATTACGGCCGCCATATGAACCGAAGTAAGTGCATGCTGAAACTGGCTTACTGCATGAACTGCATGAGTTATATCTGGACGTGTGATGGATAGATAGGTGAGAGATCCGATTAATTGACGGTAGGGGGTTGGATCCTCAAGAAGAACACCATCTCCAAGTCTCAGTTTTGCATTAATAACTTCGGGAGTCTCAACTTTCTTTTCATCAGATATTCCTGATTTGGTACAAATTTCTGCAGCTAATTTCATTTGAGATAGGATGTATCCTCGCGGGGAATAAGCCACTTCAATCCCTAAAAAATATCTCAAATATCCAAGGTCAGACATATCAAAAGTTTCTTTTAACATAGACTTTACATCATTTACTCCATTTTTGTCATTCTCAGTGATAATCATGTCATCAACATACAGTAGAAGCATAATAATGGAGTCACCTGTCCTTTTAACAAAAAGAGCAGTGTCAGTATAGCAAGAAGAAAATCTTAAATTGATTAATACATTACTAAACCTATCATACCAAGCTTTAGGAGTTTGCTTAAGTCCATATAAAGCCTTTTTTAATTTCAAAATTTTTCCATTTAAATTCATACCTGGAGGTGGTTCCATATAAACTTCTTCATTTAAATTACCATTTAAAAAGGCATTTTTGATATCAAGTTGAAAGATTGGTCATTTTTTAACAGAGGCTATAGCAATAAGAGCTCGAACACTAGTCATTCGAGCAACTGGGGCAAAAGTTTCATCATAATCTACCCCATACTCTTGGGCATATCCCTTGGCTACCAACCCAGCCTTATATCTTTCCAATGAACCATCACACTTAGTTTTTACTTTAAAAATCCATCTACATCCAATGGGTTTCTTGCCAATGAGAGGATCAATGATTTCCCAAGTTTGTGCCCTTTTAAGAGCATTAAGTTCTAGTTTCATCCAAATGAGCATATTGTTTAGCATCATTGTAATGAGATGGTTCATGAAAGGAGTGAAGAGCAAGTAGGCATGCTCCATAGTTAGGAGAAAAAGAATCATAAGAAACAAATCTATTGGGTATTTTGGAAATCCGATTTGATTTTCTTTGAGAGGTCTCTTCGATTGACTCACTTTGAGAAAAATTTTCAAGGGCACAAGGTGGATTTCTTTCATTCCTTCTAGAGTAGACTTGTATTTGTCTTGAAACATTTTCTTCTAAGTTTTGATCATCATTTGGATGTTCAAAATGATTTTCACCAAGGGGTTCACTAGGATCAATATGATCATCTATGATGTTTTCTTGAGGCAATAAGTCAAATAAAAAAGAATAATCAATATTTTGATTTGGTTGGTGCGAAAAACCATTTTCTTCTTCTAGGAATATGACATCTTTTGAGATATAAAGTTTGTTTTTGAGTATGTCAAAACATCTATAACCTTTTTGTTTTTCGCCATATCCCAAAAAAATACATTCAATAGCCCTAGGCGAAAGTTTATCATTTTTGTGAGTTAGAACAAAGCATTTACATCAAAAAATCCTTAGTCTTTTATAATCGGGAGACATATTGTAAAGTTTTTCAAATGGAGAAAGATTTTTCAAAGAGGATGAAGGGGTTCTATTGATAAGATACGTTGAGGTTAGAACCGCTTCGGCCCAAAAGGATTTTGGGATATTTTTTGAAATTAATAACGTTCTTGTAGTTTCTATTATGTGTCTATACTTTCTTTCCGCAAGACCATTTTGTTGCGGAGTGTTGGGACAAGAACGTTGATGACAAATTCCATTTTCTTTTAAATAGCTTTGAAAATCATTGGACAAATATTCGCCTCCCGAATCAGACCTAAGAATAGATAGATTTCCCAAAAATTGATTTTTAACCATTACATGGAATTCTTTAAAAAAGGAGAAAACTTTGGATTTGCGACTTAGAAAGTAAATCCACGTGAATCGAGTGAAGTCATCAATAAAGACCACATAATACAAAAATTCTCCTTTAGATAAAATAGGGGAAGGTCCCCACACATCGGAATGAACAAGTTCAAATGGGCGAGTGGTAAAGTAACTTCTTCGAGGAAATGGAGTAGCTTTAGATTTCCCAAAAATGCAATCTTTACAAGTCATGTGATTGTCTTTACAAGTATTGTTCAAAACGGAAAAAGAGACATTTTTACAAAATTTGGATGACCAAGTCTCTCATGCCAAATTCCAATACTTTTGTCTTTTACAAGATTGCAAGAAGATTTAGATGGAAGAGTCAAAAAGTCCATAAAATAGAGATCACCCCTTCTATGGCCTTGCCCAATCAGCTTCCCTGACTGGAGATCCTGCACGGTGCAATCTTTAGGTGAGAAAGAGACTTGACATCCATGATCGGTGATTTGAGAAACTGAAAAAAGATTTAAATTAATTTTTGGAACGATTCTTACTTTAGGAACAAAAAAAATTTGAGAATTTTTAAAATCAAGCGTTCCAATACTCTCAATTTTCAATGATGTTCCATCGGTCGTTGAAACATAAGAGGATATGGGTTCGGAAAACACATTTGAAAGAGAGTTTTTATGAGATGTCATATGAAAAGAAGCACTGGAGTCTAGTATTCACATACCTGGAGGTGATGAAGAATAGGCGATGGCGGCTCCGGATGTTGAGGAAGAAGTCTTGAGAAGATGTTGGAGAACTTCGGAGATGTGATTAAGAGTCTCTTTGATATCTCCCACTTTGGCATTTTCTTCTTCCTTCTTTGGAGAATTTTCTCCAACCGCGGCTACTTTTCCTTTAAGTTTGGGACAAACCGGTCTAATGTGTCCCGGTTCATTACAATAATGGCATATTATTCCCTTTCTAGGCCCATTACTATTTTTGTTGAAGTGAGGAGGTCTATAGACTTTAACATTTGATTCGGGCCTAGTAACGGCCAAAACTTCATCATTCTTAATGCTTAAGCCAAGTCGAGTTTCTTCTTGGCATATTTCGGCGAGGGCATCTTCAATAGTTAGGCTTTGCTTCTATGGAGAAGAGATGCCCTAACTTGTTCAAATTCCGGGCGAAGACCATGAAGAAATTGAAAGAAGTGTTCATTTTCAATTTGTTCCCTTCTTAATTCAATATCTTCCGAAGCCACCCATTTCGGCTCAAGAAGAGCAAGTTCATCCCAAAGAGGGGTTAGAGAGCTAAAGTAGTCCCGGACACTCATATCCATTTGTTTGGTGGAACGGATTTTTTCTTGACAAAAAAATTGTCGAGCAAGATCCTTTTGGGTATAAAAAACCATGCCTCATTGGACCTTCTAAATTTGGCAATATTAGCACAATTTTTAAGGTCAACATTGTTCATAAACCATGCCAAAATTTTGGCATGGTTACTTTCTCAATCTTCAACTTTGGATTAATGGTCATTGATAGCTTTGATGCGCTCATCGCCATCTAAAGCTTTTTCAATCTCATTTTCGATTTTAGTGAGAACAAGAGAGGGTTCGGGAGTAGTTCCCATAACATAACCCCAAAGTTTCTTACCTCTTAGATGATTTTTCATCGTGGAGGCCCACATGAGATAGTTGGACTCATTTAGCTTAAAAAAAAGCTCCACTTTAGAATCGCGTTCCATCGGCACCAAATCCTTCCCTTCTCAAAATTTGAGAGGCACACATTCCAAGATAATAAAGAGAAGCCCAATCACCAACCGAGCTCTGAGCCCAATCACCAACCGAGCTCTGATACCATGTAATGAAAAGAGGCGGAAGCTCCAATGGAGTAAAAAGCACTCTTTAAGAGTGACCTTAAGAACCAAGAACACAAACACTATAAGTGCACACACAAAACTCTCAGAAGTAGAAAATGACTTAAAGTCATAAGTTGGATTTATTGAAGAAAGGAAGAGAAGGGTGAAAACCCCATGCTTACAAGAGGAGAATACCTCCTCTATTTATAGAGGAGGGAGGCTCAAAGAAGGGACCACAAGGGGGCTCCCTTGTAGTCGTTGGGAGCCCCAACGGTCAGAAATCTGACCGTTGGGGCCCCAACGACTACAAGAGTGGGGCCCTTGTGGTCTTACAAAAAGTAGAAAAAGAAAAAGAAAAAAAGGTAAAAAAGAAAAGGAAAAAAAGGGGAAAAGTAAAAAGGAAAAATACATTGTGGTTTTACAAGAATACCCCTATCGGGTATTTCACTAAAGAAGGAAGAAACAGTATATATATACATATATGTATATATATACTTATATGTATATATATACTTATATATATACGAATGTATATATATAAGTATATGTATATATATACATATTTTAACAGGCCCCTCCACCTAGTTATCAAGAAAGCATTCATCCTTTCTACCATCTTCTGAGCTAAGACACATCGAGATCTCCCTGCTTATGTGCTAGTATATAAATACCCAAGTATTGCAACTCCCCTTCAACCATGCTAATAGAGTAAGCGAGTCTTGCTAACAGCCCATACAACTGTTGACACCCAAACCATCACCTTAGGGATTTGATAGCATACCAATGCTATCTTCTTTCTACATTCTCCAAATCCCAACTAGATGCATTATTTTTTGGAAAACCAACCATAATCACTACTTTCCTTCATGGTGGGCTGGGGATGGATCTGTGATAATTCCTTGGTTATCATTCTTGCTTTCCAACTTCTCTACCATAGTGAAGACAACCTCACTGTTTCAATCAAATATTTAACAATGCCTGCCAATTTTAAGCAATGACATGACCGATAGGTATATGATATTAGCAGTATTTTGGAAGAACCTCAACATTTAATCCTTGGTGGGTGCTCAACTTCTTGGTGCATAATCTTTCCTCAATACAAGATCCATAACCTCCTCCATTAATTGCTAGAGGGGTGTAAACTCGTGGTCTCGCAACCAACAAGTGTAGTCCCTTTGTGCCCTTGGGTTAGACTGAATAGGAGCATTGTCAAGGTATACTTCAGTTGCAATGTTTGACCTTGGAAGCAGTGGCGGAGCCAGGGGTGGGCGGTCTCCCACCCCAGAATTTCTTATCGGACCCGGGTCGGGTCCGGATCCGAGAACCCAATAGGGTTAAGTTAGTAGGGTCACGGGGAAGGGCTCGCAACGCCTTTCCCTGTGCTACCCTCCCCCTTCCTCCTCACCTCCCGTAACGGCCATCGCCGGCCGTTGCGTTACCAGTGGTCGTCGGCTCCCTCTCATCCTCTTTGTTTCCCCCTCTGCGATTTCCAGCGAGCCGATCCCCCATGCCAACCCTGTCACGACGAGCACCGGCGCCTCCCGCAAGTAAACCCCTTCTCCTGATTTTCTTTTCTCGTTCGACCGGGATCGTCGGAGGACCAACTCAGGGTTGGTGTCCTCTGTCGGAGCCTTCCCCCGTGACGGTTGGAGGTCCGACAGAGGGTCGGTGGCCTCTGTCGAAGACTCCCCCTTCCCCTGGGGTTGTCGGAGGTTCGACAGAGGATCCGGTGGCCTCTGCCGGAGCCTCCCCCTTTTCCTTCGGTGGTTGTCGGAGGGTCGGCAAGGCCCGACTGCCTCAGTCAGGCCCTCCCCACCCATCTGAGGTCAGAGAGGGGGGGGTAGCAGAGGTCCCGACCACCTCTGTCAGGCCTCCCCTGCCCCTTTGGTCTCTCCGGCAGGACGGGGGGGGCTCTGCCCCTGTCCTCATGCTTGTTGGCAGGGCTTTGCCCTCTGTCCCTTTGTTCTTTCCGGCAGGACGGGGGGGGGCTCCGCCCCTATCCTCGTGCCTGCCAGCAGGGGGCTTTGCCCCCTGCCCCTTTGATCTTTCTGGCAGGACAGGGGGCTCCACCCCCTGTTGTTTTGATCGTCGGCAGGGGCAAAGCCCCTGTAGTCACGAGTTGAATACTTCTCTTATGTGATTTTCTTGAAACGTGCAGAACTTGGATAATTTTTTTATCTTTTTAATGATTTGGCATTACTTGCTAGAACTTGCGAATTAAAAATCAGGTTTGGACTTACTTGGCATTACTTCAGATGAGGTAAACTGATTATTTCATGTAAGAGAAAGATCCAGAGATCACATCAGGTTTGGACTTTGGAGAATTTTACTTTCACTTGATGATTGAGAGCTTTAGATTCAGTTCATATCATGTTGGTGATACTCATTGCTTAGTTACAAAACATAGTTTGATACCTAGCTTCATATAAGATTGTCATTTTCATTTTGCTCGATCCTTTTTTTGCAATAAGATTTGGCTCATAAAACATTGTCTTATTTTTTTTTCATTGGATAGGAATGGATAAGTTTATAATGAAAATGTCAATCTTTGATAAAGCTTTTGTAACTCGAGAAGGAGAACAAAGTAAGAAAATAAGCAAAACAGAAATTGATGAATCAGAGTTACCTGAAGACCCCGCACTTCGTCCTTCTATTTTTAGTTATCATCCTAATATCCAAGATAATGTTCGTAGAGCATATATGATCTGATGTCCTTGTCAACCTCGAGATTGTACTGTTCAACTAAACCACCAAAAACGAAGGTTCATTCCAGCTTGGTATGATGAGTATAAGGATTGGTTGGAGTATAGTACAAGTAACCATAAAACATATTGTTTGCAGTGTTATCTTTTCAGGCCAAAAAGCACAGAGAAGATTAATGCAGAGGCATTCGTATCTGAAGGATTTGATAACTGAAAAGACAAGAGGTTTGATAAACATGTTGGAAGCTCTAGCAGTTTTCACGATTCAGCACGAATGAAGTGTCAAAATTTGATGCAACAAAAATAACATATTGACGTTATACTTTATAAACAAAGTGTTCGACAGAAAGATGAATATAGACTTCGTCTTTGGGCAATTGTTAATGCAATTAGATACTTGTTAAGTCAAGGATTGACATTTCGAGGGCATGATGAAGCTGAAGAATCTCTTAATAGAGGAAATTTTATTGAGTTGTTGAAGTTATTTGCAAAGATCAATGATGACATAAATAAAGTTGTATTGAAAAGTGCTCCAGAAAATAACAAATTGATATCTCCTGATATACAAAAGGATATTGTCAAGGCTGCTTCTATACAAACCATAAATGCTATCATCATGGAACTTGGAGATACTTTTTGTTTATTTTACTTGATGATTCTCGTAATGTATCAACTAAAAAACAAATGGCTATTGTTTTACGGTTTGTTAATGAAAAATGTTTACTCTTATGCATGTTCTTGAAACAAGTTTTGTCACTCAAACAAGCAGTTGAAGAAGCATTTTGTAAGAATAAATTAAGTATATCAAGTTTGCGTGGACAGGGTTATGATGGAGCAAGTAATATGAGAGGGGAGTTTAATGGATTGAAAAGTCTTATATTACATGAAAATGCATCTGCATATTATATTCATTGTTTTGCACATCAACTTCAATTGGCATTAGTTAGTGTTGCTAAAAAAAATTCATTGTTTGATGTGTTTTTAATATATTAGGCAGGTTGTCAACTTTTTTCTCCACTTCATGCAAGAGATCTGAGCTCATTCGAGAAGCAGAATTTATGTGAATTATTGAAGCACTTGCATTGGGTAAACTTGAAACAGGACGAGGATTAAATCAAAAAATAAGTTTCAAACGACCTGGTGATACTCGGTGGGGTTCTCATTACGATGCTTTGGTTAATTTACTCAGTATGTATTCTTTTGTTATTCAAGTGTTAGATTTCATTGCAGAAGATACATATTCAAGAAAAAGTTCAGATGCAACTATTTTATATCATCAATTGCAAGATTTTGAAATTGTTTTTTGCTTACATTTGATATGCAAAGTTTTGGGAATAACTGATGACCTTTCACAAGCAATTTAGCAAAAAGATCAAGACATTGTGAATGCTATGAGTTTAGTCACTACATCAAAACAGTGCCTTCAAGGTCTGAGAGACAATGGATGAAACTCTCTCATAAACAAAGTGTTCATATTTTGTAAGAGATTTGATATTCTGATTTTTTATCTAGGGGACTCATATACACCTCAAGAACGACCAAGACGTAAGGTTGAAAAGATCACCACATTGCATCACTATCGTATTGATGTATTTTATGCTATTATTGATTTGCAACTTCAAGAGTTGAATGATCGTTTCACTGAAGCAAATACAAAGCTCCTCCTTTCAATGGCATGCTTGAGTCCAAAGAATTCCTTTTCTGCTTTTGATAAAGATAAGTTGATTCGTCTTGCTGAGCTTTACCCTCAGGACTTTTCTAGAGTAAACATAATTAGACTTGAAAATCAATTGGATATATAAATTGCAGAAATGCAAAACAGTGATCAGTTTTCAAGTTTAAAATATTTAGCAAAGCTAGCAGAGATGATGGTAGCAACTCAAAAGCACATTGTATTTTCTCATGTGTATCTATCTATTGATTAAGTTGACATTAACTTTGTTCGTTGCAACAGCAAGTATTGAAAGAGCATTTTCAGCTATGAACAATATCAAAAGTCATCTACGTAATAGAATGGAAGATGAATGGATCAATGATGCTTTGATTACTTACATAGAGAAGGAGACATTTGATACCATCAGTGATGATGCAATTATGAATTGTTTTCAAAATATGAAAAATAGAAGATGCCCGTTGTAAAATTTTCATGAATTTAGTTGTTTGTATTTCTTAAGTGAACAATCTTTATTTTAGTTTAAAAGTACAATTTAAGGTTTTATCTTATTATGTTCATAAATTTAGTTGTTTGTGTTTGTAACAATTGTTATTTTAATTCAAAGGCTTATTTAAGTTTTATCTCTCCACAAACGATTGTTCCTCCAGCGGAAAATTTCTGACTCCACCACTGGTTTGAATAAATGGATCGTCCTTCAAGACCATAGCATTGTCCCCGAGATCTGAAGTCTGCCCACCCAACAAAAAACTTCTGGCTCCGCCACTGCTTGGAAGTTGCAAGTGGTCGAGCACTATACCCTTCTTTTGCATTCATCTAAGCAGCTTGGAATAGTGAAGCAAGAACAAATGAAAATAGATGGCAAAAAGCACAAAAATAATAAATGCTGTGGAAAATAAGAAAGTACTTGCATATAAGTGTGAGGTACCACGCGCGCACACATGCATGCATGTATTTTATATATGTCAATTCTGATAACTGAATCATTTGTTACCCTAAAATGTACCTGCCATGCATGTTGTTGATCACAAAGTTGCAGACTTTTTCGCCTCAAAATTTTTTCCATGACCATACTAGTTGGCGTCTGAGATTCTTGTCGATCAAAAAACCCATCGTCACTCCCATCTGGACTAATGTTGGCATTTGAACTTGAAATGGCAATATCTGGCAAACCCAACAGACTTCTAGGCTTTTGAGCAAAAAACTGATCGAGTAGACTGTCCATTTTCCTTTGCAAAATGACAGGAATTATAACCTGTTAAATCAAAGCTAATATTGACCAGTCACCACATGAAAGTGATTTAGCTTTGATGTCAAGCGACCAATTTAATTACCCATACATAACTAATTCATTTTACCTCTCTTTGTGGTCGTTTATCATCAAGATCAGGCCTGTAGTTTGGTAATGGAACTTTACTGACAACCACAACTCTTGAATACTGACGGCTGCCGTGTTTTGCATTTTCCCAGGATTCAGTAGCCCAAATCATACATTAAAAAGAAATGAACAGCAAATGAACCAAAACAAAGAATACTGATATAGGAAAAGCAAATGAACCAAAACAAAACATACCTATATAAACCCATTCTACTAGCCAACACTTCTATCTGCTCGTAGTCTCGTCTATCTTTTCTGTCTCTCGAAACCACCTCCTGCTCATCTTTGTTGCGCATAAGCATGTTTAGTTTCCACTTCCAGTCATCAATGTTCTCAAGGGTTGATGAATCCTGTTTGAAATTTACAAACAGATAGAAAGAAGTAAACATGATGTTTCAGTACTCGCAGAAAGACTCCACATCAAGCAGTGTAATATGTAGAAAGAAAAAATAGCCACAAGTGTTTTTTTTTTCAGGGGCAAATCTCATAGAGAATAAATTTATGTGTGACACCATTACCCTGACAATAAGCCTGTTTGGATGTACTTTATAAACACTAAACACATTGACTCTATTAAAGTTCATTACACTAAACATATTGTGAGAGTAGATGAAAAATTGTTTAAAAACCTAAAAATAGAACATGTTTCTAATATATGTGGTAAAACTACATTTTGATGTACTTCTACCTGAATCTAACAATAAGCATGATCACAGTATGATTGTCCTAGTACTTTCATTTCCATAAGTTCCTTCAAATCACCATTAGTGAATGAAGTCCCAATCATAGTCTTCTTTCTTCATACCAACACCTATGTACTTGTAGATATACCTAGGCCTAGGCCAGTCATGCAAAAAGATTAACAAGTCAACTCACCTAGTCAACATAACCAGGCAATCAACTAGGCAGCCTAGTCATCAACAAGTTGACCATCATGGCCAACATTTTTTCTTTCCACTATGATCAACATTCTTCCTACTTTTGAACCTGAGCATTTATGCTTATTTGGGTAAAATGGTCATAACGATGAGTATCAAGAACCAAAATCCAGACACACATACATGCGTGTATTGACACAGACACACACGAACATGCACATGCACATGCACACACACACATGCAAACATACAGGCACACATATATACTTACAGAAAGTCTTTGTAGGTAGATTAGGGGCAAAAAGTCTTTTTTTTATTTTTTCACCTCTTGAGAGTTCCTTCAAGCTATTTGGTGGTTTCTAGTGAGCTTAGAGTACGACGTTGTGGCTGGAGAAAACGCAAGTAAAATTCATCCTTCCTCTTTTTTCTTCAATTCTCTTTTCTTCTTTTTTGACTCATAAATGATATTTCATGATTATCATGTGTAAGGAAATGAAGATATTTTACAAAAGCACAAAAGCTCAAAAGCTCACAACATGTGTCTATTAAAGATACCTTAACCATAACCCACAAAAGGGTACAAATGAGAGAGCTTCAAGAATAAAATAATAAATTTATTCATTCACATAAAAATGCTTAAAAAGCATTGATCCAAAGAGAGGGCAGTTACCCCTTATTTATACACATTAGAGAGAGGTAGAGAGAAGCCTTGAAGAGGCTTTTTAGAGAGAAGTTGGAGCTAGTCCAACGGCTCTATTTGTAGCTGTTGGACTATTTGTAGTCGTCCAACGGCTCTCCAATTCAAACTAGTCATCATTAATATGTTGACTAGTTTGTGTCTAGTTCAAAAAGAACTAGACAACCAAAAATAAAAATACCATAAAGAAAAGAAAAAGATTATAAATAAAAATAAATAATATAAATATTATATAATTATATTATATCTATACACTTTTTAACACTCCTCAATCTTATGGTACAATGATCGAAACTTTGTTAAAGAGGAAATGAAATCTAGGAGCAACGAGAGGTTTGGTGAAGAAATTTGCTAATTGGTATTCTGATGTAACATAAGGCAGATCAATGATCATATGTAGATGATTCGCTCTAACGTAGTGATGATCCATTTCGATATGCTTGGTGCATTCATGAAATGTTCGGTTGCTGGCAATGTACATCGCACTCTTGTTGTTGCAGCACATGCATGATGCTTTTGTCACTTCAACTCAAGGTTTTAAAACTCGCCGAGTCAACTCGGTGACTCGGCTAACTCAGCTCAGCTCAGACCTCCAGCGAGTCAACCCGACAAGGTAAACTCGGTTTGCGAAGACTCGACTGCGACTCAGCATTGACTCGGCCTGACTCGACCGAGTCACGGGTCATACTGGACTCGGGCGAGTTTTGGGCACTTTCGACTTGACAAAACTCGGGTGCTGGATCGCTTGGACTTGCGAGACTCGGACCGAGTCACGAGTCACAAAGAATCGGATGGTTCGTGATAATGGAATGTTTGAAAATTTATTGTTTTACCTTTTAACGAAACCCCTTTAGGGTCTTCATTGTTCAAGCCTCGACGAAAGAGAAGGAGAAGGTGCGGTGCGGCTGCATCTCCGGCCATCCGACGAGAACTCCGGCATGAACAGCGACACCAACAAGGAGTTTTCGGCGTGAACAGTAACTTCGACGAAGGTACATCGTGCTTTTTTTTGCGTTTTGTTCAGAATGTTGTTCAGGTATTTCATTTTGTTCTTTTGTAATTTTCTATTGAACATTGATATTTATTGTCTAGTATGTTAATAATTTTTTGAAATTGAAAAATGGCAGATAATCACAGATAATGCAGCCAACTATCAAGCAGCTGGAAAGATGTTGGAAGATAGGAGAAAAACCATATTTTGGACTCCTTGTGCAGCTCATTGAATAGATCTCATGCTTGAAGATTTGTCTAAGATAAAAGGCATAGTTGGATGTGTGGAAAAAGGAAAAGGGATCACCTATGTCACATGGGTGCGGGTGCGGGTGCGGGTGCGGGTGCGGGTGCGACACGGGTGCGACACGGGTGCGGCGCAATTTCAAAAATTTTGGACACGGGGACTCGGCTATATATATATTTAAAAAAAATATATATATATATATATATATATAAGACTCGGTCAAAGTTGTGCCCATTAGGGGACAGGTGATGAGTTGTAAAGGCATTCTGTACACTTTCTTCATACAGGAATAATTCACTTTTGGGCACTTTCTTCATACACTGTAATAATTCACTTTCTTCATACAGGAAAAAACCACAAAAACTTGAGTTGTGCCCATTCTGTACTTAAAACTTGAAAGTGTACAGGTTTTTTAGTTGTGATGGGTTTTTTTCCTTACAGCTGTAGCCCAGAAAATTTAAAAAAAAAATCAAAAAAAAAAAATCCAAAAAATGGACCAAAATGACCCTGGGTGCGTTGACCGCACCCAGGGTCAGGTTGACCGAGTCCGAGCCGCACCCGTGTCCGCACCCGTGTCGGTGCGTGTCGACGCGGGTGCGGCGACCTTGGACCCGAGTCCGTGTGACATAGGGGATCACGAAGTTCATTAAAATCATACTTTTGTTTTGAACCTAACGAGGACTCAATTTTCCAATAAGAAAGAAATTCTAAGACCGGTTACTATGAGATTTGCCACTAATTTTATCATGCTTCAATCTTTGCTAGAACATCGAAGTGGTCTTAGAAAAATGATGGCATCAGATGAATGGAACAATTCAAAATATTCATCATATGCTGAGAGAAAAGAGATGAAGGATACAATACGAGTACAAATTGAAGCGAAAATTGAAAAGCGAAAGTTGATTGCTGAAATACATTGCAGATTGCTCAAGTATGGTTATCTTTACTTTAGTTTTTACTCTTACTCTTGTAAGCTTTTAATTTAACTTTACTCTAGGGCTTGTTTTTATTGAAATATTGAATTATTGTTTTGCTTGGTTGTTCGATTTCTTGCTATTAAATGAGTAATTATAAGTTAGATATAGTTTTACTTGATGTTATTTTACTTACTAATCAATTAAACTAGTAATTAAGTCATTCTACAAACCTTTATACGTTTAAATGACAATTTATATATTGTTTTTCTTTTAAAATCAAAAGTTAACAAAACCTGGTCTGAGTCACCGACTTGACCCGCTGAGTCACGAGTCAATAAAGAACGAGTCGAGTCCCGAGTCACTGGGTTTTAAAACCTTGCTTCAACTCACATATCCGCAAGCAGCCTTATGAGCCAGACTACCTCCATTGTTGTGGTAGTCATAGCTGGGTATTTAGCTTTAGTTGATAAAAGAGAGATCTTTTGATGTTTTTTGCACCGCTACGAAATCAAGGATTCACCTAAGAAAACACAAAAACCAGTGGTCGAGTGCCTATTATTAAGATCACCTCTCCAATCAGCATCAGTATAAGCAATCAAATCTAATGAAGATAAACCAAACAAGAAGAGGCTTTGAGAAAGAGAAGATTTAATGTATCTAATAATACGCAAAATTGTTTTCATGTGAACAAAAGTGAGAGCGTGCAGAAATTGACTAGTTGTGTGTACAGTGTGTGCTATATCAGGTCTAGTAATTGAGAGATAGGAAATTGTCCCAATAAGTTGCTTGTAAGGAGTAGGATCTTCAAGAGGATCTCTATCACCAATTCTCATTTTGGTGTTGGCAACCCCTGAAGTATCAACTCTCTTATCATCTCAGATTTCGAAACTGGAAACAATATCAAAAGCAAATTTAGATTGAGATAATCAATAATCTCGAGAGAAATAAGTTACTTCAATTCCTAAAAAATATCTCAATAAACCCAGATCAGTAATTTCAAAATGATTTTTAAGAAGCCTTTTAATATTTTCAACTCCCTGTTTGTCTCCTCCGGTGATAATCATGTCATCCACATAAAGGAGAGAATAATAATACCTGCATAAAAAATCTTAACAAACAAAGCAGTGTCGGCTAGGCAAGTTCTGAATCCAATATCGCATATAACATGACTAAACCTGTCATACCAGGCTTTTGGTGCCTGTTTAAAATTATAAAGAGTCTTTTTCTAAATGAAGAACTTTATCCTTAAGAATACTTATACCTGATGGTGCCTCCATATATACTTCTTCATCTAGGTTTCTTTTGAGAAAAACATTTTTGACATCCATTTGAAATATAGACCATTTTCTAACAAAAGCTAAAGCTATTAAGGTCCTAATTGTGGACATCCTATCAAATGGAGCAAAAGTTTTTCATAATCTATGTCATACTCTTGAGAATATCCCTTAGTCACTAATCTCGTCTTATATCTTTCAAGAGTTTCATCACTCTTGGTTTTAATCTTATAAACCCACCTATAACCTATAAGTTTTTCTCTTTATGGAATATCTTGAATAGTCCAAGTGTTAGCCTTTTCTAAGGTTTCTAATTTTGTCTTCATGTCGTTTACTCACTCAATATGTTCTTTAGCTTGAGCATAGGATGTAGGTTTTATATACGAGTGTATTAATGCAAGGAATGCCTTATATGTGGGAGAAAAAAAATCGTAGAACACAAATTTACCGGGAGGTTTAGAGACTCTAGATGACTTGTTTTGTACTTTTGAATATTTTTCTAGTGCACATGGAGAATTGGATTCCTTACGTCTGGAGTATTGCAAACAGATGGTGCCCCTATGGGTTTGCTCTTCATTAATTGCATTCTGCTCAGTATCTATAATATTTTGACCATCATCAAGATCGCATTCATAGTCATAATTATCATACTTTAAAGTCAAATCTATCAGAAAGGAATACTCCGTTACTTCCTTAGCTTTTTCAAAATAAAAAAAACTTTTCTTTTCCAAGAAGGAAACATTTCTTGACATATACAATTTTTTATTTTTAATATCAAAACATCTATAGCCTTTTTTGTTATCTACATAACCTAAGAAAGCACAAGGAATGGCATGGGGAGAGAGTTTATCATTCTTATTAGTAAAAACAAAACACTTGCATCCAAAAACTCTTAATCCAGAGTAATCAGGAGTTAATTTAACAAGTTTTTCAATAGGAGTTATATTTTTCAAAGAAGAAGATATTGTTAATGAGATAGGTAGCACTTAGGGCAGCTTCAACTCAAAATTCTTTTGGTATTTGGTTTGCTATCAATAAGGTCTTAGTAGTTTTCATAATGTGTCTGTGTTTTCGTTCAGCCAAATCATTTTGTTGTTGTGTGTGAAAATGAAGAACTTCAATGTATTGGATGAATGGGTTTAAGAAGAAAATGAAGAAGGCATTCAATAGATAAACGTGGAGGGAGATTAGGACGTAAATGACGAAGACCCCACGTATATTGGAGATGATTTGAATGTCGAAGGAGGAGGAGAACAAGAACAAGAAGATAATGATGATGATTGATGGTATACTTCTTAAAAACTTGGTTATGTATTATAATTTGTAATTGTAACTGTTACGTATTCATAAACTTGATTTTTTTGCTTTTTGATAAATCTTGTGGCATGTTCTTAATTGAAGATATTGTTAAAATGTATCATTCAACATTTGTAATATATATATATATATATATATATTTTATATATATAAAGCATAATACATATTCATATATGGTATATATGCATATGTATTATCCTAATTATATATATAAAATATATATTTTTCTATTTATAGGCATAGGGGTAGTTTAGACATTTCACTATTTTACGCATATTCTATTGGGAATATGTTTGTAATTTTCCTTTTAAATTTATTTTTTATTTTTTCCTTTTTCGTTGTTTGCGCAACCTTGGGTGGCTCCCCAAAGAGTCGTTGGGGGCTCCCAACGACTCCTTTGGGAGCCCCCTAGGTGGCTCCTTTCTTGTGTTATAAATAGGGGTCTCCCCCTTTGTATTTCTTACTTCTTGAGGGAGCTTATGCTCCATTGTAATGGGGTTTTTACCCCTTGTCCATTATTTCTTCAATGATATGCAACTTATGACTTTATGTCATATTTTTCCCTTTTTATGGGTTTTATGGGTTAGCACATTATGTGCTTGTGTTGTTTCCCTTTAATGGGTATATTTGCACTTCACGTGCATAAGTATGGGTTCATTATTGAACCCAATGTATTCCAACTCACTTTCTAACATGGTATCAGAGCAAGGTTGAGATCGAGTTGCTCTTTGGTGCATCGGGAAGCGTGGTGTTCAAGAATTTTAAAGAAAAATGGTGAAGTATTCATTTCTCTCTATTGTTTTTCTTATAGTTATTCGGTATGCATTCTATTTCTTTGAAGTATTGTATGAAGAATTTAATATGTTCTTTGTTTTTTTATGTGTGCTCTTTGTCATTAAGTCCTTTTATAAAAATTTGAGTTACTTACTACTCCATTGAATCTTTTTCGTATGTTTTTCTTTGAAAATTTTTAAATGATAACTTGTTTTGCGAAAAATTAGATATATGATTGCTCAAAACTTGATTTAATCGGTCGGTAAAAATTTATGACCATTGGAACTTTGAATCTACTTTTTAAACCTAACCTTGTTTATGAGAATACCTTTATATGAATGTTTAGTCTTTAAAGAAAGGTATGTTAAGATTAAAATGTTTGTGAAATGTAGCTTTTTTGAAAATTGTTTGTCATATATGAAAAATTCCATATTATGTTCTCTTACCCAATGTGTCCGTTTTATATGAGCAACATTTAATTAAGAAAGTTTTTTTATATATAATACCGGTTGAATTAAATTTTAAAATGGTCTTATGGAATATGGTGATTTTCTTTTCATCTTTACACTCTTAAGGATGTTTTCAACATTTAGAGAGCTCTCTCTCTTTTCAATAAGAGATATTTATATTTTTATGTTGTGTTGTCTCTTGTGGGTTTGGGTGTTTGCCCTTTTGTTTGTTCATTAGTGAATGTTGTAAGTGCTTAATGCACTCCTTGCTTTTCGGCATATTTCATTATAAAAGTTATGATCTTCCCTAATGTTTATTGCGTACTTATTTCATTAGGAGTAGGTAAGAATCTATTAAGTCATGTTTTTTGATAAAACTAAGAGTTTTTTAATTTTTCCCTCAATAAATGTTTAATTTTTATTTATGCCATAGTACAATCTTATTTTATCATAAGGTTTTGTTAATGAATCTATTTTGTTGGGATTTCTTCCACTTTAATGGAGTTTTCCCCTTCGTTGGGAGTTTTATTTGTGTTTAAGCTCTCCTTAAGGAGCCTTTCGGTCCTTATAATCTTCTTGTGAGTATATACTCTTTTATGGAGATCTCATGATTGTTTATGAGTATCATTTTTAAGTTGCAATAGTAGATTTCATAAGTTTTTTGAACTTCACCATCTTTATGAATGCCTATATTGGCCTAAGTTTGTTATTTTCGAACTTCACCAACTTCACCGCTTAATTGCACCTTATATCTTTCATAATTAAGGCTTGTTTGTTCCAAATCGGTTCGTACGCATGATGTTGCTTAATATTTCATGTTATGTTTGTTGCATAATAAGCCTTTTTGGTGTACAAGACTTCTTTTGAAGATTAAGCATAATTTGTGGTTATGCAAAATTGTTTTGATGGATTATATTGGACCTTTGATTCAATTTGTTAATCGGTCCTCTTTGTAAAAAAAATTTATTTTGAAAATGATTCCTTATGTGTTTATTGCCCTTTTGTGGCATTTATGTTTGTCCATCACATGTTATTTAATGCATCATTGTTTTGGCCTTATTATTGTTTTATTAGAGATGTTTGTTGAGGTGAGTTATGGGCACCTCGTGTTATATCATTTTAGATTGTCCAAATTGCCATATTATAGATGGTGGTTGAGGTGAGTTATGGGCACCTTGGGACTCTAGAATGATTTGGTATATGATCTCTAATTATAAGTGTGACACTCGTTGTTATGTCTTTTTAGATTGTCCACCTACCATATTATAGATGGGGGTTGAGGTGAGTTATGGGCACCTTGGGACTCTAGAATGATTTGGTATATGAGTGTGTCACTAGTTTGTTCTTGTGCCATTGATATTATGGATGCTTCTAAGTAAATGTGATGGACATATGGTATTTGAAACCTTAAATGTTTTAAGGTACTTTTAAAATCAAGATGTTTTGGGATTATAGCCCAACCTTTTATTTGTTTATGAATCTTATGAGTGCATTTGCACATTTGTGATTCTGTATGTGGTGCTCGTTGTGCACATGTGTTCTTGTGATTTTGCACAAGTATTCTAAGTGTTCTTGGTGTGTGTATGTTCACACATTTGTTCTCAAGAATTTTATTTTATCGATTATAGTATCTTGTTGAAGATATTTTTTACATGCATGTTATTGTTATGAGAATTCATTTTAAAAGGAGTATTGTTTTATTCGAGGTTTATTTTCATTACAAGTTTATTGCCTCAAAAGTCTTTTTCTTTTATGCCCATTATCTAAGTGTCATCATATGTAGACAAGAATTTTATTACACCTTCGTGTGTTTTTAGCCCTTTGTTGGCTTTTGCTCTCTTGGTCTAGTAGCTGAACACACTTGTCTTGAGTGTTTTTATATGTAGACAAGGCACGTTGATTCACACCATGGTGTGTGATTTTTAGCCTATGTTGGCGTTTGTGTCCTTGTTCTAGTCGCTTTAGATGTATGCCCATGGTTGGCTTATTTCACTCATTTCAAGTGCTATCATATGTAGACAAGAGATGTATTATGTTTTAGCCCATGGTTGGCTTATTACTCTTGTTCTAGTAGCTGAACATACTTGGTTTTAAGTGTATTTTTTACGTAGACAAGGGATACTTTTTAGTCCATGTTGGCATGTATTCTCTTGTTCTTGTCGTAGATGCACTTATTTCAAGTATTATTATATGTAGACAAGAGGTTCTTTTACGCACCTTTGTGTGTGTCTTTGGCCTTTAATGGCTTTATATTCTTGATCTAGTAGCTTATACACTTGATTTATGGGTTTTGGAGGACTAATGAGGAAGATGTTTGTAATGGATAAACTATTGTTGAAATTTGCAAAATTTCATTCATGACTTGTGTTTTTCAAGCAAATCATATTTTTGATATGCATATCAAGTTGATTTCTTAGCATTTAATCTATATATTAAGTGCTTATTGTTTTTGTCACCCTTATATGCAAAATGTGTATTAAGTATGTCTTTCATAAATAATTTTAAAACCTTATGAACTCTTGGGTTTATTTTGCCTAAAGTATGCTTGGAGACTTTGTTTCTCTTGTTTGGCACTTCATTACATGTTTGAAGCATGATCATTAATGAGTTCTTTGAGTATTAATTCATTTCATGATAAGTATATGCATATGCTCTTTATGGCTTTTTTGGGCCCTCATTCAATAATGTTTATGTATATCATGCCTCTTC
The DNA here is from genome assembly GCF_984573655.1 of Nuphar pumila. Taxonomy (NCBI): domain Eukaryota; kingdom Viridiplantae; phylum Streptophyta; class Magnoliopsida; order Nymphaeales; family Nymphaeaceae; genus Nuphar; species Nuphar pumila. Next base: position 88,845,075 of record NC_143258.1, on the reverse strand, counting down.
GTAGGCTTATTGTGATGTCCCTTAGTGGACCATTTTGTTATTCCCCATTATGGGGTTATATTTGTCCAATGGTGGACCTTATGAATGCATTATGCATTCTTGCAATTTACTTTTACATATTTTTTGCTTCCGCTCATTTTGTTTTAACATGATGTATGATTTAGAAACTTTTGGTTTTCTAAATTTCTTCGGTTCATGCTAAAGTAACCATCTTATTATGCATAAATTTTTGCACCTTGTTAGGAATGTTCTTTTTTGAGTAAAGTGCAAAGATATTGTTTACTTGTTCTTTTGTTGTTTTTTCTCAGGATCCTGAAGATAAGAGGAAAAGAAGTACCTTGGATAGAAGGTGCTCATCGATAAAGACATTGGAGGAAGACATTTACAATGGCATTCGTACTGAAGGCTCTTGAAGCTTTGAGATTCTCCTTCTTGCCGTCTTCAATCTTTTTGTTCCCCCACGCAAAGCTTGAGGGGGGGTGTTAAAATGTATCATTCAACATTTGTAATATATATATATATATTTTATATATATAAAGCATAATACATATTCATATATGGTATATATGCATATGTATTATCCTAATTATATATATAAAATATATATTTTTCTATTTATAGGCATAGGGGTAGTTTAGACATTTCACTATTTTACGCATATTCTATTGGGAATATGTTTGTAATTTTCCTTTTAAATTTATTTTTTATTTTTTCCTTTTTCGTTGTTTGCGCAACCTTGGGTGGCTCCCCAAAGAGTCGTTGGGGAGCCCCCAACGGTCACAAATGTGACCGTTGGGGGCTCCCAACGACTCCTTTGGGAGCCCCCTAGGTGGCTCCTTTCTTGTGTTATAAATAGGGGTCTCCCCCTTTGTATTTCTTACTTCTTGAGGGAGCTTATGCTCCATTGTAATGGGGTTTTTACCCCTTGTCCATTATTTCTTCAATGATATGCAACTTATGACTTTATGTCATATTTTTCCCTTTTTATGGGTTTTATGGGTTAGCACATTATGTGCTTGTGTTGTTTCCCTTTAATGGGTATATTTGCACTTCACGTGCATAAGTATGGGTTCATTATTGAACCCAATGTATTCCAACTCACTTTCTAACAGATATTACTATTTTGCATTGTTCTTATGACATTTGATGATTGATGATGTGTTATGTAGCTCATAGAGACATAAATGCTTCACATGTGATTTTATGGTAGCATTTTGTGCATTTCATCATTTTTTGTATGTTATGATTTCTTAGAATTTTTGCTAATTTTTTTTTATTTTTTTACGGTGAACAAGAAATACCGGTGGATGATTGTTTCAAATATTTGGGATCTATCATTCAAAAGTATGGAGAAATTGATGGAGATGTAAATCATAGGATAAAGGTTGGGTGAATAAAATGGAAAAGTGCAACTGGAGTGGTGTGCGATCGTAGAATGTCATTGCGGTTGAAGGGAAAGTTTTATAGGACGACAATTAGGCCCACTTTACTATATGGTACGAAATATTGGGCTGCCAAGAGACATCATATTCAAAAAATGAGTGTAGTTGAGATGCGTATGCTTAGATGGATGTGTGGAAATACAATAAAAGATAAGATTCGGAACGAGGAGATACGTAAGAATGTAGGTGTTGCATCCATTGAAAATAAGATGAGAGAGAATCGCTTACGGTGGTTTGGACATATTCGGCGAAGGCCTAATGATGCTCCAGTTAGAAGGATGGAGAAATGGGAAAATATATTAGTTAAAAGAGGTCGGGGTAGGCCTAAGAAGACTTTGATGGAGATGGTAGGAAAGGATATGAAGGCTTTGAACCTCACCGAGGACATGGCATTGGATAGAAATGATTGGAGGAGAAGGATTCATGTGGAAGACCCAAAATGATTTTCTTTTTTGGTTCATATTGCCGACCCCAATTGTTTTGGGATGAAGGCGTAGTTGTTGTTGTTGTTGTTGTTGTTGTTGTTTGTTGTTACGAACGTTTTTTAGACATTTTAATTTTTTTTTATTTATGATTTTTTACAATACGATATGTATCTTATTTTGGGCCCAAACAATACGCGTTACGATATGATACATATAACCTTGGGAGGAACTACTAGTCCCACTCAATTGAGCCTTTTGTTGTCCTTGGTTTCCCCTTTCCTGTTTATTTTGAAACATGTTCACTTCTGAGTTGTACCTGGGATGATCTTTATACCAACAATTAGCCTTTATGTGACCAGGTTTCTTGCAAAAAAAGCAAGTGAAAACAATATGTCCTCCCTAAGTATTTGTCGAAGGAGACATATTGGTGGTTTCTTGCTTCATGTTTCACATGAACCTAAAAACAGCCTTTTTGTCATTTATCTCTGTTTTGTATAGTAATTTATTGTTTTTATCCCCTATCCTAGCAACCTTGATTATTTTACTTTGAACAAAAAAGAAAAAATTGAGTTTTGAAAAGATTTGTAGGCAGTTCAAATCCATTGATTTAGATGTTGCAGCTCTTTCATGCAGCAAACTAGAGTAGAGACCCACATCTATGAGGCCATGTTTATTCTGAACAACCTTGCCTCTTCATATCTTTGATGGCCTTGATAGCTAAAAAATGGCTGCATAGTTAAAAGTGCACCATCCCAAAATTGCATACCATGCATCAAAACAATGCACTTACTTCTATCAAACAGAATTCTTTATAGTCTGGTAGAAATCTATAATATTTATTTGCAATGCTTACATGTTACCCTTTCAAGGCTTATAACTCGCTTTTTGTAGGTGCCCTTAGAGTCTCACTTTCCGCTGTTTTTCAAAACATTGGTTGTAATCGCTATTGGCAACACTAATGTGCATGCTTGTGAAAGTGAGAAAGTCAATTTACTGTCTTAACATTCTGCAATACCTTATCATCTAAATCCCTCAGCTTTACTCAGATTAACTTGTTAAAAGCTATACATAGCCTTCAAGATATGATTATATGGCATGTTTACCATTTGGGCATGTTCAATCAAAGTTTTGTGATGGCCACCTTTTGTTTATGTGCACTAAAAATCTGTTTGGTTCAATCTTATAGATCCCACATGGCAAACAGTTCTTGTTGCACAAATTCTAATCATTAGATCTACTTAATTCCATGGCATATGCATCTCACACTATAAGCCAGGCTGACCAGCAGTTGGACCTCTTTAAACTCAATAATCCACACAATGGTTCAATCAACATTTGGCTGCAGATGGTCAAGCCGTTTAAACATGTATTCTTACTCTACATGTTGACAAAGAATTCTAAATGGCCATATAAGGTCGCTATAAGCACAAACAACAATTTAACAGATCATTTTAGAAAATTTCTCAAAAAAAAAAAATACGATAGCAAAAAATGTTCTTCTGCAATACACAAGTGCTTCAAAAAATGGATTTTTCACCAAGGAAAGAACTTATCAGAGGCAAGAAAAATACAATAAACCAGGTTTTTGAGTAACAACACATTAGTACAGCCCAGCATATGCCGTGAATGAAAAAAACACTCTGTTATCGTATACAGTAATGACCCAACTCACTACATCAGTATAGTTAGTCTTGAAAAGAGCACGAAAAAGCAAACCATATGTCCCCTTTCCCTAATATCACGAGCACGTCTTCTAAATATTCAAAACAATGCAACCAGTAACTGCAATTCAAACTGATAGAAAAACAAAGGTGACCATGCACATAGAGTACCCCATGCATCGAACAAAAAAACAAAGCAAAACAATTGAAATCCAATTGAGACAAGCGGTCATCCAACTCCACACCAAATTCCTCCGGGAAAAAGGGGGAACTTGGCCCCTAATACCCAATTGAGGAAAATTTTGATCAGAAACCCACTGAATTTGGTTAGGAAAGAGATAACAGCCCGTTGATCGAATTCAGGGAACTAAGAACGAAGAAAACTCGATCGAAAGAACCCACCTTGTTAGTCTCGAGCTCGCGGTCGGAGTCCTCCTCGGAGCCCTCATCGAAGGCAAGGCGGCCGTAGCTGGAGCTGGGGTGCAGCGACGGGAAGGTGGGGTTGGAGGGGATGAGGAGCGCATCATTCCCCCAGGAATCGAGATCCCACGAGCGCGCTGAGAAGACAGAGGAGGACGAGGAGGAAGCGGCAGGGACGGCGACGACGCTGCGCAGGCGGGGGGCGGCGGGAAAGTGGTAGGAGGAGCGGGCGTCCTGGCGAAATGGGTAGTCCCTCATCTTGGGGGAAAGGGATCTTGGGGGCGAGAAATGGGGGGCAGCAAGGCGGCGGGTGGAGATCTTAAAGAGCAGGTGGGGGAAGGGCATGTTCAGGGAGAAGGGAGGGAGTAGTCATGGATAAAGAGAGAAGAGGCGGCCTTCTCTCTCCCTCTGTCTCTCTCTCTTTCCTCTCCTCTGTCCTCTGTAGTGCCCTCCCCTGCTCTTCCTCTCGAGGGCTTTTGTAGGGAAGTGCAGGAAGGGGTCTCCTTTCTAAGTTGGCGGTTAGAGAGAGAGATGCTGCAATAGGACCTGGATCCGTGTAGGGCAAGGTCTGACTGTACGGGTCCAGAGAGAGAGTTAACGGGTCGGATCAGGTTTGAACCCAGGTGAGTTCAAACCCGGATCCGACTAAAGGATCAGGTACCAACCTGCTCTGATCGGGTCTGCCATATGGAAAACCATGAGCAGACCCTGTAAAAATTACTTGTTCATACCTGTAGAATAATATTTTGTTATCTTTTTTACATTCGAACCTGGGTCTGGTATAAAATTTCACAGACCATATCCACCTCCATGTACTAATAGAACGCTTTAAGTCCCACTCTGATTCTAACATGACATCATTCTTTATCACGATGGCAGTGGAAGGGGGGGGGGAACGGGGCCCACTTGCCCCATTTGGACCGGGGATGAAGGGCATGAAACGGGGATGAAGGTTAAAATCCATCCCGTGCAGGAATGGAGGCGGAGATGGGGATGTTTCCCTGCCTCGGCTCGCCCCCGTTTGGACCCGGGATGGAGGACATGAAACAAGGATGGAGGCGGAGGTGGAGGTTAAAATCAATCCCCATGGGGCGAATAGAGGTTCGGATTTTGAGATGGGGTGGCGGTAGAGACCTTGCCCTCCGCCCCGGGCCCGATCCATTGCCATCCCTATCACCAACCTTAACCCTATAGCGTTTAGTACGGGTGGGGTTCAGGTAAACCCCTAGGAGACACGGAAGTGAACAAATCTATGTTGTCACAATTGTATCGGCCAATATAGACTCGAATCAAATCGGGCTGAATCAGACAGCATTTACTTTTTTTCATATAAGTCACTAAATTTAAAAAAAAAATGACATATTAAGTATTTTTTAAGTAATTTAATAATTTGAAAGACAAATATAAAAACAGCGGGGAGGCCGAATTGGCCTTTATTGGATCGATTTTTTGGTACAATAGTCAATTTGCATTGATTCCGGCAACATTGGGACGAATAACTGCTTAAATATTTTGGTAGGAATGTATTTGCTATAATCATTTATAATATAAAATGTCTTGGGTTTTTTTCCTTGCATTTTTTTACCATATGATCGGCATGATTCATTTAATGTGTGGCGTACATAGGGATGTTAACCTATCAGATTTTATATAATAGCCGATCAAATCCGACTTCATTTAGTTAAATTTGGTCAGTTAAAACCATACCTTACTATGATCAGATGCATGTGTTTTTGATCTTTTTTTATTTGAACGAATATGGTTTTGAACTTTAGCTACTCAACACGACAAATATCCAAAATAACAGATTTAGTATGAGTTCATCACCATCCAAAACCGAATCTGTTTAGCCAACATCTGATTAATCGGATTTGGTATTGGCCACATTCGACCCGATTATGAATATTTTCCATCTCTAGTTCTACATAGGGGTGGCAATCGGGTCGGGTTGGCGGGTTGGCGTGTCAGCATACCTCAACCCGAACCCGACCCGTTTATTAAACGGGTCGGCTGTGGCAAACACAAACCCGACCCGTTTAATAAACGGGTAACCCGACACGACCCGCCAACCCATTTAATAAATGGGTTGGGTCGGGTAAACGGGTTTTCAGGTTCGCGGGTCGGGTTGGTGGGTTGACGGATCGGGTTGGCAGGTTGGCGGGTCGGGTTGACGGGTTGGCGGGTCGGGTTGGCGGGTCGGGTTTGCGGGTTGACCCACCCGCCTAACCCGTTTATTAAACGGGTCAGCCGGGTTGGCGGGTTGGCATACCCCCAACCCAAACCCGACCTGTTTAATAAACGGGTTACGCGGGTCGACCCGTTTATTAAACGGGTTGGCTTAAGTCCAACCCGAACCCGCCTAAGAGGCGGGTTGGCGGGTCGTGTCAGAAATTGCCACCCCTAGTTCTACATGGTTCATTTAACTTGGATTAACCCCAATCCCATAAGAAGAACATGAGTGTCTACCTCATTGAGAACCTGACATTGAATAGAAAGTTTATGTACCCTCTTTTGATCAAACAAAATGTAATATCGAAGTTCTCAGATCTTCCTTGCCACCACTTGAAAAGAAACCAGCCATGCCCTATGAAGTTTTTTGTCCTTAAAGCCATGCGTTCCCCACCATAACAAGACATGGGACAAGCTATCTCTAGGTGTTTTTTTCTTTCCAAAATAGAAAACTATTTTTTTTTTCAAATAGAGGTGGCAACTTCACAAGACATTAATATTTGATCAGTCGATTCACACTTCTTACCACACATAACACACCTGCTAGCCATATGAAAGTCAAGATGCTGCGGACAACCTTGATTAAGCAGTCTTTTGCCCACTGATAACCTTAGCATAACCACCACATGAGGAACATGTAGGAAAACCAAATGAATGGATGTAACTGAAGGGGGGGGGGGGGGGACGTCCGACAGTTTGCTTCCCAAATAGCATGAACTGAGACCTATGAATTACCTAGCCAAGTTAATATATCTATACTTCTTCCTCTATTAGTGAAACCATTTATTAGTAGGCCAGTGAATGAGATGTCTAGTGCACATAGCTCCTCCTGGCAGAGTATGATGAAACTTTTTCAATATTTGTAAGACCTGTGATTTTTTAGAATTATAAATAAATAAAGTGAACTTCTTTATTATCGAGTTAAAAAGGTGTGTCTATCTTTTAAATTTCATTTATTAATGTTTTACATGTTTATTTGCTCATTTATGGCCAATAAGGCCATACATGGTATTTTTAAAATTATTTCAAACAACTAACTAGTTAAAATATTAAATTTATAGTTAAAACTATATATTTTAGTGAGTTGTGACTTATCAAGGTGTTTTTGAGCTTAACTAAATGTATTTTGAAAGCTTACTAAAGGATTTTAATCAAAAGGTATTTTGGTTATAAATAATTTAAGTAGGTATTTTAATTGAATATAATTATTAATCACAAAATTTCTAAGACAGTAAATTATCTAGAGTTAGAATGGTTAATTTGTTTTAGCAAAATTTAGGATTTAGTTTTAGAAAAGAAGTAGATTTCTAAAATGGGCCCAAGGACCCTATGGGTTTGGACCCTATTGGGTTGATCCAAAATTAGGTTTTTATGGGATTTTTAATAACTAAAGAGAATTAAATTAATTTATTTTTAATCTAAGAATAATATACGTAGGGTATAAAATTTGTAATTGTTATTTTTGGTATTTTTTTCTTTACACAACCCAATTTAGGGTTTTGAGTTGAAATGGATCCAAATCAGATCCAATTTAGACCTAGTTTGAATAGGTGCATAAGGGGTACTAGGTGGGGCCCACTAGAACACCCAACCCTTCTTACTCCCCTTATCTTCTTTTATTTTCTTTCCCTATAGATCAACATCCCCATTTCATTTTTTCTTCTCCTTTAGTTTTTGAAATAAGCATCTTCTAGCTTCTTTCTTTCCTCTAGCTGGTGACTTTGGAATTTGTACCCACCATTTGGAGGGGGGGGGGGTATGCCATCTAGATCTATATTGACAGAGAGACATGTTCTTCTCTTTCATCATCTTCTTCTTTCCCTTGTTCTTTTATTTTTTTGGATATTTTTCTTTAACCAAATTTCCTAAATAGGCATTTCTATTTATGCCCATTTTCAGCCTTGGGAACTGTGTCCCAACAGATTTGCGCTACTCACAGCCCTGTTGATGTATAGAGGTATGTATTTCTTCTCCTTCATCATCTTAGCTATCAATTTCCTCTTTTTGAGCATTTTTCCTCCTTGATCCCTCTAAAATAGAATTTCTTGATTTTTGTTCTCACATACCTAGCATTGGGAACCATGCTCTGTTGCTTTACACTCTCTTCTATGTTTAGCAACACCATCTTTATTCATGTCATCACTTTCTTCTTCCATTCACTTATTTTTCAATCGATTTCCCCAAGGATATCAGGTTTTTATTGTGAATTGGGCACCTTAGAAACTGTGCAACAACATAGGAGACATCTTGGGGTGCGTGCAAATAGTGGAGCTCATCCGACCAATGAGATTTAGTCATGGGTTGCCATTGGTGAAGATATATGGGTCAATTTTGGAGAAATCACCCTACTCGATCTTTTTTGGGTGTTGATTTGGGTGTGGATTTGCTTTACAACACTTCCTCGATCTTCGTAGAGCCCTGTAGCACACTCTCTGTTAGTAGGAGAGTGCGCATGCCAAAACAACAATTTGTTGTAGTTTTTGTGAAACTCTTTTATCTTTTTTTGTTTCATGACGTTACATTTCTGGATCTACGAAGGTAGGATCCCTAAAATGAACTTGTTGAATGCTTAATCAGGTTATTTGGTCATATTCTAGTATATTTTAGCGTTATGTTGATTGATTCGTATAGCATAATATAGTATTACCAAATTAGGTTTTTAAGATGCCTAATTAAGTGATTATGTTATAATATAATTATTTAGTGTAGTAAGCATTTAAGTAGAATGATTAAAATAGCTTATTTAATTTAGTAATACATGTTTATAATTCTTAAAAATTCAGTTTATGCCTTGAAAATTGTGTCACATGCTAAGTGTTCGGTAAATGCCTAAGAAAGCATAATTTTTAAAAGTACAAGCAGCTTTAAACGAGATTTAAAACCAGTTTTAAAATATGAATCATGTGTATTTAAAACTCAATTTGGAAGAGATTTTATACATAATTGTATCATGGTTATAATTATGTATGAAATGCATCATAAAAATGCATGTGAGTAATCGCGAATGTGCATAGTTAATTAAGATAACACGCACATCGTCAATATGGTTTGTGCATGTGCTCATGCATTGTTTATGATTGTTATTGAAAGTGTTTAAGGGTATATGATAATTTAGTTTAAAATTATATAATTCTTAAATGTATATATCATGTGAATATATGAAATATCATGTAAGTATTGCAAATAATATGATACTTAATGCGAAGTATTGTAAGCGACTAAAAAGCCAAAGTGCATTAAAAATGCAGTGCTATATGAAAATTGGGTAAATGCCCATGGTAAGTGAATATGATGCAAAAGCATCATGTAAAAAAATGATTGAAGTTTAGAGATTATGTTGAACATAATTTGAATGTATGAGAATAAAAGTGTTCTTTTGTTATGGTTCAGGAGATCATGCTCGACATGATTTTAGATAGCAGAATATGAAGTGCTTATGTAGGTACATGTATGCATATGCATGATTGAAATGAATATTGTGTGAATGTATGGTTAAATTGTATGTTTGTGCAAATGATTAGATGCGAAGTCTATCATATATGAATGAATGTATCATGCATATGAATATAAATAAATGAATCATGTGTGTGGGCATGAATAAATTATGACATGTATCATGTATGAAAGCATAGTTGAATGTGTTATCTATCATGCATAAGGGCATGAATTAAATATGACATGACCAAAGCATAAAAATATGAGAGAGTTATCATGTGAGATAATAATACTGGAATGTGACCTATGTCTTTAATAAAAAAAATAACCCTGGGATCATGGGTCAAAATGAGGCATCAATGAAACTGGGCTCTCAAAGATGGTTGCACTACAAGAAACCTGTGGATTAGCGATGACCTAAATCTGTCGTTAAGCCGACGCTAATCCATCGCTAAACAACTTAGCGACGGATAGCTTCCATCACAAATTTTTTTATGCTAATTAGCGACAGAATATATTTGTCGCCCATTCCGTTGCTAAGTAGTGACAGAATGTATTTGTTGTCAGTTTCGTTGCTAAGTTGCGACGGAATAACGAATGCCAACATTCGTCGCACGATCGTCGTTACTATATGGCGATTTTGGTGTTGCAACGGATTTATAGTCATCACTAATCCGTCGCTATATTCAACGCTAAAATTAATTAGCGATGGATATATCCATCGTTAATCCGTCGCAAACAAGGAAAAAAATAAAAAAAAATTATTTGAAAATTAAATATCAAGAAAAATTTTCTCGTGATACAATTTATATTTTCTGTGAATAAAAAACAAAGTACACATCAAAATACATATAAAAGGAAACTAAAACAATTAATCGATCCACTGTAAAATTCACAATTTCTAATTATTTATAAATCAACATTTACATTTTTGAAACAAAAAAGAAGCTAGAACAAATTCAACACATGAATCTAATCATCGCCAAGATTTTGTGTATCCTCTTGTTCATTGTCTTGATCTGTCCCTTCAGCTCCACTACACTGATTATCGTCAGCAACCTACACGAGAAAAGAAAGGTCAGTATTGATAAACAAAATATACTGAAATAAATTATACTCTATATGTAATTCTATCATGCTCATATGTGTTCTAAGGCAGTAAAAAAACTGTATATGTGATTCTATCATGCCCATATGTGTTCTAAGGCAGTAAAAAAACTATATATGTGAATCTATCATACTCATATGTGTTCTTAAGGCAGTAAAAATTTTCTTTTTGTGATTCTATCATACTCATATATATGTGCTCTAAGGCAGTCAAAAAACTGTATATGTGATTTCTATCATGCTCATATGTATTCTAAGGCAGTAAAAAAACTTTATATGTGATTCAATCATGCTCACATGTGTTCTAAAGATAGTAAAAAAACTGTTTTTGTGATTTCTATCATGCTCATATGTATTCTAAGGCAGTAAAAATACTTTATATGTGATTTCTATCATGCTCATATGTGTTCTAAGGTAGGCAAAAAACTATATATGTGATTATATCATGCTCATATGTGTTCTAAGGCAGTCAAAAAAACTTTATATGTGATTCTATCATGCTCATATGTGCTTTAAGGCAGTCAAAAAACTTTATATGTGATTATATCATGCTCATATGTGCTCTAAGGCAGGCAAAAAACTGTATATGTGATTATATCATGTTCATATGTGCTCTAAGGCAATCAAAAAAACTGTATATGTGATTCTACCATGCTCATATGTGCTCTAAGGCAGTCAAAAAACTGTATATGTGATTCTACCATGCTCATATGTGTTATAAGACAGTAAAAATTTTGTATATGTGATTCTATCGTGCTCATATGTGTTCAAAGGCAGTAAAAAAACTGTATATGTGATTCTATCATGCTCATATGTGTTTTAAGGCAGTAAAAATATTATACTAAAATATTATATAAAAGGTCAGTATTGATAAACAAAATATACTGAAATAAATTATATGCAATGCACCTAAGTTAAGGCAATCAAAGTTATATGAAATCTAATGACATGTAATACATCACATGAAACTTTCAACCTGAAAGGTACCTGCAAACGAAACTCTCCTTTTCTGCAAAAAATTGTTGAACTCATCCCGGAGAACGTTGACAATTGTTTCATGGAAGTAGTCACGCATTGTGTCCTTAACGATCTGGCGTACATCATCCCAAGAATCAGTCGAATGTTTGTAGCTGATGTTGACGGGAGAAGTCTCTAAGCCATGAGTGGAGGAAGCAACGATTGGTGAGGTGTTCATATTACTCCCAAACCCGAACACACAACCCTTTTTGGGTTCACCTGATGCAGTCACCCATGCTGCAGGATCAAATGATGGATGTTGAGTAGAGTCATCGTCATATCGCTCTACCATTTGTTGCTCATATGACTCCTACAAAATAATGTTCACATTATAAATTAATAATTAAGAATTACAATGTTTATGATAACTTGTATATTACAATAATTACTAATATAATAAATATATATCATTGTCGTTCTCGCCTTCTCCGATATAAACTCTCCTGTGGTCTTACGTTTATGTGTTTGAACAAATACATCCTTGTATGGCACAATGTCTCCTTTTTTCTGTTTTCTGCGAAGTGAAGTGATAAAAGATTTAGTTAACAGGTTTACAACAATACTTATAAAATTGATTTGTTTATATATTGATGAGTTACCATTTTCTTCAAGTGGCTCTCAAAAATCCTACATCTACCTGTGTGTAGATGGGCTTCAGACATTTTTGCTCAATTTTGTGCAGCCTTCGCTAAGCGGTTTCGAAATGCATCTCCAGCCCACTTGTCACACATTGCATCCCAAACATCTGACCTGATAGTAGGAGGTCCATGGCCCTTCCATTGCAGTGGATCATCTATCCCGCCAGATGTTTTTCTTGATGAAGTCTTCATATTATGCAATATGTCTGCAAATCGATTGACAACCACCTTCTGTCACACCTTACTTGCATCATGTCCCTCCATTGTAGTCGCGAAGTGATTCGAAGCCTACAAATATTTTCAAAAAGTCAGTAGACATGACTATAACAAATAATTAAATATGAAACACATTAACTATGACAAACAATTATATACCGTGAATGAGGACCACAATCTGTATATCACCTCTTTTGGATACTCTTTCCATTGAGCGATCAGTCATGGTAGATATTAAAGTAGTGAATTCCTAATATCGCGTACTACTTCCTGTGGCTCAAACCTCATGCTGCACCTGAATTGGTACATAGTAAATATCAATATATAATATTTATAAGATATGCAATAAGTGAAAATGAAATACTTACGGTCGATTATCGATATACACTATTTGAATGAGTCTTCTTATGTCAGACTGAGAAGACCCTGTGAAACATCATCTATAAAAAAAATATGTTAGAAATTCTCATAATGCGCATTTCAACTAATCAAGCATCTAATTAGTTAAATGATATACCTATCAAAGGAGCCCGTGAAGATGAAGGTTGAGACTGGCTACTACTGGATGAACGACCACTGTAAGCTCCACAAACCATATTCTAACAAATAAAAAATGTAATGTAATACATTCAAATTGTTTCAAATCATTCATATTAAGTATTTCAATACACTCAAATAATTCAAATCAAGTATTGCAATACATTCAAATCATTATCACACATTTTTATACATTCAAATCATCCACATCAAGTATTGCAATACATTCAAAACATTGGAATACATTCAAATAAAGGTTTATATTACAAGATTTTGCTCACTAGCTCGAGAATTTTTCCTCATCACTTGTTTGACTTTCATATTCTTCTTCTTCTTCTTATTTTTCATCTTCTTCATCTTCTTTTTTTTCATTTCTTTATTCATTGTTTGTCCATCCACTTGGTATATCATTTGGATCACATTCTTTTATGAATGTTTCATCGTCCAATGAAGATATGACATTCATATCATACGCAACATCGTGACCATAAGAGAAGTCATAACTATCATCTGATTGATAGTAATCACTCTCTTCAGTTAACTTGTTTTCCTGTAACTGATCATACTCAGGCTATAGTTTGGACTTCATCTTGCAAACTGCCCACCATTCATTTCTATCTGACTTTTTTGTACTCGGATATGAAGTATAATAAACTTGTTGAGCTTGCGAGGCTAATATGAATGGTTCATATGTTCCAAACCTTGATTTATGATTCACCTCCACAATGCCTGAGGCTTTGTCGACTCTTGTTGCAGTTGGGTCAAACCAATGACACTTGAATAAAGTTACCCTATTATTTATGCCTAAGTAAGTCAACTCCATTATTTCCTATATAACACCGTAGTAATCATGTTCATTTTCACCATAGCTGCTACCCTTAATACACACGCCACTATTCATCATTGATTTGTTTATACTGTAGTCTTTTATATGGAATTGATAACCATTTATGATGTACTTGTTGTAACATTGCACAACTTTAGTCAGACCATTTTGTAAATCACATATTTCTTAATCTTTAACATCACCATGGCGGACCTACAAACATAAACAATGATTGTAATCACGACCAATTAAGTAACTTAATGTTGTTTACAAGTACACAATTTATGTGAGCGTCCTTACCAACTCTTTCAACCACTCCACAAACTTAGTTTCACGTTCTTTTTGTACTTCTGCATCAGTGAGATGTGAAACTTATCTTCGCAACTCCAGATCAAATCGTCTGCAAACCACAAATACTTATATTACCGAACCATGTATGTATGTATAGAACATAAAAGGATTTAGAATTGTGTTGCATCTACATGTACTTACTCGATATATGGGTCGATCGCTGAGCAATTAAAAAGAATATAGATGTGTGCTGCGTCTTGCTCTTGATCTGCCAAGAGTCTTGATCGGTAACTACCAAATGCATGCTCAAGTGGTTGAAATATCGACAGTTTGTCAGCTACAGTTATTTGTTCTCCATCATCGTTACGAGGCAGGCATATGTAACGTGTTGTAATGTAAGGTTCAAAGTACATCGATGAGAAATTTGAAATCCCTTCTAAAGTGTATGCCTCACAAATAGAGCCTTCTACTCTTGCTTTATTATAAACCTTTTTTTTTTTAGGTCAAACATGCATCTGTCAAAAATTTATATTTCAAATTTGAAATATCTATCATTAAAGAGACAAATATAAGAAAATATATACCTTTCAAATGGGTACATCCACCGATATTGCATAGGACCACCAACCCTTAGTTCATATGACAAATATATGATCAAATGTTCCATAACATTGAAAAATGCTGGCGGAAAAAACTTTTCTAGCAGACAAACAGTAGTGATGACAGAGTCCTCGAGATTCTTTACATCAGATACTACGACTTTCGATGCGCACAATGTTCTAAAAAATCTACTCAACTCAAACAATACCCCCCATATAGGTTTGTCTAACATATCATGGAATGTTAGGGGTATCAATCGTTGCATAAAGATATGACAATCATGGAGCTTCAACCCATATAAATGTCCATCGTAAATCTTCACATCCCGAGCAATGTTAGAGACATATCCATCTGAAAATCTCAACTGTCTCAACCATTGACATACTTGCTTTATTTAATCAGGTGCAAGCACGTACCTTGCCTTTGGTTTCAGTACTTTGCCATTATACTCTTTAAGTTCCAATTCTCATCTTTTACATATTACTTTTAAATCCATACGGGCCTTCAAATTATCGCAATCTTCTTAAAATCTCTATGCCAGACAATCTTATGGATGAACCTTCCATTTCAGTTGTGCATGCTCGAAACACAATCCTTTGTCATCGGAATGGATGGTCGTTGGGTAAAAATCGACGATGACACTCAAACCAACAAGGCTTCCTTCCATGCGTCAATCTTAAAGTTTTTGTATCCTTCATGCAGTACGGACATGCCAACGTCCCATGTGTGCTCCTACAAAATAACACACCATATGCAAGAAAGTCACTAATTGTCCATAGAACAATGACCTTCATATCGAAATTTTATTTTTTATTGGCATCATATGTGGTAACACCGACATCCCATAGTATTTTTAGTTCATCAATCAATGATTTTAAATATATATCAAGATTTTGGTCAGGTGAGGTCGGACCAGAGATCAATAGAGACAAGAAAAGATTTGGACGCTTCATATACAAGCTTGATGAAAGGTTGTATGAAGTTACAAATACTGACCAACATGAGCATGGAGTTGATCTATCCCCAAATGGATTAAATCCATATGTATATAGACTGAGTCTAACATTTCTCACTTCCATTGCAAAATTCTGATGAGTATAATCAAAGTGCTTCCAAGCTTCCGCGTCAACAGGATACGTGATATTGTCTTCATCATGTCGAACTTTATTTGTATGTCATCTCATGTGTTTAGCTGTCCTTGAAGACATATACAATCGTTGCAATCTAGGAGTGATAGGAAAGTAGCAGAGCGACTTGTATGAAACTTCTTTTGATCTCGTGCTACCATTGCCTCTTGTCTTTAGCTTGAACCGAGGATGCCCATATGACGGGCATGATATGTTGTTTTCCTGATCCTTGAAATATAACATGCAGTGATTTGGACAAGCATCTATCTTTTCATACTCCATACCTAGAACGTTGACCATAACCTTCGCACGATAGAAATTTTGTGGCAATTTCTCATCTTTGGGCAACATACTTTTCAAAATCATGCACAAACGGTCAAAACATGATTGACTCAAATTATACTTAGACTTCAAATTCATTAGTTGAAGAACTGCAGACAAGATAGTGTGACTCTCTCAACTGTTCTAAAGTGGCTCATCAACATCTCTAAGTAAATCATAAAATCTACTAGCTGCATTGTTTGGTGATTCTTCATCTACTGCAGTTGTTACATCACTAGGACCCATAGCAGAACCTAGTTTTGTTCTTGCAGCATCAAATATCAAATCCATATATGGATTATCGTGCACCATATTCACCCGTGGATCAAAATTGTTGCTAAATTCTTCACCATAAAACATTCAATTATGATAATCACTCACAAAACCCTTCCTGTATAGGTGATGTCTAACGCTATGAGGTTCTACAAATCGATTGTTCTTACAAATCTTGTAGGGATACCTAATCCGACCTGTGAGATCCACTGTACTGACACTTGCCATTGCAAATTCAATAAAACTTTCAACATCAACCATATATTCATGTGATAACTCATTGTCAACTATCCTACAGTACATTCATTCACAATTTACAGTTATTTTATCGTATGATGTTACTAATAGTATTCTAACCAGTTAAAAGAGAATCATCAGAATGTTATGATGAAGAAAATATCAAAGTTATCATGCAATATATGATGTCATACAATCACAAGAGTTATGATGCATGCATTAATAACTTAATATTTTCATGTGCAAACTATTTGTAACACGATACATTCATTTGAAACATGCTTTCATTATACAATTTCACATATAAGTCATAATCAAATTGAAAGTAACTACATGCAAGCATTGATACAATCACATCAAACATTGCAATACATCGAAAACATTCATATCAAAAAAATGTCAAACATGTACATGTAGCAAACACACTCCAATATCTCGTTAACTACTACCATGCCTAGCATGAAATCCGTACTCCAAAAATAAAAACACATCTATTCTCATACATTAAAATCATGCTCAGCATGATCTCCAAACTCCAACAAAGCAGTCCTAGATATCAACAACTAAGTGAGTGTGTGAACAGTAAAGTGTTGCATCCAATAAATTAAATAACATGTGATGCGCTTGCATCACTTACTCACCATGGGTATTTACCCGATTTGCATTGTTTTTGTCACTTACTTACCGCGGGTGGCAGAGCAGAAGCGGGATCTGTTGAGAAATCTGCAAGAGACACTGTTAAAATGAAGTCACCCTCTGCCGAAAGAAAAAAATTTAGAATAAATATCAAAGTCGGACGGGATTCCGACGAGGCGGAACGTCTCCTAGGAGTCGACCACCTCTCCGTTCGGCCCAACAGGTTTTCGAGTTCGGTTGGCCAGTCAGTAGGCTAGCGATATACGACAGCGACACGAGGTCTCCAGAAACAGTGATCGTCCCCAAGAGCAGCAGACACAGAGTGATGTCGTGGTTCAAGAACCCAACGATCGCTGGGTGCCCCCCGTCCCATTGCCCCCCCCCCCCTACAAAAAAAAAACAAGGCAAGAGGGGAGACCCTCTGCCAAAAAAAATGAGGCACAGGGTCGCCCCTCTGCCCAAAAAAAAAAAGGCAGCGGGGCGACCCCCTACCGAAAAAAAAATGAGACAGAGGGGCGCCCCCCTGCCCAAAAAAAAAGCAACAGAAGGGCGACCCCCCTGCTCGAATAAAAAAATAAGGCAAGGGGGACGACCCCTTGCTGGAAAAAAAGAGACAGGGGGTGCCCCCCACCCTTGCCGAAAAAAAAAGAGGCAGGGGGGCGACCCCCTGCCAGAAAAGCAGGGTGGCGACCCCCCTGACAGAAATAAAAAATGAAGCAGGGGGCGACCTCAGGCGCCCCCCTTGCCGAAAAAAAAAGAACGAGGCAGGGGGGCGACCCCGAGCCAGAAAAAAAAATAACCCACTTACCTGGGAGACGTCGGGCGACAGAATGGGAGGCGATGGGCTGGGGGAGGGACGGGCGGCAGACCGGGGAGCAACGGGCGGCGGGCGGCAGGCCGAGGAGTGCGTCGGGCGGCGGTCAGAGGAGTGCATTGGGCGGGAGAGACAAAACAGGAAAGAGAAAGAAGGGTTATGATTAGGGATTTGCGGGAAACTTAGCGACGGATTTGGCGATGACCTACTTCCGTCGCAACGTTGTCACAAATTTACATGATCAGTTAGTGACGAAATATTTTTGTCGCTAACGTCGTCGATACGTTCCGACGGAAAAACCTCCGTCGCCGAATCCGTCGCTAAATGTTGCGGGTATTGCAACGAAAACCTGACGTCGCTAAGCCGTCACTAATTAGCGACGGATTTGGCGACAAAAGTTTTTTCGTCGCTATTTTCATAAATATTACAGATTTTAGAGCCAGATTTGTTTCTCTTGTTAATCCGTCGCAAAGTTGCGACGAAAAAATCCATCATAAACTTTTGTCGCTAATGGCCATTTTTCTTGTAGTGTTAGGCCCATCTTGATCTCAAAGAAATTGCTGAGTCCATCTCGATCTCATGTCTTCTTTAGAGATGAAAAGACAATACAAACCTTATGAGGTATTATGATGTTGAAATACTACGTGTGCCTCATCCTCGCCCTAAAGAGGTTATAGGGACAGACCTACATGAGGATTCACAATGTAGGGTAAAAAACTCAGCAGAGTAAGGGAAGATATTCCATTTGTTTCTATCTCGGGTGACATATATGGGCATAGGCCGATACAAAGACTCTGTGTTTATATCTTAATTACTGCATTGTAGAGTTGATCGCCTAAAATAGACCCCGTTAAACTATATGAGAAAAAAATAAAATATATAAAATAATAAATACTCTTATGGTTATTTTTAGACAATTATGTCATCTATTGTACTAGATGAGTATAAAACAATCAAGAGAAACAATGTATTGTATTCATATAATCATATTTATCATGTACATAAATATATAAAAGTAGGCACGTAGAATTTCTTATGTTTACATATGTCATTACATATGAGTTTACATGTGAATGAAAAAGATATGTATAGGGTCATGTAATTAACCTGATGATTCAAGTCATAAGACTTAGTAGAATGCACATGAGGTGCTTGTGTATGTGAGACACACAAGAATGGTCAAGAGAAATGACATATTTCTCATATGATAAAAATACAAAAGTGCATTATTGGTCCTAAGAATAAACTTAATGTTTATATAAATATAAAAATGCATATCATAGTCATGAGATGAGCATATTTATGTTAGTTTAAGAAAAGAGTGAATGCATTTATTTTTCATAGACTTATATTCTTATTTATTTAAAAAATATACACGTATAAAGTACGCTAAAACGGTTGAAACTTTATAAATGCAGATATTATGTTTTGAGATAGACTCTTATGTCCTGACTTGTTTGAAAAATATGTGTGTGGGTTTCACGCTGGATACGGTCAATGGGATTTGACCTATTACTTTATGCAATTATATATGAATTGCTTGATTATTATTTATTTATATGAATGTATGCCATAGATGTAAATGAATGAATGTCATGGACGCAAATGAGTGTTATAATGCAAATTTTCTTGACCTTTATTTTGTAAATGATGAGAATCATACTTTGGTTGTACCATTATAAATTTGATTTATATTTTTAAGTTTGGTTTTGGGTTTTCTTATAAGTACATTCTTAATGCTTTGCCATATTACAAATATTATCTTGGAGGAATAAAGCAAATGACAGGTTGTTGCGCACTTAAAGAGACACTCTTACCCATCACGATCCCTAGAGGATCCAGACTATTCTTTTCCAGACTTATACATATTAAACTTTTGTTTTGGATTATTACTATTTTAATGATGTGTAAATATTTTTGGATTAGATAAACTCATAGATGTTGTCTTTTCTTTTATGCAATAATTAAAATATGATTGTAAATCTCAACTTTTACGTAACTTATCAATTGTTTTAAACTTGAAATAAATTTTGTTTTCTGCATTTTTATGTGATTTTCTCAATAGTAATAACCTCAATCGTGTTGTGTCTACATATGATTTTATATTGTATTTGATACTGAGAGGCTAATATATGCTCGTGCTTGCGCTCAGGCAGCCCGTCCAATATTTGGAACGTGACCGTAGATGAATTCGTTGACATATTACTTTGCAGAGTCATGTAAAACTTTATAACAAATAAAAACATTTTTTAAAAAAATTTGGGTTTTAGAAAAAGTTTTAAAATGTTAATTTTTTTAAAGGAATATTACACTGTCACCTTATCTTGACATATGAATAAAGGGCCCAAATTCAACCAAGGGATCATACCAAACAAGAATTTTTTGCCCTTCACCAATGTGCCATTTAGTCTCATCTTGAATTAAAGTGCAGCTATCCACCACACCTTTCCATTCCCACGAATGACCGTGAATGTTCCATCTATACCAAATTGGACCATCTTTGGCATATTTAGTGATAGACAAGATTGGTTTAAGGGTTATCATGCTGATATGCTACAAACCATGCCAACTTGATACACAATGCGAGATTCATCTCTTCTAGAAGTTTTATTGCGAATCCCTTTCCTGCAAAGGTAGAAAAACATTTTCTCAATGCTAGAAGATGGAAAAAATTAGAAGAATTTGGGTCATTCCATAGAAAATTACATATCAAATGTTCAAACTTGCTGATCACCATTTTAGGAATCCTAAAACTCATCATTCAGTAATAGCAAAAGTGCATACAATTGATTTGATGAGTACAAGATGTCCAACCAACGATAATAACTTACCACTCCATAGATCACGACATTGCATAGTCTTATCTACTAATAGTTGGCACACGATAGCAGAGATATGGCCAGTGAAGATAGGAACTCCCAAATACTTGAAAGAAATTTGATCAATTTTTTATCCAAAAAAATGTCTAATAGTAATAATTTTGTCAAAAGATAAATTAAAAGGAACAAAAGCAAATTTCTCCTTACCAAAAGGCCCGAAACATTTTCAAAGTTGTGCAGAATAGATTTGAAATTTTTAACCGAAATTTTCTCATCTCTGATAAAAAACAGTGCATCATCAGCATAAAAACTATGACTCCAGCTAAACGATCAGACAGATGATGGAGACAATTCATTTAATCTTTCAGCAAGTCAAATCCTTCTCGTAAGCCATTCCATAACAATGAGAAAGAGATAAGGTCATAGAGGATCACCTTGGCAGATGCCTCTGCTACTAAAAAATGATCACATGGTTTACCATTAACAAGCACAACAAACGAAGTTGAAGATACACACAACATAATAAAATCAATCCACTTGCCACTGAAACCAAAATATGAGAGGGAGGTACGAAGAAAACCCCAACCAACACTGTCATAAGCCATCACCAAAAATGACTTAAAGAGAACATTCTTCCTATTGCTTACTTCCAAGGAATGGACCATCTCATGCACAATCAAAATGCTTGCCTGAATAGAACAACCTTTCAAGAAGACACGTTGGTTCTCCGAAACGATACGTTGCAGGATCCCACACATTCTGTTAACCCCAAGCTTCATGATTACCTTGTAAATAACATTACATATACTAATGGGAGTATAGAGAGGGTGGTGTATGTTCGCCCCCGATGATTCACTGAATCCCACGTCTGTGTTCGGGGCTTTGAATGAGCACCACGTATACAAGCACATGGGGCTCGTATTCCCGTGTATGTTGACATAACTTTGCATCGGACTCTGGTGTTGTTGCAAAGACTTAAGTACCCTTTCTTGTTATTCTTCTCCATAAAGTGATGGTTTGAGAAAATGACAAAAATGCCTTTCATTCAAAAAAGAAAAACCAAACAGTTCAAAAAAAGGACAAACATGTCCTCCATCCAGAAAGTCGAGGATGATGTTGACTCTTCAAAGTCTTCTTCTTTTTCTGTTCAAAAAAAGGACAAACATGTCTTCTTCTTCTTTCTCCGTAAAACACTGTAAAACCCTCTCTCTCTCTAGAGAAGAAATCAAGGGAAACAAAGAGTTCTTCCGGGAGAAGGCCATGAACATCAACCCTCTCACTCTCTCTCCCTTCTCTCTCTACTTCTGTGCACATCCAACAGACGATCCTACATCGCTCCATCGTCATCTTCTTCTTCTTCCTTCTTCGTAAAACACTGTAAAACCCTCTCTCTCTCTAGAGAAGAAATCAAGGGAGGTAAAGGGTTCCTCCTGGAGAAGGCCATGAACACCAACCCTCTAACTCTCTCTCCCTTCTCTCTCTACTTATGTGCCTGATTTAGAGTTTTTGCCCTTACAGGAGGGGGGTCCGGGGGTTCATCCCAGCGTGTGTAGCATCATTCAACTAAATGAGTTGTAGATCCTGATTCAGAGTTTTTACCCTTATAGGAGAGCGGTCTGGGGGCTCCTCCCAACGTGGGTAGCATCATTCAACTTGAAGAGTTGTGGAGTCTGATTCAAAGTTTTTACCCTTACAGAAAAGGGGGGTCTGAGGGCTCCTCCCAGCGTGGGTAGCATCATTCAACTTGATGAGTTGTGGAGTCTGATTCAAAGTTTTTACCCATTCATATTTTAAGGCATTAGATCTCATGTTTGAATATCCACGCATGTGCAGTTTGCTTTCATCATGTTTAGTTGCTTTCTAGATTATACTTTGAATTTTGGTGCATTTTAGATCTATCAATTTGTATGTAACCAGAGCTCATTTTAATCTGAATTTTTTACTGCAACTTCATGCATATGTCTTCATGCTCTCCACCAAAAATCAGATCATTCTGAGTTTGTTTGACTCACTTTAAAAATCGAGATTCAAAACCTGTTATTTTGTACCGTCAGGATTTTAGCAGAATCAGGACCAACTTGCGGAAGTGATTTCTCCCTAACTAGAGATGATCTTTCCGATCCGTAAAAAAGGTTGTTTTCAAAATTGAATCTAGTTTGTTCATACTAAATTTCAGCGATTTCTATGGTGTTTTCATACCAGTTTTGGGTCAAAAACCATAACCCTGTCACCCTGTGTCATTTTAACGGCTCAGGTTTTGATCTATATTGTTTGAATTTTATTTTTCTAATGGGAGATCATTTTTCAATTCTGTAAAACGGGTTCTTTTTGTTTATGTGTGTAGTTCATCCCTGTAAATTTTTAAAATTTTTCATGGTAAATTACTATTTTATTTTGAGTAAATACCAGAACCTTGTATCTAGATTTTATAAATGTTCTGATTTTGGCCCCCATATCATGACTGTTGTAGCACTTCTTCAACAAATCGTTATTTGATTGACAATATTCTTCAGCAAATTATTGTTGTAATTTTTTTGAGTCTCTAATGAGTCCCTACTATGATTTGTAGTATTTTTGGGTCTCCAACGAGCCTCACAATGATTTATAGTGTTGTCCGATCTTTTAACTATGATTTATAGTGTTTTGGGGTCTCCAACGATCTCCACAACGATTTGTAGTGTTTTTCGGTCTTTTAACTATGATTTATAGTGTTTTTGGGTCTCTAACGAGACCCACAGCGATTTATAGTGTTGCTGGACCTCGCTATAGCGATTTGTAGTGTTTCTCGCTAAACACTACAGCGATTTGTTATACAAATCGCTATCCGAATCAGGACCAACTTGTCAGGGCCATATCTCCCTAACCGGAGATCGAATTTCAAATCCGTAAAAAGTGGTGTCTTTGTTATGAAATCTAGTTTATTCCTGTAAATTTTCAGAGATTTTTATAGTCATTTGATACAAATTTGGATCTAAAATCAGACCCCTATTAGTCTATCTTATTTGAGTGACATAGGTTTTTATTTCATTTTGTAAGAGTCATATCTCCCCAACGGAAGATCATTTTTCAAATCCGTAAAAACGGTTTTCTTCCTCTATGTGTCTAGTTTATATCTGAAAAGTTTTATAACTTTTTATGCTCATTTGATATTTCAAACCTGTTAAAAACCGAGACATGTTATAAAATATTATAAAACATAAAAAATTTGAAACTTCCTATATGTGTCTCAATTTTTAACAGGTTTGAAATATCAAATGAGCATAAAAAGTTATAAAACTTTCCAGATATAAACTAGACACATAGAGGAAGAAAACCCTTTTTACGGATTTGAAAAATGATCTTTCGTTGGGGAGATATGACTCTTACAAAATGAAATAAAAACCTATGTCACTCAAATAAGATAGACTAATAGGGGTCTGGTTTTAGATCCAAATTGGGTATCAAATGACCATAGAAATCGCTGAAAATTTACAGGAATAAACTAGATTTCATAACGAAGACACCATTTTTTACGGATTTGAAATCCGATCTTTGGTTAGGGAGATATGGCTATGACAAGTTGGTCCTGATTCGGATAGCGATTTGTATCACAAATCGTTGTAGTGTTTAGCGAGAAACACAACAAATCGCTATAGCGAGGTCCAGCAACACTATAAATCGCTGTGGGTCTCGTTAGAGACCCAAAAATACTATAAATCATAGTTAAAAGACCGAAAAATGCTACAAATCGTTGTGGGGCTCGTTGGAGACCCCAAAGCACTATAAATCATAGTTAAAAGATCGGACAACACTATAAATCATTGTGAGGCTCGTTGGAGACCAAAAAATAATACAAATCATAGTAGGGACTCATTAGAGACTCAAAAAAATCATAACAACAATTTGCTGAAAAATACTGCCAATCAAATAACGATTTGTAGTGTTTTTCGGTCTTTTAATTATGATTTATAGTGTTTTTGGTATTTCAAACCTGTTAAAAACCGAGACATGTTATAAAATGTTATAAAACTTAAAAAGTTTGAAACTTCCTATATGTGTCTCGATTTTTAACAGGTTTGAAATATCAAATGAGCATAAAAAGTTATAAAACTTTTCAGATATAAACTAGACACATAGAGGAAGAAAACCCTTTTTGTGAATTTGGAAAATGATGTTCCGTTGAGGAGATATGACTCTTACAAAATAAAATAAAAACCTATGTCACTCAAATAAGACAGACTAATAGGGGTCTGGTTTTAGATCCAAATTGGGTATCAAATGACTATAGAAATCGCTGAAAATTTACAAGAATAAACTAGATTTCATAACGAAGACACCACTTTTTACGGATTTGAAATTCGATCTCTGGTTAGGGAGATATGACCTTGACAAGTTGGTCCTGATTCGGATAGCGATTTGTATAACAAATCGCTGTAGTGTTTAGCGAGAAACACTACAAATCGCTATAGCGAGGTCCAGCAACACTATAAATCGCTGTGGGTCTCGTTAGAGACCCAAAAACACTATAAATCATAGTTAAAAGACCGAAAAACACTACAAATCATTGTGGAGATCGTTGGAGACCCCAAAGCACTATAAATCATAGTTAAAAGATCGGACAACACTATAAATCATTGTGAGGCTCGTTGGAGACCCAAAAATACTACAAATCATAGTAGGGACTCATTAGAGAATAAAAAAAATCATAACAATAATTTGCTGAAGAATATTGCCAATCAAATAACGATTTGTAGTGTTTTTCGTTCTTTTAACTATGATTTATAGTGTTTTCGGGTCTCTAACGAGACCTACAGCGATTTATAGTGTTGCTGGACCTCGCTATAGCGATTTGTAGTGTTTCTCGCTAAACACTATAGCGATTTGTTATATAAATCGCTATCCGAATCAGGATCAACTTGTCAGCACCATATCTCCCTAACCAGAGATTGAATTTCAAATCCGTAAAAAGTGGTGTTTTCGTTATGAAGTCTAGTTTATTCCTGTAAATTTTCAGCGATTTCTATAGTCATTTGATACCCAATTTGGATCTAAAACCAGACCCCTATTAGTCTGTCTTATTTGAGTGACATAGGTTTTTATTTCATTTTGTAAGAGTCATATCTCCCCAACGGAACATCATTTTCCAAATTCACAAAAAAGGTTTTCTTTCTCTATATGTCTAGTTTATATCTGGAAAGTTTTATAACTTTTTATGCTCATTTGATATTTCAAATTTGTTAAAAATCGAGACATGTTATAAAATGTTATAAAACTTAAAAAGTTTGAAACTTCCTATATGTGTCTCGATTTTTAACAGGTTTGAAATATCAAATGATCATAAAAAGTTATAAAACTTTCTAGATATAAACTAGACACATAGAGGAAGAAAACCCTTTTTACGAATTTGGAAAATGATCTTCCGTTGGGGAGATATGACTCTTACAAAATAAAATAAAAACCTATGTCACTCAAATAAGACACACTAATAGGGGTCTGGTTTTAGATCCAAATTGGGTATCAAATGACTATCAAAATCGCTGAAAATTTACAGGAATAAACTAGACTTCATAACGAAGACACCATTTTTTACGGATTTGAAATTCGATCTCTGGTTAGGGAGATATGGCCCTGACAAGTTGGTCCTGATTCGGATAGCGATTTGTATAACAAATCGCTGTAGTGTTTAGCGAGAAACACTACAAATCGCTATAGCGAGATCCAGCAACACTATAAATCGCTGTGGGTCTTGTTAGAGACCCAAAAACACTATAAATCATAGTTAAAAGACCGAAAAACACTACAAATCGTTGTAGGGCTCGTTGGAGACCCCAAAGCACTATAAATCATAGTTAAAAGATCGGACAACACTATAAATCATTGTGAGGCTCGTTGGAGACCCAAAAATACTACAAATCATAGTAGAGACTCATTAGAGACTCAAAAAAATCATAGCAACAATTTACTGAAGAATATTGCCAATCAAATAACGATTTGTAGTGTTTTTCGGTCTTTTAACTATGATTTATAGTATTTTCGGGTCTCTAACGAGACCTACAGCGATTTATAGTGTTGCTGGACCTCGCTTTAGCAATTTGTAGTGTTTCTCGCTAAACACTACAGCGATTTGTGATACAAATCGCTATCCGAATTAGGACCAACTTGTCAGGGTCATATCTCCCTAACCAGAGATCGAATTTCAAATCCGTAAAAAATGGTGTCTTTGTTATGAAGTCTAGTTTATTCCTGTAAATTTTCAGCGATTTTTATGGTAAATTGTATCCCATTTGGGTCTAAAACCATACCCTTATCAGTCTGCCTTATTTGAGTGACATAGGTTTTTATTTCATTTTGTAAGAGTCATATCTCCCCAACGGAAGATCATTTTTCAAATCCGTAAAAAGGGTTTTCTTCCTCTATGTGTCTAGTTTATATCTGGAAAGTTTTATAACTTTTTATGCTCATTTGATATTTCAAACCTGTTAAAAACCGAGACATGTTATAAAATGTTATAAAACTTAAAAAGTTTGAAACTTCCTATATGTGTCTCGATTTTTAACAGGTTTGAAATATCAAATGAGCATAAAAAGTTATAAAACTTTCCAGATATAAACTAGACACATAGAGGAAGAAAACCCTTTTTGTGAATTTGGAAAATGATGTTCCGTTGGGGAGATATGACTCTTACAAAATGAAATAAAAACCTATGTCACTCAAATAAGACAGACTAATAGGGGTCTGGTTTTAGATCCAAATTGGGTATCAAATGACTATCAAAATCGCTGAAAATTTACAGGAATAAACTAGACTTCATAACGAAGACACCATTTTTTACGGATTTGAAATTCGATCTCTGGTTAGGGAGATATGGCCCTGACAAGTTGGTCATGATTCGGATAGCGATTTGTATAACAAATCGCTGTAGTGTTTAGCGAGAAACACTACAAATCGCTATAGCGAGGTCCAGCAACACTATAAATCGCTGTGGGTCTCGTTAGAGACCCAAAAACACTATAAATCATAGTTAAAAGACCGAAAAATACTACAAATCATTGTGGAGATCGTTGGAGACCCCAAAGCACTATAAATCATAGTTAAAAGATCGAACAACACTATAAATCATTGTGATGCTCGTTGGAGAACCAAAAATACTACAAATCATAGTAGAGACTCAAAAAAATCATAACAACAATTTGCTGAAGAATATTGTCAATCAAATAACGATTTGTTGAAGAAGTGCTACAACAGTCATGATATGGGGGCCAAAATCAGAACATTTATAAAATCTAGATACAAGGTTCTGGTATTTACTCAAGATAAAATAGTAATTGACCATGAAAAATTCTAAAAATTTACAAGGATGAACTACACACATAAACGAAAAGAACCCGTTTTACAGAATTGAAAAATGATCTCCCATTAGAAAAATAAAATTCAAACAATATAGATCAAAACCTGAGCCGTTAAAATGACATAGGGTGACAGGGTTATGGTTTTTGACCCAAAAATGGTATGAAAACACCATTAAAATCGCTGAAATTTAGTATGAACAAACTAGATTCAATTTAGAAAACAACCTTTTTTACGGATCGGAAAGATCATTTTTAGTTAGGGAGAAATCACTTCCGCATGTTGGTCCTGATTCTGCTAAAATCCTGACGGTGCAAAATAACAGGTTTTGAATCTCGATTTTTAAAGTAGGTCAAACAAACTCAGAATGATCTGATTTTTGGTGGAGAGCATGAAGATATATGCATGAAGTTGCAGTAAAAAATTCAGATTAAAATGAGCTATGGTTACATACAAATCGATAGATCTAAAATGCACCAAAATTCAAAGTATAATCTAGAAAGCAACTGAACATGATGAAAGCAAACTGCACATGCGTGGATGTTCAAAAATGAGATCTAATGCCTTAAAATATGAATGGATAAAAACTTTGAATCAGACTCCACAACTCTTCAAGTTGAATGATGCTACCCACGCTGGGAGGAGCCCCCAAACCCCCCTACTGTAAGGGCAAAAACTCTAAATCAGGCTCCACAACTCATCAAGTTGAACGATGCTACAGTTAGTGTGCAGGTCAGTCGGTGTTTGATGGAGAAATGTTGGATCGTTTGTTGGATGTGCAAAGAAGTAGAGAGAGAAGGGAGAGAGAGTGAGATGAGTTTTTACCCCTCTCTTGTAAGGGTAAAAACTCTGAATCAGGATCTACAACTCATTTAGTTGAATGATGATACCCACGCTGGGAGGAGCCCCCAAACCCTCCTCCTGTAAGGGTAAAAACTCTGAATCAGGCTTCACAAGAGTCAATGTACAGGTCAGTCGGTGCTTGATGGAGCAATGTATGATCTTCTAATGGATATGCACAGAAGCAGAAATAGAAGGGAGAGAGAGAGTGAGAGGGTTGATGTTCATGGCCTCCTCCAGGGGAGATTTCTTTCTCGGATAATCCTGCAGTGCAGAGACTGGGTCTTAAATAATCATATTCGGGGCACTTAAGTCTTTACAACCACTCCTTTTCAAGAACCGTCATTTTTTTTTGCACCAATGGAGGAGAGGGTACTTAAGTCTTTGCAATCTTATCAAACTCCAACGCTAATTAATGCTGACAAACATGGGGATACGAGACGCACATGCTTACATACGTGGTGCTCTTTGGGACCCCCGATCATGAGATGTAGCTAACTGCCCTGTTAGGGGGGGGGGGAACATATAACCTGCTTTGACTAATGGGATAGTAATACTTTAATTTCTTAG
This sequence comes from Nuphar pumila, assembly GCF_984573655.1. Taxonomy (NCBI): domain Eukaryota; kingdom Viridiplantae; phylum Streptophyta; class Magnoliopsida; order Nymphaeales; family Nymphaeaceae; genus Nuphar; species Nuphar pumila. Next base: position 88,815,268 of record NC_143258.1, on the reverse strand, counting down.
CACCCTGGACTATGGGAATCAACGAAATGTGTGTAGCATTTATCCGCCTAAGTATTCTCCCACTCTTAAAAAAAAAATTATTGCACAACAAACATAACTTGCAATAATCGACCAATATTTTTTGAAGAAGACCGAGAAACCATCAGGACCCAGTGCACCATCACTTTTCATCTTAAAAACTACTTGTTGAATTTCTAGAACAGAGACAAGAACATGTATAAGTTGGTTCTCTAAATCACTCACCCTTGGATGAGCCATACCTTCAAAATCATCTACGCCAATATCGATCCTCGTAAAAAGCTGCTGAACATAATCTTTAGCCACAGCAACCATATCCTCCCATTGATCCACCACTGAACCATCATCTTTCTCAATAGCCCTGATAGTGCTATGTTTATCTTTGGCATGGACAAAGCTGTATTGTGGTCCCCCTCTCTCATTCATCGTACACGAGATTTCTGTCTCCAGAAAAACTCTTTCATAAGAATGCAGCGCTGTAATTCATCTTGAATAAGGCCACTCTTTTCAATAGTCTTACCATCCTCCCGATCAATAAGTCTTTGAATCGAGACTAAGTCTTCTTGCAACTTTTTTTTTATACTTGGTAATATCACCAATTCTAATAGGGTTCTAAATTTTAAATTGCTTTTTGACTTCTTGTAGTTTCTGCACCACAATAAACATGGGAACACCCCTAACCGGAGTAGAGCAGGCTTTGAGAATAATCTGATCACAATCTGGCAATAACGTCCTCATCTTGAAAAACTTGAAAGGCACCTTAGCTTTATGCGATAAGAAACCGTTATCTATAGGAATACCAACATGATCAGAGACAGAATGTGGAATAAAGGTGAGAGTAGTTCTCTGATGAGAGAGAGACATCCCACTGGCTCCACTGCCAACCAATGTCTCCCTCTCATCACCTTTAATCTCAGGTGGGTCACGGATCTCACCGCCCTCATCTTCTCCTTCTAATACGATGAATATCAACTACTTTAAATATACCAAACTTGTGAATATCAAAAAGTATTTTTTTTTGTCAGAAGACACGACGCAATAATCATGCCTAAGAAATTGAACATGTTGAACCCATCTGTACTAATAAAAGTATGAAACTATTGCATTAGAAATCATAATGCAAGTTATATTAACTCAATCAAATTGTATATATGCGTTCAACATGGTTGGTTAACAAAGAATCAGATATCAAATTAGCTTTCAAAAAAAAAAAAAAATCAGATTTAAAAGAATAATACTTAGCCAAAAAAATTTAAAAGTGTCGTTAAATATAGTTGATATAATCTTAAAACACAACTCATAAAAGAAATACAAAATTAGTGATTAAAAGACATACAAAAGAAAGTGATTGAAAACAATATTTGAGGAGATGGATATCTAAAATGCAAAAAATAATAGAATAAATAAATATTCTATACACTCAAATTATAATGCAAAAATTGCCTTTACCTATTGAACTATTTGACATTTAGTTTTCTCATAGTTCAAACTTACTTCGGACTAAAATGGTTGATTCTCAGTTTCCTCTCTCTCTCTCGCTCTCACTTTAAAGCAAACTTTGTACTTGGCAACTTTCTTCGATTGATCGTTACAAATAGGGTCAAGTTCATTCTTATATGTGGTACTTCCAAAAAAAAGGGCTCATCTCTATGCATAACCAAACATCTTTTGTCATTCACTCATTGGATATATATATATATTTGAGAACTGAAATATGAAAACTAGAAATATGGGCATTTCCAACAGTTTTTGTGCAAATCCAACCATGTGGATGTGCTTTGCATGATGAATTTGCTAGGAATCAACCATTGGATGATATATTTTTTATGAAAAGTGTGATTTTTTAATGCTTGAATATTAATGAAGATTATGAGCTATTGATTTTAAAGCTTTTAAAAAAATCTTGTTTATGCATCAAAATTGGATGATTCAAGAGTGGGTTCTTATAAAATCAAGCATGTAGATCACATCCAGACAGTTAGATTCAAGAGAAAATAACAAAAAAATCCATGAAAACTGCGATTCACACATTAATTTTCATATTCTGGTGAATATATGATGTAAATCGAGGGGACTCGATTTATGAGAAAATCTATGCTAGGCTACTATTACACTCGAGAATCTAGAAAAAACAGGAAAATATAAAATTTTTAAGGAAATTGCTGAAAATTTCAAGAAATAAACAAAAAATTGAAATAACTGAAAATATTAAATTCAATCTCAAATCAACTCTTAATTGTGAACACCAATCTCTGAATCCTAGATCTTCCCAATATTTATAGGGGAAGAGTCCTAATCCTACAAATCTAGACTCTATACTTGATAAACATCAATTAAGAAATAATGCTATTGAACTATTAAAAAGAGATATGGATCAATTGTTGAGATCCAATATCCATTACAATGACCCAAATAAAAAAACACTCAAACTAAAATAAAATGGATCTCAAATGATCCAATGAGAGATACACACCCGGATATGTATCGCTCCGCTCCTGCATCACAATATATATATATATATATATATATATATATATATATATATATATATATATATATATATATATATATATAAAGACAAAATTTTTGCATACTCTATTAGGAAGATGTTGGTTCATTTGGTGTATGCTACTCATAATCTTTTCTCACACATACACAATCTTTCTCTCTCTCTCTCATGATTTTGCTACCCTAGTTTTCATTTATCTCATAATCAGTATTAGTGAAATGTCTTTTTTAATCCTCTTAGATTTTATTTATGTTTACATTGTGAATGTTTTATATTTTCGTATACACTTTTCTCTCTTTCATTTGTAAAACAAGTGGTTATTATATTTTTTAATCCTTTCTACTTTTGTTTTGTTCCTTCATATAATGGTGTTTGCATTAGGGTGGTTCTATTTGATATATCTATCTATTGAATCAAAATGGTATTATTAACTATTATCAAATATTATTTTATTTGACTTTTTTTAAATTTTTATATTTGCAATATGATATTTGAGTTGTAGGTTCATGCAATATAATATATTATATGGATGATTTTTACATTTTTTACGTGATCTATCTGCAATGATCCTAGTCTTTTACTATAGATGTCTGAATTTTTGAGTTATTTTTTTTTAAATAATCTACTTTTTAAAGAGAAAAGAAATGCAATGAAAAAGAAAAAGACACAATATTTACATGGTTCAGATGTGAGAAATCCTGCATCCATGGCTAATAATAGCTTTCTTGATGATATTTCAGAGTAAAAGACTCAAATAAATACACAGTAGATGCTGTAAAAAACAAATGACGCCAATATGTTTGAAAATCAAAAGGAGTGAAACAGTTTTTCCTTAACTTGCTTGATCATTTCCTTCATTTTAGAAATATCATATGATGAAACATGATAAAGTGGATCATCCTTTATTTTAGGAATCTCATACCGTAAAATATGATAAGGTCGATTAGTTTCCAACCGATATCTGACCCTACTGCAATCTTATGTTTTACCTAATCCAACTTTTCCATTTCACATTTACTAACTGTCTCCTTCATTTTAGGAAGCTCACCATGATCCTCTTCCATTTCACATTTACCGAGCACTGATACGGTTTTATCCCTTGTACTCACTTTGTTTTTATCTTTATCTTTTCCGTTGACCTGCATTTTGTTGTGTTTTTATCTAAAACGCTTTTAGTCTCCCTCAAACTAAGCCGACTGCATATGCCAAGTTTGCCCCTTAAAGCTCTGAATTGAGATTTTCCTAATGCCTTAGTAAAAATGTCTTCAAGTTGTCTGTCAGATTTAACAAACTTCGTAACGAGACTTTTGTGAGCTACCATCTCTCTCTCACATAGTGAAAGTCTATCTAAATGTGCTTTTATCTGTTATGAAAAACAATATTGATTGACATGTGAAGAGCACTGATGTTGTCACAATAAAGAGTGGGCGACTTCATAACAGGAATTCCAATGCCACGCAATAATGAAATCAACCAAGTGAGTTATGTTGCAGTAGACGCCATAGCTCGATATTCAACCCTCGACATTGAACCTTGCGACAATACTCTATTTTTTTGCACTCCATGATATGCAATTACCCTGAGGAAAATTACAAAATTCAATATTGGATCTTCTAGTAATTGGATAACCGCCCCAATCAGCGTCACATAACACATATAACTCAAGGGTGCTTTGAGAAAGAATTTTCATTTCAAAATCAATGGTTCCGTTAACATACTAAAGAATTCGCTTGACTTCTTGAAAATGTGCAATGTTTAGTGTGTGCATGAACTGACTAACATAGTTCACTCCAAAAGATAGTTCTAGTCTTTTGATGGTGAGGTACTGTAGAGATCCTATAATACTTCAATATAACGTAGGGTCTTCAAATTTTTTATCATTCTCCCTATTTACCTAACCCTTGGAAATCATTGGAGTATTCATAGGCTTGCATTCAAGCATTTTTGCCCATTCCAAAATTCCTTTAGCATATTTAGTTTAACTTAAGAACATTACATCTTTGTTATAAACAACTTCAATGCCTAGGAAGTAATGGAGCTTTCTTAAGTCTTTGAGAGAAAATTCTTTTTGCAGTTCTCCAAAAAAATCGTCTATAAGGGTATTGTTGTTTTCGGTCAAAAACATATCATCCACATAGACCAACAAAATCAAGATATTTTGTTTGGAATGAAAAATAAACATGAAGGGGTCTAACATACAACTTGAAAAAACATAGGAGAATAAAAATTTTCTCGATTGTTCAAACTAGGCATGTGAGGCTTGACACAACCCATATAGGGCCTTCTTGAGTTCGCAAACATGATTAGGGTATTTTTCATCTTCAAAACCTGGGGGTTGTTTCATGTAAACTGTTTCATTAAGGGATCCATGAAGGAAAAAATTCTTCACGTCTAACTGTTTGATCACCCAGTTCTTAATAGTGGCCACAATGAGAACAACTCTAATACTTACGAGGCGTATGATCAGCAAAAAAAGTTTCTTGAAAATCAATCCCTTTGATTTGATTGAACCCTCGCACAACCAAATGTGCCTTAAGTCTATCTAATATCCCATATGCTTTTAGTTTAGTTTTGAAAACCCATTTTAAACCTACTATGTTCATGAATGGATTCCATTAAACTAAATCCCAAGTGTGATTAGCAGCCAAGGCTGCCATTTCTTCATCCATGACAAGTTTTCATCCTGAATGAGCTAATGCCTCATTGATGGACTTTGGTTCTCTTAGAATCAAATATAAAACATGAAGATTGAGATATTTGGGATTTGGTTTAAATTTTGTCATACTTTGAGTGACCATAGAGTATGAGTTCATTGTTTGTTTCTGAGTAGCCTCATCATTCCGTGTTTGAAGAACCTGACATTCTTCTAGATGCTCCTCACGATGACGATCATACCCTATGTTAGCACCCATTTCAACATGTATTGGTTGTCCAACAACATTCAGATTGACTATACTTTGTCCGGGGCGTTCATTGTTATTGATGGAAAGTTGCATGTTACCCGTCTCCTAACTGTCTTCATTCGAACTTTGATTATTTCTAGTTTGATGATCATCATGTTGCTGGTGATCATAAAAAACCTGCACATTCTCATCAAAATTATCAATAAGTTGTTGGTCATCATAACAAGTAACATTTCAATTGTTTGGGACACTGAAATTTTCAGCAGTAGGTTTAGAGAGGCTACCAGTTTTTCAGTTTTCAAAAAAACCTTTGTGGTTCCAATCTTCGTTCGAAATATTTTCATCTTTATACAATGAAGATGAGTCTTGGTAAGACATATTATGCTCGTCAAAAGCAACATGTCTTGACATGTATATACGCCCAGTAGAAGGGTGAAGGCACTTGTAACCTTTATATTGCATATTATATCCTAAAAAAACACAAGAAAGAGATTTAGGATCAAATTTATTTTTCCCATAGTCTCTCAAATGGGGAAAACACCGAAAACCAAAAACATGTAGGCTCGAATAATCTAGTTGTGTACCAAACAGTCTAAAATATGGAGAATCCATGTTTAAACTGGAAGAGGAGAGACAATTTATTAAAAAAAAACATTGTTGAGAACACTTCCACCTAATACCTTTTTGGAATGACACTATGAAAAATCATAGTAAGACCCAACTCACTTATATTTCAATGTTTTCTTTTCGTAACACCATTTTGTTATGGTGTCATGAGACACAATGTTTGGGGTCTTATGCCCATATCATCAACATATTAGATATATTTTTGGCTTATAAACTCACCACCACCATCCGATTTAAATACCTTAATCTTTTTATTAAATTGACATTCAACATATTTATGAAAGTGAACAAAACTTTCAAAAAAATTGGATTTTTGCTTTAAAGGGTATATCCACGTGAACCTTGTGTTGTCATCGATAAAAACCACATAATAGCGATAGTTTTCACGAGACAGGGTGAGAGCTGGTCCTCAAATATCAGAATGCACATTTTCAAAAGATTCTTAAGCTATATTATCAGAATCCAAGAATGGTAGTCGGCAAGCCTTGCCAAGCTGACAACTAGCACATATGGTGCTTTTATTGTTGGGAATAATATCGATGAGTTTTTTTTATTCAGATATCTCACGGTGCTCATTTATGGATATCCAAGTTGTTCGTGCCACTTTTCTTCTGAAACCTTTTGAAACCGTGTAGAGAAGAATGCCTCAGGACCTCCACCAAAAGCATAAAGACCTCCTTTTCTACTCTCCTTGGCCACTATTCTCCCCGTTTTCTTGTTCTTTGTAACACAATCAGGTGAAGAAAAAAAAATATATGGCAAGTCACTTGTTAGTTGGCTAACTGACATTAAGGTCTTTCTTGAGATAAGAATCATACAAAACATCTTTTAAAGGGGTATAAACTGAATTTTCCTTAATAATAGCATTTTTAGTGTGAGTAATAGGCATTTTTTTGCCAATTCCTACCATCACAAGGTCATTACTAGTATAAGGTTTCATATTATGCAATTTACCTGGGTTCCTTGACATGTGTGTCGTGGCTCCTGTATCGACAAACCTTTCAACATCTTGACTCTCAGACATCGTCATGACGACCAAAGCTTGAGGGGCATCTTCAGGTTGAAAAGTGTGGTTGAAACGATTAAAACACTTCAATGCAGAGTGATTTTTTTTGTTGTATATCTGGCAAATAACACCCTCTTCCTTTCCTTTCTTTTTTTCATTTTATGGTTGAGATTCACCATTTCTCTTTGAGTCATTAGAACTTTTATTTTGAGAAAAAATGTGTCCCTTTGAATTAAACTTATAGTTGTTATTTTCATTCCCTCTTTCTTTACTTGACCCATATTGTCCGTAAAAAGCTATTTGTGGTTGATTGGACTCATGCATCTTATTTCTTTCTTCTCGACTTTGTAAGAGAGGAATATTTTTTTTGTAGGAAGGGACTGGATGCTTCAACATGGTCGTTACAAAGGACTCATATTCAAGACCGAGTTCTTGTAACAGCCAAAAGACTTTTTATCATCTTCAACGAGTTTGCTAATTGCGGCAAGATCATCGCAAATAGACTTAAAATTTTTAATATAGGTATCGATGGAATCTGTACCTTTCTTGATAATAGTCATCATGTACATGAGTCAAAATTCTCTTTCTTGCGACTCTTGATCAAAGGTGTCGACCATAGTCATCCATATCTCCTTCGATGTCTCCAATCCAATAAGTTCGAGAACACTTTCAGACAAGGTTTCAGTGATCCAGCCTTTCAGAAGACGATTTATTTTTTTTCAGGCTGAGTATTGAGGATTGATAGCCTTCTTTAATTTTGAGTTAACATTAGTGCTAATGTGAATCATAGGTGGCGACATAGGTGTCTCATTGTTAAGAAACCATTGCATATCTTGGCTTTCAATTAATGCCATGATTTGAGTTCTCCACAATAGGAAGTTGGAGTGAGACAACTTCAAAGAGACAAAATTCAACACATTCAATGTCACGGGGTATGGATAGATCAAAGGTTAAGACGCAGAGGAAGCCATAGAAACAAGATGAACAAAATCACCCTGATGGCTCTGATACCATAAAGAGAAAAGAAACACAAGGAAAAAGAAAAAGACAATTTTTATGTGGTTTGGATATGAGAAATCCCACGCCCATGACTAATAGTAGCTTTCTTGATGATATTTTCGAATAAAAGACTCAAATAAATACACAATAGAGGCTGTCAAAAATAGATGATGCCAATATGTTTGAAAATCAAAAGGAGTGAAACGGTTTTTCCTTAACTTCCTTGATCATTTTCTTCATTTTAGAAATCTCATACTGTGAAACATGATAAAGTCGATCATCCTTAAATTTAGGAATCTCATACCGTGAAATATGATAAGGTTGATCAGTTTCCAACTGATCCGATCGCAATCTTATGTTTTACCTAATCCAACTTTTCCATTTCACATTTACTAGCCGTCTCCTTCATTTTAGGAAGCTCACCCTGATCCTCTTCCATTTGACATTTACCAAGCACTGATATAGTTTCATCCCTTGTACTCACTTTGTTTTTATCTTTATTTTCTCTATCGACCTGCATCTCGTTACCTGCATTTTTATCTAAAACACTTTTACTTTTGAAGTTTTTCAAGTCTCAAAAACCTAGAAGGCACTTTTTATTGATATTTACACGAAAAAACTACCCCCAAGTGCATAGACCTAGTTGCGCTGGCTTTGCCTGCTATACTTGCTGTCACTGTCCTAGCAGTACAAAATTTCATTTGCCCTAAGGAGTCGCCACTCTTTGGCTTGCGCAAGGGGTGACACCCATGAGTTTTGAACCTAGACCACTTGCCTAGCGGCCTAGGTCCCATCCCACTATGCCAAGCCCCCCTTTGGGGCTTATAGAAGGCACTTAGTTGCTCAAAACACAATTTCTCCCTCCTTCACCTTGTTCCACGTGTTTTTCAATGAGATCTTTTACAAAAACCGTTTAGCAATTCAACCATTTTTGTGTATGTAATATTACTTGATAAGAATTCCAGTGCAAAAACTACTTTTATAGTGCTAAACAAATATCAATTTTTCTTTTAAAGATCATTGCATGTCAAGTGATTTTCACAAAAAAAATGATTGAATAACAAAGCTAACTACTTAAAAAATTAAAAATCATTGATCTAATCCAGTAATATTTGTTCACAAAAAGCACGGGCATTGGCGATTTAGGTGGCTGAGTACCTTGGAAGACTCTCAATTACTGGATTTTACTCTCATGTTTTGGAGGCCAATCATCAATTTTTATGTATTAGAGGTGTGCAAGTTGAACTGGGCATAGCCTGACGGTTTAGTTAGTTCGACATAAAAATGGACATTTAGGTCAGGTACCCAATGGGCTTATGAGATGAACTGGGCTCGGGCTGCATTTTGCAAACCTTACCCAACTCAAGTCGGCCCAAGTTCGATCTGGCTTAACCATATAATTGGATTTGACTTAAAACCAGCCCGATTATGACAATTAGCCTGAGCCCGGCTCGTTTCCATTGATAATTGGGCTTAAAACTGGCCAAGCTAATGTCGGGCCTAGGTTCGGGTTGAGCCTTTAATCAGGTCGGCCAGCTCGCTCTTGTTCAAAGTTACGTCGCTGGGCTGGGTGGGATTGGGTGACAACTCATTGCGACCCGATTATATGCGTTCAAATGGTTCGGATACTTGATCTAAATCCAAACACTCAACACATTAAGCGAGGGAAATGTGCTTCTCTCTCTCTCTCTCTCTCTCTTTAGGGTTTAACTTCCTTCACCAATCACCACCATCGCTCCCTTTGGAGATTTGACACACACTCTCTCTCTCTTTAGGGTTGGGGTTTTCATTTTCTCCTTCTCCCCAGTTTGTTTTCAATCTCGCGGGGATCAATCAATCAGAGAGAGTTAGGGTAAAGGTCCCTGGGCGGGAGATATGGCGGCAGCGGCGAGGAAGGCGACGAATGAGAGCTACTTCGACACGAAGCGGAAGGACGACGTCCGGCGGGCGAACATTCTGTCGGCCCGGTCGGTGGCGGATGCCGTCCGCACCAGCCTTGGCCCGAAGGGCATGGACAAGATGCTCTCCACCGCCTCCGGCGAGGTCATCATCACCAACGATGGCGCAACCATCCTCAACAAAATGGAGGTCCTCCAGCCGGCCGCCAAGATGCTCGTCGACCTGTCCCGCTCCCAGGACTCCGCCGCCGGCGACGGCACCACCACCGTCGTCGTCGTTGCCGGCTCCCTCCTCAAGCACGCCCTCTCCCTCCTCGACCGGGGGGTCCATCCCACCCTCATCTCCGAGTCATTCCACCGCGCCTCCGAGAAGGCTGTCGAGATCCTCTCCGCCATGGCCATACCCGTCACCCTCTCCGACCGCGAGTCTCTCGTCAAGGCCGCCACCACCGCCCTCAACAGCAAGGTCGTCAGCCAGTACTCCTCCCTCCTCGCCCCGCTCGCCGTCGACGCCGTCCTCTCCATCGTCGACCCGGAGAAGCCCGACATGGTCGACCTCCGCGATGTCCGGATCGTCAAGAAGCTCGGGGGAACCGTAGACGACACCGAGCTCATCCACGGCCTCGTCCTCGACCACAAGGCTAGCCACACCGCCGGCGGCCCGACCAGGATGGAGAACGCGAAGATCGCCGTCATCCAGTTCCAGATCTCCCCTCCTAAAACCGACATCGAGCAGAGCATCGTGGTCTCCGACTACACCCAGATGGACCGCATTCTCAAGGAGGAGAGGAACTACATTCTGGGCATCATCAAGAAGATCAAGGCCACCGGATGCAACGTCTTGCTGATCCAGAAGAGCATCCTTCGCGATGCCGTCACTGATCTCTCTCTGCACTACCTCTCCAAGGCGAAGATCCTGGTGGTGAAGGACGTCGAGAGGGACGAGATCGAGTTCCTGACGCAGACCCTGAATTGCCTGCCGATCGCCAACATCGAGCATTTCCGCGAGGGTAAATTGGGGTTCGCCGATCGTGTGGAGGAGGTCTCGGTCGGGGAGGGGAAGATAGTGAAGATCACGGGGATTAAGAACATGGGAAGGACGGCTTCCGTTCTGGTGAGAGGCTCCAACCAGTTGGTTCTTGACGAGGCCGACCGAAGCTTGCACGATGCGCTCTGCGTGGTAAGGTGCCTGGTGAACAAGAGGTTCTTGATTGCTGGAGGCGGGGCACCGGAGATTGAGATCTCGAGGCAGTTGGGTGCTTGGTCGAAGTTGCTGCAAGGGATGGAGAGCTACTGCGTTCGATCGTTTGCTGAAGCGCTCGAAGTCATTCCTTACACATTGGCGGAAAATGCGGGTTTAAATCCTATTGCCATTGTTACCGAGCTTAGGAACCGGCACGCTCAGGGCGAGTCCAATGCTGGGATCAATGTTAGGAAGGGGCAGATCACCAACATCCTGGAGGAAAACGTGGTTCAGCCGCTGCTTGTGAGCACCAGCGCTATAACTCTGGCAACTGAGTGCGTTAGGATGCTTTTGAAGATCGATGACATTATCACTGTGAGGTGATGCTGTTCTAGTGGTAATGCCATTCCCTTCGCTTTTGGAGGAAAGCGAGACTCTTCTTTTTGGTTTAGTTCCATGGTGGTCTGAGGTACTGATAACTTTTGTAGCGTGTGGTAACAGAACAGTTGTAGCTTGTTATGCTATATTAGCTAGTACTCTCCCTTAAAAGTCGTGATGCAACAATTTTAGTATTTGAATTTTATGGTTTGTTTTGTTTGTTACGTCCTTTTTCTTGTTTTCTGCATTGTTTTATCATTTAAATTTGGCCTTACGAGTTTATTCTGATCAGAAACCAACTGCATATTGTATCTTTTATCAATATCTGTGTTACTGTTATTGGCTTGCATTTTGAACATCTTTACTCAACTTGGCTAATGAGTGACAAGTTTTGTAACTTGTGATTGTTTGAATGGGTTAAGAATATGTTCATGCGCTTCTAAGGCATGAGTTTACCTTCGTTATTTTCACTTGTATCGTTAAGTTGTTTTTTGATAGCTTTCTCTCACAGTTTTCTGTTATTTGGATAGCTAGACTAGAAGCGCATGCATCATTTTTCTTCTTTGATGGAGGAAACTGTTATTAGTGATACTCATGAATGTTTTAATGCTAGGCTTAAACAGCCTTAAATGAACAAGGATTATGGTTACATATATTATACACAAAAGAGAACATGCTTACATGTGTATGCATGCACACACATACAAAGCTGTTTATGTTAATATTCATTTCTGGATTTCGACGATGTCCACAGAACAGCTTTCGGGAAAGACTAGTTTTTTGTGCTATTTGTTTTTGAAGGTAGAGTCTTCGGATTGATGCTCGATCTACTTTAGAAAATATAAAGTGGGTATATGTGATGAATCTTTGTTTAAAATTACATGAGATGATTAATTTTCTTTTGGTAAAAAAGTTACTGTGAAAACATATTTCATTTTTAATGGGTTTTTTGTGAACTCCGAAATTTCACAAACAATCACTGAATTTAGCGCTCGTGATTGTGTGTGTTCCTTAGGACCACATTTATGTTAGGTCCATTAAAAAAGAAAAAAAAGTCATAGTTGCAGCTGTTTTTGCTTAATTTGAAGTCTAAACTTATAAATGTATTTGTCAGTGCTTATTTTAAAACATGCTTTGATTGAATTGATTTAATGAAACAACTAGAAACTTTTGTCATCAAGTTATAGTGCGATATGAGCCATTGTCTTTTTTCTCTGAAAGCACATCTGAAAAATGAAACATACCTTATTTAGTACATGTTTTTTACTTGGTGAACTATGATAAACATGCTGCAGGTTCAGATTAAGCAAAAATAAAAACTTGCAACTATGATGTTTTTTTACTAGACCCAACACGACCCAATGAATATGGGGTCTGTAGGAACACACTTTGTGTTTGTTAGGACTTTGTGAGGCCCCTTATGAAAAAATCACAGTTGCAGGTGTTTTTTGCTTAATTTGAATCCTAGATTTATTTATCATTACTTATTTACTAAAACATCCTTTGGATTGAATTCATTTTTGAAAAAACTTGAATGTTTTTTTCACAAAGTTTTAGTTAGAGTTACCGGAAGCTTTTTAGGTAGGTGGGAAGCTCGCTTCCCAGAAACTTGCTTCGGAAGCACGATACTCCTCGCTTCCGAAACTTCATGGGAAGCTCGATTCCCCTACGCTTCTTCTATGCTTCTCATACACATGGTCTATGCATACCATATACTTTTTTCAGGTTTCTTTTCATCTTTTTCATGTATTTTCTCTCACGCTTTCACTCACTTTCCATGTACTTTCTTTAAATTGGTAGCCATCATTGTTAGATTTTAACAAAAATTTAACTCTTTTACAGAAAAATCATGAAATATAAGAATGATCAATTTTATTTTAGTTTTTATTTGTTTCTTGTTTGATTCCATATTGCTTCATTTTTTATTCATATTTCGCTTTTAAATTGAAACTTCGCTTCCCGCTTCGTATAAATTTTAAAATGCCTCGCTTCTCGCTTCCTGTATCATTTTCCGCTTCCGCTTCCGCTTCCTAGTTTGGCAACCTTGGTTTTAGTCCAATGATCCAATCTGAGAGATTGTTTTTTATCACTCTAAAGAGCACATGTGAGCATAAAAAATATTTAATCTCATACATGTTATCTACTAGTTATGATAAACACATCAACAGGTTCAGATTAAGGAAAAAGTACCTGCAAGTATGATTTTTCAAGGGGCCTATGCACGACTTAATGTAGTTAGATATAAATGTGAACACAATGTATGGTTTGATTAGATGGTTCAAAGGTAAATGACCACATATATAATGGTTAACATAATTGTCATAATAATAGTTAGCTTTGGGAGTCCTGTTCTGGGGTTCAAGTCTAAGTCGGTTTACATGTTTTCATATTAACTATTGCAATGCAAGTACTTGTTCCACTTCACCTTGTTTCATGATCAGTCTATTTGTATCAGATGCCCTCTTAGTATAAAATGTAAGCCGTTCGAGTTTTTCATAGAATATTCTCAAAGTAGCTCAAATAACGTTCTTTTTTATCTGACCTACTGTAGATTATCCAATATAGCAGTATTGGTGATATATTGCTGCCAATATAAGGTGATATATCGTGACATATTAAAGACTTAGAGTTTTCCTAAAAAACAGGGCCAAAACTAAGTATTAATATATATCATGATGCATGTTAAAACCACATTATTAACTATTTTTTTTAATTTATTGCCAATTTCCAGTCTTCAAAACGATATCGGTTAAGGAAAACACCAATTTTTAGGGGATTCACTTGGGAAGACTAAAGGATTACGATTCTTCAATTTCTTGGCATTTTTCTCACCCATTCAGATAGAAAGTACTTTTTTTTCCATTTTCCTCATTTTTTCTTTCTTTTTTCCTTTTCCTTCTTTTTGTTTCCTCTCAAGCATACTTTTCTGGTTGAAGGCCAGAACTTACTTTGGTAGCTTGTCAAGACTTTATGGATCCAGCTGGGAGGAGATCGTTGTCTTCTCTCTACAAGTCCCTGCACATTCTGCCATGGCAAAGCTTCCCTAATCACCATTACCACCATCTTTCTTGTTTGGGCTTTGGTCCCACTTGGAAGTGAAGAGTGGTGTCCCAACTCTCGATGTTATTGTGAAAATAAACCCTTCCATGGTATGACATCTCTTTTGTCTCTTCAGGTTCTCGCTGAAACATATTAGGTTTGGGTTTTGCTGTACTTTGGTTGCTTTCAAGTTGGTTGTATTTTGCTTTGGTTCTACGCTTGGGTGTTTGGTCCAAGTCGATGTGTGTATTATACTATGAGGATTGTGTGTTTGTAAAATCAAAATTATTGTGACAAAGGTACATCAGTGCTTGCATTTCTGTTTGTGTATTTTTTTGCAATAATGGATCAACTTTTTATGTGGATATGTTGAACTCTTCTCGTGTTTGCAATAATAGGATTTGAAATGATTTCATAGCCAAGTTGCTGCTTTTTCTCTAAGCTGTCAGTGAAGTGAGTCTGCAACAAAGCCTGTCCATTATAATTTATTAATGTGGTCTCCCGCACATATGATGCATGTGTGGTCTATTAAAAGGAAAAGTTCTATTATAGTATTTGATTTACTTATAAACATTTCTTGTGTAATGTTTAAAATTAATCCTTCTTTGTTTTGTCTTCTTCTCAAGTTTGATTAATGATTGCGTAGTAAAATTGACTTAGTGGCCTAATTTTGCTCATTTCTGTATGTGTTTTAATTAGTAGTTAATTTACTGATAAATTAACCATATGTAAGCTATATATATATCTGATGTGTGATATGGTTGGCAAATGATAAGTTGCTGATGCATTAACTGGTGACTATGAGGTTACCTAATCTACTACATCTTCTTGCCATTTTTCCCATTCAATGTTTGTATAGACTGACGAAGTTCATGATATACCAGGGCCACTGGCTTATGGCCCTTCTAGCCCAACTACTCTGTTGCACAGCCCAAATGCCAACATTAGCATGTGCTTGGGTATATTGGCCTGTAACTAGATTGAAGCTGCAAACCCCTAGGCCATTGAACTCACCTACTAATTAGTGTCCCATGCAAATTCAACCACATTACAGATCTCACTTGTTCATACATCATCAAACAATGTTTAAAGAATCTAAATGCGTATCTGGATAAGTTGGCTTCGGGTAGGAGCAGCTAGTGCACGTTACCTTGTGTTGGGACGTTGCAGGTTCAAAACCAAATGGTATAGTTGTATGACTGGTAGGGGTCTGCCTAACACCAGCCTGCCTTTCAAAAAAAATGTTGGCTTGGAATTAGAGTGAAGTTGCCAAGCCATCGGATGCCCACGCTTTTGTATCATATAGACGAGCCAGACTATATTTGCATAATGGGAGACACTTTTAGAGCAAATCCCCTGTACTGCGCAAAAAATCTTACATTACCAACTGAAAATGATCCTTAGATTTGAAAAATAAATCAGTGTATTATAAAAACTTGTAAAGCAGTTGGTTCTCTCGGATGAATTTCAGAAAATGTGTTTACTCATGTAAAACAGTGAAAGTTCTCTCCCAATTGTGCTTCATATAGAAAAGGAAAAATAAAACTGACTGCGTCATACAAATTGAACTTGACCCTTGGGTGGCGCTCTGTTCAAGTATATCATTGTTCACTGGCAATAGTTGGGGATAGGGCTGGGAAACAAGCCGATCTGCTTGTGGCTTGGCTCATGTTTGGCTCTTAAAGAGCTTGTTTAAGCTCATAAAATAGGTTCAGCAAGCTGAATTTAAACAATCGGTAGTCAGCTCGGCTAAACTTGGATAAGCTCGTTAGGTGATTAGACATATTTTAGATATACTTTCTTTTATCCTATTTCTGCAAAATAATGTATTTTTTCTATAGACAAACCAGCTCGAACTTGGCTCGTTTAATTCATACTGTTTATGAGCTTGAACTCAGTTTGGTTCGCCACAAGAAAAAGCCAAGCTTGAACACTTTAATCTTGTCTTCTTCAGCTCGTTTACCAGCCCTAGTTGGGGAATGGCCAAACGTGGGACTCGAAACCCCCAAGCTTGAACACTTCAATCTTGTCTTCTTCAGCTCGTTTACCAGCCCTAGTTGGGGAATGGCCAAACGTGGGACTCGAAACCCCCCAGAGTCACAAAGTATTGAACAAGGGATCGAGTGAGGTGGCTGCATGGTCTAAATATCACAAAGATCCCATTATCAGAAAAAAACTGTTGTATGAAGGCTTTGGGGATGTGAATTCACTTCGAAAGTAGCGTGTGAATATACCATGATGGAAAGGACGGCTAATTGTTAGACCGTATAAGAAAGTGCACCGAGGCCCGGCAGGATTGGGATTTGTTCTATTCCCTGATTGGATCAAGAAATCTAGATACCCGCCCTTGGATATATATGGATTCTGACTTGTGACAGAGATGGACTGTAGCAGTTCCTATGCACCATATTGAACCTCTAAAGTCTAAACCCCTCTAAACCTTAGTGCAGGAAATATTATAAAATTGAACCTACACCATCAAGGTGAATATCTCTCTCTCTCAGTTGGCTCATATTCTGAAATATCGTGACGCAATTGCAATATGATAAAGAGAATCACTAAAATATGAAAACTGAAATATGAGGACCAAAACATGGGAACTGGAAATATGGGCATTTCCAACACTTTTTTTTGCAAATCCAACCATGTGGATGCGCTTGGCATGATGAATTTGCTAGGAATCAACCATTGGATAGTGTGTTTTCGCTGAAAAAATATAATTTTTGAATGCTTCAATATTGAAGAATATGAGCCATTGATTTTAAAGCCTTAAAAAAATCTCATTTATGCATCAAAACCGAAACTGTATGATTCAAGAGCGTGTTCTCATGAAACCAAGCATGTAGATCACATCAGTACGTTAGATTCAAGAGAAAAAAATAAAAAAATCATGAAAATTGTGGTTCACGCATTAGTTCTCATATTTTCAGTTCTCATATTCTAGTGATTCATGATAAAGATAACTAAAAGGCAAAATACCGCGGAAGGTGACAATCCTGTGCCGTTATCATGACTTTTTTATTTTTATGTTTATTGATAATATTTTATATATTGAACATGATTCTTCTTCATCCTTTATCTTTTTAAATTTTGAAAACTTCTTAAATTGTTGGGATGTCGACAGTTCAATAATTTCAAAACTCATCAGTAAACCTATAGGCCTTATTTGCTTCCAAAAACATGGGGATGGGGGAAGAAAAATGGTTGGGAGAAAGTGGCACTTTCTTGCAAGATGTGAAACAAATGGGTCCCTGTTGGAAAGCCGTTGGCCCACCCGGTGTTGTCAATGTCGATATGAATCAGCCTGAATCGGACTTTTAATACCGTATCTACTCAAAATCAATTTGATATGAGTTGATTCGGCCTTTAGCCGATTTTAAATATGTATTTTTTTTAAAAATATTTTACTAATTTAATAAACTTTTTTTAAATTTTTAATTAATTGTTCACATTTAAAAACTAAAAATGGCAATTTAGCTTGATTCGATTTGTGTCCAAATCAACCAATTCTCTTAATCGATTTGTGGGATCGAAACCAATACCCACAATATTGGGCACAACTTTGACCATGGTGGACCGAATTGTTTTTCCTGTAAGGCCCACCATTTCATGTCAAAACCCTTCCCCATAGGAGGGGTGTGGAAGAGAGGTGTTGAAGCCCTTTCTTGCAGAAAGGACAACCCTGGTTAATTTTCGACTAGCATGCATTTTCCCATGAAAGGGAATGCACACAGACACAGGGCCCCCAAAGATATGCTCAACAAGCTGAGAAAGTTGCACCCATGGACCACCTTATATTTGATAACCTTGTACAAAAATTGTCAAATTCAGCAGTATAAGTGTTCAGGTCACCTGGCCACAAGAACCTCACTCATCTTACAGGGGCAATTTGTAAATGTCACTAAGTTGACGAGACATCATGAGATCGAAGCCCGTGAAGAATCCTTCTTGCTGTAAGGTTGCAACTGGGTATACTCCCTAATGTGTAAGAGAGACTTCTTGGGGCAATAGCAATATCCGTGCAACAGCCTGAAAATCGCTCATGGGACTATTGAAAGGAATCCTGAGTCTGAAAATGCCACATGGAACTATTCCAAGGAGCCATAACTCAGACTACACCAAATAACAGCATGCCCATCTTCAACCCTCCCAATATGTACACTTGTAACAGTTACATGCTTCAAATTTGGTCCGAATAAATTCGGTCCTCCACTATTGTAGAGAGAGAGAGAGTCCTAAAATCAACCTACTCTCTGTTCAATACATGGGCGATACACCAAGGACGATGAGAGATCCAGTGTGTATGAAATTATGAATGCATAGAACTACATATGTTTCCCATGCTAAGTAGCCCATAGCAGTCAAGAAAAAAAAAGTTACCAATTGCTAAAAAAACAGATCCTTTATTACTTTCCTACGTATCAGGATTTAAGCTGTTTGATATTGAAAAATGACAAACAATTACTAGCTTTAAATTGTTTAACGCTCGATCTATGATCTTCACTTCAATCACTACAATAGTGGAGGCATTGCTGCAGTGCGAAACCACCAGCAATCTATTAAGGACTGTCCTTTATTCAAAAATATCAGCCTCAAACGGCAACATTCTTTGGAGCTAAGATCGTGACAATTTGACATGAAACAAACGGCACAAATTCTAGACAACACAAGCAGAAAATGCAACTACAAATGGAAGGCAGAAGTTAGGGCGCCTACAGGTATGTGATGCTGTTGAGTGCCGCTTACACCTACCTTAGTAAGTGTAGCCTTTAACAAACATTCCCTTCATGGCATCCTCGCTCTCTCCCTCACCCGTGTAGAGACCACGCTGCGCCAGAGAGTTAGCCTTGGCACGCACCAACAGGGCCTTCTGTGCTGCCTCCACATTTTCAGGGCGGCCCTTCCATGTCTTCAAGACAGAGTTTTGCAGAGCTCGTGCATACGAGAACGAAACATGCCATGGATTAGGGGTTTTGTTCATCGCGTTCAAATTAAGGGTTGCTTCCACCTCGGATTGACCTCCCGACAAGAACTGCACGACATTTACACAACAAATGAATGATCTTAACAAAGTGAAAAGCAGATGATCCGATGCACAATACTGTAACTGGAAAAAAAAGAAAAGGTAGATGAATCAGTCATCACAACAAAGGCCAAGAGCAACATACCATGATTCCAGGCACGGCCGGTGGTACTCTCCTGTTCAGCATCTTTAGTGTGTACTTGGCAATTGTTTCTGGCGATGCCCTCTCCTTATGTTCAGCTCCAGGGGTTACCATGCTAGGTTTCAAGAGAATGCCTTCAAACACAACATTGTTCTGTGCCAGGTAGTAGAAAACCTCAGCCCAGACCTGCTCTGCCACTTCAAGAGTTCTGTCAATGGAGTGGTCTCCATCAAGAAGAATCTCAGGTTCCACAATGGGCACAAGACCATTATCCTGAAAATGAATTCATTTGTTAAAATGTAATTAGATCACATGTAGTAGCTAACTGAACATAATTAGAAAAAAAAATCACAGGCAAGAGCGTGCCCAAAATTGCTTGGAACAGTTATTTGCATACATCTCCTGTAGTGCGCCCAAAATCTATATGATCATCACTTGTCTTGTAACAAGCTGAACAACAGCATGGATACGTATCAGAATATTTGAGTTTTTGGTTCTCACTGCTTTAACCTCAATCAAGAAGGAACTGCAATTACTAAAACATTCCCAATCTCCTGATGCTCTGTGTTTTAACTGCGGAATCCATTCCTCCATAACACAACATCCCCAAGATTCCCTCCCACAGACCCCATCCCTGCCCATTTTGCTGCCTATGAAGTCTCACACTGGCTTCCAATCTTTGCCCTCAAGCCTAAATCACAGGACATTATCTGCAGACCAAAGTGAAACAATTCGCTACACATATAGGAGCCTCGTTATTGTTGAATTTAATGACCTGAAATTATGTTATTTAGCATATCTATGCAATCATATTACTAATAAAAATTTTGAGTGATGAAATAGAACTTGTACAGTAGTGTACACACGAGAGACTGCAGGTTTCGGTGAAATGTTTTTCCTACATAAGCATGACATCTATCAAGCGTACAACACAAAACCTGAACTTCATAGAAGAGTGTAGAACCATTACTCAATCCACCAGCCAGTGACATGTCGAAAATCTAACACATTTCAGGCAAACAATAAATTGTAAACAAGGAATAATGCTTTAACTTTGATGCATAAATTTAGGCCCTAATTTGTGTCTTATACCAAGATTGAACGAGAGAATTAACACAAAAACAAATGAAACACAGAAAGAGAATTAAAAAGCAGATGTTTGGAAGTACCTGAGAAATAGCAGCATAACGTGCAAGTCCCCATGCAGCTTCCTTAACAGCCAAGGCAGATGGACCGCAGGGAATGCTAACTACTGTACGCCTGTGAACATGACATCCTCAAATGTAAATTAAAACATCTAGAGAGTTCAGAATCCATACATACATGCCCTTGAGGAGGCATGAACAATAAACTGCCCTAAGAATAGAAAATGAGCAAGAGTGATAATCAACTGATCCTGAGCTCCTTTGATAAACAGACTTGTACTGTTATGCGATTGGCCTCACCATTTTGCAAAACGAGCTCCCTGCTTGTAGTATTCGGCAGATCTTGAAGCCAATCCATCTAAACCTTGGCACCATGACTCATTGTTGGATCCTGGCAGAGGAACCAAGCCCTTGAAAGGAGAAAGTGAAAGGAAAAAAATACTATTAGTCACCAATGATATGCTTACAGAAAGACTAAACAAGGTACAATAACAGCAGTTTCAACAGAACGGCTTTCCAGAAGCTGTCAATTGATATCAAACAGACCTTGTCAACTTTAATTCCTGGTACTATGTTCTCATCACATAAGCAATCCACAAACTTTTTTCCATCTGTTGTTGACTGGTATAGGGTCTCCTCGAACAGAATCGCACCAGAAATGTATTCACCAAGCCCAGGGGTCGAAAGCAGCAGCTGTCTGTAAGCCTGGCGGTTGGTTTCTGTATTCTCCAGACCAATTGAAGCAAGCCGCTTTCCACAAGTTGCATTAGACTCATCTATAGCAAGGATACCACGTCCAGGGGAAGCAATGATTCTCTACACAATCAAGTAACGAAACCATTTAATTAAAAGGAAAACCCCATCGACCCACACAACAGGTCCCACACTCCCTTTTCTGGCAAGTTTCAGGCGCCGATGATGCCGGCATCGCCCTCCATGACATTTCAGTTAAGAAAATCGAGAAGCCACAATCTTATGGACATTCAGATAAGCCCACAAATATGTACCACTTGTTTTGGAGGGAAGTGGAGCACGAAGCCATATTTCAATGGTTTTTGGATGCTGGTTTCAAATCGAATTCTGTTACAGGCTATGTGCGAAGCATACCCATAAACAAGGACAGCATCCCCAGAATCTAGCCTTCCCTCCCTGGTCTAGATACGCTTGATGTATGAAAGAATGAAACCCAAAAGTAAGTTGCATCATACTTGAACTCACGAGTGTATACACGCACGCAAGCGTGTATACAAGTCAGTTCAGGCGGATGAAACGATCAAACACAAAATCAGTTCAGAAGTGTATACACGCACGCACGCACACATTTACACCACAATTGAGCTTCCGTTGATGGAAAGCAAAAGTCAAAATCTTGAAAAATCCTTAAAGTATTTTCACACACAAAATGAGAAATTCATAATTCAGTATAAATTAGAAAAAAAGGGAAACCAAAGAAACAAGGAAGAATCCTAAAAATCTCTTTAAAGGCAGTACATCTTACATAAAAAAAATCATGAATTCTCCGTATAAATTCAAATCCTAGAAATCTATAAGCGGGAAAAGTAAATCAGAAACTCGAAAAGTCGCCGAATAAAAGAAAAAGGATGCCATTTACTTGAGAAAAAACATGCATTCACCATCCGATCCGAACTCAAAAGAAAAAAAGGGTCTCCTAAACTAAAAAAGTGAAGAAAACGCTCACAATTATAGTCCTACAAGACGGATCGCGAATCAGAATAAAATAAAAACCGAATTTTCACAAAAAAAAAACACAAATCACCAACCGCGATCGAAAAAGTTTGATCTTTCAAAGAAATGATAACAAAATCATCGAATTTTCACCAAGCAACACAAGTCACAAGTCGCGATCGTCAAAATCGATCTCCGGAGTCCGGACTACGGTTTCGTTCTCAGAGAGAGAGAGGCTCACGGCGGTCTTGACGAGCTCGTCGGTGTAGGATCCAGCGGCCCTGATGGACGCCGAGAGCCGGCCGGCCGGCCGTCCGGCCGTCCGGTGGATCGGCTTCCGGCCCAACCATTGAGAAGAAGAGGCATTGAGGCTCCCGAGGGAAGACGATGCCGCTGCTGCCATGCCCACCTAATCTCTCTCTCTCTCTCTCTTTTCAGTCTGCGTGGGAAAGGGAGGAACCGTGCGGTGGCGAGCTCCGTCTGCGTTTCCAATTTATACGAACTTTTTCCGGAAAAGGAGTACTTGACTAGTAGTGAGTTTTGGGAAACAATTGCGGAAATTCTATTCACATCATCCATAAGGCTAGCATCCAATCGGTTGCCACGTGTGTCAATGAGTCTTTTTTTCCTAAAATTATTCTTCAGTGCTTGGTTTTGAATTGTGACTAAATACCATCCACATTTTCATGAGAAAATTTCATTTATGGGGCCAACCTTAAGTGAAAATTTCAAATATGGCCAGATCTTTTCTTAAAACGTTCTATTTAACAGTTTTCAGAAAAAGTTTGGCTCATATTTGAAATTTAAAAAATGGGTGGCCGATATATGAAATTAGGGGCGAAAAGTTGGCCTCTAAAATTGAATTTTTGCTACTTTAAAATGTCTAAAATTTCACCTTCAAGTGCCATGCATTAGAAAAAATAGATATTTTGAAAAATATCTGCTATTTCAAAAGCGTCACATTTTTGTCTTGATTTGAACATGATAAAGTTGATCTTTTTGCTATTTTATTAATTTATATTTCCCTCATGACTTTATGTATATTTTCCTGAGTTTTTTCAAAAATAAAAGTTTTTAATTTTATCTTTAAAATTTCCTTTCCAAGGTTGTAGATGATTTTTATGTGAATTTAGCAGTATTCTTTTTCTCTTCGTATATTAGATCTATCGGTGATCATTGAAGAGCCGTATGAAGCTGAGGTCTCATTTACAATTTTGAAGTATAGATGGGAACATTGATGTTATCATCAACTATGATTATCTAACCGTTCAAAGGGCGGTTGATAGAGATGAGGCACAGTCAAAATGTGGTTTTTGATGGCAAAATCTTTGGCGTCAACCTATATAGGGTTTATAGTTTTTATAATTTTTTTACTAGCAGAATTTGAGAGGTTGCCATCTGATTTATGGAAAAGCTAGGAAGAAATCATTAGCAGTTATCAAACTGAATATTAAGGTATAAAATTTGATTTATTTTATGCTGCTTCTTAGTTCTTACCTAAATCTTTTAGTTTATTTATTGCCAAATATAGATATGAATTCTTTATAATTAAACGCTTTATTCTTTTAAAAAATCAGAAATAGCTTCTTTTGTTGGACACTTTCTGAGAGCTTTTATCAGAGGGCTTGAGCTTCATGTGCAACACATGTTCTCTTTTGCTTTTTCTGTCTCCCAATGTGGGTGGGTGGGTGAGAGCCGAGATAGAGACTCTTTCTCTAGAGTCTCCTCACCTAACAGATGCACACACTAGCCGAGTTCCAGCCGAGCCTGAGCTATTCGAACTTGGCTCAGTTCCAGCTCGGAGCTAAGCTTGTAAGGCATTGTGGGCAGGAATATTTCATTGGAGGCCCATATTTCTCTCGCTCTCTATTTTTTTTATATATATATATATATATTTTTCAATTAAGGCCCTAGGTGGTGGTCTCAAATCTCAAAGAGGCCAGCCGGCCCTGATTGTCTATACTCGGTTCAATTCCAAGCTCGAGCCGGCTAGGTTCGGTTTGCATCCCTACCTAACACAGACGCAGCCAAATGGATCACGTTTTCTAATGATTTCTGATGAGGGCACAAACGGTGTTGTCATCAATAGGTCCAAGTTCCTAACTTTGTGGGGGGTAGTTTCAGCAATTATGGGAACGAGGGCCCATTTCATGTGAAAAAGGGTCTCTTTCCCTCACTCAATGCTTAAACAAACGCGCCCTAAAGATTTTTGTTTTTAAAAAAAATCTCAGGAAAATACTATCAGTGTCACAATTATCCCGAGATTTATGAAAATCTCACGAGAAATTACCTAAGCGTTTTGAACTTTTATTTCTGGCGATATTCTTAAAATATCATGAGTTTTTTCTTAGAAACATAAATATCGTGTTTAAACCTGATATTTATGTTTTTATTGGCTATTTGCCGTTAAAAAATGTGTGTTTTTAATTTTTAAATATTTCTGTGTATTTATTTATAAAAAAATATTTCTTTATATTTTAAATTTCTTTTTATTGGCAATATTTTGCCAAAAAAACTCAAGATTTAAAAAAAAAAATCTATTTATCATGAGTTTTTAGCTGACGACATTTTTCCGTCTTTAACTTTTGTCTATATGGTAAATGAACATATATAAAAAATGTATCTAGAACTATAAAAATATCAAAATATAAGTAGCCTGCTCTTATCACATGAATATCGGGATGAAATCACGCTGTTAGGCGATATTTTAGCATTGCAGCAACTTTTTCTGCATTATGTCGGCTTTTGAAAAATTTCATGATAAAATTGCAATATTTTCAAAATGTTACCGTGGTTTTAAATCAGAATTTCTGGGGGGTGGATCCGGAGAGAGAGAGAGAGAGAGAGAGAGAGAGAGAGAGAGAGAGAGAGAGAGAGAGAGAGAGAGAGAGGTGGGGGCGGCTGGATTTATCTATCAGATCGTCAAGGGTAGGTGGACTAGTGCTCTCTCTCTCTCTCTGGGAGAACGCAGGATGTGCCGGGTTCAGCATCCATTTGGATCTGCTTTTATTATTTGAAATTCATGGTATTGTTCAATTTAGATTTTGGAGTTTCCGGGTGCTTTTATTTATTTATTTATTTTAGTATGAATCGGATACTAAATAAAATTTAGGGTTTCTTATTTTCCATATAGATGGTTATTATAAGGACTTTGTAGGTGATTGGATGAATGAATCTATGAATTATTTTCTTGAATTTTAGTTGATTTTCATAGATTTTCAGTATATCGCAGTTCTCACAAGTTAAATGGTAGAGTAGGTAGATCGTAGCGGTTGATTTTTGCCGATCTGGCATCGGACTTACACCTCTTTCTCTCTCTCGTTATGGACCCAAAGCAATTCTAAACCCATTCTCATAATCACAAAAAACCATAGTGTGTTATTTTGAAAACTGCCATTTTATAGCAATATATCAGAAAACGATACAAGTTTCCATGAAGAATGGACAGACCTGAATCAATGGACAAGGTCCCAGTAGCTACTACCTGACTTACATGGATTCAAAAGGTTTAAGTTCTGTATAATATCCGGGAATAGATGACAACTCTGTTGTCCCTCTCTGTCTAAAGAATGAGCCTGAAAAGATGTTATAGATATTAGCTGGCCACATAAGAGAGTGTCTCTACTGTCTTCTACTCTCTGGTCCTTTTCAACAAGTCTCAATGGCATGATGCACATGATCAACTACTCCATGCATTTGGGTCCTTATCATATTGAATGAGAAATGGGCCTAGAAAAGACCGTTAGATGGAGTGGTCGTATTATGTGATTGACAGGAAGGTCGTTTCTGGGTTATTTTGGTTACAACTGAATGGGAGGCCCATGGTCACCAGGGTGGTGGTTGTGTCATCAGCTGCCAAGTACACAACAACAATTATAAAGCGCAGTTCCCCTTTGGTCAGCAGGGTGGTCCCTTGCTGGCCCATGGGTGTATCCGTGGCTTTCAGAGGTGGGTCACGTAAGGCAGGGTAGCCGTGGAGCCTCACCCGGGGTTTTCCTTGTTTCGGCTGAGGGTTGGCATCATAAAACAAACTATAAAGTGCTGTAGGCTGAATGTGGTAGCTAGACACTTAGTCATATTTCTATTACTTTCTTGCCTTTTTTCAGACATAGGACTTGCAAGAAGTGCTTAAAAAAACCCACTTTCAAGGATAGCGTTTATCAGTGATAATTGTTCTAGAAAATGCACACAAAAAAATGAAAAAGTGAAAAAGGACACTTGGGTTGCTCCTGATCACTAGAGATTAAGTTTATAAAGAATTACACAATATTTGTGTAAGAGAAAAAAAGGGCAGCTTCTGTTTGGGAACGATGCTTCAACCTACTGATGAATCAAAGAAACAAGCACGAAAAGCAAAAAGAAAAACAACAGCCACACAAGAAAATAAGGATATAACGTGGTTCAACAAGAACAGACTATGTCCACGACCGCACTGAGCCTTCTTTATTGATTGAGATACATAGAAGAAGATGCCTCTTTAAACAGGAGTTGAAGAATTTTACATGGAATCTACTAATATTGTTGGAGGCAACAAAGAATCTAGGATAAAATTATAGAAATACCCTAAAAAATATGAATATATATCCAGGTAGAAAACAAGCTCGACACTCCTCCAACAGCTTTGAAAAGTTGAAGCTAGGTGTACTCCTCAATGTACGGGGGAACCTCACCAACAGGAGGCCTACCAATGTGCAGTCATTGATGGGAGGTTTTCCCCTCGGCCTAGACCAAAAATAACAAAAAGAATGGCAGCCTGCAATACCTAGAATGATATGTTAGATGAAAAACCGTGGAATGTGTAACAGCCACAAAAATTTATACAATACAGTGGTGGTTGAATGAGGATTACATAGGAACTTGATGAAAGCAGAACTGGGACAACTGAAAGTGTGCTACCAGTTATCAAAATGTATAAAACACAAATTTGGCATAAAAAAGAAAATTGTTCGTATGCTGAAATAAGCCAGCATGAATACTGCTGTAGTTTAGAGTTACTGGGTGGAATAAATGAAAAGATGTCATAGGAAAAATGCATCTGGACCAACATACAGAAGTCTGGAAATATTGACTCATAAAGGGTCGGCATTTTCAATCTGAAGGCAAAGACTTTTCCTCTTTAGGTTCTGCCCAATGCTGGCTGGCACGGGACCTTGCCCAAGGATCCAAGGGGGGCCTCTGAGGCGGTTGAGGGGTAGCTGGTTTTGATTGCCTCAGTTCATTCTCTCGGTCAATAAACCTGCAGTAAGCAGAAAAATGAATAAAACATATATGTAAAGCATCCATGCAGTATAACTCACAAGCACCCATGCAGTATAACTCACAAGCAACCATTTAAAATTTAAGTGCGGACTTGTACGAGATCAACCATTCTTCAAAGAATAAAGGACATGATTGGTGAATAATTGAGAATCTTTTCTGAATATACTCAATAAAATCCTTATGAACATATCATGTTGCTAAAATTGAGGGCATATTAGGAAGCCACAAAAAGGCAAAGGTTTTTTAGTTTTTTTTTCTTTATTTGGATGACAAGCAACCTGCCTAGGAACAGAGGCAGTTAATGGGCCTCCCGTCCTAGATAGTAAACCCTGGGTGAGTGCCCTAGCCTGCAAAGAACACTCACCAGAAAAACTTGCAAACCGTGGAATGTTGAGACTCACAGGTGGTTTTAGACAAATGTTGAGACATTTTTTGAACTTGCAAACGGCACAATGTACCATGTCCAATCGAAAATAGGATCAGGCAAGGTCAAGAGACTGAAGACAAAAGCTATCCTATCTATCCAGCAAAAAGGAAAGAAGTCAAAAAGGAAGACGACCTTTACTTTTTCATCTTATAGAAAAAAATAGCATATTTGTCAGCAATATAGGCTTCCTTTATTGCTTATAAGTTTCATCA
Source organism: Nuphar pumila (assembly GCF_984573655.1). NCBI lineage: Eukaryota > Viridiplantae > Streptophyta > Magnoliopsida > Nymphaeales > Nymphaeaceae > Nuphar > Nuphar pumila. The sequence goes on along the minus strand of NC_143258.1, from coordinate 88,786,814 downwards.
GCAGGGGGCTTAAAACCGCAGGCCTTGTAAATCTCTAGACAAAGTTCTAATTCAAGGTTGACAATAGGCAACAAATAGAAACTACAATGCAACTCAATAATCGTCCTACTACCCAGCAACATGAATGTACCAGGGAAGCAGAAATTTCTGACACTAAATGAAGGAGATGTTGCATTAACGCCTGTCTACTCTTCTTCCTTATCCCTTGATAGACAAAAAGTGGAGCAGAGTACCTCAAACAAAGGATAAAGATGCAGGCTCTGAATCAAAATTTGTGCCATCATACAAATACAATGCAAATCATGTCTGCATCTGATGCATATGAAAATAATTTTGCCCCAATAATGCAAGCCACAAAAAACAAGGTAGTACAGAGCTCAGTAAAAATTATCAACTCCTAATATTTTAGGGCAGTTGATGTGAACATTGGAATTCTTGTCCTTCAGGAGTACTAGTTACACATGATTTGAGAAAACCATATGCCCTAAACTTTTATCTGCTTAACCTAGTAAAAGTTATCAAACTTCATGGTGATTGCAGTACTCTAATTAAGCCTCATAGCTACCACCCAACACTAAAAGAGGGACTGTACAAATTTTTTTTCATAGCTTTAAGAAACATTAAGGGCATGTTTGGAAGCGAGAAAAACTCTCATAGGAAAAGAAAATTTTGCCTATGAGAAGTTTTGATATGATAATTATTCTAAAATGAAATTTTTTTACTTGTTTGAGTAGCATGAGAAAAATAAAATAGAAAATCTTTAAAAAATGGGAAAGAGGAGAGGGTGGTGGTGGAGCTTCTCCGACGCGGTTTTCCAGGAGGTGGGTGATGGTGGAGCTTCTCCGGCACCATTTTTTGGGAGGTGGGTGGTAGTGAGATGGATGATGGTGGTAAAACATCATCGTGGGTGTTGGTGGAGCTTCTCCAGCACCATTTTTCGGAAAGTGGGTGGTAATGGTAGTGGTGAGATGGATGATGGGGATTGGTAGTGGAAAATCATCGGGGGGGGGGGGGGGGGGGTCCGAGAGGTGGGTGGTGGGGAGTGGACCTCACCACTTTCTATTGGTAGGAAACATTGCTCCACCTCCCCCAATGTAGGAATGTTTCCTATCAAAAAGTGTACGTTTTAGAAAAACTCTTTCAGGAAGAAAAATTATCTTGTTTGAAAGGGTCGGAAAAACCATACGGATTTTCCATTTTGTATCACTTTTCCTACAACTTTCCCACTTCCAAAAGTGACCTAATATGTGTCACTATGGAAAGACAAAAGACAGAAAAAATGCGCTTCATACGCTGGACCTGCTAACTCTAAAAACTAAGTCCATATCCAAGAGTGTCAATTACAAAACAAGAATGGGAATTCTTTTTCAGCTTCTAATTTGATGCCAAAAAATTGCAACTTTCCAGAATGTGAAAGATAGTCTGTAGCCCCAAGAAGAAGGCTTGCAATTGAATAAGAATGCCATCATTCAGACACCATAATGATGCTTGACCTCAAGATGCAAGCAGAAGCATAATAACCATTAGGTGTGTTGTTCATACAAATATAAAAGGAACTTCATTTGAGCCAACTAAACCTCTCATAATGATGAAAAAGAGTCTCACTTTGTGCATGTTTCCTTTAATCAAGCCTCTCATAAGCAGAAGCACAATAACCATTAGATGTGCTATTTATTTCATTTGCGTGTGACACCTTCAGTCAGAGGCTTTCTTTTCCAGTAACAAAGTTGTTCTTCTCGAACCTAATCAGGAAAAGCAAGGTGATGAACTACTCTACTCTGAGTCAAGAAAAGAGTCCATGTACTAAATGTATACTTCTTTATGCTTTTAACAATGTCTTATTTCCTTATATGCATGATTAGAGAGCCTTGAGTAGTGTATGAAAACTATATGATTAGGGGGAAAGTGATCAATGCTGGTGGTTCATGCAGATTAGCCATAACGCAGTTGGAGCATGCTCAGATGAGACCAGTAATGTAAAGGAGTACTCTGGGAAGTTCTAACAGTTCAATCAATCACTAGAAAAAAGAGAACCTCTAATCTGTGGATAAAGTATTTGGAAACTTTGAAAAACCATGTTCAAATTCAACAAGCTACCCTATTAGAACTTTATCATCATCATGAGTGTCAGCATGTGCGTGTGTACCCATCATCATCATCATGTGTGCGTGCGTGCATGTAGCAATATCTTACTCAATATAGGCCATAGGTGCAGCATCCCCAACTCGTATTCGTGTTCGAAGTACTCTTGTATATCCACCAGCTCTGTCTCTGTTTAAATAACATGGAAGTAAGAATATGTCTCAACAAAATTTAACAATACTAGGAATAGAGTGAACATTCAAATGGGAAAATGACTGATGCAGACTTGTAACGATAAGCAAGCTCAGTAAAGAGCTTATGAATGACATCATCTCCTCGAACAAATGCAGCAGCTTGCCTTGAAGCAGCGAGAGTACCCTGAAATAAAAACATATAAATCTCTTATGCAGCCTTGGATAAGTAAGTCATATTCAAGTACATTCAACTAAATAATACTTTTTAATAGATAACAAAGTAATGCACAACTACACTTCTTTCTAAATTAAACAATGTAAGGCACAATATAGATCAGAGTTACCGGAAGCGCCTAGGTAAAAGGAGAAGCACGCTTCGGAAGCGCGAAACATCGCGCTTCCGAAACGTGTGGTGAAGAGTCCCCCTTTTATGGGAAGCGCGCTTCCGCCACGCTTCCCCATTTTTTTCATTTTTTTCGCTTCCCCCTAGCTTCCGGTTTGCTTCCTAGGTTGCTTCCGGTTCGCTTCCGAGACGGTTCCTAATTTTCTTCTAAGTGGTCCCACGCTTCCCCGCTTCCTAAATTTTTGAAAGTGCCTCGCTTCCCGCTTCCCGTAACGCTTCCCGCTCCCACTTCCTTGACTGGTAACTCTGATATAGATTCAATTCTGAAATGTGGAGATTAGGCAATCTAACATTCAGTGTTGTGAAAAGCTTGGAGGCGCAGCGAGGCACTCCACCAAAATCTGAGGCGAGGCGTAAAGCGTAAGCTTCAAAGTTTTTTTTTTAAAACTTAAAAAAACTATAAAAAATATCTAAAATTATAAATAAATAAAAAATTCTTTATTGATGAAGCAACAACCAACAAAAAATAAAAAATCTCAAATAAATACTGAAAAAATATGAGATTAACATATAAAAATAACATTAATGCAACAACTTGATCTATGTAAGTATCTAACAAATAAAACATGAGCATTCATTAAATAAAAAGTTAACATTAACAACGAAATGCATATTATTAGCATTAACAACCAAATGTTAATATATATATATATATATATATATATATATATATATATATATATATATATATATATATATATATATATATATATATATATTAGAAAATGCATGTTTTCATTTTATCAGATCTGGGTATATTTTTTCTTATAAAAATCTAGTTAAACCGGAATCTTGATCTGATACCTACATTACTTAGTCGGATTCAGGTTTGGACCCACTCATTTTAACATCGGTCCAACTGATGAATTGGAGAGCCTGATTCAGAGTTTTTACCCTTGCAGTAAGGGGTCCGGGGGCTCCCCCCGGCACGGGTCCCGCTGTGCGTTCAGTGGGCGTAGCGGCCCCCGAAAGAATTTTTTTTTTGGGCTTATGTTTGAGACCCGGTGTCTTATGGACCAGACCCGATTTTTTACTAGTAGCTTAGTTAAAACCACGTAAAAAAAAACTATTTTTTGGTCAAATGAGGGCTTTGACCCTCATTTGACTAAAAAATTCAAGGCGTGTACACCTCAGCTTGAGACGCACCTCGCCTCGAGGCGTGCACCTCAAGGCGTATGAGGCGCATGCCTCAAAGCTGTTGCGCTTTGTACATGCGCCTCAAGGCATAAAACCCCTCGCCTTGAGGCGAGGCACGCTTTTTGCACTTTGAGGCACATTTTTAATAACACTGCTAACATTGATTTCCTATAGGCTTGGGAATGAAATACACTCGAGCAATATTATGCCAAATTTGTATGCTCTAAATATTTCTATTGATGACATTGACAGGATAATATGACATTGCATCTAAGATCTCAAAATATGCATGTTCAAATTTTAGCAAAAATATAGATCTTAGAAAGAGATAGTTGTAAAACTATGTCACATGGGTGCGGGTGCGGGGGTGCAGCAAAAATATAAAAAATTATATATATAAAGTCCAAAAGTTGGACATAAATGACCCTGGATGCGGTCATTGACCGCACCGGGTGCGCACCCGCACCCAACGCGGGTGCGGCACCTAGTTGGCCGAGTCCCTGTGACATAGCTGTAAAATTTGATCATCTACACAAGAGAAAAGAAGTACATGGTAAATTCATATGGAGAGATTCCTATCCTTGAATAATCTTTCTTTTAGGTAAATGGACGCCATAACAAAATATCTTTGATACAACAATATGATCAATCAGCACATTATCTAAAGTGATACCGACTATTGTCATTTCTCTCAGACTATACTAGTTGCCTGAACCAAAGGAAAGCTTAGAAATGCATGTGCTATGTTCATATGACATGACACTGAACAAATGCTAGACATGCCACAATACTATCTTTCTTTCTTTTGCCTTTTCACCTGATTCATCCCGATCTTTATACACATGTATGTTTAGTTGGTTAGTTAGTTAGTTAGAATAGATAGATAGACACCAGTTATTAACAGGCTTGAGATCATAAAACAATCATAGATGAAGTCATGGGCAAAGTGTTAACCATGTTCAACATAGGATTTGACTGTGTCAATATAGGAATTCTAAATCTAAAGCTGATTCCATGTAACTGGGACAAGGCTTGATAATGATGATGACACACAAGTGTCATCCTATCCTACATTTTATAAAATTGTGATGTCTGTTCATGAATCTCTATCGTATCCATATTCATGCAAAATTGCTCGCCACAACACAAAAACCAGGCTCTGAAAACTTAGTGCATCATCTAGATCACCTGCAATTGATATAATGTCGTAGCTATAACAGAAATGGTGGAGAGGCCCACGCAACAATTAAAAAAATATCAACAAAACAATCTCCAACATGACTAAGGGAGTGCAACTAACAAATATGTACTTGTCACTACTACGTGTTGCTGAAAAATTAGGAGAGGTAGTCCCACAGGAAATCCCTTGTGAAAGGCCAATCGAAACAAATATACAGAACAAAAAAGGGTTCTTGGTGGCCACAAAATTTATCTAAGGAAAGGTTATCTATGGTCATTGAAGATATTCGACAAGTGCATCATTCGCAACTGTTTAAGCCACAAAAAGAGACCAACAAATGAATCTAATACTAGAATGATGGAAAAAATATCAGATAAGATAGTTGCATTGATGCCAAACACAAGGCCAGTTGACATTGTTGACTTGCCATAAAAATTATTTTCAAGAGGGAGACACCTTCTTTAGGTTGTGTTTGCATGTTAAAGAAACCAAATCTTCAAAGAAATCAAATCCGCAAGGATGTTAGTTCCTTTCATTTGCTTCCTGCAATAATTGCAAATGTCATGTTTGTTTTATAGAAAGGAAAGTGGCATGGATCTGCTTTCTAGCGCTTGCAACTGCACCATAGAAAAGTTGGACTCAAAGTTAGATCTTCAGATATCCAAATCCAACTCACATAGACATGGATCAGTTACCTGTCACAAGTATGGATACAAATAACTAGGATATAGATCTTTTCAAACATAACCTCATGAAAGATCCAAATTTCAAATACGGTCTGGTTTTGCCTCCAGATCCAACTTAAACCTCATAGAGTAGTTATAGATCTATTTATGACTTGAAAACCAAAGTGGTACTGAACCCTTGAGAAATAAGTAAATATATCATTTTTCATTAAAAGTTTTGGGATGAAGGCGTAGTTGTTGTTGTTGTTTGTATCATTTTTCATTAAAAAAAGGATATGGCTGAAAAGAAGGAAAAAGTTCAAAACTTTTGTGAAAGGGTGAATGGTTTTTTTCTTTTGAAGTGAATTGAAGATGCAACTAAAGGCTCGAATCAAGGCAATGCACCTGACCATAGGGTGAAACTAGGGCAAGATTCTCCCAATAGAGAACTGCATCAGCGAGGGCTACGGTCGTATGAGGGTAGGGCAGCTTCTAGGGCAAGCTTACAGAGGTAAAAGGGATTTTGCTGATCTCAGCAGCAGTCTGCGAGCAACATTGGCAGGAAAGGTGGAAGAAGGAGGCCACACAAAGAGGGAATGGTTGCACGAGCCAGCTAGGGCTCATCGCAATAAAGAGGAAATATTGTGCACGGAACGTTTCCCGACGGGGGGTAGTCAGGAATTGAGTCCGTGCATTTGGCGTGTTTCATGGAAATGTATTCCTTGCAAGAGTGGATGATTTTATTTCTTGCATTTTCATCTTCAACGCAGAAAGTGCACAGTTTTCTGTGACTTTCTGCTGAAAACACATGTTTTCTGTGACATGCAAACAAGCCCTTAAAGTGGAAACAAGCAAAATTCTATTTTGCCTATCCGAAGTGGTACTGAACCCTTCAGAAATAAGTAAATGTATAATTTTTCATTAAAAAAGGATATGGCTGAAAAGAAAGAAAAAGTTCAAATTTTTTGTGAAATTAGAGTGAAAGTTTTTTTCTTTTGATGTGAATTGAAGATGCAACTAAAGGCTCAAATCAAGGCAATGCATCTGACCATAAGGTGAAACTAGGGCAAGATTCTCCCAATAGAGAACTGCATCAGCTGAGGGCTATGATGGTATTAGGGTAGGGCAGCTTCTAGGGCAAGATTACAGGGTTAGAAGGGATTTCACTGAGCTCAGCAGTAGTCCACGAGCAACGTTGGCAAGAAAGGTGGAAGAAAGATGCCACATGAAGAGGGAATGGTTGTGTGAGACTGCGAGGGCTCATCGCAATAAAGAGGAAATATTGTGCACGGAATCGTTTCCTGACCCAGGGGGGGGGGTGTCGAGAAATGAGTCTGTGCATTTTGGGTGTTTCATGGAAATGTAATCGTCGCAAGAGCGGATGATTTTATTTCTCGCGTTTGCATCTTCAACATGTGCAAAGTTTTCTACTTAGTTATCAAAGGCGCTAGGCGGTGAGCTCCTAAAAGGACTAGGCGATACCCCAAATAAATTTAAAAAAAAACCCATATAAAATAAGTAAACAAACTACTAAAATTAATAACAAACATGTATACAACATAAAATTAATCAACAATAAGCAATAGACAAATACTAACATGTTGTTGAACACTGTAAAGTGTGAATTCCATGTGTGTGGACTGTGGGAGAATGTGAACTTGTGAAATGTGAATTCTGAAAAAGAACAATAAAACAAATCATATGAACTACGCTCAGTCACACAGATATATAACTCACAAATCAAAAAACATAATTCAGAAATATCAACCAAAAATACAACATAAATATAATTCACAAACAATATATAAACATATTATATATAACTCAGATACAGTCAAACACAAAATTAGCAGTCAAGAGACCAAAAGATGAGAGAGAGAGAGGTACATACCTCTTCTACCTCCCTAGCGAGAGAGAGGAGAGAGAACCGAGTGAGAGAGAACTAGAAAAAGGGGGAAAAGGTTTCCCCCTTTTATACCGTCTATGGTCAACATAAAAAAAAATTGGACCAACCTAGGCTTAAGTCCAGGTGCCTAGACGCTAAAATAGGACCCCACCACCCAGACTTGGTCACCCAGGCGGTGGGGCTGCACCTACCTCGCCTAGGCTCCGACTTTGACAACTAAGGTTTTCTGTGACTTTCTGCTGAAAACCTATGTCACATGGGTGCGGGTACGGGTGCGACATGGGTGCGGAGCAATTTCAAAAATTTTGGACATGGGGACAAGGCTATATATATATATATATATATATATATAAAGATCATTTTTTTTAGTTTTTATACGTCTTTTACCCTAAAAAATAGATAAAAATAGACTCGGTCAAAGTTGACTGATTCCAAAATGTGGACGGACTCGGCTCCAGTGCGTTGACCGAGTCCGACACTTGGTTGACTGTGTCCGAAGCCGCACCCGTGTCCGCACCTGTGTCGGGGCGTGTTGACGCGGGAGCGTCGACCTTACAGCCGAGTCCGTGTGACTTAGCTGAAAACACATATTTTCTGTGACATGGAAGCCTAGGCAGCGCCTAGGCTCCGCCCTTGACAAATAAGGTTTTCTGTGACTTTCTGCTGAAAACACGTTTTCTGTGACATGGAAACAGGCCCTTAAAGTGGAAACAAGCAAAAATTCTACTTTGCCTATCCCATTTACCCGTTGAGCATGTCCTTGTTAATTCACCCACAATCTAAGAGATTGATGGGCACAAAAATGCCCTTGGAATGTTTTCACAAGGATTTGAAATTTATCAACAAGTTGTGGCCACCATTGGACAAGAAATAGCAAATGGCATATTAAAGTAAAAAATAGCACAATCGAATGTCTTTGAAATGAAGGGGCACATATTTGGCAAGTAAAGTGGTTTGAGGGCACGGTTGGCACCAGTTTGGCTGGAAATGACAGGGTGGAGCAGCCATTCCCTTAGCTTTTGGTGAAACTGGGGTTAAAAAAATGCCAGTAATAGGGGGACACTACATGGTGCTGACCGTGCTTGGAGACCAATTCATCCTCCTATTTTGGACAACTACATCCATAAGTTCATTCTTCCACCTCAGCTATAATGCAACATTAATGTGACAAACCCAGTTTCCATTGTCACCAGCCAGAAACTAGTAAAATAAGTTGTCTGTCCTATATAAACTGAAGTGTATGAGATCCTTATCAAATAGATGGACAGAGGTTGGTGGCACAAATGTGAACTTGGTTGGCACAACATGATGGCCTTGTGAAACCAAGACAGGGACATGACCACACGTTACAGATGTGGACATATATACAAGATGTATGTGTGTGTTTGTATATATTCAAAAATCACATTCTAAGGCAATAATATGCATATTATCTTAAAAATGCTAGTTTTTGAATGACAATACTACGCCATTCTGCTTGACAAAGATTAAATAATAAATACAAACTGAAAATTGAAATGTACATAATCAACAAAAAAATAAAAAACTATCAAATAAGGGAAGACAGTCACAAAAAGATACCGCTGAAATTAGGGACACCGTTGATAAAATGTCATGGCATGTTTGGTGTCAGAATTAATATTCTGTTTAATAACACCAAACAATCATGCTAGGCAAAAGTCACCATGTGACAGAGAAAAGATCATGCTTATGTTTCTGCACATGTGCATGCGAATGTGCGTATCTGCTAATGCTAGTGGGTAGAATTTAACCTCTTATAAATGAACAAGGAGTCAATTAGTGACAAGAGAGAAAGATATTGCCCCAAATATGAGAAAATGTTGAATGAATCATATAGTTCCACGTAAGAGACAGGTTCAGAAAAATGGTTCAGCTTTTCCCATGCACATTAGTGAATACCCACACAATCTAAATGTTTCCATATTACATTTTTTAATTCTTTTTCTTTTCTTTTAAAGACATTGCTTCAGGGTGTAGCTACAAGAATGAGACCATTGACGTGGCACATGAACAAACACTAAAAGCATCAACGTATTGTGAATGTTTTGAATTTGCAGCAGTATAAAACATGTAGTCCAGAAAGTTACAAACTAAAATCTTATGGGAAAAAGGGAAGAAAAAAGGATACAGTTTAAAAATGTCTATAACAACTTATACACAGTTAATTTGGTTACAAGGTTCACTATCAAGGTTCCTGATCCAGAACTCAAATTCTGCAAGCTAGAAACGGAAAAATTTTGTGACATTACATGCTTACTTATGAATTGAAGTTTCAATAGGAACAAACAGAAATACGAAGACAAATACAAATAAAAAGTTCCAGTACCATGTGCCAATGTCCAAGAAACTTACCATGATTGGTCACAGAAAAAAATCCTGTAGGAACTTATTAGGAGGTTGAGGAATGTCATCATAGAGGAACTCATATCAAAACCATGCTTAGCAAGATCAATTGAGACAATTTTTTTCACAATTGATACACTGAATCCAACACAATGATTGTTTTTTTTTATAATATTCCTTTTTCATGATAAGGAAAACCATGAAACATCTTGAGATAATGGAAACTGATGAGTTTACATGATCTTAGAAAATGATCTTTCTGTTTTCCCTGTTCTGTTTCTCATTGCTTGAGAAAATTTTGATCCTGGATACTACACTCTTAGAAATTGGATAAAGAAATCTGTCTGCCAGCCAACTCTATCTATCTATCTATTTATCCCAAAAGCTTTAAGAATCTTCTTGATGAACACACGAATGATATGTAAATAGTTGCTTGCTAGCACCATTTATTTTCTCATTCCATTGTAAACTTGAGATCTATCTTGAGCACATATCAATTCGTGTAATATTTGTTGGATCAAGAATTTCAGACGATAAACTAAAGCTTTTGCTCTTACATGGTGATTTGAGGAGAAATACAAGGCTACTATAATTGAAAATGGAGCAACAAAAAAATTCAAGAGAAGATCCAAATAGAGTAAGCCTGTGAACATCTAGCAAAAATTTAAGCTATATTTTGCAAGAATCTTTAAAATTTTTCCACAATGGGAAATGAAATGCTTGCAACGGTTTTAGAATGCATGAATTTCACATCCAATAGTATGATCAATACCACAACGACTTGAAAATATCAGAGATACGTATCATTTAGAAAACGAATGTAGTTTATGGTATATTTATTCAGGTTAGGAACAAGTATCCACTCTCACTTTGCATCAACCACAATCACATTCACATAATTCACTAGAAGCGGGAGAAATAAAAATGTGAGAACAGAGAAGAAAAATTCAGCTTAGCTAACAAGAAACATCCAAAAAGTGAAAAGTCAGAAGCAAAAACTGCTTAGTTTCATTGAAAGGAAAAGGTAAAAGGGGACTATGCTGACCTCCTTCCCAAGTTGCACCATGTTATCCGCAAGCCGTCGGACTTCCTTGGCCTAATGACCCCAACGAAAACGAATCAAAACCCCAAAATGAGATTATTAATTTCAATCACAGGGAAACCCCTTCAAATCAAAACTTCACAAAAGAAAAGAAGACGAGAGAAAAGAAGAGAGAAGAAATCTCACTATAGAATAACTCAACCCATCTAGCTATCACACTTTCTGTGTGCGTGTGCGAATGTAAAAATGCAAACAACAATAACACTAAATGACCAAAAGGAACACAACCCACTTGCCTATCATTCACGAAAACACATCATATGACAAGCAAGAGGAGAAAAGAGAGAAAATACACCTTGGCAACCGTCGTTTCGATGCGCTCGTGCTTCACCAACTGAGAAACCATCGTCCTGTACTAAGAGAACCGAGAATCTATGAGATACCCAATACAAGGATTGCACTATTCTCTAATAAATGAACAAGTAGATGAAGAATGCAAAGATTGACACAAAGAAGAAGAAGAAGAAGAAGAAGAAGAAGAAGAAGAAGAAGAAGAAGAAGAAGAGGGGTGTTGAATGAGGTACCTAAGCATGGACATCCGGTGGGCGGTGTGACGGCCGAGCTTGCGAAACTTGGTCATGGTGGTGAACGGCTAAAGAGGGGAGAAGGAATTCGAGAGTATTGCAATCTGAGAAGACACCACCCTCTCTCTTCTTCTTTCTCCTCCTCTTCGCTTTGTCACTCTGCAGCCTGTGCACAATTGGTTCAGGGTAACCTTTCTACTGTAAACGCGCGTTTGTAGTGGACCGACTTATCTAGATAAACTGGGATAATCAGGGAAATTGCATTGTTTTTCGTAAGAAAACATCCTAATGCATCCTACTTTTCTGAATAAGTGGGTTCATCAAGTTCGGCAGGGTTGGCTAAATCAAAGAAGGTCTAGAGCTGCCAATTAGGGTGTCAATTGGTGGGGTTTGACCCGGATCTGACCGGTACCAAAACCTTATAGGGTCAGGGTTTGGTGATAAAAAGGAGTCCAATTAGAAACCGGGTCCGATTAGTATATGATTTTGAGTAAGATTTGTGAAATTTAATGGAAAACTTGAGCGCCACCCGGGTTCTGATTTTTTTTTTAAATTTATAACCCGAAGAAACTGCACCGGGCAGGAAGACCTGGTCGCACTGGCTCAGCCTGACATACCGGCAGCATAAAACTCTGAGGCTAGGACCACAGTAAAATTTTAATATAAAACTTGAAAAAACATTATTTTACTGGTTATAGACGGGTCTGATCCATCTAATCCTTATTGGACCCCAATATGGATTTCTGTATAGTAGATCTAATAGAATCCAAATCCAAACCTGATACCAGCACCTCAAAGATAGATTCAGGTTCGGACTCACCTAAATCTGAACATCCGATGGTTGACACCCCTACTGCCAATGGGTGCAAAAGGATTGATATTTTCCGGGTCATGCTAGATCTCAATCAAAATTCGAAACAGCCCGAGTCTGAGTCCGGGTTTTAATTAGATCTGATGAGGTAGGGTTGAATTCAGATCTGAAATATGTGGTGTACAGTGTACTGGATCTTTGATCAGAATGTAGATTGGATATTACTTCAAGTATTCAAATCTGGAAATTATATGTCAGATTTTGATCTGATATCCCATTATTTCCGATCCATTCACCACCCAGACAGAGGTCCAAGCTGACCCCGAAAATCAACCGAGTTCCCGTACTTGGTCCTGGATCCCAAACCATGGCTTGTCACCAATTGTCTTTTGTTCTCCTAAGAGAAAACCCTGAAAACCAGGATCCAACATCGACCCGACCCCAGGTTTGTATACCTTATTGGGTGCATATCAGACTTAGATCCAGATTCTTGGACAAATCCTGTCCAGGAATTGGTGGACCAGAAGAATGTCGGTCTAGGCTAAAGACTTAAATGGGTCGGATTTGTCAGTCCCCTATAACCCAGATGAGACATACCTTCTTGGATATGGATCCTCAAATCAGATCTAATGTGCAGTCAGATTGGATTCAAACTTACATGATAGGACTTCTTGAATTTGGATTCATACCAGGATCGATATTCTCAAACTTACACTTGGATTTGTTTACGAAATCTATAAAGACCACATTTTAAAGTTAGATTGGATTCCAACTTACACTTTTTAAATATGATCAATTTATAATTTTTACATGCGAAACGCTTCTTGTTTGACCCAATATCACCATATAAAGTTCCTGATTGGGTCGAATTTTGTCTCAATCTTATTTGGACCAAGATCTAAATTCATGCTTAATTACGGCACGTTTAATTAAGCAAAACAAAAAATTCAATTAACTAAGCAAGAAAATAACAGGAAAATAGCCCACCAGGGTGTAGGGGTGACTTGTGGACACACATCACCAAGTTAGCGGGACACCATGAGTTCGAAACCCACAAGAGGCATCCTTTGCCATAATGTCAAGGCTGAGCGTAAGTGACCTCAAGGCTTTTACCAACCAGATGCCAGCCAATGTATGGTTGGTGAGGGTCCGGATCGGGAGCAATAAGATTGCACAAATATTTGTGCATTAAGCACCTGATCACCCTCCATCTTGGGGACAGGGCCTGATGGAGGGCGATCCGGTGCTTAATGCACAATTTTTGTGCAATCATATTGCACCCATCTTTTTATGGTTGGTGATGGTGGGTTTTCCTTTTGCCTTAATCTAATCTTTCTCTCTATTAATTTATAGAGAAACCATAATGATCCCATAAATGGATCAGGTCTAAACCATTTTGGCTCTCGGATTTGGACCAACGCAAATTCGAGAAACGAGCTGTATGCACATTTTTTTGGCCTTTTTGTTTTCTGTGTGGATCTACAGAGGGCATGGTTGACTCCTCTTGATCCAGTTCTGGATTCGCCTCCGAATACACATGAGAATTTGGATCTTCCTGCGCCTTCGGGGCAGCGATGCAAAAATTCTTCTGGATCTAGATCATGATTGCCCTTGATCCCCCTTGATCAATTTGTTTACGATATTTATAAAGATCAAACCCAAATTTTGTGGAGATCTAAACCCGCTTTATAGCTGTACATATAAAAACCCGAGTGAATTGATAGAGAAATTCAAAATTTTAGGTAATTAACAAATGGATCAATATCTTTACAACTATCCTTATCCAACACTAATTACCAAAGTTATGAAGTTTCCTGTTCAACCATCTTAAGTGGGTTTGAGCTTAACTTGATTTATTCTTGAATAATACCCAAAATATTCAGAAACTGAGCTGTCTTGAGCTGATTCATATCCAATCAGACTTGAACTCAAATTTGCAATGGACAGACATGGCTTGCACCTAGACTGAATCCAACCTGATGTAAACTGGGAGGGCCCGATTTGTGAGAAACCATATCTCAGAAAGACAAGAAATTCAGAGAAAATGCTGAAAAATAATATGAAATTGCAGGAACTTAACAAAATTCTCATCATTATATATATATATATATATATATATATATATATATATATATATATATATATATATATATATATATATATATATATATATATATATATAATCATGTCTCCCAAATCCGAGTCCAAGTAAACTACCTAATTTGATAAACCCTTAAAAAGATAAAACTTATCTTAATTATCTTAATTTAATTAAATCTGAATATGGAATCCAAGATTCATTATAAAATGATCCGAATACTAAAAATATCTAAACTAAATAATATAGATTGCAAATGATCTAATAAAAGAAGTGAATCCGAATTTGCATGGCTTTGCGCCTGCATCACAACCCAACCAATTAAAAGGACGAAAGCACCAAGACCTGCCTAACATATTAATACTAGTTCCATGTAAACAAATTAGGGGTTCAAAATAAAAGGAATCGCTAAATTTTTGCAAATTCCACTTCATGGATCTAACCCATTTAGAACCCTAGGGGTAGGGCCTAGACCGTCAGATGGGTGGCATTCCTATGAGAGTCACTCTCGTGCGCACAAGCTGACATCCAACATAGGCTCTTGGGGCAAGGGTCCTAGCCTTGAAGTTTTATGCTTTGAGGCTCGATGATAGGTCTAGGCTGAGTCAGCGCAACCAGGTCTTGGAGCCCATATGGGGTTTATTTCTGTAAAAAAAAAAAGAAAAAGAAAAAAAAAGTTTTTAAAATATATAGATAAGTAAATGATAAATCAATGAATATCTTAAAAGAGACGTAGCGAAGGGAAGAAAGGGACGATTTCCTGATACAGAGTTGCCTTTTATCTGAAATTCTATGCCAGGTAGTATCTTTTGCAAAATTTCAGAGTCAGTCCTATGTTCTTCTGGCAATTGCCAAATAAGGACCTGCCTTAACCTACCTTTACCCTCACGTAACTAACCTGAGTTAGATATTTTAAACTACCAACAGTACCCTTTACTTTCTATCTTTACCAATTTAAGTTGAGTTAAATATTTTTAAATGCTTTAGTTAAATCTCTTTACCCTGGATGGATCCAACCACAAGATCTATGTTCCAGCCCTGGGTGGGAACGCTGATCCATTTTGGTTATTCGTAAAGATCATAACATTTTAAGGGTGCTAGATGCATGTTCATAACATGCACTACTTTTATTGAATAAGGATAAATACCAAATTTACAACACTTTACACCATTTTTTACCATGGAGGTTAACTCAAAAAGGTCCTTGTTTTCACCATTAACCTAAGACTACATTAGAAAATTTAGAAAAACTGGTGCTGCAAAGGGAATTCTTTAGAAAAAAATAGACCTGGATCAGAAAATTACTAAAAGAAGCAGTAAGCAGGATTCAAGAAATTAATTACTTGGTTTCTAATGTGATATACTTGTGCTACATAATCTCCTAGTGTGAAGGACGTT
This sequence comes from Nuphar pumila, assembly GCF_984573655.1. Taxonomy (NCBI): domain Eukaryota; kingdom Viridiplantae; phylum Streptophyta; class Magnoliopsida; order Nymphaeales; family Nymphaeaceae; genus Nuphar; species Nuphar pumila. Next base: position 88,770,950 of record NC_143258.1, on the reverse strand, counting down.
GTTTAACTGAGAAAATAGGGCAGGATAGGAACTGCTGTAGCAATAGGAAAAACCAAAAAAAATATAGATATATATTCCTATCCTGCCGTATAAGCATATCACATTAGAGAGAGAGAGAGAGGATGGATGTTTCAATGGACGTGGTTGAGGATATACTGTCCAGGTTGCCGGTGAAGACTCTTCTTAGACTTAGATGTGTTTGCAGAGAGTGGTGCTCCATGATCGACCACCCCGAGTTTGCCAGACTGCACCGGGCTCGAGCGAAGGCTACTCCCAAGATCCTTTCAGTTGGTGATGACCGCAAATCCTTCGTCATCATTAACCCTCGAAAAAGCCAAGACAACAAGCAGGAGGAAAAAGAGGTTGCTGTTGGCACGATGATCAGATCATGCAGCAATGGAGTACTCTGTTTGGAAGAGTTGCACGAAGATTGGGACACCTACGTCCTGTTGAACCCCGCCACCAACAAACGGATAGAGCTTCCCAGACTCCCCCATGTGCCAGGGACGCCGACCACATCGGCTAGCGTGTGGGAGTCCCCTTCCCAAGCCTATAAGCATAGCACATGCGTTCTGGTATATGATTCTGCTTCACAAGTGTATAAGGTGGTTCGTGTGATAGGGAACACTTGCTGGGTGTTTGCTCTCGGTAGCCCTTCATGGAGGACGATTGTGGGCGAGGACAACAACGTCCATCGATGGACATGTGCCATGCTTACACCCCCTGTTGTGAACGGAGCCGTTCACTGGACCTTCTACACATCCTCACCTCAGACTGCTGACAACCCAAGAAAGGGGTTCGTGGTAGCGTTCGATATCAGGAAGGAAAAATTCAGGAAGATTGAACACCCACAAGGACGAACCGATTACGATAGGATGAATATCTTTGAGAGCAACGGTCTCCTGTTCATGTTCCATTGTGATGTGGTTAACAGAGCGGTAGAGATGTGGGTGCACAGCGACAATCATCACAGTGTCTGGACCAGGACATCCCGTTGCGATATGGACGCCGATAGCTGGAGCTTCTATGAAACAATAAGGGCGGGCCCACTATTTCAACGAGAAGGTGAGATCTTCATCGCTTCTATGAGAATGAAAAAGGATAGGAAAAAATTGTGGTTGTCGACGTTCAAGACTTACGATCACGAAGAAGGGAAATTTTCATGGCCTCAAGTCGTTCATGGCTCAAAGCACAACTCTGTCAGGACACCGCTTTGCATATATGTTGAAAGCCTCGCACTGTCTCAGTTTGGTGGTAATTCTCTAACCCCAAATACATCTCGTCTATGTATGTGTTTATCTCACTTACATGTGGGAAACCGTTTGGGAAACAATGTGTTTTCAGAACTTATGGGAAACTTCTAAAAAATAATTAATGGGAAATACGTTTTCCATCAAGTGAGAAACAGTTTCGCATCACATGGAAAAGTTATTTTAAACGACAAACTTATTTCTCTTATTTAGTTGGGAAACATGTTTCCCTACTTTTTCTGTAAGTTTTTCTTAAGTATGATTTTTTTTTCAATTAAAATTTGAGATGTACATGTTAATAAAAATTTTAATTGCTTATTTTAGTCATAAAATCAATGTAATCACATATAAATTTTTTAATTATTAATTTTTACTACTTATGATATTCTTCATCCTTATTGTCCATATTTGCACTTTGCTCTACACACACACACACACACACACACTATATATATATATATATATATATATATATATATATATATATATATATAGGGAAACTGAAATATGTTGACAAACCAAATATGTTTGCTGGTATGAATCGAGAGTTTTGTAAGTTTTTTTTTGCAAATCTAACACTGCAGATGCATTCGGCCTGGTCCATTTGCTAGAAATTAAATATCGGATCTTTGTAATCGGATCAAGAAATGCGATTTTTCATGTTTGAATATGAAAATTCTAAGCCATTTGAGTTTCAACCCTTAAAAGATCCTTCTTATGCATCACAATCGGGTGATCTATATAAAACCAAGCGACTAGATCACATCCGTATGATAAAATTTTCAAAAAAAAATAAAAAAATCTATGAAAATCTTGGTTCATACCAGTAAATATATTTAGTTTATAAACATATTTCAGTTACCATATATATATATATATATATATATATCAAATTTCCCATTTCACATAAACTTTAGAAAGCCTCGTTTACTGTTTCTGTTTCCCAACACGTTTTTAGTTTTCATTTCCCTTTGTGGCAACTTTGCTTTATGCTCTCTCACAACCTTAAACTTGCATTATGCAGAGGAAGCAAGCATTGGGTGCCAGACTGCAGACGGTTACTGACTAGAAGCATACCACATTGTTTTTGAGAGAGATACCACATTGTTTTTGAGAGAGAGAGAGAGAGAGAGAGAGAGAGAGAGAGAGAGAGAGAGAGAGAGAGTTTTTACTGAACCTGCAACTTATTATTTTGATTGATAAAAATGGGATCTGCCCCACGGAATATATTTGATATGATAACCACATCACCTGAGTTAGAATATTTCATTAGGACTATTTATGAAGTCTTAAGTCAATGTCAGATTTTTCTTGTAGTGTTGAAAACTTGGTTTTGAACCCCAAACCTCTCTCTTACATGACAACAAAGAACTCTAACTGCAAATGACTACTTACACTAGCCGAGCCGAGCCGAGCCGAGCCGAGCCGAGACAGACCCTCCTTGTTTGTGCTCACTTGTTTATGCTTAACGAGCTGCTCGTAGCTCGGCTTGTCACCTGCACAAACCGAACACTAGAGAGTTCATGGCTAGCCGAACTTAGCCAAACCATCTTGTCACATATTCAAAGCCTTGCTTTTTTCTTTACTCTAGTTCCTTAATTTGAACCGTTTTTTCCATTATTCATTCTCTCATAGAGACGCACTTCTTGTGCGTTTGGCGTAATTTGAAGCATTATTCACTTTTCGGGTCTTACTAAAACATATTCAGACGTTAATAAGATCGGATATGAAACCATGAACCACGTATATTCTTATAGTTAGGCCGGTACCTAGAGGTGTTAAACGGGTTGGACAGGGGCGAATATGACTCCAAATTTTGAGTAATACGCCTGAATATGAATCCTAATCAAAGTAAGATCAATTAAAGTTCAATCCTAATAAGAATTTTACATTTTATGGTGATATTGGGTCGAACAAAAGGGCTCAAAAGAAGCACCGAGGTGGTATCCCATGTGGTAAGCGGGGTCCTGTGCCAAGCTGAAGGCCCAGATTCGAATCCCTCTGCCACATGGGGCTTAAGAGATATCTGGTAGGGGTCTGCCTAACCCCAGCTTGCCTTTCAAAAAAAACAAGGAGCTCGAAAGAAGCACTCAGCTGAATGAAACAAACAAACCAAATTCAAGGTTGACTAGATCAATTTTGCATGGCAAGCCCAACTGAGCTCGAGCTCATTTTGAGTTAAATGAGCCAAGCTTGAGCTGTATAATTTACAAATAAATTATGTGTTTTCAAATTTAAAACAATAATCTTTTTAGTCTATACCATCGTGGTGGTGGTCCTCCGGTGTGGGTGAGAGAGAGAAGATGGGTGGGTAAGGATTGCACGGGAACTGTCCGATCTTCCGATCAGATGCTTCCTGTTGGTTCAACCAGTTTACATATTACAGTGGCTAAATGATATTTCACAAAATCAACTTTTTTTTTTATATTGAACTTGACATTGTTTATATTGAAAAATAAGAACACACATACCCTGCTAGAATAGAAGCTACCTTTACACATTCATACCAAGTTTTCTGATATTAATAGACATTTCGGCTATATGGCACGAGTGAGAGAGAGGGAAATACACTAGAAATGTTAGTAACATATTTTAATAAACATAACAAAACTATTTTACGGGGGCTTAGAAACACCCTCGACAAATTTTGGGGGTAATTTGAGTAATTTCAACGAGTTGTAAGGGTATTTTTGACCCGAAGGATATAGTCATCCCAATTGGAGTTGACCAGCCCGGTCAACCGCATGAGACCCATGTTGGTCTCATACACGTTGACCAGGTAGGGTTTTAAATTTATTTTGAGTTTTAAGGTGGTTTGAAATTTTTGGTTTGATTGAAAAATTGAAGTTCAAACCAACCTCCTCATGGACCAATGCATGCAGGGCCAGCTCTGTCATGCATTGACCATGCTGAAGGTTGTAAGAGGCTCATAACTTTGCCCATCCAAATTCGACAGCATGTTATAAGCTCAGACCAAAAGGTGTTGCATCACATACAAGCTAGTTACCAGAGTCTTTCAACCCAAATTCAGTGACACGTTATGTGCTAAAAAATAGAGAGTTTGAAAGGGATTGAGAGGGAGACTTCACTCCTATATTTGATCGTCAATGCCATATTCAGAGAGGTTGAGTTCTCCTTTGCCAGATGAGCAGCATTCTGCCTGTCGAGAACAATCGAAACCACGGTCTTCATGAAAGTGAGTTGTAACATATTCAAACACTACTTGATTTACAATCTCATTCGCTGTTACAACATTGTCCATGAAAAGCTCTTGAAAGAGGTCTCGAAGGGAAAACCCATAATCTTCTTTTTCGCCTTCACGTTCATCATCAACTGTGAAAAAACCTAGTTCTTGCACCTCTTCTTCCCGTAAACCAGGGACCATGAGAACCTGGTGGTTCTCACGGTGCTCACGAAAATTCTTTAGATATCCATCATTTGGGATTTTTCCCATGGTTGCTTATGAGCTAAGGAAACAATATATATATATATATATATATATATATATATATATATATATATATATATATATATATATATATATATATATATATATATATATATATATATATATAGGGGGGGGGGGGGGGAGGGGAGGGGGGGGGGGGAGTGTGTAAGCCAGTGAGAGAAGAATGACAGGTGCATTTATTTTAAAATATTTCAAATCTCGATTTCAAAGATTCTTTCTGTAACACTCCGATCTGGGACCTCAGGAGTTCGAGTTCGGTTGGTATTACTTCCCAGAGAAAAAGAATACAAAGTGTAAAACCCCCTCCGGCATAGTCGCCGGAGGGGATAAACATTAAGAAAAAAAAAAAAAAAAACTGCGGTTTTTCCCCCCCAAAGGGGGAAACCGCGTAACAAGAGGGGGGAGGATAAGCCTCACCCCCCGAAATCCACGGGAGGGTGAGGGTTATCCTCACCCTGCGTGAGGGTTATAAAAACCCTCACGCAGCCTCCCTCCACCGCACCAAACGAGCGGCAGAGGGAGAGAGACAAAGAGTGAAGGGAGAACGAGAGAAAGAGGAAGACTTACCTGAGGCGGCGGCGGCGGCGACAGCAGCAAGGTAGGCCTCCACCTTCCTCGTCTTCTTCTTCGTTTTTCTGTTGGGAGCTCAGAGGGCCGGCAGCCATGGCTGCCGGCAAGTTGCAGTTAAAGAAAAAAAAATTCAGAGAAAGAGAGAAAAGGGGGGTGGTCGGCCGGCCCCGGCGACCGGCCGACACGGATGGCCGGTCCCGGAGACCGGCCCAGGCGTGTGGGTGCAGAGGGAGGGTCGGCAGGGGCCGACCCCCCCTGCGCCTGAGATCGGAAGGGGTTCAGCCCTTCCGCTGTTTTAATTTGGGGGACCGGTTCGGTCCAGGGCGGACCGAACCAGGTCGGTCTGGGTGCGACCCAGACCGAGCCCACCGGTCTGGGTTGCGCCCAGACCGAGTCCCTTTTAAAAAAAAAAAAAAAAATGTTTGGGGTGAACCGGTTCGGGTCGAACCGGTTCAGACCCAAACCGGTTTGGGGTGAATCGGTTCGGGTCGAACCGGTTCAGACCCGAACCAGTTGGGTGAGCCGGTTCAGGTCGAACCGGTTCAGACCCAAACCGGTTTGATGGACCGGTTCGGGTCGAACCGGTTCAGACCCGAACCAGTTGGGTGAACCGGTTCGGGTCGAACCGGTTCAGACCCAAACCGATTGGGTGGACCGGTTCAGACCAAATCCAGTTTGGGTGAACCGGTTCAGACCCAAATCTGTTGGGTGGACCGGTTCGGGTCGAACCGGTTCAGACCCAATCAGACTTTCTGGATCCAACTAGCAGTTTTGGATCCAGTTATGAGGAGGATCGGAATCCAAACAGACAGGGTTTGGATCCAAATCAGGATTGGATCAGAAAATAGTCTCGATATGGCCCGAAATCCGAAATGTGCCAAGAGATCCATTTGGATCCGTGAGATCCATTTGGATCCGTGAGATCCATTTGGATCCGTGAGATCCATTTCAGTAAAATGGACATATCTTCGCACTCCGAACTCGGAATCGAGCGAGGTTTGGTGCGTTGGATTCGTATTAAAGAGAGGAATCTATTGGTCTATGAACTTCAGTCAAAATAGTAATACAGAAACTGTGGTTTATTTAATAAGATTCGGGAAGGGTATTTTGGTAATTTTAGTAAGAGGTTTTGTGATTAATTCAAATATATTGCTTTAATTACCAGATCCTACTGTTAGAGCATCTTGAGACTCACTCTTGGTGAAAGTACAGATCCGCACTTGAGGTAAGGGATGTTATAAGTAATTTTAGATGTGAATAAACCCTTTACACGTTGTTTGTTATCGTAGTGCTATAGAGGTTATGTGATTAGCATGATAGCTTTGAGTTAGACTATGACATGCATAAATTCCATGCTTGACAATTATGAGTTACTTTAAACACATGTTTATTTTGAGATACATATTAGTGTTAATAAGTCATGCATGATAGAAAGAGATTGAGTTTATGATCGCATGTTAATTGAGCATTTATATCATGCATTGTGATGAGATTGAGTTAGATTAGAGTCTCATTTAATTCATTCATGTGGTGTGAATGGATATTTAGAGTTCAGCATGCAGTACCCCTTAAATCCCGGAAGTGGCGACCTGTGGCAAGGGCTACCTGGTTCGCGGCCAGAGTGCAGCCACCATGGAGAGTGGGCCGCCGGTGATTTAATGATGTAGAGACACTACATCGTTGCATGCTAAGTGAGAGCGGTGTGAGTCCTAACGTCAATATGAGATTAAGAATGAGATTATCGTGATTAGTCATGACTCCACTCGTGAGAGAACGAGTGAACTTTGAATTTGAGAATATGGTTCAATGTGTGAACTTAGTTATGACTTAGGATTTCACTCACACTGATTTGGGACTCTAGAGGATCATGAATGGTTGATAACCATCATGTTTAGGATGTAGCATGAACCATGCCGAGATTGAGAGCTTAACCTCCCGGCTAGCTACCGGTGGGGTCCCCGTGGTGGTTCACTGCAGTGCCTGGTGGTCTGGAGACCACTGGGAGTGTATGGTTCATTGTCTGGCCAACATGTAGAATTGGGGTGTTCTACAGGGTTGCTACGCCCATAGATGGCTATTACCGGTATAGCCAGCCTAGTGATAGTTGTGTGAAAGAGAGTATTTGAGAATGATAATGGGGGAAATTAAAATATACAAACATGTGTGGTGTATCGAGAATTAAAATAAGACTAAGGGCTTAGAGCCCACTACAGTTGTAAATTGTTGTTTATTTACTTATGATTATCTCTTACTGGGTTGTAGACTCACCCCCATTTGTGTTTAATTAAAACTGTAGGTTTCAGGTATTAAATCAGTCGCTTGTGAGCAGTTCTTTTTCAGTCTTCAGCAGAGCAGTGATATATTTCTACTTTCCTTGTCATTGAATAAGATGTAATTGTTTTAGTTATTATGAATGATGAACAATTGTAAGAAAAAGTTTGATTTATAAGAATGAAATAAAAAGTTTTTTTTTTTAGCCACGTTTTCACTGTGTAAGCTTTGCACTCTTTCCTTTGGGAAGTAATACCAACCGAACTCGGACTCCTGAGGTCCCAGATCGGGGTGTTACAAAGTGGTATCAGAGCCAGGTTTACACAGAAAAACTGTTCATCATTCATAATAAGACTCAATGACAAGATGTAAGTCTCTGCTCGAATTAGGCACGTTAATGATTAGATTGTTGCGTGATTAGGAATAGCTAGCGAATGAGGAAACCACGAAGACCCAAGGGCTCAAGACCATGCTGAGCCTTCCGTCAGAGAGAGAAAAGTGTTCATCACTGCAATGGTGATGACTACCGAAGTCATGGCAAGCATGTCTCAAATTGTTATAGATCTTACACCACGACGTCACCAATTTACATCATATTTAGGAGAAGAGATATGTATGGACATGACTACATCGACACTACTTTCGGGCAATAGTCATAGCCCTATGGGCGTGGGACTCACCAATCCCACCGTCAGAGATCTCGGTCAGTATGTGGTCAGATGATGAGAGATTAGATGATGGCTTGATGAGAAGTTACAAGGAGATCATCCCTTAGCGCAAACTTTGCGTTTCAGGGAGGGTTTTGTATGGCTAGTGCAAGGACACAACATATGTTTCGAGCCATTTAGGTGACTGTCATGAGTGCAACCAATTGAGGAATTGTAAATCTGATTGAGGAGTTTATTGCTGAAGAAAATAGGAGATGAATAATTCAGACCATAGACACAATATGACTTGATTACTTCTCCTCCGACCCACCTTCAATCAATGCAAAAGAGTTCAAGAAGAGAACCAAGCTTCAGATAGATCGAAGAGGAACATGACTATGAATTTAGGGATACTTAGCTTTATTTAGTCTAGTTCGATTATCTATTACTTTGCTTTGTGTTCTTCTTGTTTGCTTAGTAATATTTTATTTATGTGTACTTGGATGAGCAATGAAATAAGACATTTTTAAGCAACTGAGTGGCGTAATCGTTAATATGTGATAGAATTTTTATACGAGTATAAATGAATCAAATAAGAAGCCTATTACGCGATTAATTTAATATAGCTACACATAGTTTTACCATTTCAACTTTTAGAAAGTGGTTGCCAGTGATACCTTCTCGATTGAGTGTTTCTTACTTAATAGAGACACCTATAGGAGCAACCACCATTGTGGATACTGTGTATCTAAATATTGCAAGTTGCCTGTGAACTTGTTGCAACTCGACTTCAAGATATAAACGTTGTTCTGGGCATAGATTGGTTGTCAAACCATCATGCCACAATCGATTGTAGAAGAAAGGGTGTTGATTTCAAATACCTCAGACTCCAACTTTTATATACTAGGGTGTTAGAAAGTTACATAAGCCAATTATCATATCGTGCTTAAAGGCCAATATATATTGAAAAGGGATGCATGGGATTCTTGGCGTACATGAAAACCGAAGAGAAAGAAGATCTCACAATATCAGATGTAGACATAGTCCGTGAATATGATGATGTCTTTCCAGAAGATCTTCCAGGTCTCCCTCCTGATCGGGAGACTGAGTTCCAAATCGATCTAGTTCCTGGAACAACACCCATTTCGAAGGCTCCCTATCGGATGGGCCCTGCGGAACTCAAGGAACTCAAGGAGCAAATACAGGAGTTATTGGAGAAAAGATTTATTCGACCTTCAGTATCTCCTTGGGGTGCTCCAATTTTGTTCGTGAAGAAGAAGGACGGATCACTGCGTATGTGTATTGACTATCGTCAATTGAATGCAGTAACCATAAAGAATAAATATCCTTTGCCAAGAATTGACGATTTGTTCGATCAACTGCAAGGAGCGGCATGCTTCTCAAAGTTGGATTTGAGATCAGGTTATCATCAATTGAGAATTAAGAAAGAAGATGTGGCCAAGACAGCATTCAGATCAAGATATGGCCATTACGAATTTATGGTCATGCCTTTTGGTCTGACTAATGCACCAGCTGCCTTCATGGACATGATGAATAGAGTTTTCAGACCCTATTTGGACAAGTTCGTTGTGGTATTCGTTGATGACATACTCATATACTCTACCTCAAAGGAGCAACATGAAGAACATCTGAGAATAGTTTTGCAGACACTTAGAGAACATAAGCTCTATGCCAAATTCTCTAAGTGTGCTTTTTGGTTAGAACAAGTGTCATTTCTTGGACACATTGTTTCTAAAGACGGGATTATGGTAGACCCTGCAAAGATTGAAGCAGTCACCAATTGGTCAAGACCCAAGAATCCTACTGAGATTCGCAGTTTTTTTGGGATTAGCTGGGTACTATCGGACATTCGTTGAAGGATTTTCGTTGTTGGCGGCTCATATGACGAAACTCACAAAGAAAGATGTAAAGTTTGAGTGGAATGAGAAATGCGAGCAAAGTTTTCAAGAGATAAAGAAGCGTTTGACCACTGCTCCAGTGTTGGTCTTACCTTCTGGATCTGGAGGTTTCACTATTTATAGTGATGCCTCTCACAAAGGATTGGGTTGTGTTCTGATGCAACACGGAAAAGTGATAGCTTATGCATCTCGTCAGCTCAAAACGCATGAAGTCAACTACCCGACGCATGATCTGGAGTTAGCAGCAGTAGTTTTTGCCCTTAAGATATGGAGGCACTACCTCTACGGAGAGCAATTTGAGGTCTTTACCGACCATCAAAGCCTTAAGTATCTATTTTCTCAGAAAGATTTGAACTTGAGGCAAAGGAGATGGTTGGAATTTTTGAAAGACTATGATTTCGAGTTAAAGTATCATCCGGGTAAGGCGAATGTTGTCGCTGATGCTCTTAGCAGAAAGACAGGAGCTCTAGCTAGACTTGCAGATTGGGAATTATTCTCCTCGATGGCTCATCAGAAGGCAGAAGTTCAATGCTTACCAGGTCGATTATTATTTGTGCAGACCGCATTGAAGTCAGAATTGTGGGACCAGATTAGGGAAAAACAACCCTTAGACCCAGAATTAATGCAAGTAAGAAAGAAGATTTCAGAAGATGAAAGATCAGAATTCAAAACTGATGATCAAGGACTTATTAGATTTCGTCAGAGAGTGTGCATTCCTAAGGACGACCAACTTAGAAATCAGTTAATGGAAGAGGCACATCATTCTAGATATGCCATCCATCCTGGTAGCACTAAAATGTATCGAGATCTGAAAGATACGTTTTGGTGGAGTGGTATGAAGAGAGACATTGCTGAGTTTGTAAGCAAATGTCTAGTTTGTCAGCAGGTGAAGATTGAGCACCAAAGACCAGGCGGTCTTTTGCAACCACTCCCCATACCCGAGTGGAAGTGGGCAGATATATCAATGGACTTCGTCTCGGGGCTTCCTAAGACAAAGAATGGGATGGATTCTGTGTGGGTGATTGTCGACAGGCTAACTAAGTCAGCACACTTTTTAGTTTGTAAGACAACTCACTCGTGTGATCAATTGGCTCAATTATTCATTAGAGAGATCATGAGACTTCATGGAGTACCTGATTCAATTGTCTCAGATAGAGACTCGAAGTTTACATCACGATTTTGGCAAAGTTTTCAAGAAGCTATGGGGACACAATTAAAAATGAGTACAGCTTTTCACCCTCAGTCAGATGGTCAGTCAGAGCGAACCATCCAGACCCTTGAGGACATGCTTCGGGCATGTAGTTTGGAGTATAGCGACTCGTGGAATGACATTTTGCCATTAATGGAGTTTGCCTACAACAACAACTTTCAAGCAAGTATAGGCATGGCTCCATTTGAGGCATTGTATGGCCGACGATGTCGAACTCCCTTGTGTTGGGATGAAGTCAGAGAAAGAAGTTTGTTAGGGCCAGAGATGGTTCAACGAATGACAGATCAAGTGAGATTCATTCGAGAGCGTCTCCTCACAGCACAAAGTCGTCAGAAGAGTTATGCGGATAAAAGACGTCGTGAGTTAGAATTTGAGCAAGGTGATCACGTGTTTTTAAAGATATCTCCGTTTAAGGGCATAATGCGTTTTGGTCGAAAAGGAAAATTGAACCCTAGATATATTGGACCTTTTGAGATACTTGCGAAGATTGGTCAGGCAGCATACCGGTTAGCTCTACCACCTTCCTTATCTCGAATTCACAACGTATTCCATGTTTCCATGTTGCGGAAGTACGTGCCAGATCCTTCCCATATTTTGGATACAGTCGAGACTGCATTAGATTTGCAAGATGATCTGAGTATGAGAGAAAAGTCCATCGAAATCCTAGACGCGAAAGTTCAAAAGCTTAGAAACAAGGAGTTATCTTTGGTTTTGGTCAAGTGGAGTCATCACAGCAATAAGGAGGCTACTTGGGAGTGTGAATCAGACATCCGCAAGCAATTTCCACAGTTGTTCCCAGGTAAGATTCAGGACAAATCTTCTTTTAAGGGGGGTAGAATTGTAAAACCCCCTCCGGCATAGTCGCCGGAGGGGATAAACATTAAGAAAAAAAAAAAAAAAACTGCGGTTTTTCCCTCCCAAAGGGGGAAACCGCGTAACAAGAGGGGGGAGGATAAGCCTCACCCCCCGAAATCCGCGGGAGGGTGAGGGTTATCCTCACCCTGCGTGAGGGTTATAAAAACCCTCACGCAGCCTCCCTCCACCGCACCAAACGAGCGGCAGAGGGAGAGAGACAAAGAGTGAAGGGAGAACGAGAGAAAGAGGAAGACTTACCTGAGGCGGCGGCGACAGCAGCAAGGTAGGCCTCCACCTTCCTCGTCTTCTTCTTCGTTTTTCTGTTGGGAGCTCAGAGGGCCGGCAGCCATGGCTGCCGGCAAGTTGCAGTTAAAGAAAAAAAAATTCAGAGAAAGAGAGAAAAGGGGGGTGGTCGGCCGGCCCCGGCGACCGGCCGACACGGATGGCCGGTCCCGGAGACCGGCCCAGGCGTGTGGGTGCAGAGGGAGGGTCGGCAGGGGCCGACCCCCCCTGCGCCTGAGATCGGAAGGGGTTCAGCCCTTCCGCTGTTTTAATTTGGGGGACCGGTTCGGTCCAGGGCGGACCGAACCGGGTCGGTCTGGGTGCGACCCAGACCGAGCCCACCGGTCTAGGTTGCGCCCAGACCGAGTCCCTTTTTAAAAAAAAAAAAAAAATGTTTGGGGTGAACCGGTTCGGGTCGAACCGGTTCAGACCCAAACCGGTTTGGGGTGAATCAGTTCGGGTCGAACCGGTTCAGACCCGAACCAGTTGGGTGAGCCGGTTCAGGTCGAACCGGTTCGGGTCGAACCGGTTCAGACCCGAACCAGTTGGGTGAACCGGTTCGGGTCGAACCGGTTCAGACCCAAACCGATTGGGTGGACCGGTTCAGACCCAATCCAGTTTGGGTGAACCGGTTCAGACCCAAATCTGTTGGGTGGACCGGTTCGGGTCGAACCGGTTCAGACCCAATCAGACTTTCTGGATCCAACTAGCAGTTTTGGATCCAGTTATGAGGAGGATCGGAATCCAAACAGACAGGGTTTGGATCCAAATCAGGATTGGATCAGAAAATAGTCTCGATATGGCCCGAAATCCGAAATGTGCCAAGAGATCCATTTGGATCCGTGAGATCCATTTCAGTAAAATGGACATATCTTCGCACTCCGAACTCGGAATCGAGCGAGGTTTGGTGCGTTGGATTCGTATTAAAGAGAGGAATCCATTGGTCTATGAACTTCAGTCAAAATAGTAATACAGAAACTGTGGTTTATTTAATAAGATTCAGGAAGGGTATTTTGGTAATTTTAGTAAGAGGTTTTGTGATTAATTCAAATATATTGCTTTAATTACCAGATCCTACTGTTAGAGCATCTTGAGACTCACTCTTGGTGAAAGTACAGATCCGACTTGAGGTAAGGGATGTTATAAGTAATTTTAGATGTGAATAAACCCTTTACACGTTGTTTGTTATCGTAGTGCTATAGAGGTTATGTGATTAGCATGATAGCTTTGAGTTAGACTATGACATGCATAAATTCCATGCTTGACAATTATGAGTTACTTTAAACACATGTTTATTTTGAGATACATATTAGTGTTAATAAGTCATGCATGATAGAAAGAGATTGAGTTTATGATCGCATGTTAATTGAGCATTTATATCATGCATTGTGATGAGATTGAGTTAGATTAGAGTCTCATTTAATTCATTCATGTGGTGTGAATGGATATTTAGAGTTCAGCATGCAGTACCCCTTAAATCCCGGAAGTAGCGACCTGTGGCAAGGGCTACCTGGTTCGCGGCCAGAGTGCAGCCACCATGGAGAGTGGGCCGCCGGTGATTTAATGATGTAGAGACACTACATCGTTGCATGCTAAGTGAGAGCGGTGTGAGTCCTAACGTCAATATGAGATTAAGAATGAGATTATCGTGATTAGTCATGACTCTACTCGTGAGAGAACGAGTGAACTTTGAATTTGAGAATATGGTTCAATGTGTGAACTTAGTTATGACTTAGGATTTCACTCACACTGATTTGGGACTCTAGAGGATCATGAATGGTTGATAACCATCATGTTTAGGATGTAGCATGAACCATGCCGAGATTGAGAGCTTAACCTCCCGGCTAGCTACCGGTGGGGTCCCCGTGGTGGTTCACTGCAGTGCCTGGTGGTCTGGGGACCACTGGGAGTGTATGGTTCATTGTCTGGCCAACATGTAGAATTGGGGTGTTCTACAGGGTTGCTACGCCCATAGATGGCTATTACCGGTATAGCCAGCCTAGTGATAGTTGTGTGAAAGAGAGTATTTGAGAATGATAATGGGGGAAATTAAAATATACAAACATGTGTGGTGTATCGAGAATTAAAATAAGACTAGGGGCTTAGAGCCCACTACAATTGTAAATTGTTGTTTATTTACTTATGATTATCTCTTACTGGGTTGTAGACTCACCCCCATTTGTGTTTAATTACAACTGTAGGTTCCAGGTATTAAATCAGTCGCTTGTGAGCAGTTCTTTTTCAGTCTTCAGCAGAGCAGTGGTATATTTCTACTTTCCTTGTCATTGAATAAAATGTAATTGTTTTAGTTATTATGAATGATGAACAATTGTAAGAAAAAGTTTGATTTATAAGAATGAAATAAAAAGTTTTTTTTTTTTAGCCACGTTTTCACTGTGTAAGCTTTGCACTCTTCCCTCTGGGAAGTAATACCAACCGAACTCGGACTCCTGAGGTCCCAGATCGGGGTGTTACACAAAGTTTACACAGAAAAAATGTGGCAAAAAAAAACTTTTTATTTTATTCTCATAAGTCAATTCTTTCTTACAATTGTTCATCATTCATAACAAAAGAAAACAAATACATCTTATTCAATGACAAGGAAAGTAAACTATACCAAATGCTCTGCTGAAGAAGAAGAAGATGCTCACAAACTGACTGTTCTAATACCTGAAACCTACAATTATAATTAACAATAATGGGGGTGAGTCTACAACCCAGTAAAAAATAATTATAAGTAAATAAATAATTAACTTACAACTGTAGTGGGATCTAAGCCCCTAGTCTTAGTTTAGTTCTCGACACACCACACATGTTTATATATTTTAATTATCCTCATTCTCATAAGTCAACTCTTTCTTACAATTGTTCATCATTCATAACAAAAGAAAGCAAATACATCTTATTCAATGACAAGGAAAGTAAACTATACCAAATGCTCTGCTGAAGAAGAAGAAAATGCTTACAAACTGATTGTTCTAATACTTGAAACCTACAGTTGTAATTAACAATAATGGAAGTGAGTCTACAACCTAATAATAAATAATTATAAGTAAATAAATAATTAATTACAACTGTAGTGGGCTCTAAGCCCCTAGTCTTAGTTTAGTTTCGACACACCACACATGTTTATATATTTTAATTACCTCTATTATTTTCTCGAATACTCTCACACACAACTATCACTAGGTTGACTATACCGATAATAACCATCTATGAGCGTAGCAACTCCGTAGAACACCCCAATTTTACATGTTGGCCAGACAATGAACCACACACTCTTAATGGTCCCCGGACCACCAGGCACTGCAGTGAACCACCACAGAGACCCCACCGGTAGCTAGCCAGGAGGTTAAGCTCTTAATCTCGGTATGGTTCATGCTACATCCTAACCATGGTGATTATCAACCATCCATGATCTTCCTGAGTCCCCAAACTAGTGTGAGTAAAATTCTAAGTCATAACTAAGTTCACACATTGAACAATATTCTCAAATTCATAGTTCACTCGTTCTCTCACAAGTGGTGTCATGACTGATCACAATAATTCTCATTCTTAATCTCATGATGACCTTAGGACTCACACCTCTCTCGCTTAGCATGTAATGATGTAGTGTCTCTACATCGTTAAATTACCGGCGGCCCACTCTCCGTGGTGACTGCACTCTGGCTGCGAACCAGATAGCCCTTGCCATAGATCGCCACTTCCAGGATTTAAGGGGTCATGCATGCTAATCTCAAAATATCTATTCATATAACATGAATAGACTAATTGGGTCTCTAATCTAAATATAGTCTCATCACCATGCATGATATTAATGAATTATGTAGACATGCAATCACAATATGATTTCTTTCTATCATGCATGACATATCACAACTAACAAGCATATCACTATAACATGTGTATATAAATCAACTTATAATGTCAAGCATGAAAGTTTATGCATGTCATGGTCTCACCCTAAAACAATCATGCTAATCATTTATAACATTACATTAACAAGCAACGTGAAATATTTATTTACATCTAAGATTACTTATAATATCCCTTACCTCAAGTGTGAACACTGTACTTTCACCGAAAGTGAGTCTTAAGATGCTCTAACAGTAGGATCTGGTCATTAAAGTAACACATTTAAATTAATTCACAAAACCTCTTACCAAATTACCAAAATACTTGTCCCAAATTTACTTAAGAAACCTCAATTTCTTCATCATTAATTTGGTTGAATTTCATAGACCAATGAATTTTCCTTTTCAATACGAGTCCAACGCACCAAACTTCACTCAATTCTGAGTTCGGGGTGCAAAGTTATGTCCATTTTATTGAAATGGATCTTGGGTATCCAAATGGATATTCTGGTAAATTTCGGATTGCAGTATAACTCTAGAATTACCCAATCCAGATCATTCTGTGATCTGAATCACATATAATTCAACTTGATCCAGGACAGTCTGACTGGATCCAAACCTGTCTGTCTAGATCTAGAACATTCAGACTGGATCCAAACCTACCTGACTGGATCCGGGGTAGTCTGACTGGACCCAGACCTGTTTGACTGAATCCAGATCTGTTTGACTGGGTCTAGACACGAGACTGATCCAATTGGATCCAGAACATGTCTGGTTCGGTTCAGCTGGATCTGAACCAAGAACCCTGATCCAGTAAGACTGTACCGATTTAATCAGACCCGGTTTGGATCAAACCAGTTCGGCTCAAATCCGATTCGGTCTGAACCGGTTTCATCCAAACTGGTTTGGTCTGAACCGGTTCAACCCAAACTGGTTCACCCAAACCAACAATTTTTTTCCTTTTTTTTTCCGACTTGTCTCAGTTCGGTCTGGGTGTGACCCGGTTCGATCTGTGTCACACCCTGGCCGAACCAGCCTTTTTTTTTTGGCTCAGTCTGGGCGCGACCCAGACTGGTGGGCTCGGTCTGGGTCGCACCCAGACCGACCCGGTTCAGTCCGGGTCACCCCGGATTGACCCACCTCCCGTTAAAACCCTCACAGGGGGCAGAAAAAGGGTATCGCCCCCTTTCTGTCTCCCCTTCTTCTTATAGAGAGGGGCCGACCACCGGAGCCGACACAGTCCACTGTGCACAGCACAGTCACTGTGACTATGCACAGTACAACCTTTTTTTATATATATATTTTAAAAAAAATATATAAAAAAATTAATTTTTTTAGTTTTTTCACCCTACAAATAAATATTTTTGGACTCAATCAACGTTGACCTAGTCCAAAATAAGGATGAACTCATCCTCGACTCGTTGACCGAGTTCGACTCGGCGTTGATCGAATTTAGGCCGTGTTTGAAGCCGCACTCATGTCGGGGCGTGTTGACTCGGGTGCGGCGCCTCCTTAGCCGAGTCCGTGTGACTTAGATTTTAACATTTTACTAATGGGGACCGGGGCCGGGGAGGGGAGCATAAGTCCATCCCCACGCGGGTTTTGATTTTAACCTCTATCTCCGCTCCATCCCTGTTTCATGTCCTTTGTCCCCTTTTCCAATGAAATGTGGTGGGGCGGGATGGGATGGGCCAGTTTTTCCAGATCCACTGCCATCCCTATACATGAGATTGTGGATTCTTATATAAAAAATCAGCTGTTTGTCTTAAGTTTGATCTTTCCAAGTCTTATGATAGGGTAGATTGATATTGTTTGAAGCATGATGTTCTGTTTTTGGGTTTTAATCCTCGATAGGTGCAACTGATAATGATTGGTGTTATTATTGCTTCTTTCTTGGTGTTGGTTAATGGGTCTCCTGGAAAAGAGTTTAGTGGTTCTCTGGATATTTGGTAGGGTGACCTTATTTCACCCTGTTTGTTTCTTGTTGCGATGGAGTGCCTACTTCAGGCGGCTATGGATGATGGTGAGGCCTTTCTTCCTTGCTTTCCCAGAGCAACTTTCCTATCTGTTGATGATACATGGCTCATTTGTGTAGTCACTAGTAATTCAGTCATAGTGATTAAGCGGATTCTGCAGGAATTTGAATCTCATTCTAGTATGAAACTTAATTCCCAAAAATCTTTGTTTATCCTTATTGGTATTGATGAAGCTAGGTGCAGAGCTATTGAGGATATTCTTAGATGACAAAGAGGAGCTTTTCCATGGGAAGCTTCTTAGCAATCATTATTTTTAGTTGAATGAACCGGTAGGGGTCTGCCTAACCCCAGCATGCCTTAAAAAAATAAATAAATATCTGAATTTATAAATGCTGATAAAAAGAGAGAGAAATTTGAATCTAGTAAAATAAAAAAAAATGGATGAAAGCACAAGTTAACAATTCCTAAGGTCCCTTTTAAGAGCTTCTGATCAGATTTGAAATTTAAGCATTTGGGACAGGATCTCCCTTGTCTATCATCAAATCTTTGTTTCTTTTCATTATACCCTTTATATCAGGGATTCCAGATCCTTGATTTGAAATCCCTTGTTTGAATGGCATGGGATCTTGACATAGGACCCATACCACGTTAGTATGCCTTATGCCAGACCCAAGTCAAGACGGGATCCTGCTTTAGGGTGCGTCTGCTTATCACGGAAGAAGGTGCTATGGCAGCGGCACTTTCGCAGAAAACAAATCGGACCCCCCCTGGAACTGAATCCATGGAAAGGGGGGCAGCATGTAAAATGGGCCATGTTTGTGTAGCATTGAGGATCCCGCGGAAATGGCACGGGTGCCTATGCATTTCCACGGAAACCACCCTTTTCCGTGACATGCAAACGGGCCCATAGAACTTACAAGAAAGTAACAAACACGCCCTTGAGGGCAGTTTGATTGCCTGGATAAAGTGATCGTAATGGATATACTTGTCCCACGAATTTTCCAAATCTTCTAAACCGCCTAATGAAATTATATCTTAGAAACAGTGTGTTATTTTAGACAAGTCTATTCATCAAACATTTTTCTTTTGTAGATATATTTGTCTATAGAATGACATGTAAAACTGATAAATTGTTCTTGCAAAAGAGTTACTAATCCAATCAGATGACCATTGAGGGGTGTTTGGTTCAACCCAGAACATGTGAAAAGCAATTTTTTGTACCAAAGTGAGCCTCTTTTCCACAGGGATTGAAATTCCCTATGAGAAAGACAGGTGATACGTAAAGTGATTGGGTGGTCGTATCCTCAACCCGGAGTTTTACCATGCATGGATGTGTGCCCGTTACATGTCACAGTTCTTGGTCAAAGCTTTACTTCATCATAAAAAAAAAATGTAAAGTAGGGGTGTCAACGGGTCAGATTTACCCAGACCAAATCCTATAGGGTCCAGGTATGGTGATAAATAAGAATACTCAATTAAGGATAGAGTCTATACCCAAAGGTCCAATTAATACATGGATCCAGGTATAGTTTGTGAAATTTTATACCAGACCTAGGCCGGACCCGAGTTCCGATTAAGACCTGCAATTTTTCATTGTAAAAAACATAAAAAAATATTATTGTTTTGCCAAGTATGAGCCGGGTCCGGTTCATGTAGTTCTTATCAGATCTGGGTATGGTTTCTCTTATAACGAACCCGATTAGATCCGAGTCTATACCCGATACCATACCCAAAAATCGGGTCCAAGTCTGGTTTCACCTGAGTCCTAACCAAAACCCCAGCCGTTGACACCCCTAATGTAAAGTGATTGGGGAAGGATTTACTCTTTAATCATCCTTTGAAGCCTATGGTTGCCTCATCTACTTACCTCATAGATTTTTCCATCATTTAAGCCTTGCAGCAGGAGAAGCTTACTCAAGGTATCGAACTCTTGATGTCATTCAGCTTGAACGTGTTAACTCAAACTACCTAGTGGGGGTGTGTGGAGGCCATGTTGGCAGATAGTTTCCTTTAGATTTAGAAATAGAGCGTTAACCTTTTTATTGCCTATTGGTATGCTATTCCATTTCAAGTAAAAGCATTCTCCACAATCCAACATTTCATGCCTCTACAACGGAGTACGGATCCCATCATTTGACATGGGATGGGTTGTGTTCTACGCTCAATCCAAGCAGTCCAACCAACAGCTAGGATTGGTCCACATTCTCACTTGGATGTTGACTGATCCTAGCCATCCAGATGCATCAATTGAACGGCTAGGATCAACATAGCATCATTTTTATCCTATGTCAAAGGATGGGATCCTTTTTGTCGCTAAGAGCCCCAACCTTCCCCTGCCTCTGTCTGCAGATCAATGCTGCGAATGGGGAGTTGAAGCCAAAGTTTTTCAGTCCAGAAGCTGGCTACAGAAACTCAAGCAACCTTTCAGGTGTTTTTTACTGAACATCACTGGCTACATATGTTTTCACAATAAAATCAATTTCCCAGGTCTATGTTGTTGGTTGTGATTAGTTTTTTCTGGTACTTCAGAGATCACAGCAAATTGGTTACTCTACCAGGTTAACTTATTTCTTCCCAGTTGTATTATCTCGTTTCCTGGATTATTACATAATTATACTGGAAATAGGCTGGTAAACGAGACAAAGAAACCGAACAGAGGGTGTTCATTTGGCGAGCAAAGCCAAGCTCGAGCACATTGAAAGCCCAATTACAAAGAGATGAGCTCAAGCTGATCAATTTTGAAAAGAACAAAATTTGGATTATAAACCTACTATTGGGAGCTCAAACTGGGACAAAACAAATTGTTTTCTGCATTTTGTGTACCTTTTGTTGGCTACTAAAAGAATATCAGTGCACTGACTTGTCTATAGTGGAGTCTTCGACGATCATGACAAAGAATACAATATTAATTTGTTTAATTTTCTTCTGCTGAAATATAAATGAACCAATCATGTATCCCACTTACAAATCCAATCTAATCAAATCTTGGACATAAAAATTGTCTACATGATTCAACTTGGATTGAATCTCTCTCTCTAGGCCATCTCTGCTATAACATTCTTCATGGTGTCATCATCCCCTCTCTCTAGGCCATCTCTGCTATGTCATTCTTCTTGGTGTCATCACCCGAGCAGCTATCAAAAGCCATGTCAAGAAAATAGAGCAAGAATACCAAGACAATACAGGATAAGAACATAGGAATGGGACCAAACACCCAAAGGAAGAGAGGGAATGAGAAATAGAATGCACGCAATCCCAAAGACCAGAAGTAACTCCCACGATTTATAGCCCTTCCCACATATTCTGAAGTGAGAACTGGAGAATAGTTCTTGAGAGGCACATTGATCAGAACTCCAGCATGGCTATAATACCGGATAGACTGCACGTTCATCAGGAATGCAGTCAAGAAACAGAGTAGGATGGAGAAGAACTTGATTGATAGTGCCAATCTGCCAGTGTTCCCGTACACTAACACAGTTGCCGCACCATTGCCGGCCAATAGACCGGTCGCACTACTCGTCATCAAGACGGCGATCAGCGAGCTCAGCATGATTGCTGTTGATGCTATAAGGGTCGACGCCATTATGTTGTTACGCAGAGTTTGCACTGCAAGTATGCCATTTTTTCCAGGGTCCTGCAGCAAAAAGCAATTAAATCACCAGACTCATAGTGATACTTTGTGTAACACCCCGGTCAATCATTTAATTCAAATGGTTCAAACAGATTTTGGTTGCTGAGTTATTGTCTTAAACTGCATTACTATGCCCACCCAACTAACCAAAAGCAAAATTAGAATCCAATTGTAGAAAATCAAATCAATCCTCAAACTGTAGATCACTTGGAGAGGTTCAAATCATTAGGATTTGAGAGTCTCACAAATGGATTTTTGGGTCCAATCGAGCATCCTTTAACTAACCGGATTTTAGAATATATTTTTATTTGATTTCAATGATGCTATTCCAAGTATATGAGCAAATATTTCCCCTTTTCTGTATGAGCTATCAGATCAAGTTTGTTTTCCCTTGTCCCCTGCTTTTAAATGAAAAGGCCTAATTCATCCTTAAGAAGTCACTTCGATCAGTTAAAAATCCATGGAGATCAGATGGGACATGATATAGTAGTAGTAGTCGAAACATATGATGCTGATGGCCTATGTTGATGATGTTGGTAGTATATGTTGATGGTAGCAGCTGCTTGGCTGTGATGTTGAAATACTGGACATGATGTTCATACTGGAGATGGTAAGAGACTGAGTAACTGAATGGTGATTGTC
The DNA here is from genome assembly GCF_984573655.1 of Nuphar pumila. Lineage (NCBI taxonomy): Eukaryota > Viridiplantae > Streptophyta > Magnoliopsida > Nymphaeales > Nymphaeaceae > Nuphar > Nuphar pumila. Next base: position 88,748,374 of record NC_143258.1, on the reverse strand, counting down.
TAACCTATGACAGCATCGTCCATGTATTGGTGACATTTTTTAATTTTGAAACAGTCACCCTGTGGCTAATTCGGATTAATTGTGAGGGATACTTTTCAAGATTGGATGTTGAAATATTGGCTACACTGGTGAGCTCCAATCCCCTAGTTGGAATTCACAAGGTCATATTGATCAAATCTGATCTCATAGATGTGCTCAGAAAGTTCAATTTAATAGAGATCGGCCCTTAGATCGTGTTCTTTTTTGAGGTAAAAACACTGTTTTTGAATTGTGAAATTTTGGTATATTGTAGGCCTTTGATTTTTTTTCAACCACGAAAAGCTTACATACAATCTGGAAAATGATGATCCAAGGGCCAGTCGCTACTTAACAAGTATACAGATCACATCTAGAGGGTCTAATCTAAAAAGCATGAAAAAGTCTGCCTTTCACTAGGGGGGTTTGAAACCCATGAGAGTAGCCAATATTTTCTCCTTCATAAGTGTCCCTCTCAACGAATCAACAAATGCAAAGACAATGCATGCAGACCCAACTAAAGTGACATGTTTTCCTAGCAAATAGAACAGGCACAGCATATTCCTGGCTAAGGTCACCACCTAGCCAAAGTTTGCACTGTGCATGCATGTTTAAATAAGCAACACTAATGCTTCACACCACATAGGCTGGGGAACAATTTCCAGACGAATTTAATCAATCAACATGGGTTTGGTTAGACTCTATTCAAAAAAAGAAAAATGGTTTGGATAGACATAGGCCTTAGATCTTCCTGCACACTCAACTTTCAAAAGTAAACATGTTAGAGGGTAACATTAGGTTTTTCATCTGTCCCATTCAATCTGAGGTTCAACCCCCACGTGGAAACACCTCCCAGCTTGGCTATAAATAAAACATGGATGATTTAGTTAAACCCCATGTGTATTTAGAGCATTTCTGCAATCCAAATTTAAAAGGAAACAAATGGATTTTGTTGGGTGTCCATTTTATCAATTGATCATCACCAACAGACCCTGTCCCAAACATATATGGGGCTTGATCTTGCTGGTTCTCCATCCATTCCATCTAGGTTTACCATATCAATATTTAAATAGACTTTTTAATTAAAAAAATATAACACCATGAGTTTTTTACGTTGCTGCTAACTTTTCCACAAAACCAAGTTGGCTTCATCAGAAAACCCAAGAAAGGACAAAGTACCTTTGGGAGATTAAAACATGCACAACAAAAACTGCTTTGAGGAAATCAAATAGTACCAGGATTTTAAGGGCATTTTTTTTTTCATGCAGTCCTGACTTCCATCATCTATGCCATTCCCATTCTCTACATATCCATCAAAACCCAAAACCATCCTACCAATCTGAGAGAGAGAGAGAGAGAGAGAGAGAGAGAGAGAGAGAGAGAGAGAGAGAGAGACTTACATCCATCATGGTCCTCACCCAGAGCTGCCTATTGATCGCATTGATGCCAATGACCGTGGTCTTGGGGTACCTCATGACTCGATAGAGGAGCCAAAGGTGATAGGAGGCCATTAGACCCAACCCCAATGGCACAAGAACCCAATCCAACCCTTCTTTATTGATCATGATCTCTCTCTCTCTCTCTCTCTGTGACATGAAAACACAGCAAGGGACGCAAGAAATTTATAGGAGAGGCTCTGGCTTCTTGCTTTTTGTAACGATGAGAATGAAACAAATTGGAGTCTTACGTGGAAGCGCGTTTTTTTGACACGTGTTACCTTTTAACATAAGTGACCCATTTCCTATTTCTGCGTTTGCTTGCGGGAAGGTTGTTAAAAAGCTGCCCTGATTCAGGGGCTTCAAGGTTGAGCCTTGGAGTCTTGGACCATTCTGTTGTTACAAAGTCTTTTGATCATTTGCTTGGGTTAAGGAGATTAAGCTTGGCCTATGCAAGGTTCTGCTTCTTGGTTAGGGGTGATTGTGCTTTGTCACGTGATAATGGGACTATCACGTACACAGTTCGAAACCCAGAGTACGTCTTTCATACTATTAAGATCAAAGCTGAGCGAGCACCAACTTGGGCTCTGCTTGGTTGGTAGGAGCTGTCAGTGCAAGTCTCCTTGTGGTGGGACGTTGCAGGTTCAAACCCCAGTAGTACGTTGAATAATAGCTGGTGGGGGTCTGCCTAACCCAGCTTGCCTTTAAAAAAAAAAAGAGTCAAAGCTGAGCGTGCTTCCCAGTGGACAGAGCAAGAGGACTCTAAGGTATTTTACTAACCGAAAGTTTGCCAATACGCGGTTGGGGATGGATGGTTTTTCTTCAGCCTAGTAAGAAAAAAAAAATTGTACCACCCACCTGGACACATCAGGTGACATTTGTCCAGAACCTGTGAGTCGCACCTCACAGCTTCCGTCGCTCTCTCTTAATTATCAAGAAGCGGAAACCAACAGATCCCCGACTGGCAAGTTGGTTCTCCACGTATCAAACGCGGGACTGCACCGGGCAGGGACGGGTCAGTCCCGGCTCGGGTGCATCCCGCTATTCAAACACGGGCCACTCTTTATATCATGTATATTAAGATTTTGTGAGGGCACTTAGTGGAGTTCCATGATGTCTGGATTTCACATGCACATAATTCACAGCCTTTTGGGTACGCTTTTTTCTGATAGGCAAGCTGAGTTTAGGCAGACCCCAACAGTTATACAACCGTACCATTGGGTTTTGAACCTGCAACGTCCCCCAATTCAAGGTGACGTTCACTAACTAGTCCTACTAAACAGGTGGAGCCCCGTTGGGTACGCTGCTGTCAAGGACTATTGAGACTGATTGACAAATTTTTTTTTTCTACCCAAGTTATTTTTTTGGTTGGGCTAAACCATTTATATATTTCCTCAACCGGGAGTTTTACCTTGCCAAGACATTGTGATAAGTAATCAATCCCCAAAACAAGTGGCTTCCTAGATTCCAAACGCATGGTGTTGAAGCAAGATAATCCTGTACGGATCAGAGTCTTTGACAGTTATGGTTAGGTTAAGTTAGGAAGAGAATTTCAGTGGTTGGAGATACCACTTTGATTGCTCACATCTTCATTTAGATTGTTAAAAGTATTCCCATTTAGTGCAGTGCAAAATTGCTAGGGCTTTCTCCCAACCCCCAGCTTCATTATCAAGAAAGGTTAAAAGGAAGCCCCTATGGTCACATCTTGTGAGACCTTTCGATTAAGAGACTTTCCCAACTTCCATTTACAATAAAAAGATAAAAGCTTCATGTAAACCATCAATAACAAAATTCTCTTATAAGCCTTAGCAGTTATGATAACCTATAAGATCCTATTATAGTTTCCAAGAGAAAAACAGAGACGAAGTTTAAGTTACAAAACTTTCTATTTGCAATTTGGTAGTGAGTAGTGATGCATCACACTTGTCAAACCCTGTATAAGATTATTCTCCCAAAAAAAACAAAAATAATTTAAGCACTTTTTTTTGGGGTAGCCTGAGATTCTCATATATGAAATTGGGTGTACTGCTTGAAAAATGTGGGTCCCACCATCAGAACCCCTTGCCCCGGGTAGGTCTGGGCACGTTCAGACTGGGCTTGTTTACGAGTGGACCGAGCTCGTGACTCGGCATGTACTCGTGTTTGGCCGAACCGAGCTCAGCTTGTCCTTGAAAGAGACGAGCTGAACATGAGCTGACATATGCAAAAATAAAAATAAAAATTATGTTATTTATTATACATGAAATATATATATATATATATATATATAGAATTTTATATGTTACACTTAAAATACATATATTTTATATACAAATAAAATATATTAAAAAATAAAAACACACTATTTTGAAGATATCACGGGAAGCTGCCATTTGAAACTTTGAGGCAATGTCTCGTGACATTTTCACGGGACTGAGTCTAAGTATTCAAATACTTAGAAAAGGGGAAATGCTCGTTACTAGAGAATCCGGAAACAGGGGAACACCACACAAGTTGCTACAAATTGGGATGAGGTGTTTGAGGCTATCAACCCCGATCGCTTAATGAACCCATCAGGTAATATGGAAAGCCGTAATATTCAATTCTGACGGAATATCTCTATTGATCGAGGGTTCCCAAGTGAGATGTGCGGTGTGGATTGGATATAACTGATGATCAAAGTTATGTTTGATATGACCTGATATAATCTCCCAGTTTGAGAGCATCGTCGCGGCATCACGTTTTGACAAATGAGGGTATCACCATTCTGACGGGATTTGTTATCATGAGGATGATCACCCTGTCACTTGATTTCGTTTCAATTGGGAATGCTAATGAATTGGATTTTAATCGATATCTGACCTAATTTGATTCCATTTAATAGTCTTTGGCAAGCCAAAACCATATCTGATTATAATTAGGGATGGCAGTCGACCAAGGCGGGTGCGGGGACAAGGTCTTCACCCTCACCGCGTCTCAAAATCCTGCCCTCCATCCTCACAGAGGTTTTGATTTTAGCCTCCATCCCCGCCTTCATTCTCATATCATGTCCTCAATTTCTGGTTCAAACAGAGCGAAGCGTGGTGGGGCCTCGTTTCACATCGATCCATTGTCATCCCTAAAGAAGGATTGGGGATGAGGTAGGGTAGGGCAAGGCGGGGATTGGGACGGGCATGGGGTGGGGCGGAGAAAAGCGTAAGGCCATCCCCGCCTCCATCCCTGCACTGGTTTTGATTTTAACCTCCATCCCCGCCTTTATCCTCGTTTCATGTTCTCCATCTCCAGTTCAAACGGGGTGGGGCCCGTTTTCTTCCAGTCCACTGCCATCGCTATAATCCAATGCCTATATGGTTTTGATTTTTTTTTACTGAATTGGACAAATATCCAAAGGTATCTGAATAGGTTTACATTTAAAAAGGCTGATCATTTAAAAAGGCTGATTTGGTTTGAGCTTTTCACCATCTCAGCCTAAATCCTTATTCAAATCCATTTAGCCAACATCCAATTAGTTGAATATGGTATTAGCCCTATCCAATCCAAATCACAACAGCTTAAGTTCCTAGTTTCAGTTTCAGTTCTGACAATTCACTCTGTCAATTGATCAAACAATGCCAAGGGATCAGGTGCAATGTAATTAGACAAAAAAAAAGGGTTGGGATAAGGTGATATTCAAAATCAAGCTAGTGGTGCTTTTCAATATCTACCACACATCTTGTACTATGGGCATGTCCGTACCACAAAAACCCTTGGTGATACTAAAATGCCCTTGAGAAAGCCTAAAAGACTCTCCATGGTAGTGCTCTGTGTCACCATTAGGGATGGCAATGGATCGGGGCAGAGGCGGGGGACTAGGTCTCCACCCCCACCCCATCTCAAAATCCGAACCTCCACCCCCGCCTCCATCCCCTGTCCAAACGGGGGCGAGGCGGGGCCCCGTTCTCCTGGGCCTATTGTCATCTCTTAGAAGGATTAGGGATGGAGCAGGAAGGGGCGGGGCGAGGGGCAAGGCAGGGATCGGGACGGGGACATGGCAGGGTGGGGGAAAGCGTCAGTCCATCCCTGCCTCCATCCCCGCACGGGGATGGATTTTAACCTTCATCCCCGTTTCATCCCCGGTCCAAATGGGGCAAGGCGGGGCGGGGCTCCGCTTTCCCCCGGTCCACTGCCATCCCTAGCCACCATAATGGACAGAGGATATTGAAAAATCACCATTGGTGGTGATTCTCAATATCACCTGATCTCAACCCAAAAAAGGGTGCTGCCACATCCCCTTACATGACACCTGTCCATTTCAAACAGTGGGCCCCACAAAAATTTATTGATTCTTGAGTTGAACCCAACAAGTTACATTCAAAGAAACACGACCGCACAATTTTTTTTTTTTTTTTGATTTTTCATGAAATCACATTCCAAGCTCTAAAGCATTGGAGTTCTGATCGGGTGCAATTACATGGCACAAAAATTTGTCATTGATCGCCCTCTATCAGGCTTTGGGCCCCTGATAAATATTTGTGCAATCATATTGCACCTGATCTTTTCACAAAGCATTGGAGCCTGTGGAATGCATCTGAGTAGTGAGCGATAAGCATAGCAAAAAGCCTTATATATGTTGAAGCATGTGTGGGCACATTGCACTTCATCTGCCTAAAGTTTGGCAAGCTAGCAAATTATGATAAGGTATCATCTTAAGTCAATATTCAATTGAAGCTCGATAAGGAGCTTTAGATAATTTGGAGGATGCAGACTTACATTTTAAGCAAAAAGTGTGCATCTATCTACCACAACAACGTACTGTCCTGAGAGAGAGAGAGAGATTTATTGGCAAATAATAGTGAAGAGAAGATTAATGACCCACCAACTTTTTAAACGTGTCACGAGGCTCATCCCATCTAGGGGTGGCAAAACCTGACCCTACCCGCCAACCCGCCTCTTAGGCGGGTTCGGGTTGGGCTTAAGCCAACCCGTTTAATAAACGGGTCGACCCGCCTAACCCGTTTATTAAACGGGTCGGGTTCGGGTTGGGGGTATGCCAACCCGCCAACCCGGCAGACCCGTTTAATAAACGGGTTAGTCGGGCAGGTCAACCCGTCAACCCGACCCGCCAACCCGCCAACCTGTCTGCCAACCTGACCCGCCAACCCGTCAACCCGACCCGCCAACCCGTCGACCCGACCCGTCAACCCGTCAAACCGACCCACCAACCTGACCCGTGAACCTGAGAACCCGTTTACCCGACCCAACCCATTTATTAAATGGGTTGGCGGGTCGTGTCGGGTTACCCGTTTATTAAACGGGTCGGCTTCGTGTTTGCCACAGCCGACCCGTTTAATAAACAGGTCGGGTTCGGGTTGAGGTATGCTGACCCGCCAACCCGTCGGGTCGACCCGCCAACCCTAATCCCATCCCACTATGAACTCTTAACTAGGCAGCTGCAAACCTACCGAGATGCATCGTGAAGTGGAAAGTTAGCCTATCAATGATGATTTCTTTTTTTTTTGGAATATTATTATTATTTTTTTGGAGAATATTTTGTCAATGATGATTTCACTATCCTAAAAGTGATAGTGGTATACAAAAATGACATGAAATGATGCAGCTGTGGTAGTAAAGAAACAGATGGGCAACAAAGGCAAAGGTGGAGATTACAAGGTCAAATGGAGGCTCAACTAAGCCGTAGACATGAACTTTTCTCAAAAATGGTTTGTGGTTCACAATGGAAGCAGCCTTTTTCACTTTAGTTATTGGAAGCACAATAAGTACCACAAAGTTGGTACTATTTTTCTAGTACCAATTCATGTTGTTTAGCTCATATGGTGCAACTTAATTTGGTATGATAGATTACTTTGAGCTCATTGCAACATTTCTTTTTATTTTTTATTTTAGTTTTATATTTTATTTTTTGTTGATGACGAAGGAAAACCCTCATCAAGAACTGGGTCAATTAATGGGCCTGCTTCCCTGCAAGGTAAGGTAAAACTCTGGGTTGAGGAAAAATACAAAGCCTTTGGTATCGCAATTGCGATAAAAAATTGTAGTACCCATACGCCAGTGGGATTTGATATTGGGATTTCAGTTTGACATAGGACCCAATGCGGTGGTAGCTCATTGCAGCAGTTAAAAAGCTAAGCCCTACTCTTTTCATAAATATCATAGCATATTGCTAGAGACGTATAGAAATAAGATTCATGACAATCTAACAATCATAAAATAAAGAAGCTTGTTAATTTACAGCCCAAATAGAAAAAGCCACATATATATATATATATATATATATATATATATATATATATATATATATATATATATATATATATATATATAGAGAGAGAGAGAGAGAGAGAGAGAGAGAGAGAGAGTCGAAACATGCTAAGATGGGTTATTTGGAATTTTTGGAACTTTTTTTGGCGATTCTGACACTATAGAAATCAGACAGTCAAATCATGTTTTACTGATGTAAAAATGATATTTGAAGCTTAAAAAATTTATGAAGATTTTGAGCTGTGATTTTTCAAACCTCAAAAAGAAAACTATCCATGTGTTGGAATCGAATGCTCCAATAGCCAATCCTTATAAAATCATGTGTGTAGATCATATCTTTATGGTTAAAATTTAAAAAATAAATTGAAAAAACTCAAAAAATTCATTTAGCATGCTTTCATTTCTCTCTCTCTCTCCACACACATATAGGGTATTACGTCCATGCTAAATAAAACATGATAATGGAGTTTTTAAGCTTTTTTTTGTTTTATTTTTAAATTCTGACAGTTCAAATGTGATCTATTACTTGAATTTATAGGGAACAACTCTTACTCTTGAAGTGTTTGATTTCGACACATGGGTGAGTTTTTATAAGGTTAAAAAAACAACAGTATAAAATCTTTATAAAATTTTTAGGCTCCAAATATCATTTTTCATTGAAAATACATGATCCAGGAGTGAATTCCTAGTAAATTGACCATGTCCAACACATTTATGCGGTCAAAATAGTGAAAAAACAACAAAAAGCTAAAAACCCCATTTATAGCATGGATGTCTTACTTTATATATATATATATATATATATATATATATATATATATATATATATATATATATATATATATATATATAGATAGAGAGAGAGAGAGAGAGAGAGACGTAATAGCGCATTCTAGGCCCCATGGTGAGCATGTTACTTGTAATTTTGTTATTATGAAGATGAACCACTTTTAGGTTCATCTTTTTAAAAGAATAATGCAAGATCGCATATGGGTGACTTGAAATAATGTTTTTCGAATTTGTCAGCTTTGAGCGGCGCAAGCGCCCAAGTAATGCCTTTATGGGATTATTTTTTATACACCCGTCAAGTATACTGGATGCTTAATGTAGGCCTTGAAAACACTATTTTCATGTATTGACAAAATATGGTTGGCCCAAAATGTCTAATTGAGGGTAGAGTTATCAAAAATATCTTTTTGTAAGTGGTGTTAGGGTTTCACGATGCTATTTGCAATGCAGTATTTTTGGCAACACTGCTGCTCGTAAACAGCACAGATCATGAGTACTTTGGGAAACTGCAAAACACCTTCTATTCAAGGCTCCCAAATAGAGTCTAGGCAGACTTGGCACTGGTACAGGTTCAAAATGTTTTGTCATCAAGTTGAAGAGTAGATACCAACTGGGTCTCTGGCTGTTTGGTAGGAGCAGTTTGTGCAAGTCACCATGTGATGGTATGTTACAATTTGGAAGCCCATTGGTATGAGTGGTTGAATAACTTTCTAATTGTATAGCCTCCAGTACGGCTTGTCTACTGAAAAGATAAGGGGCCTTAATCCACCAGCTTGATCAACAAAAAGAAGAAAGTTGAAGAGCAGATCAGGTCATATTGCATAATCTAACAGTTATATTCAATCTCCACTTCACATCTCACTTGGCAAGTGCAAGAGAAAGATCCAAGCATTTGGAAGCAAAATGCTTGCATGGGAATGAATTCTTTTGTTGCAGTACACAGATAGAATATACCAACAAAGTAAAGATAACATTTTTCTTTTCCATGAGAATTGCTTAGATAAACATGAGGTCTCAAATCATTATGTTAGTATCAATGACAAAACTTTTAGGTACATTTTTCATTATTTTGAGAGAACACATCACCCCCACTTGCCTTGAACAATACATAGCATGTTCTTTGTACGGAGTGCCACTTGCCTTAAATAAAAAAAAAACACGTAATACAGTTCTGGTTGTTAAGATCTAGTTTTGTAATATCTAAGTCACCATTTTGAAGAGGACCAAAACAGCACAGAACCTTTTTCTCCCACCCGGCTTTAGTCAGCGTCAGAGACATGACCAGCAAGATATCACTAAGAAGAATTTGTACATGGACCAACAAAGGATACTTCATGATTGCCACTTACCAAGATGCTTGTCACAGAAAATTCCACCAACAAAAGATAGTTCCTCATTGTCTCCTATCAAGCTTGTACAGATAATCCTTAGGTAAATGTTTAATTCATAGTTTTGCAAGAGTTTTTAATTGGCTATATATATATATATATATATATATATATATATATATATATATATATATATATATATATATATAAAGCAAGCTGGGGTTAGGCAGTCTCTCTATTCATTAATCAACTTGTAAAAAGTATTTTGTATACAAAATTCACCCTTCTGTTAGTGAGTTTCATTTGAGAGGATGATCTCTGTGGCCATGTTTCACGGAGGGTCTCACCGGTTGAAGAGAGAAGTGGGCTCACTCTCTCACTAATGAGTGAAACCCCCAAGGTTGAGGGCCTTATCTAGAATAAAGATCTTCATTTTAGATAAGCTTAAGGTGAAACGACATAACATATTCATGCTGAGTTACCGGCTTCCCAAAGGGGAGTAAACAACCCAGCAGATAGCTCTCTCTGCTATAAATAGGAGAGATGACTCACTCACCAGGATCACACATTTGACGTGAGCAAACTCTCCTTGAAGAAGTTTGTAAAGTCAATTCCTCCATCTCGATCCTTCAGTGGTATAAGAGCCAGGTTGCTGCATACAAAGGCTCCTCCACAATTCCATCTTCATTGCTTGTCACCACTCAGGAGCCATCGACAATCAACCTCAGTTCAAGGGAGCACAACGACAAAAAAAAGTCAAGCTTTATTTTTAGATTCAAAAGAAGAGGTTGTCAGATTTTGGCGACCTCTACTTTTGTTAATATTATCAAGCAGACCTGGGTCTGTTGGTGAAAGTCCCCAGTTGCAAACGTCCTCTACAACGGGGAGGAGTTTTCTTTTTGGGTTGCCAGTAATCGGCGAATCCTTATATTTTTTTAAGGGTTTATTGTTTTCTTTCACAGCTTAGAGGGTCGCCAGTAACAAGCGACCTCCTGTATCAGGTAATCTGAAATCAAATAAAAAAACAAAGGGATAATAATTTTTTTTTCGGTGAGTGTTTAAGGTATCACATTTTTTTTCGGCCACCCATCCGGCATAATGAACCAGATGGTTTATAGAAAAAAGTGAAATCGAACCGGATGAGGAACACTTTTTCTTTAATAAATAAATCATTATGTTAGTATCAATGACAAAACTTTTAGGTACATTTTTTATTATTGTGAGAGAACACATCACCCCCACTTGCCTTGAACAATACATAGCATGTTCTTTGTACGGAGTGCGACTTGGGTTGTTAAGATCTAGTTTTGTAATATCTAAGTCACCACTTTGAAGAGGACCAAAACAGCATAGAACCTTTTTCTCCCACCCGGCTTTAGTCAGCGTCAGAGACATGACCAGCAAGATATCACTAAGAAGGATTTCTACATGGACCAACAAAGGATACTTCATGATTGCCACTTACCGAGATGCTTGTCACAGAAGATTCCACCAACAAAAGATAGTTCCTCAATTGTCTCCTATCAAGCTCGTACAGATAATCCTTAGGTAAATGTTTAATTCATAGTTTTGCAAGAGTTTTTAATTGGGTTTATATATCTATATATATATATATATTCCCTCATTAATCAACTTGTAAAAAGTATTTGGTATACAAAATTCATCCTTCTGTTAGTGAGTTTCATTCGAGATGATGATCTCTGTGGCCATGTTTCACGGAGGGTCTCACCCGTTGAAGAGAGAGGTGGGCCCACTCTCTCCCTAATGGGTGAAACCTCCAAGATTGAGGGCCTTATCTAGAATAAAGATCTTCATTCTAGATAAGCTTAAGGTGAAACAACATAACCGATTCATGCTGAGTTACCGGCTACCCAAGGGGGAGTAAACAACCCAACAAATAACTCTCTCTTCTATAAATAGGAGAGATGACTCACTCACCAGGATCACACATTTGAAGTGAGCAAACTCTCCTTGAAGAAGGTTCTTAAGTCAATTCCTCCATCTCGATCCTTCAGTGGTATAAGAGCCAGGTTGTTGCATACAAAGGCTCCTCCACAATTCCATCTTCATTGCTTGTCACCACTCAGGAGCCATCGACAATCAACCTCAGTTCAAGGGAGCACAACGACAAAATAAGTCAAGCTTTATTTTTAGATTCAAAAGAAGAGGCTGTCGAATTCTAGCGACCTCTGCTTTTGTTAATATTATCAAGCGAACACAGACCCAGTACTGGGTCTGTTGGTGAAAGCCCCCAGTTGCAAACGTCCTCTACAATGGGAAGGAATTTCCATTTTGGGTCGCCAATAATCGACGAACCCTTATATTTTTTTAAGGGTTTGTTGTTTTCTTCCACATCTTAGAGGGTCGCCAGCAACAAGCGACCTCCTGTATTAGGCAATCTGAAATCAAATAAAAAAAAAAGGGATAATAAATTTTTTTTCAATGAGTGTTTAAGGCATCACATTTTTTTTTCGGCCACCCATCCGGTATAATAAACCAGATGGTTTATAGCAAAAAGCGAAATCGAACCAGATGAGGAACACTTATTCTTTAATAAATAAATAAATAAAAAAAGGGAAGGGGAGGAGTGGAAGAAATCTATTTTTTTGCCCAAGTGAAAGATTTTTTTTTTTATTTTGCCCGGGTGGAAGATTTTTTTTTTTGCCCGGGGATCCATCCGGTTAAGTGATTAAACTGGATGATTTATCGCATAAAGGAGCACACAAGTTTTTTTTAACAAAAGAGAGATTTTTTATTTTACACCAAGCGACCTCCATATGAGAAACGGAACACCTCATCCCTTTCAGCAAGAAAAAGTATCAAACTAAAGAAAGGGGGAGGGAGAAAGGATTACCTTCTTTTTTTTCTTTCATCAGAAAAGGTCTACCTTCTACAGACGTCGATCCCTGCATGTCGGTCTGCATATTTTTTTCTTCATCATCGAGCACCCTAAAAAAAATACAGGATTCTTGTTATTGCTCGTCTCTCTATAGTGGAATATTGTAGGTTTTAACCCCACATCGATGGTTGCCTGCCTAAACCCAGCAAGATCAAACCACAAAAAGAAAAAAAAAAACAAAAGAAGAAGAACGAAAAATCATAGGTAGAAAACAAAAAGGAAAATCAACAAGGGGCTAATCATCATATTTTTTCTTTTCTCTTTTCATCGCATTTTTTTCCAGCTATTAGACCGGATCTAGCACACCTATTTCTTCTAAAAACTTTCAACATCCATCAACACTCCTTTTACTGACTGAAAACAACAACAAAATAAAACAAACAAAACACAGGCGAGCACCGACTGCTTCTGCCATTTTTTTGGCGAACACAGGCAAAGCACAAACTGGCTCTGCATCCACATTTTTTTGCGAAAACAGACAAAAGAATACAACATAACACATGAGAATACAAGCGAACACAAGCAGAGCACCAACCACTTCTATTTTGTTTTCGGCAAACGAAAAAGAACATATCGACATTCTTCGCTGACTGAGAAACATAAAAACAAAAGAAAAACTGATGGAAGCTTCATCCAGAAGCTTTCGACTTTTTTGAGAACATGGTATTTATACCTGTTTATAGGTAAAAATATCATATTAACCTTGTTATTTACTATAAATTCCAGTCGTGTCCCCAAACAAGTGACTTTACCTATTGCCCTTAGTATTTACAGTCATATCCCATGCTGTTTATTTACTAATTTACTCATGTTTTTAATTTGATTACCTGTATTGTCCCTGTGTTGAAAATTATTGTAGTGCCATTTATCTTTGCTGAATTTTACTTATGTATCCCTAAATTACAACATCAATCCTTATTTTTTTGGTAATTCCAGAAAAGAACCTGCATAAGAAAAATATTTTTTGAAACAAGGCCAATTTTTTGATATTTTGTAAAATCCCTTATTTCCTTTAAAATTCAGTTTACCTATAAATTTTTTTATTCGTAGTTCTCTGTTATAAACCGTTTTGAAATTACAAAAAAGGGTTTAAAAGTGTAGATTACCTCATTTATTATATAATTAAGTATTTGATTGACATATTAGTTTTTGGCACTTATTTTATAGTTTTAAATTATGAAAGTCATATTGTACTTTTGGCTAATGTTCTTTAGATTATCTACTTGTTGAATGTGAATCTATTCTTATCACATATTGCTATTTAATATATATATAGAAAAATGACAAGTAAGGTGTGTTACTGAATTAGCCAAAACTGACAAACTTAACGACACAAACTTTTACATTTGGAAGAGGAGAATTTCTTTTATTCTAACATTGGAGGGCATCGAGAATGCCGTCACTACTGAAATGAGAGATCCCGGTACTGCAATCACTGATAAGGTCAAAGCCTCGTATACAAAATACAAAAGGGACAACATGTTGGCCAGAGCCATCATGTTAAGTAATATGGATGATGATCTCATTAGAGTATTGGAAGATTACCCTATAACTAAGTCCATGTTTGAAGCCATTTTTAAGAAATATGACACCACTTCTGAAACCCACATTCAACATTTTTAAAATAATATAATACATGTCGTATGCAAGAAAATGATAATGGTGTTGACCATGTTAACAAAATGCTTGTTATGACCAATGATTTGACAATTATTGCGAATGTGATTCCTGACCGAATGCAAATATCTACCATTCTGCATAGTCTATCATCATCTTGAAAGATGGTATAAACAACTCTTAGGTTAAACTCTAGAAACCTAACCTTGGACGAGCTTCCATCTAAATTGAAAATTAAGCATCAACACATGCAACAAGACAGAAAAAGTGAATTACACTTTGCTAAAGATGGTTCCTCTTGAGGCTATATCCCTTCTAGACACCCACAATTTAAAAAGAAATACTTTAAAGGCAATGAGAAATTCGATATGAAAAGAAGTCAAATATTCTGCAAGTCGCAGGCAGCTGCCTCACAAGTGAAGTGATTCAAGTGTGGAAAACCTGAACACTTCAAGAGAGAGATTGCAGGAGCCTATCAAACAACAACACTGGTAGGAACAATAGAAATAACTAGCAAAATGAGAGGCGAGATATAATCTATGTGATATCAGAATGCTTTTATGCGGACCAAACTCTTTTCGGTTGGTGTATGGACTCTCGGGCAACACGACATTTAGCAATGACTAAAGAAGGAATGGTGCGCATGGTCGAGTACCAGCCTAGTTAACATCGAGTGTATATGGGCAACACCACTTACTCTAATGTTATGGGTATCAGGACCTATATGATTAAAACTTATAAAAATAATATATTGTTGTCTAATGTTCTATTTGTACCATTCAAGAGGCAAAATTTAGTTTCTGTCTCGACCCTAGTTGCCAAAGGTTTTGAGGTTAAATTTTATCCAGGGAAAGTCACCATGAAAAAACATGGATGCATTCTATTTGATGGTATTTTTGACAAAAATCATGGACTGTTTAAAATCAATGATTCTGATATAAATAAAGTTTCATCACTTTCTTCTTATATTGATATTGTCTTCCATATGGATGTAAATATCTAGCATCAAAGACTTGGATACATTAACTTAAAAAAGCTGAAAAAATTTATTGATTTAAAATTAATCACTGAATTTAATGAGTCTTCATTTCATAGACGTGAACCCTGTATCTATAGAAAAATAACAATGCAACCTTTTTTATTAAATATTATTAGAGCATCAACATTATTAAAAATCATACACACTAACATTTGTGGTTTCTTCAAGACTTCAACTTATAAATAAATGCAATATTTTATATCATTTATTGATGAATTTTCTAGCTACAGTTATATATATCTTATCACTTATAAGTATGAAGCATTAGATAAATTTTAGAAATATCGTTAAGAGGTTGATAACCAACTTGGTAGAAAGATTAATGTTTTACGATCTGATCAGGGAGAAAAATATACCTCAAATGAATTCTCTGAATATTGCAAAGTCAATGTGATGAGACTGCAAACTACTACTCCTGTCACACCTCAACAAAATGGTATGACTGAAAGATTTAATATGACACTTCTTGATATGGTTAGATGTATGCTATCTAACACTTCATTACCCAAAGTATTTTGGGAAGAAACTATACATACAACAACATATATTCTAAATAGAGTTCCATGTAAGGCTATTGTTTCTACACCTTTTGAATCATGGACGAGAAGAAAACCTAATTTTAGTCACCTTCGCAAATGGGGTTTTGTATCTCATATAAAGGTTATAGAGCGGTCAAGAGATAAGCTCAACACCAGATCTATAAGGTGTATATTTATTGGATATCTCAAAGGATCTAAAGGCTATAAATTTTACCACCCAGGTAAGAGTTTAATCGAAAGTAAAGATGTAATCTTCTTGGAAGATCAAAACATGAAAGAAGTTATTCTAGAAATAAATAGAAACAATCCTCTTGATCTGCAGTATGATTTTGATGACATGCAAGAACGTATAAGTAACGACGAATCTTCTGAAATCTTTTCTTCTACTTCATCTCAACAGTTTCAGGTTAGAAATAAAAGGTCTATAGCTCCTCTGTTGTACTTAGATAACTATTATGTCTACCTATCAAAGGAACTTTGTTATGCTTTAGACATAGATGACATGGTAGATAATCTGTCATATAGTGAGATAATAAACTCACGCGAGTCAACAGACTAGGTAAAAGTTATGGATGAGAAAATTGAGCCCACTAAGAAAAACCAAGACTGGAAATTGACCGACTTATCTGAGAAAAGGAAATCCATTAGATGTAAATGGATATTAAAGAAGAAATTCAAGTTTGATGGTAGCATTGACAAATTTAAAGCAAGATTAGTTACTAAGAGTTTTTCTCATAAAGAAAGATTAGATTATGTTGACACATATTCACTTGTTGCAAAATTTGTCTCGATAAAGAAAATTCTTGCAATTGTAGCTCATTACAACCTATATCTATATCAAATATTTTTTAATGGTGAGCCGATTAAAACAATATGTGTGAAACAACCTAAAGGGTGCGTAATTAAAGGCAAAGAAGATAAAATATATAGGTTAAAAAATTTCTATACGGACTCAAACAATTACCACGTTAGTGGTACTTCAAGTTTCATAAGGCTATCACATCTTTAGGCTTTGTGACAAATAAATTTGACAACTGTGTTTATGTCTGAAAAAGTTGGAATAAATTTTTTATTCTCTCAATATATGTAGATGACATTCTTCTGACTGAAAACGATAATGACATGATTGTCAAAACAAAGTCATGGTTAAATTCTTAGTTCGAAATGAAAGACATGGGAGAAGCATCCTATGTTCTTGGAATTAAAATCACTCAAGACGAAAACTCCAAACTTTTAAGCTTGAGCAAAGAAAGATATCTAAATCAGATACTCAAGAAATTTAAAATGGGTGATTATAAGCCAGTTAAAACACCTGTAATAAAAGGTATCAAGTTGAGTAAGAATAATAGTCTAAGTGATAGACAAGAAAAACTAAATGTCCCTTATGCACAAGCTGTTGGAAGCTTGATGTATGCTATGCTATGCACAAGGCTTGATATTGACTTTGTTGTTTGCCTCATTAGTCACTACTAGAGTAATCCTGGTTGATCACACTGACAAGCAGTAAAATGAATATTTCAATATTTAAAAGGGACTATAAACTTGAAACTATGTTTTCAAGCGAATTCTTTAGAATTAACTGGATATTCTGATGTTGACTTTGCTGAGAGCATAGATGATAGTAAATCAACCTCTGGATATGTTTTCCTCCTCAGAGGAGGAGAAGTTTCCTTGTCTTGTAAGAAACAAGGCTGCATAACACAACATATTCAAGAAGCTGAATATATTGCAGTTGCTACATTTGTTGTTTGGATAAGCCACTTCATTAATGATTTAAAACAGAAAATAACCAACGAGCTAGTCAAGATTTATTATGATAATTAGGTTATCTCTCTTATGAAGAGTGAAGTTGATAATTCAAAAAGTAAACATATAATGGTAAAGTACCATTATATTCATGATATGATTGAAATGAATGAAATCAAAGTAAGGTATTTACCTACATTTGATATGATTGCTGATCTTTTAATAAATGACACATCAAAGAAAATATTTTCGAAACATGTATCCTATATGGGATTAAGATATGTCTAACAAAGACATATGTCTAGATGAAAAACTGAAAAAATATAACTCATTCCAGGAATATTGATGCAAGGGATGTACTCCAATAGTAGAAGGCTAAATTCTGCATCTTGATTTGTTTCACATGGCCAAGTGGGAGATGTTGATATGATGAGATATCTGTGGCCATGTTTCACAAAGGGTCTCACCCGTTAAAGAGAGAGGTGGGCCTACTCTCTCCCTAACGAGTGAAACTGCTTAGGTTGAGGGCCTTATCCAGAATGAAGCTTTTCATTCCAGATAAGCTCAAGGTGAAACAACTGATTCATGTTGGGTCACTGGCTATCCAAGGAAGAGTAAACCTCTCAGTAGATAACTCCCTCTTCTACAAATAGGAGAGATGACTCACTCACCCGGATCACATATTTGAAGTGAGCAAACCCCCTTTGAAGAAGGTCATAAATTCAATTCCTCCATCTCGATCCTTCACCCTCGACATCTCTTTTTTAGATTGCCTTCCTTCCATAACTTGCAACATTCTATGAAAGCGATCCATTTGGTATGTTTCTATGATAACTTTTCTCGTAACACCCATATTTTTTAGGATGTTGTTCCATGCAGTCCACTTCTTGTCTTTCAACTTTTCATTCTAAGTAAAACAACAAGCCTCGCCTCCTTATATGATTTCCGTGATTGCACACCGTGAAACCCACACGTGCCATCTTTCTTGAAAACTGCTTTGTATATTAACCTTTATTCCATCCCATGGAAGGGGGATCCCAATATGGTAGATGACTCCATCTTACTGATTGTCTTAGGATCGATGCTCATCACTCACTCCCTCACAGTATGAACCACATCCTTTGTTATATGTTTCATTGACTTAATAGACTCCTAAAAAATTAGCTCGTTCATCTTACTCCATATCATCCATATCACTGCATGAAAGACTATGTCCCAACTTGCCTGAATGAGTTATTTCTTGAATTTCCTTCCTGTTCACCTAAATCATCTTTTACATTAGTGTTTGGTTTCCAATATCTCTCAAATAAGTTGGAGACTGATTTCTCTACGTGGATTTCCGCCTCATTCTTGCATAATTTACACTTGGCATTTGAAAACTCAAGTGTTGTAAGCAGTGGCGGAGCCAGAAGAGTTTCGTTGGGTGGGCAGACTTCGGGTCTCGGGGACAATGCTATGGTCTTGAAGGGCGATCCATTTATTTGGACCAGTGGCTGAAATCACATTCTTTCTTGATGATTGAACCAGTCTCTTCAGAAATCAACCCATGGGACCAAAAATATTCATAAGTAGCAGCAGTGTCTACAACCAGATTGAGAAGAGGATTGCCAATCTACATAAAGAAACCAAAATTTAAAATAGTGAACTTAAATTCAGAAGACCAACCTTTATATACAAAATTTGGCATTGCCAACTTGAATGAAAATACGAGCTCATGCCAGGTCAAACCAAATGCCAACTACTTATTAGCTCAGGGCTTCAGTATATTTGGCAATTCTGTTATGGCTTGCAAGGTCTTCATTGATTGGTAATTTAGCATGTGCCATGTCAATGAGACTGGTTAACTCACAGCTAAGCGCTTGAGGTTGAACTTGAACCAGATGAATGTCTATTGTGGTGTAGCAAAACACTTGCCTACTGAGGTATGTAGTACCCTATTAGTAGTCATAAGTGAGGAATTGATCAAGAAACACAATCACATCACATAGACTATAAATTTATAGTGTTCAAGACTTGCATAGCTTTCTCCTGTTAGAAACAAAGCTCTTGATTTGTACTCTGAAAATTTCTCATACCATCCCACAAAAACCGAGAATACAAGCAAAAACACAGACACCCACAATGCAAAATCCATGTTTGGAGCAGAATGAAGAGGATCCATCATGTCAGAGGCCCAGAATCAAAGGAAAAAGAGTGGTAGTTTTCAGAGGCATGAATGATGCTTATATTGAAAGCGGGATGGAATAGGGAGATTGGGGTTTCAGTCTCAAAATTTAGAAGAATATAAACAAGAGATACACAAACACCATCCGGCCCAGATGGTGTTTGTGTATTTCTTGTTTAGCTCTTATGTATAACAAATTCAAAAACACCCAAAAAAGGGACCGTTCAGAAAACATGAAAGAGAACAGAAGAAAGAAAAAGAAGAAGGGGAAGAGAGAGAGATACCGACCTACTTCAAGCCTTCAACCGGCGGTCCGGCGTTCCAGCGTTCCGGCATGACGGCAGACGACAGTGATGCTTGGGTTGGGCATGGGTGAAGCAGCAACCCAAATGAAACGGTGAAAATGAAATGGAAAACCTCAATCCCTAATTTTTTGAAATGTCCCGACTCCTAACTCGGCTGAGTTGCAGTAGACTCGGGGTTGGAAATCGAGTCAAGTTGACTTGGCTGAGTCCCAAATCGACTCGGTTTCTAATTATAGGGTGGGCGACCGCCCACCCATGCCCTCTGGTTGTAAGCGTTTTTTAGTGAGCAACTTACCTCCTACTGCAAATCTTAAGGTAATGGAGGATCTTGGAGGGGCTTTGTTGTTCCACACCTTAGAGATTCTATCTTGTTGACTTTTTTCTCTTATGGTTTCTCAACACTTCTCATTGAGTACTCACTCGCTGGTAGATATTGAAGTGCACATCCTCTCCCAAGTAGCCATACTTGTCTTTCAACCTCGGTCATGGTTTTTGAAAGCAGTTTCTCCCTCGCATCAATCAATTTAATGTTAGGGTGAGAACCTCTCTGTATGACCTTCGAGTGTTGAATATTGTGAAGGGTATGATACAATACCTACTGGAAATTAAATGACAACTAGTGTACAAGAGGGCCCCGAGGCATCCAAGGATCAAACAAAAGTTCAATAGATTTTCTTTCTCAACTGTCCATCTCACGCCCTTCATCAAGGCCAAAGCACCAACACGAACAATCTACCCATAGGACGCAATCTGGCATTTCCTTGGCACTCACATGGACTCTTTTTGCAGGAATTTGGCTTTGACTAGTGAGGTCCATGGAGTGACTTGCTATTGAGTAAGCATCCATGCTAATTTTCGGAAGGCAGCCATGTTGGTTTCATCAATGTTTTTGATATGCAAACCCTTTCTAACCTAGGCTTGTAGATTTGATTCCAGTTTAGGAGGTGCAAATGCTGTAAGATTCATCTTCATGCCATATGAACTTTCAAATGATTTTTTTCAATGTCTTGAATGACAACATTAGGAAGTTGAAAACAACTCATCCAATATAGAGGGAAGGAGAGTAAGACTAACTTGATTAGCACAATTTTGGTTGCCATGGACAGGAGCTTCTCATTTCACATTTTCAACTTTGCCCAAAATTGTATCAATAAAGTCTCGCACATCACCTTCTTTAAAGATCATTTGGAGAGAGAGAGAGAGAGAGAGAGAGAGAGAGAGAGAGAGAGAGAGAGAGAGAGAGAGAGAGAGAGAACTGTGAGGAGTTTAGCTTGCCAATCACTACATTAATGGATTTGATTAGTCCGTGTTTAAGAGAGGTTAAAGGTTATGAAGATGGATTTCTCTTTACCTATCTTGAGTCCTAACACTATCTCAAAGTTTTACATCATACTGAAGAAATTCTTAATGGAGTTTCTACTGTCTTGTAGGAAGAAAAGTACATCATTTGCATAGAAAGTGTGCCACTTAAAACCTTTCACCTTGATTGAAGTAATCATGTCTTGCTTTTCTTTGCAGTATATTAGCAATGATAATCTTTTCATTACCATTAGGAATAGATATAGGGAGACATTAGACCCCTTTATTTTATTTTCCTGCTCCTAAAAAATAGCTTTCTTACTTTCTCATCATGATAACCGCAAATAGAGGATTTTTCACACACTGCATGACGATTGATATCCAACTTTCTGCAAAACTAAAAAATTTGAGAGCATTTTTTCCTACTCAGTCATAAGCTTTGGCTAGGTCCGTTTTGAACATAACACTCTTCTTTTTCCCAACTGCCATTGAATGAACCATCTCATAATATCTTGGATAGACCTACCTTTTAGGAACACCATCAGATTGGAACAAATTATTATTTCCATACACCTCACATCCTATTCACTACAATTTTTGTTATTACCTTGTACACAAAGTTGCACAAGTTAATCATAATGAATTGGTTGAACTTGTTAGCTCCATCCACCTTTGGGATTAGAACTATATTAGTATGATTTATTCTTTTTGAACAGCTTCCTAGTTTTGAAGAAGCATGCACCGCTTTGTATACATCATCATCTCCTACTATGATCCAATATTTTTGAAAGACAGTACCTGAAAATCCTTTCTATGAACTTGTTAATTGGCTTTCTATGGTCCAGGCTGGTTACTTTTTTTTTTATGACTAGGATGATAACCAGGTCACTTAATAGGCTCACCCCTTGCGAGATAAACCCCACAGAGTGAGGTCACCAATGCCCAAGCTCTTGCTAAGCTCAATAGTTAAAGGCACCCAACACTCAGTTGGGGTCAAACCTAGGACAAAGGGGTTCAAGACCTTCTCCCACTCCAGCGACCCGGATGGAGTCATGTCACAAAGATATGTGCATGACCTGACACACAATGAGGGTTCAACTTGCAAGTTTGATATTTTTTTAATTAAATAGGACATGCACATTTTTATTTTTTAATCAATAAATAACCATTTTTTTTTTCGAATTTAACATTTAATAATATATTTTTATTTAAATAATATTAAAAAATGTTAAATTTTAAAATAATGTTGAATGATATGCGTATTCGCTAGCGACATCAAGGACACGTACCAAAACGTTGTGTCTCTGTTATGGTTTTGAAAGGTTTATGGGCCGGGAAACTACTTGCCGGTAGATTAGTCGTAATCACTGTGTCCACTTAATAAAAATTTTCTTCCATTCAAAAACCATATTTAATGGCACACCATGCTCTTAAAATTCAAGAACTTTTTGCTAGTGTCCAGTGTGTCCAATTTCTGAAATTGGTGACCTAGCTTGGGCATGTGCAAAAAGGTGGCACAGCTAGAATCTTACGCTAGGGTAAGTTAAAGGTATGGTTCACTTTCACGGCTAAGCTTGGATGCATCGAGAGTCAAGTCGTATCTTATGAGGAAAGTATGGTTTAAAATGATCATTTTTTTTTCTTAAATACTTTTTTTTCTTTACAGTCATTCAAAAGATCAACCTTAGTCCACTATCTTCTCTCTTTTTTCCAATTATAGTCTGGCCTGCTCATGATTTCATCGTCTGAGTTGAGAGGTAGTCAGGACTCACAACTCAGAATGATGTAGCGCATTTGAATAATTGGACATTGTATAATTTCATTGCATGGAGAGAGAGAGAGAGAGGATCTTCTATTTCAAGAATCTAGCCACTAAAAGTTGATCAATCTAACTTTTTGAGATGTATCTATCAAAGTTTATTTTCTGTTTTGTTGGGTTTAATCATCATAAGAAGTGAGATTTATTTCTCAAGACTTTAAAGATCAAAGGCCTAAAAATTTCACAAAAATAAGCATGGACAAAAACTTGCAATTAAGATGAACATCGAAACCAGCCCAACAATAAGGGTGCGTTTGCGTGTCATGTAAAATTCAGGTTTTCTGCAGAAAAGCATCGATGGGTGTACATTTTTGCGGAAGCCCACAATGTCAAAACAAACATGGCATTGTGGATTTGCGTCGGCGCCCATGCCATTTTACACGATAGACCCTCCTTTTCTGCGGAAACGGTTCCCATGGGGGGTTCGATTGTGTTTTCACGGCAGTGGAATCCATGGAAGGGGTGCTGCAGCACCCCATTACGTGACAAGCAAACACCCCCTAAGTGTACATTTGACATGCGGAACAAACGCCGACCAAACAACCCTGGCAGCATTTGTCGGGAACATGCCAGTTGCACACATATTAGGGTACTGCAACTACTGGTGATGAGTCCTACCATGCAACAATAAAATTGCTCCTGGTGGGATGCAGTTTGTCTAAAATGGCGGCATTTTTGTCCCGGGGTTTCGATATGAAGGACAAATCCCGTGCGTGACCACTTTGTTCCAGCTCGTGTTTTGTCCCTCTCATCAAATGTCCCCCTAAGCATCGAAATAGATATCATTGCTTCCCCACACTTGAACTTGCAATTATGGGTTGCATTTAATTGAATAAACAAGAAGATTAGACCCCAAAAACATTATAAATAACCAATATTGAGTCTTTTATTATTCGGAACCCAACCAAATCTATATCATAGAAAATGGTGAGTCTAGTAGATAAGGGAAAGCTACCAGGCCACAAAAATTCACAATTACCCAAAGTAATAATGTCGTTAGAGAAAAAAAAAAAAAAAAAAAGGAAAAATGTTTCCAGTATCTCTGTTGTCAGTGCAACAAATGATCGAGTCAATAAATCAAGAACATTGAAAACCTATCACTCAAGCCATTACTAAGGGGAGCCAACGGATTGGACCTCTGCCAGAAAGGGTGGGTCTCGGCCCGGATTTAATTAAGAGTGCTTGTACAGGGGTCTAAATTGGATAATCTATTCGAAAAACCATACCTGGATCCGATAAGAATTACATAAACCACACCCTGTTTATGCCCAATAAAATAATATATTTTTTAATGTTTTTTACATTGAAAAATTACAAATCTTAATCCGCGCCAACTATTACAGGTATTGACTAAAATGTAACATCATTTTTTTAAAAATAAAGACAAACTTGGGCTTTGTTTGTCGCTTTTAGAAGGAAATGGAAAAATTAGGATTTCAATCACAAGCCTATTGGAGATTAATTCCAAGTTGGATTTCGACCCTTTCAAGAATAAAATCTAGATCCTTCCCCGTAACAGTTCGACCAGTGACCTACTAAACTTACCAGATATCCCTTCTCATTTGTCCTCATTAAATCTCCAGGTATAGGCATGACCTTTCCTCATAAAAGAGTAGGTTGAAATAGTATTGATGAAGGATCATATAATATTTTTAATCCTTTTTGCATGATTTGATAAAAGAGCTCATGTTCATTTCTGATGCAGGAAAGGATCAAAGCGAACTGGGTCTAGCAGGGTCCCAAATCTATTTTAGTTTTAGTTTTAGTTTTATGTTTTTGAATTTTTGTGTTAGATATTAGATCATTATGTTTGATCCATATTGTTAGGATAAGTCTTACCTTTTTATCAAATTAGACAGTTTGTTTAATTTAAAAGTAGAATTTTTTTATTTATTTATAAGTGAGAGTTTTTGTAATTTAGATAAAAATTGGGATATTGAAATAAGTTATTTCAAGTTTATTTTTAATTTCTTTTGATTTTTGTATTTTCTTTTATTTTTCTTTTTTCTTAAATAATCTTGTAATTGGTTAGATTTTTTTTTGTAAAACCATTTTGGAACTTACATCAGTTGGTATCCCAACTCCATTGAAACCGAATATTACCCTAAGCCCTCAGGATCCACTCCTACCAAGATCTAGAGCCAACAAAAAGCAGATCCAGTTCGTGACTTTAGAGTAATGGATTGAATCTCGGTTTCGTGCGGAGTATGGTGATAACTTGGAAGCTCCTAAGCTTATGGGTTGAGACGGTCTAAGTGCATTCTTGGAGAGTTATGCAATGGAGACCATCAAAAGGTCTTCTTAGCAACTATCACATTTCTGGACATAGCTAGGATACGGTGGATGGGGTATAACTTGCAAAGGACTAGAAGAAGTGTCAACCTGAATCAAATTGAAAGAGTTGATGCATACCATGTTTGTAGATGATCTAATTATGCCTTTGACCCAAAAAACATCAAAACCCAATTGAATATGACCTCATTAGAAGCAAACCCAAGTGGGCCTTCATTAGTACCCATCCAAAAGCCTACATTAGAACTACTTTTAGAGCTTGCTCAAACCCCATATCCAATTAAAAAGGAATTGAATCCAAATCAACTTAATGAATCCAAACTTATTTATTTGGATCTCCTGGAATCCACCTTAGACCTCAAAGATCCACACCAAGATAAACCTAATTTAGATTTAGTGCCAAACCCACTTGACTCGATCCAAAAAAAATCTTCCCAAAACTTGCTTGTGCCCAAAATTATTCAGAATCCAAAATCTAATAACCATATCCAAATCTATCCAATACCCATCGTCCTTAGTCCAAACTCATTTAAGACCCTATACCTGCTCAAATCAGATAGTCATATGTACATGGCAAATACATTGATGTTCGGATCATGGATGGGTTCGGGTGAGATTCCTTCATAGTAGATCCAAATTTTATCTCAACCATCTTCTCTATATCTGCTTGATTTGTTTCACTTCACAGGCATCCCATTTTGGACCATAAATCGATCCAAACCTCCCGAAAGCCTGACTTATTTGACCAAAACCCCAATTTGCCTTACTCAAATCCTATTTTGGACCACCAAAGCCCAACTCCATTGAAACTGAATATCACTCCAAGCCCCAGGATCCACTTCTACCAAGATCCAGAGCCAACAAAAAGCAGATCCAGTTCGTGATTTTAAAGGTTATGAGTAATGGATTTAATCTCGGTTTCATGCCGAGTATGGTGATAACTTGGAAGCTCCTAAGTTTACGAGTTGAGATGGTTTAAGTGCATTCTTGGATTTGAGTTATGCAATCAAACGTACTTTTGAACAACACCAGATCCGAGAACATCAAAAGGCCTTCTTAGCAACTATCACATTTCTCGATGGGCATATAACTCAGTCGTCAGTACAAAGGACTAGAAGAAGTGTCATCCTGAATCAAATTGAAAGAGTTGATGCA
This sequence comes from Nuphar pumila, assembly GCF_984573655.1. Lineage (NCBI taxonomy): Eukaryota > Viridiplantae > Streptophyta > Magnoliopsida > Nymphaeales > Nymphaeaceae > Nuphar > Nuphar pumila. Next base: position 88,721,695 of record NC_143258.1, on the reverse strand, counting down.
TACCGTGTTTGTAGATGATCTGATTATGCCTTTAACCCAAAATACATCAAAACCCAATTGGATACGACCTCATTAGAACTCAACCCAATTGAGCCTCCATTAGTACCCATCCAAAAGCCTACATTAGAACCACTTTTAGAGCTTGCTCAAACCCTTGAATCCAAATCCACTTAATAAATCCAAGCCTATTTATTTGGATCTCCTTGAATCCACCTTAGACCCCAAAGACCCACACCAAGATAAACCTAATTTAGATTTAGTGCCAAACCCACTTGACTCAATCTAAAATAAACCTTCCCAAAACTTATTTGTGCCCAAAATTTTTCAGGATCCAAAACCTAATAACCATATCCAAAACTATCCAATACCCATCCTCCTTAGTCCAAACCCATTTAAGACCCTATACTTGCTCAAATCAGATCATCATATGTACATGGCAAATACATTGATGTTCGGATCATGGATGGGTCCAGGTGAGATTCCTTCATAGTAGATCCAAATTTTATCTCAACCATCTGCTCTATGTCTGTTTGATTCGTTTATCCCATGTGGCTATGGATGGTTTGAAAAGAATATCCATGAATATTGGATCAAATTGAGCAAGTTTTCATTTTTAACTGAAGCAACAGAGAGACCTGGTTCCATACAGTAGGCCTGTAACCAATAGGGTGAAATAAAATTGAAAAAAGCGCAAGCGGGATCTAAACTTGAGGGCAAGTCTTCTCCAACTTGGAAAGAATGATATAGGAGCGGATCAAAGCAAAATGGGTCTAACAAAGCCCATTCAAATATATATATATATATATATATATATATATATATATATATATATATATATATATATATATATATATATATATATATATATATATATTCAGAATTTGGTTTGCATTTTGTTTAATATGATCTGAATTTTTGGTTTATGTTATGAGCCGATTTTGAGCCACTATGATCAAATTTTTAGTTGTTACTATGATCCTATTTTTTTTCGTGTTATGATCAATTTATGTGTTTTAATATAATCAGATTTTTTTGCGACTCTGCCTGTGATCAGCACTAGGTGTTTTAGATATATTCAGAGCCAAGCATTGATATATATGCAGATTCATGTGTTTTCACTGTGCGTGAATACACATACACAGAGACCTGCGTTCCAATGTTGCTGCACATACTTGCTGTGTGCATACACAAAATTGAAAGTATATGGGTACGAGTGTGCATGAACCATATTCAAAGCTGTGCATTTCTCTTATGTGTGTGTGTATGTGCGTGGACAGGAACCGAAAAAACAGAGCTGCACTTTGTGACGTTCTGTAATTTTCTGCACAATGCGAATTTCAGCACTTCTTTGCATCTTGTGATGTTCTGCAAATTTCCTACAAGTATATATATTTCCCTGCACACATCAACTTTCTGCAAATATATATTTCCTTGCTTATAGCTATTCCTGAGCACATCTGGATCCCCTGCACACACTGCTATACACTCCCATATCACTGTGTTTTGTATATACGCAGGCAGCTGCATTTTTGTTTCTAACAGGACCCAGTGTTTTTATACAAGCATGATGGTATGCATTTTTGTTGTGAAACTATTGGGCATTTAAAAAAAAAATCAGTTGGTGCGTGATTTTGAAGAAAACCCTTTGGTCACAATTTAGATCACTATTTTTTTTTTAAGGTTCCATGATGACCTTTGAGCTGCCATTGAATTTATGCAACAGCCTTGTCAAAAACATCCATTCTTTCTTATTAGCACCTTTTTCCTTAATAAATTGGATAACTATATAAAACCAACCTTTGTGATCCCTTATAATGACAGGACACTCCAATGTTTCATGCATACACTATAAACATTAGTGTTGTATTTATCGCTTGTATCCATATAGTCAAATGGCCATCCATTATTTTCCTCATGCTTCGTGCATCATAAGCCTTAGTCATGGCACAATGCAAGTAGAAGACTGCTTTCTAGGAAGTGTGTATCTTGTGTAATACCATCTATTCCTGGATTTACCTTCAAGTGTTCCTTTCCTTGGTTCTTATCAATCTCAAGGGAAGTGTCTGAATTACTAACTGAAAATTCAAAGGATCAAATGTTACAATATATATGAGAGGATATATGCATTTCCAATACCATCTTAATTACACATGGTTTGGGAGTCTTCTGGTCAGCCTTGGCATATAGTTTTGGCAATTCTGAGCGAATAGTAGTTGACACAGCCTCACCTAACTGAGATGATTGGTGTATTGAACCAGGATATCAAATCAAATTCACATGAAGTATGAGATGAGTAATTTGATTTAGTTAAATTGCACCAGCTCTGAACGTAATACATGAAACCATCCAAGTATCATGATATGCTATATTTAGATGATACTAGCAAGTTGCTTACAATACATCAGGATTTGCTTACCACAATATATAGAATTAGCAACGAACCTTTATAATATCACAGAAATAGGTATATATATGTAATACATGAAACCATCCAATTATCATGATATGCTATATTTAGATGATACTAGCAAGTTCCGTACAATACATCAAGATTTGCTTATACCACAATATATAGAACTAGCAACGAACCTTTATAATACAATATATATATATATATATATATATATATATATATATATATATATATATATATATATATATATATATATATATATATATATATATATATATATATATATATATATATATATATATATATATATATATATATATGAACCCACAGACCTATGATTGTTTCTTTGCATTGATGATTGTCCCCTACACTTGTGATTTTCCCTTGCAATTTAGATAAACTCTGTGCATATAGTTAATATCTGCTTTATATCTTGTCGCGGAATGCCTGCAAATCTGAATTGTTGCAAAACAACAGTGAAATTGATCTGGTTTAGTCAGTTGTGGGTGGATAATCATATTTGTGTTAAGCATGTATATGAATGAAGAACCTGATCAACAATGCATGAATGCAGTGACAAAATTGAAAATATTAGCGAGATGCTTATGTCTATTGCATGATGTAATGCATGTGCATGATTAATGTATGTTGAATGATGCATGCTTATAATGATAATTGCATCATGATAGAAATGTGATGTGCATGTATATTATTGAAATAAAATGTAAATGAATGATATGCTACAACATGATTTTGAGATATACAATTCATGATATTAAAAATATGCTTCACATGATATTGAAATGTGCAAAGTATGTTCAAGACATATGCAATTGAATGAGATGCTAATGCTTGCTGTTGAAACATGCACATGAATGTTGGTTACATAAGCTTAGGCATAATAATGTGATAAGTGTGGCATGCATATTGTAAATGAAATGAAACATGCAATGTTTTTTTTTTTTGCATGAAATAATTGAATGTTCGAGCCCAGACGAGTGGCTCAGGTTAATTAAAATCATACGTGCATGTGCCCTATGAAGGTCATTATCATTGTAATTGATTGATTAATGTTTAAGCATGTATGTCAAGAGAATTAACTAATAAGGTAAATGTTAGTTCACTTATAGCTTACAATGGGAGAATAAACGGTACTATTGGATTCATGGGGTTTTCTTAAGTGTGGAGGGTTGCTTCCCTAGTTACATAGAGAGGGGATAGTTGCCACTGGTGTCCTGAGGTGGCAGTGAAAATGTTTCAGTTGAAAAAAAAGTCTGATATATTAATTAGGTTGAGAGTATTCAGTTTTCTCTCTCAACAGGATCGTCCCTCACATAGTGACAGAATATGTGAAAGGCCAACGTAATAAAATACACGTTGATTGGATATAGCCCTGGTCATGCCTCTAATTTGGATATTGTCTATGTTGTACCCATAAAGTATTTTGAAAGAGAAACGAACATCTCATTCTATCATCTAAGAAAAAAATATAAATAAAAGAATTGTAAGATACTCATGCCTAGGGTGGATGTTTCGCTTGCACTCTTAAGCTATGCATAAGTTAAATGATCATGCATATGACTTAGAATTGTGTGTCATAGTTATTTGGAAACATGTTTATTAATTGATGATTGCTTATTTATTTTATATGTATGAAAAGAATGATGCTTCATATATGTTTGTTTCTATACATGTATGTTTCATCATTGTATTCCTACGGGATCTATAGATATTGATTCCTTATAAAATTTTAGGTAACTTATAATCTACTGGAGTGGTGGCAAAAAGTTGAGGTGGCGTCAAAGTGCCAATCATTTTCTTTTAAAAATTGGATTTTGAACACTTTTATTTTTTTTTTGAGAACTTATTATTGTTTAATTATGTGTTTTGCAATACTCTACTTATGGGAAGTGAATGTTTATGAATTATAAATGTTCTCTCAATTAAAATTAAGTACAATTGTATTTGATCAATCTGTAACCAGCCTAAGGTTTTGACCTAAAAGTTAAAAAGTTTTCAATGATTAAAAAAAAATTATGCACTTGCAATGGAAATTTTATTTTCAAAAACTACACTCAATGATGGAAAAACTAGGTTAAACACCATTGAGTGTAGTTTTTGAACTTCATTGCAAGTGCATGATAAAAAACTACACTAGATGCATAAATTATTTATGTTGCTATCTCTAACTCTAGGTCAAACAATTGTAGATGCATATGTTGCCGTCTCTAAGTATAGAAGACTCCTATAAGGTATCTCAATGAACTTCACACTACGTGGTGTCCATGATATGACTGATTGAGGATCTTATCAAATTCTCTGGGCAACCTTTGTAAAATCTAACTTTTTTTTTTTATAATTAAAATGAATAAATGATGAATTATTGGTGTATTCATGACTATAATCATGAATTCTTGAAATTCTTGATTCTTTTGATATTCTTGATTTTCTTGATTTTGATTAATTATGAACCTTTGTCTCAAGTTATAAAGATTATTTTAAGAATAATAAAAAAAGCTAAAATATGTGGACTAAATAAGAAAGTAAATGATTTGTATATTTTTAGATTATGGATTTTAAAATTTGAATTTGAATTGATTAAATATGGCTAAAATATTATAATTAGATTTGAGTTTGATTCAAATCTAAATTAAGACTTCATTGAGTGTTAAATTAAGGTTGAAAAAAATGTTATTATTGTTTTGACAGAATTTTTGGCCGATTAATGACTTATCTATTAAATTAGAATTGACCTTGATGTTCCTCATTTTGAGGGCATTGAAATCAACTATTTACATGCCCAAATTGGTGTTTATTTGAATATTTTATCATTGACCGAAGTTTATGCCTAATTATAGGTCAAAAATTAATATTTTTTTGATATCAACTAATTTTTTTTGTCAATCCGTATACATATTATTAAATTTAAGACCACCACAATAATCTACGTTTCAAGGGCTATCAAATTGACTATTTAAACATCCAATTCTGATGAGTCTTTGGGTCTGTAGGCTTTCCGGAAGGTTACCTTATCACTAGAGCCCAAAACAGAGTAAAAAGCTCATACTTTTTTTTATAGCTTAAATAATTTTAAAATTTATTGAATTAGGTCTTATAATTTATTATTTTATTTTATTAATAAAATAAATTAATAAATATTAACTTCTTATATTAGAGATGTGACTCTTATCTAATCCCATCTATAAATAGAGGCCCTCATGAGAAGGATTAATAAAGTTAATTTTATCTTTTTTCTTCCTCTCTTCCCCACATCCCTTAGAGCCTTCCCTTCTCTTTCTTTGACTCAAGAAAGACCTTCACATGATTCTAGGAAGTGTATTAGATCCTTTTCAAGCCAGTAGAAGGTGCGTATCGTTTGGATCATGCAAAAAGACCTGACAGAATCTTTGAAAAATATTTTTGCGATAAGAGGTAGGTGATTTATGCTTTTCTTGCAAGAAAAAAGTTTTTGGCCTAGATTTTAATGTTTTTTCATGAGTTTAGACCATGATCTGACCCTCTTAACCATGGGTTTGACTCAGATCTAAAGATTGATGGAGGAAAAACATTTTTTCCAAAGGAAAACCCTTTTTGAATGCTGATTTTTTATAAAACTAGTTTCTCAGAAAAGAAATCTATAAAATTTATAAATATTCAATTTATGCCATGGTTTTCATGCAAGTATCAATTTGTATTGGTAGGATATGTTGTTGTATACCTTCTATAAAATTTTTGCGAATTTCTATAGTCAAAATCTTTAGATATTATGATTTTGGTAATATCTGTTTTTTCAGAAAAGAAATCAGTAAATTTAGAAAGAATGTGGATTTCATGGTTAGATTCATGCAATATTTGATGGTTTTTGATATATTATGATTAGGTAGATATTCTGTGATTTTTGTAAATTTTTATTTCATGTATATTACATGTTTTAGTTAACTTATTGTGTATTTTGTCAAAATTATTTTTAAGAAAATAAAGCATATACGAGATGAGTATATTTTTTTGGCTAAAGGGCTGAGAAAAAATATAATTTATCTGAGATAGAATATGTCAGATCTACCTGTGTATTTTATTGTATTTTTTTTTAAATTATGCAAGAAAAGTTATGGGTGTACGGATTCGGGTGACTCGGTTTGGTCCAACCCGAATGCTTAGATTCGGAATTTCAGGTTTCCAGCCTAACCTCCGACCAGTAAAATATTCGTATCTCCTTCATCCGAAAAAGTTTTGACGAACAATTTATTGTGTTGGAAAAATAGCAAAATTTTGCAGCTACTGTAAAAGTTTGGACTCTGTTCATGGACTGAGCACGTCCCTGTGACAGTCGGAATAGAATATAGTATGTCCACAATAAAACGTTCATAACTTCCTCATACAGAGGAATTTTCATGAATGGTTTACGGCTACGAAAATTTTATTTATACTGTGAAAAAATTAGCACTATTCATCAGATATAAAATTTACTGTGAGCACTATAACAGTCTCACACAATTATTGGTTTCGTAAATCAAGACCGATATTTGGATCGAGGATCGACCTATGTATAGTTCACATATTTTTGAGTAAATTTTTTGTTTTGAATAGCATATAATATGTGAATAAGTATGTAGGTCTGATCCTCTGCAAAAGATTATATGAATATGCCTATGACCTGAATAGTTAATAAAGCCTACACATTAAGATCAAGGATCAAAGGGTTCAATGAATGCAAGTTTATGTTTTAAATTCTGAATATGTGTTGACTGCAAGTATACTCATGTTATGATGATGATATAAATGTTTCATTGAAATGGATGCTCATACTCATATTTTTTATTGCATTGGCCATGTACATGCATATGTGTTAGCTGAAGTATGAAAATGAATAAGATTTTCATTTATGCATATGCTCAAGTTTATGTTACAAGTATGATTAAGTGAATATTTTAATACTTTATAAGAATGCATTCATTACCCATAAAGTGGCTCAAGTTTTGATGTTGCATGAAATAAAATATGTATGTAATCAAGTAATTATGTAACACTAAAACCCAAGATACTTGTTGGGAGAGTGGCAGGTGGTAAAAAACTTTGTGGGGCAAGTATGATTCGAGAATGAAAGGTTGCTCCTTCCCTCCCATAATTTTATGAAGAAACCTCTGCATTATACTGCAGCATAGAGGGCAAGGTACTCATGAGGAAAACTGGTTCATCGGGTTGAAAGGTGTTGAGAATCTTTTTTGTATTAACGTCCCTCACCCCGTCCTGGTGAATGGACCTGACCAGGCTAAAGCCACCCCTGTATGTAAAACACATCCTGAGCCATGGTTCTAATCTCGAAATATAAGCCTGTGTCATATCAGCAAGGCTAAGAAGTGATAACTTATGATGTATATACATTAGTTAGTCATTGCATGCATAATTTAAAAAAGAAAATGTAATTAAAGATAATAATATATGCATGCATTGAAGGGCTTCTGTATATGGTAAGTCATGCATATTAACTGCTCATGCATTTTATTTCTTGAATGTATGAATTGATGCTCTCTTGTTAAATTTATAAATTTTGAACATGCAGGATTAGTTGTGTAATTGTTTCAGTTAATTTCAAATGCTAAATTATGAAATTTCTGCTTTGAATTTCTGTCTTACAAGCTTATCATATTTCACTGTAGTAGACATGTTTTGTCTGACCCTATATGATTTAATATTTTTTAGGTAATGAGGAATAACTTACATAAAAAGGCGGGATGTTGCGACAGGAACCAAGTCTACCTTTTCTTCGCATTTATAAGATTTTTAGACTCTGATTTATTATTTAATTTTTATGGCAATAAATAATTTAATTAATATTTTATATGATTGTGGACATTGATTTATTTTATGCAAGATAAAATCTATTTATTTTAAGTTCTCACAATCGTATGGTTATGTATGAATTCAAAAAATAGCATACCAACTTTTAGACCCTATGAGTTTTTTACTATAATTTGTTAAATATTTTTAAAAGCATCTTAAATTTTTTTTTACCATTTTTCGGGTTATAAAAATTGGGGTGTTACACCCTTCCAACAGTTATATTACTAAGTGTCTGCATTGCAAATTAGTTTCATAGCCTTCAACTTGAATTATGATGTTGCCAAAACACTGCATTGCGAAGGGTGTTGAGCGAGAGAAGATACCATCAAAGCAACCTTTTTTATTCTAACCCTTCTTTTACCGACTTTTGTCATCTTAAGGAGCAAGATGTTTCGATAGTGCCTAAGGTTTGCAGCAGGGATCTTTTGCGTGATCTTACTCAATTACTTTCAAACATGGTCTTTAAACCATCGATTAAGGTGGCTTACCGTACTTTTGCACATACGCTTTGTGATGCCCAAACTAGGTGCAAAAGTGTTTCTCCTATGCCCCATATCAATTTAGTGCTGGAGATCGTTAAAACGGTGCACAAGACTAAAATGACACAAATTGAGATGTTAAATATGAACTCTAAGTAACCTGCCTGAGGTGTTCACGTAGCACCTGCGAATTTTGTTTTAACTTTTAAAATTGAGTGAAATTTAAGTTAAATTTGGGTTAAAATTTTAGGGTGTTACAAAATGGTATCAAAGAAGGATGAAAACATTGGCTCATGATACATCTAATAGTTCGGCATCGCTCAGTAAGTAGGTTTAATTATTTATTAATTTAATTACACTGTTATTATTTATTATAAACTATTTATGTGATTGAAAACCTAGAAAATTATAATTTCGCGGATAGAATTTCTTTAAAGAGGGTAGAATGTAACACCTACGAATTTGTTTTAAATTTAAATTTGAGCTAAATTCAAGTTAAATTTAGGTTAAACTTTTGAGGTGTTACAGTTCAAGGAGAAGGATCTCCAAATGGGCTTAGTCTACAATTGTAATCTCCATCTTATTGACTCTTTACCTATGAGATGAGTGAGCATAATCTAATGTGATCACCATCTCATCCTGAGTGATATCTCATCACTTAGAATCTTCGATGTAATTCTTTCCATCTTGACATTTAATTCATAATGAGAATGTTTGTCTTTCTTCTCAAAAAGTGAAGGGTGTTAACCCCTCGATGCCACATTTTAACACCATTTACAAGAGGATGTTTTTTTGCAATTCCATCCTCAACACTATATTTTTGGCAAAACATATTTTGACGACACATGAAAATGACCTTCCCATCTCATTCCAAGGCTCTAAAAAAGAGCCTTGGAAAAGATTTGTCAAAGTATCAAAAAAAGATTACAAGTGAAATATCAACATTGAGAATTCTAAGAAAATGACTGATCTAGTTTGTTAAAGTTGATACATATCAATAGGTGTAAATATTTCTACAAAGCAAAACAATTCTAACCTTTGACCTAAAAGTCTAGCAGGGTTATGTATAAGCAAGACAATTCTAGTGGATAAGAGGTGGGGATGGGCACCGAGTTAGGCTCGACCCAAACCCAGGCTTGACATGAGCCCAACCCATGTTATAATCGGGTTTGTGTCATACGTGCTTAGGCTAGGCCTTTTAGGTCGGACCACTAAAAGCTTAGGCCTTGTTGGGCCTATATATTTCCATATTGAGCAGGACCTGAGTTGCACCCATTTAAGTATTTGTGCTAGGCTAGAGACAACTTTAATTAGGCCTGATCTGCAAAAAGTAGCTCGAGCCTAGCCTATCTCTGTTTGGGTAACCCAAAGCCCATCAGTTACCGAGCTTACCCTTAGGGCACATTTGTGTCACGAAAAATGTCTTTTTATCGTGATTAAGTGGACTTTTCCTATGGAGTCCATATCGTAGATTTGTGGTTCATGCAAACAAATGTTTTTTTCTTCTCATAAAAAATTGTCAGCCTACCACTAGGGATGGCAAAGGACAAGGTCTCTACCCTTGCCCCGACTCAAAATTCGCCCCTCCATCTCCACTTTCATCCCTACACAAGTTTTGATTTTAACCTCCATCTCGGTTTCTATCCCTGTTTCATGTCCTCCATCCCTGCCCCAAAGGAGCGAGGTGGGTGGGGCCCGTTTTCCCCCAGTGCACTGCCATCCCAACCTATCACTTGCTTTCCACGCTACAATCCTATTTTTAGTGGAAACAAAGTTCGATGGGGGGTGGTCAAATTATGTTTCTGTTGTAACATTCAGTGCTTTTTTATGCACCGAGGGTGTTACCCTGCAACACAAACATCTCATTAGTAAGAGGGCAGCAAGTTAGTAATTCTTTTTTATGAAGGAAAACCCTCACCTAGAACCAGGTTACTTAATGAGCCCCCCTTCTAGCGAGGTAAAACTCCATATTGAAGACACGACCACTACAAGGCACTAGGCATGATAATTGAGTAAAATGGCTCTTAGTGTGATTTCAATTCACATGACGTATCCCATCTCATGTTTACCTTCACGGGAAAAATGGGACAAACGAGAATCGTCCTCTCATGATTTTTCAAAAAAGATTTTCAGTTGGGGCCAACCAAACATGTCTTAATTATGTTTTGAGATCAGGTGTTTGAAAAAGTTAGGTGAGCACTCAAGACTAATTTGTAAAGAGGGTGAGATTGTTCCTTTGTGACTTACTTTGTACAGTTGTGTCTAGAGTCTGTTTTGCTTTGGTTGAGTCATGATGTAAGTGTTGAGTCACTTGTACTTTCTTTGGGCCACCATTCCACTTTGGTTCAGGTTGATCAATACCCTGAAGGGTTAGCCCGTAGATCTGAACTGTAATGAGCCTGCGGGCAAAAATAGTGAATGAATGCAAATGCGTTGAGCTTTCTTTGTTCACCCTGGTTGTGATTACCTTCAATTTATTGTAATTTCACTCCCTCTCTTCAATTTTGCTTTCTTGTACTCTCTATACTCAAAGCTTCTGCAACGGCAAGCGAGCGATCAGAAAGGCTTGTGGCGGTAAGGAAGGACCGTTGTGCCGCACTGGCCTATTGAAGAAATAAGCCCATGACAAGTGATATCAGAGTCCATTCTCAAGCTAGGGAAGGGACTTCAGAGTCGGTGTTGATAGACGCACCGACATGTCGTAATTTGTGAGCAAGACATCGTGGTGCCCCAATACAACTTGCGAAGCACCAAAGGTAAGGCAGTTATTGAGACCAAGATGGGTTCACCTCGGGGCCATGAGTAGATGACCGTGACTGTCAATAGACTGGTAGCTGATGTGACTTTTTATGAGGAAGTGATTTCATGCATAGTTGAGTCATTCAGAGCAATGGATGATAAGGTAACAAGCCTGCAAGAACATGTGAACTTGCTAATGGGACATGTTAAGTCGCTGACTATGACAGTGATCGCCTTACAAACTGAAGTAGGGGAGCTTCAGTTGAAGAACCACACTTTACAACGGACATTGACCCTAAATAGCAAAAATGATGATAGGCCATCAAAGCTAGATGTGTCGAGGCCAACAAAGTTCAATAGTTTCATAGACATCAAGGCCATAGAGAACTTTCTATTCCAGATGGAAGACTACCTAGATATTCAGAACGTATTGGCCAAGAGCCTCAGGGTGAATGCTGCAACAACTCTACTCGATAGAGATGCTATAACCTAGTAGAGACAAAAACATAGCAACATGAAAAGAGGGTATTACGTAATTGATACTTTTGAAACCTTCAAAATTTAGCTACAAAACTACTTCATGCCGATAAATGTACAAAGCCAAGCTTATCAGATGGTGTCGTAGTTGAAGCATACTAGAGCCTTGATGGTTTACATCAAGACATTCTAGAAGCTCATGCTGGATATACCCAATATGCCAGATGAAGACAAACTCAATTGGTTTATTGTGAGATTATAGTTGTGGGCACAGTCTGAAGTAAAAATGAGCAACCCTGAGACTTTGGAAGATGTGTATGTGACGATCGATCGTCTAGTGGATACTCAGTGGAAGACCTTCACTCCATCGATGAAGGCCAGAAAAAGTTGAACCATGGAAGCAAGAAAGAGGATCGACACGACAATAAGGGTGAGGCATTGACCCAACACCATTTCGACAAGAAGCATAATTACAAAAATTACAACAACAACAATAAAGGGCAAGTTGTGACTTGTTGGTTATATGGTGATAGATATATCGCAAGGCAATGTCCTAAGTGTCTCGTGAAGGATGACAAGCAGGCCAATGCAGTGCAGGCAGAGAGTAGCGACACCGAGGTCATGCAACCAAGGATGAGAGTTATGCGGTCGGTCAACACAGTAAAAAGCTGTGCAATCGAAAGCATACCGGTTAGCAAAGAATTCATGTGTCTAGAAGTCATTGCAAATAGAAAGTCTACTACAACAATGGTAGACTCCGGGGCCACGCATAACTTCATCTCGCGGGAAGAGGCGAATTGGTTGGGCTTGAAGCCTGGGCCAAAGTAGAGGACCATAAAGACAGTGAACTCTGAGGCCAAGCCCATCCTTGGTGAAGCAAGGGATGTGGCTATCCAAACTAGGAGTTGGGCTGGCAAAGCCAACTTCTCAGTGGTGACCCTGGATGAGTTTTGAATGATGTCGGACATTGAGTTTCTTCACAGCTAGAATGTGATGATGCTGTCGAAGTTTAACTCATTGACGATCATAGGGCAAAACTCTTCACACACGATATAGTGCCTTACTGTTGAAGGCAAGTCTTCAATGCTATTTTCCATGCAATTGAAGAAGGGTATAAAGCGGAAAGAGCAGACATTCTTAGTTGCTGTGTGCACCGAAAAAGGGAAGGTAGAAGCAACAGTGCCGCCGACCCTTGCCCCACTGTTAGCAAAGTTTTGAGGAGTGATGCCCTCGAAACATTCGAAGCATCTACCGCTGAGATGTGAGGTTGACCACAAGAGCAAAGCCCCTTGCCATGGTCCCTTATCACATGGGACCAATTGAATTAAAGGAGTTGCGTAGGTATCTAGATGACATGTTAGAAGCAGACATCGTTCATCCTTTGAAATCACCCTTTGGCGCCCTTGTGCTCTTCCAAGTGAAACATGATGGTTCCAAGAGGCTATGTGTAGATTACCATGTGTTGAACAAGGTCACAGTAAAAAAAAAAATCTGTTGCCACTGATAGCAGACTTGTTCGATCATCTAGGTAGTGTCCATGTCTTTTTAAAGCTAGATTTGTGATCAGGTTACTGACAAGTGAGGATTACAGATGATGACGAGCCAAAGCCAACTTATGTCACTCGCTATGATGCCTATGAATTTCTGGTGATGCCATTCGGGTTGACGAATGCTCCAGCCACGTTCACGACATTGATGAAAAAAATGTTCTACCCTTACTTAGACAAGTTTGTGGTAGTTTATCTTGATGATATTATGATCTACAACAGCAGCATGAAGGAACATGTCGGGCACTTGCGAACAATATTTCAGGTGCTGAAGGAAAATGACCTTTGTTTCAAGCGAGAGAAGTGTCTCTTCGACTCAGAGGAGATTAGCTTCCTTGGCCATATCGTGGGGCATGATTTGCTGTGCATGAACGGGCAGAAGATAAGAACCATTCAAGAATGGAGACCGCCAACCAAAGTACCAAAGTTACGATCATTCTTTGGCTTGACAAACTACTATCGGTGGTTTATCGAAGGTTACTCCCTCGTTGTTACACCTCTCATGGATTCATTGAAGAAGAATCGAGTATGACTCTAGACAAGGAGTCTGCCAAGATGTCTTCGATGACTTGAAGAAGGCTCTGGTGAGAGAACCAATACTGCAGTTGCCAGACCACACAAGACCCTTTGAAATACACACAGATGCTTTAGACTTCATCATCGGTGGAGTTATCATGCAAGAGGGACATCCGATTGCTTATGAGAGTCGAAAGTTAAAGGATTCATAGAGGCACTACATTGTGCATGAGCGTGAGATGGCAACCATCATGTACTACCTCATGACTTTGCGACACTATCTTATGGGTGCCCAATTCATCGTCAAGACGGACAATGTCACCACGAGCTATTTCCAGACACAAAATAAGCTGACACCCAAACAAGCTTGATGACAAATGTTTCTAGCTAAGTTCAATTTTGGTTTGGAATATAAGGTGAGGAAGATGAATGTTGTTGTTGATGCTCTGAGTCGCAAGGCAGAACTGGCGGCTGCAAGGGCGGAGCCTTTCGAAGTTCACTTAGAGGGTGCATTGCTGGACCGCATCCGCGAAGGTATGCAACACGAGATAACAACACATTGTCTCTCTAGTACAAGTGAGAAAGACTCGACTATTCTGGCTACAGGATGACCTCCTTGTGATTAAAGAGGGACGCGTCTTCATATCACGATGAGAAAGCCTTCACTGCGAATTACTTAAGTAGTGCCATGATACACTATGGGCCGATCATCTAAGTTAGGAGCAGACCTTAGCACTCATTGAGTGCGACTACTATTGACTACAGATGAGAGACGATATAGAGGGGTATGTGCAAATGTGCCTCATCTGCCAGCACAATAATGGGACCAACCAGAAGACTGTCAGCCTCTTTGAGCCTCTACCTATTTCAGAACGTCCTTGGGAGAGCATTTTCATGGACTTTATTATTAGTTTGCCAAAGGTAGATGGCTTCAGCTCCATCTTGGTAGTGATAGATCATTTATCTAAATACGCCACCTTCATCCCAACTTTCAAGAAGTGCCCCGCAGAGTGGACTGCAGAGCTGTTCGTCAAGCATATTATAAAGCACTAGGGTGTACCAAAAAACATTGAGTGATCGCGATGCTTGCTTCACGAGCAGATGGAATGCATCAACGGACTATTGGAACAATACCTCAGATACTTTGTTAGTGCCAATCAAAAAGACTGGGTGAAGCTTCTAGACGTGGCCCAATTCTGCTACAATCTTTAGAAGAGTAGATCTTTAGGCCATAACCCGTTCGAGATAGCTACGAGGCACCAACCACTGATCCCACAAACTCTAGTTGCATAGGAGAAGGGAAGGTCATCCTTTGCCTATCAGTTTGTTCTGGACTGGCACAAGCAGACCAAGCTGGCTAAGGCGTTTCTTCACAAGGCGGCTAAAAGGATGAAGAAGTGGGCGGACAAGTATCATCGGCCTGCTGAGTTCCATGTTGGGGACCAAGTGTTGATAGAACTTTACCTTGATCACAGAGGCATCTTCTTTGGATGACACCACAGACTGATCAAAATGTATCAGAACCATTCACCATCACCAAGAAAGTAGGCAAACTAGCGTACAAGCTGAACCTGCCTTGAACTTCAAGGTGCACCTGATATTTTACGTGTGTAACCTAAAGCCGTTCTATGCGAATGAGGAGATCTAGAACATAGCATGCTACAACGCGCTCCTATTTTGCAGAGGGCCTATGCAATATAACGAGCCAATAAGTGTCTCAGCAAGATCTTTCGCCATAAGTTCAACTACTTGGGTGAAGCGAATAAGTATTTTGTGCAATGGGAAAAGATAGTAGAATCGACGTGGGAGCCAACATTCTGAATGAAGAGCTGCTATCTAGAAGAAGTCATGGGCATACCATGAAACAGATGGCGTCGAGGGCGACACATGATTTGAAGGGGGGAGTCTGTTCCCCTGTGACCTACTTTATACAGTTGTGTCTAGAGTCTGTTTTGCTTTGGTTAAGTCATGATGTAAGGGTTGAGTCATTTGTAACTTTCTCCGGGCCACCCTTGCACTTTAGTTCAGCTTGATCAATATCCTTAAGGGTTAGCCTTTAGCCTGTAGATCTGAACTGTAATGAGCCTGCAAACAAAAATAGTGAATGAATGCAAATGCATTGAGCTTTCTTTGTTTACCCTCATTGTGATTACCTTCAAGTGATTGCAATTTCTCTCATTCTCTTCTCTTTGACTCTCTTGCACTCTCTGTACTCAAAACTTTCGCAGCGGCGGTAAGGAAGGACCGTCATGTTGTACTGGTCTATTGAAGAAATAGGCCCGTGACAAAGAGTTAGCTAACAAAAAATGAAACCCAATTTTATAGGGTAGGGATCGTTGGAAAGAAGATTACGGGTTTGGGGTATATTACCCACTGTCATAAGTTGCAACATGGAAAATGTTCTAGTAAAAGACTGCATAATCTGATAGGGGCGACTGGTTAATGTCACCAAGTTGATGGGATGCCAGAAGTTTGAAACCCATGAGTGTCCTTCCTTGACACAAAGTAGAAGTTGGGTGTACTCTTTGGTGGGCAGAGGGAACCTTAATAGTTTTACCAATTAGAGGCTAGCCAACGAGCAACAAGGGGCTCTGGCAGGAGCAGTTAGTGCATGTCACCTTGTGTTGGGACGTTACAAGTTTGAACCCCAAATGGTATGGTTGTATAACTGGTGCTTTCTCTGTTATAAAAAAAAAAATAGAGGCCAGCCAACATGCTGTCGGTGATTTGGGGGGGGGGGGGGGGGGGGGTGTTCACTTGGTGTATTAAAAAAACACTGCATAGATTAAATATGAGGATGGGAGGTCATTTAACAGAGCGGGCTCCGTGTGGTTGGTAGGAGCTGTCACTGCACTTCTCCTTGTAATGGGATGTTCAAACCCCAGTGGTAGTGGTATGTTGAATAATAACTTGTGAGGTGTGCCATTTATAGGAAGGAATCTTAGCAAAGGAGTTCTAGAAGAGATGACCAACCTCTTGAACAGAGTGGCCCCAAAGGAGTTTGGCTAGTGGGATGCGGCCCAGGCCACCAGGCAGGCAGTCAAGGTTCAAGTTTCATTCCCGTCACCCCTTGCGTGAAGCATGGAAACTCCTTGAAAGCAAGGGGTAAGCCCCACCAGAGTTTTATGCTGCCAAGACAGTGATAGTGAGTACGACCGGTGAAGCCAAGGCCGCTAGGTCTTTGATCATGAGAGCAATTTCTTCATTTAAATAAAAAAAACCTCTTGAATACAGTGATGATTTCTTTACTTAACTAAAATTTTGGGGTTTTTTGCAAATTGGTGTCTGCCCTATAGCTGAATTGCAAAATAGTCAATCCTCACATTTTTCATTGTTATTAGAAATTGGTCCTTATGGTTAACTGATCACCAAAATGCTAACATTTTACAAATTAGTCCCTACCTTATTCACAGTTGGCAAATTAGTCCTCCAATAATGGTCGCTCCTTTAACAGTTATCATTAGAAAACCTACCTCAAGAACTGATTTGCAAGGGTTGATGAAAAGGCAAGGACCTATTTGCAAAATCGCTTAATATAAGGATTATTTTGCGAATTAGCTATAAGCACATACTAATTTGCAAAAAAAACTAAAGTTTTTTTAAGTTAATTTGCAATTTCCTTAGATTATATAGTATATTTGGTATCAAATTCGTGAACCCCACAAACGATCTTCCTGTCATTTGCGTCACAATAGTAGGCCAAACAACTGTTCTAGAGGTGTGAATTATGCCAGATAGCTTGATGGGCTAGGGACAACCCATGGCATTTTGGCTGAGAACGGACCCAGAACCTGACTCATTAAGGTCTAGGCATGCATGACCCATTAATTAGTATTGGGTAAGGGTGGGTTGTGTTTGCCCTAGACCCGACCAGTATCAAACACTATAGGGTCAGGATTTGGTAATAAAGGAGGTCCGATTGAAAAACCAAGTTGGATCCAAAGAATCCGATTAATATATCGAACCGGGTACGGTTTATGAAATTTCATACCAGACTTGGTCTGACCCCAGTTTTGATTAAGACCCATAATTTTTCAATATAAAAAAGATAAGTATTATTACATTACTGTGTATGGACCGGGTCTAGTTCATATAATCCTTACAGGACCCAGGTATGGTTTTTCTTACAGCAGAACCTTGATTGGACCATGGTCCGGAACCGGTAGCTGACGTTTTGAACTTTAGTGAGGATGCTGATGGTGAGTCCCCTAACATTAGTGAAGATGCTGATGGTGAGGTCCCTATGACGGTGAAACAATACATGCAAAACCAAGGGCGTCGGCTAGAAGGTATATCCTTAGAAGATGACATTCAGGATAGCCTAGTGTGGGCTGAGCAATCTGAGTTCTACTACTAGGGTGGCTTGGGAATTTATAAGACAGCATTCTTCTTGTCCCGGGCACCGCACTGGCTCGCAAATTTTTTATGCCCATGACACTCTAAAACAATCTATGGTGCAAAGGCCACTTCTTGAGAGCGGCAACTACCCTGTTTTTTGCATTTTATAGGAAGCTTTTTACTCATGACAGGTTGAAATACATGGGTTTTGCAATGGCAAGTAAATTCAGTTTTTGTGGTAAAGAGGAGGAAACAGGAGATCATCTGTTCATCCAATGTGCTGCATCTAAAAAAATATGGAAACAAACCTGTCAGCAGTTTGGGAGGCGGATAGATCCAAGAGGATCGGTGGGAGCATCCTTAGAGCGTTGGGGTATGCACGGTTTTAAATCAAAATTCTTGAACAGAGCGTTGCTGGTGGCTTTCCAAGTCGTGATATGAAAACTTTGGAGCATTCGTAATTTAATCATTTTTGAGGATAAATGCTATACAGGTTCACAGATTCATGGAACATGTATAACTGCAGTTGGAGAACATGTTCTGAGGATTTGCCATCAAATGGATCATCATATTGTCTGGTAAATGGCATCCTCCTCCGATCAACTGGCTCAAACTTAAAATTTTCAGCATATATAAGAATCGGTGGCAGGTGGGATATATTATCCGTGACCATCAAGGACGTTTTCTAAAGGCTGTCTGGTTCATCGAACACTCTTCTATGCAAACCATGGATTGGTCAGTATGGATTCAGATTTTAGATGAAGTTCCTACAGACCAGCGTATAGTGATAGAGGCTTCCAGGGATGATCAGGTTAGTGTCATAAACAGCAGGCTAAGTTTGGACAGTAGTTTCCCGTTTATTTTGTTACTATGGTCAAATTTGTACATAGGGACATGAATGGTTTAGCTCAGTTTTTAGCTCGAATAGCCTTGTCTGATTCTAATCGTCAGAGTCCTGACTGGATTCTCCCATTGTAAATATTTATGTTTATTTAATAAACAGGTAGGGTCTGCCTAACCCCAGCTTTCTTCGTCAAAAAAGAAAAGAAAATTAACCGGAGTTGAAATTCCACTTTACATTCAGCAATTCCCAAGAATGACCAATGACTTGATCCAATCACACAAGCATTATTGCATGAACCCCACAAGACCAAAATACAGAACTCACTTAGAATCAATGCAATCTGATTGGCTTACGAGCTTGCTTATGAGATGGCTCACGTCTGGATGTCAACTAGATGTACACCGGGGACTGGGAATCCAAAGCGGATAGCCTATATGGAACAGGATGATAATAGATAATTGGATGGGAATTGACAAGTAAATCCTCTTGAATGGAGAATGAGAAATATCAATCACAAAAATACGATATAAAAAACTAATAAATAGGAAGCAAAAAGAGTTTTGAACTCTTAAATCACTCTGACCAAGGTAAAGCCAAGTATATGCCCTATACCTTTGTAGCTTTCCTAAGTATAAATTTGGCTTCATAGTTACCAGAAACTTATTACTGCATAGGAAAACTTGCCTCGGAAGGGAAAATTCTTGCTTCTTCTTTCAAAGGGAGGCTTTGGAAACCTGCTTTCTAAATATGAAAAGCTTGATTCATTTTAGTTGGAAGCTGGCTTCCTCACTGTTTCCGAAACTGTTTCCCTTTCGCTTTCTTAATATTTCTCTCTTGCTTTTTTTTGCTTCACATTTACTTCTCCACAATTAACTTTTTATATTAAAAAATAATATTTGTTTATAACAAACCTGTGTTGATTTTATATTGGTGTTCATGTTATTTTTATTTGCTTTCACCTGTGATTTATATTGTTTTTTATGTGTTTCATTTTCATTTTCATGTATTTGCATAATCACTTTACAACCATATCATGCTTCTCTCTTCATACTACTTTTTTAATACTTGCTTCCCCTACTTCTGCTTCACACATCACTTCTCATATCTATTTCATTTCATGATAACTACGTTTAGTTCCATCCCAAATTCAATCTAATTCATAAACTTGGCAAGGATTCATGAAATACCAAATGCACACCCCATATTCCATAATTTGTTTCCACTGTAATTTGGTCATTGGCGGCAAACGGGCTGTCTTGATGTGCTTTATGAGTTTGGTTTTTTCTTCAACAAATATGTGCTTCCTCTTCAGCATGAAACATGTCTCTAAGTTAATTTCCATGAGGTTCCCTTCTATCTTTTTATGTTGTAAATATTTGGTATATGCTGGTTAAATTAGGAGAATAGCAAATATCAAAACCACAAAAGTGTTTGATTTGGTGGGGGTGAGAAAGCAAGGTCAGGCTTCACATGGATGGGACAACGTTTGTTGTTTGTGCTGATGCTGACAATGGCTAAATTAATGATGATATGCATGGTGATGATCACAACCCATGGTGCATTCTAGAAAGACACTTTTTGGGCAGTGTAGGTAGTTTTGTTCATGGAATCTTTTGCAAGTGGTTGCTGTTCCTTTATAATTTAACTTTAGCTTTAGCACTTTGCCACTTCGGCAAGGCCAAGGGTTTGCCACACTGCGAAGTTTACTGGAATTGGCATTCAAAGGGAAACTTCAGCAGAAAATTGAAGTGGGAAAATAGATACCCCACAAGATGAAATTGGTAATATTGATGCCACCTTCAAGCACCAAGGAATTTCGCAGTGGGCTCAACAATCAAGTGAGAGCATATTCGAGTTAAGCACAGCAACAATGTGCCATAGATGCATTAATGATGTAATAAGTTCACCTGTATTGACTGCTAGTTAATTTACTTATTGGGATTAGGTATTTCATATATGCACGCACACACACACACACACACACACAGAGAGAGAGAGAGAGAGAGAGAGAGAGAGAGAGAGAGAGAGAGAGAGAGAGAGAGAGAGAGAGAGAGAGAGAGAGAGATGCCATCTATCCTTATCATGGTCATCTTACTAATCATCATAATGCATTCAATGCCCCTTTGAGATGGCCTTTATGGTTTTGCTTATGGATCAGTTGCTGATGAATTATTAGATCTCAAGATTGTTTTATATGATGCTAAACATGTTTTGTATGATGTCACACTTTTATTAAAGACATGACATCAATCTTATTTTGCCTTCTCTTTTTCCAAAAAAAAACTTGTTCTGCATCCCTATTCAAAGAATTAGGATTTGCAATCAATAGCCATTAATGTGGTTGATATGTGTCACCATACACATTTTCTACACAATGGCATCTGCTTCTAGAAGAAACCCTCTGGATTAAATAAATGAAATCAGTCAAAAAAAGATCAAATAAGTGAAAATAATGAAATATGGGTAATTAAGTAACCGGATAATTTGTAAAGTTCAGAAGACCACAGATGATTGGCTGCAACTTGATATAAAGAACATTAATAGAGAGTTGAAAAGAGCCAAGGGGATGTGATACCAAAGAATATGGGGTGATAGGCAGACTATGAAAGAATACTAACCTAGTGTGATGATGAATAAGTTAAGGATATAAATCTTATAGACGCGTCATTAGCATGACCACCATGATAGTGATCCGATGTAAATTATCTAGAAAAGTGGGATAAGATTCCCAACTTATACCAACTTCTTAGAAAACCAGCAAACCACCGTCTTGATTTTTCGGCGAAAAAACACAAATTTGCATTATATCAGATACCAAGATATAAATTACGTCAATTTTTTTTAAACATAAAAAATCAAGAATGTCCTAGACTTCTATCATCGATTGCAATATAATCTTGGTATTTTAAAATGTCAGAAAATCAATTCCGAGTATATCACGGTGAAGTTATGATACTTCCAAACTGTAGCAGATATTTTTTACCATTATTTTGAAAAGAATTATTATGTGCATAGCTTTCTTTTTTAAAAGGAAAAATGTTCAAAAAGGCTTGGCATTAATAAAAAAAGCACTATGTTTTGAAATATTTTAAAAATTCACCTAAAAAATATCTTGGTTAATTAAAAAAAGCTCAAGAGTTAACTACCGTCAAGTTTGCTGTCAAATGTGATGCAGATTTTTTTTTTTGAAAGGTATGCTCGGGTTAGGCAGATCTCCAGCTTTCTCTGTTGAGCAGAAATGTGATACAGAATTACTTTTTTACCCTCAATATCATACTTTTAAAAGTACGTCTGAAAAAAAAAGAGTTCTTTTAAGAGTCCGGATCTAGTGCAATATGATTACACAAAAATTTGTGCATCAAGCACCCGACCGCCCTTCATCAAGTCTTGGGTCCCACACCTAACAGACTCTGTCCCCAAGATGAAGGGTGATCAGGTGCTTAATGCACAAATATTTGTGCAATCATATTGCACCTGATCTTTTCACGTCTTTGAAGGCTTAATTGGTAAATTAACTCTCTTAAATCATCTTGGTTAGTGATAATGAAAGTAGGTTTTTGAATAACAGTGCACAAATTTATATATTTTTAAATTTTTTTTTTGAAACTTAGTGGTTTTTATTAATGCCCAAACTTTTGGTAAAATATCTCAAAAATAATAATTCTTAAATGCAAACACTGTTGCATATGGCAGGGAGTAGTCCTTTGAGTGGTCCCATGCCTGTGTGGGCCCACATTCACATGACCCTACATGGGCCAGATCCTCCAAAGAAGAGCCGCATCACGTGCACAACCATTGCACCAACACTTGCGTGGCTCGCTCTAACACCACAAAAACGGTAGGTCGCCAAATGGGCTTTCCTCTGTATCTTCACCATGCATCAGGACACATGGCATGAGATCTGGCCCTTATGTGTCAACTTTTTACTGGCTCACCATGCCACGTTTTGTGGGAGCCACTTGACGTGTATTGGAGGTAGGGGTGTCAACCGGCCTGGTTTACCCAGATCCGACCAGAATCAAACTCTATAGAGCCCGGGTATAGTGATAAATAAAACGACCCGATTAAGACCTGAAAGTTCGATTAATATATGAACCCAGATATAATTTATGAAATTTTATATCAGACCTTGACCCGACCCGAGTTCCGATTAAGACCCACAATTTTCAATGTAAAAATGATAAAAATATAGTTTTACCGAATATGGTTCAGGTTTGGTTCTTAACTTCTCCAGGTATGCTTTTTTTTATAGTGAACTCGATTAAACTCAGGTCTGAGCCCAATACCATACTCGAAAATCAAGTCTAAGTCTGGTTCCACTAGGTTCAAACCAAACCTGATCCGTTGACACCCCTAATTGGAGGGTCTCAACTTGAAAAAAAGGACTCTCGTCCCGATTGAAGTGGGTGGGCCATTGTTTGCATTGAATTTCTCCCTCTCTTTTACATTTTATTTTTCCCAATGCAAGGTGCTGTTTTTCTTTCTTTCTTTTTTTTTTTTTTTTTTGAAAACAGAGAACCCTTTTTTAAGGAAAGGATGAAAGTTCAATTGACTTATCAGATAGTTCATAGGTGTCAACCAGTTGAGTTTGATTCAAACCCAGTCAGAACCAGACCCAGACTTGATTTGAGATGATGGTTCCGGGTCTGAACTTAATTTTAATTAAACTCGGTATAAAAAAAAATCATTCCCAAATTCATGAACCAGATCCAAGCCATACTCTGTAAAATAATATTTTTTATCTTTTTACATTGAAAAATTTCATATCTTAATCAGAACTCGGGTCGGTCCCAGTATCGTATGAAGTTTAACAAACTGTACCTAGCTCTGTATATTAAATCAAACTTTATCACCAAATATTCAAACCTTATCACCAAACCCTGACCCAACATGACAGACCTTACTTATCACCAAATCCTGACACCCTGTAGGATTTGGTAGGGGTCCGACTCAAACCCGACCCATTGACATCCCTAGCAGTTCCTGAAACATATATCGAGCAGACTAATAGTTCTTACGTTCACATGGTTAGCAATCAATTAGTGATTGTTAAGCTTGAGCAGACTAATCATTTATTTATCGTCACATATATGCTTATACTATATAATAGGGAAAATATTAGCTATGCTCGATCGCATCGTACCATCCAGTAGAAACACAGATTTGGGCTTCATCTAATCTCACTAGTTTATTAAAAGTGCAGCCTAGGTCCAGCGATTTGGATGTTGACACATGATTTTTATCAAATATTTGAGACATTGCGAACTGGTGATTTTTTAAGCTCCTAACTGACCTGCAGAAGCAACAAAATTGGCCAGCTCTAATCATGTTGAATCATGTACACGATATCTGCAAGATTTGATCCACAAAAGAAAATGAAATATAAAAAGAAATAGTTTTTTCAATGAAAAAAGACAGTACAGTAGAATCAGAGTGTTGCCGATATTTTCCCTATACAGTGTGTGGCACGTTAATAATTGAGCCTTATCTGGTTGGGGATAGTGCTTTGTTGATTAATTTATTTGTTAAGTTTTCTTTGATCAAGCTGTTATACAGGGGTTAATATTGGCTACTAATGAAGGTACAAAACTAATAGTGAAGGTACAAAACTAATGAGCTAAAAATCATAAGTGCAAGTCGTATGAACTCAATCTAACCACATAGATGTGTTCATCATGGTTTGTTCACTAACCATTAAACTTTGGATCATGCTTTTCTGATGTAAAAATGTGATATTTTGAATTATAAAATTTTTGCACATTGTGGGCCGTTGATTTTTAACCATTTTAAAAACATAATTACTTGTCATATTCACATGATCCAAAATAAGTTTCTTACTAAACAAACCATGTATGTGATCTACGGAAAATTGAAAATTTTGGAAGAAAAAAGTGATTTCTATTTCATTAGTTTCGTACCTTCATTAGTATCCAATATTTAAGTTATATAGTGCATCTTATTAATTTATTAAGCTCTGCATAGCTAGGGTTGCCATCCTTGTTTAAAAGGAAAAGGGTTTTAAAAACCTCCAGGATGAGGAGGTTAAAATTGCTAGGGAGAAGGAAATTGATCTTTCTAAATTCCTTTCATTAATGTTTGTTTCAAAGATTGGGGATTCACAATTCCATTTGATCATAGTCAATTTTCCCATCCCCACTGTCCATTTCCCACCATTCATTTCCAACCTTTCCAAGCTCTGGACAAGATAAGAAGTGGTAAAGCAAAGGCAGAATGCTTAAATCTCTCCACTAACTTAAAAATCCAAATTAAAGCTGCCCATATAAACATATATACATTAATTCTGGACACCAATAAGAGCTAAGAAATTCAACTCAAGTTCTTCAACATCATATCAGATGATGTTGATAGCTTGCATCAAGTTGCCAAATGACAGAGACTTCCTTTCTGATATCTTCCGTATGACTGAAGGAAGTTTCTAGCAACCCACACAAGCGTCCAAACCTTTTCCATCTCTTCCCCTTTTCTTCAAAAGAATAATAATAATAATAATAATAATAATAATGGAGATTTGGGAGATGAGGAAATTTCCAGAAATTACTGGGAGGTTGAATTTTCTGTCTAGAAATGTGAGGGATAAAACTCTGTGGAAAAAAACAGGATTATGCATAAATGTCACCAAAGCAACAAACAAAAAAAATGGCAAAATAATGCATGTCATACAAGATTATGTATCATGAACGCGTTTCTCAATAATTCTCTCGAAATCGCTTCCCTAGCATAGTCTTTAGTATTCCTCCAAGTATAAAAATGTGAGATGAAGAGAAATATTACAAATATAATTTTAGAGATATCTTGAAATTCAAAGTATGCATAAATCATGTTCATCAAAATAAAAAAAAAAACTCATAAAAAGAAAGTAAGCATACAAGTTTGCAAGATTGAAGCTACAAGGAAAGAAAAATACATGCATACATAAATAGGAAGAAATTCAAAGAAAGTGCTTGAAGATTTAAGGGAGAAGTACTTGGCATGTTCCCTGTCAAAAAAAAAATGCAGATGGTCTCCGACGTACATCATGAAGTGTTACACAAATAGCATAAAAAACACAGAAGGACCACCACAGCCCTTCAAAAAAGGGTGAAGACGACATATGCTTCACACCATTAGCCTTCCAAAATCCCAGTTTGTAGAAAGACAAAATAAGAAACAAAAAACTCTATTATCATCATCATCATCATCACTACGAGAACCAGGAAAGGAGTTCACGAGAGACCTGCCTTTCCTTAGCCCTAAAACACTCCTCCTCCATCAATGGTGTTCTGCAGAGTGGGCAATTCATCTTCAGCAACCCAAACCAACCATCCAAACAGGATCTATGGAACACATGGCTGCAACCCAACTTCCTCACTTCCTCCCCTTCCACCATCTTACACAGACAGACCACACATTCTCTCTCCTCCCCGTCATCTCTCTCAGAAACCCCATATCCAAAACTTGGGTTCTTCTCCAGTTCCTCTGCCAAAACCATGATCTTGGCCAGCCCAAGATCCAGATTTCCATCCTCACACTCATAGGGATTAAAATGAACCAACCCAAGTGATTCTAGGAAGAGAAAGAGAAGAGTTCTCAAATATGACACCCAATTGGCTGCTCTAACAACAAGAAATATAAGGATTGAATCGGTTGAAACATCATCAATACCCACAAAAATCCCAATACCATAAATCCCCATCTCTCTCTCTTGCTTGCCTATCTATGAGGGATAGTGAGAGAAGCAGTGTTTGGTTTTAGTAAAAGCTTGAGCCCTTATATAAGGCTGCACCCCCACTTGGCTGACGTGTGAATACAAAAGAGACGGTTCCAGAAAAAAAAACAGGACTATTTTATTAAGAACCAAATATACGTGGATGTTAGGTCCTTTATAATACTGCTACTCAAGCTTTTTTCTTCGAGTTACCAACGGGCCTCCGCTGGTTTGGTAGTTGCAGTGAGTTCACGTCACCTTGGGACGATTGCAAGTTCAAAACCAAATGGTATGAGTTGTTGAACTGGTGGGGTTTTGCCTAACCCCAGCTTTCTTCCCCCCCTCCCACCCAAAAAAAGCAGGGTGATGAGGAGGGGGTCTCTGGTTTACTCTTGCACCCGACCCGAACCAAACTCTATAAGGTCCGGGTATGATGATAAATAATAAGATTCGAGTCCGGACCTGAAGGTCCGATTAATACATGAACTGACTAAAACCCACAAATTTTCATTGTAAAAATGATAACAAATATGGTTTTATCATGTATGGTCAGGGTTCTAGTTCATGTAGTTTTTATCGGGTCTGAGTATGTTTTTTCTCATGGTGGACTTGATTAAACCTGCTATAATTAATAATTAATAAGCACTCAATTCAAGTTATATCAGGTCGAGAGTAGAATCCCAACCCTTACCGACATAATCCAGGGTTATTCAGAATAAATTTTTTGTCAGATTTTCACAAACACACCTGGAATTTCAGCGCTAATAAATAATACAACTAAGCTTTCAGTATTGTTAAAAACACACCTAAGTTTTTCATGGTTAATAAAAAAAATAAGGGTTTATTCTGTCAAAGTTGTCATTATATATATATGTGCTGTAATTACCAAAAGTTTGGTGCATTTTTTTATTATTGCCAAAACTTTAGAAGAAGTTTTGAATGTTTTTTTTTTTCAAAAAAATTGATTGAGGGTAAATCAGTAACTTTGTCCCACTAACTTAACCTGGGTTAATGATAACCCAAGTTAGATTGACGGTAGTGTGTTTTGGATTAACAAAACAAAAATTTAGGAATGTATTTTACAATATAAAAAACGTAGGTGTGCTTTTAGAAATTTTCTTAAGTTGAAAAAAAAAATGTATAAGAAAATGTTCGGGTCAGATATCTGGCAAAGTCATGGCCAAAACCTGACCCACATGGGTATCCGAGACAAACCCTACCCATTGACTGCCCTGTTCGAACTGCAAATTAACATCCAAACCCATCAACCCATCAACATGTCGTCGTACCGACAGCATAAAATCTGAGGCTAGGATCCCTGCCCCGGGGCCTGATGTTGATAGCAGACTGGAGGTTTCCTTTGTCATTGATCACATTGATAAATATTTCAATCCATGGTAACATAAGTTTCTAGCTACCATATAAGATACAACCATCCATACTCCATACCTTTTCAGTCTCTTTCCCCTTTTCTTAACAAATAATAATAATAGAGATTTTGCAGGTGAGGAAATTTCCAGAAATTACTTCAAGTTGAATTTTCAGTCTAAAAATGTGAGGGATAAAACTCTATGGAAAAAACAGGATTATGCATAAATATCCAAACCCCCCCCCCCCCCCCCCCCACACACCCACACACACACACACACAAAAAAAAAAATGTTACAATAATGCATGTCATACATGATGTATCTTTTTTTTTATATATAATGAGGAACCCTCACGGAAGCGAGGAAAACCCTGGGTGGGGCCCCACGAACACCCTGCCTTACGTGACCCACCTCTAAAAGCTATGAATACACTCGTGCACCAGCAGGGTTTGATCTGGTGCCTTCATCTCAGCACCTTTGTAACCACCCTAATGGCCACCCGGGTGACCCTTACATGATGTATCATGAACGCATTTCTCAACCATGCTCTCGAAATGGCTTCCCTAGCATAGTCCTTAGTATTCCTCCAAGTATAAAAATGTGAGATGAAGAAAAATATTACAAAATTAATTCTAGAAATATCTAAAAATTCAAAGTATGCATAAATAATGTTCATCAAAATTTGTAAAAAAAAAAAAACTCATAAAAAGAAAGTAAGCGTACAAGTTAGCGATATTTAAGCTACAAGAAAGGAAAAATACATCATGAACCATGACATGCGTACATGAATAGGAAGAAATTCAAAGAAAGTGCTCGAAGATTTAAGGGAGAAGTACTTGGCATGTTCCCTGCCAAAACACATGTACATTGGCCTTCCAAAAACCCAGTTTGTAGAAAGACAAAATAAGAAACAAGAAACCCTAGGAAGCAGATCAGGTCATGCTGAGCCTGAGCGTTTTTGCTAATGCTGACATCGTGGCCATCCGATTTGCATTTTAAATAGCTCAAAAGTCAACAAAACCTCGTGGCATTAATCCAAAATGCAAACATACGGCCACAATGTCAGCATGAGCAAAAATGCTTATGTTCAGAAACTCTATCACTATCACCATCACCATCACCATCCTGACTAAGAGAACCAGTTTAACCAGAGACCTGCCTTTTCTTAGCCCTAAAACACTCCTCCATCAATGGTGCTATGCAGAGTGGGTAATTCATCTTCAACAATCCAAACCAACCATCCAAACATGATCTATGGAATGTTGGGATAAGCCATGCTGTTTGGCAGTTACCCACATTTTTGGTAACCTCCCTTTTTAGTGTTTCTTTCGATAAACATATGAAAAATCAGGCAGAAAATGGTTATGCTAACCAATCCCATGCTATAGCCATAAAGCTGGGTATCAACAAGCAACACAGGCATCAAGAGAAAAACAAAGAAAATGATTAAGATAAAAAATTATCTTTTTCTGAGTTTTTCGACTAAAGAGGTAAAGATGAATCTTGCTCACTAACTACTGAAGGAGCCTGCGCTCATTGGAGGGTTGCAGTCCGACTGAAGAGCAAAACTCATCTTGTTCCAACCACCAACGCCAACTACCAGCCATCATTTGATTCTTCAA
This sequence comes from Nuphar pumila, assembly GCF_984573655.1. Classification (NCBI taxonomy): domain Eukaryota; kingdom Viridiplantae; phylum Streptophyta; class Magnoliopsida; order Nymphaeales; family Nymphaeaceae; genus Nuphar; species Nuphar pumila. The sequence continues at coordinate 88,691,804 of NC_143258.1, read as the reverse complement.
AGGCCGCCTCAGGTATGCTCACCCTTCGCTCTGCTTTGTTATGCGTAACAAAAGATCCCAACATTCGGTCATGGGCCCACGGCACGCTTTCGCTGCGTGGGCCTATTGGCATTTTTTTGATGACTATCACCATGGTTCAACAGTGTTTTCTGGCACCCCATCACCGCAAGGCGATATGGTTCATCGGTTCTCGGCCATCGGAGGAGCGGAGTCGCCGTGAGGCAGCATTGGCCGCAGGCGACGACAACTGAGAAAAAAAATAAAGCTAGGGTTTTACCTACGTCGTTGGGTTGCAGGGGGAAGACCGACACCGAGGTTGCCTCAGACTGTCGCTGGAGGGGGGGGGGGAGTTGCTTTCGCCGGATCATCGACATCTGTTCGGCGACGTGCAACAACAAGGATTTAAACCCCCCCTTTCCTATTCTTTGTTCCATTTGTCGTCGGGCAGTGGGGCTTTCTTGCCGACGTCTGCAGGACGCCGTGGGTGTGTCGTCAGGAAGAGGCAGCCTTCGTCGGCCGCTTCATCGGCGTCATGGTTCGTCTAACATCACGCGACATCGAGGGCGACAAACCCTCTTTTTCTTTTTTCGGCTTCCCCTCTACCATCAGGCGAGATGGGAGGTGCGTCGCCGACGGGGCTCTGGTGTGGGTCGTCAGCAGGCGATGTCGGTCGTCGGCAGGCCAGATGGGTAAACCCTCTTTCGGTTTCATCAATTTTGTAAAAAGAAACTCTCGGGTTTTCTATTTTTTGTTTTTATCGGTGGAACCAGATTGAGTCTGATACTTTTTGATCCGGTGACAGGCTCGATCCAAACCCATTGAGGGTGGATCGGGTCTGCCATTTTTCCTTGGATCAGACCCAGACCCATAATGGTTCCAGGTCTGGGTCTGATCCGAAAAGATGGGTTCCGACCCGAATTATGATTATACCGAGTCAGACCCAGATCTGGTTTGTATCGGGTCAGACCTGGATCTATTTAGTACTGGTTCAGACCCAGATCTGGTTCAATATGGGTCAAACCCAAATCTAGTTAGTAACCGGGTCAGACCCAAATCTAGTTATAACCCGATCAGACCCAGATCCATAAGGTACCAGGTCAAACCCATATCTGGTTAGGTACCAGGTTAGATCCGATTCCGATTTGTATTGGGTCAAATCCAGATCTGTTTATTACCGGGTCAAATCTGGATCCAGTTAATACTAAGTCAGACCCAGATCTGGTTCATGCCGGGTTAGACCCAGATCCAGTTAGTACTGGGTCAGACCCGTATCCAGTAAGGGTCCAGGCACTATTTGACCTGAACCAGATCAGAGACTGATTCAACCTTTTCTAGGACCGGTTCAGATCCATTTTGACCGATTCTTTCAAGTTTTTTACCCGTTTCAAGATGCTAAGAGCCTGTTTTCGTAAATATAAGAAGATACAAGGATTTTGACATACATTTATAGGGTTTTATGAACTTTTGTTCATACTTAGCACCAGTTCATAAGGTTGAGAACCGATTTAGACCCTTGGATCACCGGTTCGGGGCTGTTTCAGACTGATTTTGAGTGTTTTCAGACTAGTTCATACTTGAGGACCCAAAGTTTTTCCCATTTAAGCTTGACTTTTGTTATTGTTCATGCATTTTATTTATAATTATGCATGCATAAATGAATATATAACATTGACATCAATGATAACTAGATGACTTAGTGAATTCATGTCACCAAAGTGACTGAATACACATATGTTGTCAATTTTTTGTCCTATCATATAACTTTAGTCATTATTATTGTTGTACTTAGATTAATGAAATGATAAACGACTGAAAGGTAGTTTTATGTGTTTGAAATTTAAGTAGGGTAGAATAAGACAAATATGTTGAGATACATTGCACATGTGTATCCGAATGTACCACATGTTGATGGTCTAGCTTTACATGAGCCTTAGTTTTACTAATTGTGGTCGGTAGACATAGTGATTACGTGTGTCAGAGCTCTTACCAAAGTAGGACAACGACGACCCTCTACACTCACCCAGAAATAAGCATATTTGGGGCTTTTTATTTATTATTTTTTCTATCAAGTTTGTCTCGTATATGCTTTCTTTTGATACATGTCTTTTGTCATGCAGTTTCTAGTCCTGTGATTTTAGATGGCTAAAGTTCTATACATTTTCTTGATGAATCTAATTTTAGTGATTGAAAAGAAATTGTTTTTTTCATATTAAGGTATATGGATCTGGATTTGGCATTATGAATGGATGAACCCACCCTGTCTGATCAAAGCACTGCTGAATAAAAGAGTGTTTTTGAGAAGTGAGATCGCTCAAATAGACTTAGACTATTGCTTTTGCAATCTAAGGTGGCTAAGAATATTCGCAGTGCTATCCCACAGTGTTGGATAATAAAGAAATTCCTGAGTGCCATTGAGGCACAATTTGTCAGTTCCAATAAGGCCAGAGCCAATACATTAATGTCAAAACTCATAACTATGAAATATTTTAGAGGGGGTAATATTTGCTAACACATTTTAAAAATGAAGAACATAGTGTCTCAGCTGAATGACATGAAGGTGACCATTTCTGACTCATTCATAGTGCATTTGATTATGACGTCCTTACCTTTGGAGTATGAACTTTTTAAAATCTCTTACAACATACATAATGATGAATGATTATTAAATGAACTTATATTCAAGTGTGTTGAAGAGGAAGAAATATTGAAAGGAGAGAATATGCAAAGTGCACATATGACTTCTCATGGCTCCAAGGTAGGACCAAATAAGAATGCATTTAAGAAAACTGTTAGGAAGAAGTCAGCAGACGATAAGTAATCTCAGAGCAAGCAACCCGATTTTTCTATCATAAAGTATTTTTTTTGCAAGATGGGACACAAGAAGGCAGATTGCATAAAGTACAAGAAATGGTTAGAAAAAAAAGATAATTTGTCATTTATTTCTTGTGAATGCAATTTATTATAAATTTCTAAAATAGTTGTTGTATTGACTCTGACGCTACTGTTCATATTTTTAACTATCTACAGTCGTTCTTGAGCAAAAGAAAACCAACAATGCATGAGAAAAACAACTATTTGGGAAACAAGATACGTTCACATGTGAAAGGTGTTGAGACCTACATGATCACTTTAGATACAGGGGTAGATTTTGATCTTCATGATATTTTTTATGTTTTATCATATAGTAGAAACTTAATTTCAATTTCAAGATTGGATAAATTTGATTATTGCTTTAAATTTAAAAATTTCAAGTTATTCATTTACATAAATTCTATTGAAATTGGTTCTGTATTAGTTTATGATGGATTATACAAATTAAATGTGAAGATCCAAACTCAGAAGTCTTTGACTTTTGAATATGCATTGGTTGAGAATAAACATAGCACGATTAATGATAAATCCTACATGCTTTGGCATCAAAGGTTGGGTAATATCTCTGAAAAGAGAATAAAAAGACTTGTAAATGAAGGGATCCTGAAATCTCTAAATTTTACCGACTATGACCTGTGTGTTGATTGCATAAACGCTAAGCATATAAATACATATAAAGAGGGTGCCAAACGTAGTAGTGAGATAGTCCATACGGATGTATGTAGACCTTTTACCCCTTATTACACAGGTAAAAAATATTTTATCACCTTTATTGATGATTATTCTCGATATATGTATCTCTACTTGATTTACGAAAAATATCATGTTTTTCAGATATTTAAGAAATTTAAGAAAGAAGTAGAGAAACAAACCGATAAAGTTATTAAGATAGTCAGGTCTGATAGAGGTGATGAATATTATGGTAGGTTTACTGAGATGATGCAAAGGGAATGATCATTAGCGCTATTTCTCAAAAGGAAAGACATTGTGCCTTAATATACCATGCCTGATAGTGCCTACCAGAATGATATAGCTAAAAGAAGAAATTGTACGCTTAAAGAAATGGTCAAGACCATGTTGAATTATTCAACATTTCCTATGAAGTTGTGGGGTGAAACCTTAAGGACTGCTGTTCATATTTTGAATAAGGTTCCTACGAAATCTATGCCTAAAACTCTCTACGAGTTGTGGAATAGTAGGAAATCATCACTGTCTTATATGCACATATGGGGATGTTCAGCAGATGCTAAGTTATATAACCCCTACATTAAAGTCTTTGATCCAAGAACAACTAGTGAATATTTCTTTGGTTATCTAGAGAGATCAAAAGGATACAAGTTTTATTTCCCTCTCATTCACCACAGATTGTTGAAACAGATGAGGCAAAAGTCCTTGAAGATGGTTCAGTTGGATTAAGTGCACTTTAAAACCTTAGTTTTGAAGAAATACATGATCTCATTTCATTACCTGTTAAGAAAAACACTGAAAGATATCACATTATTATCCCTAATGATGATGTGGTTGATCACCCAGTTGTTGATGCACAAATCCAAAGTGAACCTATTGTGAACAATGCAGAAGAACACAAATAGGATAAACAGGTTCAATCTGAGCCTGAAGAACGACCTATTTGGAGATCCACAAGAGTTATAAAATCTGTCATACATCCTAATTATGTGGTGTACCTTCAGAAGCCTGATGATTTCATAGATGTAGATGATGACCCATTGACTTTTATGGAAGCTGCTGAAAGCAAACAATCTTCGCACTGGATAAAAGCCATGAAATAAGACTTGGACTCTATGGCTAAGAATCAAGTGTGAAATTTTGTCGAGTTACCTAAGATAGTAAAACTCGTAGAGTGTAAATGGGTCTTTAAGACCCAAAAGAACTCCAAAGGTAATATAGAGAGACATAAGGCAAAATTGATTGCTAAAGGATTCACCCAAATGGAGGGCATTGACTATAATGAGACATTCTCTCCCGTCTCAACTAAGGAGTCAATAAGGATAATTTTGGCCCTCGTAGCTCATTATGACTTAGAGTTACATCAGATGAATGTGAAAACAATGTTCCTCAACGAGGATCTGAATGAAGAGGTATACATAGAACAACCTCTTGGTTTTTCTGAAGATGATCGTTTGGTTTGCAAGCTTAACAAACCAATATATAGACTTAAATAGGCCTCCCGACAATGGTATATTAAATTTTCCCAAGTCATTGTGACTTTCAGATTTACAGAAAACATTATTGATCAATGTATATAACTTAAGGAAAGTGTGAGTAAGTTCATTATATTGATGTTGTATATGGATGACATTTTGCTGACAACCAACTATATAAAGTTACTTACAGAGACAAAACAGTTTCTTGCATCACATTTTGATATGAAAGATATGGGTGAGACTGCTTATGTACTAGGCATAAAGATCGATCGAGATAGAAAAAAGGCTTTTTAGGCCTCTCCCAAAGATCCTACATAAATAAGGTATTAAAGTGATATAAGATGGAGAATTGTTCTCCTGGTATAACACCCATATCAAAAGGTGACAAATTAAGCCTAAAGGATTATCCATAGAACGATATTGACAAAGCACAAATGAGTGCTTATCCATATGCATCAATTATTGGTAGCTTACAATACACGCAGACTTGTTCACGTCTAGATATTTTCTTTGCAGTAGGAATGCTTGGTAGATTTCAATCTAACCCAGACATATCCCATTGAAAGGCTGCTAAAAAAGTCTTGCGGTATTTGCAAAGGACAAAAGACTATATGTTGGCGTATCATAAGGTTAATCACCTTGAGGTCGTTGGCTACTCAGATGCAAACTTAGGAGGATGCCTTGATAGTAGAAAGTCTACTACTGGGTATGTCTTCTTACTTGTTAGGGGAGTGATCTCTCGAAGGAGTGGGAACCAGACGACCACTAATGCTCACACCATTGAGGCAGAGTTTATAGCATTGCACGAGACTACTTCGCAAGCCATATGGTTGAAGAATTTCATATCACAGTTAAAGGTGATCAATTTCATTAAGAAACCACTGTAATAATGAAGTTGCATTGTCCTTTTTGAATAACAATAAAAGTACTATGTCATGTAAGCATATAGAATTAAAGTACTTTGTTGTTAAAGAAATGATATAGAATCATCTAGTGCATATTGTTAATATTGGTACCAAAGAGATGAGTGTTGATCCTCTTACTAAAGGGTTAGCACCGAGATTATATTCCGAATATGTATTGAGGATGAACTTGTTAAACTCTTTATTTTGACATATACATATGAATAAAGTGATCACATAAAATTTATTAATTCTTATTATAGTTAGTGTTAATCTCATAAGGATTAGAGATTTAACTAAGGATATGTATAAAAGATTTTAAAGGTCAATCTATTTATCAAGTCATTCTCATAAAGTTTGCTGGTTAATAGTTTATCGTCGAAACAAGTGGGAGAATGTTTGGATAAGCCACGCTGTGTGGCAGTTACGCATATTTTTGGTAACCCCCCTTTTTAGTGTTCATTCCGATAAACATATAGAAAATCGGGGAGGAAATGATTGCGCTAATTGATCCCCTACTATGGCTATAAAGCTGAGTATCAATGAGCAACCCAGGCATCAAGAGAAAAACAAAGAAAATGATTAAAGAAGAAAATTACCTTTTTTTGAGTTTTTAGATTAAAGAGAAAAGGATGGATCATACTCACTGACTGCTGAAGGAGCCTGCACTCATTGGAGGGCTGCAGTCTGACTGAGAAGCAAAGCTCATCCTGTTCCAGCCACCACCAGCCATCATCCGGTTCTTCGATGACCGCCTTAGGTACACTTACCCTTCGCTCTCCTTTGTTATGCACAACAAAGGATCCCAACATGGAACACATGACTGCAATCCAACCTCCTCACTTCCTCCTCTTCCTCCATCTTACACAGACAGACCACACATTCTCTCTCCTCCCCATCATCTCTCTCAGAAACCCCATATCCAAAACTTGGGTTCTCCCGTTCCTCTGCCAAAACCATGATCTTGGCCAGTCCAAGACCCAGATCCCCATCCTCACAGTTATGGAAATTAAAATGAACCAACCCAAGTGATTTTAGTGATTTTAGGAAGAGAAAAATAATTCTCAAATATGACACCCAACTAGCTGCTGTAACAACAAGAAATATAAGGATTGAATCGGTTGAAACATCATCAATACCCCATAAATCCCCATACCAACATGACTCCAGTTTTCGAGACTCTGAGCCCATGCCTTGTGAGTTGGGCTGGTAAACGATCCGAGCCTGGCCTGTTCAGGCTCAACTCGTTTACCTCGAGCTTGGCTGGTGTTCGTAGCTAGACGAACCAAGTTTCTTTTAAAATAAATGTATTTTACAATGTCAACAATGAGATTTGAACCACAAACCCTTAGTTTACATGCCATACGTCCTTACCAACAGCACAAAGCTACCCTTTGTTTGTGCTGGGCTCATGTTTGGATAATCAGCTGCTAGTGGCTTGTCTCGCCAGCTACATGAACTGCACGCAAACGAGTTCATGTCAAGCTGAACCACGAGCGGCTCGGCTTGTTCCCTAGCTCTACTTGTGAGCTCAAGTGTTAGGGATGCAAATGGGTCGGGTTTCGGATTCTAAAATACATTGCAGGGTTGGGTCGGTTTGGATTCAGGACAGCCAAATTTTGCAAATTTGTCTTACTGAATCCAACCCATTTGCAACCCTAGAGAAAACTGTTGTGCATGAGAAAGATCCATTCATCCCTGTATTCGTACCTGATGTAAACCCATCGTCGGATTTATTAAGAGTATTCTACCATGGTTTCCAATTTCAGCCCCTGCATCATTACTCTAAGGCTACGTCCCACCCTTTCCCACCAGACTAGAGATCCACAGGTTTCAGGCTAAGAAGGCCTAAAACGAGGATCTCAGATCCGTCATTTGAAAAGGAAGCGAATTGATGCCTTGATCTGCATGCGATCTCTTTGTTGCAAGTTGTTTTCATCAAATCCAATATATCTTATAAGAATCGACCTTTGAATCATATCTTAAAAAAAACAATGACTTTTTAATAATAAGATTTTGATGATTTTACAACCATTGATTTTTGAATCTTTGAAAAATCCTGCACACAGGTTGGATCAGGGTGATTAAGCAAATCTTCAGTAAAGGGAACATGCACATCAAATCTACTGGGTCAGATTTGATGAAGACAACCTGCATCAAGGAAATCCCATGTGGGTTACGACATTAGGGCATGAAGACAGATGAGTGTTGAAAACTAGTAGCAGGGACAAACAGGGGACTTAGCTTGTCTTGTAGGAGCAGCTAGTGCACGTCACATTGTGTTTGAACGTTGCAAGTTCAAATCCCAATGATATCGTTTGTATAAACTGGTAGGGGTCTGCCTAACCCCAGCTTGCCTTTAAAAATATAAAAAAGAAAACTAGTAGCAGGGATGGAAGTTAATGCCTTTAAAAAGATATCTCTTAAGCCCCATGTGGCAGAGGGATTTGAACCTGGGCCTTCAGCTTGACACAGGACCCGCTTACCACATGGGATACCACCTTGGTGGTCATTTAGCATATTTAATTTGTAGGTTTTTATCACTATATATAGATGAGAGTGTTTGATAATTTCAGATGTTTTTTTTTTGCCGCTGATCGTGCATGATCAGTGATGGAAAAGGTCATTTTTTCGTAAAAGGACCATTTAGCGACGGTCATGTTTTCTGCACAGACCTTTACTGGCAGTCTTAACAGCCTCTAAAGCTCCACAGCAAAAAAGTAAAAGAAAATGGATGCGCTGGGCATGTCTGACACCCAATGCATCTGACGTCACTCCATTTCCTATATATATAATTTAGTATTTATTTATATATCTCTTTTTTTTTTTGAAAGGCAAGCTGGGGTTAGGCAGACCCCATCAGTTACTAGGGATGACAAGTGGATCGAGGGAATGCGGGGCCCACCCTGTTTAGACCGGGGATGGACTTATGCTTTCCCCTTCCCGGCCTTGCCTCGTCCTCGATACCCGTTAGTAAAATGCTAAAATACTCTTTAAGGATGGCAGTGGACGAGGAGAAATGGGGCCCTGCCCCCACCTCGCCCAGTTTGAACTAGGGACAGACGACATGAAACAGAGATGAAGGTGAGGATGGAGGTTAAAATCAAAACCTGTGTGAGGAAGAAAGCATAGATGAAGGGCAAAATTTTTAGATGGGGTGAGGGTGGAGACCTTATTCCGGCCCCGGTCCACTGCTATCCCTACCAATTACTAATCAAGGGATTTTGAACCTGCAACGTCCCACCACAGGGAAGCGTACATACACTGACAGCTCCTACCAACCACGTGAAGCCCCTGTTAATTATTTATTTATATATGTATTAATCCCATTCTCATTCAAATTATACCAAAAGATTAACATAAACAGAATCTTGCACATGAATCAGCACCAGTCATAAAATTAAATGGAAATAAACTGACTATCAATCATGTAAGAACCTACAAACATCTCTACACGTACAACATAATACAACATTAGCAAACTTGCTGAGAAGAGTTTTATTTCATATAGTCATACATAACTTGGATACACATGAATATATCCCTAAGACTGTCTTTTTTTTAACCACAGCCTAAAACGGTGGTGGAGGATAACGGTGCCAAGGTGGCGGTGGTGGCCTTGGTGGCATTGGAAAGTAAGGATCAGCCCATGGTGGCGGCGGAGCGAAGGGCATGGGAGGAGGAGGAGGTGGCCAGGGCCTGGGTGGTTGAGGAGCAAATATAGGTGGTGGTGGTGCAAACGGATGTAGAGGTGGAGGTGGAGGTGGAGGTGGTGGTGGTGCAAACGGAGGATGAGGAGGGCCTGGTGGCCCAAATGGTGGTGGTGGCGGATGGTGGTGGTGGTGGCGGTGATGATGAGGGTACATCACAACTTGGTCTTGGTGGAATTAAGCCTTCCTTGTTGTGCCTTTGTATGTGGCACAAACCCTTAAAGGATCAGATATTTTCCTGCTTGCTTATCTTGTTTGTCTTAAATCTTAAAACGTTGACTGTTTGGTGAAGACTAGAGGATCAGAGATCACTAATTCCTCCACTCACATGGCACCACGGTGTCTTGCTAATGGTCAAAGTAGACTGTTAGTTGTCCCAGGGTGAAAGTTTAAGCAAAGTGTTTCTTGATTGCTTTTGACATATTTTGAAGCCTTAACAGTTCCTCATTTTCTTCAGTTCTCGTCTTGTGTTTATCATCCAATATTTACCCATTTTGGATGCATCACAAAACAAAAGTCTTGTGCATCTACACTTTAGAGGTAGGGGTGTCAATGGGTTGTGTTTGAACTAGACAGGACTCGTACCAAACCTTGTAGGGTCAGGGTTTGGTTACAAACAAGGAGGTACTATTAGAATCTAGGTCAAACTCAAAGGATCCGATTAATATATAGTTCCGGGTATAGCTAGTTTGTAAAACTGTATACCAGACCCGGACCCAATCCGAGTTCTGACTAAGATTCAAAACTTTTCATTATAAAAAATTAAAAAAATATTATTTTACCAAGTATGGTCTTGGTCTGGTTCATGTGATCCTTATAAGTAAAGATGTCAACGCACCTGATCCGCCCTCGGAACAATACCCTTCAAGCAGAATACGCAGCACTTTACAGATTAATGAAAGTAGCGACCTTCCAAATGGTAGAAAACAATCCGATGGCTTGCTTTTGAAGTGCAATAATGGCTTAGTGAAATAATTTTACTAGTCAAAATTATTGACAAAATTACATGGTTTTCTTATTTAAGGCCGTGTTTGAAAGCCTCAGACATCTTGTTCAATGTCAGATCTGGCGTCAGGACCCTGCTAGATCCTATGTTTCTTCGTGTAAATATAAAAAAAAAGGCCCTCAATGCATGTTTCTATTTCAAGATAATGTTTTTTCATCCGACTTGACCGGGTTGGACCGGAGATCCACAATGTGGCAACCGAGGTTATATATCATGAGTATCCAAAACATACACCAGTTCTAAGATTCGAGATATTCAAACACCCTAATTGAAGGAATACTTTTGAATGTTTGCCTGTTTGGTAGGGTTTTTTCTCTACCAAACAGGGGGAGTTCCTGAGGGTGAAATGTGGTTCTGTGTGATCATGAAATATCTCTGTTACTGCTCTGTTTTGTTTCTCCCAGGGCAGGCAGGCAGGCCTGTTTGATATTTTGAGGCCAACGCCTAGGGCCTCAAATGACAACAAAATATAACTATCATATTTCACATGCTGAGGGCCACCAATAGGGCCTCAAATAAAAAACAAAAATAGAGAAATATGGGCCTCCAATGAAATATGCTTAGGGCCGCCCCTTGTTTCTCTTTAATGTGCAAACTGATGGCGACTGCTTGTGGCTAATCTGTTATATTTGCTAGCGCTAATATTTTTTTTATTTTGATTAAAAAGAATTAATTGAAACAAACTATAGTTCTTTTTTTTAAAGGCAGGCTGGGGTTATTATGCAGATCTCTACCAGTTATACAACTATATCTTTGGGTTTTGAACCTGCAACGTCCCAACATAAAGTGACTTGCAGTAGCTCGTCCTACCAGACTAGCTGAGCCCTAGTTGGTGTGCAGTTGTCACCAATAGAGTGACAATACAGTCTAAAGATGAAGCTATTTTTTTTTTTTAAGGCATGCGAAGGTTTGGCGGATCCTTATTGATCTAAAAGCAATTACTTCTCCATCCTTGCTAAGTTGGCAAGTTGCATGGCTACAAAATTACTGTCCACCTATGGGGGGGCTCCGCGTGGTTGGTAGGAGCTGTCGGTGCACGCCTCCTTGTGGTGGGACGTTGCAAGTTCAAAACCTAACTGGTGGGGTATGCCAAACCCCAGGTTGCCTTTAAAAAAAATATAGCGAGCAATAAATATATATTGTCTCAAGAGTACAGCTTGTTGGACTTTTTGGTTTTCAAGCAATCAATTTAGTGCTAACTTTATAGATTTTCAAGCAATCAAGAGTACAGCTTGTTGGACTTTTTGGTTTTAAAGTTGAAACGATGTATTTTATTTTAAAAATTTTATTATTTTCATTTTTTTTAATGAGCTAGTGCAATTTTGGCTCATTTAAGGCTGTCATGATCTAGAACTTAGCTTGGCTCCCCACAAGAATGAGCGACTATTCAAAATGATGAATCGATGTCGACTATAACCCCTAGCCTGCTAACGATGCGGGTTCGATTCCCGCTGCCCGCTCGATATAAATCATAATACATCCATCATTGATTTAAATATGCATCTTTATTCCCTATGAAGCATACAATCTGATTGTTTCTGTTTTTCTCCAAATAAGAAATGAAAATGAAGAATAAGAAAGAAGATAATCCAAATGAGAAGTGTCGGTTGTCTAATGGATATAACAGAGGTCTTCTAAACCTTTGGTATAGGTTCAAATCCTACCCTTCAGTTTACTCGGATTATTCACTAGCCTTTTACTCATGGACATGGGGCAGGCTGGGTAAGACATAATCTGATGCAACCTAATCGAATTCAAGAGACTAGAGTAAGTACAAGCTCTTCGAAACCCAAATCCGATTAAATTTGCTAAACCTAAGTCTGGGCCTGATTATCATTCTTGATACGGTTTTGAAAAAATCTAAACACACACACACCCAGATTTGGTTAGAGATTCTACCTGAACACAAACCTTTTTGTGGGAAAACTTGTTGGTAAATCACAAGCCATGAAATCTACTAGTGAAAACTTGTTGGTAAATCACAAGCCATGAAATCTACTAGTGTTATCCGCCCTAGTAGTAGGGGTGTCAACAGGTTAGGTTTACCCGAACCTGATCCGTACTAAACCCTGTAGGGTTCTAATATGGATAAATAAGAAGACCCAATCATGACCAGGGTCAGGACACGAAGGTCCGATTAATAGATGAATCCAGGTATAGTTGTGAAATTTTATACTAGACTCGGGCGTGACCTGAGTTTTGATTAAGACCTGCAAATTTTCAATGAAAAAATGATAAAAATTATTATTTTATAGGGTATGGCATGGTTTTGGTTCATGTAATTCTTATCAGATGGTTTTCTGATTAGATCCAGGTCTGAACCCGATATCATACCCAAAAATTGGTGCCAAATTTGGTTCCACTTGGGTCCAAACCAAACCCGCCCTCTTGATACCCTTATCTGGCAGTGATTACAATAATCATGTGAATGGATTGGCACTACAAGAAACATGTGGATTAGCGACGACCTAAATCCGTCGCTAATCCATCGCTAAACAGTTTAGCGACGGATTAGCGTCTGATAGCTTTCATCGCGAATTTTTTGACGCTAAGTAGCGACAAAACTTATTCGTCCCTAATCCGTCGCTAGTTTGCGATGGATTAGCGACGGAAATGATCTGTCGCGAGTCTGTAACTATTTTAAATTAGCGATGGATAATATCCGTCGTGAGTCCTTCGCTATTTTAAATTAGCGACGAATAATATCTATCACTAATCCGTCGCTAAATTTAAAAAAAAAATAAATAAAAAAATTTGCTCGCTGCCGGGAGGTATTCCGGTAGCAATAAGCCGAACTTGGAGCGATTCTTCGGCGGCGACAGAGGAGGAGGACGACCCACCACCGGATCCCAGCAAGCCGTACTCCCTCAACCCCAAGATCTCCGATTGGGTCTCGCAGAGGTCGGAATGGACCGATCTCGTTGTTGACGGCCATGACGGAGACGAGGCCGGTGTCGGGGCGAATGGCGTTGTGGAGGCGGTCGAGGTCGAGGAGGTCGTCAGAGTCGACGGGAAGGTAGGTGGCGTGGAAGCGATCTGCTCCCTGGCACGCTCGACCGCCTCGTTCGACTCCCAACCGTAGAGGTGAGTGCAGGAATGGGGGTTGCCGAAACGGCCAGTGAAGAAGGGCAACATCGCGTCCAGCACCCGCGGGTCCACCGACGATGTCGCCTACATGTCCAGGTACAACGGCCGCCCCACGATCCGCACGCCCTTCATCGAGATTCCTCCGCCCTCCTCTGCTGCGTCGGAGTTGGGCGACGACAGTCGCGGCGGTCGACATCATCCGGCAGGATCGTCCGGTGAGCCTTACTGCGGCGAGCAGTAAGTATTCTCTCCCGTTGGTCGATGGAGGTATTCCGGCAGCTTCATCGACCAACGGGAGCACGAGGCTCGGTTTAAATCGAACATCAATTTAAATTTTGAACGGGGGAGAGAGGGAAAATTAGTGGGACGGTTTAAATCGAAAATTAGCGACGGATTTAGCGAGGAAATTTTTCTGGCGCTAATCCATCGTTAATGAGCGACAGAAAAATTCTCTCGCTAAATCTGTCGCTAATTTTATACAGTTTTGCAGTGAATTTTTTTTGTCGTCGATCTGTCAATAATTAGCGACGGAATTTATACCGTCGCTAATTTAAAAAATATTTCAAAGATTGGCGACAGATAATGTTCTCTCGCTAAGTCCGTCACTAAGTTGCGACGGAAAAAAATCCGTCGCTAATAAGGGTTTTTCTTGTAGTGTGGATGCTATGGGTGATTGACCAAGAAGGTGGTGATGATGGAGACAAGTCTTGGAAACCCTATGCAAATTTTTGCTATTCCGACTATTTTTGTTGGATCCTGGTACAGATCTAGTATGGTCATTGGGTCTCATACATGAAACCAATAAGTCAAAGATGAATCCAGAAATATGAATCTAAATAATAAATTCAGATTAGTGGTCTAGGAATCCAATGACCCACTTATGTAGTGGGCCATTGAGTTATGAACCACTAAGATAGTGGCATGCCTTACATCACATTGAATTCTCAGCATGTTTGCAAATTCAATGAGATGGTTATGGTTGGGTAACGGCTACTCAAGAGAGGATAAGTAACCCAGTCCTTGCCTCTGCAAAGATCGAACTTGATAATTTCATTGAGGAATCCCCCTCAAGCAGGTCGTTTACAAGAAATCTCTCATCTTTTTTTCCTCTCTCCTCTCCGATGCTTCACCTTCTCTGCCCACACCACTATCCTGAATAATCAATTTTAACTAATGGTGTTGGCTTATCCATTATGGATGATTGCTATAAGAAATTACACCTATTGTGCTTCTTTATTCGTCTTCCTCAAATTTGTGTTCATGGGTAGATGTGGTGGAAAACAAGGGAATAGATTGTTCTGAATCTCAAGATATTCTGATTTCAATTCATAAAGGACATCGATCATTATCATTATAGAAGGATGTTATAATAGTATAATCAATTACATGCCCCAAGGAGCCAACGGGGCTCCGCTTGTTTGGTAGGAGCCGCTAGTGAAGGTCACCTTGTGTTGGGACCAATGTTACAGGTATTGGTGCGTGTCGGCCTGTATTAGGCAAATACACATCGTATTGGCAGAATTTTGATACGCTGCAGACTTGAATTGGTTATTTTTAATAAATGTAAAAAATACTAAAAAATATTTGTTAATTTTATTTTAATAGTTTTAACACGTGTCAGGTTATGATTGACATGTAATAATTTTTTATAATTTTTGAGCCCATACAGAATGATCAGCTGATTCAGGGCTGAAACAGACACTGACAACATTGGTTTGGGACGTTTCAGGTTCAAAAACCAATGGTTTAATTGTATAGCTAATAGGGATCTGCCTAACCCCAGCTTTCCTTTCAAACAAAAATTTACTGGCTCCAAGGATATGAACTCTTTTTGCAGGAGGATATTCGAGTAAACGATTACAATATCATTTTATTTTCTCTCAACTTCAAGCTTTGTGGCCTTCAGTAAAGAACATTAAGTTCTCTATTTTCAAGAATGGTTTGTTCATCGTTAGGGTTTTCTTTTTATGAAGATATGATGTTGGTGATGCGTCGAGGGGCTTGGAGGGTGGCAGGGAGAACTCTTCTTACTGCCAAATGGTTCCCATGAATGGAACTCAAGTTGGTGGAACACTTAAAGAGTGCCAATGTGGATAAGATTACCAGATTTATCCATTGAATTTTGGAATAAGAACTTTTTAGGAGTTGCAGAATATCTTGAAGGTGATTTGTTGAAAATTGATTCTGCTGACAAGAACTGAATCGAGAATGGCTTATGTGAGAATCAGGGTGGAGCTCCCACTCAACTTTTAACCTGTTCCAAATCTTGAAATAGAGATCGAGAACGGTAGATTAATAATTCAAGAGATAGAGTACGAGGCAAGAATTAGGTTTTGTTCAGTTTGTAATTCTACCAACCATTCAGATTTGCATTGCCCATCTAGAAATATCTCAGCAGAGATGGGTGCTAAGGATGCAGATGATTGGACCAAGCTTAAAATTGCTCATCGTCGCAGCAATTTTCAAGGCGGAAGAGCTCAGATGAACCAGTCTAACAGATTTGCATCTTTAAGTATTGAAGACTGAAAATAATGAAAAACGAGAATAACAATAGGTGACAGAATAGCAACTTTTCTTTTGTTCAATTACAAATCACGTATAATCTGTACAGCAATATTTATAATATCACGCATTAATCTGATGTGCGTGAATTTAGGATCTGAATCATAGAAAACAGTTACAAGAATTTAAGACTGTTACAACAAATAATATTACCACACAATTATCTTCAAGAATATCACACTTTTAATATGTGATACTCCTCCTCAAGTTGGTGTGTGGAGATCCCTAACACCCAACTTGCAAATAAAATTTTGAAATGAGTCTCTACCCAAGGGCTTAGTGAAGACATCGGCAACTTGCAAATGTGAAGAAACATGTTCTGATTTGGTAATGCCCTTTTGAATCTTTTCACGAATAAAGTGACAATCCAATTCAATATGTTTTGTTCTTCATGAAACACTAGGTTTGCTGCTATATGTAATGAAGCCTGATTATCACAGTATAATGGGATTGGTTTATACCTAATAAGACCAAGATCTGTAAATAAAGCCTTCAACCAAATAATCTCACATGCAGTGGTAGCCATTGCTATGTATTCAGCTTCGGTTGACGAGCATGAAACAATAATTTGCTTCTTTGATCTCCACGATATTGGACTATTTTCAAGGGATATGAAATATCTTGTCATAGATCTGCGATTAGGAGGACAACTCGCCCAATCTGAGTCACAATATGCCTTGAGAGATAATTCAGTTGTTGAAGATAAGAATATCCCTTTTTGAGGTGACGATTTCAAATATTTAACTAAATGCAATGTTGCCTCGTAGTGTGGTTTCCTTGGATTTTGCATGAATTGAGATAGAACGTGAACTGCGAATACAATAATGCACACAGTATACATAAGGAACTAATGAAAACACTAAGATCGTAGTGGCAATGGTGAATACGAGAGACAAAACTCAGAAAAGTAAAAATAATGCACACAGTATACGTGGTTCGGTGGGATTCACCTACATCCACAATAAGGGATTATCTCTACCTCACTCAACAATAATGAGATAGAGCACAGGAAAATTTATTTATAATCAGTTGAAACAGTAATTGGCGTTTGGAGCTTTTTACTTTTAACCGCTCCTATATTAGTGCAAGATATCTCCTCACATTTTTTCCATCTCATCACATTACATAGTTGGTGATAAGATCTGCTCGATTCTGTTGAGGATAACCCTTGAGATATGGTAGTTGATCCTCTTGACGATAAGTCTCTAGATAGAGATTTAGCTGGACCACCTTCAAATGTGTTGGTCGATCCTTTTGATGATAAGTCTTTAGCTGGATCATTATCCTCTAAGCTGGATCCATCTTGGATCTTGGACTCCGTTCCTTCATTGAATTGCATCTGCTTTCTATCATTCCCCTTCAAAATAGGCTTGGGTGAATTCCATAAGCCTAATTTGATTCTTAGCACATCAAACTGTATCCTTGGTAAAGCTTTAGTAAGAATGTTGGCTAGTTGTTTTGCAGAGTTAACGTATTTGGTAATAAGAGCACCAACAACAACCTTTTCCCTGATAAAGTGGCATTCTTTTTCCACATGTTTCATTTTTGAGTGAAATACAAGTTTAATCGTTGTATTAAGAGCAGACATTATCACAGAACTGATGGGTTATATAAATACACTCTAATGTCTTTGAGTATGAAGCTTATCCATGTAAGTTCAGTGGTTGCAGAAGCCATGGCCCGATATTCAGCCCCAACACTTGATTGAGCAATCGTGGATTGCTTTTTGGCACTCCAGGAAATGTAGTTCACTTCAAGAAAAGTACAAAACCCAATCGCAGAGGTGAGTGGTCATCTAGCCCAATCAACATCAGAAAAAGCATACAAATAAAGACTGGATTTAGCAAAAAATCGAGTCCCCAAATCAATTGTTCCATGAACATATCTTAAAATTCTTTTCACGATTTGAAAATGAAAGTTGGTAAGATTTTGCATGAATGGGCTAATATAGTTAACACTGTATGAGATGTTTGGACAAGTAGCGGTGACATACTATAGCCCCCTACTAAACTTCTATAAAATGTAGGATCTGGAAACAATTTATCCCCGTCTGAACTGTGTTTAAGATTGAGAGATATTGGTGTATGAACTGGCAGAACACATTTGAGCCCTCCTCGATCATTGGATCCTCACTAGTGGATCTTAGCGAGACATCTTCTATGGGTCCATTCTCACCTTTGTTTATGCTTGTTTGACATTTGTCAAGCATTTTGTCATCATTCCATTCATTGAAACCAACAATTTCTTTATTATTTTCAGTTGGCAAAAACAAATTTCCAAGTTTATCAAAAGAAAATGTATTTTCATAAAAAGATAATATGTCGGGACACATAAATCTGTTGGGTTCGAGGGTACAAACATTTATACCCTTTATGTTCACTGTATCCAACAAAAACACATTGTAAAGATTTTGGCTCAAATTTGAGAGTTATATTCTGAAACATAAGGAAAGCATTGACTACCAAATTTTTTTGAAAACTTGAAATCAGTTTTTTTTTTCAAACATCTCAAACAGAGATTTCATATGCAACATTGATGTAGGCAGTCTATTTATGAGCCAAACCGCGGTAGAAAATGCCTCTACCCATAACCAAGTTGGAACATGAGCATGGAACATCATTGTTAGTCCAAGCTCGGTTAGGGTTCGATGTCTACACTCAGTCAAACCATTTTGTTCAGGTGTTTTGGGGCAGGCCTTATGATCTAGAATGTCATTCTTATTCAAATATGCCTCAAGTTCTTTGCTATTATATTCACCACTCTCATCGCTTTGTAAAAATTTTATTTCTTCACCAAATTGAGTTTGAACCATTTTTATGAAATTCCATAAATTTTGAATGCAATTCAGACTTAAACTTTAAGGAGAAGAACCATCTGAACCGTGTACACTCATCCACACAAATTGCAATTTAATTTTTGGTATGATGATATGAGCGGTGGACCCCATAAATCGATAAGAATTTTTCCAAACATCTTATTGCAATTAATGTTCATCAACAGGTAAGAATGGAAGTCTACTCATCTTACCAAGTTGGCAAGTTGAACAAACTGAAAATTTTAGAGAGTTCTATCCCACATCAATGTCATTATTACCACTAAAAAAATTAACTACCTGCTATAAATATGCCCTAAAATAGCATGACATACTTTATTATCTGCATCTGGACGAGAATAATACTTCCTTTATTTGTGGCTGCAATCCGTATAGATCTCCCAACCTACTCCTTGTTGTCACAACCTTGTGGGTCTTCTTATACTTAATCACAAACAAGTTAAAAGAAAATTAAAAAACAAGGGGCATGTCAGTCGTAAGTTGACTAACAGAAATTAAGTTCTTGATTTCAGGAACCACCAGAACATTATCAAGAGTAAGACACTTATCCTCAATATCTAATTTGGCAGTCCCTACATGAGTAATGTTTAATTTTTCTCCATTTCCTACCATAAATTTTTTAAGACCAGAATATTTAGATAGGTTTATGAGATTACCTGAATTTGCAGTAACACGAGATGATACCCCAGTATTTGGGAACCAGGCCTGATCTTGATTGTCAAAAATCTGCATTGCTACTAGAGCTTGTGGAACATCATCATCTTGGTAGGATTGATTGAAATGATGCCAGTAATTCGAGGCGTTATGGTTAGTTTTGTGACATATCTAGCAGGTCACTCCTTTATCTTTGTTCTATCTAGTTGGTTTTAATTTTGATTAAGGTTGCTCCGCTGAGCATTCTTGTCCTCAAATTTTCCACCATTTCTATTTTAATTTTGATTGGCCCAGCTTGACTGACTTGCATAAGTGATCCTCTAGCCTTCATGGTGAATTGTTGTTGTGTTTTTCCATTGTTTCTAAACTTTTGGTTGACCCAAAAACATAGTGTGGTAACTTGGGTTTTCTTTACCACTATGAAAACTTCTCATAGTTTCATGCCCTTGCAGTAGGGCCATGACGTCACTATAGGGTAGATTGGGCGGTTTGATCATTATAGTCATAAATGACTCATAACCACTTCCTAACCCATTTGAGTAATCAAGATTTTTTCAGAATCTTTAATAACTCTGCCTATGGCAGCAAGAGCATCATAAACATTTTTAGACCCACTAATATACTCAATTAACGAGATCTCTCTCTTTCGATGCATTTGAAGCTTTCGAATAAGAAGAAATGCCCTTTCTTGAGAAGTGTGGGAGGACGTACAAAGAGCTTTCTAGACGTCACCGGAAGTCTCTAGTCCAACAACCACTCTAAGGTATGAGAGTGTCCTAATGATCCAACCCCTTTAGGAGTCTGTCAGATTTTCGCCAGGCTAGAAATTCTGGGTTTGGTGAACTCTATTCACTCGCCAGGCTAGAAATTCTGGGTCAGAATAGGGTATTCCCCATTGTTAAACCCAATCGTATCTTGGCTTTCTATTAAGCCTAGTAGCTGGGTTTTCCACAAAAGGAAATTCCAATTGCTGAACTTCAACGTTACAAAATTTGCAACGTTCAATATAGATGGGGAGGGATATTTGGGAGAAGATTGAGAAGCCATACCGTAGTGAACTTGAAGAACACCTTCACACTGACAAGAACACAAAGATTATAGCAGGAAATCTTTAATGGCTTTAATCAATCAGGTCTCATCTGGGAATACGAAGTTGGTTCGAGTCGGTTCAACTCAAGATTTCCCTCTAGGCTTTGCATTCACAGTGAAGCCTCCAGTTTCTAGTGGTGACAAGGTTTAAATTCAATCTGCCTCAGGTTGCAGAGCTTCTAGAAGTAAGCATTCCGAATAGGTATTAAATCATTTCCCTACTGGTGTTGGTCCTATTCCAAAGGTTAAACAACGTTACCGTGGTGCTCTATTCGACATCACTAATCATAGAGAGAAAAGAGGCAAGACCAATAAAATATAATTTTAGAAAGAGATTATCTTTGATAAAGTGTGCTCTGATTCTCTAGTGCATAACTCTGATGTGAAGTTGGGGCAGAATCCAACAGAATCTGATCGAAGTTGTGTCCAATGAAGTGCCTTTCATGGAATATTATTGGGCTTGGGCATAACTGGGCCCGAAAGCATATTGTTGATATGTTGCATCATAATCAGTTGGAGGTAATTTTCTTACTTGAAACAAAGATTACTATTGATTTTCTCACTGTTCCAGAGAAAACATTTTCAGGATACAGTTACTGAGAATTGTTGGGATCCTCAGACCTGCGCACAACAAAAAATAGAGAAGGCGGTGTACCTGAAGAAGCCATTGAGAATCGACAACGGATGATGGTTGGCGTTGGTGGCTAAAATAGGGTGAGCTTCGATTCTCAGTCGGATCGCAGCCCTCCAATAAACGCACACTACAAGAAAAACTCTAATCAACAACAAAAATTTATGATGGATTTTTTTCGTCACAAATTTGCGACGGATTAGCTAGAAAAAACTATGCGTCGGTAACATTCGAATTATTTACGAAATTAGCGAAGAAAAAAAATCTGTTGCGAATCCATCGCTAATTAGCGACAGAACAATTTCGTCTAAAACTCCGTTGCAACTTAGCTACGGATTACCGGTAGGATTTTTTTGTCGCGAATCCATCACTAATTAGCGATGGGAATTTTTTCATCGCTAATCCGTCGCTAATTTCTCCCGTAAAACCCTAATGCGAGCCCCTTTCTTTCTCTTTCTGTTTCATACCTCGCCTGTCGTTCATCGCCTACCGCCCACTGCCCGTCGACCCCTCCCTTTGACTCAGTACCCCTCTCACCTCCGCTCCCCTCTTTTTCGCTCTCAACATTTTTCTGGTCGATGAGCCCCGTCCGACAACCCCCTTCCGACCTCACCCCATCTCCCTCTCCCGACTCCAGTCTCTCTCGTCTGCTGACACCAACGTAGGCTCCTTTCAGGTAACCCCTAACTCCCCTCTCTCTTTCCTTTTTTGCCTGCCGATGAGCCCCTTTCTTTCCCTTCATTTTTTTTGCCAGGGAGGGGCAGAGCCCCCTAACTGTCTCTCGGTCTTACGAGATGCGAGGGAGGGGCTCGGCCCCCTCCCTATTCTTTTTTTGTCAGGGAGGGGCCGAGCCCCCTTCCTGTCTCCCTATTCTTTTTTTGTCAGGGAGGGACTCGACCCCCTCCCTATTCTATTTTTTCCAGGGAGGGTCGTCTCCCTGTCTTACGGGATGTGAGGGAGGGGCTCAGTCCCCTCCCTGTTCTTTTTTAGCCAGGGAGGGGCCGAGCCACCTCCCTGTCTTCCTGTCTTACGGGATGCAAGGGAGGGGCTCGGTCCCCTCCCTGTTCTATTTTCGCCAGGGAGGGGCCGAGCCCCCTCCCTGTCTCCCTGTCTTACAAGATGCAAGGGAGGGGCTATGCCCCCTCCTTATTTTTTTTTTGCCCGAGAATGGCCGAGCCACCTCTCTGTCATACGGGATGCGAGGGAGGGGCTCGCCCCCCTCCCTATTCTTTTTTTGCCAGGGAGGGGTCGAGCCCCCCTTCCTTGTCTCCCTGTCTTACGGGATGCGAGGGAGGGGCTCGGCCCCCTCCTTGTTCTTTTTTTGCTAGGGAGGGACCGAGCCACCTCTCTGTCTCCTTGTCTTACGAGATGCGAGGGAGGGGCTTGTCCCCCTCCCTGTTCTTTTTTCGTCAGGGAGGGGGTCGATCCCCCTCCCTATCCTACGAGATGTGAGGGAGTAGATTGTTTTGTATTGTATTATTTTGTATATTTGTACTTTGCAGGTACGTAGCTGAGCTAGTTGCGTGATGCTTAGTGCTAAGCATCTCATGCGGTTAAAAATGCAATGCAAAAAGAAATAAGGAAAAAATGCAAAGACAAAAGCAATGCAAATCAGGTAAATACCCGTGGTGAGTAAGTGATGCAAGCACATCCCAGGTTATTTAATTTCTTGGATGCAATACTTTTCTGTTCACATACACACTTAGTTGTGGATATCTAGGACTGCTTTGATAGAGTTCAGAGTTTATGCTGAAATGATTTTAATGTATAAAAATAGAAGTATTTTTATTTTTGAAGTTCGGATTCTATGCTAATCATGATAGTAGTTAGCAGGATACTGAAGTGTATTTGCTGCAGGTACATGTTTGACATTGTTTTGATATGAATGATTTGAATGTATTACAATGTTTGATGTGACTGTATCCATGCTTGCATGAAGTTATTTTCAATTTGATTATGCCTTTCATGTGAAATTATATCATGAAAACATACTTCAAATGAATGTATCGTGTTATGAATGAGTTTGCACATGAGAATGAATGATAAGTTATCAATGCTTCAAATGAATAGTTTTGCACATAAAAATGATAAGTTATCAATGCATGCATCATAGTTCTTGTGATTGAATGTATTTATATATATATATATATATATATATATATATATATATATATATATATATATATATATATATATATATATATATATATATATATATATATATATGTGTGTGTGTGTGTGTGTGTGTGAGTGATATATATCAAATCATTACATTCACCATGAATGCATGATAAATTAGATATTTTCTTCATCATAGCATTCTTATGATTCTCTTTTAACTTGTTAGGATAATATCTGTACCATCATAGGACAAAATGACTGCAAACCGTGAATGAATATACTATAGGATAGTTGACAATAAGGTATCACTTGAATATATGGATGGTGTTGATAGTTTTATTGAATTTGCAATGGCAAGTGTCAGTACAATGGATTCCACAGGTCGGATCAGGTGCCCCTGCACGATGTGTTAGAACAATCGATTTGTAGAATCTTATGACGTTTGACATCACCTATACAGGAAGAGTTTTGTGAGTGATTATCAGAATTAGATGCTTCATGGTGAGTATAATTTGAGCCAATCATGTTTTGACCATTTGTGCTCTATTGTGAAGAGTATATTGCCCAAAGATGAGAAATTGCTACAAAATTTTTATCATACGAAGGTTATAGTCAACGCTTTAGGTATGAGGTATCAAAAGATAGATGCTTGTCCAAATCACTGCATGTTGTATTTTAAAGATCAAGAAAATAGCAGATCATGTTCGTCATGTGGGTATCCTCGGTTCAAGCGAAAGACAAGAGACAATGATAGTACGAGGTCAAAAGAAGTGACATATAAGTCGCTCCACTACTTCTCTCTTACCCCTAGATTACAACGGTTGTATATATCTTTGAGGACAACTACACATATGAGATGACAAGAAAATAAAGTTTGATATGATGAAGACAAGATCACGCATTCTGTTGACACAAAAGCTTGGAAACACTTTGATTGTACTCATCAGACCTTCAAAATGGAAGTGAGAAATGTTAGGCTCGGTTTATGTACAAATGGATTTAATCCATTTGGGGCTAGATCAACCCCATACTCGTGTTGGCCAATATTTGTCACCCCATACAACCTTCCTCCAAGCTTGTTTATGAAGCGTCAAAATCTTTTCTTGTCTCTATTGAAAGTCAAACAAGTGATGAGGAAACATATTCGAGCTAGTGAAATACATTTTGTAATACATACCTTATGTTTGGTGTGAATGATTTAAATGATTTGAATGTATTGAAATGTATTGCAATGATTTGAATATATTGCAATGTTTGATGTGAATGATTTGAATGTATTACAATGTTTTATGTGAATAATTTGCAATGTATTACAATGATTTGATGTGAATGATTTGAATGTATTGTAATGTTTGAATGTATTGCATGAAGTTATTTTTGATTTGATTATGTATCCATGAAGATATATAGTTGTGTAACTGATCCAAATAAAATTTTTATTTGTTAAAATATGGTTTGTGGAGGTCACAGTGGCCGAGCACCCAGTGGTAGCCAGTCTCAGCCTTCATCTTCACAGACTGCTTCGATAAGTTTATCATTTAACTAATTGTATACTTAATTAGTTTAAATGTGCATTATGTGAATTTCTAACTTAATTTTCTATAGGTGATGTTTCTCCTGCACATGACCCACCTACACCATCTATTCATACAATTCATGAGACAACGCCAGATGCAGGGTCTTCTCAGTCTGACACACGATGACTCATTCAAATAGTGTATAGCGATAGTCGACCGTACGTATTTCATTGTCATTTATCCAATACTTATCTTATAAATAGTGTATATCGACAGTCGGTTGTTAATGTGTATCAATTCATATACAACGCGAGGTTCGAGCCACAAGTAGTATGAAAAAATAGGAAGTCACTACTGCAACATATTGCAGAACCGGTCGCTCAATGGAAAGAGTACCCGAAGAAGGTGTTGGACATATTATTGTCCTCATTCATGGTATGTAATTGTTTATCATATTTAATTTTTTGTTATAGTCATGTGTGTTAACTTTCTGAACGTATTTGTAAGCTTCGCATCGCTTCACGACTGCGAGCGAGGAGAAGGATGCGAGGGTAGTGTGATAGAAGGTGGTTGCCAATCGATTTGCCGACATACTGCATAATATGAAGACTACAACAATAAAAGCTGTTGGTGGGATAAATGATCCACTACAAAGTAAGGGCCATGATCCTTCTACTATCAGGATAGATTATTGGAAGGGAATGCGCGACAAGTGGGCAAGCAATGAATTTCAAAACCGCTCAGCAAAGGCTGCACAAAATCGAGTGAAGATATCCGATGCTCATCTATATACAGGTGGATCTAAGACTTTTAGGAGCCACCAGAAGAAAATGGTAATTCATCAATATATATATATATATATATATATATATATATATATATATATATATATTGTCAAATTTATAAGTATTTCTGCATACTTTTTAATTAAATTTTTTATCATTTAACCTTGCAGGAAGTAGAAAAATGAGACATTGTGCCTTATAAGGGTGTGTTTATTGAAACACATAAACGTAAGCGCACGAGAGAGTTTGTATCAGAGAAGGTAAAAGGGACATCAATATGTATTTATTGTATTAATAAACATTGTAATATACAAGTTACTATAAATTACATTATCATAACCATTGTAATTCCTAATTATTAATTCATATTGTACTCATTACTTTGAAAGAGTCATGCAAGTAACATATGGTAGAACGATATGACGATGACTCTACTCAGCATCCGCCTTTTGATCATTTAGCATGGGTGACTGCAACCAGTGAACCCAAAAATAGTTGTGTGTTTGGGTTTGAGAGTAACATGAACACCACACCAGTAGTTGCCTCCTGCAGCCAAGGCTCTCAGAGTTCTCCCACCAACATCAACTCCCATTGTCCAATTGACCCTTTTATATCTTGGGATAGTGTTTGTAGCATTTTGAGGACAAAATGCGTAACTTTTTTACATAAAGCCATTTCCAACCTTGTTCATAATGAGTTATGCAACTTTTTTCGGGACGAAAGAACTTCGTCTGAATTCAACATGAGCTCTGGTGCCCGTCAGGTATAAAGATTCATATAATTTGTTTCATGTCGTTAGATTTCAAGCTAGTATATGCATGATTGAACACATATGAACATGATTTCATCACTATAAAATTTTTTAACTGCCTTATAACACATATATGCATGATTGAATCACTATGAAAGTTTTTTGACAACCTTAGAACACATACAAACATTCTTTCATCACCATAACAACTTTAGAACACATATGAGCATGCTATTAACATATATGAAAGTTTTTTTACTGCTTTATAACACATATATGAATGATTGAATCAATATGAAAGGTTTTTGACAACCTTAAAACACATATATGCATGATTGAATAACTATAAAAGTTTTTTGACTGCATTAAAACACATATAAGCATGATTGAATCACTATGAAAGTTTTTTGACAACTTTATAACACATATGAGCATGATATTAGCATATATGAAAGTTTTTTGACTGCCTTATAACACATATATGCATGATTGAATCAATATGAAAGTTTTTTGACAACCTTAAAACACATATATGCATGAATGAATCACTATGAAAGTTTTTTGACAACCTTAAAACACATATAAGCATGATTTCATCACTATGAAATTGTTTTACTGTCTTAGAACACATATATGCATGATTGAATCACTATAAAATTTTTTTACTACCTTAGAACACATATATGCATGATTGAATCACTATAAAAGTTTTTTGATAACTTTAGAACACATATAAGCATGATTTCATCACTATGAAAGTTTTTTGACTGCCTTATAACACATATGTGTATGATTGTAATACATAACACATTTATTTGACAACCTTATAAACATCATATGCATGTGTGAATCACTGTGACATTTTTTTGACAACCTTAGAATACATATCTGCATGATTGAATCACTATAATTTTTTTTTTCAGTCTTAGAACACATATCTGAATTCTGTTATTGTCCTTCACTTTATTGTTAGTCTATGGGTCATTCAACCATTTACTTTGATTGCATTAGACTAGGTGCATTGCATATAATTTATTTCATTATATTTTGTTTATCAATACTAACATTTTGGTTCTCTTGTAGGATGTTGGAGATGATCAACGTAGAGGAGCTGATGGACGCATGGATGGAGAGGCAGATCGAGACAATGAAGAGAATGATGCCCCTAATCTTGGAGAGGATTAGATTCATTTGTTTAATTTATTTCACGTACTTATAACTAAATAGAACTTGACAAGGACTGTACTGTAACTTATGACTTGTGTTAATTTTGTTTCACCTGCTTTGTATATGTATTTTTTATGTGTACTTTGTTTTTTATACACATGTTATATAAATTGTATAACAGAATTTTTTTCTTGATATTCATATTTCAAAAAAATATATATTTTTTTTAAAATTTGTGACGGATATTATCCGTCACCAATTTAAATCGGTTGATGTTTTGCGACAAAATTTAATCTGTTGCTAATCCCTCGCTCAATTGGTGACAGACTTTAGCGACGGATACATATTCGTCATTAAATTTTAGTGACAAAATACATTCCTTCGCAAAACCAAATCAGTCCTTATTTAGCGACGGATTAGTGACAAACATTATCCATTGCTAATCTATCGCTAATTAGTGGTGGATTGGCGACAGATAAATTCTGTCGCATTTTAGTGACCAGGATTATGCGACGGTCGATTTCCGTCACTAAACACGTTAGCGATGGATTAATGATGGATAGCGTCTGTCGCTAATCCACATTTTTCTTGTAGTGGCAGGCTCCTTCAGCAATCAGTGAGTAGGATCCCTCTTCCCTCTTTAGTTGAAAAACTTAGAAAAGATATCTTTCTTTCTTTAACCCTTTTTTCTGCGTTTTCTCCTCATACGGGTTTCTCATTGACACCTGTTTATATAGCAGCAGCAGGAGGAGGAGAACGATTAGCGTAATCATTTCCTCTGTGAATTTCCTTATGTTTATCGAAAAGAACACTATAAGGGAAAAGTTACCATATTGTGGGCAACTACCACACATCGTGGCTTATCCCAACATTCTCCCACTTGTTCCTATGTTTTTTATGGGAATTACTTGATGAATAGATTGGCCTTTAAAAATCTATTCTACAGATCCTTAGTTAAATCTCTAATACTTATGAGATTAACAACAATTATAATGAGAATCAATAAACTTTATGTGATCACTTTAACAAGACCATCCTCAATACATGTTCAAAATATAATCCTGGTGCTAGCCCTTTAGTAAGAGGATCAACAATCATCTCTTTAGTAGCAATATTAATAATATGCACTAGATGATTCTTTGTTCTTTCTTTAACAACAAAGTACTTTAATTCCATATGCTTACATGACGTAATACTTTTATTGTTATTCGAAAATGGTACTGCAACTTCATTATAATAGTAGACCTTCATTTCTCGATGGAATCGACCACCTTTAATTATGATATGAAGTTCTTCAACCATATGGCCTGCGAAGTAGTCTCGTACAATGCTATGAATTCAGCCTCCATGGTATAAGCAACAATGGTCGTCTCATTCTCACTCCTTCAAGAGATAGCTCCCCCAGCAAGTAAGAAGATATACCCAATAGTAAACTTTCTATTATCAAGGCATCCTCCTAAGTCTGCATCTGAGTAGCCAACGACCTTGAGGTGATTAGCTTTATGATAAGTCAATATATAGTATTTTGTCCCTTGCAAATATAGTAAGACTTTCTTAGCAACCTTCCAATGAGATATGCCTGGGTTAGACTAGAATCTACCAAGCATCCCTACTACAAAGGAAATATCTGGACGTGAACAAGTATGCACGCATTGCAAGCTGTCAACAACTAATGAATATGGATAAACACTCATCTGTGCTTTGTCAATTTCGTTTTGTGGATAATCCTTTAGGCTCAATTTGTCACCTTTTGATATGGGTATTGTACCAGGAGAACAATTCTCCATCCTATATCGCTTTAATGTTTTATTTATGTACATACTTTGGGAGAGACCTAAAAAGCCTTTTGCTCTGTCTCGGTGGATCTCTATGCCAAGTACATAAGCGGCCTCACCCATATCTTTTATATCAAAATGTGATGCAAGAAACTATTTTATATATGTAAGTAACTTTATATCGTTGGTTGCCAGCAAAATATTGTCCACATACAACATCAATATAATGAACTTACTCCCACTTTCCTTAAGGTATATACATTGATCAATAATGTTTTTTTTAAACCCAAAAGTCACAATGACTTGGAAAAATTTAGTATACCACTATCAGG
Source organism: Nuphar pumila (assembly GCF_984573655.1). Classification (NCBI taxonomy): domain Eukaryota; kingdom Viridiplantae; phylum Streptophyta; class Magnoliopsida; order Nymphaeales; family Nymphaeaceae; genus Nuphar; species Nuphar pumila. The sequence goes on along the minus strand of NC_143258.1, from coordinate 88,661,846 downwards.
AGGCCTATTTAAGTCCATACATTGATTTGTTAAGCTTGAAAACCAAATGATCATCTTCAGAAAAACCAAGAGGTTGTTCCATATATACCTCTTCATTCAGATCCCCGTTCAGGAACGCTGTTTTCACATCCATCTAATGTAGCTCTAAGTCATAATGAGCTACGAGGGCCAAAATTATCCTCATTGACTCCTTAGTTGAGACATGAGAAAATGTTCTATTATAGTCAATGCCCTCCATCTGGGTGAATCCTTTAACAACCAATCTTGCCTTATGTCTCTCTATGTCACATTTGGAGTCTCTTTTGGTCTTAAAGACCCATTTACACCTTATGAGTTTTACTCTTTTAGGTAACTTGACAAGATCTCACACTTGATTTTTAGCCATAGAGTCCAACTCTTCTTTCATGGTTTTTATCCAATGCGAAGATTGTTTACTTTCAACAGCTTCCATAAAAGTCAACGGGTCATCATCTATATCTATGAAATCATTAGGCTTCTGAAGGTACAACAAATAATCAAGATGTATGATAGATTTCCTAACTCTTGTGGATCTTCAAACATGTCATTCTTCAGGCTCAGGTTGAACCTGTTCATCATGTTCGTGCTCTTCTGCATTGTCCACAATAGGTTCACTTTGGATTTGTGCATCAACAACCGGGTGATCAACCACATCATCATTAGGGATAACAATATGGTATCTCTTGGTGTTTTCCTTAACAGTTGGTGAAACCGCATCTTGTATTTCCTCAAAACCAAGGTTTTTAAGTGCACTTAATCCTACTGAACTGTCTTCAAGAAATTTTGACTTATCGTTTCAACAATCTATGGTGAATGAGATGGACAATAAAACCTGTATCCTTTTAATATTTCTGGATAACCAATGAAATATCCACTGGTTGTTCTTCGATTAAAGGCTTTAATATAGTGGTTATACAACTTAGCCTCTGAAGGACATCCCCATGTATGCATATAAGTAGGGGTGGCAAAATCTGACGCAACCCGCCAACCCAACCCGCTTCTTAGCCGGGTTCGGGTTTGGCTTAAACGGGTTCGTGTCGTAAATGGGTCCACCTGCCTAACCCATTTATTAAACGAGCTGGGTTCGTGTTAGGGGTATGGCAATCCGCCAACCCGTCTGACCTGTTTAATAAACGGGTTAGGCGGGTGGGTCAACCTGTTTACCCGAACCCAACCCGCCAACCCGTTTACCCGACCCCGACCTGCTTGCCAACCCGTTTATTAAACGGGTCATACAGGTTGGCATACTCCTAACACGAACCTGACCCGTCCGCCAACCCGTTTTCCAATTTACCCGAACCTGACCCGCCAACCCGTTTATTAAACTGGTTAATCGTGTTGTGTCGGGTTACCCGTTTAATAAATGGGTCGGGTTCGTGTTTGCCACAACCGACCTGTTTAATAAATGGGTCGGGTTTGTGTTAAGGTATGCTGACTCACCAACACGGCCCGCCAACCCGACTTGATTACCACCCCTACATATAAGACAATGATGGTTTTCTACTTGTCCACAACTCGTAGGGAGTTTTAGGCACATATTTTGTAGGAACCTTATTCAAAATATGCACATCAATCCTTAAGGCTTCACCCCACAACTTCATGGGAAGTGTTGAATAATTCAACATAGCCCTGACCATTTCTTTAAGCGTATAATTTCTTCTTTCAACTAGACCATTCTGGTAGGCACTATCAGACATAGTATACTGAAACACAATGCCTTTTTCTTTTAAAAATTGCGCTAATGGTTCTTCCCTTTGCCCCATCTCAGTAAACCTACCATAATATTTGCCACATCTATTAGACCTGACAATCTTAATAATTTTATCGGTTTGTTTCTCTACTTCTTTCTTAAATTTTTTAAACATCTGAAAAATATCAGATTTTTCATAAATCAAGTAGAGATACATATACCATGAATAATCATCAATAAAGGTGACAAAATATTTCTCGCCTGTATAAAATGGGGTAAATGGTCAACATACATTCGTATGAACTAGCTTCAATATCTCACTACTATGTTTGACACTCTCTTTATATGTGCTTGTATGTTTAGCCTTTATGCAATCAACACACGGGTCATTTTCAGTAAAATCAAGAGATTTCAAGATCCCTTCATTTATGAGTCTCTTTATTCTCTTTTCAGAGATATGACCCAACCTTCGATGCCAAAGCATGTAGGATTTATCATTAATCATGCTACGTTTATTTCCAACCAATACGTATTCAAAAGTCAAAGACTCCTGAGTTTGGATCTTCACATTTAATTTGTACAAACCATTATAAACTATTGCAAAACCAATTTCAATTGATTTTTTTTATATGAATAACTTGGAGTTTTCAAATTTAAAATAATATCCAAATTTATCTAACCTTAAAATTGAAATTAAGTTTCTACTATATGATGAAACATAAAAGACATCATGAAGATCCAAATCTATGCATGTATCTAAAGTGATCCTGCAGGTCCTAACACCCTTCACATGCGAACACATCTTGTTCTCTAAATAGATGCTCTTCTCATGCATTGTTGGTTTCCTTCTGTTCAGGAACGACTATAGACAGTTGAAAACATGAACAATATCACCAAAGTCAATCCACCAGCTATTTTCAAGAATTTATAATAAATTACATTCATGAGAAACAAATGAAAAATTACCTTTCTTTCCCAATCACTTGTGCTTTATGTAATTTGCCTTCCTGTGTCCCTTCTTCTTGCAAAAGAAATACTTTATGGGAGTAGAGTCAGATTGCTTGCCTTGGGATGACTTATCCTCTGTTGGCTTCTTCCTAGCATGTTTCTTGAATGCAATCTTCTTTGGTCCTACCTTGGAGCCATGAGAAGCTATATGTGCACTTTGTACCTTCTCTCTTTTCAATCTTTCTTCCTCTTCAACACACTTGGACATAAGTTTATTGAATGTTCATTCATCCTTATGTGTGTTGTAAGAGATTTTGAAAGGTCTATACTCCAAAGGTAAGGATGCCAGAATCAAATGCACTAGGAATGAATCAGAAATGATTAGCTTCATGTCATTCAACTGAGACACTATGTTCCTCATTTTCAAAATATGCTGACAAATATTACCCTCTCAAGAATATTTCATAGTTATAAGCTTTGACATTAGGGTACTGGCTCTGACCTTATTTAAACTCACAAATTGTGCTTCAATGACACTTAAGAATTTCTTTACTGTCCAGCAATGTGATATAGCACTGCGAATATTCTTAACCACTTTAGATTGCAAAAGCAATAGGCTAAGCCTATTTGAGCACTCTCACTTGTCAAAAGCATTCTTTTGATCAACAATACTTTGATCAGTCAGGGCAGCGGGTTCATCTATCCTTAGGGTCAGATCTAAATACATATACCCTAATGTAAAAAGAATAATTTCTTTTCAATCACTAAAATTCGATCCATCAAGAAAATGTATAGAACTTGAGCCATCTAAAATCACAAAACTATAAACTATATGACAAAAGACATATCAAAAGAAAGCATATACGAGACAAACCTGATAGAAAAAGCAATAAATAAAAGGCCCTAAATATGCTTATTTTTGGGCGAGTGTAGGGCGTCGTTGGAGTCCTACTTTGGTAAGAGCTCTGACACGCATAATCACTATGCCTACCGACCACAGTTAGTAAAACTAAGGCTCATGTGAAGCTAGACCATCAAAACGTGGTACCTTTGGATACACATGTGCGATGCATCTCAACACATCTGCCTTATTCTACCATACCTAAATTCCAAACACGATAAAACTACCTTTGGGTCGTTTATCATTTCATGAATCTAAGTACAACAGTAATATTGGCTAAAAACTATATGATAGAACAAAAATTTGTTAACATACATGTATTCAGTCACTTTGGTGACATGAATTCACTAAGCCATCTAGCAATCCTTGATCCCAATATTATACATTCATTCATACATGTACAATTACAAATAAATGAACATGTTAACAAAATATGAACTTTAACATGTTGCAACTTGATGTTTACGCCCATGAAACAGGTACCCAAATCATGATGAATCGATGAAAAACCTTGAACCGGTCCTAAAACCGCATGAACTGGTAAAAAAAAACCAAGAACCGATCCTAAAACTAAATGAATCGATCGAAAGACCTATGAACCGATCATAAAACTGAATGAACCGGTTATAAAAACCCTTGAACCAATTCTAAAACCTCACAAACTGGTTGAAAGACCCATGAACCGGTCCTAAAACCAAGTGACCCGGTCATAAGACCCTTAAATCGGTCCTAAAACCTTATGAACCGGTTATAAAATCCTTGAAATGGGTCTATAATAGTCTGAACCAATCTCTGAATCCCTGAACCAGATCCAATTGACTGAGAATTGGTTCCTGAATGGCCCGAACCGGTTCAGAAACCCAGTGAAATGGTTGAACTGATTCATTGTTACTGTTATAGTGTAGTGGATCTGGTTCTTTCAAGTTTGCCAGATCCAGAACCATATAACTTGGTTCAACTAGATTATGGATCTGAAAAAGATAGAACCGAATCTAGTTACTCGAATCCGATCTAGGGACATTTGGACTAGAGCACCGTGATCTGAAACCTTGTATCCAGATCCAACCTGACAACTTTATGGGTTGGTACGGGTCCGCAGATCTGGATCTAAAGAAATGACCTCATCCAGTGAACCAAATGGATTAGATACAGATTCAGAGTCCAGATCGGGTTCCACAGAACCCGCTTCGAATCCAAAACCAAAATGGTTCTGGGTCTCAAGGGTCTTGGGTCTCTTACCCAAGAACCAAATTCGATCCAAAGCTATGGATCAGTATGGGTAAGTTAGATTCAGATCCAATTATAGACTCAATATCGATCCAAAACTACATGGGTCTGGGTTCTAAAAATACTGGATCCCTCACCCATAAAAAATACCCGATTCAGTTGATACTTATGGATCCATATGGGTGGGGCGGGTCTAGATCCAAACATGAACCTGGCCCATGACTTAAAAAAAAAACCCTTTTTTACGATTTAGGGTTTCAGAGAACCCTTAACCCTCTCTGATCTCCTCTCTTTCCTCCTCAAAGAACGCCATCGCCCTCCCTTGAATCCATTCAACCAGAAGAAGTCGCCTGCGGCTGTTATCATCGCATTTTTTTTCCCTCTCTTGCGAGAGAGAAACGATTCCGGGAATCAAACTAGACCAAAGTTTTGAAAATTGGTTTTGAAAATTACTCGCCTCCGTTTTAAAAATTTGCGGGAAAATTCCGTGGAATGGGATCCGCCTGTCGGTATGAGGTTCAACCGTTTCTGGGGCCTTTACCAGAGGTAATCAAACCAAGGATCAAATGTGTGCGCTGACTAAGTTAAATTATCTAAATTATGCTCTATTTTTCTAGAATGCACAAAGAATCAGGCATGTGCTATGAAATTTTGAAAAGATGCAAGTTTTGAAAGAATGATGTTTGCTTTGGAAAATTGAAATGTACTTTGGAAAATGATTGGAAAAGTGCTTGAAAATAGAATTCCTGGGAAAATCATTGAATTTCATTGGAAATTAGAAATTTGCATTGGAAATTAGAAATTTGTATTGGAAAATGAATTCTTGAGGAAACTTGAACTTTGGGAAAATTGATTTTGAGATTTGGATTGCTTTTCTGAGTAAATGGATTTGAGAATTCTTGAGAAAATCAGAAAGTTCATTAGAAAATGATTTTTGAAATGGAAAACAGATTCTCAAAAAAATGGAAACTCTGAGAAAATTGATTTTGAGACTGGAAACTTGGAATTGGGAATGTGTAAATCTTGGAAAATCTTGATTTTGAACTTGGGAAATACTTTGAAATCTCATTTGAAAATTCAGGATCCTGAGAAAATCAAATCCTGAGAAAGACTTGGAAAACTTTGGGAAAATTGATAATTTTTGAAATAGAATTGAGAAAAGAGTTTGAAAATGATGTAAATTGAATGAATGAATGAATTTGAAAGATATTTCATTGAGAAATTGGGAAATCCTTTTGAAATTTTAAGAATGCAGTGCATTTTTGAAATTAGCCTAAGAGTGTAGGCTGAATGTGGCTAATACGAAGATCATAAATCTTGGGTTTCTTCGTATTTTGACTATGGCCATAAATACGAATCCCACCAAGTTTATAAACTCCATAAGCGCTTGTGCACGTGCCATTTGTGTCAACCATATTCTATTTTGGAAAAATGTGCATGAATGATACATCAACTATTGAAATTTTGCAGAAATTAAAGTATATGCAATGCAATCCTATTCTAAGCAGAAAATGTAAATTCTTATTTCAAATTATTATATCTTTACATTGAATTGAAATAAAAGAAAATAGCTAAGTCTTCTTCTTGGATGTTCCTGCAAAACTAGAAAACAATGTTAGCACAGAAATGTAGGTTTTTCTGAATTTATCCAAAAAATATTAAAAATTATCGGATATTATTCAGACATAAACCCAAATTCATACCTCCTTTGATATAAACATGAAAAATACAGAATAAATTTCGAAAATAAACTTGGAAATTCGAATTTGGGGTCAAAATAACCAAAATGCCCCTGATGACCTTGAAATCAGGGTTTTCTGAAAGAATTTTTGTAAAATTTGAAATTTTGAAAATTTGAAAATCAAATGAAATAAAATCAAATATAACATGATGCAATATGATGATATGCATGAAAAAATGGAAAATTGAAGATTTGAATTCCGGAATTTAGGTCAAAATGACCAAAATGCCCCTGATAACAAGACTATTGCCTTGAAACCAGGGTTTTGTAAAATATATTTTGCAAAAATGAGAAATTGAAATGAAAATGACATTAAAATTAACCCTAATATGACATGACATTCTTATTTACATGATAAAAACCCTAAAATGGCAAAAATATCACAAATTATCGAATTTAACTTAATTTTCACTTGATTTTCGCTTCTGAATTTAAAGATAAACTAACATGCAAAGAAAATGAACTTGGATTTGAGCCAAATTTAGCATGGAAACCTAGACTAACCCTAGGAATAGAATAGAATCCGAAAATATATTTTTTTGATATTTTTAAATATGAAAATTCAAATAAAAACCCTAAATTTTGTGATTTTTGCCTAAAATGCTAACTCTAAATTGGATTTTGTATACTAAACTTCCATAAAAATTCCCCAAATTTTATGGGGTGACAAAGGAGAGTTAGGCAAAGATTTTTTCCTTTTACAGATTTTGGTTTTGACCTATGGTCGGAGCTGGACAGCTCCGACAAGTCGGATCGGATTCCGACGACTCTAGGATTTATGGCAGACAGACAGGTTTCAAAAACAATTATGGGAAAAATAACAGACAGATTGAAAAATGGCTGAAATTGTAGGAAAATGTCCCCGACAAACATAGAAAAATTTAATTTTTTTACAACATTGGTATTCAGATTACGGTTTGGAAATGAGCACACTGTTATCAGAGACCTGAATCTCTGGAATTCTCAGGCATGAGAATCTATCAAACAGAAAATATAATTTTAGGAAAAATACTTGGACAATTCCAAAAATTCCCAAAATTTGGGAAATGCCAGGGGAAAAGGTTTTGAACAACTTTTATGTTGAAAGATTTTGCATTCGAACTACGGGTTAAGCAGACACAACACATTAGGGTCGGTCTATACCCTGACAAAGAAAAATCAAGGTTTTCCCAGAGGTTTGGGAAAATTGATTTTTAACAGAGGTCAAATCTGCTCATAAAAATCTCAAAATTTTCAGACCATTAGTAAATTCTACCGTTAATCTACTATAATTTTTAGGGGGAGATTCAAATCTTACATTTAGGGGATCTCGGGGGATTTTGTCTGCTAAAGAGAGATTCAGGGATTTCAGGGGGTTAAAATCTGGTTTAGGAGTTCGATTTATTTAGGTGAGTTCCAGAACCCGAATTAATCCAAACTTTCAGCAGGAAAACAAAGACAAGGGCAAAGAGTATCATGCATTGTTTTGGATTTTTTTAACGGAAAATTCTACATAAGATCATAACTGGACTGCATACGCTTGAAACCATAATTCCTTAATCAAATGCTAACTATGAATAAAGCTATTATAAAATGATGAAAATATCCTATATGTAATGTGCAAACTACACGAAACATGCTGATTAATCAGAAACAAAAAAGGGGAGATATAATATTTCATTAATGTTGGCTATGGGTGAGAAACTTCATCCATAGAACGAATGAAATATCTCATTTGATAGCCTTATCATGATAAAAAAAAAAGAGAAGAATAAACAAAATTTCAATAAACCAAAAGAGTCTCACCTTGGGGAAAAGTCTGCACCGTTGGAGGCCTTGAAGGTAGCTGGAACCAAGCTTGTTGTGTCTGGAGATGCTGGGAGTTGAAGGCTGCTTTGGTATGGCTGGAGCAAGGAGGATGGTGGCTGCCCCTTGTGAACCGGCTGGAGCAATGAGGATGGTGGCTACCCCTTGTGAACTGGCTGGAGCAACGGAGGTGGTGGTATTGGAGACCTGCAGCTGAGCTTTAAGGTGGCTGGAAGTTTGGTGGAGATGAGGGGCCAAGAGGGGTCTTGGTGGCTGGATCCAAAGAGGGATCAAGAGAGAGGGGAGAGAGAGAGAGAGAGAGGATGTAAGAGAGAGGCCCACCAAAAACAATAGTTGTGTAGTCCTTGTTAGTTTTTTCTTAGAACTTAAAACTTAGCCCTTGATGGAATAGACTTAGGTATTTAGGATATAATGAAAAGAAAGAAAGAAAGAAAAGGTTTACGTGAATGGGTTGGACAATAGGGAAAGGAAGGAAGGGAAGGGAAGAAGGAAAGAAAGAAGAAAAATAAAAGGAAAGAAAGGAAGAAGAAAGGGAAAGAGAAAAGGAAAAAGAAAAAGGAAAGAAGGGGCTGGAGGTTTGGTTGACCACTTTGGTGGGTCCTACCTCTAAAAAAATGAATGATAAAAATAAAGATAAAATAAAAAGAAAATGATAAAATAAGGTAAAAGAAAATATTTATATTATTTTTTCCTTTTTCTTTTAAAAATAAAATGCAAGTAGATAAGCCATCTCAGAGTGGGCTTTTTTTCCAAATTTAAAATTCATTCTGACAATCATAGGGGTAGAATGGTCTTTTTAGAAAGATTTCTGACGAAATGAGTTATTTTTGGCAGTTTTTGAAACAAACTCAGAATTTGAAGTTCAATACCCCGTTGCGAAGCAAATCCAGTATAGAATTTGAAAATTTAAATTTGAAAAAAATCTAGATTATTTTCCTCGAGAAAATATTTCCAAATTTAGAATCCTAGGGGTAAAAATGTCAATTTTGGAAACCCAGGGTTTGAAATTGATTTCTGAAAACTTTTAAAACCCAATCTGGATTGAAATTTATAAAACTGGAGTTCTGGACTTCAAAAATGAAATAAAATGTGATGAAATGTTATGAAATGCTGAGAAATGATATGAAATGCTGAGAAATGACATGAAATGCTATGTGAAATGCAGACCCTAAATGAAGAATTTTGGATGTTAGACCCCGATTGACAGTTGTACCAGTTCAAAAAGTGATAAAATTGATAAAATTTGCAAAATAGTTCAAGAAATGGTTTTCGGGCTCTACTAGGCTAGAGTGACACTGAAAATTAGGGTTTGAGCTGAATTGAACTGAAATGAGCTGGATTGAGCTGGGTTTTAGAGTTTCAGAACTCAAATAAACTGACCAGACACTGACTCAACTGACCTTTTCAACTAAATTTTCAAGAAAAGCTGCCATTTTCAGAGAAATGGTACGGAATGGTCACTGGAGTGAAGTGAATTACGAATCTGAGCTAGGTTTGAGCTAAAACAAAGATCAGTATTCCTGACATGAACTAAAATCAAAGCTCAAACACTAGCTCAATCGATGAATTCAGCTCAATTTCAGCTGAATGAGCTGAAACAGGCTAAAATAGGCTCTTGGACACTTGGAAATGGTTTTGAACTGAAACTGTAGCACTTGAACTCCTGGTGAGCTCAAGCTAGACTCAGGGGAATACAACTGACTGAGAATGGCTGACTCGGAGACAATTAGCTTAGATTTGAGTGAGAAATTAGCTAATTTCTAAAGAAATGATTTCATTTTGGCAAGAATTGTCAAAAATGGAAATGGTCTGTTCATTATGAGCTCAGATGGGCTTGAAATGACTGATATTCTAATTGTTCTGAACTAACCAATGAGCTTGGTTGACTCAGACTGACTAGGGGTTCGGGATGACCTATTGGTAAAATGGTAATTTTCCTAGTGAAAATAGGTAAAGTGGTGATTTTCTGAAACTGACTCAGGTTTTGACTCTTACACTAACCTAACAAGGTTGGCACCACACGAGAAGATGTGTCTGAGAATAGATGAGGAAAATTTGGGGTGTTTACAGCGGCCAAAGGCCGACGACTTCGATTGTGGACAAAAAAGGGGGCGGTAACCACCACCCTGTTCTGGCTGACAGCTCAAAGAACGACATAAATCCACCGCGATCCAGCCATGTCAAGAGAGACAAAACTAGGTGGCGACCAAGAGCCGGTGACCTGATCGACCAATGGATCTTCACTACCCGTGAAGATCGACTGGTTGCATCCACTATGGTTGTTAGTCGATGGTGGTCCCAGAAGGCTCTGTTTGCAAGAAGAAAGAGAATCCGACCAATTGAAGAAAAGAAGAGGGAGAAAAGGGTCCCGCCAGTGATCGATAAGTAATCTTTTGATTTGGGCATTTTGGGAATCAACCGGCACAACGCCAAACTTTTCTGAAACTGGCAGGGGATCGTCCAACATGGCGTCTGCGCCTCCCTCCTTCAAGAAACCGACTCTATTGGGGTCATGAAGAGAGACATGTTGTCTTTCAGACGGACTGAGACCGTTCTGCCAAAAAAACACATCAAATGGGTAGAAAATGCAGCACACAATAGGCAAGCGTGGGCCCATAACCCAGTGTTGGGATCCTCGGACATGTGCACAACAAAAAACAGAGAAGGCGGTGTACCTGAAGAACCCATTGAGAACCGGCAATGGCTGATGGTTGGCGTTGGTGGCAGTTGCAGGGTGAGCTTCACTCCTCAGCTGGATTGCAGTCCTCCAATGAGCGTAGACTCCTTCAGCAATCGGTGAGCAGGATCCCTCTTCCCTCTTTAGTTGAAAAGCTCAGAAAATGTATTTTTCTTTCCTTAACTCTTTTTCTGCTTTTTTCCTTTATACGGGTTTCTCATTGACACCCGTTTATATAGCATCCGCATCAGGGTTACGGTTAGCGTAACCGTTCTCTCTCTAAATTTTCTTATGTTTATCGAAAAAAACACTGTAAGGAGAAAGTTACCATATTGTGGGTAAGTGCCACACATCGTGGCTTATCCCAACAAAACAAAAATTTCTCTGCTAGTGAACATAGCAGAATTCTTAGTCTTTCACTCCCTCGTCATGTTGAGGTTGAGCCACTTTTTATATCAGATCAGATCATTATGATATCTAGAGATACATGTTCTGATTTGTTGTTAAGTTTGGGTGTGCATGGTGTTAACTCTTACGTGGATCATCTTGAATTATGGAATGTTTTAATCCAGCAGCCTCGTGATGTCCCTCAGTTAGTTTTAGGGGAAAGGAATGGGGTTCAATCTTCAGCTGGAAGGTTCGGTTTCCATAAAGAATTGGTTTCCATAAAGAACATGTGTGTGTCTCGTGAATTTAACAGATGTATAGACGTGGTTTGTTGGAGGTTAATAATGCATCTGTTTTTTTTAGAGAAAAATAACGAGAATTATATAAAGGTAAGAGGGAATAATTACAACCGAGCAAGGTGTTACGAGGTGACACTCAAAGCAAGTTACATCAGTAAATGATTACAAACGAAAGGCCGACACAACAAGCCCCTTAAAACAAAGCCTGGTGAGCAGCTCATGCTTGGCAGCGCTGGCAACAGATTCGAGGTGTACCGGTGTCTCAGAGTGCCTCATGTTGTTCTGTTCAAGCCAGATGAGACGCCAAAGAATGATAACAAAGCAATGATATTATGAAAATATTGCAAGAAATTGCCATTTTTAACTTTCAGGTAATTTCTCGTGATATTATTGCGAGATTTTAAAAAATCTCGTGATATTTGTCACTATGGTTTCAACCCCTTTATAAGCTCTATATAATCGTTGGATGCGCCCAATGGCTATAAATATAGTCGGTTACCCCCAAAATGCCTTTGAACAATGCAGAGAAGACAAAATAAAATGTCACTATGGTTGATATTAGTAATACAAAAATCAATAGAAAACAGCTAAATTCATATTATATATATATATATATATATATATATATATATATATATATATATATATATATATATATATATATATATATATATATATAGTAGGATATATCATAAGACACACAAAGTGTCTCATGAAACATCGGACCGATTTGCGCCACTGATCACGTGCGATCAGCTGTGCAAAACAATTTGTGCAAATAAAGATCTTTAGAGGCGGTTTTGACCACCGCTAAATCTTTAGTAGTGGTTCAAAACTGCCTCTAAATCTTTGTTAAAAAAGAAAAGGATGTGCGGTGCAAGGCCGCACATTCAACTTTGGTCTCTCTCTCTCTCTCTCTATATATATATATATATATATTAACAACTGACGCTATTAGTAAGATCCAATTCGAGGCTGATCAAGGTCACTATGATGGAATTCCATCTCAAAGATGAATTAGAGGTTTTATTAAAAAATTAACCGCGCTGTCGCTGGCTTAAAGAGTTAGACCGTAATGCGGCCTATTTTCATGCATTGTCTAATAAGAACATGATTTGGAAAACCATCTTTATTCTTACCACTGATATTGGCAAACAGTTGGTGTTGAAATCAGCCATGCATATATGTTGAGGCTGTGAGCTATTTTTCTCAACTTTTTATTAGTGAAGCAGTTTGTAAGGATCATTTTGAAGGATATTCTTATTCGGGTAAGAACTCTATGCCTTCTCATGGCAGTTTCAGATGAGGAAACTAAATCAGCTGTGATGGGAATGGATGAGGATAGTGCACCAGGTATGGATGGCATTCCGGTAAGTTCTTATCAATTTTTTTGTGATGAGTTTCTTCTCAAGTGAAAAGATTCTTCGTAGTATCAACCGTACGTACATACATTGTGTTAAAGTTGAGGGAGCATCCAAATTATGTCAATTTAGACCAATAAGTCCTTTTGTAACGTGATCTATAAGATCATTACAACCTTTATGGTTAATCGTTTGCGAGGAATTCTACAAAAAAACATATCTTGGAATCAATGAGTTTTTTTTAGAGGTAGATCTATCCAGTAAAGCATATTATTGGCTCATGAGCTTGTGGATTCTATGGATGTAAGAAAAAGAGTATTATTTTTAAAACAGATTTGGCTAAAGCCTATGATAAGGTTGATTGGAGCTTCTTTGAGGTATTTTGGTTTTCATCCTTATTAGATTCCCCTCATTATGCTGTGTTTTTTCTCCTTTTGTGATTATCATTAATGGGGAGCCTAGCGACAATTTTGGGAGCAGAGGGGTCTTCGACAAAAGGACCCAATTTCTCCTTGTTTTTATTGGTGATGGAACGGTTGAGTAGAAGATCTGTGATCGAGGACAGAAGAAAGACTATTCGGCCAGTTACAGAATCATTTTTTTTTTGGCACCATTCGTTTTTTGTTGATGTTTTCTTTAGATTTCTTACAAGATTACAATCACTGTTGGAAAACTTTCTCTGTTTGCTAAATGAATTTGAAAAAAAATCAGGTCTGAAGGTATGCAAGGATAAATCAGTCTTCCTTTCATTTAATATTGGAAGGCATAGAATTCAGGAGATTAAGTTAGCATGTGGTTGGATTCATGGTTGGTTGTCTATCGCCATTTTCATCTAATGAAATGGGACCAGATCTGTTCAGCTACGGAGAATGGCTCTTTGAATTCCATGATTGCAGGAAGCAAACCTGGTTGCTCTAGCAAAACTTGGTTGGTCTTTGGTCTGCAGTAAAAATAATCCTTGGTCTCAGCTCATCTGTGAAAAGTATCTTGACAAGGAGTCTTGATGGTTTAATGATTCGAAAAGAGGGGTTTCACATTGTTGGAAGAGTTTAAAGTGAGGAGTTAACATCCACCATGAAGGTCTTAGACATCAGATTGGTAGAGGTGATTCGGTGGACTTCTGGTTTGATCCATGGACATCAGAAAAGTCTTTAATTTCATTTCTTCCTCAGTCCACTCGGCAAGCTATGTATTCGAGCCCGAGTCATGTTAAAGTTCGGAACGTTCTTGACCAATGTTAGTATGGGAATCAGACATGTATCGTTTGGCCAACGATTCAGGTGAATCTGCCGATACTGATTCTCAAGTGAATCCTTCTGAATCAGTCAAAAAATAATTAAAAAATATTACGTATCAATCAGAACATGACACGGGTTAAAGCCATTAAAATAACATTAAAAAATTAATAATTTTAAGCTACTTTTTACATTTATTAAAAAATAGCCGATTCAGGTCAGTATCATATCGATTTTCTGGCGATACGATAAGTATGCACCGATACTGGCAACTGTTCTTGACCCAGACAAGTTTCCTTGTAGTTTTGGAGATTCAATTCTGCAAGTTCCAGAAGAAGTTCATAATTTAGTGGCTTCACAGTCCTGTAATCCTTCAGAAGCTGATCATGTCAAGTAGATGAATGGTAAGGATTTTTCATCTAAATCCTTGTAGTATTGGAGATTCAATTCTGCAAGTTCCAGAAATGAGAAATGGACCCTTAATTCGTTTGTTTGGTGAAAAACTCACTTTCCAAGGGCTGCTGCTACTCTATATTTAGCCTCTCAGAATCGGTTGCTGACGATTAAAGGCTATGGGATTTTACCTAGCTAGTAGATGCGCTTTCTGCAAATGTGAGGAGGAAAATAGTTCTCATCTGTTACTCCATGGTAAAGTTGTATATAAGGTTTGGCAGCAGGTTATTGGTCTTTTTGGATTACATCATCAGATTAATGGTAATATTCAAGAAGAAATAGTCTAGTGGAAGTCTAAGAAATTTAATGGAAAATGAATTCAGTAATGCTGGTTGATACCTTTTAAGATTTTAATTTGGAAAGTGTGGATGATACGGAATGATTCTATATTTGAGGGTTACAAGGGACCGGAACAGAGCATTATTCGTCAATGTTTGTAAGCAGTTCGAGAACAGATTCTACGAGTCTCAGGGAATGCGAACCATCCAATTCGTATTAGATGGTATGCTCTTTGGCACTGGCTCCCTCCTCCAAAAACATGTTTAGCCATTATGTAAGATTGTGGAGAGTGGGTTTTTAGATTAGAGATTGGGAGGGATAATTTCTATATGCTGGAAGTTTTTGCAGAAGAAATCTAGTTAGTGTTAGAGAATGGTGGTGGTGGCTGGAAGTGTTGCAGAAGATTCATTTTTCAGCCAGCATTATCGTAGAGTCATCAAGGCGTGACATTGTTTCGCTTGTGAATAAGCGCTTGGAGGGTCGGGGCAGTATTGAATCTGTTCCTGCTATTGTTTTGGATTCTTTGTATCAATTTCGCAGTGTAGAATTGTTTGTGTAGCCAGGAATTTGAGCAATGTGGCTAAATCCCTAGCTCATTATTCAGCGCTAGGTAGGGCTGGTAAACGAACCGAGAAGCTCGGGACTCGGCTCGGTTTTCATGACCTACGAAATCTCCAACCAGTTGCGCCAAGAATGGAAAGTTCAGACTTCAAGACTTTTTCTGTTTTATTCATTCAATTTTTTTTTTATTCCTTCATAAAAGTAAACATAAATCTTATCAGACGGCTAAATTAAAAGATAATATTTAATATTAGCCAGGGCCAATGTCAGATTGATCAATTTATATGGTTGTTTGTAACCAAGGTTTTATTGAAAAGAAAGGTAATACTTATGATTTATTACTTTGCTTGCCCAACGGACTTATGCAGTTGTCAACATTAATACTGGAAATAAGCTGAAAGTAAATTACTAACTTGTGAGCCCTTGCATCTTCTCAAAAGCAGAGTAGCACCAAAATTGCAACTGGCAATCAAATCCAAGTATGAAAATTATCACAACCACAAACAATTGTTTAAGAAACTTAATCTCACATTAATTGTCCATGACTATATAGACCAATTCAACATGTTGCCTTTTAAATGCTATTCCTTGGCTCTAATAGATAACTTCTTCAGGCAAACAAATGTTGATGGATATTATAATCACCAACAAACTAGATACTCATATGCATTTACACCATACTACAAACAAAGTTTCAACTCACTTAGATTTATTGAACAAGCCAACACATAAACATAACATCCATTGATCACTTCTGAAATGGGCTAACATGAAGGTTGAATTTGATATATCTGAGATCAAGGTGGTGGTGGTGGACCAGGAGGCGGAGGTGCAAAAGGATCGGGAAGATGCAGCCCCAATATAGGGGGTGGATGCGCTGGAGGTCCCAGCAGAGGAGGTGGCGCTGGATGCGATGGTGGTGGTAGTGGTGGTCCAGGTGGAGGTGCTGCAAAAGGACCTGGTGGCCCTAGGAATCCTGGAGGAGGAGGTGGTGGTGGATCGTGCCCGTGCCCGTGCCCGTGCCCGTGCCCATGCTCATGGTGATGCATCTTTGTGTTGCTAGCAGGCCTTAGTAGTGCTGCTAGGCATTGGAGTTCTATGATTCTATCACCACTTAAATAAAGAAGTGTCTTGAGTGGTAGCTCTACCTTATTCATTCAACTTGGTCCTTTGCTTTTTCATATTTCTTGTCCACTTCTATGCGTGTTTACCAATGCCAAGGCGTTGTCTGACATCACCATGCTGCATCATTCATGGTCCACACACATTTTACAAGGTATCTTGCAACCAGTCAAAGTGGACTAGTAGTTGTTCATATAAGAATGAAAACCATCACCATAATAGTACTGTTTGAGGTGTACGTTGGTCTCCTAGTATTTACTATCATGTAAAGTTTCATGCCACGACAACTACATCATCTCACATCGCATATGAATAGTTGCATTATAAGGGCACATACAAGTCATGTGACAAGTGACCAAGTTCATGAAACTCCAAAATCAGGTACAAGTTCACTTGCAGGCATGATTCACGTTCAATTAACATGAACATTACACCTTTACAGGTCTTTGGCTGCTTTGGGATTTCTATGTCCTTTTGCTGATCCAATTATTTTGGGCAGATCCAGTTTGCTTGTCTCCAGCTCATGATCTTAGGCGAAGTTATATGAGTCGAATCCTGATATCATATATATTCATATACCGAAGGTATATGGCAGCAACTTTAGGGTTTCCGTGTTCTTTTGTATATCAAACTATTTTGGGCATTGATTAAATTTGAAATACAATAAGCGGCAGATGTGCTTCAAAAATTGTAATTGGCAAGGTAGACTGTTATAGGCAGTAGGCACAAGTGTAGTTCCGTATCATCGATCTTCATCAGGCTTTATCCAATGTAACGATATGTTAGGGAACGACCCTTCAGCCTATCGATGGATCGAAGAAACAAGCTAGCACGAAAAAGCAAAAGGAGAAAACAACCATATAAGAAAATAAAGATTTTAGGTGGTTCAACCAAAACTGCTTACGTCCACGATCGCACCGAGCCTTCTTCTTTTATTAATTGGGACACACAATATAGAAGAGGATGCCTCCATAAATAGAATGAGAATATGAATTTTACATGAAGTCTACTAGTGTTGCTGGATACAACAAAGAGTGATGTAGACTCAATATGCATTGATCCACGATCCAAGATCCAAACGAATCTCAATATGCGCAGAAGCTTTTTCACTAAGATGAGTCCGAACAGGACTCTGAGAAATAGAGTTTTTTGGACCCGTGCAATATGTTTCAACAGAGGCAGTTCAAAAAAAAGTTGTGCGCAATGTGCATACCTTTCCAACGAATCCAAAATCACTGAATTCAGATCAGAAATGTCTGCTCCACAGACTCAAAACCGGGACTGATAGTCAAATCTGTGACAGACTCTTCGGGTTCGGTAGATAGTCTGTTCGAAGAGAATTTTGACTCCTCAGACGATGGAGTTTGCGAAAACTCCAAACATATGAACTGAAGGTCTGATTCAGACCTTTCCAAAAAGCTATGGATCATAATTTTTGAGCAACCTACACACCTCTACTAAATTTTAAAGATACCCGATGATCTAATTGTTAACTAACCTAACCTGATAAAGGGGTTCTAGTTGGCCACGTGAATCACCTCAGATTCGGGCATACAGATGAGAGCTTCAAAAGAAACCTCGAACTTCACTATGGTGCGGACGGATGTTAACTAACCAGACTAACTTTCGTATTTTGATTTCACACCATACATATTCAAATATTTAAAAATTAAGAAGTCATACACAGAATGCTAGAACAATGAATATTATATTCAAACCTAAGACAAGTACAGAAAGATAGTTTTTTTCAGGCTACTTTCAGACTGAATCGATTAAAATGAAAAACATAAAAAATTTAGATCTTTGTTTTATCTTTCTACAGAATCAAACAGATTAGATTTTCATGGAAGGAATCGTGAGAAATCACAAAATACGAAACATTATTCACAATGTTCTGGACGGGACAGGGTCTAACAGATTATGTCTGACCGACCGCTTGATAGGAAATTTATGTGATCCTTTCCGTTGAATCAGTCTGCGACCTTAATAGCAATGTTGTAGGCTTGTGTCTTAGCTTTCTAGGAAGCCCAAGAACATTAGAATCGGACCAGTATCTTAGCAGATACAACCGATTCTTTAAAGTTATATCTGACAACTTCAGAACCAAGAATCTGATTTTTGATAGAAAAACAAAATAGATAAACCATAATGCTCAGAATCAAGATATGACTGGACATCACATTAAATAACATAAAATGCTTCTAAATACTCAGTACAATGAAAACAATCAATTAGTTTGCAGTTATATTCAACAAACATCAAGATCAAAGCACAAAAATAACAAGAGATCAAGGGACACAAACATTGTTTCGTAAAGAAGATGGTGTGGCTGGGCAGCAGCCAACACCATCACCAGTTCGTAGAAGGTGGGAGATGCTGAGCCCTTCAGTCATGGATGTGACTCCTGCAGCAACTCAGCCAACGTGACATTCTCCAATCAAACCTTCAACCACATGCCAAGCTCCAACTCACGTTTCCTTTCACCTTCTTCCTTGATGCCATGAACAAGCAACATGTCTGGGACTTTAGTGGCTTAATAGAGGAAAATAAAGCCAAATGATAAACAAAAAACTTGTAGATCAGAATCTTAACTTTTCATCAAGCTAAAGATCATGCAATTTGGATATGTAGCTAGAGAGATACGATCAAAATACCGAGACTATGTTCACCCTTCAAATAACATCTTCCCCTCTCTCGTCACTATTTCGAATTTCTTTTCTTTTTTTCTCAAAACAACAACCACCAGCCTTCATGGTCGACCACCATGAGAGTCTTAAGCTTTCAAAAAGGTGTCATAATGTTGCCTTCCACTTGCTCCAATCATGTACATAGGGAGGTGGACTTCCCCAAGTCGCCGCCCACTTGCCCCATGCATGGGCTCCTTTCAAAAATGGCCATCATTGCTTCTCCAAAAGCCCATTTTTACCTCCTACGGTCAAACAGATTCAAAAAGCGGTTATATGTGTCCAACCCAAAGTGGTGCCAATTACGGTTTGGGTTGAATTGGATATTCTAAATGATGCTTTTGCTTCAAAAATCCTTCACGATATTGTTTTTTTTTAACTTGGAAAAAAAAAGAAAACTACCCTAAGTACCCCATACACCCTCTAGTGCCGCAACACAATCCTATAAGATACTAGAACTATTCTGATTCGTAGAATCTGGCACCTAAAAATAAAAATAAAAATTACATAAAATAAAATACATAACAAAAACATAAATGATTCGAGACATACAAAATAGAATCAAACATAGAAATACAATTTCTAAGAAAATAAAATATCATAGAAATTGGAACATGATATTCAAAATGGATCTGGATACACAGAGATCCAATTGGACCCAGATGATCCTGCATGATTGGATTTGCCGAAGATCACATCCTAGATCAGATCTTAGGAATTGGATTTGGATCCAATTTGTCTTCAAAGCTCAGATCCTTAGGATATTCTGCATCATTCCCCCTTGAGTCGAAAGGCTTCGTCCTCGAAGCCTTGTTCTTCTCATGCAAAGCTCCATAATCCCTGCAAAGATTCAAAATAAAATCAACGCAAAGTCTGTCCACAGGAAAAATAAATGTACTATGAAATGTAGACAACATCAGATATATACTTAAACCATTATGCATGCTCGACAAATATTGTAAATTGCCATCAGTTATTTTCACATTAATATTTTATCATGCAAGGCAAACATACTTGGGTTTTACTCAAATATTTACATGGATTCTCACAAATATTTATGGTTTGAATAAAAACATGCAAATTAATATTCCTTGCATAATCTAATTCAGACGAATTAGATTGAAACACAAAATTTTCTAGGACTTGATATTTAATAATTTGACCATGTATCAAGGCTCTAACAATTGCAACAAAATTCAGATCAGTCACAGATAAAAATTGTTTATGTATCATGTTAATCACAATATCAAACTTCACACACAGAGTTTTGCAATCATGAGACAATTCATTTTGAAAATAAGTAACACAATTAATAATAGAGCAAAATTACTATCTCAGTTTATCAAAGAAACAGAAGTACGATTATCAACAAAATCCTGATGGTCACAAAAAAAATTAGAGTTTTCATGTTTGCCATTTCCAATGTATTTGTCTTGTAATTTTTGAATAAGTTAACAAGAGACATTTGATTTTGAGCTTCTAAATTTTTATTTCCTAAAAGCTCCTTGTCACACATCTCGATTGAATTTTCAATACTATGATAGGGCTTTTCAATTTTGACATTCTTATCGAAGATGAATTCACTAATGAGATTTGACGGATCAATGTTAACAATCATGTCAAACACATCTCGAGGCAAAATCATATATTCTATATGCTCATAAAATTTCCCGTAGACTGGATCGTCAAGACTGACATATGATTGGTCTTCTAGAGGTTTTATTTCCCAAAATGATGAGATGTGGGGCATCTCTTCATACATAGTTTCTAACACTAGTTCAGTAATAAATCCATGCATAGGAACATCCTCAATTTCAAGTGAGGGTTCCTTCTCGATTTCATCAGACAACACATCAAATGCTATATCGAGGATTGGTTCCTCTTCATTCTCCTCATCGAATATCGGGTCACCTACAATTTCACGAAAAGGCTCCTCAGGAGAATCCTTTATGGAAATGATATGAATGCGACTGGCATGGCCTATGACCTTTTGGTTTTTCGGAGATTCTAAGTCATAAGAAATGAAATTTTCTTCATCCTCGCAACTCATATACGAGGTTTCCTCTAACCTGACTCTAGCATTGATATTCTTGAATGAGGTGAGGTTAGGACGGGGACTAATAGCTGAGACAGGCTTACGAGGGCCATGCCTCCATTCTCTATGCAAAGAGTTTGCATAGTTGGACTTTAGATTTGGAGTTCTAGGCTCCCGACTGGATCTCCTGGGCGGATCCAACTGACAACACGAGTATGAATATCGATGTGGGTCAGACTCACGAATGGAATCAAACCTCCAAGATTCGAGCAGATCAGGTCTGTGACGACGGTATTCTCCTAACTCTAATTCATAAAGTCTAGATTTTATCCTAGCCATTCGATTTTTTTCAGTGAGCAATTGACTTTGCAAAAACCTCATTTTTTTATCTTGTTTTGACTCAAATTCATCATCAGAGTCATAAGAAAGTGTTCTACGCATTCCTCAAGAGACGCATTGACTTCGCTCAAATGGCTTCTCTTGTTCCTTGGTAAAATCTTTTATTTTACGATGAAGATCATCAATTTGATGCCGCAAGGTTCAAGTTTCATCCCTAAGGTCGCGAATGTCCTTTTCAGGGATATACTCGCTTCAACTACTATATTTGGTTCGCTCAGACATGCGGCATGGATCCTAAATTTTTTTTTGACCTTCCCACTACAATGGGGATCATGTCGGATTGAGAAATTCAGCAAGCCTTGCTCTGATACCAAAATGATATAGACTCGGTATGCACCGATCCACAATCCAAGATCCAAACAGATCTCAATATGCATACAAGATTTTTTACTAAGATGAGTTCGAACAGGACTCTGGGAAATAAGGTTTTTGGGACTCGTGCACTCTGTTTCAACAGAGGCGGTCCAAAGAAAAGTTGTGTGAGATGTGCACACCTTTCCAATGAATCTAAAACCACTGGATTCGGATTAAGAATGTCTGCTACACGGACTCAAAACCGGGATTGATAGTCAAATCTGTGACAGACTCTCCAGGTTTGGTAGATAGTCTGTTTGAAGAGAGTTTTGACTCCTCAAACAATGAATTTTGCGAAAGCTCTCAACATATGGACTAAAGGTATGATTCAGACCTTTCCATAAAGCTATGACTCATAATTTTTTAGCAATCCTATGCACCTCTATTGAATTTTAAAGATCCCTGACGATCTATAACCTGATAAAGGGGTTCTAGTTGGCCACGCGAATCACCTCAAATTCAGGCATACAGATGAGGGTTTCAGAAGAAACCCCGAACTTCACTATGGTGCAAATAGATGTTAGCTAACCAAACTAACTTTTGGATTTTGATTTCATACCATACATATTCAAATATTCAAAAATTAAGAAGCCATACACAGAATGCTAGAACAATGAATATTATATTCAAACCTAAGACAAGTACAGAAAGATAGATTTTTTTAGGATACTTTCAGACTGAATCGATTAAAATGAAAAACATCAAAAAATTTAGATCTTTGTTTTATCTTTCTATAGAATCAAACAGATCAGATTTTCATGGAAGGAATCGTGAGAAATCACAAAATATGGAATACTATTCACAATGTTCTGGACGGGACAGGATCTAACAGATTTTGTCTGACTGACCGCCTGATAGGGAATTTCTATGACCCTTCCCATCGAATCAGTTTGCGACCTCAACATCAATGTTGTAGGCCGTGTCTTGGCTTTCCAAAAAGCCCAAGAACACCAGAATCGAACTAGTATTTTAGCAGATATAGTCGATTCTTTAGAGTTATATCTGACAACTTCAAAACCAAGAATCTGATTTTTGATAGAAAAACAAAATGGATAAACCACAATGCTTAGAATCAAGATATGACTGAAAATCATATTAAATACCATAAAATACTTCTAAACACTCAGTACATTGACAATAATCAATTAGTTTGCAGTTATAGTCAACAAACATCAAGATCGAAGTACAAAAATAACAAGAGATCAAGGGACGCAAACACTGTTTCATAAAAAAAGATGGTGCAGTTGGGCAGTAGCCAACACCATCACTAGTTCGTAGAAGGTGGGAGATGTTGAGCCCTCCAGCCATGGACGTGACTCTTGTAGCAACTCAGCCAATGTGACTTTCTCCAATCGAACCTTCAAGCACACGCCAAGCTCCAACTCATGTTTTCCTTTCACCTTCTTCCTTGATGTCGTCAGTAGGCAACTTGTCTGGGACTTTAGCGGCTTAACCGAGTCAAATCAAGCCAAATAATAAACAGAAAACTTGTAGATCAGAATCTTATCTTTTCATTAATTTAAATATCATGCAATTTGGACCAGTATCTAGAGATATACAGTCAAAATACTAAGACTATGTTCACTCTTCAAATAACATCTTCCTCTCTCTCATCACCATTTTGAATTTCTTTTCTTTTTTTCTCAAAAAAACCACCACCAGCCCTCATGGTCGACCACCATGAGAGTCTTAAGCTCCCAAAAAGGTGTTATAGTGCTGCCGCCTACTTGCTCCAATCATGCACAAAGGGAGATGGACTTTCCCAAGTCGTCGCTCACTTGCCCAATGTATGGGCTCCTTTCAAAAATGGCTATCATTGCTTCTCCAACATCCCATTTTGACCTCTTATGGTTAAACTGATTCAAAAAGGGGTTATATGTGTCCAACCCAAAGTGGTGCCAATTAGGGTTTGGGTTGAATTGGATCTTCCAAATGATGTTTTTGCTCCAAAAACCCTTCACGATATTGATTTTTTTTTTTAAATTGAAAAAAAAGAAGAAAACTACCCTGAGTAACCCCATACATCCTCTAGTGCCACAACACAATCCTACAAAGCACTAGAACTATTCGGATCTGTAGAATCTGGCATCTAAAAATAAAAATAAAAATTACATAAAATAAAATACATAAAAAACATAAATGATTCCAGACATACAAAATGGAATCAAACATAGAAATATAATTTCTGAGAAAACAAAATATCCTAGAAATTGGAACATGATATTCATAACGGATCTTGATACGCGAAGATCCAATTGGACCCAGATGGTCCTGCATGATTGGATCTACCATAGATCGCATCCTGGATCGGATATTGAGAATTGGATTTGGATCCAATTTGTCTTCAAAGCTTGAATCTTTAGGATGCTCTGCATCAAAGAGACTAAGGTAAAATTGTAGAACTAGTTAGATTCACGAAAATTATGAATTTATATTCAGGTAGGAAACATGCCCCACACTCCTCCAACAATCTCCCACTTAGAGATTAATTTCTTTATAGCAACCATACCATGTGACTTCTCTCCTCGTGTGATCCAGAATCTCAGTGTGACACCTCCAACTACTATTTATGAAAGCCAACTGAGGTTGTGCACAACCTCAGCTTCTCTACAGTAATTATCTTGGTCAACATATTTGCCAGATTTTATGATCCACGAATCTTCAAGTGTCAGTGCCCCATCAACCAACAAATCACGAATAAAGTTATACTTCATCTAAATATGCTTCATTCTATCATGGAATGTTGAATTCTTTACTAGATGAATCACACTTTGGCTGTCGCAGAAAAAAATATTACTGCTCTGCTTTCTGCAAAACTCTTTCAGAAAATTCTTCAACTAGATCATCTCCTTGCTAACTTCAGTAATAGCAACATATTTAGCTTCAGTAGTGGAGAAAGTCACAATCTTCTACAGCTGATAGACCCAGCTTATGGCAGTGCCACTCAAAGTGTAGAAATAACCTGCAGTGCTTTTATGATTATCGACATCACCACCTAAATTCACATCAACAAAGCCTCACAAAATCATGTCACTTTTGTCAAAGCAAAGTGACATGTATGTGGTATCTTTCAAGTAACAAAGGATCCACTTCACAACCTCTCAATATTATTTTTTTTTGGATATGCCATGTTCCTGCTCATGACTCTGATTGCTTGAACTATGTCTAGCCTGGTACAAACCATAACATACATCAAGTTGCTAATGGCTGAAGCATATGAAGCTTTGGACATATACTCATAGTCCTTATCTGATTTCGATGATTACTCTTTCGATAATTTGAAATGACTTGCCAAAGGAGTACTTACAGGTTTTGCATCCTATATACAAAACCTATTTAATACATTTTCAATATAATATGCTTGAGAGAGCTTCAAAGAGATAGTTTCTCGATCTTGAGAATTTTTCATCCCAAGTATTTTCTTTGCAGTTCTTAGATCCTTTGTTGCAAACTATTTTAGTAATAACTGCTTTAACTTGATCTCTTGAATATTAGACATTGCAATGAGCATGTCATGTATATACAAGTGCAAAATAATATAGCAATCATCAAACCTCTTAAGGTAACAAAATGCATCATCTCACATCTCATGAATTTGTAGTTACACATGAATCCATCAAACTTCTTAAAATTTGGAGGTTTCTCCTTGTCATCAAAAGAGAAAATGTAGGTCAATTATATTTAGAGCCCATTCAAGAAGAATGAATTAGGTAGGTAAACTAGGGAATTGGAGCAGTCATGGAGAACCATGTTCAAATCCTACATTGGTGGGTTTGGAACAAATAGTTTAGTACAAGAAAGAAAATAAAAAGGGGATCTACACATGCTATTTCATCAAATTTTTTATCTTTTATTTCTTTATAGACAGGAAATAACTGCCAACATTTTCACCAAGAAGGATTTTGATTCCTTATGAAAAACTTTGGCTTGGTGCTGCGGTTATTTCCACCCAATAACATCCATATCTATTTCACTCGGATTAGCTCCAAATTAATTTATTTGCATAAATTCATTTCAAACACCAATTCAGATTCAAAATTGGATATGGATGAGGCAAACCTTTATCCAAACTACTATTTAGCAATCGGCCAAACTTAAATGTGCATTTTCTAGTAAATGGATTTGAATCTTAATTAATTAGATTAGTGAGATTTGGATTTAGATTTTAAAGCTCCAAATCTAAATCCAACTTGGTTAGCTAATTGGATAAGTTAAGCTAGTGTTAGAAGTGGCGGAAGAAACCTGAAGAAACTGCACCCGATAAGAAGACCTGATCACACTGGCTCAGCCTGCCATACTGGTCATCATGCCGGCGGCATAAAACTCTAAGGCTATGACTCCCTGCCCCGGGGCCTATGCTGGGCATTGGCTTGCGCACGAGGGTGACAGCTATGGGAGTTGATTGATCACCTATCTAGCGGCCAAGACCCCACCCCACCATGTCAACCCACATTGGGGCTTGAGATCCGTAGTTTAAAACAAGATATCATTATCAACCAAAGCAAAGATTTTGTCATCCGCAACTATGGATTTCCCATCATCAATTCATGAACTAGGTATTCCTCTTTCTGCACATAAACATGACTCTGCCCCGTGTTGATCTTAGTAACCGGCCACACGACATAGTAGGTAATGGTTCAAATGGGTTTGATCTCTGACCCGGTTCCAAACTGGTTTTGACCAGGTTCGGTTAAGCTACATCCAAAACCGAGTCAAGATTGAGATCAAATAATGTCGTGGTTAGTCAGATCCAAGTCAGAATTGGAATAAATAAATAAGCTTGGAGCTGGGTTAAAACCTGGTATGACCTGCCATTTTTATCCATTTCAAATGAAAACCATTATACTTGACCCATTTTCTACGGCTCCAATACGCGAGGAGGTCAGATCAAATCCGGATCCAGAGAATCCATCATGTTTTTCAAGTTGAATCCAGATTGGGACCTCCTAATTCAAAGTCAGATCTAGTGTTGGGTCATCCCTGAGCTCATCCATGTCCGACCCATTTAAAACCCTAACAGTGAAGTGCAGAAAGAAGGCAATGTCTTCACCTTATGAACAAGTTTAAAGAATCCTATGGACTTTTGGATTGTTCTGGTGCAATCTCAGAATAAAAAATTATTCCTATTTGAAGTTTATTTTCTATTTTTGCCAACTTTGGCCTTTTCTTGGGTTTTAGTGGATACTAAGCCATTAAACAACTAAATTCAATAATATTGCCTGATTAACATTAACTTGGTCTGTGGTAAGCTTGTGACCTTTAATTACTTTAATGATTTTAAAGTAGCTAATAAGACTCATCAATTGTCTAGAGCCTTCTAATAATTGTCCCAATTTTGCAGAATCTCAAACCCAATGATCTGGCAATTCTACATCATATGTTTGACCTTATTTTCCTTCGCATTTGCACCGACCGTGAAAGTTGGCTTGTCTCAAGATCTTGTGATTGCAAATCACAATCCTAGCGCTTTGTCAAGTTTCACAAATACGAGAAAATGCAAGTTATGATTGGGATTCTCACTTGAAATGCTGTTGTATCTCGACTGAATCTAATGAAATATTTTCAGTAAAAAAAAACTAACATCTTCGTAAAATCTTCATATTTTCAAAGTATCACCTGTTTCAAAATATTGCAATTTCATTGCTTCTTGCTTATATATATTCTTAGTTATAAAGGCCAATCCTTTCTCGAGAATTATTAGGGAAAATGTAAAAATCACCCGACAATGTCAGGTGAGAAGAAAAGAAAAAGAAAGGGGGGATAACTGAGGGAAGCTCTCCTAAATTATCGGTACTCCTCATGAGGGGAGCGGTTGCCAGAGATGAACAGGTGGTGGGAGGTTATCCCTTCCTTCACTAATTATCAGAGTAGTTTGTGTGTGTGTGTGTCTCTCCACCACCATTTTGAAGAATGAAAAAAGAAGAGCAGTAGGAGGTGTTTCTGACAAAGGTAACGACCCTATCCCTTCGTGTTTCTGACAGAGGTAACGACCCTATCCCTTCTGTATTTCTTTTATTTGAGAGAGGAGAGATCCTTGTCGGCATTGGATTCGGCTGAGAGAGAGGTCTCTCTTCGTCGCCCCACATCGCCGACAGGTTTGCCAGCCTGATTGCCACCGAGAGAGAGGGCCAACTCTGATTGCCATCCTCTCTGCAACAGAGAGGGGAAGGTTGGGAAGGCGTTATGCCCCTTCTGCCTTATACCCAGTTGTCGATCTGGGTCGCACCTAAACTGAACCAAGAAACAAAAATTTTGATTGTACCTGTCTGACTCGATTGTACAGAATCCGACCAACTCAGTCGGACCAAACTGGTTTGAGTGTGAACCTAGATAGGGTCCGGTTTAACCAAGATTGTCTTAGTTCAGTTCAGTCCATATCGAGTTTGGTCAACTGTTTCAGACTCGATTCTCATCGAGTTGGGTCTGACAGGGTTCCAGTCCCCTGCTTGGATTTGGTCTGATCTAGACCAGACTATATCTGGATCCAGTTCAATCCAGTCGATCTGGACCAATTCAAGTTGAACTGGATCTAGAAAAGAATTAGGTATGGATCATGTCTGACAAATCTAGAACTAGATCAAAATTGAATCTAGTTTGGATCGGTGCTAGATCTAGAGCAGAGCTAGGTTGGGATCCAGATCAAAGTTGGATCTGGATCCAACTCATGGATCAGTTCTAGATCTAGATCAGAATTAGGTATGAATCCAATCTGACAGTTTTGGATCCAGATCAGAACTGGATCTAGATTTAGTTTGTGATTAATTATGAATTTTGAAAATCTAATTGAGTTTTTAAACCAAACTCAGATGAGTCGAGACTAGGTTCAGTAAACCTAGTTCTCTAAACTCAAACTGAACCTGTTTTAACCTAGGATGAGCTAGGTTAAATCATAAGAATTGAAATAACCAAATTACCCTTGTGTGTACCCAATATTCGATTAAGTAAAATGAGCATAACTTTGCACTCTAAACAAGAATTAAGTGAGGTTTGGTGCATTAGACTCGTATCGTAGGGAAAAATCTTCTTGTCTTCTAGTTTTGGTCAAATCAATGACACATAAATCGAAGTACGATGAGTCAACTCAAGAGGGGTATTTTGATAATTTTTTCAGAATATAAAGATGTTATGTATATTAATATGAACATGCATGTGTGATGATTAAATCATATTATTAGAGTTACTTAAGAATCAATTGCGATTAGAGTACAATATTCGTATTCGAGGTAAATGATATTATAAGTAATCTTAGTTATGAACAAATCATATTACATTGCATATTGTTATTATTGTTGTATATTAGCACGTTTAGAAGTGTAGCGTTTGAGTGTGAATATGATATACATAAAATGATCATGCTTGAGATTATAGCAATGAGATAATTATATGCACATGTTAATCGTGATATGTCATGCATATTAGAAAGAGATTATTTTATGATAACATATCTATGTTATAATCTTTGAATAACATGCATTGCGATGAGATTGTGATTAACCTTAAGTCGTTTGAATCTAGTCATGTCATTTGAGATTTTATATCAAGATTAGCATGCTTAACCTGTTAAATCCAAAAAGTAGCAACCTGTGGAAAAGGCCACCTGGTTCACGGCTAGAGTGCAACCATCATGGAGAGTGGGCCACTGATGATTTAACGACATAAAGACTTTACCTCGTTGCATGCTTAGTATGATACAAAGTGTGAACCCTAATGTCATTTTGAGATTGAGAGTGAGATCTATCATGATTATTTCACAATAGCACTCATGGAAGAACGAGTGAAACACGGGCTTGAGAATAAGGTTCAATATTATGAACTTAAAATATGACTTAGGGTTATATTCACATAGTATTTGAGACTCTAGACAACCATAGATGGTTGAAAGTCATTATTGTAAGGCCCACGATATTTATGAGATAATGTAATATATGATGTGTTTCAGTAGATGGAACTTATCGTATGATTACGAGGATTTTTCAAATATATATATATATATATATATATATATATATATATATATATATATATATATACTTATCGATGAACGAGGTCTGAAATCACGTAGGTAAGATGTACGAAGTGACATGAGTACAATTTATGATGAATCAATTTTTAAAAATCCCAAGTTAAATTCATAATATATAAGACTAGTCAATCCCCAATTTTGGGATCCAAATGAGGAAAAAAACTCGTTATTTCATGTGAATTACTGGAAAGCGTATATCGATAGGACATGGGTCATAACAAGAGCGATTTTCTCAAGAGATGAAAATTTAAAGATATGCTTTGAGAATTTAGTTGTAATTGGAAATTTAAACAAGATTTTATCTTAAAATTTGGTTGAAATCAAGTGGGTAAATAAAACTATTTATTTATATTTTGGTTTTAAGCTAGGTCCGACTAGGGGTGACCCAAGCCCTTGGTCCACCCTCAGGTAGGACATTTATGGCCTTAGTGGACCAGCTGGTCAAGGGCTGACCAAGTTGGGCGGTGGCATGGATATGATGTAAATATCCATCCTCCTTTTGAATGTTGGCCATGGGTTGGCCAAGTGGGCGGTAGCCCATGGCATTCTTGTAAGAACTTTAGTGTAGCCAAAATCGTACACTTCCGTTGGCTAGTAAGGGACGACAGCCTTGGGGTTCCCCTTGTAATTTTTCAAAAACCTCAATGGCAATTAGAAACCCTCCTAAGTGGCATTTTTGAAAGATATTTTAAAGTTTTCGAAATAAGAGAGATGTATGGCTTTGTTGGGCGGCCATGCAAGGATATTGCATCCTTGCCACCACCTAGAGGGGTGTGAGATTTACCCCAACCGTTGGATCTCACTGAGAGATCTCAGCTGTCCAAGCTCATGCGGGGCATTTAAAAGCTTTTAGGAAAGAGAGAGAAGCCCAAAAAGGCCATTTTTCTTGAAGCTTCTCCCTCTTTTCTCTCCTAAGCTCTCTCTCTCCCTCTCATTCTCTTCTTCTTCTTAACGTGTTAGGTGTGTGTGTGCTTCCATAGTGAAGGTTGCAACCGAAATCCATAGCACCTCCATCGTTTTCTTACCTCCTTCACCATCCGAAAATCCAAGGTGAAGCTTTACATATTGTATTTTCTTCCTCTCTTAGAAAAAAATGTATATACCTTGGAACATGAAGCCATGAAGTCAGATGCATCTATGGATGCATGGTTCTTGGCGGATAAGATATCATATTTGATGCTTTAGGTTGTTGAAGCACCCTCATTTTTGTTCCATGAAAGAAGAGGGGCTCAAGACAACCGATTTTCCATTCGGTTTGAAGGCCATTGCTCCATTTCGTGCTTGTCTAAAGGAAAATAAAATAAAATAAATAAATAAATATATATAGATAATAAAATATAGCTATGCTTTATGCCTCCTTATTTGTAAATTATTTTCGAATGAAATGCATCTTGAGTTTTTTTTTACTTCGTGTTATTTCTATTCAATAATGATAGGTGTTGTTCATTCTTTTTTTTTTTAATGCATGCATGCAAACGAGTAGTCTCTTGGCATTTCCTTGGTTTCCGCACAAAGTTTTTCCTAGGTTTGTTTGAATTAGTTTGTCCTCAGCCCCTCTCACTGTCATGAGGCGGCTAGGACCACTTTTGAACCCATTTGATGGCTGGAACACCAGACTGGGCACGATAGTAGCCCAGTCCAACTGTGGCCACCCCTTCCACTTTCTTTTCACTCCAACCCCTTTCCAGCAGTTACTCTTTTATTTTATTTTTTTTATTTTTTGTTGCAGGGTGTTCAATTGGCCTGTCCCCTACTGGGACAGATCCAACCTGGTGCACCCAGTCACTTTCTCTCTAGCCCTCTTGGCGCGCGGCAAGCCACTGGGTACCAGAGGCACCTGTGTAGCCTAGCCAGCCTAGGCACCTTGTTCGGGCCTCTGTCCTACGACAGAGCCTGGTCTGAACCCATGGGTTCAGACCAGGGTGTTTGTCAGACTTTATGGTTTGGTCCAGAGGACCAGACCCATGGCCCCATCCCCTTTGTTTTGCCTTGGCATGACGGTTGCCGTTGGGTGCTAGCCGCGCCCGGGTAGCATGCGGGCTGGGCTTCTTGCCATAGGCCTGCTGCTACATGGCAGCCCCTGGCCTGAACAACTGGTTCAGACCAGGGTGGACTCCCACTACAAGAAATTTGAGGATTATCGACAACCTAAATTTGTTGCTAAGTTGATGCCAATCCGTCGCTAAATAGCTTAGCGACGGATTAACATTGACGTAGCGACAGATAACTTCCATCACAAAATTATAGTCGCTAATTAGCGAGAAAAACTATATGTCACAAATTCCATCACTAATTTGTGATGAATTAGTGACTTCCATGATTCGTCACAAGGTCGTCATCAATATACAGAGATTTTGGTTTTACGACGGATTAAAATTCGTCGCTAATTTCATCTCTATTGTAGCGACGAATTTTAATTTGTCGCAAACACGTTGGCTGATTCACGTTTGCGACGGATTAATATTCGTCCTTAATCCGTCACTGAATTGGACGCCGGTAGTAAATAGCGACGGAAAATATTTGTCGTAAACAAGAAAAAAAATTTAAAAAAAATTGTTTAAAACATAAATATCGAGAGAAAATTCTCGTGATACAATTTATATTTCCTGTACAGTTTATATTTCCTAAGTATAAAAAAACTAAATATATAAAAAAATACATATAAAAAAACTTAAACTATTTATCGATCCACTATAATTTTTGCCAAGTTCTAATTATTTACAAGTGAACATTTACATTTTTGAAACAACAAGAAGGTACAACAAATTCAACACATGAATCTAATCATCGCCAAGATTCTGTATGTCATCTTCTTCATTGTCTCGATCTGCCCCTTCAGCTCCTCTACGCTTATTATCTCTAACAACCTACACGAAAAAAAATGTTAGTATTGATAAACAAAATATAATGAAATAAATTATAAGCAATGCACCTAAGTTAAGGCAATCAAAGTAACATAAAATCTAACGACATGCAACAAATCACATGAAACTTTCATACCTGAGAGGCACCTGCAGACGAAGTTCCCCTGTCCCAAAAAAAACTACACAACTCATTATGGACAACATCAAAAATTGCTTCATGTAAATAGTCACGCATTATGTCCTTAACAAGTTGGCGTACACCATCCCAAGAATTAGGCAGGTCAGTCGAATGCTTGGAGTTGATGCTGACGGGGGAACTCTGTGAGACGTGACTGAAGAAAGCAACGACTAGTGAGGTGTTCATATTACTCACAAACCCAAACACATGACCCTTTTTGGGTTCACCTGTTGTAGTCACTCATGCTGCATGATCAAATAATGGATGTTGAGTAGAGTCATCGCCATATTGCTTTACTATATGTTGCTCATATGACTTCTACAAAGTAATGATTATAATATAAATTAATAATTAAGAATTACAATGTTTATGATAACTTGCATATTACAATATTTATTAATACAATAAATACATATCGTTGTCATTCTCGCCTTCTCTGATATGAACTCTCCTGTGGTCTTACGTTTATGTGTTTCAACAAACACATCCTTGTATGACACAATGCCTCCTTTTTTTGCTTCCTGCGAAGTCAAATGATGAAAAAATTATTTAACAAGTTTGCAACAATACTTATAAAATTGACAATATATATTGATGAGTTACCATTTTCTTTAGGTGGTGCCCAAAAGTCCTAGATACACCTGTGTGTAGAACCATTACACGATAGAAATTTTATGGCAATTTCTCATCTTTGGGCAACATACTCTTCATAATAGAGCACAAATGGTCAAAACATGATTGACTGAAATTATACTCGGACTTCAAATTCAGTAGTTGAAGAACTGCAAACAAGATAGTATGACTCTTGTAACCATTCCAAAGTAGCTCATCAGCATTTCTAAGTAAATCATAAAATCTACTAGTTGCATCGTTTGGTGCTTCTTCCTCTACCGCAGTTGTTACATCACTAGGACACATAGCAGAACCTAGTTTTGTTCTTGCGACATCAAATATCAAATCCATATATGGATTATCGTGCACCACATCCACCCGTGCATCAAATATGTTTTTAAATTCTTCACCATAAAATGTTCAATTCTGATAATTTCTCACAAAACCCTTCCTATATAGGTGATGTCTAATGCCATGAGGTTCTACAAATCAATTGTTCTTATAAATCTTGCAGAGACACCTAATCTGACCTGTGGGATCCACTGTACTGACACTTGCCATTGTAAATTCAATAAAACTTTCAACATCATCTATATATACAAGCAATACCTCATTATCAACTATCCTACGATACATCCATTCATGGTTTGCAGTCATTTTGTTGTATGATATTACGAATAATATTCTAATAAGTTAAAAAAGAATCATCAAAATGCTATGATGAAGAAAATATTAAATTTATCATGCAATATATGATGCATGTTATATATTTGATATATCACACACACACACACACACACACACACACATATATATATATATATATATATATATATATATATATATATAATGTCATCAATCACAAGAACTATGATGCATGTATTGATAACTTAATATTTTCATGTGCAAATTATTCATAACATGATATATTCATTTGAAACATGTTTTCATGATACAATTTCACATGAAAGTCATAATCAAATTGAAAGTAACTTTATACAATCATGACTACAATCACATCAAACATTGCAATACATCCAAATTATTCATATTAAAAAAATGTCAAACATGTACCTGCAGAAAACACACTCTAATATTTCGCTAACTACTACCATGCCTAGCATGGAATCCGTACTCCAAAAATAAGAACACTTATATTT
This sequence comes from Nuphar pumila, assembly GCF_984573655.1. Taxonomy (NCBI): domain Eukaryota; kingdom Viridiplantae; phylum Streptophyta; class Magnoliopsida; order Nymphaeales; family Nymphaeaceae; genus Nuphar; species Nuphar pumila. The sequence goes on along the minus strand of NC_143258.1, from coordinate 88,626,832 downwards.
TCATACATTAAAATCATGCTCAGCATGATCTCCAAACTCCATCAAAACAGTCCTAGATATCAACAACTAAGTGAGTGTGAACAGAAAAGTGTTGTATTCATAAATTAAATAATATGTGATGTGCTTGCATCACTTACTCACCACGAGTATTTATCTGATTTGAATTGCTTTTGCTTTTCTATTTTTTCCTTATTTCTTTTTGCAATGCAATTTTTACAGCATATGATGCTTAGCACTAAGCATCGGGCAATTAACTCAGCAACGTACCTACAAAGAACATATATATAAAACAATACAAGGAGGTGGTTCGACCCCTCACTAGAGAAAAAGGAAATAGGGAGGGGTCGAAGTCCCTCCCTCGCATCCCGCAAGACAGGGAGGGGGCTCGGACCCTCCCTGGCAAAAAAACAAAAAGAAGGGAAGGGGATCGGCCACTCCCTCTAATCCCGTAAGACAGGGAGACAAGGAAGGGGGCTCAGCCCCTCCCTTGCAAAAAAAAAAGAGGGGGCCGAGCGGCCTCCTGCCTTCTGCCGGCCTCTCGGCAACCACAGAGAGAGAGAGGGGAGGGCACAAAAGAGGTTGTCGGCCCTCTAGAAACTTGAAAGAGAGAGAGGGGGTGAGAGATGACACCAGCCTCATGTCGGCCTCCCGACAACAACAGAGAGAGAGGGGCGGGCACGACAGGGGTTGCCGGCCCTCCGGCAACCCGAAATAGAGAGAGGGGAGGGCACGACAGGGGTTGCCAGCCCTCCGACAACCTGAAAGAGAGTGAGGGGGATGAGAGACGTGGCAGGGGGCACCGGCCTCCTATTGGCCTCCCTGTAATAACAGAGAGAGAGAGAGGGAAGGGCACAACAGGGGTTGTCGGCCCTCCGGCAACCCGAAACAGAGAGAGGGGAGGGCACGACAGGGGTTGTCGACCATCCGGCAACCCGAAAGAGAGAAAGGGGAGGGCACGACAGGGGTTGTCAGCCCTTCGGCAACCCAAAAGAGAGTGAGGGGGGGCGAGAGACACGGCAGTGGGCCAGCAGCCTCCTGTCGGCCTCCCGGCAACAACAGAGAGAGAGGGGAGGGCACGACAGGAGTTGTCGGCCCTCCGACAACCCGAAAGAGAGTGAGGGGGGTGGGCCCAAGAAGAAGGTGAAGAAGAGGGGTGGGGGGTCACCTCCGATTATTGGAGGAGAGGTTAGTGGCCGGCGGGTGGGCGATGGGAGGTCGCGGGGCGGCAAGTAGGCGACGGGAGCTCGACGGCCGGCAGCAGAAAAAAGAAAGGGAAACTGGGCTCGAATTAGGGATTTACGGGAAATTTAGCAACGGATTAGCGATGACCAAATTTCGTCGCCTACGCCATCGCAACTATGTGACAGAGTAGCGACAGAATTTTTTTGTTGCGATAGATTTTTTTTGTTGTTGAGCCGTCGCTAATTTGCGACAAAGTTTGAGACAGAATTTGTATGTCACTAAACCGTCGCTAGTTAGCGACAGATGCACGATGGAATAATTTCTGTCAGTAATTCCATAAATAATTTGAATGTTAGCGACGGATATTTTTCTCTCGCTAGTTCGTCACTAATGGGCGATAGAAAAAATCTCTCGCAAATATCCGTCGCTAATTGGAGTTTTTCTTGTAGTGTCCAGACTGAGGTCTGGTCCAGAGGACCAGACCCCATTCTCCTCTTGGTTCGCACCTTGGCGTGGTGTAGGCGTCGGGTACTAGAGCACTTGAGTGCCTAGCCGGCCATGGGTTGGGTCATTGGACCTGCTGCACCGAATGTGCAGCTCCGGACTGAACATATTCAGTTCAGATCCGGGGCCCCTTGTCGGACCTATAAGGTCTGGTCTGAAAGATCAGACCCTAGGGTCTCATGTTCGGTCCTCTAGAACCGCAACCGATTCGTGGCAAGTGTCCACCGGTTTTTCTTTTTGTAGTTCCTACCAGCATGAATCATTTCAGTCTAGATCCAGATCATGAGTGAGCCCCTTTGGACCTATTTCCAGTATGGTCCAAGTCGGGGTGGGCTCCCTAGCCATTTAGACTCCTACCCCACGATAACAACCTCCCTAGCCTCGAGGTTTAGAAAAAAAGGTAATGAGCTTAAAGAGGTGCATTTTATGAAAGCCTTAATCTAGGGAGTTAGGTGTCACGGGTTCGCTACCTAGCAGCCCCAGTTTTGGTGTTTGACACAGTTCATGCATGATCCAGACCCGTAGCATATGGCCCTCCGGGTCACTCTTAGTGTTTTGGGGTTTTGTCGGCACATCGTGCCTTGGGTTGTCACATTCGGATGGCCGAATGTGTGGAGAGCCAAGATGGCTTCTGTAGTATCCTTGTTTCCCCCTCCAGTAGCCTCGTAATGGATTGTTGATGAGCAGCACGTTGCCCCCCTATACTTGCAATTTTTTGCCATCTTAGGGTTTTTGGCCGTTTTAGCAAAAACCATCGTGTTGGCATCGTTGTTTCTGTAAGTGCGGCGACCCACCTTGGAAATGCCAATATAATCCCCATACGTATGAGAATATTTTAGAATTCACTCACAATACTGTTGTGTGTGTGATATTGCAGAATTTCTATGTGGTTGATCATATTATGCGAAATTGTCAATGTATGATGCTTGAGAATACATGTACTTATAAATTTATAGTATTGGTTCGCACTCAAAACATGTGATACTTGTTTTAGCTGGTTATGCATGAAATCATGATTAAGTTATGCTTTTTGAATTGCATATCTCTTAAAATTGTAGAATGGTACACTCACTCGCACATTGTCACTTGTTGAAATGTGTTTCGTAGATATGCATATGTATCTTGCCTCTGTATCATTACTTGTGCGAAGGACTTGGGAGAATGTGGCATTTAGCTTCGCACGTGCACATAGCACTTCTTGACACATGTACTATTTAGTACATACCTCGAGAGGTATACTTTGGTCTCGTGCTTGACGCATAGATGAGTGCATGAAGTGCACATTATACATGTGATATAAAGAATGATAAAGACTTGAACACCATAGGGTATGAGCAATACACTGTTGTGGTTTTCGACTCAGTTGGAGTCTTAGAGCGATGACCCATGTTCGTGAGGGAGCTCACGTATGTCTATACCCTAGAAATAAAAAAGATAAAATAGTGTTATGTTCGCCTTCGCAAGCGATGTGCTCTTTGTTGGCCGTGTGAAGCCAAACACTTGAATGGACAAGCCAAGTCTTCGTTTGCGTACCCCGTGGGGACCACGAGGCATAAATACCTCGAAATGAGGTATGAGTGTCAAACCAGACTAAGAAAGATAAACCGTCGTACCTCATTCACAAAACGGTTCAACTTAGAGAGGGTGAATGGTATAGCTCTGAGTGACAAGTCGTTACTACAACATGTGTTTTTATAGGAGCTGAAGCATCTTTTGACCTTCAGTCACTCAGAGTTAGGGAGGTCGAGGTGACCTTTTAAGGTACCTCACTACTGCAGTAGTATAGATTGCAATTGTTTACCTATGCGTGGGTTTTCTCTCAGTTGTGGCTGCCCACATGTGGTTTGACTCGGTCTGTAGCATCCCCGGTTACTACACTCGGATTTAAATAACAGACGTCGGGTGCATGTCTCACAGAATGTGAGGTTCCTTCGCGTACCCGAAGGAGTAATCAGAAGAACATATACACTAACCAATCACAACTAACTTACTTTAGTAGTTCCTTTATGTGCTTACTTTGTTAGTGTTCTCGCACTGCTTTACTCGTTGCTACTTAGTTACTCATCGTTCAACAGTTGTTTAGTTCCTTGTTTTGTTACTACTACTTGTTGCACTTGTTACTTTCTTGTACTTAGACTCGTAGCATATGCACTTACCTGACACCTGCATATATGTTTGATGCTTCACATGTTTCCATACTATATGCTTTTCTCTTGAGAAATGGGATGGATGCATGATGTTGTTCTTCACCAACTTGCAAGAGTACTGGCTCCATTTTATGGGGATGCAGGTAATGAGTAAGCGCAACTGCGATGCGATGGCGCACGGTCTGGAGGCTTGGGGACCCACACTTAGTTGCAGATCCTGACTCCTTTTGGTTTTGGGGTTTTGAGGGAATGTTCTTATTTTTAAGAGACTGTGAGAATTGTTGTATATTTTTTCCTTTTATATAATTTAACACTTGGGTTGTATATTTTGGGACTTGATATTTGTATGTATCACTTACTGTGGCCCACTCAGACTTGCGACTTTATTACCTTTGTTTACCCCTTTTCTTTGATTTTCGTTGTTTGTCATAAAAACCATTTCAAAAAAAAAATCCTCAAAAATTAAAGGATTTTCATCGAGGTCGGGGTTTGGGGTGCCACAATTATAGTTAGGATGTAGCATGAATCGTTCTGAGTTTGAGCCTTACCTTTTAGTTAGCTACTGGTGAGGTCTTCTTTATTGTTTCACTACAATGCCTGATAATCCAAAAATCACTAGGAGTGTATAGTTTATAATCTAGCTAACAATATAGAATTAAGGTGTTCTATGCAGGTTGTTACACCCATAGACTACTATGACCAGTATAGCGAACCTAGTATTATAGTATTATGTGAGTGAGTGTGATTGGAAGAATTAAGAAAAAAAATTTAAAACATATAAACCTTGTGTGATGTGCCAAAAACTAAACTCAGATTCGAAGCTTAGAGTCCACTACAGTTGTAAGTTAAAGTCATTTATTACTTATAAATATTCTTTACTGAGTTGTAGACTCAGCTTTGTATAATTACAACTATAGGTTTCAAGCACACTAGCTAAGGCAGGACGTAACCTGCTACTCCAACTTGAAGCAAAGTACCTGTTAGTTTTTATTTTCTTGTCATTAAACATTCATGTAGTTATTATGTTCATATGTTTTGAATGATGAACTTTGTCAAAGAAAATAAGTTTATAAGAAAAAAAATTGCCATGTTTTCTTTGTGTGAACTTTGTAAATTTTTTCTCTAAAAATTAATACCCAAAACTCTCAAAATCCAAGATCAGGGTATTACTTAATGTTAATTTCTAAAAAGATTTTCTCTTGCAACCGGTTTAAAGACATTGTGCTATATCCCTTTATTTTGAGACGTGAAACTTATACAAGTTAATTTTTGTGATCTTTTATGCCTTTAACGTTGAAAACTAAGTTTGTTTAACATAAGCATACAAGATTTTTGCAAAATCGAGGTCCAAAATTGATTTGCATCAGCGTCTAATGTGCTTGTCAATCTGTTTTTTATGCAACTTTCCTCTATTTTTTTTCTGCGGCAGCGGATTTGCATAGGATAACGTATGAAGCTTATACGTAGGTGGTTGATCGAGATGAAATTGAAGTCCTAATAATCCATCTGCAACAACATCTACTGTGCTCGTTTTGTAGCAATCCTCTGTTTTTCTACACCTGTTTTCTGAAGTGGTGGATCTTCATAGAATGGATTATATATGTATTTTGGTTCTCTGTTTTACTGTAACAGCAAGTGATATCTCATCACTTGCTTGCTATTGCTCTGTAATCCTTTTTTCTACACTTGAATGATATCTTCTTTAAAAAAAAAAAAAGAATTTGAAAACGAACTCAGAAAGGTATTGGATGTTACCCATTTGTTTTCATCTTTGTTATCATCAAACATATCAAGATATCTTGATATATTTTTTGTTGATAACGGGGAGGGAGACAAGCCCGTAACAGTGGATGGGCTTATCATCGAACAGGGGTCAGACGGGCAGGCACTTCCAATTTGGTGAGATATGGGGCATTAACAACCATAATGACCGCCGCTAATACACTGGGTGGAAAAAGGGGATTCTGTTCTTTTTATGTTGTAATACAACAGTCGCCCGCTGATGTCATGTGGATCAGCGGCCGAAAAGCATCCACTAATAGTGGACGCCAGGGAGGAACCACTGTTATGGTTCGAATGTTCTGTTACAAGTCAGAGGTGTCATGTTTATGGTGTTGTAACCCTGTTTTATTATGTAGCATGGAGATACGAGGATACAATCATTTTTATGAAGTTTTCAATATTACTAGTTGTTGGGTTTCTCTCCTTATATAGCTTCACCGCACTCCAAGCCCTATTCGTTGCAGACTCTTTTCAAGCATGTCACCTGATCTTGTTGAGGACATTTTTTGTATTCACCGAACAACGATTTGTAGAAGTCCTTCTCAGCTGAATGATGATTCAGTTGTTCAGAGTTTTGTGGATCAGCCATTTATGGTTTGGGTTTGGAGTTGCGTAAGTCTACTTCGTATTCGCTGGAGATAGTGATTTATGGTTATCGCTGGAGATAACAATTTGTGGTTATCGCTGGAGATAGCGATTTGTGGTTATCGCTGGAAGAGCGATTTGTGGTTATCGCGGGAGAGCGATTTGTGTTGTCTGCAGGACAGCGATTTGTGGTATCACTGGATAGTGATTTGTGTTGTCAGTAGGACAACAATTTGTGAGCATCGCTGGATAGCGATTTGTGGCTTCTGCAGGAAGTCAGTTTGTGACATCATCGCATGGCGATTTGTGGCATCGCAGCGTGATGATTCATAGGTATTTGCTGGAATGGCAATCGACGTTTTGATGCTTCGTAAATTGTGCAAGATGTTTAGTCTTTTTCGCATTTAATGTGGGTCTTATCCCCTATAAATATAGGACGGATGAGAAAGGAGTTATGACTTTTCAGTGAGAGCTTTTACAGAGCGCGAAAAGGCAGAAAGTGTGAGGAACACTTTTAGGGCACCGAAAGGGTGCGAAGATTGCAAGGGTAAGAAGTGTTGCTACATTTCTTTCAGAACAGCTTCGTCAAGTTGGTTCTTTAGATCATTTGTTCTTTGTTCTTCAGTGAGGTATATCCTCTTGTTTATTTGTTACACCTCGTGTGTTTGTAAGGCTTATGCCTTTTGTAATCTTTGTTTAAAGATAGTGAAAGGTGCTGACCTATCGGTCGCCGTGGATGTACCTCAGTTGAGAGGGGACCACGTAAATCGTTGTGTGCGCTGTTGGTTTGGTGTTTTTTTATTACTTCCACTGTCATCGTTGCCTTGTTTCCATCGATTCACACTTGTGGGGAAGACTCGATTCATCTGTTTGTTTTCGCTTATATCCCCAACATCTGGTATCAAAGCTTTGGTTTGTATATTCGTGTGTGAAGTCATGGAGAACAACGTTGTCAGGCGTATAATCAGTTTGAATGGCACAAACTGGATGACATGGAAAATTTAGATGAAAGACCTCTTAGTTTGTAAAGATTTGGATGGACCCATTGTGGGTGTCAGCGGCAAACCAAAAGAGATGAAATACGATGAATAGAGAAAGCTAGACCGAAAGGCGGTCGATTTCATTCAGCAGTGGATAGACGATAGTGTCTTTCATCATGTTTCCATAGAAACTCCGATGCATGGTCTTTGGACCAAATTAGAAAGCCTTTACGATTGAAAGGCGGCAGTGAACAAGGCTTTTCTATTTTGGAAGCTTGTAAACCTCAAGTATAAAGAGGGTAGCTCTATCACAGAGCATTTGGACAACATCAAAAGCATCATGAATCTCAAGTTCTAGAGGTATTCAAGTTCAAGGAGTAGAGCAGAGAGAAGAGCCCAGAAGAGAAACAGGGTGCCACAACCGCAGTTACAAAAGAAGAGCTCATGGTTGTCTGTGATGGCACCAACATAAATTTGATCGGTCAGGAGACTGATTGGGTGATTGACTTTGGAGCTTCGTTTCATGTTACCTCATGGGCTGATTTCTTCACTTCTTATTCGCAAGGTGATTTCGGTAATGTCCGAATGAGAAATGAAGATGTGTCAAAGATTGTTGGCATAGGCGACATCTGCTTGGAATCAAGCGTTGGCTGCAAGTTGTTGGTGAAAGACATGAGGCATGTACCAGACATCCGACTGAATCTGAAAATTTGGAAGGTGAAAGCTAACCAAGGGTTCTTTGGTGGTAGCCAGAGAAACAATGACTTGTTCCCTTTACACTTTGCAAGTGAAGATCTGCAAGAGTGTTGTGAATGTTATGGAGACTGACTTGTCCACAAAATTATGACATAGAAGGCTCGGGCATGTGAGCGAGAAGGGGTTGCAAGTTTTGGCCAAGAAAGAGCTTCTGACAGGTGCAACAGGTACACCTTTGGAACCATGTGTCCATTGCTTTTAATGCAAACATAATAGGGTTTCTTTCTATAGAAGTATTGCATCTAGAAAATCTCACGTTCTAGATCTTGTACATTATGATGTATGCAGACCATTGAAGGTCAAGACACTTGGTGGTGCACTGTACTTTGTGATTTTCATTGATGATCACTCAAGGAAATTCTGAGCTTATACTCTGAGAACTAAAGACCAAGTTCTAGAGCTATTCAAGCATTTTTAGGTCATGGCTGAAAGAGAAACTGGCAGGTAGTTAAAGTGTATTTGCTCGGATAATGGCGGCGAATACCTTGAGCCATTTGATCACTACTGCACCAATCATGGCATCAAGCAAGAAAGGACTGTGAGGATGACACCTCAATAGAATGAAGTTGCTGAGATGATGAATTGCACCATTCTTGAGAGAGTGAGATGTTTGTTGTCTCATTCTAAATTGTCAAGATCTTTCTGGGGTGAGGCAATGAGAACAATAGTTGATCTCATCAACTTGTCTCCTTTTATTCCTTTGAAGGGAGATGTTCCAGAGAAAGCTTGGACAGGGAAAGAACCTTCCTGTGGACACTAAAGAGTGTTCGACTGTAGAGCATTTGTTCACATTTCAAAGGAAGAGAGGTCCAAGCTTGATCCAAAAGCCAAGCAGTGCATCTTCCTTGGCTATAGACATGAAGAGTTTGACTACAGACTATATAACCCTGTTGATAAGAAGGTGGTCAGAAGTCGAGATGTTATCTTTCTGAAAGATCAGACCGTTGAAGACATTGGTGAGACAGAGCCATCACAGTCTAGTAAAGGTGATCTTGTTGATATAGATCCCCTTGATGTACCGACTGTTCAGGATCTTGTGGAGGAGATGCCACCTCCTCATGATGATGCAGAGGAAGGAAGTGTTGAGACATGAATTGAGGAAGATCCAACACCCCAAGAGCCACTTCCTCAGACTCCGATAAGGAGGTCTACCAGGGAGAAACAACCATCCAGGAAATACTTATCAAATGAGTTTGTGATGATTACAGATCAAGGTGAGCCAAAAACTTTTGAAGAAGCTTTGAAGGATGCAAACCAAGTTGAGTGGCTCAAGGCAATGAAAGAAGAGATGGATTCATTGCATGAGAATCACACCTTTGATCTGGTAAAGACACCTAAAGGGAAGAAGGTGTTGAAGAACAAGTGGGTCTTCAAGCAAAAGACTTATGGTAACAACTCTCAACCTAGGTACAAGGCACGACTTGTAGTGAAAGGTTTTGCTCTGAAGAAGGGAGTTGATTTTGATGAGATCTTCTCACCAGTTGTGAAGATGTCCTCCATCCGAATTGTACTTGGTATAGATGCAAACATGAATTTAAAAGTTGAGCAGCTTGATGTGAAGACTGCATTTCTGCATGGTGACTTGGAAGAAAAACTTTATATGGAGCAACCTGAGGGCTTCAATGACAAGGGTAAAGGACACCTCGTCTGTAAGCTGAAGAAGAGCTTATATGGATTAAAGCAAGCACCAAGGCAGTGGTATAAGAAATTTGATTCCTTCATAACTGAGCATGGATATTCAAGAACCTCCATAGACCATTGTGTGTTTGTGAAGAAATTTCTAAATGATAATTTTACCATTCTCTTGCTTTATATGGATGATATGTTGATTGTGGGCCAAGACATCAGCATGATAAACGAGTTGAAGCTGAAGTTGAGTGAGACCTTTGCCATGAAGGATTTAGGTCCAGCAAAACAGATTCTTGGGATGAGAATTGTTCATGACAGATCGCATGGGATGATTTGGTTATCATAAGAGAAGTATATCAGAAAGGTTCTTAAGAGGTTCAACATGGACAAGGCAAAGCCTGTTAATTGTCCACTTGCAGGCCACTTCAAACTCAGCGCAAGTCAATGTCCTGCAAATGATGAAGAAGGAATCGAGATACATAAAATTCTCTATGCTTCGGCAGTAGGTTCGTTGATGTATGCTATGGTTTGTACTCGACCAGACATAGCTCATGTTGTTGGAGTCGTCAGTCGGTTTTTGTCAAATCCAGGGAAAGAACACTGAGCAGCAGTTTAATGGATTCTAAGGTATCTTCAAAGATGAGTCTGTGCTTTGGAAAGGGTGAACCTATTCTTGAAGGGTTCACAGATTCTGATATGGCTGGTGATGTAGACAGTAGAAAGTCTACTTCTGGGTATTTGGTTACCTTTGCAGGGGGAGAAGTTGCATGGCAGTCGAAATTGCAGAAGTGTGTAGCTTTTTCCACTACAGAGGTTGAATTCATTGCCATTACAGAAGCCAGCAAGGAGTTGTTGTGGGTGAAAAAATTCTTGTAAGAGTTGGGCTTGAAGCAAGAAGTGTATATTCTTCACTGTGATAGCCAGAGTGCGATTCACTTGAGCAAGAATTCCTCGTTTCATTCAAGATCAAAACATATCGATGTTCGATATCATTGAATTCAAGATGTCTTGAATGAAAAGCTACTACAACTAGAGAAAGTGCATACAGATGACAATACATCAGATATGCTGAGAAAGTCATTGCCCAAGGACAAGTTTGAGAAGTGTTGGTTTCTAGCAGGAATGAAAGAAGCTTCCACATAAGTTGAGAAGGAAGAGAATTGTTGGGTTTCTCTCCTTATTCAGCTTCGTTGTACTCCAAGCCCTATTCGTTGTAGTCTCTTTTCAAGCACGTTGCCTGATCTTGTTGAGGACGTTTTTCGTATTTGTCGAACAACGATTTGTAGAAGTCCTTCTCAGCTGAATGATGATTTAGCTGTTCAGAATTTTGTGGATCAGCATTTTGTGGTTTGGGTTTGGAGCTGCGTAAGTCAACTTCGTATTTACTGGAGATAGCGATTTGTGGTTATCGTTGAAGATAGTGATTTGTGGTTATCGCTGGAAGAGCGATTTGTGGTTATCGTTGGAGATAGTGATTTGTGGTTATCGCTGGAAGAGCGATTTGTGGTTATCGCGGGAGAACGATTTGTGCGGTCTACAGGATAGCAATTTGTGATATCAATGGATAGTGATTTGGTTATCGTGGGATAACGATTTGTGTTGTCAATACGACAGCGATTTGTGAGCATCGCTGAATAGCGATTTGTGGCTTCTGCAGGAAGTCAGTTCGTGACATCACCGCATGGCGATTTGTGGTCATCACTGGATAGCGATTTGTAGCATCGCAACATGGTGATTCGCGGGTATTTGCTGGAATGACAATCGACGTTCTGACTCTTTGTAAGTTGTGCAAGACGTTTAGTCTTTTCGCATTTATAGGATGGATGAGAAAGGAGTTATGACTTTTCAGTGAGAGCTTTTGCAGAGCGCGAAAAGGCAGAAAGTGTGAGGAACACTTTTAGGGCACCGAAAGGTTGCGAAGAGAGAAAGGGTAAGAAGTGCTGCTACACTTCTTTCAGGACAACTTCGTCAAGCTGGTTCTTTAGATCATTTGTTCCTTGTTCTTCAGTGAGGTATATCATCTTGTTCATTTGTTACACCTCCTGTGTTTGTAAGGCTTATGCCTTTTGTAATCTTTGTCTAAAGATAGTGGAAGGTGTTGACCTATCGATCGCCGTGGACGTACCTCAGTTGAGAGGGAACCACGTAAATCGTTGTCTGCGTTGTTGGTTTGGTTTTTTTTATTACTTCCACTGTCATCGTTGCCTTGTTTCCATCGATTCACACTCGTGGGGAAGACTCGATCCGTCTGTTTGTTTTCGCTTATATCCCCAACACTAGCATATAAGGGAATAGAAAGCCAATAGTATGTGTGACAGGTGTTTTGGTATCTACTGTGTAAAATTGGAGTATCTCCCACCCTACCTACTGAGCTAGTTTTCTATGGGCTCTGATCAACCCCAAGTATCAAACTTATTATCCAAAAAAACAATTGTCGAACTTACAATGTCGTTCAACTTCAATGCCTTGAGCTGACCCACCTAACCAGGCGTACCAAGCTAGAGAGAGAGAGAGAGAGAGAGAGAGAGAGAGAGAGAGAGAGAGAGAGAGAGAGAGAGAGAGAGAGTATGCCCCAAGTGCTTCGATGTTAGACACCATTTTTCATCAATTCAACCATACGGATGTGATAAGGATTTTTCAATGATCTTATAACATTTCAAAATTTAAAATTTGTGGGTCAATGATTTTTCAACCTTTTAAAGAACTTGCTTATATGGTGGAATCGAATGATTCAAAAGTCCATCCCTATTAATTCTACCATGTAGAATACATCTGCATTGTCAAAATTCTGACCACATGTTTTATTTGCAAAGTATTGGCTATTGATTCATGTTGTTTTGATTACCTCATAACATTTCAAATTTAGAAAATTGCGGGTCATTGATTTTTCAACCTTTAAGAAAACCTACTTACATGCTGGAATTGGATGATTCAAAAATCGATCCTTGTTAACTCGACCATGCATAACATATGGTCAAAATTTTAAAAAAGTAAAAAAGTTTTGGTAGAAAATTAGGTCTCTTTCTCTCTTCATATATACGTGTAAGCGTGTGAATCAAACATATTAATAGATTATTAGATCGTGCTTTCTATTAGTTGTGAATAATATGACAGTCATCAAGTTAGGATGTTAACCAGAAAGATGGATTATCATACAGATAACACTTATTACACATTACTCAACTGATTACATCATTTTATAATACAGTATAGATAATAAAGTTAGGATATTAATTGTAAAGAGAGACCAACATAAAATAACACTAATTACACAACTGTAACACATAGAGCAGCCATGACACTATATCAAGAAAACTTCCTTCTTAGCTAGTAAGGTCTAAGATAGAGGTGGTAGACGACGCAAAAGGATCCAGAGGAAGTCGTCGTGAGATGGGAGGAGGGGTTGCAAAAGGGCCCAAGAGTGCTGGAGGTGAAGGTGGTGGTGGCACCAAGGGTACTGGAGGTGGGAATGGGTGTCCTGCTGGAGGTGGTGGTGGCACCAAGGGTGCTGGAGGTGAGAATGGGGGCCCTACTCATGGAGGTGGTAGAGGATAATGAGGATGGGGGGGCATCACTTCCGTACATTACAAGAAAAATGCATATTGGCGATGAATGCTATCCATTGCTAAATACATTAGCGGTGGATTTTGCAATGGAATAGCGATGGATAGCATCTGTCGCATAACCCTAGTCGCTAAACTACAACATAATTTATTTGTCGCCAATCTGTCGCTAAGTAGTGACGAATTAGCGATGGATCATATTAGTTGCTAATTAGAGACTGATTTGGTTATGCGACAGAATTTAATCCATCGCTACCATTTAATGAGGGACACGTATCCGTCGCTAATGTTCGTCGCCCATTTGGCGACGACCATTCGCGACAGTTTGAATTCCGTTGCAAACAAATGACTGCTTTCAAATGGCGACAGAGTAGCGACGAATATTATTCATCGCTAATTTTTAATAAAAATTTGAATTTTTTTTTGAAATATTTTGAAACTCGAGAAAAAAAATTCGTTATACAATTCATACAACCTGCTTATAAAAAAATACATATACAAGTGAAAAAAATTTAACACAAGTTCTAAGTTAAGCAAACTTTAACAACCAAATACAATCCTTGCCAAGTTATAATTAGTTACAAGTTTATCAAACAAATTAAACAAACAAATCTAATCCTCACCAAGATTTTGGGCATCATCCTCTTCATTTTCTCGATCTGCCCCTCCCTCCATGCCTCCATCAGCTCCTCTACACTGATTATCTCGAGCATCCTACAAAAGATAACCAAAATGTTAGTATTTATAAACAAAATATAATGAAATAAATTATATGCAATGCACCTAATCTAATGCAATAAAGTAAACGGTTGAATGACACATAGACTAGTAATAAACTGAAGGATATTAACAAAATTCGAATATGTGTTTTAAGACTGGAAAAAAAAATTATAGTGATTTAATCATGCAGATATGTATTCTAAGGTTGTCAAAGAATGTCACAGTGATTCACACATGCATATGTGGTTTATAATGTTGTCAAATAAATGTGTTATGTATCACAATCATGCATATATATGTTACAAGACAGTAAAAAAACTTTCATAGTGATGAAATCATGCTTATTTGTGTTCTAATGCTGTCAAAAAACTTTCATAGTGATTCAATCATACTCATGTGTTATAAATCAGTCAAAAAACTTGCATATTGATTCAATCATGGATAAATGTGTTCTAAAGAAAATTTTATAGTAATTTAATCATGCATATGTGTGTTCTAAGGCAGTAAAACAATTTTATAGTGATGAAGGCATGTTTATATGTGTTGTAAGGTTGTAAAAAAACTTTCATAATGATTCAATCATGCATATATGTGTTCTAAGGTATTCAAAAAACTTGCATATTGATTCAATCATGCATATATGTGTTCTAAGGTTGTCAAACAACTTTCATATTGATTCAATGATGCATATATGTGTTATAAGGCACTCAAGCAACTTTCATATATGTTAATATCATGCACATATGTGTTATAAGGCAGTCAAAAATTTGTCATAGTGATTCAATCATGCTCATATGTGTTCTAAGGCAGTAAAAAAACTTTATATGTGATTCAATCATGCGTATCATATTTCAAAGCAGTCAAAAACTTATATAGTGATTCAATCATGCTCATATATTTTCTAAGGCAGTCAAAAAACTTTATGTGATTCAATTATGTGTATCATGCTCTAAGGCAGTCAAAATTTTTTATAGTGATTAAATCATGCATATATGTGTTATAAGGCATTAAAAAATTTTATAGTGAGGCAATCATGCATATACTAGCTTGAGATCTAATGACATGAAATAAATAACATGAATCTTTATACCTGACGGGCACCGAAGCTCATGTTGAATGCAGATAAAGTTCTTCTGTCCTGAAAAAAGTTGCACAACTCATTACGGACAATGTTGAGAATGACTTTAATTAAAAAGTATTGTATTTTGTCCTCAAGACGCTGACAAACACCATCCCAAGACATAATAGGGTCAATCGGACGTTGAAAGTTGATGCTGGCGAACGAACTCTGAGAGCCATGGCTGCAGGAGGCAACGACGGTTGTGGTGTTCATGTTACTCCCAAACCCGAACACAAGACCCTTTTTGGGTTCACCGATAGTAGTCACCCACGCTGCAGGATCAAAAGGCGGATGCTGAGTAGAGTCATCGCCATATCGTTGTACCATTTGCTGCTCGTATGACTCCTATAAAGTAATAATTAGAATATGAATTAATAATTAAGAATTACAATATTTATGATAACATAATTCATAGTAACTTGTATATTACAATGTTTATTAATACAATAAATACATATCAATGTCACTCTCGCCTTCTCTGATACAAAATCTCCTGTGTTCTTACGTTTATGTGTTTCAACAAACACATCCTTGTAAGGCACAATGTCTCCTTTTTTTGCTTTCTGTAATGTTAAATGATAAAAAAAATCGATTAATAAGTATGCAGAAATACTTACAAATTAGACTATATATATATATATATATATATATATATATATATATTAATGAGTTACCATTTTCTTCTGGTGGCTCCTACAAGTACCTGTGTGTGGATGGGTATCGGGCATCTTCGCTCAGTTTTGTGCAGCCTTTGCTGAGCGGTTTCGAAATTCATTGTTCGCCCACTTGTCGTACATGCCCTCCCAATAATCTCTCCTGACAGTAGAAGGCTCATGGCTCTTCTACTGCAGTGGATCAACTATCTCACCAGCTGTTTTTTTTGTTGTAGTCTTCATATTATGCAGCATGTCGGCAAAGCGATTGGCAGCCATCTTCTGCCATACTACCCTCGCATCTTTCTTCTCGTTCGCAGTCGCAAAGCGATGGAAAGCCTACAAATACTTTTAGAAAGTTAACTTACATAAATATGAAACACATTAGTTATGATAAATGATTGCATACCATGAATGAGGACATTAATTTGTCCAACACCTCTCTTGGGTAATCTTTTTATTGCGCTATCGGTCCTGGAAGATGATGCAGTAATGACTTCGTAATTTCTCGTATTACTTCTTATTGTTCAAACCTTGCAGTGCACATGAATTGATACACATTAACAATCGACTGTCGATGTATACTTTTTATAAGTTAAGTATTGGACAAGTGACAATGAAATACTTATGGTCGACTTTCGATATACACTATTTGAATTACTCGTCGTGTGTCATACTGAGAAGACCTTGCATCTGGCGTAGGTGGGTCATGTGTAGGAGAAACAATACCTACAGAACAATGAGTTAGAAGTTCACACAATGCACATTTAAACTAATCAAGTATATAATTATTTAAATGATATACCTATTGAAGCAACCCGTGAAGATAAAGGCTCAGACTAGCTACCACTGGATACTCAACGACTGTGACCTCCACGAACCATATTCTAACAAATAAAAAATGTCATGCAATACATTCAAACATTGCAATACCTTCAAATCATTCAAATCATTGCAATACATTTCAATACATTCAAATCATTCACATCAAATATTGCAATACATTAAAACATAAGATATGACATCACTTGCAAATTATGGATAACTTATCTTTAACTTCCAATACAATTGGATCAGTTACACAACTCTATATCTGCATGGATACATATTCAAATTGAAAAGAACTTCATGCAAGACATTCACATCCTTTTGGAATATTGGAACTCTGATGAGTTAAAACTCAAAGTATGTATTTTACTTCATAATAATATCTTGTGATATTTTAATAAATCTCACATAAATATGTTAGATAAGTGTTTGTTGTTTTTTAGGCTCAAAGTAATAGAAACAAAGTGAATCCAGCAATGCACCACGATCCTCGTACTTTAGGAACGGAGAGCTATGATCATTTTTGCCATGATTTAGTAAGTAATATTTTGCTTTAATTAATTGAGCCATCTTTTTCTTGGTTTTACACTACTTAGTTTTCTCCATGAATTGGTTTTACACTAATTATTATTCTGCTTCTTGCAGATTGGATCGGAAGGAGAGCACTTAAATATATACAAGGAAGATGAGATGAACAGAGTGAATTGGACGTCAACAATCAATCCTCCAAGAAACCAGCCTTTGACCTGGTATAAGGTATAGTACTAACTCATGGACAGTATATGCTTACTAGTTTTATATTATGAATGTACTTGTGTGCAATCATGTACATCATTGTGCTGGAATGTGCGAATGTGCAAGTGTATCTTCACATATATGTAACTATTAATATCTTTGTTTTACATGCAAGACACATAGCAGTGTCATGAGAATGGAAGTCATAGATGTGCATAAAGCTTTAGGGTGTGAAGCAGAATGACCACGGTTGAATATCCACATGCAAGACACATAGCAGATGGGTATGGATATGGATATGCTGATTCTATAATTTTTGGAAGTCTGACATCCGCTTGCACATTTTACAGGAGCCAAATGGACAACATCCAGTACGCTGAGGAGCTTGTAAGGGAGTTTCTTGTATTTAGAGGTTTTACTAACACCCCGCAAGGATTTGAGTCAGAGCTGTCCACTGATGTTGGCAAAGGATTTCAAGTAGAGAAGATCATGGATTTAATTTTGTCAATTTATATTCCCAAGTTTGAGGCTAAAAAATTAGTTGCCCTTATGAGTTTCCTCCGGCGGTGCTTTCCTTCACCCTCAGACACAATATTTCTCACAACATTGGCCTAATTCGAAACCTCAGTGTTTTAAGTTTTTACATTGTCCATGCATTACAATCTGGAAGGAAAGATAAGGTAGTAGAACGTTTTGGACAATATGAAAATGATTTGCTTCAAAAAAGCCGAAGATTGGGTCCAGTGTTATAAAAAATGTGCCTTGCCTTGAGGCGCGACCCTCTGTGCCTCGAGGCGCCAGCCTGAGGGTGAGGCACAAAAAAAAAAGATGAAGAAGATTAATCAGTTTCAGTTTTTCCAGTTATGTAATCAGTTTCTTAGTTACTTTTATATGTTAATCTCATATTTTTTAATACTTATTGGAGATTTTCTATTTTTTATTGGTTGTTACTTCATCAATAAAGCATTTTTTTTATTTATTTGTATTTTTAGATATTTTTTTTAAAGTTTACAAAAATTTTTTTGAGGCTTCCGCTTTACGCCTCGCCTCGGTTTTTGGTGGAGCGCCTCGCTATGCCTCAACGCTTTTCATAACACTGATTGGGCCCATGGTTTGGTCAGTATCTGTTTCTATCTTTAAAACTTTTGGATGTCTAACTTTGCTTAGTTTTAATTATTTCCATTGAATATGCCATGCAGTTGTTCCATATCTGAAAAAATGCAAGTTTGGATCCCCTGTTTAGAGTCTTCTTCTCAAAGGAGTGGTTTGATGTCTTGCGTCTTTCCTTCAGAAACAGTTAAATATAAGTGGCTGATCTGTTGCCTACTTTTAGTGTGTGGAAGATCTATACTATGGCTATTATTGCAAATTAATGGCCTAACTCTTGATAATCTAGGAACTTTAGAATTATGATCTGAAAATGGTGGGCTACATATGGTGTATACAAAGGAAAAGAATAAAAGCTAGAGATTTTGTTGTCCCTGGTGACCAGAGCATGTCCATACATGTACACAGAGAATACATGACCCCTGAATCACATATAAGTCTTGACCGAGTTGAATTCAGGAAGAGGCTGCAGTGACTTCCAAAAGTCATCGGTAGTTTCATAGGACAGAACTCAGTGACATATTGTGCGTTAGCAGGCCAGGCACATGTAACTTCAGATGATATTGTAATCTTAATATCTGTCTTTTGATAATGCCACTACTGAGTCCTGTTACCATATCCTTGGCTGAGTTGAGCCCTTTGGCAAATATTTTTTTCCCTCCTGCGTTAGCAGGCCAGGACATGCATGCTATTTATGTAAATATCTTTATTTATTTATGTAAATACAAAAATATAAATATAAAATATATAAATAAAATTGTTTTTTTCTTTTTTTGCAAAAAAAAGGACTTAGTGATGGCTGAAATTGTCACTATTGATAAAGTGTTGTTTTTCCAAAGCAAAGACTTATAGTGACGCCTGAATCCTACAAATACTCTCTTGTGATGGAAGTAACCTGCACTAGAAATTTTATTTAGTGACGGTTTGACCTGTCACTTACTAAAACCTTTAGTGACAGGACATCTGGTGATGGCTTTAGTGACAGGACATCTAGTGATGCTCTTATCCTTTTAGTGACAGATCTTGAGGCCTTTAGTGACAAAAAATTCTGTCACTAAAAGTCTATTTTGTTGTAGTGATACGACTACCACAGACACGCCACTTGAGTTTGAGGAATTTTTGAAAAATAGGATACGAGGAGACAAACCTTTCTATAATAAAAAAACCAAGAAAATTATTTTTGGCATTTTAATATACAAAAAAAAAACATTTGTTCTAAAAAAAACACTAAAAGGAAAAATTAATGCAAGGGTCATCTCAGCATGTCTGATTCGTGTCACCTATGACACGCACTCTAAATAGCGTGCATTGTTACGTTGGTTGGAAGTTTGGGACAGGAAAAGTGCAATGGTCATCATCCATTTGTATGACGCCAAGTGCCTTCCTACCAGTCAAAGATGACTTGTAGTTGATGGGTATGGACCGTGGATAAATTGGACTTTATCTGTATATACAATTGGTGGTTGTGGGACTCCAATATGATTGTGGGGGTTGGGCCTTGCCTCCGACTGATTTGGGTCATATAGCGTTGTCTAATTAGGATCCATGTCTGGTTAGCTAAAACTACAGTCTTGTTATTCCTTATGAATATTGTCCTGAATATTAGGATCCACTCACTGGTTAACTTGGAGTGCATGCATAATTCTCATTTATCAATTGATGAACTATCCATCAACTCTGGTACCACCTTCCAACTTAGTTTGAGAACCAAGCTAGAAACCAACCCTGAATGCTATTCTGAGTCTGACCAAGAGTGCAATGAAATCTGATGCACTTTTTTTTATTTATAACCCGAAGAAACTGCACCCGGCAAGAAGACCAGGTCATGCTGGCTCAGCCTGCCATACCTACGGTCGTTGTGCTGGCTGCTTAAAACTCCGAGGCTAGGACCCCTTCCCCTGGGGCCTATGCTATGCATTGGCTTGCGCAGAAGGGTGACAGGCCATGGGAATCGAACCTTGACTGCCTGTCTAGCAGTGAAGGACCCACTCCACTACGCCAACCTCCCTTGGGCAATCCAATGCACTTACATGTAACAGATCCATATTTTATATCCCCTTACTCCATGAGTACAAATTCCAATTACCTTACATCCGACTATATCCTACCCGAGTTCGACCGGACATCCACAGGTATCATAGTGCAGCAGAGATATTCAATTTTTCTTTTGTTTGTTTGTGTACAACATTGCCTAAAATTTTGATATAAGAATGGCACTCTGATTGCACTCTGCATACTATGCTTAAGGCAAGTTTGAGACTGTGCAGGCTGTTATCAGATAGTAGAAGGGTTTGAGGAGGATGGTCTGGTCAATACTATGCCTTTAAACTATAATACCTACTTTTACCAAATGAAATTTACATCAATCTCATCAATATCACACTGGTAAATACTTGGTGATCATGAAGGATCAGAACTATTTAGCCGCAAATCTTAACTGCGCGCACGCTGTACCAACTCAACCTAGATACATATATGTGCCCAACATGGTTTGTTTGCCAAAGATCTAAAGTTGTATTATGTTTTTCTGATGTAAGAACAAGGTATTTTGAATCATAAACTTGTGGTACACCATGAAAACCCTTGAAAACCTAGTTACATGACGCACTCAAAACTCATTTCATACACATGTACGTCACATCTTCAAGGTCTGGTGTACAAAAAGAAATGAAAAAACATAAGGGCAGTGAATTTGATTTTTTATTAAATAGTTGCATACCTTCATTGGTACCAAGAGTCATTGCATCCACGCATACACACGTTCGAACAGCATGGATGACCTTAACTTAAGAACAACTTGAAGCTTTCTACAGATACTGGAAGTAATGAATAAACCAAATTGGGCTGTCATCTCACTTAATATTCTTATTTTAACCGTATATAGCCTTTTTTGGAGAGGAAAGGTTATGCAGTTATATATAATTACAGAAAAAGATACAAAGCACAATACATAAAAATGCAGATTCAGATACCCTGACAAACACCAGATGATGGGAAAAAACCGGTGGCCTAAGAATAAGGCCAGTGGGTCCCCCTAGAGGAGCAAGGTCCGAGATAGCTCACTGCCCTGGTTTAACCCCCTCCATTCTAAGCACTCCCTGGTAACGCGAAATTGGACCAGCTTCTTGTTGGTGGGAGCATCCTCGAAAAGGACCTCGTTTCTATGCGCCCACACGTGCTTCCACATGATGACTACTCAACACCCCCATTCATAGCCATCTTTATCCCGCACCCCATGATTCCACCGGTAGAGGAATAAGTCGTGCGGACTGTTGATTTGCATAGGTGGAGGCCTGCCCCAAAAGACCTTGTGCAGATCCTTTTGTCAAAACGTTAGTTCTGATATCATGTCCATTTAGCGTGTTTCACCAAAGAACTCAACCAAACATACAGGGTACATATGCAAAAAAAAAAAAACTCCTTTAAAACTTGAGAAAGTAGGTCATACCACACTGTAACAAACTTTCAAAAGTGCAAAGACTCATGCTTCCTGTGAGAAGGAGCAAACATGCCTATAGTCGATAAGCTCTGCTGGCCATGGTTTCCTAGTTGTATGCACATCCGGCTTGAGTGCCTCTTATGTAGAACAGTTGGGATCCAATTTGAGGGAGTTCATGGTATGTAGTTGGCCACAAATGGCTCATCTACTATAGGCATAAGCGGAGGTAAAATCAATGTTTAAACAGTCTGAATCGGCCGAATCAGCCAGGAAATAGGGGTTGATTCGAGCCCCCACCCTCCAAAATCGACCTATTTTGGTTTGAATGGCCTTAATCGGTCGATTCAGTGATGAATCAATTCAAACATTACAAAAAAATTGAAAGAAAGAGTAAACCCTCGTCAGCTCATCCCTTAAACCCCATGCATTCGAGCTGAAGCTCTCAGCCCTTGCCACCTGCTTTAGTACCGCTGATCCACCAACGCCGGTCGCCGGAGCACCTCCCCTGCTGATCACTGTTGCAGAAGGTAATTTCCCAAAATTTTAAGCTAGAAATACGAGAAAAGGAAAAGAGAAATCCACTAGGAAAGTAGAAAAGAACTTAGCTACGTTGTGGCCATTCTTTGTTAAATTAGGATTGTGATGATACGTTATGGACATTCTTTTACAATAACTGACTTTCCTCTATCTCTGGGTACCATCCGTCAGCTGTGGGGCACATCAGAAGATGAATGGCAGATCAGATGCAACAGCATATGGTAGGGGCAACTTATCAACGCCACCAAGTGGAACCTGACATTGCTAGTAAGAAACCACAAATGTGTGCCTTTTGCAATGAGGCTGTAGTTTAGTATACACTCTAATGGGAAGGGATACCTGTATTACAGTGAACTTGGCGAGCTAGGAGGTTTTCTTCCCAATTATTGGAAAAAAGGCAATTGAAGAATTTCACCCAATGTTGTTAAAATCGTTCACTAGGTGAATCAGTTTCTTAAACAAAACCTAAGAAATGGATCAAGTTGTTTTATAATTGGAACATTTAAAAATCATTTTTAATTTAAAAAACAGAAGAAATTACAAAAACAGAAAAATTACAAAAAAACAGAAAAAACAGAATTTAATAAATTATACAGAAATAACAAAACAATAAATGCCAACAGACAATATGAAAAAAGCCCCTCAGAGTTCTGAGGCAGCAGTCTTGAATGTTACAGGATTAATACGGAAATATTGATATGTAAAGCTTGAAACTGTTCTCTCCACCAAAACTCTCCTCATTCAGTAAGGGCAATTGGTGAACCACTTTTTTTTAAGGCAACCTAGGGTTAGGAAGACCCCCACCAGTTATTATTCAACGTACCACTGGGTTTTCAACCTGCAACGTTCCACCTCACCACGTTGAAGGGACATCACAGGATCAAAACCCATGATAAGCATCTCTTACCATAAGGTTGAAGCTGCCCTAGGCTTTTACCAACCGAGAGCCTACAAAATGTGCGGATAGTAATCAGAGGTGGGGATTCCCCTCGACCAAGCCAACAAGAAAGGGAAAAAAACGGGGTCAAAGCATTCTCTGTGGTAACCCACCCCCAGCCACAAGATTTAGAGAGAGGATCAGGCATGAAGTGCATGCAAGCCTATTAACAGTCACATTCATTCAAGTTTTACTCTCTCTCCCTCTCTCTCAAAGAGCACAGTGCAGCGTCACGGTAACAATCACATTGAGCTACTTTTAAAAACTTTATTCTTTGGAGGAACCATCAGAAAAATCTTAGATAATAAAGGAAAATATAAACCAAAAAAGGAAAGAACAATTAAATTTGTAATAAGAATACATACAAACGGCTATTAATCTTTTCAAATTAAGAAAAGACTATTAATTGAAACTGTACTCTCTCTCTCTCTCTCTCTCTCTCTCTCTCTCTATATATATATATATATATATATATATATATATATATATATCATTAAAAGAAAATAACATTAAAAGAAAAAGTATTCACCCTGAACTCCAAAAGCCACTGCACAAAGTATGTTCATTCAACCTGAGAACTTCTGGTAGAAGCAGCTAGTGCACGTCACCTTGTGTTGGAAGTTGCAGGTTCAAAAGGGTCCGCCTAACCCCAGCTTGCTTTTCAAAAAAAAAAACTTTTATAAGCAATTGAACTTTAAAGCTCAAATCAACAGAAAGAACCGATTAGTTCTTAGTACTGGAATGGTTATTTTATTTTTGCTTCTTCATGTGTGATTAAGATAACCATTTAATCTTTATTCTTTTTCTTTTTGCTTGTTCGTTGAGGATGGTGGTCACTCATGTTTCTCTGTTCCCTTGATTATTCTTAATATCTTGATTCTCTTATTTTCAAAAGCTGATATGAGTTTCATCTCTCTCCTTTGGTTGATGATAACTAAAGTTACATAAATAGGCTTAGACGCTTAGTAGGGCCTCAATCATTCACAGCGGAATCTTAGAACACATGAAAAGATGGTCATCTGAATGAACCCTGCAAGAGGATTTATGATCAACTCAGAAGACTCAAATATGACGAGCTTCATCTTCAAAACGAAAAAGCAATAGCGAAGAAAACACAGTAACGTAGACAATATAAAGCATGGGATGCTTGAAAGACGAAACTGAAAGGCAACAAGATATGTTTAATAGCCTACAAAAGATCACCAGACTCTACGTTCGAGCCAAAGTTCCATGAGCCAAAGTTCCATATGACTCAGAGTCAGAAGAGCCATGTGACTCTCCTCCCCAAATCTGACTCAAGAAATCACAAACTGCAATACTTGTTTAATTACATCATATCAATCTCGCTTTTTTTAAAAGGTAACTTGTGGTATTGAGAAGCTTACATGAAGTATTTAAAATATTTTCTTTCCTTTTACTGGGAGATTATGGTTTTATGCAGCTGCGTCTTACTGTATTGAACTCCAAAGGATTTTTCATCATTTGATTTGCTAATTTATTTTTTTAATGTGATAATTATTCTTTCAAAAAAAAAGTATGTAATACATCACAAGTTTCATTCGTTAAAAAAAACAAATAAAAAAAGCTTTCTCAAGACAGTGCCGGATGCAGCCATCGTCAATTTCAATGTCAGCAAAAAGGGAAGATAAGAGAAGAATACACATTATGCACCCAGTGTTTGAAATAAGACGACCCTTTTGCACCTGAGTTTTAGATCACGCACTTGCAACATGAAAGCAGATTTTTCAAAGGCTTCAAAAATCTATGACCCACAATATGCCAAAATTAAAGCACAAAGGTCTCATCTCCCATCTGTACTGTCAGAATTTAAAACCAAAACTAAAAACCCTGAAAAAACTCATTTGGCAGGTTTGCGCCACTTTTTATATATATATATATATATATATATATATATATATATATATATATATATATATATAGCCTTTTGATGCTCTCTTTTAATGAAATTATAATGACATTTGATTTGCTTCTTTTAGCTTCAACACCAAGCATGAATTTTAATGTTGATGACCCACAAATGACAAACTTATTCTTTCATAAAATATACACAACTATTTTATATTTTACCCATGTATCCACTGCATGCAGGACGAAAACTCATATATCTACTACAATGACATTTGGTTTCAAACCACACATCTAAAAACAGTCATCATACTCATGTAAACAATGCATACCTGCATAATACTGAAACTACCCCTCAGATCTCTACACATTAAGAAATGATTCAAAGATTTAAAATTGGTTTGAAAAAGTTAGATTTTGAATCTAACTCAGAATTTTGAAATAGATCTGGAAGAAGACTTGAAGTTCTAAGTCTTGGGATAATCAGAGACTTAAAAATAAATCTTGAATTTGAATAAATGAAGAAAAATGAGAGATTTCAAACTGAGATAGAATTTTTGAAGTAAAAATGAATTTTCAAAGTCAGAATGAACTTTGAATTTGATTTTGAATCTAGAATTCGAATCTAAGATGC
Organism: Nuphar pumila; assembly: GCF_984573655.1. NCBI lineage: Eukaryota > Viridiplantae > Streptophyta > Magnoliopsida > Nymphaeales > Nymphaeaceae > Nuphar > Nuphar pumila. The sequence goes on along the minus strand of NC_143258.1, from coordinate 88,601,128 downwards.
AATTTTGAAAGGGAATTGAATTCCGGATTTAAAGTCCGAAATTAGAAAGTTACAAAATTACAAAATTACTCAAGTGAATACACACTAACACGACGAATAGTGGGGAAGAAGTTGCTACCCTCAAGTCCACCGGTATTTTTATTGAAGAAAATAGGTTTAATTCAAATACAAAAAATATTATAGAGTTGCGACAGCTAGTGATGAAAAATAGAAACAAGTCTTTGAAGTGATTCAGTAACTAAACATTCATGGATCAATTTTTTTTCTTTCGTTTCAAGTAACCTCCTTAAAGTATCAACTAAGGGAAGAGGAGTGATATGAAATAACCAAACTCTACTCTCTTTCATAAATAAGAAGTTACTTATCAAATTTATATACCAGATGGATCACCTCCTCGTATATAAAATAAAATTTTTCCTCTAATTTCTTTTAGTTGAGCTTCTCGATGTGTCATTATACTTCTAAAAGTAGAATGAACTACAACCTCTATCCCGCGTGAAATCCTTAGAATTTGTTCACCCATTGTTAAAGAAAATAAAGCACTAAAAACAAAAATACAATTACAGTTCATTATATAGCATCAAGAAGAAACCCAAGTATAGTCCATCCCAACATACACATTTTCTAAAAAAAATAGAGATCTGTTGCAGGAAAACACTGAACTGCAGCAAAAATATAGTAACTGTAGAAAAATCATATCCATTACATAGCACCAAGAAGAAACCCTCGGTGTAATCCATCCCAACAAACACATTTACTAAAGAAAACAGGGATCACATGCAGAAAAATACTGAAATACAGCATAAACATAATAACGACAAAAAAACCCAACATTTTTCTGCAGTTATTGTGTTTATGCTACATTTGAGCATTTTTTTATAAGTGATCCCTAGTTTCTGAAATAAATGTGTTTGTTGGAATGGACTACACCGAGGGTTTCTTGTTGGTGGTATGTAATGGACAAGATTTTCCTACAGTTAATGTGTTTCTATTACAGTTCCAATGTTTTTCTGCAACATCTCCCTATTTTTTGTAGAAAATGTGTTTGTTGGGATGGACTGCACTAGGGTTTTTTCTTGGTGGCCTTTAATGGATTATAATTGTATTTTTTTTTTGGCGCTCTGTTTTCTGTAGAACCAAGTTAACAAATTTTAAGGATTTCACACGAGATAGAGGTTGTAGTTCTTTCTACTTTTGAAGGTATAATGACAAATTAAGAAGCTTGACTAAAAGAAATTAAGGAAAAATTTTGTTTTATATGTTGTGAGGTAATCCATCTGGTGTATAAATTTGGTAAGTAACTTTCTGTTTACAAAAAAGATAGTAGAGGCGTGTTGTCTCATATCACTTCTCCTCTATTTTAAGGAGGTTACCTGAAACAAAAGACCAAAAATTGATCCATGAATGTTTAGTTATTGAATTACTTAGAAGACTTGTTCTTATTCTTCATCACTACCTGTTGCAACTTGTATTTGAATGAAACCTATTTTCTTCAATAAAAATATTGGTAGACTTGAGAGAAGCAACTTCTTCTCCACTATCTATCGTGTTAATGTGTATTAAGTTGAGTAATTTTTTAATTTGTCAAGTGTAAAGATTTGAGAAGTAGTTTCAGTATTATGCAAGTATGCATTGTTCGTATAAGTATAATGGTTGTTTTTAGATGTATGCGGTTTGAAACTAAATGTCATTGCAATGGAGATATGAGTTTTGCACGTGCATGTAGTGCATACATGTGTAATTTAGGACCCAGTAATGACAAACATATTCCTTCATAAAATATACACAATTATTCTATATTCTACCCATGTATCCACTACATGCATGTGCAAAACTCATATCTCTGCTGCAATGACATTTGCTTTCAAAACACACATCTAAAAACAATTATCATTCTCCTACGAACAATGCATACCTGCATAATACTGAAACTACAGCTTAGATCTCTACACTTGACAAATTAAAAAATTACCTAACCGAATACACACTAACACGATAGACAGTGGGGAAGAAGTTGCTTCCCTCAAGTCCACCGATATTTTTATTAAACAAAATAGGTTTCATTCAAATACAAAATATACTATAGAGATGTAATAGCTAGTGATAAAAAATAGAACCAGGTCTTTGAAGTGATTCAGTAACTAAACCTTCATGGATCAATTTTTATTCTTTCATTTCAGATAACCTCCTTGATGTATCAACTAATGGAGGAGGAGTGATATGAGACAACCTGCCTATACTCTCTTTTTCATAAATAGCAAGTTACTTATCAAATTTATATACCAAATGGATCATCACAACATCTATAAAATAATTTTTTTCCTCCAATTTCTTTTAGTCGATCTCGTCAATCTGAAATTATAATTCTAAAAGTAAAAAAACTGCAACCTCTATACTGTATAAAATCATTAGAATTCGTTCACCTGTTGCGATAGAAAACAAAGCGCTAAAAAAAATACAATTGCAATTCATTACAGAGCACCAAGAAGAAACCCCAGTGCACTTCATCCCAACAAACACATTTTCTACAAAAAATAGAGATTTGTTGCAATACTAAACTACAGCAGAAACACAGTAACCGTAGAAAAATCATGTTTATTATATAGCACCAAGAAGAAACCATCGATCTACAGAAAATATGGATCACTTGCGGAAAAATGTTGAAATGCATCATAAACACTATCTGCAGAAAAACTCAACATTTTTTTTTGTAAGGGGTCCCTATTTTTTGTAGTAAATGTGTTTGTCGGGATGAACTACACTGAGGGTTTCTTCTTAGTGCTATGTAATAGACATGATTTTTCTACAGTTACTGAATTTATGCTATAGTTCAGTGTTTTCTACAGATCCCTATTTTTTGTAAAAAATGTGTTTGTTGGTATAGACTGCATTGGGGTTTCTTCTTGAGGTTCTATAATAGACTGTAATTGTATTTCTTTTTAACGTTCTATTATTTATCAAATTTATATACCAAATGGATCACCTCACCATATATAAAATAAAAATTTTCCTCCAATAACTTTTAGCCGAGCTTTTCCATTTGTCATTATAAATCTAAAAGTAGAAAGAACTACAACCTCTATCTTGTGTGAAATCCTTATAATTCGTTCACGTGTTGCTAGAGAAAAAAGCGCACCAAAAAAAATACAATTACAGTCCATTATAGAGCACCAAAAAGAAACTCCAGTGCTGTAGAAAATAGGGATTTGCTGTAGAAAAAAACTAAACTACAGAAGAAATGCAGTAATTGTAGAAAAATCAACATAACTGTAGAAAAATCATGTCCATTACATAGCAACAAGAAGAAACCCTCGATGTAGTTCATCCCAACAAACACATTTTATACAAAAAATAAAGATCACTTATAAAAAAATGTTGAAATGCAGTATAAACACAATAACTGCAAAAAAACCCTACATTTCAACATTTTTCTGAGAGTAATCCATATTTTCTCTAGTAAATGTATTTGTTGGGATGGACTACATCGATGGTTTCTTCTTGGTGCTATATAATGAACATGATTTTTCTACAGTTACTGCATTTCTGCTGCAGTTCAGTATTTTTCTGCAACAGAGCTCTATTTTTTATAGAAAATGTGTTTGTTGGGTGCACTGGGGTTTCTTCTTGGTGCTCTATAATGGACTGCAATTGTATTTTTTTGGCGCTCTGTTTCTGTAGCAACAGGTGAATGAATTCTAAGGATTTCATACAGGATAGAAGTTGTAGTTCTTTTTACTTTTACAGTTATAATGACAGATTGACAAGATCGACTAAAAGGAATTGAAGAAAAAATTTTATTTTATAGATGTTGTGGTGATCCATTTGGTATATAAAATTGATAAGTAACTTCCTATTTATGAAAAAGAGAGTACAGGCAGGTTGTCTCATATCACTCCTCCATTAGTTGATATATCAAAGAGGTTACCTGAAATGAAAAAACAAAAATTTATCCATGAAGGTTTAGTTACGGAATCACTTCGAATACCTGATTTTATTCTTCATCACTAGTTGTTGCATCTTATACTTGAATGAAACTTATTTTCTTCAATAAAAATATTGGTGAACTTGAAAGAAGCTACTTCTTCTCCACTATACGTCGTATTAGTGTGTATTATGTTGGGTAATTTTATAATTTGTCAAATGTAGATATTTGAGGAGTAGTTTCAGTATTATGCAGGTATGCAATGTTCATATGAAAGCAAATGTCATTACATTGGAGATATGAGTTTTGCATGTGCATGTAGTGAATACATGGGTAGAATATGGAATAATTGTGTATATTTTATGAATGAATACATTTGTTATTAGTGGGTCCTAAATTACCCATGTATCCACTACATGCATGTGCAAAACTCATATCTCCACTACAATGATATTTGGTTTCAAACCGCATACATCTAAAAATAGTCAGCATACTCATACGAACATGCATACCTACATAATGCTGAAACTACCCCTCAGATCTTCTACACTTACAAATTACAATATTACTCAACCGAATACACACTAGCACGATAGACAGTGGGGAAAAAGTTGTTTCCCTAAAGTCCACCAATATTTTTATTGAAGGAAATAAGTTTCATTCAAATACAAGCTGCAACAGCTAGTGATGCAGAATAGAATGAGGTCTTCGAAGTGATTCAGAAACTAAACCTTAATAGATCAAATTTTTTTCTTTCATTTCAGGTAACCTCCTTAAAGTATCAACTAATGAAGAAGGAGTGATATCAAACAACCCACCTCTACTCTCTTTTTCATAAATAGAAAGTTACTTATCAAATTTATATATCAAATATATCACCTCGCCATATATAAAATAAATTTTTTTCTCCAATTCCTTTTAGTCGAGCTTTTCGATCTGTCATTATACCTATAAAAGTAAAAACAACTACAACCTCTATCCTAGAATTCGTTAAATTGTTACTACAGAAAACAAAGCACCAAAAAAATATATAATTATAGTCCATTACAGAACACCAAGAAGAAACTCCAATGCAGTTCATCACAACATACACATTTTCTTTACAAAATAAAGAAAAGAAACACAATAATTGTAAAAAAAGTATGTTCATTACATAGTAAAAAAAAAAACCTTAGTATAGTCCATTCCAACAAACACATTTACTATAGATAACAAGGATCACATGCAAAAGAATGAAAATGCCCCATAAACACAATAACTACAGAAAAATCATGAGCAGTAATGCATAACCAGTGCCCGACAACTTCAGCTGAACTCGTTCCCAGTCCAATGGTATTAGAACTTGGCTTGGGGTTCACAGCAGTTAATCATGAAGCGTAATATAGAGAGGTCCTAAATTACTTAAAGAGTTCACATATATCCTTAGAGGGTGAATTCCAAAAACAGGGTATAAAGGAGTTACTTTGAAAGCAAATTTTGTATCCTAGCATATGTTAAAAGAGATTGATGCAGAAAGACAATGGAAAAAAGGACAATAAAGGGTAGACAAAAGCCATGCCCCCCAGAGAATCATTGCAATGAACACGTCCCAAACAGTATTGCACACGCACAAGAGTAATCCTTAAAAGCTTGGTTCATGTAATTAGGAGTCGTCCCTAAAATTGTACACTTTCATTGTACGGCTCATGATATCTCATTGTTGCTAGTTACTTGATCAAATCTGATGTAAATGGCTTAAGAATGGTCGACTGACAGGAATCAATGCTTTTTCTATAATAAATCATACAGTTGTTACAGCCATTACTTTGTAAATCACTGAAATAATACTAACACGGGTCGGATTCCAGCAGTTTAAGCATTGATCCTCACTAAAAGAGACCATGCAGATTACAGGAGTCGGATTTCATGAAGACAACTTTACCATGATATTCCGCCAAGGGTGGTATGGCAATGGCGTATGATTTTAAGGATGACTCCATGTTCATGTAAGCACTAAAGATGGAAGATAGAGACCTTTTAGTTTTAAGAAAGAAAGAATCAACAATTTTAATCAAAGTGGGCACAGTGCATACGAAATGCAAGTAGTATAGGTGACAAAATAATGGAAAATCGCCAAATTAATAACCAAAGATGTGAGGCACATGCAATCAACATCTTAACAAGAAAAATCATATGGCGCGTCAACGTTACACCAACTAATACAATGCGAAGTACACAAAGGCTAAAAGCTTGTAACCATTATAAAGTAGCAGCTGCAAAGTAAAATTTTGCACTCTAAAGAATTTCTCAAAATTCTCATTATGAGTTCCTCGTCAAACTTAAAAAGGGTAAATAGAAAATCCACATGTGAAAATAAGTTATGGACAAACGAGTGAGCACGGAGATTATATAATCCCCTTATGCTGCCTGTTACTATAACAAAAAAGTCATCAATCTTATGACGTTAGGTTATTCACTTGGGTCCAACCCAAACATGACCGGACAGAGAGAGAGAGAGAGAGAGCTGGGTAAAGTGAAACGGTGACATCAAGAAAAACCTAAAACCTCTAATATAATACTGATCGTTTGTGATCAAAGTATGCCTAGTTTTTTTTAAAAAACTAGTTTTTACCATTATTTTACTAACAAATGATTTTGAGAATGTAATCAATAGTGTTCATATTCTATTATCCCATACTCAACACCAAGACTACCATCACCAGATGTAACACCATCAAGCCCCCTTTCTTCAATATCACCACCACCACCGTCTTTAACACCAAAACAACCACTACCACTTACACCCCATTTTTAAACACGAAACCACTGCCACCACCACCATTCTCTACGTCCATTATTAACATTATATCACACATTCTCATCCTACAATCACCCCTCTCAACCCTTCTTCAATACCAACACCACCACCACCACAACTACCATTACCCCACCATCCTCTTCAACAATACAACTACCATCAACCACGATCACTACTACTACCGCCTCCATGACCCCTTCAATACTGAAAAACACCACCAACCTTTCAACACAAAAATCACCACCACCATTGCTCCAATTTTCATCATCCAGATCTCTCTTTTTTTCATCCTTTCCCGCCCACCACCTTCCTCTTTCTAATTCAGCTCATTTTTTAGTGTGTCCAAAGATTAATTTAGTTATAAAAAAACAATTTTTTATATAAAAATATGTTTTTATTTATGATGATAAGCATGATGTGAAAACACATACGAACAAGACACTTAACTTCTTAAGGGAAGCATTCTTTATTTATCTATGAAGGAATGACAATTAAAAATAATTTTCTATTTTTTTTAAATAAGAGAACCTTTTTATACTATCATATAGAAAATCAGAAGTTACAGATTAAGGGGCACAAAATGAGATACCATCTAGAATACAGCAAAATGTGAAGAGGAATGACAACAAAGAGATGGTATAGGATAAAGCATTGAGCACACTTTTGAGTGCTTATCTATGAGATCCATGCGATATTCATGTTGGATTCATCCATGAGTAATCCTTAGGCCTGACTGCTTATCCAAAGATGGGCGAGCATTCCTCTCTTCCCAAATGTACCACCATACCAAATAAAACAACCATCTCCCCAAACATGAACCTAATATTTGCATGTTTCAATGCCTCTCCTTACAAGAATCAACTCTCTCAAAGATTCAGGAAAGCATGATCTAAGTGGGAATCATAAATCCAACAAATTTAAAGAAATGACAACTCTTAAAAAGATGGGTGCAATCCTCTTCTATTGTTCCACATAAATAGCACACGTTGAAATAAGCACGCCCTACATAACAATACTTGGATTTGGGATTTCATATATCCCACCATTGTCCAAGAGAATTTTTATCGGCAAAGAGGTGAAGAAATAGATTCATCACACCATTCCAATATGATTCAGAATGAGAAGGAACTAATGGGGATCTTCCATAAAAGTAGGCAGTCAATAAAAATTTTTCGGTCGAGGTGATATTCCCCTTAACCATATGCACTTTAAAAGATAAGATAGAGCAATAGTATTTCAAGAGCTACGTCGCACGACCTTACTGAAAATAAATTATTTTTTGAACACTGCTAAATTGATTGTTTCAGTTAGATGGGAAAAAGTTTGACAATCAAGACATCCTGTGAATCAAAAAGCTCCACCATTAGGATTTGGACAGAAAAAAATCATTTGGCTGTCACTTTTGGCTGCCATTTTAGGAGCAAAGGATTTCCACAGTAACTTTTGGTTTTTGCCACAAAACATTGCGGGAAACAAAGGATAGGCCTCTCTTTCCAACTCATTTTCTGGTAAGAAATTTTGATTATTTTGAGAAAAACTAATCCCATGTTTTTACCACTAATTCCACAAACAAGGAAGAGAAATCAAGAAAATTGGCAACTTTAAACCTTGGAAAATGAAATAGAAGCTCATGGACTAGAAGACATTTCAATCCCTAGATCATTGATCATTTATACCCTATATAACATGGGAAATTCACACTAGCACTTCAAAGTATGACTCACATCACTTTCAGATCTGACACGATCCAAACCTGATACATTTCCTACTATGTTAGATAATTTCATCAATTCATCATAGCTGTTTTCACACATTCTTGTATTTTTTTCATACACACATACATACATAGATACATGCATATACACAAACTATATGAATATTACAACCCTTTTGAAAAGGATATACATATATATAATAGCTGCATCTCGGCAATCATACTTTAGAAATTTACTTGTCATACCCTATGCACCCGTATCTACCTGTACCTTTGTGATATAGTGCTTACCAAATACTTCCCTCAAAATAGTGTAATGGCTTCTTGTTGACATGGAAAGGATGACAACTAGATTGTGCTGAAAAGAGAAAAGACGAGGAGAACAGGCATAACTTATTGCATTTCAAGGTCTCAGCCACAACTGTTTACAAAATTCACTGATCCTCCAATAACTCACCACAGTTTACATCAGTTCTCGAGATTCCACTTGTATGACTGGTAATGCAAGAACCTAGACAAACTTTTGGTAGAAAAGTTAGAAATCTTAGCAACCATCAATCATGCCTTTGTTTTGTAGAAAAGTTGGCCCTTTTAACAAGCATCGAACCTGACTTCGTTTTTTTTTTAACTAATTGATAGCCGTCCTGGTTTTAGGTCAAGAATCCCAAGCTTTTCATTTTATGAAACAGTAAGAAGAAACCATCAGTACCAGCTATAGTAATTCATTTACAGTAATTTCGTCAATGAGTCAATATTGCCAAGAATTGTCTATAACGAGGGGGTGATAATGGCAATTGAAAACCACATTATCACACAAAATAACAGAGTTTTGAACAATAATATAGGGAGTAGTGAATTTTAAGAAAGGCAACACCTGGGTTGCATGACACGACTACTTTTCCAACATGAGTTTCTTAGCTATCAGTGGGTGCAGAGAAGTGTACCTACATAAATTACAAAACTAAGCAACAAGAGAGAAGCCTTGATCCTCAGCACTAAAAGCCTTCACACTAAGTAGCCTATGGAGCTAAAACACCTTAATTAATTCCTTGAATCAGCAAATTGAATGGAGGTTTTCAAGAAAATGAATAAGGCTTCTCTAACACAGTTTTATACTAAGAAAATTAATGATACAGATAATGAATTGCATGGGTAACATAACAAATATTCCCCCCATCTACAATCCCTCTTTCTACTGGGATCATCAGTGCAACAAAGATAAACTAATTTCTTTTTCTAAGGGTGATTTTCTCTCGGTTAGGAACCGGTCATTCAAGCTGCAAGGTAGGGATGATTGGATAGGTGTGAAGATGATATAGTCTATTCCGCTAAGCAAGGAAATGGGTCTAAATCACTATGTCCGTAGCACCACTCTTCTTAGGGATGAAGCAAATTAAGGTGTTATTCACCGGGCTAACAATCTTCCAATTCAAATAAAATTCTCTCATTACTTGGAATAGGGCACTCCTGCACATGTCCTAAATCTAAATAAAGAAATTAATACCAAGCCATCAACTCCCGAAGCCTTATCTTTAGGCATTGATAAAATAATACCAAACCATCAACTCCCGAAGCCTATCTTTAGGCATTGATAAAATGAGCTCTTTGAGTTCTTTCATGTGAAATGATGCCTCCAAAGAGCATCAATCTTCATCATTCAAATTTTAAAAAGGATATTCACACGAAGAGCCCACATATGGATCATTGCATTCATTTTTGAAGTAATTAAGAACATCATTTTCCAAGGGTTACAGAACCAAAATTACATATTTTTTTTAAATAATAACCATAGCTCAAACAGTAGAAACAAAGGATGATTGCCTCTTATTAAAGCCAACCAGAAACAACACGATAGAATGAAGATCCTGTTCTAAAAAAACCTTCAACAATGCTGAGGCAAAACAAAATCCTTCTTGCAAACTGTTCTGATATCAATACGATTAATTTACTGAAAAAAACAAAACCAATGGGAAGCCATCAAATCACAGTTTAGCTACACTCATCTCCTATGGCATTCCCATCATCATACCCGTTACAGGATCTCATTGATGAAAGTTCTTTTGATAACTGTGACCGCATAGATGGATTCACCATAGTCAATTTTTATAGGAACCAACCTTTGGATTGAAGTTCTTTGACAAAAAATATGATTTTCTAAATCAACAAAATTGGGAATGTTTATAAATGTTGTGATTTTAATCAACATAAAATCCTATTTAAAGGTCAGATTTTAGAAATTCAAATGTTGATATTTACTAAATGAACCATGTAGATCACATCTATAAGGCACGATTTGAACAAAACAACTTGCATCAGTGAGATCCAAAGATGGGGAATGAAGATAAGGTTGACATAGGGGATGGGTGGAACTGAATTGACCAAATTAGAGAGGAAAATATTGATCTAAGACCAACTAGTCAGTCAAATGCCAAAGATTTCAGGAAAGGTCAGTCTTCTAAGCATTGGTTTGTCTAGTTATTCTTCCATAAATAGATAGATAATCATCCAAAAGTATCCAAAAGCTAGGCTTGCCCGATGTCTTTGGAATACAACACTCTTGGAACCTAATTGTTGGTCGTGCTTGGTGTGACCTAAATATATGGTCTGGTCTTGCACACTTCCTAATGGCAGTGGTAGGCGCCTGACTTCTCATGAAGGTGAGAGACCCTTATGTTTAACTCCTTTAAAATCAATGGAGTACTTAATCCATCGCTCTTATGCTCGCTAATCAATAAATTCAAAAATTTCCAAAAGAAAGAATGCTATTACCAAAAAACTTTTATTCTATTGAAGGGCATATCTGCTATTGTTTCGATTTTTTTTATCCTAGATATGCTAACCCCCTAAGACCAATCAGTTAATTTTATTTTTCTTTTTTCCTGAAACAAGTCAAATCAATTTCATAGCCTTTTCATAAGTGACAAATAGTCGTGATTAATAAAAATAAAGCAGTCTTTTAACATCAAAATGACAATCAGAACTATGTTTTTATCAACAACTCCATCTGAAATCATTCAAGAAGTGTTCCCTCATAAGATCTTATAAGATGTCTCTCAGTATTACATGCTCCAATCCAAACATTGTTCGTCGACAAAGATTTTTTCTTACCCGCATAAGAATCAAACATATATAATGAAAAGAACTGTTCACAATAACCAATGAAATATGCATCTGATATCGTCTTGTAATGCAACTTCTAAGAATGAGAGTAGCAAACTAAAAGATAAATAAAATGAAAACATCGTCTTATAATGCCATATCTAGAAATAACAGGATCGTCAGGAGATGAACATAACAAACTAAAAGATAGATCAAATGGAAGCACCAACGATTAAAACCTACAAAAAGAATCTATATCATCCTTCACAGAATATCATAGTATCCATACAAATAGAAGAAACGAAGGAAGCATAGCAGCCTTGGGGAAGCGAATCACCTAGTTTAACTCGTCATTTCAAGGCTTTGTGCAGGGTCACTCGATAAGCATTCATCTGATGCAGATCTCATCGTTCACCATGACAGGAAGGAACCCATTCTCACAGTTGTCTTCCAAAGGAGAAGAGGGCATGGAAGAAGCTTAATCCTTTCATCATTTTGCAGAAAGTACATCATCTAGAGACTGCTAGCGATACTGCAGAGGAAGACATGGGAACCAATGAGATGTTTTGTGGTCTAGGTTTCTCCAAGAAAATTTTTAAAGGTTGTGTAAAAAATCTGTTGGTCAAATCTGTCATCTTCGATAAGGCCTTCATGATTTCCATTGATGAGCTTGAGTTTCTTTTCATGCATAGCCTGTGGCATCGGGTACTTCCAAAGGCATGCACTCGTTTCAATGAGTCAACTTGCAATGATATTTTTTTGTTACAGTTCCAAATACCCATTTTTCAACCATTACGTTACAATATTGGTATAAAAAAATATAGGCCAAAAGAGAAAGGCAAGAACAAAATCTCAGCTTTTTTTACTATGGTTTGTTGATGAAACATCCCTAACCATGAACAACACAACACACACAAACACACAAAATAAAACCCACAAAAGAAAGTCTAAACTGTATGAACAAAACCCCATTCATGGTCTTCATTTGAATATTCAAGTTCTAGAAAAACCAGAGTAAATTGTTTTCAATACAAAATGAAGGAAACAAGCCTTCCAGCACAACCTGGTCCAAAAACCCTAATCAAACTTTTCATCTTTTAATAATAGTAACATGATGGTCTATCGCAGATCAAAGGCGGTACTTTGGCTCTTGAACCAACAAATCATGGATCAAGGCCGGCAGTTTTGGCTCTTGAATCAACAAATAGAACCAAACCCCAACCCCGAGATGATAAACAAGGCAATGAACAGCACAATGAACAGCCACCAGAGTTATCTTTCCTAGAAACGTCCCATCACAGTCGTTGAACAGGAGCACTTCTTCCCACGCACCCACAGGCCAAAGTTATTGAATCAGGAGCACATCTCCCCACATCCCACAAGCGAAAGAGATGTGAACCCTGTAAAAGAAAAGTACCAAAACACCAAATCATTAGCCTCAACCGTCTTTTGACACATCAAAGAACCCCAAGCAAACAATATAGGAATAATGAATAAAATGGAAGAAAAAAATGCAAAAGGAGAGTATGGAGGGAGACACGAGGTGATGACAGAAGTCTAGAGAGCGCGAATGCATAGAATGCAAATCCCCAGTTGCACTTTACCATCTGTGCTCTCTATCTTCTGTCAACAGCACCCACAGTCCTGCCTCCTCTTACGACCCTACTCCCTTTACCAAAAGAAGACTCCCCATCATAATCCCCTATTCCAATAAAAGAGCAGCAACCTCTACAACCCTCCCATCCCACCCCCATTTCTCAAAAGAATGGAATGAAACGGGGAAGAACCGAAAAGAGAAAGAAACATTTTGGGAAAGCCTTTCTCTCTCTCTCTCCCCCCTTTTGTGTTTTCTCTCTCATGATATGATGAGTACTAGAGGCATGATTGTGGCCCTATTTATAGAAAGAGTAGCACACGGGATGCTCCTGATTTTCAGTCCCTCTATTGCCCATTCGAAGTCGCCAGAAAAGCCAAGGCGGTTCCACTTGCCAAGAAGCATGGAAAGGGTACCACAATTAATTGATGAATAAGCAAGAATAAGTAAAAATAAAATATGATAACAAAATGTTCCTTCTTTGTATAACCCACCCGGACCATTGATTTAGCGTGTGGTTGGGAAAGATATGTACCACATTCATCTCTGCAGCAATATGGTCCCAACCATAATGGAAAAGGTCCCCCCATCCAGCTACACCTACTTCTACCAATTTCAGATTCGAGTCACTGCTTACTGCAGAAAAAATGAGTTGTCTCATCGATTGGACATGCATGGTGGGCTCCTTTAGGTGAGGCTCATTTGGGATCACAATATCCTAGCCTAGCCACCAAGTGGGTGCTGGGCACAGCGACAAATATAGCCTAGCCACCAAAGTGGGTGCTGGGCACAAAAACGGTAATTTCTTGCGATATTTTCAAAATATCACATCCTTTTCATCAAAACACAAATATCGCTATTTAAATGCGATATTTACGTTTTTAATGGTTATTTATCGTGAAAAAATTATGTGGTTTTTATTTTTTAATATATTTTTTATATTTTAAAATTATTTTTTATTGATGAGATTTTGCAAAAAATGCAAGATTTTCAAAAAAAAAAATCAAATTCTCACGAGTTTTTTACTACCGATATTTTGCCGTTTTTAACTTATTGTGACTATGGTGCTGGGTGATACCTACTAATGCTTAATAAGTATGTTGGCAACTTCACAAATATGTAATCATAGCAAATTGGCATGAAATAAAGCATGTTTTTTCCCTAGTTGGCATTTGTTAGGGTTTTTTTTTGTTATGGGTTTGTACTTTGTACTTGAATCTGAGCGTTTTTAGTCACACTAAGAATGTGACTAGGGAACATGGTTCAGGTAAGCACATGGTTGGGAGCTTGGGACTCAAAAAACACACTGTGGCTGTCGTTAAAAGTAATTATGCCAAATGCAAAGGATACTGCAGGAAAATCTCAATGAACACAGGCCTTGTCATAAAAGACGAAGTCAATTTATTATAAAAACAGATTTTTCTTCATTTGTTTCAATTGTTGGGGGAATAGATTTTGATTGACAAGTATGGCCGTGAGAAAATTGTGGGGAAAGTTGATGGTGGGGAGATGATTCGGTATACGTGGCTACACCCTGATTGTTTATGCATCTTTGCTTTGCTGTTGACATGACACTTGGCATGTGAAAGCCTAAAGCGCATTAACTGCTACCCTGCAGTGAGTTATCCCGGCGCAGTTTCAGCTGACTGCCTGAGCCTGGAAACTAAGCATGCACTGGTCCAACTGCAGCCCCATTCTGCCATTATTGTTTTTCCAAATATTTATACTCTCTAATATTATTGGTATTTGATATATTTACATTAATTCATCTCTCTCTCATATATTAATTATTGCTGATATTTCATACATTTGAAATCGTTTCACTCTCTCATATGTTATTGATATTACATCCATTTACATTACTCTCTCTCTCTCTCTCTCTCTCTCTCTCTCTCTCTCTCTCTCTCTCTCTCTCCGCGTGGTTTCATTTATTACTGATGATTAATAGGTAGAGAAAGTTATGGTAGTGTGGGCTATTTTTAAATTGGGTCTTTTGGAACTTTGCTAAATCTGGAAAGTGGCAACTTTCCAAATGTGGGTATCTCATCGAGGCGTAGACTATATTGGAGGGGATATGCATCTGCTCCATGCTTCAGTCCCACAGTTTCTTTATTTCTCCGCTCGGCCCTCCCCTCCCCTCCCCCGTTGAATGCTTTTGAAAAGAATCTTTGAAAGGACTCTAGTAGTGAGAAGCAATTGGTTCTTTTGCTTTTCGTGAAGACCACTTGGTGAAATTTCCTTCGTTGGAGTAGAAAAGTGGCAGCGTACTTCTCTTATTGTTTATTTTCCTACAGTACTTTTATGTCTTCCCCTTGAAAAGCTTCATTCTTTTATGCCTGCCTATGGCAAAAGAAGTTAAATATTGTACTTTGCCTTTGTCATTTTTAGTTGGTTTCTAGAATTCGCATATAATTTAAACAAATATGTTTGTGAATCTTTTAAGGAATATATGGAAGGAATACTAACCCTGTCTTCTTTATTTTATTGGTGTGCTAAAAAGATACCCTAAAAGATTTCAAACTTGTTTGTGACTCTAAAACGAATATATAAAAAGATGGTGCATTTATGTCTTATTTCTTTCTTGCATTTTTTTCATGGTTAGTGATGTTGGTATCTAGAATAAATTTCCTTTACAGTGTAAAGAAACAGACAAAGTCTGTAGAGAATTGCCTTTCAATTATGTGGTTAGGGTAAGTAGACAACCAATATCAAACCAGCTCCATGACCAAAACCAGGTCTAATTGAATACATAGCCACATAGGTAATATGGCCAAACTTTCAACGGTTCAAACTAGGTTTGATTACATTTGTCATTTTCCCAATGTTCTTGATAGGATGGCTTTGGCCCTGTGGGTCACGACATCAACACAAAGATAATGTGGTGGCAGAGCTTGAGCCTTTTTTTCAAATTTTCACAGTTAGCTTTGACAAAAGATTCTTGTCGAAGACTGACACGGGCACAAATGGTGCAACTTGGCTGCTAGTGAGAAGGATAGGTGTAAGACAAAATAAGATGGATCTTGGTGGGTAGGTTAAAGTAAGTTCTTTTAATTTTAAGCCCTTTAAGATAAGTTCTGACCCACTAGCTTGAACCAAATAGGCTTATCATGATTACATTATCTCCTTGAAGAAATTTCCAGTAGAAGGTGATAAACTTTTTTTGTTGGATGAGATAAAGTTTGTATGGTCGATTTTTCATTTTCGACCTTTTTCTCATTTTAGATTTGCACATGCTCATGACAATGTTATTAATAGAATGCAACCAACACAAGAAGCACACCAATCTTAACGTGCCACGGTTGATAACCTCACACAGTCTTTTCATTCTTATCCACAATGAAAACAATCACCTACATATAGGAAAGAAGGAAGGTTAAGTAACCCTTCCACAACGAGACTCTACAATTAAGCATGAGATCTCAATCCAAATCCATTGGCAGGTGGAAACTCAATCTTGTTTTGTTAAAGCAATCTGTTTTCTAGCTAGAGGGTCTTCATCTTTCCACTATTAGATAAGCCATCGGTCTTTCTAGAATGAGGTTCATTAGTTGGATCTTCAGATGGACCTGGAACACTGATCTGACACCGATCCAATATCTTTAACAGTCTCCCTGCCAATTGATCCTTTATCATGAAACCCGAATTAGTGAACACAAAAATGCAATTGTTATCTCGAGTGAACTGGCCTACTCAAAGTAAGTTTTTTGTTATTTCATGTATATGAAGAGCATTACGGAGAATAAAATTATTGCCTGATGAAGAGACAAATATTAATCGAGTTTGAAATAGGGAGATGGAACCCGTTTCCCACCATGACCGAATCCACTCCAGTGAAGTCAGATTTGATGGACATGCTTTCATCATCCTCCGTCATGTGGTGTGGAGCACCACTGTCAAGGTATCGCAGATAGTCTGGCTGAGAATGCCTTAGATATATGTGGATCTCCAATTTGTTAAAAGGGAAAACCAGTTAAATTTTGAAAATGTATTTGGATTCAAAATGAATTCAAATTTTGAAAACAAAGAGAGATGTTGGGTTCGCTCTTCAAACTGTATATCTTTTCTCTTGTGCTAGCAGCACCAGGGACTCGAAATTCTTGATAACTAGGTCATGGCTTGCAAGGTGGTTCGTAACTTGTATTTGAATCCTATAAAAAATATAAGGTTAACGGTGTGGGGGCACCACCAACACTAAAAAAACAAGAAAAAATACAAATATATGAAATTAGAGTCAAATGCACTCAAAATAAATTAAAAATAAGGGGGCAGTGAACTCACTACGTACGGGCTGTCTTAGCCCTCTTAAGACATTTGACTATGATGAGAGACGAATTTGAAAACACCACATTCTCAAAGGTGTTTGGATCAGCAAAATGGATCTTAGGATAGGTGATGCAGACCTAGATTTGGTAAGTAGGGGTTCGACGGATTGAGAACACTCAGGTTGGGTTGGGCTCTCAATGCGACGCAACTTCCTTACTCTAGTTCTAGATGACTGAACTAGAGGGGTGGATCCTTATTTATAAATTTTGAGACGGGTATGAAACCTAATTCTATTGATTTAAGATCCAAAGGTCTAGGACAAGCAATTATATAACAACTTAAATTTGATTGGATGAGAATGTTGCATGACAAGATTGATGTTTGTAAGGCTAATTTCTATTGGTTGGATCAGTTACACCACTGTGTCTCCACCAACGTGGGGGCTCCACTTGTATGGTAGGAGCAGCTAGTGCACGTCACCTTGTGTTGGAACGTTGCAGGTTCAAAACCCAATGATATAGTTGTATAACTCGAGGGAGTCTGCCTAACCCCAGCTTATTTAAAAAAAATGCAAAAGTCTTTATTAATTGTTGACAAGGGTCTCCGCCTTCCTGAGTAGGAGGAATCGTGGTTTGTCACCTGTCATGAGGCGACCATGATGCAAAAACCATAGAAAGCATTCCTTGTTGCAAGGTCAAAGGCCTGTATGCTCTCCTTATGAAATGCTGGGGGATCTCAAGGGTTTTACCAACCAAAGGCCTGCCAATATATATGCAGTAGGCGATGAGAGGATTTTTTCTAGGTTTAGCTCAAAGCAAAAATTCTTAATTAAATAATATAACTTATTTTAATAAAAAAGGAAACTTATGTGATCATTCTGTTTCAAAACATCTGTGAATAATTTCTGCTTTTACCAAGTATGAATTCCATTTTGATGGTTGAATAACATGGCCAAACTCACATGATTCACCATGTCTTGACACTTCCACTGAGGCCTATCCTCAAGCTTATCTGTCAAAAGGAAAAAGCACAAAAAACATTTAATGTGGGTCACATGGAATATGGATACATTGTTTTTTAAAGCAAAAAGTCTGTCACAATCTTCCAACCTACATTGATCTTTTGCCTTTTCTTTTGCTTCCTCTTTTGGGAGTAAGTGAAAGTTCTAAATCCAAAGGAACTGAAGCCCATTTATCATCTGACTAAGCTACAAACTCAGGCCCACATGCTACATATTGGAAAACTATTTGAAGTTTTACTTAATTTTTTAGAGAAGAAATTGCCTCAATTACACCTAAATAGCGACAGAAACCATTGATTATTAATTTACAGAGTAATTTGAAATTTTGAACCAGAAATATGGTGCACTTTATAATTTTGGAACACAATGAAGTTTACAAACCACAGCAGAGTATGCCTGAGGGTATTAAGATGAAGATGCCGTATCGAACCCTGCTGAAACGTGGGTGTCTACAGCTTTTCTGTGGATAAGGCGCACAAGGAAGGGTGGCCGATTATATATGTGCCTCACAATGGGGGCTATTAAGTAGGGGTATCAACGGGTCGGGTTTGGTTGGGACTCAGGTGGAACCAGACTTGGACTCAATTTTTGGGTATGGTATCAGGTCCGGACACAGGTCTATTTGGGTCTACTATAAGAAAAACCATACCTGGACCCGATAAGAACTACATGAACCAGACTCGGACCATACCCAGTAAAACCATATTTTTATCATTTTTACATTGAAAAATTATGGATCTTAATTGGAACTCGGGTTGGGTCCGGGTCTGGTATAAAATTTCACAAACTATATCTAGGTCCATGTATTAATCGGACCCAGGTCTTAATCTGGTCTTCTTATTTATCACCATACCTGGACCCTAAAGGGTTTGGTTCAGGTTGGGTACGGGTAAACCCGGCCCGTTGACACCCCTAGTATTAAGCGACCTAGTGGGGGTTTTCTCATTATAAAAAAAAAGGTATTTTACCTGAAATGATATAGTTGGATGTTTAAGTTTCAGTATCATATAACTGAGGGGTCTCTGGTTGGAATCCCACAAGGGTTATTCCCAAGCTTGCCTATAAAAAGCCAATTAATTATTCATTTAGGCGAATCTACCCAACAAATCATGATGGTGGATCTAATTACCTGAAAATTTTCAATTATTCCACACTACCCAACTTAAAAATATTTCTTTTTTCCGTTTTTTTAATAAAAAGAGAGTCGGTACTTCCAAACAATTCATCTATCATGATATTGCAATCCTAAGCAGGACATAGCATGGTCAAGAAAAAACTGCCTGGTTAGTGCTTGAATGTCAGCTATGTCGAAACGTTGAAGCAGACATTTGATTCGATATTCTGAGTCTTATAATTTAGTTGATCAGACACTACTTAGATTAGGTTATTATACGTTGATTTTGAGTTCATTGGTTCTTGGCTTTGTTGATATATTTTGGTGGACTTGCTGATCCTAATTGGACATAGCCAAGACTAGCTGTCTCAAATCAACCACAGTCTCTTCGATGCATTTAGCACAATGTAAATCAGATGGACGTATATATTGAAAGCTTTTGTCACCCACAAATTTCCCTCTCTCTCATGTGTTTCATGGTTTCCACTTCAACTAAATGGGCTGTACTTGAATCTGACTGTCACCAAATTCAATGGGGTCATTTTTGATTAATGGAGTCAAGTTTGGAACAAATATCACCCATTTATCTAAACACGTTTATTTCGATATGAAACAATTAAATTTGGATCCAACCTCAAAATATCAACTAAAAAATGTGTTAGGATCCAACTCATTTGGGTGTGCATTTCTTCTTTTTGAGGACAAAGAATCCTGCTGAGAATGGGGTCACTTAATGGGTCCACCCCCCTGCGAGCTGGTAAACCCTGGGTAGGGTCACCGACACCCAAGCCCTTATAGAGCACACTAATTTAAGGCACCCACACACCTGGTGGAAATTGGGTCTTGGACGAAGGAATCAGCACCATCATCTCAGGACCGCAAGAACTAATTGAATCTGGTTTTTCATACTATAAAACAAAGATGACAAATTGAACCAAGTCCCACATTCATGGAGAAACCAATGGGGCCTAGACCGTTTGACGGGCAGCCTAGGTTCAAATCCTATGAGCATCACTCTTCTGCATAAGCCGAAGCTCGGCGACTCTCTGGGGTCGAGGGGTAAGCCCTCGGAGTTTTATGCTGACATGGACAGAGACAGTAAGTACGGCAGACTGAGCCAGTGCGGCTAGGTCTTTGCACCTGGAGCAGTTTCTCTTAGTAAATATAAAAAATATCCCCTATCATTGGAAGTCAAGTTTTGTAGTTATATCATTTGATTCATTGTTGGCAGGCAAACTGAAGTTTTACATAAACAGATGTTGAAGAAATTTTTCACTTTCCAGACAAAAGAACTCGAATATGAAAGACCAACTCAAGTTCTACTTACGCTAACCCAAAGGCAGACATCGCCCAGTTTAATTATCAAAACAAAAGGAAAAAAAAAAGCTTGCTATAAATTAGGGTTGGTATATAAGCCAAACTAACCGAGCTTGAAGTTTGGCTTAATCTTTGCTGTGAGATGAACCAAGTTCAAGTTTATGATGAGCCCGAGCTAAATGAGCCAAGCTCAAGCCGACATGTTTACAGAAAAAATACATTGTTCTAGAGCTGAAAGTAATAGGATTATAAAAACTAAATTGTATCAGAGATGAAATGCATACGATTTTATCTCTAGAGTTGTTGCTTGCAAACAAAATGCTTCAATCATTTGTTTTATATTATGTTATAAGAAATAAAGTATATCTAGAATATATTTAGTACTATTCAGTGAGCTTTGACAAAGCCAGCCAAGATGAACACCTATTCTTCATGTTCGGCTTACTGAGGTTATTTCCCAAGTTTGAACGAGCCCTTTACAGCTGAACCATGAGCAGCTTGAATTGTTTCTCTGTGCTAGCTATAATTGTTGTGAAGGGGGTGCTTTGGCTGAATAAATGACAAGGTGCAAATAAGTGGTATCTCTCTTGTTTTCCACCCATAATCAAATTCATATTTTGTTAATTCCAAGATGACCCTGATTTTGTATTTGTGGCATGGAGGTTCTATGTGCAATCAACCTATCAGAGCTTTGTTTTTGGGTAGGTAGTAGAAAACCCTTCGTCACCGACCACACATTGGCAGGTCTTCAGTTGGTAAAACTCTAGAGGTCACCCATATCCACTAGAGAGTAGGGCTGCTAAAAAAACTGAGCAGCTCGTGACTTGTCTCGGTTTGGCTCGTCACAAACTCGTTTGTGATTGGTTCACATAGCTGGTGAAACAAGCCACAAGCAGCTCATTTAGCTTAAACAAGTCGATCTTGAACACAAGGCATTTGGCTCATCTCGGCTTGGGAGAGCTTGTATATATAAAATATATATTTTATGTATAATATAAATTTTAACTGAAATATATAAAAAATGCATAAAATAAAAAAAGGATGAATGAAAAATATATACATAAAATATGAACTATTAAGTGTAACATATAAAGAATATATATATTTTTTAAGTTAACATATATATATATATATATATATATATATATATATATATATATATATTCCATGTATAGCTCATCTCGTTCAAGGAAGTGCCGAGCTCGAGCTTGGCGAAACACAAACACAAGCTCAATCCACTGGTAAATGAGCCAAGCCTGAACATGCCATGTTCGGTTGGTTCAGCTCGTTTACCATCCCTACTAGAGAGTACACCCAACTTCACTTTGTGGCAAGGAATGTGCTATGTGGGTTTGGAACTTGTGTTGTCTATCAACTTGGTGACGTTCATAAGTCACACCTATCAGATGAGCAGTGCCCCCATAGGAACACAGAAAACTAGTCTTAAACATGTCATCTAATACCAATTTTCTCCGTGGTGCCTGTGGTTGGAAATTGAGACCTTTATTCTAGATAAGTGATTCCATCCCATTTTTCTCATAATATCACTTTCTGGAAATGTTGACATTTATTCAAGTTGGGTTAAGTGTGGTGGGGCGAAGGTCCACTTTATGTAGGTTATAGTTTGGTTTGGTTTTATGCCCCCACAAGCAACTTTCTTTTCCTGAGAAGAAACATGGAAAACCTTATTCTACTTCTGCCACTACAAGAATTCTGCAAATTAGCAACAGACGCTATCCGACACTAATCCATCGTTGAACTATTTAGCGATGAATCGGCGAACTGCTTAGCAATGGATAGCGTCCGTCGTAATTTTCTGATCGCTAATTAGCGATAGAACTGATTTGTCGCTACTTTTATCCCTAATTCGCGATAGATTAACGAATTCCATGATTCATCGCTAATCTGTCGCTAAATAAGCATTGATTTGGTTTTGTGACAAATACATATTTGTCGATAATTCATTGCTAAAATTTAATGACGAATACGTATCAGTCTCTAATATCTGTCGTCAATTTAGCGACAAATTAGCGATGGAATACATTCCATCGCAAAACATCGGTTGATTCAGTTTTTGAGACAGATAAATATTCATCCCTAATCCGTCACTAAATTGGCGATAGATATTAGTGATGGATAATATCTGTCGCTAATCCATCGCAAAATTTTAAAAAAAATAAAAATAAAAATTTGTTTAAAATATAAATATCGAGAAAAAATTTCTCGTTATACAATTTATATAACTTATGTATAAAAAATAAAGTACACATAAAAAATATATATACAAAGCAGGTGAAACAAATTTAACACAAGATATAAGTGAAACAAATTTAATAACCCAGTATAATCCTCAACAAATTCTAATTAGTTACAAGTAAACATATATAAAGAGTTTCATTTGAAACAACAAGTACGTGAAACAAATTCAACACATGAAGCTAATCTCGTCAAGATTCAGAGCATCATCCTCTTTATTGTCTCAATCTGCCCCTCCATCCATGCCTCCATCAGTTCCTCTACGCTGATCATCTCCAGCATCCTAGAAGAGAATCAAATTGTTAGTATTGATAAATAAATATAATAAAATAAATTATATGCAATACTACTAATCTAAGGCAATCAAAGTAACATGGTTGAATGACACGCAGACTAGCAATAAAGTGAAGGACATTAACAGAATTCAAAGGTTGTAAAAAAAAATTCATAGTGATGAAATCATGCTTATATGTGTTCTAAGGTTGTCAAAAAAAAATCATAGTGATTCAATCATGCATATATATGTTCTAAGGTTGTCAAAAAAAAATAGTGATTCAATTATGCATATATGTGTTCTAAGGCTGTCAAAAAAAAATTCATACTGATTCAATCATTTATATATTTGTTCTAAGGCTGACAAAAAAAATTCATAGTGATTAATCATGCAGATATGTGTTCTAAGGTTGTCAAAAAAATGTCATAGTGATTCAAGCATGCATATATGTTTTTTAAGTTTGTCAAATAAATTTTGTAGTGATTCAATCATGCATATATATATTCTAAGGTTGTCAATAAAAGTTCACAGTGACACAAGAAAAAAAGTGAGGGGGTGAGAGGTTACCTAAAAAGGGGTCCGCGAGAGGGAGAGCACTGACGTCAGGTGCATGCGACAAGAGAAGGAGAGGGAGGAGATCTCCAGCGTGGTCACGGCGGTGGTGGTCACGATGGTGTCGTGGCTCCGACCGATCGACAAATGGAGAAGAAAGGAGGACGCTCTGGCCGATCGGCAAAAGTGAAGAGGAAGGAGGTGGTGCCGCAGACAGGGCTCTCGACGGCGGCACACGACGACGCCACACGGCGGTGAGAGAGATGGAGTGAGGGAAGAAGGAGGAGGTGAAGGAGAGAAGTAGGGCGACGGGCGATGGGCGGGGGCGACGACTGTGTGCGAGGGCTAAAACAGAAAGAAAAAGAATTAAAGGGCCTCACATTAGGGTTTTACGGGGAAAATTAGTGACGGATTAGTGATGAAAACATTCCGTCTCAAACTCTATCGCAAATTAGTGAGGACGTAGCAACAAAAAAATTATGTCACGAAGTTGCGACTGAATGTTTCCGTCGCTAATCAGCGACGGATTTTGAGACAGAATTTTTTCGTCGTTAATTCCGCAACTAATTTTAATTTTAAGAATGACTAGTTTTCTCTAGCTAATGATCTGTCACAAATTGGCGACGGATTATTTTTCGTCACAAATTTCCATCGCTAATTAACATTTTTCTTGTAGTGTGCACATGTGCCGAAGTGATCCTAGTATGGGCTATTCGAACACTGGTTGAACCACACGGACCTAGGCTCAAGCTTGGCTTAGCTCAGGCTGGGCATGCTTGGGTGGCAAAGCTCCAGCTCAACTCGACTAAGCCCGAGTCTGACCTCCAACCCGTGAACTGGAGATTAACATCCAATATGACCATTATATCAATCAGAACTGTTGTGATAACATGTAAACAATAGACTACTGTTAAGCAAAGTTAGTTGAGCCTTAACGAGCTTACCCTCAGGCTCATTTATCTAAGCTTATGTATATTTAGGAACAAACTCAGCTCGTTTTATAAATGAATGAGAGTTTTTAACTGACCGCAGCTTGGGCCCAGCTCAAGCTACTTGGCTCTTTCTGCACCCTTACCTTTTACCCCGTCAATGAAAAAATGTTCTTATATATGGAAGTCCAGAAGGTAGAAACTTGAACCATACAATTGATTCCGTGACATTGCTGGATTACACTATTTGAGGGACATGTTGAACATCTCCCTTAATGGATTTGTCAGTGGCTGCTTGCTGAATAATTCCACATGGCCACAGTTCTCGATGGAAATAATGACCTGCTCACCCAAACGAATATCCAATAGTATCCCTTTTTTGTACATAAGAGTGGTGTTTCCCTATTCTTATTACATTTTTTTTAAGACGAAGGAAAATTTATTTATTATCTAATTAAGAAGTGCCCAGAGAATTAGGGCGACGAGAGATCGATCCTCAGCTTAGAAAAAAGATCAGACCACTTATAAAAAAGGGTATTAAGCCAAGCAAGAGTCTTGGCACTTAATAAGAGCCATATGAAACACATCAGTCAAGATACCCGCATCTGTATTGGAGTTCAAGTTATAGCAGGACGTATAAGGGAGAGAAGAGAGACTCCAAAAAACGTTCAAGAGAGAGAAAGAAGAGTCTCAGGTAAACAAAGACTCCAACAAGTCATTCAGAGAGTCTCAATGTGAAAAGGAGTCAAACCCCAACAAAGGAATAAGTCAAGTAGAATTAGGAGTCCAGCTCAAGATAAGTTTGTCCTCTTATGTAACTTGAGATTCTATATATTTGTGCATGTAACCTCTTCTTGATGAGTGAACAATAATACATGTCTAGGAGGCTTGGGCTATGGAAGTAGGTACAAATTTGTATCGAACCACGTAAATTCGTGTAGACCTTTCTGTGTTTGGTGTTATGGTATCATAGCCTGAAAGCATGATGTCATGAGTATTGCGTCTAGTTCGGTTGGTGGTTCAGCTGAAACGTTTGGTATGTCCTTTTCATTGTTTCGTAATCCAAATAATCCTCAACACTTTTTATCTATCAAGCTCACATCATAAAATTACTTGTTGTGGGAGAGTCAATTCACTCCAATTATGATCACCTAATGATCTGCTTGGGTTTGTTGATGAGTCTAGGCCAGCCCCTCCCAAGTGCAAATAGGGTTCTACATAATTGAATCCTATTTATGTTGATGATATTATCCTCTCTTATGGACCCTATTGATAGCCAAATCATTGGCTTGACTTCTTCCTTTAATTTTTGAAAGAGTTTGAAATTGTCCTATACTTTACACTTACGATCTCGAGTAATGCAACTCAAGTCTAGGTTTCAAGACTTGAAAGGTTCCAAAACCATTGGTGAGTATGTTCAACAAGCTAAAGATCTTGCTCACCAGCTTGTTCGGAAGATGATGTTATTATGCTAGTGTTGAAGAGGCTTCCCAAGGATTACCTTCTATTTAAAATTTTTATTGAGACATGCCCAGATCCTACCTCCCTTAGTGAATTGCATAGACTCCTTGCCCAAGAGTCACACTTTTTTGACCTCGCTGAAGAGGAGTGTTATGGGAGTTTTAGCCCTTCAGCCAGTTTTGCTAATAAATCTTGATAAAATTTTAAAATCAAAAATTTCAAAATTGTTCAAATAATGGGAAAAGGAGAGGCAATAGAGGAATGTTCCAACCAAAGTTCAGAAATTGTGGAGCAAGATTTGGAGGCCAAAAGAGGCCAAAATAATCGTCTGTCCCAAGACAAGTCAACTCCTAGGCATGTGTCTCAAATATGTGAGAAAATAGGACACACAGCTCGCACATGTTATCAGTATATGAATCTCCTTTTTGGGCATGCCAACTCCCTCAGGAATATTATGCAGCACCTGGGCCAGCGCCTAGCTCAATATCAAATGGGTTCGTTGATGTCAATTGGTATTCTGATTCAGAAGCTACTCATCATGTTACCAATAATCTCAATAATCTTGCCATTCACTTTTAATACCAAGGAGTTGATTTAGTAAAAAATGGTGATGACACAGGTTTGCATATTAAACACATTGGTTCCTCTAATATTTTTGATAGTTTATCCTTGAACCATATCTTACATGTTCTAAAAATAACTAAGAACTTGTTATCAGTGCACAGGTTTTCAAAAGATAATAATGTGTTTTTTGAATTTCATCCACATCATTACTTGGTTAAGGATTAACTTACAAGGAGAATTCTTCTGCAAGGGACATTTGAGAATGGACTCTACAAAGTGAAACTGAGACCAGTTGATAAAGTAGCTGCATTAAGCTAAAAAGTTCCTGTTAACCAGTGGCATCCTGCCTTAAGAACAATTTATTTTATTTTGATTAAATATAGCTTTAAATATGACAAGATTTTTTTTATAATAGTAGTGTTTGTGAGGCATGTCAGAAATGTTACATAATATGCCCTTTGATATGTCTTCTTATGAGATTAGGACTTCTCTGGAAGTCGTGTTTTCTGATGTGTAGGGGGCCCAACCTAATGGCTAGCGTTAATGGATTCAGATATTATGTTACTTTTGTTGATATATATTCTAAATATATTTAACTTTATTTTATTAAACAAAAATCATATGTCCTACAAGTGTATAAATTTGAAGCTTCTAGTTAAAAATATAACTAAACACAGAATAAAGTATTTACATTCCGACTAGGAAGAAGAATATCAATGTCTCTAAGTTCTTGTCAGACTGTGATATATGACATCACATTACCTATCCTTAGGGATGAACAACGAGTCGAGCTAGCTCAGGCTCGGCACGGTAAAGCTTGGCTAGTCCCATAAATAAGCCGAGCTTGAACTGGGCTCTAAGGATCGGTCGAGCAAACAAGCCGAGCTTGATCTGACTACCATGCTCGATAAGGCTCAACTCGTACTATATTTTATATAATATAAAATATATAATATATATTAATTAAAAAATACCCCCCGCCCAGGCTCGAGCCCCTACCCTCTCTCTCTCTCATCTCTCCTTATCTCCTGTCTCTTTGACTCTAAGATTATCTCTCTCTCCCAACTCTCTTGTCTCTATGAGTTCCCTCGCTGATTCTAAGGGGAATTTCTTTGCCAAAATCCCTCACTCTGAAGCCTCGATCAGCTGGCAACCATCGACTAGGCCACCCCTTTCGTCAAGGATCACCACCACCACCCCTTCTACCAGTGCCATTGAGGATTGCCATCAACGCCCCTTCTGTTAGGTGTAAGAAGGAAGGGAGAGAAAATTCAAAGAAGAAAATGGGTTGTTTAGAGATAGTGGTCTTGATGAGGTGGAATAGTCCCATATTGCTTTTGCTTGAGTTTTCTGAGGGCTTTATAATCAACTTGAGAACTCATACACTTGTTCTTGAGAACAAGAGAGTGGGATGACCACCACACACACGCGCGCGCCCGCCCGCCGTGTCGTGCCATGCCGTCGTGCCGTGCCGAAGTAATTGGCCCTTTAGGTTAGGGCCATATCCAATCAAGACAAAGTATCTTTTTACCCAAAGTTTCTTTGGTTATTTGGATTCGGTAACGGGTTATGGGAATGGATAACGGGTCACGACTCCTCGGATTCTGTGCCCGTTATGACTCTTCGGATTCCGTAACGAGTCTTGATCTTTCGAAGACCGTTAACAGATCACGTCTCCTCAGAATCCGCGTAACGGGTCCTTCCACGTTTCATAACCGTTCGTGGGTTATAAAAGCGTGGTGAGGGCTGGGGTTACGTACAGACTGAGACAGACGAATTTTTGGCTTTGTGATTTCCCATATCCTCTGTTGTTCTCTCTCTCTCTCTCTTTCCTGAGTTTTCCCGAAAGGGTGTTCTATAACATTTGGTTCGTGGAGGTTGTTTTCGAAGGACGACCGCCGGAGTGCACCGTTCGGTTCATCGTGGCTATTGTATCCTGGGGGAAGGACGCCGGACCCTAATCTGCACAGTATGTGGGGGCAAATCTTCTCTAAGGGGAGTACTTTCGTACGCCTTAGCCTATTACATAAACTAAACATGTTCCTGTTGTTTTCTTTATGTTCTGTGCATATGTTTGTTTATATGCTGCCGTCTGGATTTTGGTCTGATGCGGAAAATGCCATGCTTGCACCCTGTTACTGTTTCGGTCGTCTGTTAATCATGCTATTTACATTGTTGTATTTCTTGATTTATTTCGTGTTTTATATCATGATGACGATTGTGAAACTGTGTGATCCGAAATATGATCAAACACCCTCCATTGAGGATCGCTACCACCCACCACTATGGAGGTGTGAAGCGATAAGCATGCCCCTTAGATCAGCTGCCAAATCGCAGTTGAGTGCAGCCGCATGCCAAACGAGTGCGAAACATCCCCTCGCAAATGTGCACCCCCAAAACAGATGCACAGCCATCTCCATCTCACTCCGACAGTGAACACCGACTCGAGAGACTAAAACTGCGCTTTTTTTAGAGTGTGGTCTGTGAGCAGCCTATCCAGTAGGATCAACCAAGCTGTAACCGAACCTCTAATGGGGAAAGCTTGGTCCCATAGAGCAATTGAACGTTAGGAGATCCTAACATTCGGTAACAAAAGGAAATGGTGAATTGACCGGTGAAAGAGTGTTTCCATCAGGGAAGAACTATTTTTAGGCACAAGTAAAGAAGCTTCTGCATATATAAGCTCCATCTATTGCTCAAATGCCAAAGGTGAGGGATTTCTACGGAGTTGGATTTCCCAACCAAACTATGAATTCCAAAATGAGTGAATCTTCCCCTCCTTGCAAGTGGTGACCCAGTAAAGTGCAGGAAATTGGTTTCTACATGCCAAATGTCCTTCCAAAATAGGGTGCTAGCCGTCGCCTAAGAAAACATACAAAGCTTCAATGAACTCTGATAAGCGTTTAGCCCACCATTTCCAAATCGTGGATCCTGAAGGCCAACCATGAAGGTTGTATTTGTGCTTGATAACCACCACCCACGGTTTGTCAAGTGAGATGAACCTCCATAACCATTTGACTAGCAAAGCCTTGTTCCAACAACCCATGATTGTACTTACTAGGCAGAACACATGATTTAAATTGTAGTGTTTACTTGTAACTAGGTTATGTGGTGCACACTTTGTGTTTGCTAAACACGTTAGGAGCATTATTTGCAGATAGATTACTTGCTCATCCCATAATTATACATAAAATGTGGGTTGTCGAGATTTGTTGAAACTGATTACTTGGATTAACAACTAAATACAGTTTGCATTGCAATAACCATTAACTATGTGACGAGCATGTCAGTAACTTCCTATGGGATCAAACCGTGACTTGTTCATGGCTTCAACCAGCTTCGGACACTCATTCATAGGCCGCTTGGTTTTGGTTGATCCTTGGCAGTTTTGTCAACCACAAGCTAACGATGCCAACAGCTCATATGATATCTGATATCTGATTGAGATTAGTTAAATTTGGTAGAGGAAACTGTATCTGATTAATAATTGGATTAGGTTTCGATTTAGGAATTTACAAACAAATCCTATGGCTATTCGATTCCAACGCATATCCAAGGCCGAATACATACAAATAGTTGAATTCAGTACTACCCTTTCTACATCTGAATCCGGATCTGACTCTGAACCCGATTAGCCAATATCTGATTTGTTGCATCTGTGGGTTGCGTCAGGCCTGAATCCGACCCATTTACATTCTTAGCACAATTTCGTCCACAAAAGCCAACCCTCATTTGGCAGGTCAATTGCACTCACAATCTGTATAAAGTGTGTTCTTCATGAACCCATTCTCGTTGAGTCTCATTAGGCTCCTTCAAGAAAACATAGTTGCAGTTTTTTTTTGTTTATTTATATGCGTGTTTATCATTACTTATTTGCTTAGAACTATGCATTGGATCAAATTGATTTAACCAAAAACTTGAATATTTTATCATCAAGTATTTGTGCAATATAAGCCGTTGGTTTTTATCTCTATAATAACACATCTGAAACATGAGAAACCGTAATCTAGAATATATATATATATATATATATATATATATATATATATATATATATATATATATATATATATATATATATAAGGACCCGCACCAGGGGAAGCCCTCGGACCCCCCTCCCGTAAGGGCAAAAACTCTAAATCAGGCTCCACAACTCATCAAATTGAATGATGCTACCCACGCTGGGAAGAGCTCCCAAACCCCTTCCTGTAAGGGCAAAAACTATGAATCAGACTCCACAACTCATCAAGTTGAACGATGTTACCCACGCTGAGAGGAACCCCCAAACCCCCCTCCTGTAAGGGCAAAAACTCTGAATCAGGCTCCACAACTCATCAAGTTGAATGATGCTATTCATGCTAGGAGGAGCCCGAGCCCCCAAACTCTCCTCCTGTAATGGCAAAAACTCTGAATCAAGCTCCACAACTCATCAAGTTGAATGATGCTACCCACGTTGGGAGAAGCTCTCAGACCCCTCTTCTGTAAGGGTAAAAAACTCTGAATCAGGCTCTACTACTCTTTAAGTTGAATGATGCTACCCACATTGGGAGGAGCCCCCAGACCCCTCTCCTGTAAGGGTAAAAATTCTGAATCAGGAGCAATGTAGGATCGTCTGCTGGATGTGCACAGAAGTAGAAAGAGAAGGGAGAGAGAGTCAGAGGGTTGATGTTCATGGCCTTCTCCAGGAGAAACTTTTTGCCTCCCTTGATTTCTTCTTTAGAGAGAGAGAGGGGTTTTTACAGTGTTTTATGGAGAAGGAAGAAGAAGAAGATGACGATGAAAAGTTCAAACAGACATTTTTGATGGCTCAGGTTCGTTTCGCTGGATGACCATCGGATTGCCGGTTCACCATCGAATCGTTGGCTCACCATCGTTTCGTCGGATTCGTTTCGCTGTGTAGACTTTGAAGAGTCAACATCATCCTCGACTTTCTGAATGGATGACATATTTGTCCTTTTTTTGAACCGTTTGTT
Source organism: Nuphar pumila (assembly GCF_984573655.1). Classification (NCBI taxonomy): domain Eukaryota; kingdom Viridiplantae; phylum Streptophyta; class Magnoliopsida; order Nymphaeales; family Nymphaeaceae; genus Nuphar; species Nuphar pumila. The sequence continues at coordinate 88,569,278 of NC_143258.1, read as the reverse complement.
TTTTCTTTTTTAAATGAAGGGTATTTTTGTCATTTTCTCAAATCGTTGTTTTATGAAAAGAATAGCAAGAAAGGGTACTTAAGTCTTTGCAACCATACCAGACTCCAATGTTAAGTGATGTCAATATACACGGGAATACGAGCCCCATGTGCTTGTATATGTGGTGCTCATTCAAACCCCCAAACACAGACGTGGGATTCAATGAATCATCGGAGGAGAACATACACCACCCTCCCCCCGATTCAGCATTGCACTCATGTAGGCGCAATTCCAAAATAAGTGGGGAAGCGACTCCTCTTTCGAGAGACATAAGTTGCACAGGCTTATCATTTGGATGCCGCATCACTTTAAGTTTAGCTCTGTTGCCAATCGCCAGTGAAGGATGAGCCATCCCATGAGTGAATCACAAAGCGGACGACGACCCTCCCATAATGCCTTCTTCGGCATCTATCTCTGCCATGGATTGGCCAACGCCCTATAGAGCGAAAGACGAGTTGTAAATAGCTTCTTGTGATGGTGATCACTTGATCTTGTCTTTGCGTTGTGTTGGAGTAATACTCCAGAGCAAAGTCATAAGCATTGTCGATTGTTGAAAGGTCAAAAAACAATGCACTACAAGAAAATTGTGGATTAGCGATGGATGATATCCATCACTAATCCGTCGCTAAACTGTTTAGCGACGGATTGGCGATGGATATCGTCCATCGTAAATTTTTGCTCGCTAATTAGCGCCAAAATTATCTATCGTTAATTTGCGATAGATTAGCGATGGACAGTATCCATCGTTAATCTGTCGCTAAATTTTAAAAAAATATATAAAAAAATTGCTCCCTGTCTGATGGTATTCTGGCGACAATAAGTCGGACTTGTACCGCACCCGACAGGCATTGCAAAGGGACTGCCCGTCCTTCGATATCTGCAATGTCGTCCTCCGTGAACTGGTGCGCTCTTCGACATCGTCCTCCTCCGTGAATTGGCGTGCTCTCCGGCGTCGTCGTCCTCCAGCAACCGGACGCTCTGCCTCGTCGCCGTCCTCTATGAACCGGTGTGCTCTCTGGCGTTGCCATCCTCCAGCAACCGAACGCTCTGCCTCGTTGCCGTCCTTTGTGAACTGGCACGCTCTCCGACATCATCGTCCTCCAGCAACCAGACGGTCTGCCTCGTCGTCGTCCTCCGTGAACCAATGCGCTTTCTGGCGTTGTCATCCTCCAGCAACCAGCCGCTTTGCCTCATCGCAGTCCTCTGTGAACCGGTGCGCTCTCCGGCATCGTCATCCTCCAGCAATTGTCCGCTCTGCCTCGTCGTCGTCCTTCGATATCATTCGTTCGGAAGTCAGTTTAAATCGCCCGGTCGGTTTAAATTTCGAACGGGGAGAGAGGGAAAATTTCGCGCTCTTGACGGTAGACTTAAATAAAAAATTAACGACGGATTTAGCGAGAGAAAAATTCTCTCGCTAAATCCGTCGCTAATTTGTTTTTCTTCTATTGACAAGTAGCGACGAAAAATTGGAGTCGCTATTCCGTCGCTAAGTAGCGACGGATTAGCGATAACATTTTTGCATCGCTAATCCATCGCTACTTAGCGACGGATTCAGGATGAAAGTTTTTTCTAGCTAATCTGTCGTAAATTTGCGATGAAAAAAATCCATCGCTAATTAACATTTTTCTTGTAGTGATGTTTCATTACCATACATCAATGATTCAAAGATATTTTTCTCAGAAAAGACTCATAAAACTCGGGAAATGCATCTTTGATCATCTCGAAAGTGTGTCGACCATCACCCACCTGACTGAAATCATCGATAACCATAGCCCATCCCTTCCAAATGCTTGATCCTCATCTCCACTTGCGATTTCCAATCCAACACCAAGGCCAACCAACAGTATAAATCATATTTTTCTGTAAAAAAAATGGTTATTCTACCCTCTTTTGTGAATATTTTCATTTCTATTTCTCCAAGAGGGATGTATGAAATTTTCGCAAATAATTAATGCCCAATCCGCCAATGTCTAGTGGTTGGGACATGACCTCCCAACCCGCTTTAGCTTTGGAGTGGTCATCAAGTTTATCATTCCATGTGAATCTCTGAAAAATGGTATTTATGCACTTCTCTGCCTTAGATAGGATATTGAAAACTTGTAAAAAGTGTAGCACCACACGAGATATTTTAAAGCTGACAAGATTGAACCTTCCTACCCTCGATAAAAGGCGGGTCTTGTCCCGAACCAAGTTCTCCACCCAACCCCAATGGAGTTCCCTTGAGACCCTCAAATGCAAGGAAAAGCCCAAGTATTTCATTGGTTCTCACCCGTGTGGTCATTTATCACCATGATTTGGCTTTTGGCCTCATTCATGCAAAGGCACGAGATTTTCTCCAAGAATCTAAACACCACTTACAATGACCACATGTCCTCGTTGGCTTCTGCAAAAAATCAACAAGTCATCTGCAAATAGAAGGTGAGAGATGCTGACACTATTCGATACCTTACAACCATGAAATTTGCCTCGAGTAATTAATGAGTTAAGCATCACTGAAAGAGCCTCCACAGCCAGTCCCCTTCTTGGTTTGACCGTTCATAGATAATGCAATAGACCTGACCGAGAGTAGACCCTCTAGCCAAACATGTCATTTCCCACCAAACCCCATGTTTCATATATACCTCAACATAAATCCGCAAATAGAAGGTGAGAGATGACACTATTAGATACCTTACCACCATAAAATTTGCTTTGCCTTAAGTAATTAAGGAGTGAAGCATTACTGAAAGAGCCTCTATGGCCAAGATGAAAAGGGAAGGGGATAGGGGGTCACCCTGCCACAGTCCCCTTCTTGATTTGAAAAATCCACCATTGTTCACGTTCATAGATAATGCAATAGACCCAGCCCAGAGTAAACCCTCTACCCAAAGCATGTCATTTCCCACCAAATCCCATGTTGTAATATACAATACTAACATCCATTCCAAATATTGTATATATATATATATATGCTAAAAGGGGTTTTCTAATCGGTAGTTGCCCGGTGTGTTATACAACATAGGAGATAATAATCACAATTTTTTTGCAATTTTTCTTTTAATGATTTAACAGTGGGATCATCTCTTTTTCTCCCTGAAAAAGAAAAGAAAAACAATTGAATCATCAAATTCAAGTGCAAGGGAAATTATTCTAGTGAATATACAACCAACTTTAAGTGGAGCTGCTATAACATCATATGAACCATTGGATAAAACTCAATTTAACTGATAAGGATGTCAATAGGTCGTGTTTGGTTGGGACCTAGGTGGAACCAGACCTGGCCCTGACTTTTGGGTTTGGTATCAGGTCTGGACCCAAGTCTAATTGGACCCACCATAAGAGAAACCATACCCAAACTGGATAAGAACTACAAGAACCAGAAACAGGTCATACCTGGTAAAACAATATATTTTATTGTTTTTATATTGAAAAATTGCGGGTCTTAATCGGAACTCCGGTCAGGCTCAGGTCTGGTATAAAATTTCACAAACTATACTCAGGTCCATGTTTTAATCAGACCTTCGGATCTGAACCCGGGTCTTAATTGGGTCTTCTTATTTATCACCATAACCAGACCCTGTAGGATTTGATTGGGGTATGGCCTGGGTAAACCCGACCCATTGACACCCCTAAGTTATGATGGAAGATCAAAGATACACAAACAGATGAATAAGATAAAGATGGATTTACCATGAAACTGTTTTAATATAAGCCATGAGACTATGTTCTCCCATACAATAGTTTAAATCTCGTTACCAGGTTTTTCTTGGCACAGAAGAATTTCGTGATCTATTAAAATTTTTGTAAAGGCGCAGAAGCAATTGTGAAAGTGTGAGAAGCAAAAACAAAAATATAAGCACTAGGGAAACACGGGGGAAGCGAGTGAGAAGCTAAAAATAATGAAGATTAATAGGGAAGACATAAAGGACAAGAGGGAAGTGAAAAGCAATAATAATAAAGTGGAAGCGAGAGTACCTCCAAGGATGCGCTTCCCGTAACTGTGACTACAACACAGTTACCAATGAACATATATAACTGAACATATTAGACCCTCTTTTACCGTTCTGCCCCCACTTGGTCTCATAGTTTGAAGTGTTTTATGATAGATCTGAACCGTTAGATGTGTTTAGCATGCTTGATTAAGTGAAAATCGTCTCTTGAATCATATTTTTTTGACAAAAAAATATATTTTTATAAGCTGGAAAAATTAATGCCTTCATAGCCATTTATTTTGGATCACCGGGAAAACCTGTATACAGGTCAGATTCTGGTGACTCAAATGCTAGTTCCCAATGAACATAACCTATAGATCAATTCTATGGTGTTAGATGTGAAAAAATAGCAAAAACTATGATTTTTGAAGGGGGCTAACGGGGCAGAACAGGAAAACGGGGTAGAAAGAGGGCATTATATATATATATATATGAGTAAGGCATTAACATTGCTATAAAAATGTGATATTTTCAAAATGGGTGATATTCTGAAAATATCATATTTTTTATGGGATTATATCAGATTTTTTAAAATCTGGCAATAAAACGGCAGATTTTGAATAACTGACCGACAATTGTGACTAGGCTCCCATACTGAGGTATAGGAAACTCTATCACCTACTTGTACAGTTGTACTCTATTTCTGTTTTTTGGTACCAGTCAACTAAAGTGACCTTGTAACTAAATTCCATAGTCCACTTATATTTCTTAATCATCTTAGAAACATTATTTTGTTTTGCCAGCTATAGTGTTTACTGTAATTAAGCTCCATTTCTGTGATTATATTTGCTAATCACGTTTGAGAATCAATTATTGAGCCAACTATAGGGTAATCACGTCTGAAGATTATTTGTTGACAGATTACTTGCTAATCGCCTGACAGAACATATAAACTGTGGGTGATTGAGATTTATGTGAAACTAATTCTTGGTATGACAATTAAACAGATATTGCATTTAACTAACAATTAACTTTTTGAGAAGCGTTATTTGCTGATAAGCATAAGGCAAAGCTATGGGTCATCCAGATTATTTATGTGAAACTGTTGTCTTGGGATTAACAATCAAATAGAACTTTTATGTCACATTACCCAATGTAACTCTGCACATGGTCCTGCAGCGCAGGGATCAGCTAAAACCAGTTTATGTAAAAATGACAAACTTTTATTTATATATATATATATATATATATATATATATATATATATATATATATATATATGGAAACCTATTATATAGAAAAAGTACCAACCCTACCTATTATTTTTTTTTTTGTGTTTATTCCAAATTATGACATTAAATATATGTTCAGCATGATTGATTTACTAGAAATTGACAGTTGGATCATGCATTTTGGATAAAAAAAAGTATTTGAAGCCTAAAAAATTTATAAAAATTATAGACCGTTAATTTTTTAACCTTTTAAAAACCTATATATGCATCAAAATCAAATAATTCAAGTTTTCATTGTTGGGAAATAAAGTGTCCATTCGTATGTATCTCTTCTCATGCATCATACCTTTTGTTTTAATGCATAGTGACCCTTCAGAGGTATCTCTTGGATATCTATATATACCATATGATGAGCATTGGTATAGCAAGTGAAAATTTGAAGGCTTACAGAGATCAGTCCATGCTCACTCACTGCTTGAAGGCCTGTACTCATTAACAGGAACAGTTCGGCTGAGGAGATCGTTCGTCTCTCACATCAGCATAATGACAGAAACAAGTATGTGGTCATATCCCTTCAAATATGTGTTATATACAATGTGTATGCTCCTTCGATCCTCCACATTGTGGTATCAGAGCCTTGATTCTCCATTGTCTTTGTTTTTCTGTTAAAACAGGAACCGGGCGTGCCCATGACTCGGTTTGGGTTCATTTTTGGAACCGGGCGTGCCCATTACTCCGGTGGTGCTCGGTACATCCGACAAAACACGACACAGGCTAGGGCATCTGACGGTGTCCGACGCGCCCCCTAGTGAGGGAGAGAGAGATGGCAGCAACGACATCACTCACCATTGGAACTCAGAATACTTCATGCATGCCGGTGGCCAAAACCTTCCAGGCTTTCGGACAGGTCCCCCGAGTAGAAGGGAGCATCAAAGAGGAGGCTGACGTGTTCGACAGAGGGGGGGGCGGGGGGACAGAGTGAACAGTGCGGCTGAGCTTCGAGCCTGCCACCGAAAACTCAGACTTCAACGCCTTCTATAGACTTCGACCGAGACTTTCTCCGGAAGCCAGTAGCGGATGCCTGAAAAATAGAGCCGGATGGGATGGGGATGGACCGCACGAGAGGGAAACTATAGGAGGGGTCACAGGCGTTGGTGGTCCGGGGAAGAAGGGAGCGAGGGAGAGAGAGAGATCGCAGGGGGAGAGCGAGGTGGAGCCTGGGTTTATAGGGGGTGCCAGCAAGTCGAGGGAGCAAAGAGGCGGAAGACGCAGGGGAGGTTGGCAGGGTCGGGAGTCGGGTTAGGGGGCTGAAGGAGGAACAATGTCGGGAGAGAGAGAAGGGTAGTTCAGAACACCCTGTCCGATGGTGACAAAGGAAACACAAGAAGAGGAAGGGGGCGGCGCTTCCTGCCTACCTCTTTAGTTTGAAAAGAAGCAGGGGAGGGTAAGAAGAGCAGAAGAGGGAGGGGGGCAATGAGATAGGCAGAGAGGGGAGGCAACACAAAGGGGGTTTTCGACGGAGGGTAAAGAGGCGACAGGGAGAAGGGTTTGAGGGGCAGCTAGAAGGATCAGGTCGGCCGGTGCGAATCTCCGCTGGAAGGTTCAGGTCGGCCGGTGCGAATCTCTGACTCGCCGTCGTCATCGTGAGCAGGTCCTCTGTTGAATGAGAGCAGATCTAGTGTTTTAGCTCTTTCCTTGAGCAGATCCTCTGTTAAATGAAGCAGATCTAGTGTTTTAGCTCTTTCCTTGAGCAGGTCTTCTGTTGAATGAGAGCAGATCCAGTGATCTAACCGAGTACCAATCACTCATTGGGCTTATATTCGATCGACTGAGTAATGAATAAGAACACTTTTTTTCCGAAGAAAACCTCACAAGGCCATCAAGCCCAATGAGTGATTGGTGGTGGGGAAGACGTAGGAGAGACGACAGTGGCGAGAAAGAGATTCAAGCGGTGGGGGGGGGGGGAGAGAGAGAGAGAGAGAGAGAGAGAGAGAGACGAACTATAACCATCAACATTACGAAACGAAAACAGGTTCAACCAACATTGAACCTACCGGGAAACCAAACACGGGCCCAAGACATGCCAAGGAGCCCCAAAAAAGGGAAAAAAAGAAAAGGAGAGATGCAAGGAGAAAAGGAAGAAAGAAACAAGAAGCAAATACAGTTAGGCGACGAGCATCACCCAGGATCATGAATGGTCCTTGGAGGCAGATGGTGTTGCAGATCAGGGATGTTGATGCGGAGAATGGCGTATACGTCCGCCAAAATAAGGTTCCCCATTTTGTTGAACACTGCCGCAATATGCCGAAAAATAGTGTTGTTGCGAGTCATCCATACGGCCCACCATGACGAGAGAAGCCAAGTTCGCCAAATAATACGCCATTTGTTGCAATGACGAACTGGTTGAGGACCCCACAAGAAATCATTGGCGAACGATTCCTGACGCACGCTGACCCCCGGCTTATTCCAAGTCACCTTAAAGATGTTTTGAAAAATAGAGCACTCCCAAAAAAGGTGAAAGGCAGATTCTTCAGCCGCCTCACACAACACACATTTACTCGGCAGATGAAAACCGATGGATTTGAGGAAGTTGTCAGTCTGCACTCGATTGTGTAAGATTAGCCACGCCAGGAAACATGATCTCGGAGTGGGACCCTTGCCCCAGATCAGGTTCGTCAGAAACCGGTCCACCCCCGACGGAAGGAGAGCGAGGTAGCCTTCTTTTGAGCGGAAAGATCCGTTCGGAGCAAGGTTACGACCAAAGAACAGAGACTGCGATTCAACATTGCCATTATGAGATAGAACTGCAGACCATGCTTGGATCCATGATCGTCGAAGCTTTGACATAGATCGCTGACGCACGCTTGTGACCCCCACCAATGATTCCACACCACCGTATTTAGCTAGAAGCACGCTTGCACACGGAGACCCAGGATGGTGTGCAAGCCAGCTCTGCTTCACGACAAGAATCATACTCCTCAACCGGGGGTCCTTGATTCCCAACCCCCCCTATTTTGGGGTAGTCAAAGAGTGTCCCACCCTATTAGGTGGCGCTTGTTTTTGTGACCACGCCCAGACCACAGGAACTGCGTCACTATCTGAGCTATCTTCTTACTAACCCCCATGGGCATCAGGAACATAGACATAAAAAATTTTGGCATAGCAGAAAGAACGTGCTTGATGAGAGTTAGTCTACCTGCGATAGAAAGGTAGGACGCTTGCCAGCCCAAAATTTTTTTCTGAACCCTTTGGATAGTGGTGCTCCAGGCTGCCGTTGATACACGACTGATTTGTAGCGGCAGACCCAGATAAGAGAAAGAGTTATCCGAAACCGAGCATCCGAATATCCGCTGGCCCAAGTCCAACATTGAAGCAGGGGCGTTGACCATGGAAAGACAACACTTCTCGTAGTTCAAGGATAGACCTGACATCGATTGGAAAAAAAGAAGGACAAGCTTGAATCTTAACATTTGTTGGATGGAGGCCCTTCCGAAGATAATTATGTCATCAGCGTATGTCAGGATCTGACTACGACACTCTTGAATACCGAGAGATTCAATTAGATCACCCTCCACTGCCCTCTTAACCAAGACCACCAGGCCTTCAGAGACGACGTTAAAGAGTAACGGAGACAGAGGACATCCTTGTCGAAGACCACGACCAAGTTTGAATTGTTTTCCCTTGACCCCATTGATCTGAAACTGAGATTGGGCATTGGTTACCAGCTCATGCACCCAGCTAGAGAAACGCCTACCGAAGCCCAAGTTTGCCAACATGTTGAAGAGGAACGACCAATGAATCGAGTCGTAGGCTTTATGAAAGTCAAGCTTCAGAGTGAAAAAGGCCCCCCCGCTGATCTTGAGAGAGTGCAACACTTCTGTGGCCAAAATGAAGAAATGTTGAAGTCTTCTGTTAGGAATGAAGGCGAACTGAGCCTCTGAGAAAATCCTAGGAGCAATTGAACGCATCCTGTTAGCTAAGACCTTGGCGATAATGCGATATAAACTGCCTAACACTGATATAGGTCTAAACCGCGAGATATCTGATGCGGCTTCCTCCTTAGGAATAAGCGACACAATTGCCAGGTGAGAATGAACCGGCAATCGGCCATTTCGATGAAACTCGGCGAAGACACTAAGAATGTCACTCTTAACGCATTGCCAGAATATGCGAAAGAAATCCACAGGATAGCCATCAAATCCTGGAGCTTTCCACCCAGACGACTCCCGCACCGCCGAGACGATTTCTTCTTCGGTGAACAACCCCTGAATCGAGTTGGCTAGCGCTCGATCCATGGACAAAAATAAAGTTGAACCCATATTGCCACCTACAGCTTGGTTGCAGGAATACATGTTATAAAAATAGTTGGAGACAACATTGAGTACCTGATCGCCCGAAAAGGAGACACCATTGATATACAGAGTGTGAATCGCATGTCTTCGATGCCTGTGAGATGCTAAGGAATGAAAGAACCTTGTATTCCCTTCACCCGCTTTAAGCCAATTCACCCTTGACCGCTGCTTCCAACGAATTTCATCCTTTAGACGCCACGATTATACTAGAAGAGTCAGCTTGGCCGATCTAGCATTGAGACATTCAATATCTGATGCATTCATATAGGACGTATCCAAGAGAGACTGATTGATAGAAGCCAGCTCTCGCTCCCAATCCCCCAGATTTTGGAATTTACTTATTCTATTGGAGATAAGCCAATATTTGATATCGCGGGATAGACGAAAAATCTTAACCATGCATCTTGTAGCCGCCCGGACAACAAAACAAGGTCTACTCCAAGATTGATGGACTAACGACTCGAAGCCCGCCTCCTTAAGCCATCATTGCTCAAATCTAAAGGATCTATCGCCGGTGAAGCCTTGACCCCATCGGATAACAATCTGACTATGGTCTGAGACAGATGGTGGCAGAAGACAACAAGAGATGTCATTAATAGAACTCAGCAGCTCTGACGAAACGAGCACCCTGTCTAGCAGACGGAAACACGGAGTAGATCGTCGATTGGACCACGAGAAAGCTTCACCAACATGGGGAACGTGGTACAACCGGTTCATCTGAATAAAATTTTGGAAGCCCCTCATTGAAGCCGAGAAATTAACCGGAAAGCTAGAATCGATAGGAGACATAAGGCAGTTGAAATCTCCCATGATAATATGATGATCCCCGAATGAAGCAATTACCCTATTTAAGTCCAACCAAAACTCCTCCCGACGGCTTTGACGGTTGGGACCATACACCATAGTGACCACAGCTGAAATAGTTTGAGTAGGTAAGGGAAGAGTGATGGATATGGAAAATGTACCTTCGTCCACCTGTTGAAAGGCTAGAGAATGCTTCCCGAGGATGAGGATCCCTCCCGCATATTGAGTCGCAGGCTTGAAGAAGGAATCTGCACCACGCCAGATTTCGGAGACGACGGAGCTCGAGATATCTGCCATCTTCGTTTCACAAAGAGCAATAAGATCGAACTTTTCTTGACGGATCCAACTCGCCAGGAAAAGACGTTTGGTGGGGCAATTCAGTCCCCGAATATTCCAACACAAGATCTTCATAACTGAAAGTTCGGAAATACCCGAGGAGTGCGGATCCTCACAGACCACCTAGGAGAGACCCCAGACTCGCCGGATGGAGATAGCGAAGGTCGACGACATCTCCTAATAGGGAGACCACCCCACCCAGGAGGAGATAACCCCTTGACCGAAGGAGAAGTGGTGTTGATGAACGAGATACGCCCAGCATCCGCGACCAAGGTCGGTAAACGATCTGCGATCACGGCCAAGGACTCACGCATAACAGAATCGACGTTGAGGAGCTGGGCTTGGGAAAGCGCAAGCTTGAGCCGCCGAGCTGCATCGTTCACAGACAGACCCAAAAAGGATGAGAGTTGACCACTCAAAGATGACGAACCCGCAATTGACGGATAGACCAAGTTTGGGGAGCCTTCCAGGCCTGCGAAGTCGCCCTCCCGGATGAAAGAGGAGGAGTTCAATGCCAACGGAGCCCTGCAAAACACGGCTAACAGAGGGGCACTTACCAAGCTGATGGAGACCAGGCGAATCGGACATACGATGCACTTTGTTGAGAAAGAGGAAACCAAGACTGAAAGGCCATCAACCAGCTTGAAGAAGAAACACTGTCGGATCGGGACTCCGATAATAAGCGACCTGTGGGCCCGAGCAAGGAGAGAGTCCTCCGAGAGATGAGACATGTTACGCGAGAAAGACCCAAACTCATATGCCCCATAGGTCGAAGCAAACGAAATATAGGATGTTGCAGCTGCCGAGTGGCAGAGAGAATCCTTAGACGCCAAGGCGACACCTGACGGTACCCGATCCCCATCAAGCTTGAAGAAAGGATCCACCAAAATGTTCCGCAACAACATAGCTCAAGACTCAGACCACCCGGGAAGCCACGACAACCAACATCTTCCTGACCGAGGCCAAGATGCGTCGTCACACCCGCCATACCACCTGAAAGCCCGCCCCGCTTCGAACAACGAGCACAGAAAGGAAGATACTACAGATGATGATGATGATGATGCGAGCAGATTCGCACCCCGAGGCTGCAAAATGCCCCCTGCCTACACAGAGACACAAACACCGCCAAGGAGCCACGGTAGCCCGAACCCCAACGCCCCCGAAGGAGAGCAAGATGACGACAGCAGACAAAGAGAATCCCTGCTCACCCAAGAAGACCTCGCCACTTCGCTAACGGGACCCACGGTATCCACCGATCTCCGTACGGCTTGAAAACCGTGTGGCCAACACGACCACCAAGACAAGGAGAGGCGAGATCTCGATAATTGAATCGGGGAGAGCCTGCTTGCCTCACCTCTGGCCATAACAACTCCTCGCACATCAAAAGGAGCGAAAGAAGAGAAAAAGTACCTTCGTCGACCAGAAAAAGGAGAATAAATCGAAGGCACCCCCGAGCACGCGACCTGCATCCCCGATCTACGCCGAGGAGAAAAGGACGGATAAAACGCAGGCATCCCCGAGCAAGCCACCTGCACCCTCGAGCATGTCGCAAGCACTCTCTGGCTGCAGAAGTCACCAGACGCGGAACCCTCAGAGACAGAGGCAGCACAAAGGACAGGCGGGCCCGACACAGCAGAGCAGAAACTATCCCGACCCAAGATGGCAGGCGAGCCACAGGTACGGTCACGGCAAAGATGGTTAAGATTGAAACGCTTCCCTGCGAAAGACATTAGAGCAGCCGTAGACGGTCGCATCGGCACTCAAACAGAGCCGATCTTGAATCCCAAAAAATGACGACGAAGGATCTTCCAAGATACGGATCTGGACCCAAGGCGCGAAAGAGGCTTTGCGAGGGCGGTGCATACCTCGCGAAGAGGCTCGTCCGAGGGAGGGAAGAGGGACTACCGCCCACGAGTGCTTCAACACTGGGTGCCGTCGAGACCTGAACAACGAGGCACAATGGAGGCAAGCACGACGCCTGCAAAAGTTGAGTGAAAGGCAACCCGCGCACCACCAGTCACCCGGCTTCGCCTGAGAAAGACAAGAGCGAAAAAGCTTTTTGGAGAAAGACCGCTGCCAGGTAGCTTTCACCTCCTGCCAGCCCCGACCGTCGATCGAGCTGGGCGGCCTACGAAAGAAAAACGGAGCCCAAAGAGTGGCGCCAACAGAGCATGCCTGAAGGGATTCCACCCTGACAGCTCTAAGAAATCGCCCGACATCACGAGCCAGCAGTGAACCGACGGCGAGACAGGACGGGAAGGCCTCCGATAGAGAGAAAAACACACGAAAAGATAAGCGAAAAGGGAGAGCAACAAAAGCACCTTGGCGGCGAAGGGCGAAAGCGAGTCCCCAATCGTTCAAAGCCTCTAGGATAGAGGAGAGAGCATGTTGGTTGGCCTGCAGGGAGTTGGAGGCTCCTAAGCCCCAGAAGAAGAGGGATGAGGGAGGCATGTGTCCCACCGTAGGATTGACGATGGAGGTCGGAATCCTTGACGCCGATGGCCGAAACCCCTTACACTCGGGAGACTTGGAGCTTGGCGGAGGACTGCTTCTAGATGCCGAGGACAAAGGTGTCGGTGCCGCGGACGCCCACCGCCGTGATTCCCTACCGGACGGCCTCCAGCACGAACTCCACCTCCCGTCGTGCATCGCTGAGAGAAAGAGACCGAGTAACCTCCCTCAATCGCTCCTTCACGCTGCTTTGAGACAGTTGGAAACCCAATCACCGATGCAGAGGAGGAAGGGGGTTGGACCACCCAAAAATGGTGGCAGAGGGGTCGTGAGACGCGGAGGGTCGGAGGAGGATGGACAACAAGATAGAGGTCAGTGAGAGTCACTGTTGCTGGAAACTCAAATGCTGATGCGGAGGCCGAAAGGGGATGGACCACTGAAAAATGGTGGCAGAAGGGGATGGACAACAAGAGAGAGGTCGGTGAGATTCAAGATTTGAGAGAGGGAAAGAGGGTCGGGTAACCTCCTTCACGCTAAGAGACTGTTGCTGGAAACCCAATCGCCGATGCGGAAGCCGAAGGGGAATGGACCACCAAAAAATGGTGGCAGAGGAGTCGTGAGATGCTGAGGGCCCTATCGACGGGCGCACACAACAGAGGGCATCAAAGAGCATCCGACGGAGGGCATCCGACAGTGACTGCACTGACTGGAATTGAAAAGAAGAAGGGATTTGGGGTTTGAGAGAGGGAGAGAGAGGACCGTATGCTCTGAGACGGTGGTGGCTCTGCAATGGGAGTGAGTGAGAGAGGTGAGAGTGTTGTGACGGTGGTGGCTCTGAGACAGTGGAAAATCGCCGACGGTGGTGGCTCATAGAGAGAGAGCGATTGTGAGAGAGAGGAAAGAGGAAAGGACTGCCATCTGGTGGGAAGGCGGGGCTGCCATCTTGTGGGGGCGGCAATGGTGGTGGTGGAAGAAGAAGGAAGGGTCGGTGGAGGTGGAACAGAGAGAGAGAGAGAGTCACGGGTATAAGGTATTCAAGGGGGTGTCTTTTGTCAAAGCTGGATCAAAAGGCATGGTGGGGAGCAGAGGACGCCGAAGCTAAGGATGGTGGGGAAGAGACAGTGTAATACCCCGGTGGGAGCAGAGGATGCTGGAGCTAAGGATGGTGGGGAGGGGGAAAAGCCATCGGGATGGGGTGGAGGTGTCAGGGAAATACCCCGGTGGGAGCAGAGGACGCCGAAGCTAAGGATTCGAGAGAGAGAGAGAGAGAGAGAGAGAGAGAGAGAGAGAGAGAGAGAGAGAGAGAGAGAGATGGGTAGGTGCAAGATTGATAGTGCTAAATGGTACATGTGGTTTTTCTACCCTTTCAGTTTTTTTTTTTTCAGTTTAGATGCCATAAATGTGTTGGGTCGATTTACGAGAAATCTACACCTAGTTCATGTGTTCTCGATGAAACAAATGATATTTGGAGCATCGAGAATTTACAAAGATTTTGGACCATTGATTTTTAAAACATTATAAAAATCCACCAACATGTCAAAATAGAACACTTCAAGAGCTGATCCCTACAAAATCAAGTACATAGATCACATATGTATGGATAGAATTTAAAAATGAAATGAATAAAACCCTAAAAAACTCATTTAGCACCTATCATTTTGCACCTATCCATTATATATATATATATATATATATATATATATATATATATATATATATATATATATATATAAAGCTAGCAGTAGCTCGTTAGCCTGAGGACTGGCCTAACCCAACACGAGCTTTTGCTGGGTCGGGTCCCATTACGAGGAGTCTTGGGGGGATGACATGTGCAGTCACCAGTTATCTGAGCCTAGTCTCTGGGGGCTCTCGAGGTGAATGGAGGGAAAGTACTTGGCCCTTCTTTGCTTCAAGAGAAACCTCCTCCGGCATCGCATCGCTGTCAATGAGTTAGGTATGATCCGAATTTGGCCCTGGTTGGATCCTATAAGATTCTGAATTCGGACTTAGTTATATAGGTCCTATTAATTAATCGGGTCGGATCTGTAAGATACCAGTGCTATATGTACTTGGATTCTTATTAAAGTGTTGGGCACGGATCTGACCCAAATCTCGATTGGGATCAATGATCTTAAATTGTAAAAAAGATAAAATAGAAAGTAAAGATTCTATTGAGTCTGGCTTGTGCTATCTGGAATATCTGTCAATTTAATGTAGGTGCCATCTCTCAGCCTTCGCCGGTTTCTCGCCAGGTTGAGGCGAGTGACATGTGATAAGCACCCGAGGATCTTCCGGATCAGGGTTAGCCCTGGACATAAAGTGTTGCAAGAGGAAGTGTGTTGATGTCAATACTGATCGTCACCATTGTGGCAAGAAGTGCAAGTTCTCTATGACATGCTGCAAAGGAAAATGTGTGAATCTGGCGTTCTACAAAAAAAAAAAAAAAAATTTGTGGACGTTGTGGGAAAAAATGATTCGTGCTTTCTTAGATTGCATACACTAGCTGCCATGTGTCTAATGTTGCTAGCATAGTACTTTTGGTACCCTTGGAATAAGTGCCATTTGTCTCGCTCTCCCTCATCTTGTTTAATATGTTGGGAATACAATTTGTGATTTTGCCATGTGCATGCTACTACCGTGAAAGGAACCTCATACAAATATTTTTTTTTTCAATTTTGAACCTGCAAATGTGATCAAAATATTTCAGGTCAGTAGAAACTGACCTCTAGATCAAGTTCTTGTGACTTACTATGGTTGACAAATCAAAGGCCTACAATTGTTGCTGGTCATTTTTGGGCGGGCCACTAGGCACGAAATGAACGGGCTTTTGCCTCCCAGCAAGGATGACATCAGTTAGGTCATTTTCCGGCTGGAAAATGGTTGAATATCATAACATTAAAAAAGTCTCAAACAAAAATTGATCGGGCTATTTCTAGGCTGGCCACCAGCCCAAAAACAACCGGGTTGGTGCCACTCGGCAAGGAATTAGGCACCACTCATCCACCTAAAGTAGAAGTCTATCTCATCCTTAGTTTGTATTTAAAAGTTACTTATTTTTTTAACTCTAAATTTATTTTAATTTTAAAATTGTCATGAATGGATTATAGATACAAATTGAATCTATGATTTAAATCCATATCCAATCAAATTGGATTCAACCTGAACCGGATCCTAGTCAATATGGATTTTGAACTGAGTTCATATCTATATTAACTCGAATCTAGTTCGTTCTAAACTAGAAAAAGCTCAAAATAGAGGCCCATCATTTTAGAGAAATACATTTTTTGAGCTAACTATAAATCAATTTTGAAAAAATAGATCTCCTACAGATCTATGTTATGAGGCGAATCTAACGGTGGTCTTAGCTAAATTTTACTTTCGAATTTCGCTTGAATTTAACCTAAATTTTGCTTGAATTTAAAGGTTAAAAATAATAAAAATTTTAGATTTTAATTAACATAATTCGATCTTATCAACGGGGCTTAAACCACATCTAGACCCAACTGACATCACTTCATATATATATATATATATATATATATATATATATATATATATATATATATATATATTTCATAATTTTTATCAATTAAATATAAGTATATAATTTAAAAATTATATATTTGGGCTTATAAATCATGAAAAAATTATGATATAACTTCAGCATCAAACAAAGCCATCTATATATTTTTGTGCCTAGAAACCTAAGTGACTGTTCGTAGCGAGGCAACAGATTTTTGTCGGGATAACCCCCGCTAGGCCGGTTTGGATGTATCCTATTATTGTAGTAGCGAGGTCAATCTCTAGGTCTTAGGGATAACCCAACCTCCTAACCTCCGAGTGACTAGGAGACCTCCTGAACTCTTTGATTCATAAGATAAAGTATGCCACTTAAGGTGATACCATCATTGTTTGCCTCGATGAGTGTAAGTCCTGAAGGGGTTCGACCACATAATCTTTATTATTAGAATATTGATCAGTGCCATATAAGCAATCTAATATATTTTGCACCAAGAAAAATATGAACCCAACCTCAATCAATTTTTTGAAGCACGAGTTGATTCCTGTGTGGATAGGGATTATCATTATGTTTGTTTATATACATACAAATATCGCTCTTGGCCCCTACGACCTTCATGAGCGCTTTATCCCATTGCGGGTGGATAACCAACTCTAGCACAACGGCACTTACGTGTATTATTCTTGTGATATTAGTTTACAGAGACATGCATAATCAATGATTACTTTTGATCGACTGCTCGGTCATATTTAGTTGCAATGAGCACTAGTCTAACAAGGCATAATAGCAACTCTGGTGCAGCGCCCCTTACGAGTACGATGCCCTTGAAGGCGAAAACGAAATGAGCCATCCTAACAGAGTTCCAACAATAAGGGCATCATCATGCCATCTACACTAGCTTAGGTGAATATTTTGTTAGAACTTTTGGCAGCATTTTCCATGTAGAATGAAAAAAATGCTACGTTCTTTTTTAGCTTAGAGAGCACCTTATCAGAAACTTTGGCAGCATCTCCCATATTTAACATGGAAAACACTACCTTCATTTTTCGATTGATACACACTATTGTGTGTATGTTGCATCTCTCATGGTTTATTGAAAAGGAAGGCTTTAGTTAAGACTTACGCTGGTGACTTAGATATTTACGTAAATGCAATTTTGCGTAAATCTGAAACCTTTTCAATAGAAATTTCTTCGTCAAACAATATTTTAAACGCGACAAGACTTTTAAATCACTTTTAACAATAAAAACCAATCACCATTTGTATGCTTATTACACGACGGTTATATTTATTAAAAGCAGAAGTCTGTGCACATAACAGCTCAACAACAAAGTAAATAGTGTAAAGCAAGAGCCTGTACAGATAATAGCGCGACAACAAAGTAAAGTGTATAAAGCAGGGCCCGATGAATGAAATCACTTGTCAAACTAAATAACTTGCATAAAAAAATATATATTATATATATATATATTAAATAAGAAAGTAGTCATAAGAATACGTGCATAAACACTGAAGCAAGCTTGTGGTGGCCTAGAGGGCGTGAACCAATGACTAGGACTCTATGACACATAATTTATCATAAATAACGAAAAGTAGTTATAATGATACGCACGTGAACACCGAAGCAAGCTTGCAGTAGCCTAGAGGGCGTGAATCAAGGTTTAGGACCCAATATTATTTTAGAAATGTATACAATAAGAAAAATCTCACCATACTGGATAATTATTTCAACAAATATAACTTGAAATAAAGAGCGACGTGCAAACCTACCAAAAATATGTTAGCGGTGACTTAGTGCAAGTATAAAGGCATTTCTAAGTCATAGCCGACACATCCTTACGCCTGGTATGATCACAACCAAGAGTGTCTCATGTAGAACTCTTCGGTACGAAGAAACACGAAAAAATATAGAGAGAGAGTTCTTTTCTAGAAAGAAAGCTCTTCTAAAGAGAGAGAACACTCTTTTCTAGAGAGAGAGTAAAAATCTAGAGAGAGTTTTTTTCTAAAGAAAGTCATTTTCTAAAGAGAAAGCAAAACTAGAGAGAGGAAAGAGAAAGCTAGAGAGAGAGAGGAGAGAGGGGGTGACAAATTTCTAAAAGAGAGGAGTCCTATTTATAGAGGTGGGGGTGTGGGCCTCACGCCAAGGGATAAACCTGTCTTTCTTTCCAATTTCTTCTTACCTTTTTCGGAAGGACATATATGTTCTTTGTGGGGCCTACCTAAATATTTTTATGAGATATTTATGTGGGCCCCACATATATTTTTGTAAGATATTTATGTGGGGCATAAACATTTTAAGGGTTTCGTCGATATTTTTTTGAAAAAAAAAATGAGTATGCTATTCTCTTTATCTCGACGAGACGAAGTAGATTGTCTTTGTAAAATTCTCTCATTTTGCCAAATGAGTGTAATATAACTCCCTGAATGTTTTGATTGTATATCCTTGAAAATATATGCGTCCTAAGTATATTTGACTCTACTAAATTCTTTTGTTTCACATTTCAAGTTAATATAATCAAATTACATAAAAATACCTCATATTTTTATTCAAATATTTACTAAAAATTTGCCGATCTTACAAAAGAAGTGTCAAACAAATTTCTATACACACTAAGATTTTTTAAGTGGTTCAACAAGTATGACCTACGTCCATGTCAAGAAGACAACCCCTCACACTCTACCTTTCACATGAGAGGAGGTTTCCTTTTAAATAAAAACCCATTTTACGAGGAAATTAGCACCTCAACTGCAAGATAATATCATATTTAATTTGTTAAGATTATGTATCTAGAATCATCTTAATGAAACCCTTTGGCCCACGGGTGTGTCCATAGCTTTTAGAAGTGGGCCACCTAAGGTAGGGTGGTCGTGGGTCCTCACGGACAGTTTTCCTGGTTTCGATGAGGGTTCATCATCATAAACAAAAAAGTATCTAGAATCATCTTGAGCATTGGGTCCAGGTTCAATGCACAAGGTATCATCTCTTTAATTTTAGCAACCTAACACGTTTTTTTAATCTTCATCTTCGTTGAAGGAACGACCGAACCTGGACCCAATCTTAGAGATGATACCTTGTTCATTGAACCTGGACCCAATCTTCAAGATAATTCTCTGTTCATTGTACCTGGACTTGTAGTCATAGGATCTGGATCATCTTCAATTATACATCCATACCCGAAATTTTGAATTCCAAAATACTTTCCGCGTCACCATTTTTTGGTTTTTACCAAATCAAAAGATGAACATAACAGACTTGTTGAGTTTAAAAGATAAACAGGGAAGCTTCTTTTTTTTCTTTTCTTTTTCCCTTCTGTTTGATCAGGTGCTACCATATGCTTATTCTCCAAAAATCATGAAGCTTGATGTGAAAGGAAAATCAAACTTCTGAGTCTGTGAAGGCTTCTATTGATCTCACAAAATCGCGATTTGTTGTTGATAACCTTCACACAATATGATTTATAGTAGGTTCTCGGTTTGATTATACTATATAAGTAATGCTACAGTGCCCTTGCAGTACCTACTCCAACCTACTATAAAGCATGTTTGTAGGTCCTATCTTCGTAATTGAACCTTATGAATATATTCAACATGGTTTATTTGGGATCATGTTTTTTTGACATAAAATTAGGATTTTTTAAGTAATGAAATTTCGATACAATGTGAGCAGTTGATTTTTAAAGGTCTCAAAAAATATACATTCATGCTATAATCACATGATCAAAAACTTATTTTCAACTAAATAATGCTTACAGATCATATCTATTGGGTCTCATCAACAACAACAACAAAAAAAAAAGTTTAAGAAATTTGATAATCTAAAACTTCTATTAGGTGGGAGTAAGTACTCCGGGAGCACCTTTATCATTATCATTATATACTATAATATGTTATTGCAAAGTACAGTAGAATATAAAGATAAACTCAGAACCATGGGTCGACGGCCTGTTAGCACTCAGCCTGAATTCAACCTATAAGTTGATCGGGGCCGACGGTGAACCAGACACTTGGCCCTGGTGTGAATGAGGCATGCAGGATCAGGTGCAATCACATTGCACAAATGCAATGTGGCTCTGCACCTGATCACCATCTATCTGCTGTTGGGCCCCACTCTGATTGTATGCACAAGAGGACATGAAGATCAGGTTTGAATCCCTCTGCCACTTAATGTATAGACCTATAAGCCTAGGGGTGTCAATGGGTCGGGTTTACCCAGACCTGACCCGGAACAAACCCTATAGGGTCCAGGTATGGTGATAAATTAGAAGACCCGATTAAGACCTGGGTCCGGAGCCAAAGGTCTGATTAATACATTGACCCAGGTAGAGTTTGTGAAATTTTATACCAGACCTGGGTCCGACCCGAGTGCCGATTAAGACCCGCAAATTTTCAATGTAAAAATGCTAAAACATATTATTTTACCAGGTATGGTCCGAGTCTGGTTCATGTAGTTCTTATCAGGTCAGGTATGGTTTCTCTTATAGTAGACTACCAGGTCCAAACCCGACCCGTTGACACCCCTATATAAGCCTATAGTTTCCCAGTGTTTGTTGCAATTACGTCATCACCTACTCCAGGTTTTCCAATATGAAAGGAAAAGGATTGAAGTACCATGATTCAGACTAGCCTGAAATTCAATGAAAGAGAATGTGTTAGACCAAAAGTTTTGGGCTGGACTAGGCCCGACTTGTGAGTCAGGTTAAGTTGCTTTATTGGGTCAGCAAGATCCATATCCTAGTAACCTTGGCCTTATTACATGTCTAAGCTAGATGAAATCAAACTACATGCAGCAAATCATACATAAGAGAGTGTAACGATTATGACCAGGACTGAGACGCCAGACCAATGCGTGGATCCACATTTAGCCATAAAGATCCAGGTCCATTTTGATGATGGTGCAAGTATTTGAATTGAGATTTAATCAAAGATCTGATTAAATAGTTAAAACATATGACAAGTATAAATTTTCCAACTAAAAACATAATAGAATTAAAAACTTTCAAGTATATAGGGCGTTGTTAAGGGAATTATGGATTGGGTAATGTTGAAACCCTAACTTTTTTTTTTTCAGGGTAGTTGAAACCCTAACTTTTACTTCTTTAATGTCCCCAAGAGTTGGACCAACAAGGACATGAAAAGTAGGACATGGACCCGGTCCAAACCTTAAAACTTTTATGGTCCTAATCTTAGAAAGGATTGACCAGAATCGTTCACCACACAGACTGGCAATATAATCCATTTAATATAATCTAAACTTAGATCATATTAATCCCACCAGCCCCTCCACTAAGACTAACAAGACCGACCCAATCCAACTTTGGATTGACCAGACCAATTGAGACTTTGATGAGTATATCGCCACGTCACACCGACATGTCAAGGAGCTAGTTGCTGACTCACCCAGCTTACCCAATGGGATAAACCGGGTCCACCACATGGATAAGGCACTGAAGATGATGACTTAGTAGCAATAAACAAAAATAGAAACATAATTACGATAAGATACAAAAAATAACAAGTCCAGCACACATTAGTTGAAATCATAGTGACAAAAGTTAAAAACGGCAAAATCTCGGTAGCCAAAAAACTCGGGAGATTTTTGAAAATTTTCATAAATCTTGCGTTTTTTCAGGCAAAATCTTGGGAATTAAAAATAAATTTAAAAAATAAAAATAAATAAATTTTATAAGAAAATATAAATAAAACACATTTAAACATAAAAATCTTGGAGGTTAATTTTCACGATAAATATCTTTTAAAAATATAAATATCGCGATATTTGTCACGGTTTAAAAATCTCGCGTGAAATTGCAGTTTTAAACTTTCAGGCAATTTCTTGCTATTTCGGCAATATTTTTATAAATATGGCGATATTTGTCACAGAAGTTGGAATAAGGGAAGGTAATATTCGGATCCTATTTCGGGTCGTACGCGGCGCCTGGAAGAATGCATCTGCTGGACTGCTTATCTGGCAGTCCTGATCAGCCTTCTCACTCGGCATGCAGATCTCAACTACCAGTTTTAAATGCCCAAGAAAATCCCAATTTTCTCTATGCCTAACAATCATACGCTTGGTTCTGGAGCTCTTAAGATCCGAATATCCGAATCCAAAAAGATCGGTTGGGGACCCAGAAACTTGGTCCAAATTGAGGTTTAGTCCTTGTAATATACTCTTACTGGCTTCACTTCATATGAACATGGTTGAGTCGGTCAAGGTGACAATTTATTTGGGTCATCAACTGTATATGGATGACCGACCCGGTAATGATCCAACCCGGGCCCCGAGTCAATGATGTGTCCAGTTTTGAAATATGGGTAAGAGAAAATCCCCCAAGTTTTGTGATGATCTCTTATGGAAGGTCCAATGGTTTGATGTCATCAGTGAAGCAAATAAAACTTTTGCATATTTTTTATTTGTCATGTGTGATTGTGTATCATGAACTATGCAGCAAGTGTCATCTCTGCATTATCGTGCTGTCCTACAACAGGGCAACCACCCTCAGTAAAGAGTTTTCTTTAGCCAAATGGCTTTATCACTCCCTATAAATAGCTTCTTCCTCCTCAACGTTGAATCTTGAAATCGTAACACCCATCTAGTGAAAATCATTAAACCGATCTATCAATCTTCCACAATCACCATAGCCATCATATACCATCATCAACATGGGAAACCTTAAGGACATGGTGGCCTCCAGAGATCTTTCCATGGTTCTGCCAAGGGTCCTCATCGTCTCTAGAAGATGCGTTCGTAAGAACAAATTCGTGGATTTTGTAGGTAAAAAAATCCCCATAAAAATCTCTTTTGTTATTGATCAAAGAAAGATGATACCCATCTGAGATTATTGTATGTATTTGTTTCTTATGCATCTTGCACTGTTTAGGTAAATCCATTTTAGATTATTGTCTGTATTCTTGTTTTCTTTTGCGTCCTGCAATGTTTAGGTGGTACCCATTTGAGATTATTATTTGTAATCTTATTATCTTATGCTTCTTGGAATGTTAAGTTGATACCCATTTGAGATTATTATCTGTATTCTTATTTTCTTTATACAAATGTTTGGGTGATGCCAATTTGAGATTATTTCTTGGGTGATACCCATTTTAGATTATTATGTGTTCTTATTTTTTTCTGCATCTTGAAATGTTTAGGTGAATACCATCTTGATCTTATTGTCAACTATGGAGCTGTGCCGGTAATAGTCCCCAGAGTATCAGGCATTCACATGCTCTTGGAGAGTTTTGAGCCCATCCATGGCGTGCTTCTATGTGAAGGAGAGGATGTGGACCCTTCTCTCTATGAATCAGATTTTGATGGCCTCACCCCACAAGAAATTGAGGAGATCAAGAGGCTGCACTCTAGTGATACTGCCATTGATAAGGAGAAGGACTCCATTGAACTCCAGCTAGCAAAGTTATGCCTTGAGAGGAACATACCCTATCTGGGGATCTGCAGGGGGTCTCAGATCCTTAACGTTGCATGTGGGGGTACCCTTTATCAGGACGTAGAGAAGGAGCTCTCTAGAAGTGGTATGGAGAGGGTAAGGCACATAGACTATGATAATTATGATGGTCATAGACATGTTGTTCGAGTTCTAGAGAACACACCACTAAGGTCTTGGTTTAAAGATTCTTTGAAAGTAGATATGGAGCTGAGAGTTAATAGTTATCATCATCAAGGGGTGAAGATGCTAGCTGAGAGATTTGTACCTATGGCCTTTTCTCCTGATGGGTTGGTAGAGGCATTCTATGATCCAGATGCCTATAGTCCTGAGGTGGGTAAGTTCATAATGGGCCTGCAGTTCCATCCGGAACGAATGAGGCATGAAGAGAGTGAAAATCCAGAGTTGGCTTTTGATTATCCGGGGTGCCCTTCTGCTTATCAGGTTGGTACAAGAACTGCTAAAAGCAGGCTTAGTTTCTTTTTCTACATTGCACGTGCACCGGATGCAACCGGGCCATATGAATCCATCTGAGCTTGAAATATGCATGAACTCATAACACCCATTGATGTCTTGGTGTCATTTGATTCGACACCCTTTTGTCCTTTATGTATATATGGTTTCTGATCTACAAAAAGAAAGTATGAAAAATGGTTTTACACTCACATACACTCTCTCTCTCACTTTTCCTCCTAACAGTTATAAATGCCGCATTGGTCACAATAAAATCTTTTAGATTTTATGAGAAGGAAATTACTACATCAGAATTTGGGGACTTTCCAAGGATCTGTTTTACAAAATTTTTAAATCTGTATTGTGGCACTCTTGATCCTGCAGAGTAGAAGGCAGGAGAGAGCTATTTGGTAATTCAGTAGAACTAATTTGATGAACTTGTTGATATAGTGACCATTAAACAAATTTATGAGGCATGTAGGGAAGTTTATGTTGTTTTTCTCTGGCACCCTTTTGATAAGCTATGTCTGATGCCTATATAAATGTTGCTTCCCGACAAATTTACAAAGCTTAGCCACCTTGGTGAGGTCTTTCAAGCCTTCAAGGATATAAAGTGTCTTGACTAGAGAATGTTTTATATATATATATATATATATATATATATATATATTTCTAGCTCTTACTGATATCTTTATTCAGGGTGATTTCTCCAACTTAGAGTGCTGGAGAAATTATATGGAAGGATTATAAAAAGCAACTGCATTTCAGATCTATTGAAACATCAAGATTGAGCATGTCAAAGTGATCTAAACCTTAATATGTTTCTTATAAACTAATTGTATAGTCTTCACTCTTCTTTATACCAAATGGAATACCAAAGCAAACTAGAAGTCTTTCGCTCTGATTGATTTTCTTATCTTGGTACCAGGAATTTGTTAAGGCCGTGATTGCTTACCAGAAGAAAGTGAACGGTGAGATGAAGGCCTTGAAACTAGATGGAGAAATGGAGAAGAAGAGAAAGATAATTGTTCGGTGTTTCTCGGTGGCGAGGAATATGTATACGGCTGGAAGCGTGAGGAAATCCCTTGAAGGCCAAGATTTAGAAGCCGGAGCAGAGTTTCTAGAGGTACAGACTTCCAAAAATGATGAAGATCTACACGATCTATTATTGTGACTATGATTGCATAATGTTCATTCTGTTACTGCAATTTCATTTCCTGTACCGTGATCATGATTGTTGTTTTTGTGTTTCTTTTTCTTCAGTCAAGTGCTGCTTTGAGCATACAGCAAGAGAAGAGGTTGAAACAGATGGGAGCAACTGTTAGGAATGCCTCCTCTTACATGGAAAGGTTGAAGATGAATGAAGAGAGGGAGATTGCAGCAAGAAAGATGATGTCCAAGATATCAATTGAACAGCTCTCTGATCTGCTCTGTTTCTACCGCATGATGGGTCATATTTGCTCAGAGGTGTTGGAGATGAAACTCACGGCACCTTGACAAGGTTGTTTAACCAAGAGGTCATCTAACTGTATTCAGCCAAACAGGTATTCATCTGTAGTTCCGCCCCTCTTGAGGCATGGAATACTTCTCACTAGCACCCTTTGTAACTGGGAAGTCAAAAACAGAGCTACAATTTAATAATGTCTGTCATGGTTTAATAATCATCAAAGATCATTTACACTTTTTCTGTTATTGTTAGGAATGGAACTTGTGAAATAGCATGGATGATTTAGATTATGCCTGAACCAACAAGCAAATTACACAAGTTACTGGGTTGCAGTACCATATTTTCAGGCTTTTATTAACAAGGGAGAGAGAGAGAGGGCTATTCTGTTGCCAATTCGGCTGCTGCCTTGCTTCCTGTCAGAACGCCCTTGGGCGATGGATCTAATCTGTCACTTTTGCACAGTGGCGTGCACCCTACCGTCGCGTGTTCAATTGCGATGGCAGTGCCTGGTAGGGATCAGGGCGGACTGAGTCTCATGGATCTCAAGGTGGCTGTCTTGCATGTTTCCGAGGCTCATGCTCCTGCTTCTGAGTGTGAGGTGGGCGCTGCCTCTTGGTGCGGGCTGTTGGCGAATCCTGTGAAATAAACATTGACAGGAAGCGTACTTGAATTTGCCATGGATTGCAACTGCGTGTAGGGAATTCAGCGTTCTCCTCAACCGGTTGACGCCCACAATGAGGTCAGGTCTTAGGTCGATGGTGAGCAGGACCCTTCCACTATATCAGAATGTGAAATCGTTTTTGGCAGAGTAATTGCTATGAATGCTCATCATCTTCATAGCCCCTAACCCCTTATATAATGGGGGAATAAGGCAGTTACGTGAATGTGGTCTTTCCACATTCACGTAACTCCCACCCACTAACCTCATTACTTGGCCACTAATGTGACCCACTAATGGGTATCAAACCGGGTCACACTGTGGGATGAACCCATAATGTCCAACATTCTCCCACTTGATCCATTGACACCAAAAGTGTACTAAATCGATGTGTATACCGTTATCTCGATTTAACTCTTTATGTGGGTTCACATGCCACCCTTTATCACAAGGATGAATCATATGAGTCATGGATATAAATACTCTTTTATGAAATATCATATTCTTATGTACTACACTACAATTCACCTTCAGTGCTTAGGCATGCAGAAAATTACCTTTATAAATAGGTTGGTCTCTCACCTATTCTATTGATCATTTAATATTGTTATTTTGCTATTCTCTCTAACCCATATGAGAGATTTTTTATGCAAAATCAACAATAAGACAAAACCTTAGAGAATCAAAAGCATAAACACAAATGTGATCACATAATGTATTGTCATACATCAGAAGGAATAATAAAGACTCATCCCCTTTACATGTTGAGAATACAATCCCGGTGCTAGCCCTTTAGTAAGGGGATCCGCAGTCATTTTCTTCGTCTCAATTGTATTAATACATACTAGATGATTCTCAGTCCTTTCTTTAACAGCAAAATATTTTAACTTCATGTGTCGACACGATGTTGAGCTCTTGTTGTCATTTGAAAAAGACACAGATGCTTCATTATCACAAAAGATCTTTAGTGGTCTCTCAATAAAGTTCACTATACCAAGACCCATAATGAGGTTTCTTATCCAAATGGCCTGTGACGAAGTCTCGTATAGAGCAATAAATTCTGCCTCCATGGTATGAGCAACAATGGTAGACTGCTTTCTACTTCTTCATGAAACAACACCACCCGCTAGAAGGAAATGTATCTAGTAGTGGATTTTTTACTGTCAATACACCCTCCTAAGTTCGCATCAGAGTATCCAACGACCTCTAGGTGGTCAACTTTTCGGTAGGTCAACATATAGCCTTTCGTTCCTTGTAAATAGCGCATGACCTTCTTCGCTGCCTTTCAGTGCGCAATGCTTGGATTTGACTGATATCTACCAAGCATTCCCACAACAAATTCTATATCAGGTCGAGTGCAGGTCTGCGCGTACTGTAAACTCCCAACTGCCAAAGCATATGGGATAACATCCATCTTTGCCTTCTCAATATCATCCTGAGGACAATCTTTTAAGCTCAATTTATCCCCTTTCACTATGCATGCCGAACTAGGAGAACAATTCTCCATCCCATATCTTTTAAGAATCTTAAGGATATAGGATTTCTGAGAGAGGCCAAGGACACCCTTAGTTCTATTACGACAGATATCGATTCCAAGGACATAAGTGGCCTCACTTATGTCTTTCATATCAAAATGAGAGGAAAGAAAATCTTTTGTTTCATGTAATATACTCAAATCATTAGTTGCAAGAAGAATATCGCCAACATATAAAACCAAAATTATGAACCTACTTTCATTAGTCTTAATGTAAATACACTGATCAATAATATTTTCAATGAATCCAAAGTTCATTATTACCTGATTGAACTTCTTATACCACTGGCGGGAGGCCTGTTTAAGTCCATAAATTGACTTATTCAATTTGCAAATTAAGTTATTCGAGTCATCTATACTGAAATCAGAAGGTTGTTGCATGTATACCTCCTCATCCAGATCCTCATTCAGGAAGACAGTTTTCACATCCATCTGATGCAACTCTAAATAAAAATGAGCTACAAGGGTCATGATTATCCTCAATGATTCCTTAGTCGAGACAGGAGAAAAGGTCTCATTATAATCAATGCCCTCTATCTGTGTGAAACCTTTTGCAACAAGCCTAACCTTATACCTCTCCACATGACCTTTAGAATCTGTTTTGGTCTTATAAACTCATTTACAACCGACAGGTCTAACTCCATCAGGTCGAGGTACAAAGATCCCACACTTGATTCTTTGCCATAGAGTCAACCTCTTCTTTCATGGCATTGATCCAATGTGTTGATCTTTCACTTTCAATGGCTTCTGTAAATGTGAAGGGATCTTCATCAATGTCTATGAAATCATTTGACTCTTGTAAATACACCACATAGTCCGGATGGATAGCAGATTTTCTAATTCTGGTGGACCTCCATACATGTGCTACAAGTGGTTCAAAATGAGTCTCTGTATCCTTTTGTTGTTGTTGTATATCCTCATCAACAACTGGATCTAGTTGGGATTGATATTCATTGACTGAACTTTATCTTACATTACTCGAAGGAACAACGATAGAGAAAATCAGGTCTTTATCCTTAGCAGGTGTGAAACCTGAATCCTGCATTTCTTCAAAATCAACATTTTGAGATGCATCTATCCCAATAGAACTATTTTCAAGAAATCTTGCTTTATCTGTTTCCACTGTCTGTGGTGTATGAGATGGACAATAAAACCTAAAGCCTTTCGATTTTTTTGGATAACCAATGAAGAAATCAGTAGTTGTCCTAGGATCAAAAGCTTTTATATATGGGTTATACAATTTAGCTTCTGCTGGATATCTCCATATGCGTATATATGACAAAGAAGGTTTTCTACCTGTCCATAACTCGTAAGGAGTATTTTGAACAACTTTCGTAGGAACCTTATTCAGAATATGCATTGTTGTCCTAAGAGCTTCACCCCACAAGGTCAAAGGAAGGTTTGAGTGATTCAACATCGCTCGAACCTTTTCTTTAAGCGTAAGGTTTCTCCTTTCAGCTACACCATTCTAGTAAGCACTACCAGACATGGTATACTGAGGTACAATGCCTTCCTCTTTTAGAAACCGCGCTAATGGACCTTCCTTTTGTCCAATCTCAGTGAAATGACCATAATATTCGCCACCTCTATCAGACCTGACAACCTTAATAACTTCACCAGTTTGTTTCTCTACTTCTTTTTTGAAGTCCTTAAAAACCTGAAAGACCTCTGATTTTTCATATAATAAGTGGAGATACATATACCGTGAGTAATCGTCTATAAAGGTAACACAATATTTTTCATCCGTATAACACGGTGAAAAAGAGCCACACACATCTGTATGCACTATTTCTAACTTTTCATTGTTGCGTTTGACATCTTTCTTATACGTGTTAGACTGTTTAGCCTTTATGCAATCAACGCATGGTTCTATATTCGTAAAATCAAGAGATCCGAGGATTCTCTCTTTCACAAGTCTTTGGACTCTCTTTTTCGAGATATGTCCTAACCTTTGATGCCAAAGCAGATAAGATTGATCATCCTTTAGGCCACGTTTATTGTTAATCATTGTGTTCTCAATTGAGTGAGATTCTCGAATTTGGAATTTGGTTCTTAATCGATACAAACCATCACACATATATGCAGAACCTATATTCATTGATTTTTTCATAATAATAAGTTCAGATTTTTCAAATTTAAAAGCAAAACCAAACTTATCAAGTTTTGAAATTGAAATTAGGTTCCGACTATAAGATGAAATATAAAATGTATCGACCAAATCCAATATAAATCCCGACTCCAACACAATTCTGCAGGTCCCAACGCTCTTGACATGCGAGCGCATCTTATTTCCTGAGAAGATGCTTCTTTCATGCTCCGTTGGCTCCATTTGGTTCTGAAATGCCTGCAAAGAGTTAACAATGTGCACCGTGGCACCAGAATCAATCCACCAACTATGCAATGGAACATGAATTAGATTGCACTCATGGGAAACAAATAACTTATTACATTTATTTTCGATTCACTTCTTATACTTCAATCGGTTCACCTTCTTATGCCTCTTCTTCTTGCAGAAGAAACACTTCATAGAAGAGCCTCCTGACTGGGATTTAGCTTTCGCCTGAGAGTTTGAACTCTCTCCAGTGACTCTCTTCCGATTCTTCTTTTTGAATGAGCTTTTCTTTGGCCTCGACCTTTGTTTATCCTTATGAGAGGCCATATGTGCACTTGGCACCCTCTCACCCTTCAATCTCTCCTCTTCTTCAACACACTTGACCAAAAGGTCATTAAAAGACCACTCATCATTATGTGTGTTGTAGGAGATTTTAAAAGGTCCATACTCAGTAGGTAACGAGGTTAAGATCAGATGGACCAAGAAAAAAATCAGAGATGACAAACTTTATGTCATTCAGTTGAGTTGCAATATTCCTCATTTCCAAAATGTGCTGTCAGATGTGACTGTCATCAACATATTTCATAGACACTAATTTGGACATGAGCGTACTGGGCCTTGCTTTATTAAAAGTGACGAACTGAGCCTCAATGGCTCACAAAAATTCCTTCACAGTTCTACAGTAAGGAATAACATCTCGAATATTCTTAGCCATCCATGATTGCAAAAACAACAGGCTAAGTTTGTTCGAGCGCTCTCACTTTTCAGAGGTAGCCTTCTGGTCAGCTGTACTCTACTCTGTAAGAGCGGGAGGTTCGTCAATTCTAAGGGCCAGATCTAAATCCATATAGCCCAAAGTAAATTACACGATTTCTTTCCAATCAGAAAAGATTGATCCGTCTAAAATAGGAATATTACTAAAACCGTCGATATGGAAGGAACTTGATAAAATAAGAAACAAAAACAGAAAGACATTACTATTATTGCTCAAACGAGACTCGTGATGAAAATGTAAAATTGAAACCCTTTATTTTCACCTTTTCTGAGACAAGCATTGTAACGCCCCAACTTTTTATAGTGAAAATTTTGGAGTAATTTTTTTTTTCTTTGAAATAGCGGAAGTGCGGAAAACACAAGTCTGGTGCATTACAGGGTAAAACAGAGAAGTATTAAACATATCATTCATTTATTGAAACATTAATGTCATTAATTACATCCCATAACAGAAATGTAAATCTACTAATCAGAGTTCAACAGAAAACACTGAAAAACTGAGATCTCTTGACTACTTCCAAATGCGACGCCACGATGCTCCATTTATGCGTTGCCTGAAAAACATTTAAAGCAGAAGGGTCAGACTCCCCTGTCTGCGTAAGAAGCAATGTATTTACATGTGGTGCTCGGTGTCCTGTGTACAAATATGTGCAACAACTGCAGATATAACTAGCATGGAAGTTTATATCATTCTAAGAAGATAATTATGATTTCTAATTCATGGTACAGAGCAAAGGATGACTGAACTAAAGGTATATTTATCTACCGTAGTACAAGCTGTAGATTCCACAAGTTTCACTAAAGCCAAATCAACAGTATATAATTCTTCAGAGATAAGTTTCCAGTCAACTTAAATTATCTAATGCTTAACTTACTCTTACCCTGTGGGTACGCACAGGCATAGACCTCGTAGCGGACCAAGACCATACAGTGAGACGCCTAGCTCTCACGAAAACGCGAACGTCCATGAAGTTCGTACCACCTACCCTCTCCAAGGTAGACTATGGGTCCAATAACATACACCATCTTTCAGGTGTACCCAGAGCCCGAAGAATCTGGTAACATATACTGTCTTTCAGGTATACCCAGAGTCTCGAAGAATCCGGTAACATATACCGTCTTTCAGGTATACCCAGAGTCTCAAAGGTTTATATTTCATTTTACATTTTCTTTATAACCAAGTGCGAGCTATCGCACTACAAGGGGTCCGGTAACATACACCATCTTTCAGGTGAACCCAGAGCCCTGGGAAATCAGTAACATATACCGTTTTTAGGTATACCTAGTATCCCGGGAAACCAGTAACATATACCATCTTTCAGGTATACCCAGAATCCCATAATTATTATGGTTATGTAATGCATATTTTGTATTTTGTTAAATTCTTAGTGCGAGTCGTTGCACCATAAGGGTTTTCCGAAATCCCAACCCATATTCGGAGTGATCTTAGTGTATGCTCATTACCCACTAAAAGCCCAATAGGCGACAACCATAATTTCTCAGAATTCTGGTTCAACTTTGTGTCGAGTACTTATACATTCGACATTTTAAGATTTGTTTATGAGCTCGAGTGTATGTTTCATACCCTCACTGGTTACGCCGCAACATGGCATTATCTAACTTTATCATTTCTTAAATGCTTGTTTGGCACTCCCAACATTTAGCGAAACCACATGTTCATTTTTGAACTCTTATATTGTCCTGAACAAGAAATGATCTTCGTTGTGCAAGTATCTGTACCAAGTGTGTTCCATGTATTAGACATAATCCTAAAGTCCATATGTGAATCACATATTTAGTTTACCATCGAAACTATTTCCTTCATAGATATTTCTGTTGCATTTCACCTAAAAAGTCTTTAGAAAACTTTTTTAAAAGAACCCTTCATAAAAATCATTTTAGAAAACTCTTTACTCAATTTTTCATGTTTATTAGTCGACTAATAGGCTCACTGGTCGACCAACCTTTTTGGCTTCAAATCTTCTAAGCAAAACGTTATTTTTTGTAAAATTAGTCGACCGAAGAATTTATCAGTCGACCAGACAGAATGTCTGTTTTCTGGAAAAATTTAGCAGCAGTCGACTGAAGGGTTTATCAGTCGACTGATCATAAAACTAGTCGACCGAAAGTTTTATCAGTCGACCGGACAGAATGTCTGTTTTCTGGAAAAATTTAGCAGCAGTCGATTGAAGGGTTTATCAATCGACTGAACAGAATATCAATTTTCTGGAAATTTTAGCATCAGTCGACTGAAGGTTTTATCAGTCGACTGGTCAGAATATCTGTTTTCTAGAAAATTTTTAGCATCAGTCAACTGAAGGTTTTATCAGTCGACTGGTCAAAATATCTGTTTTCTGGAAAATTTTTAGCATCAGTCGACTGAAGGTTTTATCAGTCGACTGGTCAGAATATCTGTTTTTTTTTTGGAAAAATTTTAGCATCAGTCGACTGAAGGTTTTATCAGTCGACTGATCAGAATATCTGTTTTCTGGAAAAATTTTAGCATCAGTCGACTGAAGGTTTTATCAGTCGATTGAACAGAATGTCTGTTTTCTGGAAATTTTAGCAGTAGTCGACTGAAGGTTTTACTAGTCGACTGAACATCTTATCAGTCGACTAACTATTGTTCCAGTCGACTAATTTTGCCGTTTTTCTGTAACTTTTAAAAGGGCGTATCTTTTTATTTTTCAAACATTTTGATCATTCTAAATGGACTATTTTGCCACCCCCTTTCATTCTCAATGTATGAAATCTTTCAACTATAAATATAAGTGCATTCCACACTCAAAAACATCGAATCCAATCGAATTACCCAATAGGAATGATATATCTTTATTTTACCATGATGTGAAATAGCAATCACGTATACATAACTTCAGACTTGATTAAAACCATTCAATCTACAAAGTATGAAAAGTGTATTGAACAAGAAAATACAACCAAACAATAATTTCATGAATAATAATCCGAGATACTTAAGGTTCCAAGCCATTCGCCTACTTACTTTTGTTTCGATCTTGAATCCGTAATGGCTAACACCCACACCAAAAATATATGCATTTTCCTACATAGATTCAAACTATAGATTTTGATATGAGTACTACACATCACCAGGCATACACATAGGAACATAATGACCTTACTAAGAACACCACAGTTCCCCAACGTTGGCCAAGGACAAGAACCATTGGTTGAACCACTCCATATTGACCTATTGGCGAGTAGGTGTTTCAACTCATGTCACCTCGGTCTCGAGGCTCTAAACGCACCTACATATCGGTGGTGCTTGTCGCGTAAACTCCATGATATTGCAACATAGATGTGCAATAAGACATCAACCACTTACATACAAATAGCAATGCTCCTTACCTCTTGGAGTCTCACGACGGCAAGGCTTCAACCCCTTCTCTTTGTTAGAGCGGCACCCCACGTCGATAATGGATGTTCACGCGTTCAGCAAGGGAGGTCCACACAGTCCAACAATAGAGGTCGACCACCACCGTGAGAGAGAGAGGGAGAGAGAGAGAGAGATACGTCTAATGTAACTCCTTACCAAAAATCTCTCATTTAACTCCTCTATCTAGGGGGAAGTTACCAAATTTTCAAAGCATTAAATCTTCACCCAAATCTCACGTTTTTTGTGGGTGATGTCTATTTCCAACAATGCCCCCTCCTCTCTTTGGCATGATTTCCTCTAACTTCCCTCACTATTTGTTTTATGGGTATCCCTTTTCCACGTCACATGGGATTCTCCTCAATCCTTGGTAGAGTTAGATGAAAAAGCCAAAAATTTAGGCTTAACTTAATCCCACGTTTTTACCCTTTTCACCAAGGTAGAAATCATCACTTTCTTGTGAAAAAAAATAATTTGTGCACAGGGGGATTTGAACTTGGGTTTTTAACCTAAGGGGTAACAAGCCCCACCACTTGTGCTATGTTGCTCTTTGTTGCAAAGGGTGTGAATTAAATTGTATATAACACTATTCATTTTGTTCTGGATTTCATGAAAAATATAATGTTTTTTTTCACTTCTATGTGGGCGCCCCGAGGTTTTGAACTCAGGTTGTGGTATCACACACCGTGTGTCCTACCACAACACCACACCATCACTTGGTGTTTACTTTTGCAAAAATATTCTTTTTATGTCATATTGGGATGTTTTTCCTTGTTGATGGATTTCTTCCATTTTCAAGTGGATTTTTCACCCGTTGGTTTTAAACTTGCGCTCGCTTACTTTAAATGTGCTTCGGATCTCACGCTATCATCCCGAAACCATCGGGTTTCCTTACTTGGCCTCGTGAACCGGGTCAGATCATCGGATCTCGTCAAAGTCCGAATCCAAGTACCCTTTCCAGTATTCGTTATTGGGTTCGCTCGACTGGCCCACAAGCCTCAAAATCACATTGAATATCTCATAAACCATATTATCTCACGTAAACACACATTTTTATTTCATTGAAAATTCTTTAAAATTCATGGGTTTTACAAGCATAGTTGAGCCATTATCGTTCCACTTTGGTGAAAATGACAATACTCATAATTGCTCCATCTCTTCAATTCTCAAATAATTGACTTCAGTTGGTGAAACTAGTAGATCATGTATTCAGATGCAATTCAGTACTATACCTTTGGGTACGAACATGCTTCATGGTCTGGAATACACATCTACTATTACACCTTGTGTAAATTTGAAACACAACGACCTACCTTTGGGTAGAATCGATGTTTCATAAATTCACACACAATCACAATAATGAATCTTAATATGGTCCAAGGATTCCTTAATCAAAACGACTCAGATCACTTTGGTGATTACATGAATCGGTCAATCAAGATCTTTTACCGAAAATCTTATTCGTATTATGGAGCACGCCCATGCACACATTTTAATGCATGTATATTCATGACATAATATAAGTTCATGCTTCAACTAATATACATAAACTGATTGTTATGAATTTAGTTATAATTCATGCTTAAAATCATCATGCACAACTTAACCAACACCAAAATACATGAATTAACATACATAAGTCATACATTACTTAAAATAAATACTTTATAAAGCATGAAAAATAACAAAAGCATGCTCATATGTGTAAAACCCAGTGACCTCAAGAAGGAACCAGTCTAAAAATACTCTGAACCGGTCTGAAATGGCCCTGAACCGGTCATCTAAGGGTCCAAACCAGTTCTGAAACTTATGAACCGATACTTAATATGAACAAAAGTTGATAAAACCCTATAACCTTATGCCAAAATCCATGTATTTCCTTATATTTATAAAAACAGGGTATTAGCATCTCGAAACCGGTGAAAAACTGGAAGGAATCGGTCTAAAACGGCTCCGAACCGGTCCCGAAAAGGGCCGGATCAGATTCCTGATCCAGTTCAGGCCAAATAGTGCATATACCCTGCTAGATCCGGTATTAACCAGATCTGGGTTAGACCCGAGGTTTAACCGGATCTGGGCCAGTCCCAGGGTAACCTTATCCGGGTCCGACCTGGTACTAAATGGACCCGGGCCTGACCCGGTCTGAAACGGTCCCGGATCGGACCCGACTCATAATGGATATGGATCAGACCCAGTCCTAAATGGACCCGAGTCTAACTCGATCTGAGAGAGACCCGTTTCTTTCCGGATTAGACCCAGACTCGGAACCATTATGGGTCCGGGTCAGATTAAAAAATAAGCGGCAGACCCAATCCACCCAAAATGGGTTTGGATTGGATCTGTCATCAAGTCACCCCGCCGGACCCGATCTGGTACCCCTGTTAAAATGAAACAGAAACCCGAGGGTTTCTATTTGCATTTTCAGGGAAACCGAAAGGGTTTCTGCCTTTTTCAACTCCACGATGACCCATATCGCCGTACGGCGACCCATATTGCCGTACAACGACCGCTGCTGGTGTCCAGCCAGCGACACTCACCACCTCAGGTGACACATCTACGCCGACGGCCATCGGCAACCGATGTCGCCCCACGACGACATCTGGTTCCACTTCAGTCTGATAGTTGAAGGGGTAGAGGAAAATAGGGGATGACACCTGCAGCAGCGCCGACAAGGCTGCCGGCGACCGACGGCCGATCCTGCCGGCACATCGCCCCATGACGATCATCCGATCCTCCAGCGATACCTTGCAACTCGATGACCACAAGAACATGAAAAAGGAGGTTTCAGATGTTGTAAGTCGTCGGACGGCGAAAGCTCTCTCCCCTTTGGCGATGTTCCGCGACAAAAACCTATGCATCGGCAGAACACCCTGCAGCCCAACGGCCACAGGTAAAAATGATCCTTTGCATTTTATTTTATTTTTGTTCTGTCGTTGGGGGTGTTCGATGCCTTATGGCAACCATCGCCACCGGCTGATGACTGTCGCCCCATGGCAACTTCACCATCGTCGAACGCGGGCATCGAAGAACCCTATTGCTTAGTGGCAACGTGCAATCACCTTATAGGATGGCTCACTGATGAAGGATGTTGCCCCACGACGACATTATGCGGAAAACAATGTCCGCCATCCTCTGTCGCAAACATCACTGTTTGCGACAGTCTGTCGGATTGTCACCACACGGTGATATGCTGACAGAATCCAGAATTCAGACAACGTCGGGGCGAAATGCCGAAAGGGCCTTACATGGCCACGCGCAGCGGAAATGCGTGGGACGGGCCCATAACCCAATGTTGGAGAATCATGAGAAATAAACATTGACAGGAAGCGTATCTGAATTCGCCATGGATCACAACTGCGTGTATGAAATTCGGCGTTCTCCTCAACCGGTCGACGCCCACAATGAGTCCAGGCCTTAGGTCAACGGTGAGCAGGACCCTTCCACTATATTAGAATGTGAAATCGTTTTTGGCAGAGTAATTGCTATGAATGCTCAGCATCTTCATAGCCCCTAACCCCTTATATAATGGGGGAATAAGGCAGTTACATGAATGTGGTCTCTCCACATTCACGTAACTCTCACCCACTAACCTCATTACTTGGCCACTAATGTGACCCACTAATGGGTGTCAAACCGGGTCACATTGTGGGTTGGACCCATAATGTCCAACACGGGCATCTAAGGGCCATGTGGTGTCGCTTGTCTAATGATGGTTCAGAGCTCGTTGCTGACAGTTCACCTTGCATGCCCAAAGACGTAGCTCTTCTGTGCTGTGCACTTGTGATCTCTAACTACCTTGGTGTGTACGAGGCTAAGGTCGGTTCGTCGAAATAGACACTGCCCTACTCTGATGGCTCTCCCGGTTGTTCATCTTCTTCCTCTCCTTGTGGTTCATCTTCTGACCTTTGACATCTCACTCCCATTCATCGTTCTTCATCTCACTCCCACTCATCGTTCTACTGAGGACCCTAGCTAAGATCACATTGTTCCTCCTGGTTTTCTTTTCTTCAATATGATCAGCATGCTAACCGGGAGATGAATGTACATGGTGCTGTTGATCGTGACCATGCCCTACAGTCAACCAAAATTGCTCCTGGATCTGTGATCAGGATAACCCATCGTTTGTTTTAGACAGGATGTCAGCATTGATGGTTTCACATCTCTTACTCAATCGGGTCCCTTCTAATCTCCCATGCCCCTATCAAATTAGTTTAAAGAGTTCTAGAAAAGCAGGCAAGCCTCTGAGGTCAGAGATTGATAAGCTTAACGTGAACTCTAAGTAATCTATTTCAAATAGTCTTCGAGTAACCTTCTAACAGTCTTCCAGTAACCTTCTGGAACCTATGGACATGTATTTCCCCTCTCAAATAAAATTAAATAATATTTTTTCTTAAAAAACCATTTTAGTTTCTGAGCTGTTGACTTCTTGATTCAGTTACTTTTAGAGAATATGTTTCATTTACCATCAAAATTCCCAACAATTGAAAGATACCTTCTCTACTTACTAAAACATATCAAATGGAGTTCTTGTGTGAAAGTATGCCCCCCACTAAATGTTAATTACCTTACTAAAAGTTAATCTGTAAACTGACCTATAGAAAATTGAAACTGTCCAGCAGTCTACATCCAGCTGAAAATGTGGATGAATCTTAACTGTACTATTGATTGGACGTCTTGGATTCAATATAAGATGAAACTCATCCTATATCAAAATGATGGGATCGGTGCTCCTTAGGTTCGTTGAGTGCTAACAAGGTAATTCTTGCCTTAACTTGATTTAAAGTATATATATCACCCGTGTTAGATAAATAGTGTGGGCCTACGTAGGTTTAGTCAAACATTATAAATTATGTAAAGTTAAGGCTCATAAAAAGTGATATTATATGTTGGGCCATATGACATCACTTAAAGTATGATTATATTATGTGTAGATCAGACATTATAAGGTCCATATAAAGTGATCTTATACGTTGGGCCATATGACATCTCATAGAATATAATCGTGTGCCCTCATTTGTTAATTTCTGATTTTATGATGAGCTAAATTAAAAATAAACTATAAGGTGGTTACAATTAGGTTATAGTTTTCAAAACCATATATATCTGTTATTCTCTTTTGCCTCCTCATCAAGAAAAAAAATTGTCCTTCTCTCATAAGGTTTAGAAAAGAATAAAATGTCACATATAGAGGTTCTGAAAGATCAAACCCGTGAAAGATCTATCAGAGCATCAATGAATTCAGGTACGCTTCTGCATCAAGTTTCATTTCTAATCTTTTTAATAATT
Organism: Nuphar pumila; assembly: GCF_984573655.1. NCBI lineage: Eukaryota > Viridiplantae > Streptophyta > Magnoliopsida > Nymphaeales > Nymphaeaceae > Nuphar > Nuphar pumila. The sequence goes on along the minus strand of NC_143258.1, from coordinate 88,529,319 downwards.
TAGCATGAACAAGTTTAACGTTGAAATAAAATATTTTCTCAGATTTTAAATCCAACAATTGATATCAGAACGTCTTGTTCTTGTTGAATCATTGAAATATTTAGTTTTGCCATTGTTTTTCTCGTTGGGATCGATGATCTACTGCAGACCCTTTTCGGTGCAGACACTGTCCAGGTGCCTACACAGTTCTCGAGAAAAAAAGAGTGATCAAATCTGATTTCCCTGGGTTTTTCTTTTCGATCGGTGGCAGGGCATGGGCGAAAGAGGGTCGATCAGCCCTCTCACCTCTTTTGGATCGTCGGATAAGATCGGATAGGAGGGCCGATCGACCCTCCCCCTTTTCTGTCTGTCGAAAAAGAGGGTTTCAAACCCTCCCTCTTCCTGATCGTCGGACGGGAGCGATCGCTCATTCAGATCGTCAGACGAAAAAGGTCGCCCATTCAGATCATTGAACAAAGGGGGGGGGGGGGGGGTCGCTCATTCATTTCATTGAACGGGGTCGCCCTTTTCAGATCTTCGAATGGAGGGCATCACCGCCAGCCAATCAAAAATCAATGGTGAAGTCTGGGGCATCTGGTTCACCCCAGCCACCGTCGGTGACCATCTGGGGTCGACTATGTCTGGCGACGGTGTGTGGGGCATCCGATTCACCCCAACCACCATCGTCGGGTGGTTCAAAGTCGACGACAATCAGGATCTTGTGCGACCTCCACTTGGTTTCCAGGTCGAGGTTCAGCCTCCTGGGTGGTGCCAGGTCATGTTCGACCTCTCGGATGCCTGGTCAGGATCGCCCTCCTCCCGTGGGTCGGGTCGGCTTCGGCTCCCCACCAGGGCGGGGGGAGGGTGGGCGACCTAGTTCGGTCCCCATCGGGTTGAGAGGACAAAACTGGCTCAGCTGGGGGCCAAACCTGTGTTGGATCAGGTTTGACCTGACCAATGTGTCAGGCCTGGTAAGACCCAACCCCGTGGGCTGGACCCTCGCATGTGCCTTGAAACTCATAATAAAAATAATTTAAAGAATTTTTTTTATTAGATTCAGAGCCATTAAGTATGCATTTTGGGTCCCTATAGAGGGTGGACTTTAGTTATTTTTTAATCCTATATGGATTATATATGGCTATTTTTTTTTGTTCATATGCATGTATTCACTTATTTGAATCGTGATATTCTTTTTAGAATAAGGGTCTAATATTCTAAAATGAGTTAATTGAAATAACATGTTACCAAAGTAACCTCTCTTGTGTAGATTGACTTATTTGGGATATTGAAATGTTTATATATTTGGATTTCATGCGAATAGTGATTGGCTCAAAAGAAGATTACTATTTGGTTGAGCCTAAATACATATATTTTTAGTAATAAATATGAGATGATTATCAGATTTTGAACAACGAGTCGGTCCAAAGAAAGACTTGTTTGACAGGATTAATTGTCTATTTTTTATTAATGTGCTAAAGAGTATCACTTACGAGTTTACATTTTTGTCCAAAAACTAAATGTTAATATTGTTCTAGGTATCTTGTGATGGGGTTCACCACATTTTAAATATTGTAGTTTATGTTAATGCATATGACTTTGTATGTTAATTGTGAGCTTGTTGTAGTTTGTTTTGTTCTTGATTAAATTAATATTTCTGCTTATACGATATTTGCAAATATCAATTTGATCTCTGTTTTAAATGACTCTAACTTCAAAAACTGAAAAGAGAACGTTATGATTGTTCTTGGGTGTATGGATTTCGACCTTGCACTTTGAGAGGATCAACCACCTGCTCTTACAGATAGAAGTTTTGCTGATGATAAAAGGAACCATAATCAATGGGATCGATTCAATCGCATGATTCTTATAATCATGAAACATTCAATTCTGAAAACCTCTAGAGCACTATGTCTGAAGAGGTTAATGCCAAGAAGTTCTTTGAGAAAATTGAAAAACGTTTTGCTAAAAACAAAAAGGCTGAGACAGGCACTCTCTTTTCGAGTCTTGTTTCAATGAGGTATAAAGGCAAAGGAAACATAAGAGAGTACATTATGAAAATGTCTCATCTTGCTTCAAAACTAACGATACTAAAGTTAGAGTTGTCTGAGGACTTACTTGTGCATTTAGTTTTGATATTTCTTTCCACACAATATAGTTAATTTAAGGTTAGTTATAACTGCCAAAAGGATAAATGGACTCTTAATGAGCTCATTTCATATTGTATGCAAGAAGAGGAAAGGATAAAGCAAGAAAAGTTATTGTCGGTGACCTCTACAAACAAATTTAAGAAAAGAAAAAAGAATAAGGAAGTTGCAATGAACCCTTAATCGTAAAAGAAATAGAAAAGACATCAGGATACAAAGTCTAGTTATTTCTTTTGCAAAGGCGAGGGTCACATGAAGAAGGACTGTACCAAATATCATGCTTGGCATGAAGAGAAAGGTACCCTACTTTGGTTTGTTCTGAGGTTAATTTAACATCTATACCCAAACACACATGGTGGATGGATTCTGGTGCTACCATTCACATAAGTGTGTCTATACATGATTGCCTAAGTTGCCAAACTCAAATTGATGCTGACAGATTTATTTATGTAGGCGATGAAAAATCAGTTCAAGTTGAGGCAATAAAGACCTTTAGGTTATTATTAAATACTGGTTGTTATTTAGATTTAAAAGAAACATACATTGTATTGTCATTTAGATAAAATTTGGTTTCTATTTTTGCATTAGACAAATTTGGTTATTCTTGTTTATTTGAAAATAGGCAGTTTAAATTATTTTTTGATTCAAATCTTATTGAGACCGATTCTTTATCTGTGATTGCTAACCTATATTTACTTAATATTTTTGCCTCATATCATGAAACCTTGCATTGAAGTTCACGTGGTACAAAACAAAAATTAGTCAATGAGAATTTCACTTTATTATGGAACAAACGCTTATGTCACATTTTTAAACAAAGAATTGGAAGACGTGTGACAAGTAAAATTCTTAATTCCCTTGATTTCATCAACTTTCAGGTTTGTGTTGAGTACATAAAAGGAAAATGAACAAACATAAGGAAAATAAGTGTCGAGAGAATAACAAACGTCTTAGAACTAATTCATACAGATATTTGTGGGTCATTTCCTACGGCTTCTTAGAATGATCAAAAATATTTTATTACGTTCATAGACGACTATTCACATTATGGGTGCTTATATTTGATTCATGAAAAGTCTCAGTCCCTGGATGTGTTCAAATCATTTAAGGCTAAAGTTGAAACCTAACTTGGCAAAAGTATTAAGGTCGTCAAATCTAACCATGCTGGTGAATAATATGGTAGATATGATGAATCAGGTGAACAACGTCCAGAGCCTTTTACTAAATTCTTAGAGGAATGTGGTATCGTCCCTCGTTCTACCTTAAAGGATAGATATGAAACAAGGCCTTAATATGGTATATATGATGTTGCTAAGATACGAAACAAGACCTTAAAGGATATGATAAGGAGTATGATTTCTCATTCTACCTTACTAGAGTCCTAGGGAGAGGCACTAAAGACTGCAACATATGTACTTAATAGGATACCAACTAAAGCAATAACGAAGACCCCATATGAAATGTGGATAAACAAAAAGCCTAATATGAAACATTTTCATATTTGGGGATGTCCAGCTGAGGCTAGGCCATATAGGTCACATAAAAAGAAACTGGATTCAAGAACGGTTAACTATTATTTTATTAGGTATTTTGAAAGATTTAGGGTTTATAAATTTTATAACCCTATGAATAAGTCATTTTTTGAGACGGAAAACACTTGTTTATTTGAAGATGCTGAATTTGAGAGGAGTGATAAGGTAAAAGACATTGCTTTTGAAGAAGAATTTGTTTCTCTTTCTACAATTGTTGTTGACAATGATCAGATTTCAATTTCTAACATTGTTCAAACAAATCCAGAACAAGGCAATGTTCAAGATCTCCCTATCCAAAATCAAGTTTTCCTTTCTAAAATACAAATTCAACAACCTAAAGAAACACCTCAAATAACTCAAGAACAAGTGTCATTAAGAAAATCCACTAGAGAGAGGAGAAGGGCAATTCTAGATGATTATATTGTTTTTTTCAAGAACATGAGGGTGATACTAGCTTAAGGGAAGATGATTCAATCACCTTCTATCAAGCTATACAGAGTTCTAACTCTTAAAAGTAGATAGATACCATGCATGAGGAGATTAAATCTATGAAAGACAATAACGTATGCGATCTTGTCTTATTACTTGAAGGTGTGAAACCCATTGATTGCAAATGGATATTTAAAACCAAAAGAGATTCAATGGATAATGTGAAAAGATATAAGACTTGTTTTGTTGCAAAAGAATTTACTCAAAGGGTAGGCATTGACAATACAAAGACTTTCTCTCAAGTTTCAATGAGACACTCTTTCAGAATTATGATGGCACTTGTGGCTCATTATGATTTGAAGCTACACCAGATGGATATAAAGACTGCATTCCTTACTGGTGACATTGATGCGATAGTATATATAGTGCAACCAAAATATTTTGTCTGATGCAATGCAAAGAAAACAATATGCAAATTAAAGAAATCCATTTATGGACTTAAGCAGACTTTTCGTTACTAGTATCATAAATTTTATCAAGTTGTCATCTCATTTGATTTTGAGATTAATGTTGTTGATGAATGCATATACCATAAGTTCAATGGTGGTAAATATATTTTTTTGGTTTTATATGTCGATGACATATTACTTGGCAGTAATGATATAGACATATTGCATAAGAGATTTCTAACAAAGAAATTTGAAATGAAAGATCTTGGTAGTGCCTTTTTTGTATTAGAGATTCAGATACATCGAGATCGTTCTCGTTGTATTCTTCGATTATCACAAAAGAGTTTATCGAAAGGATTCTTGACAGATTTGGCATGAAGGATTGTAAACCAGGTGACACCCTAGTTGCTAAGGAAGACAAGTTTAGTCTTACTCAGTTCCCTAAACACCACTTTGAAGTTAAGGATATGAAAAAAATTGTCTATGCATCTACTATAGGGAGTCTTATATATGCTCAAGTGTATACACATCCAGATATAACATACGTTATTGGGATGTTAGGCAAATATCTAAGTAACTCGGGTATGGATCATTGGAAAGCAGCCAAACGAGTTATGTGGCACTTGCAAGGAACAAAAGATTACATGTTCACATACATTAAGTCAGATCATCTAGAGATCATTGGGTATTCTGATTCTGACTTTACCAGATGCCAAAACAGTCGCAAACCCATGTCAGGTTATATTTTTCTGTTGGCCGAAGGAGCTATTTCTTGAAAGAGGGCCAAGCAGATGCTCATTCCATCTTCCATTATGACAATAGATTTCATAGCATGCTATGAGACATCCAATCATGGAATATGATTATGCAATTTTGTTACTAGACTGTGGATTTTGGATAACGTTGAAAGATAACTAAAGTTGTTTTGTGACAATAATTCAATAGTGCTATATTTTAATAACAACAGGAGCTCATCAAAATTAAAGCATATTGACATCAAGTTCCTTGTTATGAAAGAAAGAGTTTAGAATGATCAGATATCTATTGAACATATAATCACAAATTTCATGATTGTGGATCTGCTTACCAAAGGTTTACCACTCAAGGTCTTTCATGAGCATACCGCTCGAATGGGTGTTATATCATTTAATAATATGTTGGTTTAGTGGGAGTTTGTATTTGGACATTCTATGCTATAATAAAGTTTCATTTTACTACTTTAGTGTAAAGTTCAGGTTTTAGTTTCATTCTTTGCTCATTTGTTGTGATCTTACTAAAGAATAAGGCATGACCAGTTGAAAATAGGCATGTTTGGATCAAATTACATGTAATTTTCATGCTTCACTTCTATACTTTATCTATGTCGTTGATTATGTCAATATGCGTGATCATTCATGGGTCTAATTATGATGTTTGTAATGAAGACTGCTTTGGTTCTATGTTGACATGATCAATGAACCAAATTGTTAGAGATGTCATCTAATAAAACAATATTTTTTGAGCTCATAAGGTTATAATGTGTGATTATAAGGTGACATATGTGGTCCAAGTGGGAGATTGTTAGATAAATCATGTGGGCCTATATATGTTTAATCACACATTATAAACTGTATAAGGTTAAGGCCCATATAAAATAATCTTATACGGTTGGGCCATATGACATCTCATAGAAAATGGTTATATTATGTGTACAGACCTCATGTACCCTCATTTGTCAATTTTTGATTTTATGATGGGTTAAATTGGAAATAAACTATAAGATGGTTACAATTAGGTTATGGTCCCCAAAACCATATATATTGACTATTCTCTTTTTGCCTTCTCATCAAGAAAAAAAATTGTCTTCCTCTCATAAGGTTTAGAGAAGAAGGAAAGACAACATATAGAGGTTCTGGAAGATCAAACCCATGAAAGATCTATCAGAGCATCAATAGATTCAGGTACGCTTCCATATCAAGTTTTATTTTTTATCTTTTCAATGATTTAACATGAACAAGTTTAACGATCAAATAAAGTATTTTCTCGGATTTTAAATACAACAACAGAAATATTTTAGTTTATTCTCATGTTATGTCTTCTTATACAATATTTTATTCTTGTTTGCACGGGAAGGGCAAGCAGGAAATTGACAACGGTTCTTTCTGGCCCTGGCAAAAATTATGAAGGATTGTCTTAACAGGTAAACACTTTTATTCGAACGATTTCAACGACAATTCTTGAAGATTGCCATGGAAAATAATAACACAGAAAAAAATAGTTTTAACTTAACGAGGAAGAAGGTGGTCACATGTATGCCATGGCAAATAATAAATTCCAATGAGAATGACATGACTTAACGATGAGAACCTTGTCATCCCTTTGCATAAGAAGTAAGGTGAAATCATGGAAAGCAAGGGTATTTGGTTAAACATGTGCTCAGTGAGTCTCTTTGTCATTGTAACCACAATTTCGAATAAAGTGGTCAAAACACCGATCACATGGGATGTGGTCACTAGGCCGATCTCGTTAGGGGGGCTTGGGATCATGGTGACAAAAGTTTAAAATGGCAATTTCTCAGTATTGAATTTCTTAAGAGATTTTTAATGTTTTAAATATTTCTCAAGTTTTTTTTGGAAAAATCTCGAGAAAAACAAATTTAAAAATCAAATAAATTCTCAAAAAATCGAATAAAATAAACTAATTTAATTTTATATGCAAAAAAATATAAAATCTATTTTCAATCCCACTAACCATATTTAAGAACTATCAAACATCAAATAAGTATCAAGCATGTGCATCAAATGTACTTCCACTCAAATAAGTATCAAATCATAAATTAAGTATCAATAATTAAGTATCCCAAACAAAAAAAATGATCATAAGTTCATGAGAAAACAAACATCATAACTATTAGAGTTTATACAAAAAGACAATGGGGCATGCTCTCTTCAAAACAAATTTCTATCTTTTTCTAAACTTGAAATTTTCATCAATCAATCTATTAAGAGAATAAAACCAGTTCTTATCGGATTTTGTTTTATTTACTAGATATCCACTTACAATGATGAACTTAAGAGTTGATTTACATTTATAAAACTGGTTTCAATATTTTTTAAACCAGTTTCATAAAAGTACCAAGTACTAAATTACTAATATGCCTGAACTAGGATATTTAGGGCAAAATAGAATTTATATGCAACTATGAGTTTTTCAGTCCATTATTTAGGAAACATGATAAGCATGCAAACTGCCAATCGAGAAAGATCTTAACTCCTGAAAATGAGAAAATATTTCACACAGTTTATATTAGTCCCACAGGGAAAATTAAAAGTTTCTCTTTTCTGTCATTTCCAAGACTAAAAGTCCTGAAAATTAGTTCAACCATTTACTACACTATTGCACACAGTTCTTCCATTTCATCAACACACATCAAATATTATTGAATCCAGCATTAAAACCATAGTGACAAATATCGCGAGATTTATGAAAATCTCGTGATAATATCGCAAGAAATTGCCTGAAAGTTTAAAACGGCAATTTCTTGCGAGATTTATGAAAAAATATAAATACTGTGATTTAAACACGATATTTATGTTTTAAACAGCTATTGATCGTGAAAAAAATGTGTATTTTTATTTTTAAATAATTTTTATTAATATTTTCTTATAAAAAATAAATTTTATATTTTTTAATTTATTGTTTTATTGCCGAGATTTTGCCAAAAAATGCGAGATTTATGAAAATTTTTCAATTTCTCGTGAGTTTTTGAAAAACGAGAAATTGCCGTTTAAAACGTTTGTCACTATGATTAAAACACATCAAAACAAATCAAATATTTAGCAATGCATCAAAACAGAACATTTTGCATGCACTAATTACCGAAAATTTGCTAAAATAAGCAGCCAAAAACCCGAAATCAAATGAGATTCACCTGTGCGGAGATTCTAGCTCTATGAAGATTGTAAGAAAGATTTGTTCAGAGACAAGAGACAGGCGATGAATTGGTTGAGCACCATTATGACCGGTTTAAGCCTTTGGTGGTGGAGGCAAAGACCCTTCAAGGGGATCTCCTGAATGTGCGGTCTGGGGATTGTGTGGTAGCATTCTCCAGGAGAGGGATATTTGAGGTGAAGTTGGCGATTGAGAAGTTCACAAGTCGTCGATGTTGTGTTATCTATGGAGCTCTGCCACCGGAGACAAGGAGGCTCCAGGCCAGTCTGTTCAATGATCAAGCTAATGAGTATGATGTGCTTGTGGCCAGTGATGTGGGAATGGGTTCGAATCTGAATATTGGGAGGGTGGTCTTCTATGGTTTGTCAAAGTTAACGGGGACAAGATACCCCTTGTTGCAGTGGCCGGTTGAGAGAGAGATATGCACTGGCCAGATTCCGTTAGTCACCAGTTGCAGTCACCCCTCGCCAGTTGCAGTCGCCGGTGGCAGAATTCGTGAATCGTATTCGTAAGCTAGTAACTAGGGTTTCTAACATTAAGTTTTGCTTTGTGTGTTTTGAAAGAATCGTGAAAAAAAGAGAATAAAAAGTGTGACAAAAACATCGGCGAAAATATCATGAGATTTAGCCATTTAAAACTTTTACAGTTTTTTTTTGCGAGATTTTCGTAAATATCGCTATATTTGTCACCATGCTTGGGATTAGGGATTTGCGCTGGTTTAACATTGCTCTATTTGCAAAATGGTGGATGATAGTGAACAGTGAAGGGTCAGTAATCTACCTCCTTCGATGCAAATATGATATACAAGGCTGACCATGGAATTGGGTGCAATTCAAAGTGGAAGACGGGCCAGGATTTTGAAAGGGTTTAGCGAAAGTGTGTGAGTTCTTCCTATAGAGTGTGAAGGTACGAGTGAGGATGAAAAATGTACAAATTTTTGGAGGTATGTATGGTGTACAAATGGTTCTTTTCATCCTGATTTATTTAGGATACACAAGGGAATCAACAATTGCGCAGCCACACTCAGATCACGCACCCGCAATTGCGAGATCTTTCTATGCTCGATAGATGGAATGCAACCCTCATCGAGTGATGATAGGCTGCGATGGATGCACACCAATCAGAGCCGTACCTGTGTTTTATGGGGCCTGAGGCGGAGGGAAAAAATGGCCCCGAGTTCGGGGGCAGCGCCTCCCAATTTTTTTTAAAGAATCAAAATAACAATAAAATTTGCATTCACATTAAACAAATATAATATTCCAAATATTTTATATTATATTAAATAAAAATGTATAAAATATTTATATAAACTACCTCAACAATACTCATTGGCCTTAAAAATGGGCCCCTAAATTTTTTTTGGGCCCAGGGGCCCTGAGGCCCAAGCCTCATTGGCCTCCGGCTCTGACACCAATGAGAGGGACTTCACAGTGGCATCCTGCTATAGGGCATTGTGTGAATCGGGGGTGTTGTGGCTACTGGACCATGGTTTATGGGGGCAATGGTCTTTCCCTGTGTTCCTCGATATTTGGGTTATAGGTCACGGTACAGCAGATGTCACTTGTGCTAAATGAAAGATGAAGATATAGAGCATTTGTTTGGTGAATGTAAATGGTTCGGAGATTTGTGCTCGTTAGAGTCCCGCTTATATATATATATATATATATATATATATATATATATATATATATATATATATATATATATATATATATATATATATATATATATATATATATATATATATAATGTGTTTCGTAGGTCCTCTTTTTCGTTAGTTCTGGTTATGCCCCTTCAAAAATCATAGTTTTAAGTATTTATTCTCACTTCTAATACTATAGATGTGATCTATAGGTTTTGTTTAGTGGAAACAGACTTTTGGATTATCAGAATCTGATCTGTATATAGATTTTTTTGATTATCTAAAATCAATGGCTATGAAGACACCTGTTTTTTCTGGCTTAGAAAAACATGTTTTTTGGTAAAAAAAACATGTTTTTTGGTAAAAAAAACATGATCCAAAAGTTGATTCCTCACAAAATCTATTGATAAAAAAAACATGATCCAAAAGTTGATTCCTCACAAAATCTAGCATGATATATCTGAACACATCTAATTGTTCAGATATATCATAAAACCCTTAAACCTATAGGCAGAACGGGGCAGAACAAGAAATGGGGACTAATATGTTCAGTTCTCACATATATATATATATATATATATATATATAGAAAAACATGTTTTTTGGTAAAAAAACATGATCCAAAAGTTGATTCCTCACAAAATCTAGCATGTTTAACACATCTAATTGTTCAGATCTATCATAAAACCCTTAAACCTATAGGCAGAACAAGAAATGGGGACTAATATGTTCAGTTCTCATATATATATATATATATGAGAAGTTTTACAATGCACAACATTAGTGCATATTAATATCATGCATAAAAAGCTCTTGGACAAAAATAAGCCCCTGAGAATGGCGTGCCCATAGTATATGAGTTAGGTTTTGTTATCGTTTTGTAAGATATAGTATTTAATTTTTAACAGTAGTTACTAGTATACCTTCCCTAAAAGCCACAAATCTCTTCCCTAACCTTTCTCGTCTTTTTCACCCATTGTCCTATTCTACTAGCATCCCACCGGAATACCCATGCGACAGCCGGAATCCAGTGTGAATGCTTGTCTGAAATAATAGTGTCCATTATCATAGCAGATACCAATTGTACAATGCTCTCTCTCGGCGGAATCCATGCTTGTCTGAAATAATAGTTTTCAGATCTGTAAATGTCTGATTTCTGTTAAGTATTCACACTAAAGGCATATTTGTGTCACGAAAAATGATTGTTTTTCGCATAAACGGATCGACGGGTGTGCATTTTGCGGGTAAAAACCACTGTTTTCATGAAAAACTCTTGACAGGCGTGCCAAAATACACGTTCAAGGTAGGTTTTCTGAGATAACAGTTCTCGTGGGGGTGACTGTTTTCGCATTTCCACGGAAAGGGGTGCCGCAACACCCCCCTTCCGTGACATGCAAACACCTACTAAATGGAGATTTTCGATGGGTATATGCATGGATTACAAAAAGTTTTTTACTCTTTGATTCTCTTTCATGCCCGACTATTGGAGGTATCAGATCATGTTTTGATGATTTTTTCATGGGTATACAATCATGGGTGGGCAACCATTGAATGAGAGGGAGAGAGGTTGAGAAAAAGAAAAGGTCTTTGAGAGAGGTTAGGGAAAGGGCAGATGTTTCAAAGGAAAGGTAAACTTGTCATTTGGTTTTAAAGTTTTAAAAATATTTTTAGTCCAACACAAACATTACAATTTAGCCATTTTCAGAAGCATATAGTGTCCCAAAGCCCGTGACAGAAACATTGCCTTATGTATAGAGAGTAACCCATATCTTAAAACGGGCAAAGTGTTTGAACATTTTCAGACACTTGTGCGTTGCTGATCGAGCGCCCTATCAGTGGTGCAAATTTTTTGGCTTGTTTTTGACTTTAAACAGTAGAGATGACAGTGGATCGGAGAAATATGGGGCCCTGCCGTGCCTCTCCCCGTTTAAACAAAGGATGAAGGTCATGAAACAAAGCATAGACCGAGGATGAAAGTTGAAATCAAAGCCTATGCAGGGATAGACTTACTCTTGCCCCTGCCCGGCCTCATCATGTTCTGTCTTTGATTCTCGTTAAAAAAATTCATTATTATATTTTTATACATATTATAAAATCTTATACATATATAATCATAACTCTAACATAAAACCCTTTCTAGTAATCTTTCTTCTCTTCTTCTTCTAATGAGGCACACGAGCTCCTATATCTCTGCTAGGGATGGCAGTGGACCGGGGGAAAGCGGGGGCCCGCCCCGCCTCGCCCCGTTTGGACCAGGGATGAAGGGTATGAAATGGGGATGAAGGCGGGGACGAAGGTTAAAATTCATCCCCGTCCGGGGGTGGAGGCGGGGGTGGACGTGCACTTTTTCCCGCCCCATCCCCGCCACGATCCCCGCCCCAACCCCACCCTGACCACTTTTCCCCGCAATATCCCCACCCCGCCCCGCCTCGCCTCATCCCCGTTTGAACCGGGGATGGAGGACATGAAACAGGGATGAAGGCGGGGGTGGAGGATAGAATCCATCCCCGCCGCGGAGGGAGGCGGGGCGGGGGTGGAGACCTTGTCCCCCGCCCCACTGCCATCCCTAATCTCTGCTCTCCTTCTCCTTTCTCTAATGGGAGGAAGGCGACAGCTTCTGAAGCCAGAAGGTGATAGCTGCAGAAGGACCGAAAAAATAGGGTCCCACCCTAGTCCACTGCTATCCCTATTTAGCACTGATCTTAATAACCGCTAAATTCTTAAGCAAAAAACTAGGTTTTATCAGAGGTAAATGAAGAAACAGCAATGCCACACAAGAAACTATTTACGTGGTTCGGTTCTGGAATAGAACCTACGTCCACGGTAGAACACGTTTATCCTCCTTCTATTGAACACACATAAAACTTGATACATGGGAATATGCATTAGATAGCATATTTATATACAAAGAGGCATGATATCTTTCTATGTTATACTGTAGGATAATTCAGGCCGAGTGATGGTCAAGTACTGGAGACCCCCAACGATGCTTCTATAAAGAGTAACGTCTTGGAATGGCGCAGAGTTAGCTTCGGCAGCAGATAACTTTCGTGGTATAGGTGTGTTCACTGGCTTGGAGTCGGCCATGTGCGAGCGGCTCAAAAGATCAAAAGCATACTTATGTTGGCTTAAGAACATGCTCTTGGAATCACGAACAACTTGAACCCCAAGAAAGTAGTGAAGAGGTCCCATATCTTTAATGGCAAATTGTGTCCCAAGAGAAGAAATAAACGATTGAAGTAATGAAGAATCACTTCCTGTCAAGATTAGATCATCAACATAGATGAGAAGGACCATAGTCTGCTTATTATGATGCCAAATGAACATGGATGGATCAGAGGTGCTGCAAAAAAAACCAGTGGACAGCAAAAAAGAACTGAGTCGATCAAACCATGTCCGAGAGGCTTGACGAAGACCATATAGAGCTTTCTTAAGACGACAGACCTTATGTGGATAGTCCAAATGCTTGTAGCCAGGAGGTTGAGTCATAAAAACTTCTTCATGAAGAATTCCATGGAGAAAAGCATTCTTAACGTCAAGCTGGCGTATATCCCATTTAGCCATAAGAGCAACACTCAGGACTAGACGGATAGTGGAAGGCCTAATTACTGGAGAAAAAGTTTCATGAAAATCTTCTCCTTCGATTTGAGTAAATCTCCGAGCAACGAGTCGTGCCTTGAGACATTCGAGAGAGCCATCTGCATGCAGCTTGGTTTTAAAAACCCATTTCGAACTAACAATATTGACTCCTGGAGGTTTATCAACAAGATCCCAAGTATCATTTTTGGATAGAGCCGCAATTTCTTCATCCATAGCAGCTTTCCATCCAGAATGCAAGAGAGCTGCTTTCACGTTATGTGGCTCTGTAGAAATGGTGGGATCAACCGTATGTAAGAGAGCATATTTAGGGTTAGGTTTATGAATACCATGCATGCTCCTGGTGACCATGGATCTTGTAGTATGCGATGAACCAGAGTAAGATGTAGATGACGGTGAGTGCTTATTTTCATGAGTTCCATCATCATGTGGAGAAGGAGATTCATGAGTGGCTTCATGAGAGACATCATGTTGTTGAAGTAACGGCTCAGGAAGTGTTGACGGTCCTGGAAGACTGTTGGCTAAAGTGGGAGAACTGAATGAAGATAACTCAATAGATGTTTCATTGAGATAACTAGTGAGCTGCGAGGAAGGAGAAGATGAAACAACTTTGAGGAAACTTGGTTTATTCTCCAGTGAGAAAGTAGCAACATCGCCTTCTATCATAGTGTGTTGAAATAAGGATCCTCGTTTAGCAAAAGGGAAAAAATCTTCATCAAACACAACATGACGTGAGACATAGACTTTGCCAGTTGGAGGGTAGAAACATTTATAGCCTTTATGTTCCATGTCATACCCTATAAAGACACACGGTAAGGATTTGGCATCAAACTTGTTCTTAGTGTGGTGCCGAAGAAAAGGATAACATCGGCACCCTATGATTCTCAGACTTGAATAATCAGGGTTCTTTTGATACAGCTGAAAATACGGCGTAGCCATTCCCAAACTTGATGAGGGTAATCTGTTAATAAGAAATACAACAGCCGAAAAAATGTCAACCCATAATTTTTTTGGAATATGAGCATGATGTATCATGGTAAGTCCTAATTCAGTGATGTTGCGATGTTTTCGTTCAGAAACCCCATTCTGTTCAGGAGTATGTGGGCATGAAACTTGACGCTTGATTCCATGTTCATTTAAGTATCGCAAAAATATAGTACTAGAATATTCACCCCCGCCATCACTTTGAAAAATTTTAATGGATTTTTCAAACTGACATTGGACCATTTTGTGAAAATGTTGAAAAACTTCCAAAAAATCACTCTTTCTCTTTAGAGGATAGAACCAAGTGAATCGACTATAATCATCAGTGAATATCACATAAAATCTATAATGGTCTTTTGAAATAACCGGGGCTGGTCCCCAGAGATCAGAGTGGATTTTCATAAATGCTTCCTTGCTTCGTTCATTATTGGTCTCAAAAGGTAAGCGACATGCCTTCCCGTACTGACAGCTTGAACAAATATGAGACTTATTTTTATTTCCAATAACCGAAATAAGACTTTTATTATGCAGAAAAGAAACCGTCTTGAGTTGAGGATGTCCAAGGCGCGCATGCCACTGTTCCAAGGTGGTCCGACGAAATCGGTTGGCGAAGAAAGCCGCTGGTCCATCCTGTATGGAGTATAAACTCCCTTTCTTATTTCCCATCGCTACTATTTGCCCGGTTCTCTGATCCTTAACATGACAACCAGAAGATGAGAAAACGAATTCATAGGGAAAGTCAGATGTAAGTTTACTAATAGAGAGCAAATCAGCCTTCATATCTGGAACATATAAAACATCCTTGAGCTGTAGGGAAAGAGGGTGAGTTAAAAGTCCAGCGTCTCCTGTATGAGAAATACATAATCTTTCTCCATTCCCAATTATAACAGAATCATGGCCATGATATGGAGTTAATTTAGACAACTTACCAGCGTCGCCTGTCATATGTGATGAAGCTCCCGAATCCGCAAACCATTCATTATCTTAGGAATCGGCTATAGATAGAGCTGCAAGGGCTTTAGGCGCATCATCCATTTGATAAGAATGATTAAATCTATGATAGCAATTAAGGGCAGAATGATTCCTTTTTCCACATATCTGACATTGCATCCCGAAAAATTTGTTCTTATTCTGACTGGTATTTTGAGGGGTGTTGGCTGAAGTTTTGG
The DNA here is from genome assembly GCF_984573655.1 of Nuphar pumila. Taxonomy (NCBI): domain Eukaryota; kingdom Viridiplantae; phylum Streptophyta; class Magnoliopsida; order Nymphaeales; family Nymphaeaceae; genus Nuphar; species Nuphar pumila. Next base: position 88,513,464 of record NC_143258.1, on the reverse strand, counting down.
ACTCATTTGCAGCACTTTTATTGAAACTGTTTTGTCCTTGATGAAAACCTCTTCCTTTACTATTGAACTTGAAATTGTTTTTTCGTTTATTGGACTGACCTTGATTTGCATAATACGCAGCTTGTGGTGTGACATCATACAAGTTAGTTCTTGTTTCATGACTTTGCAGCAGAGGCAGGATTTCACGATATGAAGGAACCGGTGGCTTGAGCATGCTGGTGACGAAATTTTTGTATCCTGACCCTAAGCCTTGCAGGAGCCAAAAAACTTTGACCTTATCTTCTACAGGTTTGCCTATAGTGGCCAGATCATCACATATCGTTTTAAAACGACTGATGTAGTCTGTGAGAGAATCTATCCCTTTCTTAACAGTGGATAGTTGTTGTATTAAACAGAACTCCCTCTCTTGCGAATCTTGAGCAAAGGAGGTGATCAGCATTTCCCACAATTCTTTTGAAGTTTCAAGACCTACGACGAGGCCAAGAACTGACTCAGATAAAGTGGCAGTGATCCAACCTTTAAGTAAGCGGTCAGATTTCTTCCAAAGCACATAAGAAGGATTAACGATAGCCTGTTTTTCAGGCCCTTCTATGACAGGATTTGGTGACGGCAACTCTCCATTGACGAATCCTTGCATGTCTTGGCTTTCGATCAACGCAAGGATCTGGGTACGCCACAACAAAAAATTTGAATGGTTAAGCCTCAATGAGACAAAGTTGGAGATGTTCAGAGCAGCAGGATATGGATATGATGAAGTTGGAGGAAGCTGAGCCATTGCGCAAGCCTGAGATGACACACAAACCAGAGGTGTCTCAAGAAGGACGACTCTAGGATCTGGAATGAACAGTGAGAAAAAAAATCACTGTTGTGGCTTTGATACCATGAAGAAACAGCAATGCCACACAAGAAACTATTTACGTGGTTCGGTTCTGGAATAGAACCTACGTCCACGGTAGAACACGTTTATCCTCCTTCTATTGAACACACATAAAACTTGATACATGGGAATATGCATTAGATAGCATATTTATATACAAAGAGGCATGATATCTTTCTATGTATATCCTTTTCCAAATCTCTTATCGTTATCCTCATTGACAGAGGTGAATGATTGGTTGGGATTAGGATGTATATCCTGTTTATGATGATCTTGAGCCGTAAGAGGCAACTGTGCTGGCGTAAAACCTTTAACAGAATCTGGATCTTCAATAGTAAAGTACCATCGTTAAAGGTTCAAAATTCAAATTTTTTGATGCATGGTGCGCAAACCGAGTTTGACGAAAACACATTAATATATATATATATATATATATATATATATATATATATATATATAGAGAGAGAGAGAGAGAGAGAGAGAGAGAGAGAGAGAGATATGCGTAGCGAGATGCTGGGTAATCACTTGGAGTACAATGCAAGCGAGATGCTGCAAAAATACCTTTACTGTCGCAATAAAAGTCTGTGCCAAGGTCTGAGACCTTTAGCGGCCCAATCATTAACGTCATTAGTAAAAAGGTCCTTTTTGCTAAAATTGACTCTGAGCGTCCATCGCGCAACGTCGTCCCGCTGCTATCTGCGCACAACTTTATATATATATATATATATATATATATATATATTTGCGCTCGTCGTCACTCCAACCATTTTATTATCAAATAGCTCGTTCTCTATGATAGAAACCCCTTCTCCTTTCGTTTCATGGTCTCATCTCATTCGAGCTTCCTCCCTCTCTCGCAATCCTCAACTCGTAACTTGTAGCGTGGCTTCTCTCTGCGCATGCCGTCGTTCAGAAGCCCTAGTAACTACACAGAGTAATCTCTCTCCCTCTCTCTATGATGGAGCACTAATTCCTTTTTTAGTTCGATCAGAACCTTTAATGCCTCCATTTTCCTTCAGAAAGTGTTCGGTTTCTGGTCTCTATGTGATGCAATGACCTTCTCTCCTCTCCGCGGTCATTGAGAAAGAAGATAATCAACTAGGGTTTACTGCAGAGAGATTCGGGAGATGTCATCGTCTGGTCCAAGCATTGCTCTCATCAGCCTCCGAAGAAGCTAAATCGAGCTAGGTAAGTTCTATATCATAGTTTTGTATTGTAATAGTGTGTTTTCTAGTTGGGTTTTGTGACTCCTGGGTAATTCCTATGGTCTTGAAGAAAGATTTTGTGATTCATCGTATTTTCTATTGTTTTGTCCTTATTTTGAGGGTTTTGACCTGTGATTTGTGTGTTTTCCTTAGTTTTATTTTGTTAGTTATGCTTCTAAAATGGTGGAAATATGTAGGTGAGATGTGGAATCAAGTTAGGAAGGACATGTATCCCATTCATGTTGTAATGTTGTGTTTCATGCTTCGACTTAGAGGTTCAGTTCTGGGGTTTCCCCTTGCTTTTTTTCTCTTTTGTTTTATTTGAGCTCTAGTTCATAGTGTTTTGGTTCGTTTATGGTGATTTTTATATGCTTTTTATACTTGATTCTAAGTATTTGATATGAGGAACTCTCTATGTTCATAGATTTTTGTTTTCTCTTCCTCAAATTATGTCTGCAACATATGAGGAATTGACATTTCCTTTTTTTTTTTTGCATCACAGAAGATCTTTCTCTCCCAAAGGATTTCTAGCTTCTAGGTAGACTAGGAGAAGACGAAGAGGATTCCGAGCTTGAACGAGAGGGATAAAGGTGCTGCCATTGTTTACAGGATTTTTTTATTTAATCAAAGTTTATAAAGAGGAGTTTTCAGTCATCTTTGTTTTTATTTTAGGAATATTAGGTTCGCTCAGATTTTATAGATGCTTTGGAAGTATAATCTTTAAGTTCTTAGAAACGTTTCATCTGCTGGAATAAAACAACCTTTTGGAGGAAAAGAAGAACAGATTGGAAGCTAAAGGGAAGATCGATACAAGAAGTAGAATCTTTGAAGAAACGAGCATCCACCACTCAACAAGCCAACCCAAACACTTAGGTAATGTATGAATGCATGTAGATGGTATTCTTTTCTTCAATCTTTTTCTATACCCACTATTTATTTTGTTGAGATTAGTGTTAAGTTCTTGCATTGATATTCTTGCCAACATTTCTTTTCTAGTTTTTCCTTTCTTTCTTTTCTCCCTCTTGATAACCATCCATGTTAGTTCTTTTTAGCATACAAATTATGCTGTTTCTAGTATCTGATGCAATAATGCAAGACAATTTTATGGGCCCCCAAACTGGACTGAGTAGTATTATCTTATTGTTAAAGGAGGGGTCGTTAATTCCCCCATCTCTGTTTTGGGAATTTTTAGCTGTCAAAACAGATGGTTTTATTTTATATATGGGAGATGGGAAAAGTTGTTAGTTGTTCTAGAATTCATCATTATATGAATAAGAAAATTAGGCCCAGGAAATTTTGTGTGTGTTAGAATTTGGACATGTAGTTATGAGAATCAAGATTCTGTCAGAACTCTGTTTCAGGTTTTTTGCTGTAGATACAACACATCTAGACTGACAAAATTGATGAAAGGGAAGAATTCCAGAAGCCAATGGATTGGGTACAGTCCCTAACATATCCTGGTGGCGAGAGTAGGGCAGTATACGTTAGGCTCAATCTGACCCAGTTCTCTAGCAAACCCAATTGGTTTTTTTCCTCATGTACCCAAACCAACTAGATAAGAACTCCTGTTATTGTTAAAGGAGGGGTCCTAACTTTTTGTGCTTGTACACACTCCTGTATACAACAATGCCTGAACTGATAAGGATCACAGATAGTTCATATCTGATGAATAAAAGACAAAGCCGTTTCATACTCTAATCATATTTACAACCAACTCATAGTGCTAGTTTTGAGAGGTCACCCAATCAAAACCTTTTCCATATCCTCATTCAACACTAGGTAACAGTAAAATTTTGGGATTTTCTAGTCAAGCATAACCTTCTCAATACAGTTCGAGTTCAATTCCCCTAGAAACTGATCTGATTTGCAACTGAAACAAACCCAATCTATCTGAACCAATTCTGACTCGAACTGTTTGGACCTGATTCCATCCATATCCTAACTGATCTTAATATGATGTGTTGAAGGCCCAACACATTGTCTTCCCTACCCGTTTTCATCTCAGGTACTAAGGCGCCAGAGGCGTAACTGGGGGGGGGGGGGGGCAGGACTGGGCTGTAGCCCAGTCCTGCCTCCCGAAACAGTTAATTTTTTTTTTTTTTAAAGCCCAGTCCTAGCCCAGCCCTGATTCCATATGAAATAGATTTTTATCCTTTTTTGTAGCCCAACCCAGCCCTGACTGCAGCAAATAGTTTGATTTGTCCATATGAAATAGTTTTTTATTAATAATTGCAGCCATTTTTTATTTTATCTCAAAAAAAATTTTTCGGGGGCGCTGCCCCCGAACCCCTAACTACCACACCAAATTTTTTTTACTACACCCCTGTTTGCCCCCCCTCACATGAATCCTAGCTACGCACCTTACCTTTTTGGTTCAGTTGCCATAGAGTAGCTCAAGTTCTTGGTATCACTTACCCGAGTAGTGGTGAATAGTGGTGATGATGGTTATGCATTGTTCAATCAACTGTGAACATAGTTGTTATCACTGACACTGTTGAATATACCTCTTTATTTAAAACTATCAAAAGAAAAGTGTATAGTGGTGGGATGCCATGTATCAGTGAGGGATTATCTTTGTTACTCAATTTCGCTTGATTGGCTTGATGGTAGTAGACAGGCCAATCCTGCACTCCATCTTCTGTGGCATCCATGGGTCTGACTTCTAGTTTTTCTTTTTTATTTGGTCAGTTTGTCCGATGTCTAAAAAAATAAAATTTGCTGAATAGAGACTAAGATACCTTCTTTTGGGCAGGAGACAAACAATACTGGTGCTGGTGCCTTATGGGTTGAACTTGTGAGCAACAGAGTTTCTTGATTAATTTTGGTGCTTATTAGTTTTATTCTGAGTGCTTAATTTTTCATTGAAAGCTTGTTATGCTAATGCTATTATTAGGTTCCTCTCAGAGTTAATACCTGTTCATGTGCATTTTTATCATGAAGTCTTCTATTTGCACTACGTGTTATTTGAGTATATTGTGATAAATGATTTAGTGCATATTCTACTTAATATATGTGGGCATATGATTTTCTTTAGCTTTAGAAACTAATCATGCCTGCTATATATTGGCTTTATGCATTGGTAACCTTCCATTAAAGTCAAATTGTTTTTTTGCAGGTGAAGGAGATAACACGGGTTTTTAGCTGATCAATAGCAAGTTGTCTTATGTATGATCAAGAAAAAATGAATTTTGGAATCATAACAGTGACTGAACTTTCGTGTATTTGCACAATGTCAGCTTTAAAATCATTTAAGAACAAGATTGTACCACTAATGCTAAGTCCTTTTGCCTTCTAGTTGTTCATATGATTCCTTCAAATAGTCTGGATGGCACTCCCTTCAGCTATTCAGTTTTCAGAACCTTTACAGTTTAAATTCTGAATTCACTTCTAATATTGGGGTCTTCAATGCTACGTTCACTATTGAGAACCTTTGGGCTATAAAGATTAAAATGAGAGTTCGGTAGCGGTTTATAGTTCAAACTCAGGTAGGTGATCCTGTTTGTGGGCGTAGTCTGATCTTTTATTTATTTATTTTATCACCAATATCCTTCCATAGTGTTGCGGTCGGCGATGAAAGGAGACAATAAAGCCTGACTGCATAAAGGTATGTTTTTCCCATTACATAATAATACTTGTATAGTTTAATATACACAGAAATACTAATATAAATAAGTAGAACCTCTAAACAGTAATTACTACTAGTAATATCAATACTAATTTATAAATGTATAGTGATTCATATGTACTAAAAAAATAGTAATCTTTGTATAAATATATAATTTAATTATCTATTTATGTAACTACAAATTATAAAATCTCTATTTTTATAAGCATAAATTTGTATATGTATATAAAAACATAAACAAAATAAAATATGAATTTCTAAAAATATTTATATATAAATTTTTTAGCAAACAGACATTAGTAACGACCTAAGCTATCACTATTAGTCTTTTTTTTCAGAGAAAGTACCTTTAGTGACGGTCAAAACCGTCACTTATGCAAGTGCTAAGGTGACAGACAAAACTGATGCTAAAGGGTCACTATAGTAACAATCAGTGTTGTGAAAAGCGTTGAGGCGTAGCGAGGCGCTTCACCAAAATCTGAAGCGAGGCGTAAAGCGTAAGCCTCACTTTTTTTTTAAACTTAAAAAAACTATAAAAAATATCTAAAATTATAACTAAATAAAAAATGCTTTATCTATGAAGCAACAACCAACAAGAAATAAAAAATCTCAAATAAATACTGAAAAAATATGAGATTAACATGTAAAAGTAATATTAATGCAACAACTTGATCTATGTAACTATCTAAGAAATAAAATATGAGCATTCATTCAATAAAAAATTAACATTAACAACGAAATGCATACCTACAGCAATACCAAGATTTATCTAAATTAACGAAAAAAAACAAGTTATGGAATCAACTACAGTAATACCAAGATTTTGCACAGAGAAAACAATCTTTTACAGATTATGTGGGAAGGACAGTAGGTGGGAAGGGAAGTTTCTTGTTAGCTTTCATTCGTGTTTCTCGTCAAACAAGACAGAAGGTAAATTAAATGAACGATTTAACAGAGGGCTCTCTTTATTCTTTTACCCCAGCTGCTCAGGTCAAGGGACCTTCGATGCCCTCCATCATCAGCACTCAAAACCATGCCATCACTTTCAAAATGAAGAGCATCAATGGCTGAAATGTGTCCAAAACAAGATATTTTTGATGGGTTTTGAGTGAAGCATGTTCTAGTAATCGGGACAGAGAAAACACAGAAAATGGTTGTGCTTTGCGTGACTTGGACGCTTTGTAAAGTACTTGGAATCAGGCCTGATCACTAGATTTGCACTGGTTTTTTAGTGCCATTCATATTGATGATGAACGACATTCAAGGCACCTTAGACAGTTGACCAGATCTGCTCTCGATCTAGACGATGGGTGAGTGGTTGCTCTCATCCCATCTTCTTCCTTTCAAATTCCGCTGGTTTCAAAGGTTAGAAGGACAATCTATACTGATTTGGTGCCAAAGAAAAGGAGATGAACGTGCTCTGCTTCTTGCTTCTAACCAGCTACCTCTACAAATTTCAGCATAAGCAACAATAGCTCCTCTTTGTTCCCTACCGTGAGTGGTATTTTTGCCGTCCATTGAGTTGCTACAAGCATTAAGGACAGAGGTTCTAACTTTCTGCATCGTCCTCTTCAACACGAGGAGAATTGAAGAGATCAGGGCCGGATATTGGTCTCAATCATCCTACCCAAACAAGGAAAGGTCTGAACGGAAGTCCAGAGGGAGGCATCTCTGTTATTCAAGAAACAGAACCATCATCATCTGGAGATGAAGATGGATTCAAGTTTGATGTATTTTAAGCCCTAATGTTTGGTCGAATGAGGGTTTTGACACCCTCATTTGACCAAATAAATCAAGGCATGTGCACCTCATTTTGAGATGCGCCTCGCCTTGAGGCGTGCGCCTCAAGATCTATGAGGTGCACACCTCAAGGGTTTTACGCTTCACACATGTGCCTCAAGGCATAACACCCTCACCTTAAGGCGAGGGGCGTTTTTTGCGCTTTGAGGCGCGTTTTTAATAACACTGGTAACAATCTTGACTGTTTGATGAAGGAATACTATAGTTACAGTCTCTGTCACAGGGATTCGGCTAGCAGGGTGCCACACCCGCATCAATGCGGGTGCAAGTGCGGCACCGGGTGCGGTCAACCCGATCAATGCATTCAAAGTCATTTTGATCCAATTTTTCAGACTTAAATTTTTTTTTTACCAAGATTTGACCGTTGTTCCTGCAGCCAGAAAACTGTCGTATCATAGTGTTATCTCATAAATAAATTGCCTTCTCAAAAAACAAGAGAGGTGGATCTTCTAGTTCCAACAGAGAGAGAGAGAGAGAGAGATGGAAATGAAGGTGAAGGACGGAGCAAGAGAGAGACCTGGAAATAACGGTGAAGTGCGAAGGTGGAGGATGGTGTTGCATGGTTGAGTGGCTCAGATGAAGGTGGAGGGCGGTGTTGCAGGCTGCACCTTAACCCAGAAAGTAAGTTTTTGATATGAAAAATTCCTCGGCCAGCTATGTGAAGGAATTTTTCATATAAAAAAATCAGATTTAAAAAAAAGAAAAAATCGGTTGCAAATTTTTTCTTGTTTGAGACTGATGAAATTGTAAATTTTTCTTCTTACCTCTACTTTTTCTATGACTTTCCCACTTCCAAAAGTAACCTAAGAAAAGACTACTATGGAAAAGGCATCCCATCATGGGAAGGCCCATGTGTAAAAAAATTCATAGTAAATCCATTTACAAGGGGTTGGTGCGAATGAATTTATATATTAAATGCATGGTCATCCTAAGAAACCCTTGTTGACTTTGAGCTGGACAGGAAAATGGACGACAGGAAAATAGAGTTGGCATGTTTGTTTTACCCGCTTATGAAAAAGGAGGGTTTCGTATGGAAATCACCCATTTTCATGTGTAAAATGGGTAAAACAAATGAAGCCTCTAAGAACATTCTAGATTTGAAAAGTTCTGGATTTTCCACAAGTTGCAAGTTATGTCTATTAAAATTCCATAATTTCATAGATTCTTCGTATTCAAACTACTAGTAATAATTTTCAACATTCATGGCTTGATAAGTGCATTTTGGTTCTCTGTCGGAGCTTCTCACTGTGGCATTTGTGAATCACAACATCACATCTTGTTCATTCCAAAACTTATCTAGATCTCAATCACTGTACTCCGGAAAAAGAGCCAACCTACCAAATGGGGAAGGAATTCTATTGCTTTTATCAGCCACTTGCATCTAGTTGATGCTTGTCATTGGCCTAAATTAGTTGTCATATTAACTCTCACATGGGTTCATATAAATGATGTCACTTATAAGACAGTAGCCTTACACTTGACCAAGAACCTAATCAATACACACTGCATTTAATTTTCAGTTACTCGAACCCATGAACAAGATGATGAACAGACAGTTTTTACTGTCTTGTTCGCCTTTGGAACACTAGCCTTAGACTGAGCATACCAAGCAAAAGTAGTTCTTTTCCTTTATGTCCATGGCCTAGATCTCTTGCCTATGCAGTAGGCCGGTTCTGGCAGTGGCAAGTGATGGTCGCCTTTCTTTTCTAATGTTGCCATAGATCAACATAGGTGGATGTGAACCTTTAGTGATCGGCAGTAGTTGATCATTTCAATTTGAAAAGCAGGCCTTTTGGAAACTGATAAACATTGAAAGGATCTCTACATGCATTCATACAAGTATATTTGAGAGATGAATTGAACTATATGGACATTTGCCTTTTCAACAAGCCCGGTCAAATAAACTTGGCCAAGACCTACCAACTGCAGCTCCTCTTGTCTGGTAGGAGCAGCTAGTGCACGTCACCTTGTGTTGGGACGTTGCAAGTTCAAATCCCAATGGTATCGTTGTATAACTGGTAGGGGTCTGCCTAACCCCAGCTTGCCTTTAAAAAAAAACAAAAACTTGACGAAGACCTTTGACATATGGACACGTTTTTGAGATTGGTTTATCATCTCTGGTTCTGTAGCTAAAATCTGCCTACAGATGGTATGCATGAATCAGTGGACAGCCAGCAATTGGCATTACTGGAAGCACCTAGTTCATGAAAGGTTTCAGAATAAAGAGTACTGGGATATTTTGGATTGGATTTCTTAGCCCATTGAGTTCATGACTTTGATACCATGTAAAATTTGCAGGATTTTGTTACAAATTACAGCATTTCTTTTGGTCTTCCGTGCATAAACAACACTGCATAGCACATTTTTTCCTCCTTTCTTTCATTCAGTTGCCAAAGAACAAAGAATGTTCTTCCATATTGCCAAGTGAACTTGACAAGAACCAACATGATGAGCACTATGTTTAAAGCTTTCCACACAACTGTTTGATTTTGATTATCCTGCATCATTAATTAATTGGTTACTTAACTAATATCAGGCCTTACATTCTTTTCACACATGAATGCCTGGAGGAGGAAATTGGCCTTTTGGGATTCAGAATCTAAGAAAAAGACTGAATCAGAGCTCAAGAGTACAAAAAATTCACATATATACAAACCAATTTGCAGTGCCTTGATCAAAATTGTAATCTATTTAATGCAATTAACCAAATATAAAGCCATGCAAAAACCATAATGACTGTTATGTTTTCGTTTTGTAGCAAAACTGGACTACAGCCCATGAAGAGGTTGATCCCAAGTTCCTTGAACGCCACACGTTTTTTTTTGCGTTGTTGCAGGCGATAAAGAATCGAATCATGAAATACTGTATGGTTATAGTGCTTAAAGCGAGTAAATAAGCAGATACTGATTGCATACCATCAAACTACCATATTTCCTCTATGAGGGAGAATGACTTTTAATAATGATAAAGAGTACAGCATAAGCAGGAATCACTGCTATAAAAAAGCTAAACACAGGGATACTAGGAGCATTATCTCTTCCTGGCACATATCACTAAGGCCTTATTGGCTCCTACTCAAGAATAAACTCCGACTCAGCAATGCGGGTAGGCAAGTCCGCAAGCACGAACCATCCTTTGGCCATTCCTTGAATATAAGAGTTGTTTATATGAAGGATTCCTATCATAGTAGCAAAAGCAAGGCTGCAGCCTCGTAAGACCATAGCAGCATTCAAAGACTACAGGCCCACCCTGGAATGCACTCACACACGGGATAAGCAAATTAAGATTACAATCCTGGGATTTGCATGGCAGCACACTGCCAAGGAGCAGAACCATGATGAAGCAGCATATGATAGCATTGGACTTGAGCTTCATCTCCATCCTTGGTTATAGAACAAAGGAAAAGAGACACCAGAGCTGGAATGAGTTGAACTAGAGGCTGGCCTTGCAATTTATAGAGACCAAAGCCTTAGCTACAAGCATGGTAAATTTGGAAACATGGTGATGAATAGGGTTAATTAAGAAAGTTCAATTGGCAACTTGTGCCATAAGTGGAGCAATGCACCAACGCCACATTTATGAGGTATACTCAATTGTTCGAAACTTGTTTTTCATGATTTCACATTGCAATGAACAAGTAGGGTCCATGTATAGCTGACACACTACATCTCCAATAAAGATTGCGTTGGTTGACTTAATAATGATTTTGCAATGTCAACATGGTGTAAAGATGTGTCATGCAGCACAATAAAATGAATAAAATTGTAAAAAAATAGATGTAACTATCTTAGATTTTTTTTTTGATTGACAAGCTGGGGTTAGACCGATCCCGACCATATTGCAAGAATAGATCCATTATAATCACAAATGATTTGTTGAAGGAACCAATCTGGTGTTTTATTCTTCCAAAGCGGATCTGAGGCAAGGATCCGTAATTGAGTGGATTCTTAGCAATGTGATTACATTCCTTAGGAATCCAAACACAGAAATCTTTCAAATCTAAGAACGCATTTGGACACATTTTGATTCACCAAGACTTTCAGATCTCTCTGCCTTCCATTGATCGGGAAATGGAATGGTATAGACCACATCCCATGTTGACAATTCCATGATCACTCAGTATTTCGTGCTACCAATAGTCCATTAATGAACATTGGAAAGAGTTGAGGATACTCTCTTATGTGATTGTGTGTCTAATTGCAATTTTAACAGCAAGGATTATGGGCTTGAAAATTGGGAAAGGGGATTGACTCAGAGAGCTTTAAGTTCATCTATTCTGTTGGCCGTTGGGGCAAGAGCATTGATGAGAGAAAATGACTGAAGCTTGTCAAAAGTGGGGGAATTTTCAATTGTTCAGGGATATATATATGAGGTCTGTCAACGAGCCAAGCTGCATTAATTAGTGATTTCATCCAGTAACCATCTCTCTCTCAATATATATATATATATATATATATATATATATATATATATATATATAGACTGAAATATGTAAACCAGTAAAATATGTAAACTAGCATAAACTGAATTTTTCATTGTGTTTTTGCAAATCTAACCCTACATATGCATTCAGCATGGTCCATTTGCTTGAAATGACTATTGGATCATCCTAATCGGATTAAGAAATGTGATTTTGTATGTTTGAATATTAATGAAAATTCTAAGCCGTTGATTTTTAAGCTTTAAAAGATCCTTCTCATACATCATAGGATGATGTAAGAGTCTCTTCCTATAAAGCTAAGCATATAGATGACATCTTTATATTGAAATTTTAGAAAAAAATTAAAAAATATATAAAAATCTTGGTGCATATTAGTTTACATATTTTGCAGTGTTTGCTGGTTTGCATTAACAAGAGCCGTCAAATCTTCATGTCGGATGGTATGCAGATGGTATGCATGAATCAGTTTTTGAGATTGGTTTATCACCTCTGGTTCTGTAGCTAAAATCTGCCTACAGATGGTATGCATGAATCAGTGGACAGCCAGCGATTGGCATTACTGGAAGCACCTAGTTCATGAAAGTTTTCAGAATAAAGAGTACTGGGACATTTTGGCTTGGATTTCTTAGGCCATTGAGTTCATGACTTTGATACCAGGCAAAATTTGCAGGATTTTGTTACAAATTACAGCATTTCTTTTAGTCTTCCGTGCATAAACAACACTGCATAGCACATCTTTACCTGCTTTCTTTCATTCAGTTGCCAAAGAACAAAGAATGTTCTTCCATATTGCCAAGTGAACTTGACAAGAACCAATATGATGAGCACTATGTATAAAGCTTTCCACACAACTGTTTGATTTTGATTATCCTGCATCATTAGTTAATTGGTTACTTAACTAATATCAGGCCTTACATTTTATTGACACATAAATGCCTGGTGGAGGTAATTGGCCTTTTGGGATTCAGAATCTAAGAAAAAGACTGAATCAGAGCTCAGGAGTACAAAAAGTTCACATATATACAAACCAATTCGCAGTGCCTTGATCAAAATTGTAATCTATTTAATGCAATTAACCAAATATAAAGCCATGCAAAAACCATAATGACTGTTAGTTATGTTTTCGTTTTGTAGCAAAACTGGACTACAGCCCCTGAAGAGGTTGATCCCAAGTTCCTTGAACGCCACACGTTTTTTTTTGCGTTGTTGCAGGCGATAAAGAATCGAATCATGAAATACTGTATGGTTATAGTACTTAAAGCGAGTAAATAAGCAGATACTGATTGCATACCATCAAACTACCATATTTCCTCTATGAGGGAGAATGACTTTTAATAATGATAAAGAGTACAGTTAAGCAGGAATCACTGCTATAAAAAATCTAAACACAGGGATACTAGGAGCATTATCTCTTCCTGGCACATATCACTAAGGCCTTATTGGCTCCTACTCAAGAATAAACCCCGACTCAGCAATGCGGGTAGGCAAGTCCGCAAGCACGACCCATCCTTTGGCCATTCCTTGAATATAAGAGTTGTTTATATGAAGGATTCCTAGCATAGTAGCAAAAGCAAGGCTGCAGCCTCGTAAGACCATAGCAACATTCAAAGACTACAGGCCCACCCTGGAATGCACTCACACACGGGATGAGCAAATTAAGATTACAATCCTGGGATTTGCATGGCAGCACACTGCCAAGGAGCAGAACCATGATGAAGCAGCATATGATAGCATTGGACTTGAGCTTCATCTCCATCCTTGGTTATAGAACAAAGGAAAAGAGACACCAGAGCTGGAATGAGTTGAACTAGAGGCTGGCCTTGCAATTTATAGAGACCAAAGCCTTAGCTACAAGCATGGTAAATTTGGAAACATGGTGATGAATAGGGTTAATTAAGAAAGTTCAATTGGCAACTTGTGCCATAAGTGGAGCAATGCACCAACGCCACATTTATGAGGTATACTCAATTGTTCGAAACTTGTTTTTCATGATTTCACATTGCAATGAACAAGTAGGGTCCATGTATAGCTGACACACTACATCTCCAATAAAGATTGCGTTGGTTGACTTAATAATGATTTTGCAATGTCAACATGGTGTAAAGATGTGTCATGCAGCACAATAAAATGAATAAAATTGTAAAAAAATAGATGTAACTATCTTAGATTTTTTTTTTGATTGACAAGCTGGGGTTAGACCGATCCCGACCATATTGCAAGAATAGATCCATTATAATCACAAATGATTTGTTGAAGGAACCAATCTGGTGTTTTATTCTTCCAAAGCGGATCTGAGGCAAGGATCCGTAATTGAGTGGATTCTTAGCAATGTGATTACATTCCTTAGGAATCCAAACACAGAAATCTTTCAAATCTAAGAACGCATTTGGACACATTTTGATTCACCAAGACTTTCAGATCTCTCTGCCTTCCATTGATCGGGAAATGGAATGGTATAGACCACATCCCATGTTGACAATTCCATGATCACTCAGTATTTCGTGCTACCAATAGTCCATTAATGAACATTGGAAAGAGTTGAGGATACTCTCTTATGCGATTGTGTGTCTAATTGCAATTTTAACAGCAAGGATTATGGGCTTGAAAATTGGGAAAGGGGATTGACTCAGAGAGCTTTAAGTTCATCTATTCTGTTGGCCGTTGGGGCAAGAGCATTGATGAGAGAAAATGACTGAAGCTTGTCAAAAGTGGGGGAATTTTCAATTGTTCAGGGATATATATGAGGTCTGTCAACGAGCCAAGCTGCATTAATTAGTGATTTCATCCAGTAACCATCTCTCTCTCAATATATATATATATATATATATATATATATATATATATATATATATATATATATATATATATATATATATATATATATATATATACTGAAATATGTAAACCAGTAAAATATGTAAACTAGCATAAACTGATTTTTTCAGTGTTTTTGCAAATCTAACCCTACATATGCATTCAGCATGGTCCATTTGCTTGAAATGACTATTGGATCATCCTAATCGGATTAATAAATGTGAATTTGTATGTTTGAATATTAATGAAAATTCTAAGCCTTTGATTTTTAAGCTTTAAAAGATCCTTCGCATACATCATAGGATGATGTAAGAGTCTCTTCCTATAAAGCTATGCATATAGATGACATCTTTATGTTGAAATTTTAGAAAAAATATATAAAAATCTTGGTGCATATTAGTTTACATATTTTGCTGTGTTTGCTGGTTTGCACTAACAAGAGCCGTCAAATCTTCATGTCGGATCGCTCTTGTGTAACCTTTATCCCTTCCCTTCTTTCTCCTTTTTCCTCCCACCACCTGCACCACTACCCTTTTCTCCACCTCGCTGCCACCCCTTCCTCTACCTCCCGGCTGTTCCTTACCTGCCGGATGTCCTCCCCACCACCGTACAACCTCCCTGCCATAGGGACGGCCATGCTTGTGAACATGATGGTGTCCACTAGGGGTGGCAATCGGGTCGGGTTGACGGGTCAGCATACCTCAACATGAACCTGACCTGTTTATTAAATGGGTCGGCTATGGCAAACACGAACCCAACCCGTTTAATAAACGGGTCAGGTCGGGTAAACAGGTTGGCGGGTTAGCGAGCGGGTTGGCATGTCGGGTTCGGATAAACAGGTAAACGGGTTGGCATGTTGGGTTCGGGTAAACAGGTTGACCCGCCCACCTAACCCGTTTAGCCGGGTTGGCATACCCTAACACGAACCCGACCCGTTTAATAAACGAGTTATGCGGGTCGCTCCGTTTACAACACAAACCCGTTTAAGCCAAACCCGAACCCGGCTAAGAAGCGGGGGTCGTGTCAGATTTTGCCACTCCTAGTGTCCACCCCTTTATCCCCACTAAGGTCCATCTAGGCTACCATCTGCCTATCTAGTTCGCCAGCTGTTGCTCGTCGGATGGAGGCAATGTGGCCCCTTCGATGGGCCAATTCCTTCCCTAAACAAAGGTAGTGTGGCCTCTACGTTGCTTGCAGGATGGCTGTTGCTCGCTCACTAGATGACCTTTGCATTGGGCACAAAGAAGAGATGAGTGGTGTTGTTGGGGTGGCAGACGCACATGGGGATGGTGGGTGGAAGTTGAAGAGGAAGCAAGGGCTCTGCCTTGGGCGGTTACCAGAGAGCATGGTGGTGGAGGCCGGGGAAGGGGCAGCAGGGAAGGGCGATGGGGAGGCCAGTGGTGGAGGTGAAAAGGAAAAAGAAGGGAGACCGGTGGTGGGAGAAGAAAGGAGAAAGAAGTGAGGGTTGCACAGGAGCCGTCTCATCTGAAGATCAAATGACTCATATTGGTGTAAACCAACAAACTTTGGTTTACATATTTTAGTTTTTCAAATATATATATATATATATATATATATATATATATATATATATATATATATATATATATATATATATATATATATATATTGTTGGATTAACCACCATGATTAACGTGGTGGTTATCCACAATGTGGATACATCCCCGTTGAGGGATGATCCTGCCTATAAATCAGCATAAGATAAAGGGGAACGGTGCGTAACCGTTCCCACCCTATGCTTATAAGAACAGGGTATCATGAGCGACCCTGTGTGACGGGAAATCGAAGGTCTACTCACTGACTGCATCTGGTAGCCTGGGCTCGTGAAGGGCTGCAGTCCGGTTGAGCAGAAAACTCTGGCGACCAACTCCGACGACCACAGTAGCTCCATCAATAGCGACATCAGGTACGCTCTGCTGTTTTCTTTTTATGCAGGGCCATCACCACGCTGCGGAACACCGATTGAGGCTTTGCCGGAAAAACACCCAGCCGTCCCAATAATGGGTTATGGGCCCACACCCCGCTTCCGCTGCGGGGTGTGCTTTTGGCAGTCCAGTAAAGCAGGTCACCGTGGGGTGACGCTGCTGCTGGTCGCAGGAATCCGGCGACTGTCGCCATTGGGCGACAAACATGCGTATAAAAAAAAACTCTGTTACCTCTGTTTTGGGGGTTTTCTGTAGGCGAGGACACCGTCGGTGTTTCACTCCTCATCCGCCATTAAAAGCGATGTTGGAACCGTCGCCGGTGACTATTGAGTCGCCAGATTCCTGAAAAAGGATCCTGCAGTTTTCCAGTTTTTCGCCGACGGATGGATGGCTGATTTTGCCTGAGAAGAAACGCCATCAGCAGGCGACATAGGTCGCCGACGTTGATCGCCGGCAGGCGGTAGCTTTGGTCGCCGGCCGGCAGGCCGACATTGATCGACGACGGGCGGCATAGGTCGCCGACAATGAAAATGGGGAAAACCCCTCTTTTCTAAAAGATCAGGTTTTCTGTCCTTTTTCAATTTTTTTTGTTTCGGGTCGGGTTCATTTTCTGAACCGGACCCGCCCACCCGAATTCGATCCATAAAGTTGATTCGGATCGGATCGGGGATTCGGGTGGGGACCCGCTCGGGTCCGACCCGGATAAAGTAAACCGCGGGTCAGACCCAGATCCAATAATAACGGGTCCGACCCGGATCCGGACAGTACCGGGTCTGACCCGGATCTAGTCATTACTGGGTCCGACAAGGATCCAATTTGTACCGGGTCCGACCCGGATTCGGTTTGTACCGGGTCTGACCCAGATCCAGATTTTACCGGGTCTGACCCGGATCCAGATAACCCCGGGTCTGACCCGGATCCGGTTACAATTGGGTTTCGACCCGGATCTAGAAGGGTCCAGGCACTGTTTGGCCTGAACCGGATCAGGGACTCACTCAGCCTCTTTTGGGGACCGGTTCAGAGCCGTTTTTGGTCGGTTTCTTCCCGTTTCTCACCGGTTCCGAGATACTAATACCCTGTTTTCTTAAATATAAGAAAATATAAGGATTTTAGCATACGGTTATAGGGGTTTTATGAACTTTTGTTTATACTTGACCCGATTCATAAGGTTCAGAACCGGTTCGGACCCTTGGATGACCGGTTTGGGGATGTTTCAGACCAGTTCAGAGTGCTTTAAGACCGGTTCGTGAAACATATGACAGGTTCATTCAGTTTTAGAACCATTTCGAGAGTCATATGTCTAGTCCATTCGGTTTACGGACTATTTTAAGATATTATTTTATATATAATATTGGCATTAAGGATAGTCAGATAACTTAGTGTATTCATGTCACCAAAGTGACTGAATACACGTATGTTGTCAAAAATGTTGTATTATCATATGGTTTTAGTCAATATTAATGTTGTACTTATATTCATGAAATGATAAACGACCCAAAGGTAGTTTTATCGTGTTTGGAATTTAAGTAGGGTAGAATAAGGTAAATGTGTCGAGATACATCACACATGAGTATCCAAATGTACCTTGTGTTGATGGTCTATCTTCACAAGAACCTTAGTTTTACCGAATATGGTCGGTAGGCGAAGTGGTTTTGCGTGTCGGAGCTCTTACCAAAGTAGGACTCTGATGACCCCCTTCACTCGCCTGAAAAGAAGCATATCAAGGGCCTTTATTATTTTGCTTTTTCCACCAAAGTTTTAGTCTCGTATGAATGCTTCCTGATACGTGTCTTTTGTCATGCAGTTTCTAGTTATGTGATTTTAGATGGCTCAAGCTCTATACCTTTTCTAGATGGATCCAATTTTAGTGATTGGAAAAAAACTATTTTATTTGCATTAGAGTATATGGATCTAGATCTGGCCCTAAGGATAGATGAACCCGCTGCCCTCACTGATCAGAGTACTGCTGATCAAAAGATTGCTTTTGAGAAGTGAGAGCGCTCGAATAGACTTAGTTTGTTGCTTTTGCAATCTAAAGTAGCTAAGAACATTCGAAGTGCTATTCCACAATGCAGAACAGTGAGGAAATTCATGAATGCCATTGAGGTACAGTTTGTGAGTTCAAACAAAGCTAGAGCCAGTACCCTGATGTCAAAACTGATATCTGTGAAATATACTGGAGGGTGAAACATTCGCCAACACATTTTGGAGATGAGAAACATAGCATCTCAGCTGAATGACATGAAGCTCACCATCTTTGATTCTTTCCTAGTGCAGTTAGTCCTAACATCCTTACCCTTGGAATACAGACCTTTCAAAATCTCGTACAACACACATAATGATGAATGGACATTTAATAAACTTATGTCCAAGTGTGTTGAAGAAGAAGAGAGGATGAAAGGTGAGAAGGTGCAGAGTGCATATATGACTTCTCATACGTTCAAGGTAGGACCAAGGAAGAATGCATTTAAGAAAAATGCTAGGAAGAAGCCAACTGAGGATAAGTCATCCCAAGACAAGCAATCTAACTCTGCTCCCATAAAGTGCTTCTTTTGCAAGAAAAAGGGACACATAAAGGCAGATTGCATAAAGTACAAAAGGTGGTTGGAAAAGAAAGGTAATTTGTCATTTGTTTCTCATGAATGTAATTTATTATAAATTCCTGAAAATAGCTGGTGGATTGATTCTGGTGCTAGTGTTCATATTTCCAACTGTCTACAGTTGTTTCGGACCAAAGGGAACCAACAATGCATGAGAAAAGCATCTATTCGGGAAACAAGATGCGTTCACATGTGAAGGGTGTTGGAACCCGCAGGATTACTCTGGATACAGGCGTAGTTTTAGATCTTCATGATGTCTTTTATATTCCATCGTATAGTAGAAACTTAATTTCAATTTCAAAGTTGGATAAATTTGGATATTGTTTTAAGTTTGAAAATTCCAAATTGTTCATATTCAGAAATTCAATTGAAATTGGTTATGCATCAGTTTATGATGGTTTATATAGATTGAATGTGAAGATCCAAACTCATGAGTCTTTGACTTCTGAATACGCATTGGTTGAAAATAAACGTAGCATGAAAGATGATAAATCTTACATGCTTTGGCATCGAAGGTTGGGTCATATTTCTGAAAAGAGAATAAAGAGACTGGTAAATAAAGGGATCTTGCAATCTCTAGATTTTACTGACAATGACCCATGTGTTGATTGCATAAAGGCTAAGCATACAAACACATATAGAGAGGGTGCCAAACACAGTAGTGAGATATTAGAAATAGTCCATACAGATGTATGTGGACCGTTTTCTCCCTGTTACATAGGCAAAAAATATTTCGTCACCTTTATTGATGACTATTCTCAGTATATGTATCTCTACTTGATTTTTGAAAATCTGATGTTTTTCAGATGTTTAAGAAATTTAAGAAAGAAGTAGAGAAACAAATCGATAAGGTTATTAAAATAGTCAGGTCTGATAGAGGTGGCAAATATTATGGTAGGTTTACTGAGATGGGGCAAAGGGAAGGACCATTAGCGTGATTTCTTAAAGAGGAAGGCATTGTGCCTCAATATACCATGCCTGGTGGTGCCTATCAGAATGGTGTAGCTGAAAAGAGAAATCGTACGCTTAAAGAAATGGTCAGAGCCGTGTTGAATTATTCAACACTTCCCATAAAGTTATGGGGTGAAGCCTTAAGGACAACTGTGCATATTTTGAATAAGGTTCCTACGAAATCTGTGCCTAAAACTCCTTACGAGTTGTGGACAAGTAGGAAACCATCACTGTCATATATGCACATATGTGGATGTCCTGCAGAGGCTAAACTATATAACCCCCACATTAGGGTGTAAATGGGTCTTTAAGACCAAGAAGGACTCCAAAGGTAACATAGAGAGACATAAAACAAGATTGGTTGCTAAAGGATTCACCCAGATGGAGGGCATTGACTATAATGAGACATTTTCTCCTGTCTCAACTAAAGAGTCAATGAGGATTATTCTGGCCCTCGTAGCTCATTATGACTTAGAGCTACATCAGATGGATGTGAAAACATCATTCCTCAACGGGGATCTGAATGAAGAGCTATACATGAAACAACCTCTTGGTTTCTCTGAAAATGATCGTTTGGTTTGTAAGCTTAACAAATCAATATATGGACTTAAACAGGCCTCCCAACAATGGTATATTAAATTTTCCCAAGTCATTGTGACTTTTGGGTTTACAGAAAACATTATTGATCAATGTATATACCTTAAAAAAAGTGGGAGTAAGTTCATTATATTGATGTTGTATGTGGATGACATCTTACTTGCAACCAACGATATGAAGTTACTTTTAGAGACAAAACAGTTTCTTGCATCACATTTTGATATGAAAGATATGGGTGAGGCTGCTTACGTTCTTGGCATTGAGATTTGTCGAGCCCGAGCAAAAGGTTTTCTAGGCCTCTCCCAAAGATCCTATATAGAAAAGGTGTTAAAGCGATATGGGATGGAGAATTGTTCTCCTACTTCTACACCCATATCAAAAGGTGACAAACTGCGCCTAAATGATTGTCCACAGAACGATATTGACAAAGCACAGATGAGTGTTTATCCATATGCATCAGTTGTTGGCAGCTTGCAGTACGCGCAGAAATGTTCTCGACCAGATATTTCTTTTGCAGTAGGGGTACTTGGCAGATTTCAGTCTAACCCAGGTTTACTCCATTGGAAGGCTGACAAGAAAGTCTTGCGGTACTTGCAAGGGACAAAAGACTATATGCTAACTTATCATAAAGTTGATCACCTCGAGGTCATTGGCTACTCAGATGCGGATTTAGGAGGATGCCTTGATAGTAGAAAGTCTACTACTGGGTATGTCTTATTACTTGCTGGGGGAGCGATCTCTTGGAGAAGTGGAAAGCAGACGACCACTGTTGCCCACACCATGGAGGCAGAATTTATTGCATTATATGAGACTACTTCGCAGGCTATATGGTTAAAGAACTTCATATCACAGTTAAAAGTGGTCGATTTCATTGGGAAGCCACTGAAGGTCTACTGTGATAATGAAGCTGCGGTGTCCTTTTCGAACAACAACAAAAGTACTACGTCATGCAAGCATATGAAATTGAAGTATTTTGTTGTTAAAGAAAGGACGAAGAATCATTTAATGCATATTGTCAATATTGGTACCAAAGAGATGATCGCTGATCCTCTTACTAAAGAGCTAGCACCGAGATTATATTCCGAACA
The DNA here is from genome assembly GCF_984573655.1 of Nuphar pumila. Lineage (NCBI taxonomy): Eukaryota > Viridiplantae > Streptophyta > Magnoliopsida > Nymphaeales > Nymphaeaceae > Nuphar > Nuphar pumila. Next base: position 88,491,520 of record NC_143258.1, on the reverse strand, counting down.
TGTAATGATGATGGGATTGTTAAACTCCTTTTGACATATGCATATAAATAAAATGATCACTTTCAGTTTTTTATTCTCATTATGGTTGTTGTCAATCTCCTAAGGATTAGAGATTCAACTAAGGACCTTTAGAATAGATTATAAAGGTCAATTTATTCATCAAGTTATTTCGATAAGGTTTTCTGGTTAAAAAGATTCATCGTCGGATCAAGTGGGAGAATGTTGGATTAACCACCACGATTAACGTGATGGTTTTCCACAATGTGGATACATCCTCGTTGAGGGATGATCCTGCTGATAAATCGGCATAAGATAAAGGGGAACGGTGCGTAACTGTTCCCACCCTATGCTTATAAGAACAGGGTATCATGAGCGACCCTGTGTGATGGGAAATCGAAGGTCTACTCACCGACTGCATCTGGTAGCCTGGACTCGTGAAGGGCTGCAGTCCGGCTGAGCAGAAAACTCCGACGACCAACTCCGACGACCACAGTAGCTCCATCAATGGCGGCATTAGGTACGCTCTGCTGTTTTCTTTTTATGCAGGGTCATCGCCACGCTGCGGAACGCCGATTGAGGCTTTGCCGGAAAAACCCTCAGCCGTCCCAACATATATATATATATATATATATATATATATATATATATATATATATATATATATATATATATATATATATATATATATATATATATATATATATATATAGTCACCAGAATATGGGAACTAATGTGTGAACCACACTTTTCATGGATATTTTGTTCTCTTCTCTTAAATCTAATTGTACTAATGTTATCTATACGCTTGGTTTTATAAGAACCCGCTCTTGAATCATTTGATTTTGATGCATAAATCAATGGCTCATAATCTTCATAAATATTCAAGCATTCAAAAATCACAAATTTTCATCAAAAATAGAGGATCCAATGGTTAATTCCTAGCAAATTCACCATGCTAAGCACATCCACACCGTTGGATTTCCCAAAAAAAGTGTTGAAAATTAATTCCTATATTTCTAGTTCTCTTATTATAGTGACTCAATCTCTCTCTCTATATATACATATATATATAGAGTAATGGGTCTGTGCAAAACCTTCTAAATGGGGTTTTCGGGCTTTTTTCATTTTATTTTAAAATTCTGACCCTACAAATGATCTGTGTATTTGATTTTAGAGGGATCAGCTCTTGATTCCAACACATTGGTGGCTTTTTATAAAGCTGAAAAAATCAACGGTCCAAAATCTTTGTAAATTTTTGAAGCTCCAAACATCATTTTTATCATCGAAACAAAAAATGAAAAAAATGAAAAAAAAGGTTTTGTTAAGTCGATTATAGGTACAAGCGATAATATCAAATGTATACCCTATATATAGGGATTTCACCTTCCAAATCCAAACCCAAATTTGACAAGATCTGATCTAATTATTTGGGCAAGTAGCATAGTGACAAAAGTTAAAAACGGCAAAATCTCGGGAGTAAAAAACTCGGATTTTGAAAATTTTCATCACATTTTTTTTGGCAAAATCTCGGCAACAAAAAAAAAAAAAAAAAATTTATAACAAAATATAAATAAAACACATTTAAAAATAAAAATCTCACGATAAATATCTGCTAAAACTGTAAATATTGCGATACTTGTCACGGTTTGAAAGGTGTATACTCTACTTGGGTCTGAAGTTCATATAAGTACTAATCATTCAAGTTCGGATCTGTCTCTGTTTGTATGCGACCTGATTCCCACCAAAGTTTGACCAGTTTTATCCTTATCAAAATCCGAATATTATGCAACATATTTTTTATGTCCATTTTACAAGAAGAAGATTTTATATATAAACGTATCAGCTATTCAGAAAAAGCGGCCTAACATTAATTTCCACTTTTACATTTAATCCCTTACTTTACAAGAATACATATAAAATATCTGGACAAGATATAAAATGACATTTTTATCTTTTTCTGAGAAAGCAACTCATCTTATGTCATCTCATAGTCTTTGGTTACACAAATAAACAACTAAAACTTTTTTAGCCAAATAATAAAGTTAAATGTTAGGCAGCTTTTGTGAAAGAGAGGAAAAACTGTGAGATTTGAACCCATGCCACTTTCAAATATGACCAATGACTTAACACCCTTCTTTGTGATAACATTATGAACAAAATACATATATATACATTGAATTAGGCAACTAATCTAACCTCTTTGGATCCTTCCCTAGTTATTCGGGAGTACCAAAAATATCTTCAACAGCTTCCCACGTTATCTCAACCATTCTTAAAACCACTTGGTGATTGAATAAAATAGCGCACTGTTTTCTTCCGTGGACGTAGAAATACAGCAAGGGATGGCAGTGGGGCGGGGCGGGGGACAAGGTCTCCACCCCCGCCCCGCCCCGCCTCAAGATTAGAACCTCAATCCTCGCCTCCATCCCCGGCGGGGATGGATTTTAACCTCCACCCCCGCCTTCATCCCCATTTCATGTCCTCCATCCCCGGTTCAAACTGGGATGAGGCGGGGTGGGGAAAAGGGTACGTCCATCCCCGCCTCCATCCCCGCCTCCATCCCCGAATGGGGATGGATTTTAACCTTCATCCCTGCCCCCATCCCTGTTTCATACCCTTCATCTCCGGTCCAAACGGGGCGAGGCGGGCCCTCGCTTTCCCCCGGTCCACTGCCATCCCTACATACAGCCGAACCACGTAAATCTCTTATGGTTTCAACGTGCGTGGGTCTACTCGTGTTCCTCCATATCTTGTAACATGTTGTAGGTTGGCATCAACTTGGGAACCTACTTTGGATTTTTAAATAGTGAATGCAGTAAGTGGCACACAAAATTGTTAATGGTTAATGCAATTTTGGGAGAAAAAGTACTGGAACCCAATTACTCAATGTGTGGCAGCATCATTAGAGATGCCTCTTTAACCAATCATATATATTTTTCTTTTTTTTATAATGTATACATGTTGGGATATTTGGTTTTATGAGGAAGTATTCAACCATAACTCTCATATAAAAGATGATTTTATTGGTATATAACATTACGAGGGTTGTTCAGAATATAGTGATAAATTGATTATAATTGTTTCTGAATAGATTGGTATCTAAAATGCGCATCTGGTGTAGTGGTATCATAGTACCCTCCCACGGTACTGACCGGGGTTCGATTCCCCGGATGCGCAATTTCTTTTTACTTTTTTTTTTTTTTGACCGAATAAGATAGGTGGAGCGTTTGGAGACATTAGGTCAGTAATACAAATAGTGAAGTAGATTTTTCCAAAAAAAAAAAAAAAATCTATTAGACCATTATGTGGGAGTTCATTGAGTAATTGAGGATGCTTTTGTCTAACATGAAAGAAAAATGTTGCAAACTTGAAATCATTTCTGTTCATTAGCTCATGAGTCTAGTTTTAGTTTTTGCCATTCATGAAAAGAATCTGTGTAGTGTTGCAAACAGGTCGGATCTTCATCTGTTTCCAACCCACCGCCCGGAGAATGATAGGAAATGTTATTTCCTAATTTCTCATGCTTGTTTGAAGGCCTTTAATGATTAATATGTGCCAATCTACACCCATGCTACTCATTCCTAGAAGAACATTCCATCCCCATTGTTCATACTATTCACTATGATATGCTAGGTTTATCTTTGTATGTTTGAGTAGGGGTGTCAACGGGTCGGGTTTAACCGGACCAAACCCTCTAGGGGGTCCGGGTATAGTGATAAATAAGAAGACCCGATTAAGGCTCAGGTCTGGACCCAAAAGTCCGATCAATACATGAATCCAGGTATAATTTGTAAAATTTTATACCAGACCTCGGCCCAACCCGAGTTCTTATTAAGAACCACAATTTTTTGATGTAAAAATGCTAAAAATATTGTTTTTATCGGGTATATATATGGTCCGGGGTCTAGTTCATGTAGTTCTTATCGGGTTCGGGTATGGTTTCTCTTATAGTGGACCCGATTAGACCCTGGTCAGGACGAGATACCATACTCAAAAATCAGGTCCAATTTTGGTTTTACTTGGGTCCGAACCAAACCCGACCCGTTGACACCCATATGTTTGAGTCCTCTCTTTTGAGGATGGTCTAAACCAATCAAACCGATCCATCCAAGTGCAAGTGTCATTTGCGAAAAGGTAGGTAACGAGGTCAACCTCAGAACGAGATTATGGATTAGTTTGTGCAAAAAGATATGGGTTAATTTATTCTCCAAACATACTGAAAAACTGGACAAAACCTACAACCAGCATTACCAACAGATTATGGATTTTTTTTTTCATGGACGAGGGAAAACCTCTTATTACCGACTGTTTGTTGGCAGGTAAAACTCTTGAGGTCCTCCCTGCCCACCAAGAAGTAAACCCAGCGTTGACCTTAATTACACTAAGGAATGCTCCAGTGAGAAAAATTTTAAAAAGAAAAGACAGGAACTCACTAGAATTGTTATAAATTTGTCAATGGATCATGATTCATTAATTGTGAATTTAACAAAGTAAAATCAAAATAAAGTTAAAACATTAGGAGTAATGTGCTCCTTAGGCCAGTTTCTGGTTAGGTCTTGTTAGGCCCCTTCAAAAATTTGTAATTTTTTGTATTTATTTTTTTTTACATCTAACACCATAGATGTGATCTATAGGTTTTGTTTAGTGGGTTACCTGTTTTTGGATTGCCGGAATCTGACCTGTATACAAGTTTTTGTTAGTTATCGAAAAATCAATGGCTATAAAGGCATCAATTTTTTTCAGCTCATAAAAATACTTCTTTTGTCGAAAAACATGATCCAAGAGTAGATTCCTACTAAATCGAGCATCAAAAACACATCTAACGGTTCAAATCTTTCATAAAACACTTCAAGCTATAGGGTCTAATAACGAAAAAAGGGGGCTAATATGTTCAGTTCTCAAACATTAGTGAAATTTGTGACAAAAGTTTTATATTTGCATCCACTTGGCTTTCATGCCAAAAGCACCGAGAGGTGTTGATCAGTGTTGTGAGAGGCGTAGGCGTATGCCTCAGAGGCGAAGCGCAGGCTCAATGCCTTGCTTCGCCTCATCGCATTTACAACCTTGCTTGAGAGTCTCACGTTGTGAGAGGCGTACGCCTCAGAGGCGAAGCGCAGGCTCAACGCCTCGCTTCGCCTCATCGCATTTAACAACCTTGGTGTTGATTTAGCTGATTCACACTTGGGGTGGCATTAAGATCTTAAATTGGTAGGCCTCTAAAGAAACACAGAAACCCTGATCAAAATTTACTCTAGTGTTGTTGTTGTTTGAACTTGAAGTTGGACCTTAGTAGTCATGAAATCTTCTGAAAATCACATATAAGTAGGACTTGGCTAAGCCCCTAACACATCCACTTATGTACAAGCCTGTTATATAAACATTTACAGACTATGATTTTTTCATTGTTTCGTATACTAAAAGATGGTTGATGGGTTTGTTTGTGTGTTAATTTGCAGTTCCAACAGGGCAGTCAATGAGTAGGGTTTGTCTCCGATACCCATGTGAGTCAGGTTTTGGCTTTGACTTTGCCAGATATCCGACCCGAACATTTTCTTATACATTTTTTTTTCGATTTAACAAAAATTCTAAAAGCACACCTAAATTCTGGAAATAATAAAAAACACACCTAAGCTTTTCATATTGTAAAAAACATGCCTAAATTTTTGTTTTGTTTTGGACTACCGTCAATTTAACTTGGGTTATCATTAACCCAGGTTGAGTTAGTAGGCCAAAGTTACTGATTTACCCCTCAAAAAATGTATTTTTTAAAACAAAACATTCAAAACCGCATCTAAAGTTTTGGCAATAATAAAAAACGCACCAAACTTTTGGTAATTGCAGCACATATATAATATATAATGATAACTTTGACAGAATAAACCCTGTTTTTTTATTAACCATGAAAAGTTTAGGTGTGTTTTTAACAATATATACTGAAAGCTTAGTTGTATTATTTATTATCCCTGAAATTTCAGGTGTGTTTGTGAAAATTTGACAAAATATTATTCTGATTGCCCCCAAATTATGTGGGTCAGGGTTTGGATTCTATTTCAGATCAAACCCCACTAGCACACGGGTGTGTTTTTAGCTTTCAGCAAGGAAGGTGGTCGTAGGGCCCCACCTGAGTTTTTTCCCGCTTAGGCAAGGGTTCTTCGTCATTATATATATATATATATATATATATATATCAAGCGTAGTCATGCTTAGCTCTTCACTTTGAGGGTGTGTACTTGGGTTTATTTAATTGAATGGAACTGGACCATCAAAATGTTCTTCCACCTTGTTTACGCTATGGAAGATTTTTGCATATCTAGGGAATTCGTTTTGAGTTTCACAAAATTCTTTCAATCCAAACATACCCAGCCTAGTCTGGTCTTAAGTCAGGTCTGTCCCATTGATGGGTCAGGCTAGGCCAGACCGTTTGCTATCATCTACGGGCTGATGGCCAGCCCATTCCACATCAATATTCAAGTCCCACGGATCATGGCGTGGGCCCCGTACCACATCAGTGAGCCAACTTGCAACTATTCACCTCTTTTTCTTTTGGATAATCAGCTGTCCACCTCTTTCTTAGGCTGTCCTTTCTCAAGTTTACAAACACTTGTGGTCACGGTTATCTATGTGGTCACTGGGTCTTGCGTCAAGTTGAAGGCCCAGGGTTGAATCACACTCGTGGATAGGGCCTGCCATTGCTTAATCACAATTGTGGCACGAAATGCTGAGTGGTCTTGTTCTCAACCCGGAGTTTTACCTCGAGCTGACCCGGTTCTCGACGAGGGTTAACACTTGAAAAAGTTGTTGCGTTGACCTAGAGGTGATCCAGAGAAAAGCCATGAGAAGGCTTTGGCTCAGAGGGAAGGACCAGAACCCCAGATACATACAATGCTTGAGAAGAAAAGAGACACCTGGAGGTCTTCAGAAAATAGGTTTGGATCCAAGGTTTTGAAGAAATATTTGAGTTTTGGACTTCGAATTGAGGAATATAGAACATTGGATCCAAATGGATACTGTGAACACCCCAAATTTTTCAAAAGGTTGTAAATATTCCTTTTTTGCCCCTGACCTCATTTTCTGAGTAGTTGAGTCAGTTTTAAATCTAAATTCCAGCTTATTTCTCAAATTTTACTAAAATTAAATTCATTTTATATATCTGACTCGATTTCGGATCTGGGTCTAATATCATAATCCAAATTTGAGCTTCGTCATCCAATTTTTAAACCAAAATAACTTTTTGAAAGGCTTAGACAGTTCGTCCAGTATCTGCTTGGATACATCACGTTGTATTTCTCGATTCAAGGTTCAAAACTTGAATTTCTCATCAACCCAACAAGCCCATAAGGGAGCAGATCCCTCTTAAGTTGAAGTTGAAGTTGAAGCGTGATGAAGTCTCTCAAGAAAGATGTCTGAGACTTTTGAAGAAGAAGAAAATATAAAAGATGAAGGGCCACGAACACACAGAAAGTCCCATTGTTGAGGATCCCCTTCAAGATCATATTTTTGCATAAACAAGTCATTCCAATCATAGGAAGAGTACAAACACCACAACCACTTACATAAAAGTGCATAGAAAACTGCTAGAAGTGTATAAGAAACACAGAGCTCATCAAGCAGGTAGCAAACTCCGGATTAAATCAGCAACAACAACCGCCATAGGCTTGTATTCAGTATCAAAGCTGGATTTCGCTATGGTAGCCTGCTTCTTCACAGTCTACGAAAATAGATCCGGTCCAAGAAATATACAATGGACAGATGTGGATCAGTGAGTGACTAAACAACCACCCCAATCTGCATCTGAGAGGTAGAGAGTGTGAAAAATGAGAAAGGATGTAACTGAATACCGAGACCAATGGTGCCTTTAACATAGCGTAGAATGCATTTTGCAGCCATCAAATTAACAGTGGTGGGTGCATGCATGAATTGACTCACATGGTTCACAACATAACTCCTGTCTGGAAAAGTCATTGTCAGTTATGGAGGTGATGAAATTCAAAGAAATCAACCAGAAGAGCACCATCACGAGGACATAATTTACTGTCAGAAGCAATAAGAGTGGCAATAGGCTTAGCACCAATCACACCAAACTTATGCAATAAATTGATAGAATAACAATTTTGAAAGATAAATACCCAAAGAACTACTAACCACATTGAGGCCACAAAAATAATGTAAGTTGTTAAGGTCCTTCATTTCAAATTTAGTGTTCAACCGAGAAATCAGATGCATGAGAGCTGATTCACAATAGTCAGTGACAATAATCTCATCCAGATAGAGCAAAAGAACAATAGTATGAGACCCATAATGAAAAACAAACATAGTTGCGTCAAAAACACTTTCATGAAATCAGAGTTTAATCAAATAATCACTAAAACGTTCAAATCTTGTCCATAGAGCTTGCCTAAGGTGATAAATTGCTAGTTGAACACGACAAATATGATTAGGATAATCTGGATGCACTAAACCAGGTAGTCAGGTCATGTACACCTCTTCATTAAAAACCCATGCAAAAAAAGGTATTTTTGACGTCAAGTTGCTTGATTATCCATTTTTTAGCTACAAGTGAAAAAAATAAGCGAATGGCGGTAGGACAAATCATTGGACTGGATGTTTCCTCAAAGTCAATGCCCTCTCGTTGATTAAACCCATGAACAACCAATGGGGCTTAATTTGTGATGCTCCAAGGAACCATCTCATTTATATTTGAGTTTAAACACCCATTTAAATCAACAATATGAGCATGATGGGGCAAAAACTAAATCCCAAGAATGATATTTTTAGCAAGGCATTGAAATTGTCTGCCATAGAATCTCATCAATTAGGGTACTTACTGTTTGCCTGAAAGTGTGAGGCTTAAAGGGAATATCTTGGGCCAGGTAACACAAAGGAATAGGATATTTTCAGATCAACTACACTTTCGGAATAAGAGTCTCATTCAAGGATTGAGTGATCATGGAATGGGTAGTAGACGAGGGAGGGGGCTTGGGGGAGAAGGTGGAGAGGAAGATAAAATGAAGGAGGGAGTAAATGACTGAACTAAAATTTCAAAAAGGGAAGGAGAGGCAACAATAGGCAAAAGAACCACAATACTAGAGGACTCGATTGGGGACAGGTTATCATGATGAGCATCAACCTGGTTAGGATGGGAATTAAACATGAAATAATCATACAAGTGGGGGTCAATCCAGCCCAGTTTTGTCACTCGTTCCAAATTCCCTGATCACAAGTATATTAATTTCTCTCAAACCTTAACAAGTTTGGTTTTGCAATTTTTACAGAGTTTTTCCTTACATGTTAAGAAGTTGCACCTAAAAAATCAATTATTTCTATTCAACCAATTAGGTGAAATCATTTTTTTCTTAAAACCTGTCAGACTCAAACAAAACTTGCTTTGAACCTGACCCTGTTTTTTACCTACCCGACCTAACCCAGACCTAGACTCAAACCCAGACTCACCGTGGGTCCACTAAGAACGTAACATGGTGTTAGAAAATGCTATAATTAGGGATGCAAATAAGGTGTCATTTGGGTGAGACAGTCGTTGTGTGTGTGGTCTAAATTCACATGAAACATTGATATGGACTTTGAGATGCTGCAGGTCTTGGTAGACTTGCTGGACCAACTAGGCCGGTTAATATCTAGTCTCATGTGGTGGGAAATTCAATGCATCGAGGGTCTTAATCAGGGGTGGACATCGATGCAGATCCAGGTTTATTATCCTCAGTGTTGGCCTGCCGAAAGCTGACATGGGACTTATTGGGTTTGGTCCTCGCACATGACCTACTGGGTTGGGTTTGGGTCAATTTGTATCAGACCATTCGAGAACCCCACGTTATGAGGTCAGAATGGGCCACGCCAAACTCCATTGGAGAACTCCTTTGCTTCTACCCATAACCCGAGCTATTTTTTAATAAGGCTAGGTTAGGCTTGACAATTATCAGGCTTTTGGGTCTTTGTGGAAACCCGAACCCAACTTATCTAGGGTCGGGTAGTCAACTACCCATTAGTTTACCAACCCGATGTTCATCCCTAGTCTTAATGCAAAGGAATATCTTTCTAATTAATGAATTTTTTCCTTCCTTTTTATGATCTTTTTTTTTTCCTATAGAATTTCTAAAAGTCTTCCCTTATTTTCGTAGCTCCTAAGAATTTCTTTTTCTTGCAGAGAGCATGTATTAGATGATATTTTGACTCAACAGTTAGGTTATGTTTGGATGCATCCATGTGATTTAGGATGAAACGGGACCAGAGGTTTGGTTAGACATAAAGAGGAAGGTGGTCTCATAGAAAACAACACAATGAGATACATTAATATGATTTTTCAAAATATCTCAACACTGATATTCGTTATGCATCAAACTATATGACCCAAAAAGACACGAGTAGTCTTTCAGTCAAGCTTATGTTGACGATAATTGTAACACCCCTGATTTTTAAAACCCTGTAATATTTCCATTAATTAATACATATAATTCTCTTTTTCATATTATTGTGGTAATTGAATGATTTATAGGTTCACTATGAAGTTTGGATTCTTGGTTCAACTGAAATTGGGTTTGAATCCGATCCATTGTGTTTAGGAACATAACCATCATTATCACCATAGATAAAGGGCAATTTGGGAAAAAGGATTTGCTTGGTATTTTTGTGAAAGACCAAGGATATTTTTGTCTTGAGGATATGAATGAGATTTTATGAAAAGAATTTGGTTTTTAGGACTTAGGTAGATGTGTAAATTATAAGGCAACCAAGGGCAATATGGGTACAAAAAGGGCACATTGGGAGACTTTTTTTTTTTTTGCAGGGACATTAGCATCTTTTGGCTGGAGTAGCTATTGTATATACACTCAGCTCAGCTGCACGTTGTGTTAGTTTCGTCAAGTAGCTTAAAGCCACTTAAACCCTATTAAGTCTAAGCTTTACCTTAAGCCCTCTTCTCCCTCATTTAACCAAAGCGGGTTATATGTCCCCCCCCCCCGAACAGGGCAGTTAGCTACATCTCATGTTCGGGGGTCCCAAAGAGCACCACGTATGTAAGCATGTGCGTCTCGTATCCCCATGTTTGTCAGCATTAATTAGCGTTGGAGTTTGATGCGATTGCAAAGACTTAAGTACCCTCTCCTCCATTGGTGCAAAAAAAAAATGACGATTCTTGAAAATGAGTGTTTGCAAAGACTTAAGTGCCCCAAAGATGATTATTTACGACCAAGTCTCTGCACTGCAGGATTATCCGAGAAAGAAATCTCCCCTAGAGGAGACCATGAACATCAACCCTCTCACTCTCTCTCTCCCTTCTATTTCTGCTTCTGTGCACATCCATTAGAAGATCATACATTGCTCCATCAAGCACCGACTGACCTGCACATTGACTGTTGTGGAGCCTGATTCAGAGTTTTTACCCTTACAGGAGGAGGGTTTGGGGGCTCATCCCAGCTTGGGTAGCATCATTCAACTAAATGAGTTGTAGATCCTGATTCAGAGTTTTTACCCTTACAGGAGAGGGGTCTGGGGGCTCATCCCAACGTGGGTAGCATCATTCAACTTGAAGAGTTGTGGAGTCTGGTTTAGAGTTTTTACCCTTACAGAAAGAGGGGTCTGAGAGCTCCTCCCAGTCTGGGTAGCATCATTCAACTTGAAGAGTTATGGAGTCTGATTCAGAGTTTTTACCCTTACAGAAAGGGGGTCTGAGGGCTCCTCCCAGCGTGTTCATGGCCTTTTGCCCTTACAGGAGGGGGGTCCGGGGGCTAATCAACCCTCTCACTCTCTCTCTCCCTTCTATTTCTGCTTCTGTGCACATCCATCAGAAGATCCTACATTGCTCCATCAAGCACCGACTGACCTGCACATTGACTGTTGTGGGTCCTTATTGATGAGCTGACTCTAAATTTATTCGACTCTGGGTCCTTACTGCACTTGAAGTTGAGTCGTTGTATTTTTTGTTGTTCGGTGGGTGGTGAGGCCCTCCTCTAGTCTCTCAAGACTCTTAGCTTGGGCAATTTTTCTTTTGATGATTGTGGTTGTAATGTATCGTTGAAGTTAAAATGGAGAATGAAATGATAATAAAAATCATTGAAAATTTACAAAAATAAACTAGACTCAATAACGAAGACATCACTTTTTACGGATTTGGAATATGACCTCCGGTTAGAGAGATATGACCCTGACAAGTTGGTCCTAATTCGGGTAGCGATTTACAACGATTTGCTTACTGAATAACACTACAAATCGCTATAGCGATTTGCGGAAGACACTACAAATCGCTATAGCGATTTGCGGAAGAATATACAAATCGCTATAGCGATTTGTGGAAGACACTACAAATCGCTATAGCGATTTGCGATTTGTAGTGTCTTCCGCAAATCGCTATAGCGATTTGTAGTGTCTTCCGCAAATCACTATAGCGTTTCGTTGGAGAACCGAAAATACTACAAATTGTTGTAGGAAAGCCCGATAATACTACAAATCATTGTTGGAAGGCCCCAAAAAAATTTCTCCAGGGTTGATGTTCATGGCCTTCTCGAGGAAGAACTCTTTGCCTCCCTTGATTTCTTCTCTAGAGAGAGAGAGAGAGGGTTTTACAGTGTTTTACAGAGAAAGAAGAAGAAGGCTTTGAAGAGTCAACATCATCCTCGGCTTTCTGGATAAAGGATATGTTTGTCCTTTTTTTTAACAGAGAAAGAAGAAGACTTTGAAGAGTCAACATCATCCTCGACTTTCTAGATGGAGGACATGTTTGTCCTTTTTTTGAACAGAGAAAAGAAGAAGAAGACTTTGAAGAGTCAACACATCATCCTCGACTTTCTGGATGGAGGACATGTTTGTCCTTTTTTTAAACTGTTTGTTTTTTCTTTTTTGAATGAAGGGCATTTTTGTTATTTTATCAAACCATCACTTTATGAGAAGAATAGCAAGAAAGGGTACTTAAGTCTTTGCAACAACACCAGAGTCCGATACAAAGTTATGTCAACATACACGGGAATACGAGCCTCATGTGCTTGTATACGTGGTGCTCATTCAAAGCCCCGAACACAGACGTGGGATTCAGTGAATCATCGGGGGCGAACATACACCACCCTCTCTCATTTAACACACTTTTGTTCTCTTTGTTCCCTTCTTTCTCTCATTCTCTCTCTTTTCTCCTATAGTGTTCCCTCTCCCCCACCCCCCAACTAGTCTGCCACTGGTGTGAGGCCCATCCTACACTGTTCTTCTTCTTCTTGATTGTGGCTCAGTGGAGCTCGAGATTAGTGTGGAGCGGCCTTGAGGGGGGAGGCTTTTGGGGACTTTCGTAGGGCTATGGCAACATCGTGATGTTCTCTTTAATTTTTGGGAAATATAGAGGTAGGATTTTGAACTATATAGTTCTCTGTGTAGGATAATTTTCATGATTGAAAGATATTTGAAAGGTGATTATGAAAAAGGAGTTTCTTAAAAAACTATCATGTGTGTATTAAATTCATGATTTTGTCAAAAGTTATGTTTGTATAACCAAGTGTTTTTAGTTTCTTTCATGATTTTTTTTAATGCAAAGACTTTAAAAAATTCATACTCAAATATTACGTGATTCTAAAATAGTTTGACACATGGCTTATAGTGAATTTGAATGTGAAACTTTAAGTTGTATTTTTGGAATGGCATAAAGACGTTTTGGTTAAAAAAATTTAAAAATAGATCATGCTCGGATTCTCAGTATGTAGATGGAGGAACATGTGTGTATTGTTGTAAATCGTGAATTGTGTACAGTTAGCTTAAAATTTTGCATGTTTTCACTTTGGCTTTTGAAATATGTTATAAGAAGTGGTTTCATAAAGATGAGTTATTGATTTTAGAAAATATGATTTTTAAAAGACTTAGAGATGATGTTTTGTCTTGTTAAATTTCTTTTAAGCATTGTAAAGTAGTTTTTCTCTGTATTTTGGGTTTAGATCCTTGCAAATGACATTCTTATAACATCCCAACCTTTTAAGTCCTGAAAAGCATGATTTTTTTTGCCTTTAAATCCCTTTATAAAATTACATCAGTGTAAAATCAATCGGGATTAAAACTCAGTATGCTACTTTTCCTATACATTCACATTTAAACAGACATTAACATTTAGAATTTTAAACATCTATAATTAAAATAACAATTTCATATCTCCTTTATTAATAATAAAACTCAAGAATTTAATCAGAGTCTTGAGTAAATAATATGCTCTTATTCATCAACTTTTGTGAGTTTGGGAAAGGTGTGACTCGACCCTTATCGCAACCTCCAGCTATCGTATGTAAATTCAATCACCTCCTAAAAAATATTGAAAATTTATAGGGTCAGACAACCATGTCTGAGTAGGAAATAACTATACTAAGCAAGTAATCTAGAATTCATAAGTAGGAATCTCTTCAAACTTTCATGCATTTATATTTCAATTTTAGCAATATTCAGCATGCATTACAAGTATATCATATAAGCAGAAAATCACAACAGATAATCGTTATTCATCATTCACTAAATATGTATGAACTTACCAATGCATAAGCTCTTCTTATGCATATATAAATTCTTATCTTTGATTATCTTTTTTTCTTATATGATGCATGTCATGCCCATATGATGCACATACAATTAGGTTTCACTTGTTAGATCTGTTAGTGCCAAATAGGCAATAACCTGATTAAGGACCATAGCTCAGGCATTATCTCATATAAAGGTGGTTTTGGCCTGGACAAGTATACTTCACCAGTCTATGTACATGATGCCAAGAGCAAGAGAGACTTTCAATACAATAATAATATACCTGATACATCAGATTTCTCTCATGAGTTCTGTATTCTCTGCGTTGCAGACTATGCAGAGGCTTCCTTTCTCTTCGTGAGTGGGAAAATGAGTAACCTTTTGTGATCAAACAATATTCACGAAGCCAATATGTACCACTTACCCTTTCTTAATAAGCCAATGATTTAGTATTGTGGTTTTATTTATCTGTATTAGTATTTTTCATGTAGTACCATAATCAAATTTATGAAAGCTAATTCGGCTACTTTAGGACCCCGATTTGCAAGTTTGAATATGCATTAAATCATTCATTCATACATCTTGCTCAGTAAGCATGTGCACATATAAATAACTATCATGACAAGCTTTCATATTTTTGCATGCATAGCAATAATTTCAATAACATATCATAATTTGTAGTTTTGGGATTCTGTCAACCTGATTTTGAAAAAAATCACCAAAATTTACAGAATATAAATCACTTTTTTAAATTTTTCTACAAATACACGTGTTTCAGAAAAAAAAACTCAAGAAACAGAACTGAAAAATTCATTATAAATAAATCAAGAAAATTTTGGGACTAAACTCTATTCAGAACAAATATACGACAATCCATATTTTCTACAAAAATAATTTCTTGGTTTGAGAAATTTCTCTAGAATTCCAGATAAATCTTTTTATAAAACCCTTTATACATGACTATCTTATATATGTTAGAATTCATCTAGATTTTTCTTGATTTATTTTGATCAGCCTTGATTAAGTCTTTATGGTCCTCAAAATCGTGGGTCAGAACAATCCTGCAGACAAAGTAAAAAATTTGTGCTCTATTGCAAGGAACATTTCACCCTCAATATGAACCCAAATGAAACAAATTAAAATTTCAAGTTCAAGCCCTAAATATGTAGAACGCTTCAATATTTTTATTTGAATTTATTGAACTCATTATCAAATTGATATCAACTTATTTCTAAATCCGGTTGAGATTAGAAATGAGTAGATGAATAACAAGATTCAAGTTTATGCAAGATTCATCAAGAAAGAGCAAACTCAAGGTAAAGGTCTATCTAAATCACGATTTTGTTTTTTATAGTCTAAACATATATTCATCATCATCAAATACAGATTTGCTCATGTACAGGCTTAGCTTGCTAAAATATTAACGGACATCATCAAAACATCTTAAAACTATCGAGAAATAACTTGAATAAGATTTTTGTTAAGCAAAAATTATAACAAACCATAAACAATCATGAAACATAAATTATTTATACAATAACATAAAATTTAATCATGCTAAACATAAAATACTCTACCCTATATACTCATATCATCTTTCTTTAACAAGAATGATCATAAACCCTAAATCAAGAGTCGTTTCTTAAACACACTCTTAGATTATGAGAAAACCCCAACTCTATCTTACTGTTATAAATACTATAAATTTTTTTCTTTATAGTGGACAAACTTAAAATTTCCTTAGACCATAGAAAACTTATTTAGATTTTTGATGCCTTAAACCGTTCGTAAAAACTCCACCGTATAAGAGAGATACAAATGTTTTGGTGCTAACCTATACTTTTTTGTTTCGGCTGTCACAGATTCGTGCTGAGTTCATGAATAGAGCCCAAAATTTCACAGTAGATGCAAAATTTTGTTAGCTTTCAAACACAATAAACTGCTCATTAAAACTTCTCCAGATGAAGAAGATATGAATGATTTATCGATCGGGTGTTAGGCCAGAAAATGAAAACAAAATATTTTCTGAAGAACTCGAATTAAAAAATACATATTTTCTTAGAAAAATGACCATAAAAATTCATAAAATGTTTACAGAACATTAATATTATTATAATCTACCAACCCAAATCAAAATATTAAAAAAAAAAACAATCAATTACTATGGATCTTTTATCATTTTTATGATTTTATTTTTTGAAGAAGTCAGTTTGATGAAAAATGATTTTTCTTGGGGTTTTTCTTACAAAAACCCATTCTACTAAATACATGATCAGATAGTCCTAAATCAAACCCACATGTGGGAGGCATGATCTAGGGTCTGTACGCATAAAAATTGAAGGTATTCATACTCATGAATCCCAGTTTATGTGTAGAGTATAAACTCCCTACCTTAATGACAAAAATCGATTATGAGAGAATAAATGACTCTCCTCACACAAACTGACCATTCTACACCAACGAAGTCCTCACTTAAGACCTTTCCAAGTTTCCTCAATGTGTGTAAAAACCTCCTACGATGAACCACGTTGAGAAGATCCATCATTGAAGTGTAGGAAAGAAGAATAAGGGATATAGGTTTTTGGGGGAGAGAAAAAAAAGAGCTAAAAAAAATATAGCAATAAGGGGGGTGGGGGTGGGAGGGTTTGCAGCCCTCCTCTATATATAGTCATTGCCCTTTAGATCAAGGGCTGAAAATAATTCCATCCCCTTGATCTAAGGGTTAAAATAAAGTGCTAATTTTTTTCTTCCTTCCTTGCTTGCCAAATAAACAAGTTGACTAGTCAACAATGGAGTTTTAATTTTTGTTAAATAGCTTATTATCTTCTTAATTCAGCCATCAATTCCATTTAAGACTCTCTAGAGGTGACACCACCCCTATGAAGCTCTCTATAAAATCGTCCTCCTCTCAGAAGTTTAAAAAAAAACTTTTAATTGCACATAATAACTAGTTTTTTTATTTTAATATTTTTTACTTGTATTTTGGTATCATATTCTAAATCTTTACTTTGGAGTGCCACATAGGATGAGACGGCCTACCTATGGACTCATATCATTATTAATTTTAAATAAAATTTTTATTTTATTCTAAAATAATAATAATAATAATAATAATAATAATAAATTCCTTGAAAAAAATACGGGTGTTACATTTCTAAAGTTAAAAACAGTATTTGGACGCCTGAGGGGTCGACTCCTTCACTGCAAGGGTCGACTCTCGTCTATTGGGTTAGTGGATGAACTCCAAATATCTCAATGCACTACCATAAAAGGTTGCTTGACCGACCCAGAGTTACCAAAAGCTTATTGGATAGGTGGGAAGCCTGCTTCTTGAAAACTCACTTTGAAAGCATGATACTCATTACTTTCGAAACTTGATGAAGATCTCGATTCTCACACGCTTCTCGCTTTCCACATGCTTCATATATTCTTCTTATATGTCATCTCACTCTACTTTTCATGTTTTTATGTGTTTTCTCTCACGCTCCACACTCACTTCCAATGTGCTTTCTTTAAATTGGTAGTCATCATTTTTATATTTTGTTAAAAAAGTAATTCTTACACTAAAAAATTATGAAATTTAAGAATAGTCAGTTTTATTTTAGTTTTATATATTATTTTTTCACTTTCTCTTCCTAGTTAGATAACCTTTTCAACCACACCATTCAAATCCACAAACCAAAGTGCCTTACATTTGCCAAATTGGCAACTAGAGCAAACGAGATCATGTCTCATACTAACAACAACTAAAAAATCATTATGACCGCAAAGTAGGATTGCCCGAGACTACGATTCCACGTGAACATGTGCTTTGACACCAACACATGAACCTCACCATGAGTCTCACCACTCCACACCTTTCCAAACAACGGATATAAATTACCATCAATCCTTCACTTGTGTAAAATTTTCCCCGACTTTCGATCCTTAATAAAATAACCCCATGAGAAAAATTCAAAATAACAATCATTATTAGTAGTGAATTTGGCAACAGACAAAATGTTCTTAATTCCAGGCACCAAGATATCGGATCACGATTACCATTACCAACCATCAAATGATCCATACCTTCACAGTAGGATGTCAGGACAAGATTTTTCAGATTGTTGGTTACATGATCCGAATCACCTACATCAGCATACCACTTGTCTTCCTCTCTTGCATTCAATGAAAAGAGAGCAAATGACTGAACTAGCGATTCATTCTGCAAGAGCTGAAACTGAATTGGAGCACGTTTTTGTAGTGTGGCCACACTGGTCACATGCTTGACAAACTAAATTGTTACGATTCTGATTGTCTTCGGTTGAGTTATTGTTCTGAAAATTCTTGCCAACTTGATTATTACGACCTTGTTGCTGGTTATTATAATGACCTTGATCACCAGCGTTTTTCTGGTAGTTATTTCCTCTACCTCTATAGTGACCTCATCGAGAGAAGTTATTATTCAAACGTCTTCCTCGAGAGAAAATTTTCTTTACCACGAGCAACATAGAAAGCCAACATACTATTTTTTTGAGCATTTGACTCACCACAAATCTTTTTGAGCCTCTGTTCATGACTCAACAACAAGGTTTTCTGTTCATCAAAGGCAGGTGTCCTGCGTCGAGTGTACATGACTGTAGTGAATGACTAAAAGTCTGGTCCAAACCCTCAAAGAATATGAAAGCCCGGATCCTCATCTGAAATCTGTTTTTGAATGATTGCAAGGGAATCAACAATGGTCTTGATCTTATGCAAGTAGTCAGTAACACTTAAATTGGCTTTGTTAAGGCTTGATAGTTTCTCCTTCAGCTGCATGTAACGAGAGTAGGAACGACTTGCAAAGTCGTTGGCAAGAGGAGCCCAAACGTCCCTTGAACTACGAAGTTCCCTGACCAACGCCAACATAGGTTCGAACATAGTAGTGTTTTAATCAACTCAAAATGAGTTGATCGGTTTTTAGCCAAGCTGTGTAGCTAGGATTTGAGGACAGTACTTTCCCATCTTCATGGGATTAGGAGGAATACAGTCGTCAACATAACCCATAAGCTCATGGGTATACAAAATAATAGACAAGAATTGACTCTTCTACAACAAGCAATTGGTGCGATCTAGTTTGATAAAGATGAGGTTGCAAATGTTGAATGTGTGGTTGGCGGTGACGAGGAAACTGAAGACGAGATTCGACATTAAGCCTACATGCGCGAGATCCTCTCTTTCTCTCTCAACTAGCTTCACGAGAGAAAGAGGCTTCCTTTGAAGATGGTGAGAGTTTTCTCGTTTGTCAAACTCCTTGATTTTAGAATTACATTAGGAAGTTTCCTATTACAAGAATATTTCTCAACATATTGAACGTTCTTTCCAGCTCTATCCTTGTTAAGTTTATCTTTCTAGAATCTTCTGTGAGTTATGATCGGACTTGAAGCTTGTTTGGATCCTTGCTTATAACTACCCGATCCATTGTGATCGTTAACAATGCTATCATTAAATAACATATCTGTTTTTACTAAATGGTAAGGAGGGAAATAAGGAGAGAGAGAGAGAGAGAGAAGTATCTTGAACTCTGGCCTCATTTTGATTTATATGTAACTGGATCTAACAATTATTTTGAAAACCATAAAGTGAGGCTTTGTAGTGGTAGTGGTGGGATTGGGCCCATAATGAGAGAGAGAGAGAGAGAGAGAGAGAGAGGATCAACATTATCACTCATGAAGATCAACAAAATGTTGAACCCATGAACCAAACAAAATAGAAAACAAAAGCTAAAGAAAAAGAAACTACAGCCAGCTAGCAACAAACAACAAAGCCAAGCTCAACCAGGATCCACTGGATTAGAAGAAACCACCGATGAGCGATCGTTGTTCAAACGGAAGGAGAGGTCTCTAAGATGCATACGTAGAATCGTATATACATCAACCAAGATTTTATGGACAAGATTATTAAGGATGACCGGAATTTGACGGAAAGTAGCATCATTGCGTGCCATCCAAACAAACCACCAAGTAGTAAGCAACCATGTCTTCCAGATCAGTCTCCATCGCTTGCATCGTCTAATTTCAATAGGGCCTAGGAGCAGATCAAGCGCAAAAGACTCCTCTTTGACAATTATGTTCGGAGATCTCCACGTTCTATTAAATAAGGCTACAAAGATTGGGCAGCACTAGAATAAATGAAAAGTAGTTTCTTCAGCAGCTTGCCACAACACACACCAGCTTGGAAACTGAAATCACAACTTCTTTAAATAACTATAAGTCTGAACCCTATCATGCAAAATTAACCAAGCCAAGACCCGAGATCTTGGGGAAGGGCCCTTACCCCATAACGCATACTCAGGGAACCAATCTGCCTCTGGGGGGAGCAATGATCTTTACACTTTGTGGGTGTGGAACGCATCATTTGGTGCAATTGCCCATTGCAACCACTGATCATAATTTCTTGCATCCCCATTTTGATCTCTGAAGGACGATAAGGCTCTCAGCCACATGCTTCACAAGTGCGATATTGCCAACCCTCGGGTTCCATGATGAAAATGAGATAAATCAGGAGCACTAAATTTAGCATGAAGCAAACAAGCACATGGAGAACCTGGTTGATGGGCCATCCAACATTGCTTGGCTACAAGAGCAATACTCCTTTGTCTTGGAGCAAAAACACCTAAGTCAGCCATACGCCTAGGTAACACCACCGTTCGCCAACCAACCAAATGGCACTTACTCTTAAGCTGACACCCAGACCAAAGAAAATCCGTCATTAAACGAAAAATATGCTTCTCCACGCCCACAGGCATCACGAACATTGACATGAAGAATTCAAGGATAGAAGAAAGAACATGTTTGATTAAAGTCAGATGGCCAGCAATGGAGAGATAAGACGCCTGCTACGAAAAAAGCTTGTTTTTCACTTTTTGAATAGTTGGAGCCCAAGCAGTGGAAGAGAGACGCTTCACTTGTAACAGCAGGCTCAAATACGTCAGCGACAACTCAAAGATTGCACAATTAAAAATTTGTTGACCCGCTGCAAGCATAGGAGACTGAACATTGAACATAGTAAGAGAGCATTTGCTATCATTTAGGGAAAGCCCAGAAAGAGAAAGAAAGAACTGGAGAATAAGCTTGAATCTAAGCATCTGCTGCACATTTGCTCGCCCAAAAATAATCATATGATTAGCATAAATAAGAATATGGTCCGAAAAATCTGGAACATCTAGAGGATCTATCAGGCGCTTCTCCGCAACACGCTTGAGCAACACCACGAGACCCTCAGTAATGGCATTGAACAACAAAGGCAAGAGAGGGCAACCTTGCCTTAATCCATGCCCCAATTTGATCTGGCCACCTCTAGTGTCGTTAATCTTAATCATGGCCTGAGCATTAGAGACCAATTCCTTCACCCACCCAGAAAAACGACGACCAATGCCAAAATTGGATAACATTTGAAATAAGAAGGGCTAATGTACAAAATCAAAGGCTTTATGAAAATCTAATTTAAGAGAAAAATAGGGCTGACCACTAAGATGTAAGGAGTGAATGACTTTAGAGGCCAAAATGAATGAATGGTGAATCCTCTTATTGTGGATAAAGGCGAACTGAGAGTTCAAAAAAATTTGGTGAGCCACGACCTTCAACCTATTAGCCAACACCTTGGCAATCATTCGATAAAGGGCACTTATAACAGAAATCGGGCGAAACCTAGAGATATCAGTTGCAGCATCATCTTTCGGAATTAAAGAAATAATTGCCAAGTGGGTTTGAATAGACAATCTGAACTTGCGATAGAACTCATCAAACATGTTAATAACATCAGGCTTCACACAAGACCAAAAAATTCTGAAGAAATCCATATGAAACCCATCAAAACCTGGAGCTTTCCACCCCGACAAACCTTTGATGGCCCTAAAAATCTCATCTTCAGAGAACTTCATTTGCATAATTCTGGCTTGATATTGCCGAATTTAACCAACAGAAACAGGACCAATGACATCCTTCGTAGTAAGTGAAATAGAATATAAATCTTTAAAATACTGAGTGACAACTAAAATAACGTGTTGATTAAGGTATGAAACACTTCCAATGGTGATTGATGGGACGACATTCCTCCTATGACGATGAGAAGCATATGAGTGAAAAAATTTAGTATTACCGTCTCTGGCCGCAAGCCATTTCACTCTTGCCCGTTGCTTCCATCTAATTTCTTCTTTGACCCTCTAGTTCTTCAAAAGCGTTGATAACTCAATAGATCTGGCCTGCAAACTCTGCAAGTGTGAATCAGATAGAGACTTCAGGGAAGACATAGTTTGATATAATGCTGAAATCTCTTGCTCCCAAGTAGACATTTACTGAAATTTAACCACATCTTGATTATGGAGCCAAGCTTTGATATCTTTAGCGAGACATGACACCGGATAGCTGCCCATTGCTCATTGGAGGGCTTGTTCTGAGAATCTAAAATAATAGTATGAAAGTCTGGCTTTTGGAGCCACCATTGTTCAAACACAAAACTCCTGGCGTATTTAAAACCATCCCTCCAAATAGTGATTAACTGACCATGGTCCGAGATAAAAGGAGCCAGCAAGACACACTTGACATCGGGAATAAGATCCAACAAATTTGGAGTGACAAAAACCGTGTCAAGAACTTTGCAGCATAGGCAAATCCGCCTATTCGACCAAGAGTAACGCTCTCCAATAAAAGGAATCGGGTAAAGGTGATGCCGATGAACAAAATCTTGAAAACCTCGCATAGATGGATTGGGAAGAACGAGGTTATTAGAATCCTGAATAGACAAAAGGCAATTAAAGTTTCCCATAAGAAAATGGTACTCCCAGTTTGAGACAACAATCCTATTTAAGTCATTCCAGAAAGCAGGCCTCATGACATCGTGATTAGGGTCATATACAACAGCGACCGCAACCCTCTTGCCACTGTCTTGCAAAGTGAAGGCAACAAACAAAGAAAACAGACCCATGTCCAGTTGAGAAATATTTAAAGATTGCTTCCCCAAAATAAGGATACCACCAGCAAGGCTGACCGCAGACTTAAAAAAATAATCAACATCCATCCATATACCAGAGGCAAAAGAACGAGAAACTTCATCCATCTTAGTTTTACAAATAGCAATCAGGTCAGGCTTTTCCTGTCTAACTCAATTAGCCAGAAACCTATGCTTAGAGGGGCAATTCAAGCATCTGATATTCCAACAAAGAGACTTCATGACACACAATCTGAAAAAATCTAGGGAGTGTGCAGTCTCACTGACCTTCGTGGAGACCTGCCATCGAAAGTCGTAATATTGAGTGGGTTTCTGCTCTTGCTTCTACTACCACTGCTAACATGTCGGTGCCGAACAATCCCCATATGCTTAGTAGCCCTCGAAGAACCGGGAGGAGAGAAAGAGAGAGAGAGGGAGAGTAGGGATGACAGTGGATCAGGGCAAGTGCAGGGGACAAGGTCTCCACCCCAGTTCCATCTCAAAATTTTTTCTTTCATTCCTGCAGGTTTTGATTTTAACATCCCTTCCCTATTTATTCCTTGTTTGATGTCCTTCATCCCCGGTCTAAACAGGGTGAGGCAGAGCTCCATTTTTTTCGATCTTTCTGTGCATTACAACAAAGCAGTGGATTAGCGATGACCTCATTTCGTCGCTAATTCGTCGCTAACAGGCTTAGCGACGAAGTAGCGATGGATAGCTTACGTCGCAAATTTTTCGATGCTAACTGGCGACAGAATAAATCCGTCGCCAGTTCCGTCGCTACTTGCGACGGAATAACGAACGACGTATTTCATCGTAAATCCGCCGGTACTAAACGACGACCTCGGCTTAGCGACGGATTTACAGCCGTCGCTAAGCTGTCACTAAATTATATGTATAGCGACGGATATATCCATCGCTAATTCGTCGCAAATAAGAAAAAAAATAAAAAAAAAATATTTGAAAATTAAATATCGGGAACGCTACAATTTATATTTCATGTACAATTTATATTTCCTTTAAATAAAAAACAAAGTACACATAAAATTTCATATAAAAGGAAACTAAAACAATTAATCATTCCAGTTTAATTATTTATAATTCAACAATTACATTTTCGAAAAAAAAATAGAACAAATTCAACACATTAATCTAATCATCGCCAATATTTTGTGTGTCTTCTTGTTCATTGCCTTGATCTGTCCCTTCAGCTCCGCTACGCTGATTATCGCTAGCAACCTACACAAGAAAAGAATAGCCAATATTGATAAAAAAAAATATTAAAATAAATTATACACTATATGTGATTCTATCATGTGCTCATATGTGTTCTAGGGTAGTAAAAAAACTCTATATGTGATTCTATCATGCTCATATGTGCTCTAAGGCAGGCAAAAAACTCTATATGTGATTCTATCATGAATGATATGTGTTCTAAGACAGTAAAAAAACTCTATATGTGATTATATCATGCTCATATGTGTTCTAAGGCAGCCAGAAAAACTCTATATGTGAGTCTACCATGCTCATATGTGCTCTAAGGCAGGCAAAAAATCTATATATGTGATTCGATCATGCTCATATGTGTTCTAAGACAGTCAAAAAACTGAATATGTGATTATAACATGCTCATATGTGTTCTAAGGCAGTCAGAAAAACTCTATATGTGATTCTATCATGCTCATATGTGCTCTAAGGCAAAGCAAAAAACTTTATATGTGATTCTATCATGAATGATATGTGTTCTAAGGCAGTAAAAAAACTCTATATGTGATTCTAGCATGCTCATATGTGTTTTAAGGCAGTCAAAAACTGAATATGTGATTATAGCAAGCTCATATGTGTTCTAAGGCAGTCAAAAAAACTTTATATGTGATTCTATCATGCTTATATGTGCTCTAAGGCCGGCAAAAAAATTTATATGTGATTATAGCATGTTCATATGTGCTCTAAGGCAGGCAAAAAACTCCATATGTGATTCTACTATGCTCATATGTGCTCTAAGGCAGACAAAAAGCTATATATGTGATTCGATCATGCTCATATGTGTTCTATGGCAGTAAAAAAACTGAATATGTGATTATAGCATGCTCATATGTGTTCTAAGGCAGTCATAAAAACTCTATATGTGATTCTACCATACTCATATGTGCTCTAAGGCAGGCAAATAGTTGTATATGTGATTTTAGCATGCTTATATGTGTTCTACGACAGTCAAAAAACTGAATATGTGATTATAGCATGCTCATATGTGTTCTAAGGCAGTAAAAAAAACTGAATATGTTAAGGCAATCAAAGTTACATGAAATCTAACGACATGCAATATATTGCAGGAAACTTTCATACCTGAGAGGGACCTGCAATCGAAGTTCGTCTGTTCAACAAAAAACTGTTGAACTCAGCTCGGAGAACATCAGCGATGGTTTCATGGAAGTAGTCACGCATTGTGTCCTTAACGATCTGGAGTACATCATCACCGGAAAGAATAGGATGCTGCTTGGAGCTCATGTCGACAGAAGAAGTCTGTGAGCCGTAACTGGAAGACACAATAACAGGTGAAGTGTTCATATTACTCCCAAACCCAAACACACGACCCTTTTTGGGTTCACCTGCTGCAGTCACCCATGCTACAGGATCAAATGATGGATGTTGAGTAGCGTCATCGCCATATCGCTCTACCATCTATTGCTCATATGCCTCCTGCAAAATAATGTTTAAAGTATGCATTAATAATTAATGATAACATTATGATAACTTGCATATTGCAATGATTATTAATAGAAAAAATACATATCGTTGTCGTTCTCGCCTTCTCTGATACGAAGTCTCCCGTGGTCTTCCGTTTATGTGTTTCAACAAACACATCCTTATATGGTACAATGCCTCTTTTTTCTGCTTCCTGCGAAGTTAAATGATAATAAATTTAGTTAACAAGTTTGCAACAATACTTATAAAATTAATATTATATATTGATGAGCTACCATTTTCTTCAGGTGGCTTCCAAATGTCTTAGATCTACCTGTGTGTAGATGGGCTTCGGGCATTTTCGCTCAATTTTGTGTAGCCTTCGTAGAGCGATTTCGAAATGCATCCCCCGCCCACTTGTCGCACATTCCATCCCAATAATCTTTCCTGATAGTAATAGGGCCATGACCCTTCCACTGTAGTGGATCATCTATTCTGCCAGATGCTTTTTTTGTTGCAGTCTTCATATTGTGCAGCATGTCTACAAATCGATTGACAACCACCTTCTGTCATACCTTCCTTGCATCATTTTCCTCCACCGTAGATGTGAAGCGATTCGAAGCCTACAAATATTTCTAGAAAGTTAGTAGACATGACTAAAAAAAATTAAATATGAAACACATTAACTGTGAGAAACAACTGTATACCATGAATGAGGACCACAATCTATCTATCACCTCTTTTGGATACTCTTTTCATTGAGCGACTGATCCTGGTAGATGTTGAAGAAGTGAATTCCTAATCTCGCGTACTACTTCTTGTGGCTCAAACCTCGTGCTATATATGAATTGGTACACAGTAAATATCAATATAAAATATTTATAAAATATGCAATAATTGAAAACAAAATACTTATGGTCGATTATCGATATACACTACTTGAATGAGTCTTCTTGTGCCAGACTGAGAAGACCCTGTATCCTGTGTTGGCTACTGACTCGTGTGATCAACTGGTGTAGGTCGGTCGTGTACAGGCGAAACATTATCTGTAAAAAAATACGTTAGAAATTCTCAGAATGCGCATTTCAACTAATCAAGCATCCAATTAGTTAAATGATATACCTATCAGAGGAGCCTGTGAAGATGAAGGCTGGGCCTGGCTACTACTGAATGAACGACCACTGTAACCTCCACGAACCATATTCTAACAAATAACAGATGTCATACAATACATTCGAATAATTCGCATCAAGTATTACAATACATTCAAATCATTCACATCAAGTATTGCAATACATTCAAATGATTCGCAACAAGTATTACAATACATTCAAATAATTAAAATCATTCACATCAAGTACAATATAACCCATTCATTCACATCAAGTGTTATAATACATTCAAGTCATTCACATCAAGTATTACAATGCATTCAAGTCATTCACATCAAGTATTCCACTGCATTCAAATCATTCACATCAAGTATTGCAATGCATTCAAATCATTTGCATCAAGTATTACAATACATTCAAATAATTCAAATCATTCACATCAAGTATTACAATACATTCAAGTCATTCACATCAAGTATTATAATACATTCAAGTCATTCACAACAAGTATTGTAATGCATTCAAATCATTCAAATCAGGTATTGCAATGCATTCAAATCATTCGCATCAAGTATTACAATACATTCAAATCATTCAAATCATTCAAATCATTCACATCAAGTATTACAATACATTCAAGTCATTCACATCAAGTATTACAATACATTCAAGTCATTCACAACAAGTATTGCAATGCATTCAAATCATTCACATCAGGTATTGCAATGCATTCAAATCATTCACATCAAGTATTATAATACATTCAAATCATTCAAATCATTCACATCAAGTATTGCAATACAACTCATTCATTCGCATCAAGTATTACAATACATTCAAATCATTCACATCAAGTATTGCAATGCATTCAAATCATTCGTATCAAGTATTACAATACATTCAAATAATTCAAATCATTCACATCAAGTATTGCAATGCATTCAAATCATTCGTATCAAGTATTACAATACATTCAAATAATTTAAATCATTCACATCAAGTATTGCAATACAACTCATTCATTCGCATCAAGTATTACAATACATAAAAATAATTCAAATCATTTACATCCAGTATTGCAATGCATTCAAATCATTCGTATCAAGTATTACAATACATTCAAATAATTCAAATCATTCACATCAAGTATTGCAATACAACTCATTCATTCGCATCAAGTATTACAATACATAAAAATAATTCAAATCATTCACATCAAGTATTGCAATACAACTCATTCATTCGCATCAAGTATTACAATACATAAAAATCATTCACATCAAGTATTGCAATGCATTCAAATTATTCGTATCAAGTATTACAATACATTCAAATAATTCAAATCATTAACATCAAGTATTGCAATACAACTCATTCATTCGCATCAAGTATTACAATACATAAAATTAATTCAAATCATTCACATCAAGTATTGCAATACATTCAAATAGAGGTTTGTATTACAAGATTTTGCTCACTAGCTTGAGAATTCTTCCTCGTCACTTGTTTGACTTTCATATTCTTCTTCTTCTTCTTCATTGTTTACCCATCCACTTGGTATATCATTTGGATCACATTCTTTTATGAATGTTTCATCGGCCAATTGAGATATGACATACATATCATGCGCAACATCGTGACAATAAGAGAAGTCATAGATATCATCTGATTGATAGTAATCACTGTCTTCAACTAACTTGTCTTCCTGTAACTGATCATATTCAGGGTATAGTTTGGACTTCACCTTGCAAACTGCCCACCTTTCATTCTAATCTGACTTTTTTAATACTCGGATATGAAATATAATAAACCTGTTGAGCTTGCGAGGCTAATATGAATGGTTCATATGTTCCAAACCTTGATTTATGATTCACCTCCACAATGCCTGAGGCTTTGTCGAGTCTTGTTGCAGTTGGATCAAACCAATGACACTTGAATAAAGTTACCTTATTATTTATGCCTAAGTAAGTCAACTCCATTATTTTCTCTATAACACCGTAGTAATCATGTTCATTTTCACCGTAGCTGCTACCCTTGACACACACACCACTATTCAACGTTGATTTGTTTATACCGTAATCTTTTGTATGTAATCGATAACCATTTACGATATACACGTTGTAGCATTGCACAACTTTGGTCAGACCATTTTCTAAATCACATATTCCTTGATCTTTAACATCACCATGGCAGACCTACGCACAGACATAAACAATGATTGTGATCACGACCAATTAAGTAA
Source organism: Nuphar pumila (assembly GCF_984573655.1). Classification (NCBI taxonomy): domain Eukaryota; kingdom Viridiplantae; phylum Streptophyta; class Magnoliopsida; order Nymphaeales; family Nymphaeaceae; genus Nuphar; species Nuphar pumila. The sequence continues at coordinate 88,462,048 of NC_143258.1, read as the reverse complement.
CTTAGTGTTGTTTACAAGTACAAAATTTATGTTAGTGTCCTTACCAACTGTTTCAACCACTCCACAAACTTAGTTTCACGTTCTTTTTGTACTTCTGCATCAGTGAGATGTGAAACTTCTCTTTGCAACTCTAGATCAAATCGTCTGCAAACCACAAATACTTATATTACCGAACCATGTATGCACGTATAGAACATAAAAGGATTTATAATTGTGTTGCGTCTACATATACTTACTCGATTTATGAGTCGATCGCTGAGCAATTAAAAAGAATATAGATGTGTGCTGCATCTTGCTCTCGATCTGTCAAGAGCCTTGATCGGCAACTACCAAATGTATGCCCAAGTGGTTGAAATATCGACAACTTGTCAGCTACAGTTACTTGTTCTCCATCATCGTTATGAGGCGGGCATGTGTAACGTGTTGGAATGTGAGGTTCAAAATACATAGATGAGAAATTTGAAATCTCTTCTAAAGTGTACGCCTCACAAATAGAGCCTTCTACTCTTGCTTTATTACGAACCTTTTTTTTGAGGTCAAACATGCATCTGTCAAAAATATACATTTCAAATTTGAAATATCTGTCATTAAAGAGACAAATATAAAAAAACATATACCTTTTAAATGGGTACATCCATTAATATTGCACAGGGCCACCAACCCTTAGTTCATATGGCAAATGTATAATCAAATGTTTCATAACATCGAAAAATGATGGCGGAAAAATCTTTTTTAGCAGACAAACAGTAGTGATGACAGAGTCTTCGAGATTATTTACATCAGATACTACGGCTTCCGATGCTCACAATGTTCTAAAAAATCTACTCAACTCAGACAATACCCCTCATATAGGTTTGTCTAACATATCATGGAATGCAAGGGGTATCAATCTTTGCATAATGACATGACAATCATGACTCTTCAACCCATATAACTGTCAATCATCAATCTTCACAGCCCGAGCAATGTTAGAGACATATTCATCTGAAAATCTCAATTGTTTCAACCATTGACATACATGCTTTATTTGATCAGATCCAAGCACGTACTTTGCATTAGGTTTCAGTACTTTGCCATTATACTCTTTGAGTTCCAATTCTGGTCTTTTACATATTACTTTTAAATCCATACGGGCCTTCGGATTATCCTTCGTTTTCCCTTTAACATTGATTACTCTATTGAACACATTATCAAACACATTTTTCTCCACATGCATCACATCCAAATTATGTCGTATCAATAGGGTCGGCCAATATGGTAGTTCCCAAAAAATAAATTTCTTTGTCCAATTGTGATCCTTCCCAAATCCACGGAAGGGTGTTGGACTGCGGGCATCTGTTAGTACATCTGGAAAGTATCACAATCTTCTTAGAATCTCTATGCCAGACAATATTGTGGATGAACCTTCCATTTCAGTTGTGTCTGCTCTAAACGCATTCCTTTGTCGTCGAAACAGATGATCGCTGGGTAGAAATCGACGATGGCACTCAAACCCGCAAGGCTTCCTTCCATGCGTCAATCTAAAAGCTTTGGAATCCTCTATGCAGTACGAATATGCCAACCTCCCATGTGTACTCCAACTAGATAGCATACCATATGCAGGAAAGTTACTGATTGTCCATAGAACAATGACCTTTATATTGAAATTTTGTTTTTTGTGGGCATCATGCGTGGTAACACCATCATCCCACAGTACTTTTAGTTCTTCAATCAATGACCTTAAATATACAACAAGATTTTGGCCAGGTGAGGTCAGACCAGAGATCAACAAAGATTTGGACGTTTCATACACAAGCTTGGTGAAAGGTTGTATGTAGTTACAAATACTGGCCAGCATGAGTATGGAGTTGATCTACCCCCAAATGGATTAAATCCATCTGTACATAGATCGAGTCTAACATTTTGCACTTTCATTGTGAAGTTCGGATGAGTACGATCAAAGTGCTTCCAAGCTTCAGCGTCAACAGAATGCGTGATCTTGTTTTCATCGTGTCGAACTTTATTTGCATGTCATCTCATGTGTTTAGCTGTCCTTGAAGACATATACAATCGTTGCAATCTAGGAGTGATAGGAAAGTAGCGGAGCGACTTGTATGAAACTTCTTTTGATCTCGTGCTACCATTGCCTCTTGTCTTTGGCTTGAATCGAGAATGCCCACATTACGGGCATGATATGTTGTTATCTTGATCCTTGAAATACAACATGCAGTGATTTGGACAAACATCAATCTTTTTATACCCCATACCTAGAGCGTTGACCATAACTTTTGCACGATAGAAATTTTGTAGCAATTTCTCATCTTTGGGCAACATACTCTTTACAATCATGCACAAACAGTCAAAACATGATTGACTCAAATTATACTTGGACTTCAAAATCATTAGTTGAAGAACTGCAGACAAGATAGTGTGACTCTTGCAACCGTTTCAAAGTGGCTCATCAACATCTCTAAGTAAATCATAAAATCTACTAGCTGCATCGTTTGGTGATTTTTCATCTACGACAGTTCTTACATCACCAGGACTCATAGCAGAACCCAGTTCTGTTCCTGCGGCATCAAATATTAAATCCATATATGAATTATCGTGCACCACATTCACCCGTGCATCAAAATTGTTTCTAAATTCTTCTCCATGAAACGTCCAATTCTGATAATCACTCACAAAACCCTTCCTGTATAGGTGATGTCTAACGCCATGAGGTTCTACAAATCGATTATTCTTACAAATCTTGCAGGGACACCTAATCCGACCTGTGGGATCCACTGTACTGACACTTGCCGTTGCAAATTCAATTAAACTTTCAACACCATCCATATATTCACGCGATAACTCATTGTCCATTATCCTACAGTACATCCATTCATGGTTTGTAGTCATTTTCGTATGATGTTACGAATAATAACCTAACCAGTTAAAAGAGAACCATCAGAATGCTATGATGAAGAAAATATCAAATTTATCATGCAATATATGATGTCATATAATAACAAGAATTATGCTGCATGCATTGATAACTTAATATTTTAATGTGCAAACTATTAATGACACAATACATTCATTTGAAGCATGCTTTCATTATACAATTTCACATGGAAGCCATAATCAAATTGGAAGTAACTACATGCAAGTATGGATACAATTACATCAAACATTGCAATACATCAAAATCATTCATATCAAATATGTACCTGCAGCAAACACACTTCAATATTCCACTAACTACTACAATGCCTAGCATGAAATCCATACTCTAAAAATAAGAACACTTCTATTCTCATACATTAAAATCATGCTCAGCATGATCTCTGAACTCCAACAAAGCAGCCCTAGATATCAACAACTAAGTGAGTGTGTGAACAATAAAGTGCTACATCTAATAAATTAAATAACATGTGATGCGCTTGCATCACTTACTCACCACGGGTATTTACCCGATTTGCATTGTTTTTGTCACATACTTACCATGGGTGGCTGAGCACAAGCGGGTTTCGTTGAGAAATCTGCAAAAAACACTGTTTTAAAATTAAGTTACCACCTACCGAAAAAAAAAATGAGGCAAATAAAAATATCTTGCATAGGCCTTGAGAAGCCCAGCACCCAATGACCTACTGAAACGCATGGGGTCGACCTCCTGCCGGAAACGCAGGGGGTCGACCCCCTGCCGGAACAGCGGGGGGTCGACCCCTTGCCGGAACGTAGGGGGTCGACCCCTTGCGGTTCCGGCAGGGGGTCGACCCCCTGTCGGAACAGCAGCGGCCACAGAACGTAGGGGGTTAAAATTTACCTGGCGGCGGCGGAAGGCTGACGAGGATCGGCAGCCGGCGACGGCGGACGGTTGGGGCCGGCGGGAGGGAGAGGGCAGCGGGAGGGAGAGGGCGGCGGGCGGGAGCGGGAGCAGCAAAAGAAGAAAAGAAAAAGAGGGCTTGGATTAGGGGTTATGCGACATTTAGCGACGGCTTAGCGACAAATTAATTCCGTCGTCAATACCGTCGCTAAATCGCGACGAAATATTTTCCATCGCAAAATACGTCGCTAAATGGTGCGTCCATTATGACAAAATATTTCCTCGTAAAATCCGTCGCTAATTAGCGATGGATTTTGCGAGAAGATATATTTCATCGCTATTTTCGTAAATTTCATTGATTATAGCGACAGATGTGTTTCTCTCGTTAATCAATCGCTAACTAGCGATGTAATAATTTCGTCGCTAATTACCTATTTTCTTGCATTATTAGAAGAAGAAGAGGAGAAATGAAAACTCTAGATTCAAAAAAAAGTTTTATGTTAGAGTTAAAAAACATGTATATATATACAAGGGTGTAAGACTAATTTTCTTAACGAAGATAGAGGATAGGGCGGGTCATGGACAAGAGTAAGTTCATCGGTGCCTTCATCCCTATACGGATTTTGATTTTAACCTTCATCCCCCGTTCATTTTCCCGTTTCATATCCTCCGTCCTCGCAGGCCTCCCCAACCCGGTCCACCGCCATCCCAGAAAGAGAGAGGTGTTTCGTAGTGATAGTGGTGGGACCGCTGTTCCCCTCCAATGTCACATCACCACTATAAAGTAATCACCTCCTCCCATTAAAAAACAGAAAAAACAAAAGCATCTTGACTTCAGTTTGCCAAAAAAAAAAAAAAGCAAAAACAAAAAAGAGGTCAAGGGCACTCCTTATGGCAATTCGTCATGGGCGACGATCCCAAACACCATTCATCTATGTGATGGGCGACAATCCCAAACACCATGGTTAGGTAGTTTATTTCTCCCACAAAAATTTTGAGAGTTTATGTTTTAGATGAATCACATCTAACAGCACAAAAATTGAAGGGTTGAAGAAAAATCATGGGGTTGCCTATAGTCTCATGCATGAACGGCATCCAAGGCACACAACACAGATGGCACATGTGATGTATTGAGTGCTTTTCTTAGCCGCCTTTCAACTTTTTTGTAATTTGTTTTTTTTTTTTTTGTGAGGAAAACTGTTTTTCTAATCTTTAAAATACCCCAAATTTTTGCACAAGTTGACATGGAACGTGGGAGAATTACATGTTGGTTCAATTGGGTCCCCCCTTGTCAGTTGGTGTAGGCTCTGTTTGGAAAGTGACGGGGGGAGATCACTGGAGTGATAAATGTGGAATCCCCATTTTCAAAAAACTCTTGGGAGGACTGGAAGAAAGAGAAAAGTAAGAACTAACATGAGTTTTCAAATCCAAACACCATGATTGCAAAAGTGGGGAATCCCTGTTGGACTCGAAAGAATGCTCCCAAATAACCCTGAGCATTTTTCTCTCAAAAAAAAATAACCCCGAGGATTCTTACCATGAAAGGTTACCATCCATTTTTTGAAGCCGAAACTCAATTTACCTTGCCCTTTTTCACTTTTTGAAACCAGAATTGAATTTACCTTTTACCGAAGAAAAGTAAACATCAAGTGCCGTATTGAACATCTCGAGGTAGGACATGGCAGTACCAAGAAAATTACAAAAATATATAAATGACTTTGGATTTTGACCATCATGTATTGTGCCCTTTCATGGCACCGACATAGCACCTGTGAAAAAGACTAACAATGTAGAAAACAGAAGGCATGGCCATTTTCTGGAGAGAGAGAGAGAGAGAGAGAGAGAGAGAGAGAGAGAGAGAGAGAGAGAGAGAGCTTTTATTGCATTGATAGAAATGTTTTGGCTCTGTTCTATGGTTACGGCTACTCTGCTCTTCCCATCCTTTTTCACTTGAACAAACGCAAAACTTGCCAAGTTTGAAGATCTGCCGCTAGATGCTTGTCGGTGGCCATTTGGAATATGTGGTCATGGTCACTCCTTTGTTCGACCGATGGAGTGATGCCCATGAGGCTAACTGTTGCTTTTCACTGAAAATGTGTTGCACCTAACAAATTTCTCATATTTAGGAAAGTAGGTTTTGTATCTGTTTACAATCACAAGCATTTATGAAGGTAAAGAGTGACGTATAAACAAGTTGATAACCTTGGTTTTAGTGTGAACAGAAACATTACATTGGCATTGTTTTTAGGGGTGGCAACCGGGTCGGGTTGGGTTACCTCAACACGAACATAACCTGTTTATTAAACGGGTCGGATGTGGCAAACACGAACACGACCTATTTATCAAATGGGTAACCCGACATGACACGGTTAACCCATTTAATAAACAGGTTGGGTCGACACAACATGATTACACGACAATGGCGACCTATTTATTAAATGGGTCGACCCGATAACATAGACATTTTTGTTTACGATTTGGTTTGGTTCGAACTATTGGTCAAACAGGAGTTAGGGTTAGATAAGTTAATATATATAAACGGGTTGCGGGTTGACGGGTTCATGTAAACGGATTGACCCGCCCGCCTAACCCGTTTATTAAACGGGTCAAACGGGTTGGCGGGTTGGCATACCCCTAACACGAGCACGACCCGTTTAATAAACAGGTTAGGTGGGTTGACCCATTTACGACACGAACCCGTTTAAGCCAAACCCTAACCCGGCTAAGAAGCGGGTTGGTGGGTCGGGTCAGATTTTGCCACCCCTAATTGTGTTGGTAACAGTTCAATATTTGAATTAATCTGTCAAAACATAAAAATGGTAAGGTGCCTCTGGATATCTTTTTTTTTTATGAAAAACAAGAAAATCACCTTCAAGATCTTAGTCGTGCGGGCGAAGCCTGCCATACTTACGGCTGCTGTCTCAATGGTGTAAACCCGGGGTGCACCCCTCGCTTCTAAGGAGTCTCCCAGCTTTGTCTCAACAAGGACTTATTCTTTGCCCTCATTTATGCAAGGGGCTGACACTCATGGGAATGACCCTTGACTACCCGCCTAGCAGGGGCGTAGCTAGGATTTCATGTGACGGGGGGGGGGGAGAACTGGGCTGTAGAAAAAAAAATTGGTGTGATAGTCTGGGGTTCGGGGGCAGCGCTTCGGAATTTTTTTTTTGATATAAAATGAAAAATGGCTACAATTATTAATAAAAATTGTAGTGTGGGCCTAAAAAATGGCTACTTATTCTTTGCCTTCATTTATGCAAGGGGCGGACACTCATGGGAATGACCCTTGACTACCCGCCTAGCAGGGGCGTAGCTAGGATTTCATGTGACGGGGTGGGGGACTGGGGTGTAGAAAAAAAAATTGGTGTGATAGTCTGGGGTTCGGGGGCAGCGCTTCCGAATTTTTTTTTTTGATATAAAATAAAAAATGGCTACAATTATTAATAAAAATTGTAATGTGGCCCTAGAAACGGGTCGGATCCAGCACGGGCGGGTGCCCGCCCTTGCCAGGTGCTGGATCCGACCCAAGAATCGGGGCTGGGCTAGGACTGGGCTTTTATTTATTTTATTTTTTAACTGGGCCGGGAGGCAGTCCTGCCCCGCAGCTCCACCTTTGCCGCCTAGTGGCCAAGGCCCCCTCCACTGCACCAAACCTCTTGGGGCTACCTCTGGATATCCTTGCCATCGGTAAATTTCAATTAAGTAATATTTGGAAAAAGGCATAGACATAGCTTAATCTTTTATGAATGCTTGTGAAAAATGAAATCTGTGATGTACCGATTCGTTATGTAGGCACTGGATGTGAAAAGCTCAGGTGCAATGTGATTGCACAAAAATTTGTGCATTAAGCACCTGATCATCCTCCATCTTGGGGATAGGGCCTGTCAGGTGTGAGACCCAAGACCTGATGGAGGATGATGGGGGTGCTTAATGCACAGATTTTTGTGCAGTCATATTGCACGCGATCCCGACTGGGCACGGGATGTAGCATTTTCCTCGAGGAAGCCTAATATTTACAATTCTTTGGCAGTCAAGGTTCCAGATCTGAAAAGTCAAAAAATTAATGACTTATGAGGTGTAACAATTAACAGAAAAATCATAAAGTTAGAACTGTTGCTATCACTGCTAGTGATAGTTTGATGATTGGAATGGAAGTGATTAACAGAGGAACTCCACCGAGTGTTTCTGTCAATGGAGCCACTCTAAACTCTATAATGAAGTTTCCACTTCTACCATTTTTGCCATGAACATTCAAGGTCAGGACAGAAGCAGCACTTCACACTGCGCGCGAGGCCAGATTTCTTGCATTAAGACTACTGTATAGGACAGATAATGTATATTTAAGTGATATGCCAAACGTAAAATTGGTCGAGGAATCTCATCAGACCCCACAATTACTATAATCCAAAATCCACCAATTTTCCATATTTTCTCATATTAGGAGATAAAAGCAGGGTTGCATCATAGTAATTTATTACATAATCTACATGGACAATAACTATAATTGTTAAATGAAAAGATGAGGTGGTAATTAGCCACTTATCCATGATGGAGATACTGTGGGATATTCTACGATGGAGCATAAAGCAGTTTCACAGCTTATCCCGATTACTGGACAAGTAGGTGCATATCCAAGGATTCCTTAAGTTTAATTTAGTAACTATTTAATTCAGTAAATATTGCACATCACTGGCAGTAAACAGCATACAAGGGCTCCACGCATCTGACTATAGGTGGGTGGGCTTAAGGCTTTCAAGGGTGCAGCTCGGACTCCCCACTCCCATCATTTCCACTTGTGATTCAAGGATTTTGGGACGTTTTTGGGCTTGCCCATAGGGCATGATGGACACTCAACAACAGGCACCAGCTTGACTTGGGGGTGGTGATTTAGTAGCTACCCTTAACACACGCAAAGGAGCCGTAGACAGTCAAGTGAAATCCAATCCACGAACAAATTTGGTCTATGAGCAGTATACTTTTCCCGGTTCTGTTGCTACTGCGGGCCTTGCACAATCCTAGCAACAACATAATGGAGGCAGTCAATCAATATAGATTAATCCAAAATCTGATCCAAAAGCTGAACGAGGTCGAGAGTTCACTACCCGAGGTGTGCATCTTTTGTATAGAAAACTATTCCCAATAGAGAGGGAGAGTATTCATAGAGTTTTACACTGACATAGTTCCACAGTTAATGTGGAACACTTCTCAACTCGTAGCAGGATGTCCAAACCATAGCAGTGGTTTATCCAAGTTAAAAAAAGTCTTGATTTGGTTTAATGGTTTTACTACAGCTCACTCCAAAATGAATCAGATAGTCACTATTTTGATTTGTCCATGCTTTCATTTGTCTTTTTTCTGAAGCATTTTCATAAACATTGGTCTGAATTTCTGCATATAGGACAACAGATGGGACGCTAAATGCAAATTTTTTCTCATTCCATTAGACATGAAAGTCCGTGACCATTACCGAAAAAATAAAACAATATCACATCATCCATGTCTGTATCTGCTGATACCTATATAGTATCGACGCATCACCTTTGAATCGGCTATTTTTTAATAAATATAAAAAATACTAAACATTAATTTATTAATATTTTAAATTTTATTTTAATAGTATTAACACGTGTTACATTTTGATTGACAAGTAATTTTTTTTAATTATTTTTTAGCCGATACGTACTGACAACATTGTTTGGCAGAGTTGGTGATTCTCTAGGGGCCATTGAAGAGAGGAAAACAAGTTAGAAAATTTGTTATGCTATTATTTGAGATTAATGCCAACAATGTTTTATAAATTTAAGAATTATTAGTGGAAAGTCCAAAGTCCAAGAAATGTAATTCCAAGAGTTTGCCTGGAATTTTTGACGCATTTGGAAATCCAAAAGTTCTACTGTGCCATCAAAATCGACTTTTAAAGAATTCCTGGATTCTGTGGGGAAAAAGAGTACTCTTTGGATGCTGATGAAATCCATACAAGGCAACACCCCCACAATTACCAAGAGGAAACAAAGTAAATTCACGTAGTTAGCCCGTTCAATTAGTATTAGACTTCCCATTCAATCTCATATCACTTCAACATTTTATAAAATTTAAAATACCTCGCTTCTCACTCCGGCTTCTTGTTTTGTATCTTGCTTTTGGCTTCTTAGTCTGATAACCTTTTGATCATAACTGAATCTCACAATAATTGTTCCACAGCACACTTATCAACAAAAAAAGATTTTTTCATAATCATCACCTGTCCAAGGGCCTGTAGATAAAATCCGATGGGCGTCACCTCCCTGTGCAGTAAGCATAAAACTATTGAGGGATTACCTTCGACAGAAGGTTGTCACCAAGCTTTGGCTGCTTAGGCAAGGGGTGACGCCCACGGGATTTCAACCTAGACCGCCCTTCAAACGGTCTAAGCCTATCTCACTAGGCCAAACCCCTTGCGTCTAGTGCTATATAGCACCTAGCATTTAGTGGTATATATATAGAACCTAATATTTGCTATCTTTTCATCATTCCTGGAGGGTGGGAAATAAAGCACCAAGAAAATCTTTGGATTCGGTTTAGCACCAAAACGAACCTTTCAAGGGTCCAGTAGATTCGCGTATTCAGCAAACTTATTCCAATAACATCTCTATGAAAAAGATGCATTACATTGTACGTTGGGGAAACAAGAAAGCAAAGCTGCTACGAGTAGGAAAGGAAATAAAGCAAAAGATAAGCACAGTAGAGCATCTCTAGCAGAAGAGTCTGCCTGGCACACACAAGGCCTTATTCATTCCTACTATAAGCGCTACTATGAATTAGCAGCGGCCGGGGTAACTAAGACCACATTGGGAAGCAATCCTCCGCCCAGCAGGAGAGTAGATGATTGCTGAATAGGTAGGACTTCTTGCATAGTAGCAGAAGCAGGGTCCCTGAGACCTGAGCTGAGCGCAACATCCCGGGGACGGCGCCGAGCCTTGGTAAGCAGGCAAGCAGGCATTGAGTGCTTGGATATTGCAACTCTGGGCAGAGCTAGGCAACACACTGCCAAGAAGCAGAACCAAGACTAAGGAGCAGATGACAGCATGGACATTGAGCTTCAGCCCCATCTTCAGCAACAAGAAGATACAAGTTATTGGTCGAGGTAGGGAGTGAGTTGTGCTAGAGGTATCGACTCCCCCCACAATTTATAGACTCCAATCTCTGGCCACAACCATGCAGGGTAACTTGGAAAAGGGAGAATGGTAATGTAGGTTTCACTTTGGTGCAATTTCTATTGTATCTACCTTATAATAATTTCTTGGTGGAAGATTGAAAGATGTCAGGTAGGCTATTAATGCAAGGCACAATAAAGGCATGTTCGTCATGTTCTAGTATGAGAATACCTCTCCTATAGCTTCCCCTCGTCTTTTAGCACTACACGGGCTCGCTAGTCAATTCCATCATCAGCTTTTCTTAAAAGAATTGGATCATTGGCAGAGAAAAGTTGTTAACTTGGTTCGGACATTTTTTTTCCCCATGAATTTAAACTAAACCACCGCAAAAGTTTGGAATCCAATGTTGTCAGTATCGGCCGATACATATCGTATCGGCAGAAAATCGATATGCATCACCCCTGAATTGGTTATTTTTTAATAAATAAAAAATGCTTAAATTTATTTTTTTCAATATCATTTTAATGGATTTAACACATCACGCTCTGATTGATACGTAATATTTTTTAATTATTTTTTAGCCGATTCAAAACAATTCACATCGGTATCGGACAATTCACCTGAATCGTTGGCCAAACGATACAGGGCCCAAACTGACAATATTGGTTTGGACACCTTATCATGGGCCGAGAGGTGTCACGTTGACCATGGACCTGATAGTGAAAAGATCAGGTGCAATCACATGGGAATTAAGCATCTGATCACCCTCCATCTAGTCACAGGGCCTGTCAAGTGTGGGGCCCAAGACCTAATGGAGGGAGATCAGGTGCTTAATGCACAAAAATTGTGCCATGTGATTGCACCAGATCTGGATTCGTTTCCTAATATGCGTACTCACAACCAGCTTACTGGGGATGGTTTCTCTTTTGGCTTAGGCCTTGCAGCAAAGGAGGCACGCCCCAAGTGTCACACTTTTAACCTCCTTAAACTATAAAGACTTAAACTGACCCACCTAATCAGGTGTGCAGAGCCCTTGTGGGCAACTTAGGTGCAGACTTGGTCCAGTCAGTCTGAACAATGGAAACTTGAGGCTGGAGTCCTATGACTTGGTTGGCCTATATATCCAAGCTAGTTTATTCAGTGATGGGGGTACAGATTTGGACCAAAGCTTAAGTCCAGAATTGGGGCTTCGACTAAAGAAATCTAGCAGTCGACTGCTTAAAGAAGCACAAAAAAAAAAAGGGGGAAAAAAAATGAAAAGGAAGCACCACACACACACAGAGGATCGACAAGGGAGTCTAAACGGGTTGGAAGCAGGTCCGATCTAGCATTACTGAATTCGACCTTATTAGATCTAGCCTAATCTGATTTCGGGGTCCCCTTATTAGACCTGCTTCCAACCTTATTAGATCTAGCCTTGCAAGATTAGCAGGTCCCCCTATTCTTTATATGAATCCAACTCCAAATCCTACTATGGGTTGGAAGCAGGTCCGATCTAGCATTACTGAAGGCCCAGGATCGAATCCCTCCCACATGGGGGTGGCTGTTGTTCCAGTCGTAGGGGTCCGCCTAACCACAGCTGGCCTTTCAAAAAAAAAAAAATCTTGCAAAATTAAACAACGTGAGCAATTAGAACTCTGCAATATAAAGAATAGAACTGATAAAACGTAGATGACAATTCACTTTTCACACCATCCCATGTTTGGGCCAAGACCGGAAAAAATATAACAAACAAGGCCAATTCATGACTCAATATGAAAAATTCTGGTGTATTATTTTTTCGCCTGAAAGATTTTACCATTTTTTCATCTGAAAAAATAGGCACCTTGGTCAAACCACTTGTCTAAGTTATCACTTGGAAAAATCAGTGTAAGTTAACTCCTAAGTCTGTCCAAACCAGATCTAAAGAAGGTTTTTTAAATGTGCAGTAAGTATTCAAATCACCAGATACCAGATTCAGAAACCAAATACTTATTGCCAGTCAGATCTAGGGATGGCAGTGGACCGGGGGAAACGGGCTGGCCCTGTCGCCTCGCCCCGTTTGGACCGGAGATAGAGGACATGAAATGGGGATGGAGGTTAAAATCAAAACCCGTATAGGGATGGAGCCGGGGATGAACTTACGCTTTCCCCACCCCGTATAGTTAAATGCTAAAATACTCTTTAGGGATGCCAGCGGACCGAGGGAAACGGCACTCCTCCCCACCTCGCCATTTGAACCGAGGATGGAGGTTAAAATCAAAACCCGTGCGGGGCGGATGGAGGCAGGGATGGAGGGTAGAATTTTTAGACGGGGCGGGGATGGAGACCTTGTCCCCCGCCCGGTCCACTGCCATCCCTAGTCAGATCTTGGCATATAACTGGATGAAAGATGTGGTCATGTCTGGGTTAAAAATGGGCCTAACCGAGCCCTTCTGTTTATGTTTCTCGCATTTAAACCGAGATTTCAGGTTATATTTTCAGATCCAAGTTGGATGTGGATCCAAGACCAAACTAACTTTTAAGAATCCAGATAGTGTCAGGACAATCCATATCCCAACCCATTTTCATCTCTACTATGGATCCAATAGGAACTGGATTTGGTAACAAAGGAAGAGGTCGAATTTACTATTCCAGTGGACCCTAGCATTCAAAGAGCAAAATGGACCTCGATATTTCATATCAGACCCATGTTTGAGACAAGTTCTGAATAATATCTGGAATTATAATATAAAAACATTAAAAAATCATTATTTTACTAGGGTTTGTTCAGATCTGATTCATGCTATTCTTATGCAACATGGATACGGTTTTGCCTATGGTAAGTCAGGTAGGACCCAGACCCAGACCCAGACCAGTACAGCACTTTAAAGTTGGATCTAGGTCTGGACCCACCCGTGTCTGGCGAAGGTTCAACGCAATGGCAACCTACCAACAAGAATCATTAATGCACAACCAATATATCTAACAAACATTATTTGGCCTGCCCTTGGTTTGTTAAGAGTTCCTAGCATCATTTTGGCATGAATTTGGTTCACATTAATTTTTATGATTGTGCAATTTCAATTCTGGATTGGGCCATAATGTAACCTGTTCTTGGGCAGTTAACCAATTACATTTTTGCACCAATACGACCCCACCCCTAAAGCCAAACTTTACTCCTATATGAAAGTACTTTAAAGCTTTTCTATTCTAAGAAGACGTTTGGCACGCCTTCCTATACATGATTCCAAATCTAAAGAGATCCCTTAGCAGTTTCAAGTCTCAAGAGATCCCCCAGAAATTTCATCAGGGCTTTGAATCAAATTTCTTAAATTAGGGTTTTTTTATAGTTCATTTAATTAAAGTTTTTTATTTGATTTTTTATAATTATGGTTTTGAATCAAATTTCTTAAATTAGAGATTTTTGTAGTTAATTTGATTAAAAAAATTATTTAATTTTTTTAATCAAGGCTTTGAATCAATTTTCTTAAATTAGAGCTTTTTGTAGTTAATTTGACTAGGGTTTTTTATTTGATTTTTTATAATTAGGGATTTGAATCAATTTTATTAAATTAGGGTTTTTTTAGTTCATTTGATTAGGGCTTTTTATTTTATTTTTTATGATTAGGGTTAAAATTCATTTTTTTTAATTATGGCTTTTTATAGTTAATTTGATTATGACTTTTCTTGTATTTGATTATTGTTTTTTTTCTTTGATTAAGGTCTAAATTAGAGCATTTTTATTTAATTTTATGGTTTATGATAAACTTTCATAATTAGGTGTAATATGACATTGATTAAATCATTTATATATCAAAAAATTATCAATTTTTATTTTTCTCAAATTACTCAAATTTTAAATAATTTTTATTTTTTAGATCTAATCTAAGATCCATATCCGGTACTAAAATCCATAATGAACATGATAAGACCTCATATGGTCGTACAATCCAAAACAAAACAAACCTTGGACATAAGGAGCACAACTTCTTGTACAGTTGAAACAAATGTTGGCTATAGTACAGTTGTTACAAAGCAGATAAAACATGAGTTATGTTTGTTATGTTTGTTCATTCTGTCCAATCTTGGACAAAGCATTAAACAATTTCTAAGGTTGCATTTGACTCACCGAACAACCTAGATGCACCAAGTGATATTTGTCCTAGAAATGTGAGCTGCACTCCCAATGATAGGGGTGGTAAACGAGCCACGCTTGGGCTGTTCAGGCTCAGCTCATCAAGGATATACCCCAGCTCGAGCTTGGCTCATGAGCTTGTCACAAGCTGAGTCGAGCCCGAGCTCATTATGAGACAAGCTTGGCGAGCTGGTCACGAGCTGAATCATTTTCTTTAAAAGATTATTTTTAAGTATTTTTAGGCTTGATAATATATATATACATATATATATAATATACATAAAATACATATAGTATACATATAATAAATATATAAAACACATATAATATGTATATAATATATAAATATATTTATAAATAATATAATATATAAGTATATAATATGTAAAACGAGCCTATACGAGCCGAGCTTGCCATGTTCATGCTCCGCTTGTTTAACTAAACGAGTTGGCTTGTAGCTCGGCTCACTAAGCTCAATTTTTGAGTTGAGCCAAGTTGAGCCTAATGGCAAGCGCTCGTCTCTTTTCCGAGCCCCACTCACAGGTTCTATCGCCCTCTGAATTATAAAGCAATAGGAATAAAGTGGTTCCCAACAAACCAGTGGGTTCCTGTGTATCAAACACATAACTACACCCGGACGGGGATCAGTCAGTCCCCGCTTGGGTGCATTCGTGTTTGACTCACTGGACAACCTGGTTTGCCCAAACCTTGAGCCCCCAGCTAGTTTGAATTTTATGTTTGTCTGTATTTGCATTTCATGTAAATTTTCATGGGTGTAATGGGTTGTTTGGGACTTATTATCATGCATATAGATCTCAGCCCCAGATCCAACTCATGGGTTTAAAAAACCCTATTGGCACCAGCTTTGGGTATATGCTTTGAGAAATGAAATAAATTGAATTACCTTTTGAACTTTAGTTTCATCTCGTCTTCTTCTGCTAATTCTCTCATTGAGATTTGAAACTTAGATCTCAGTTGAGCTCACGTGTGATACGCCCCTGCTAGGATCGTCACCGCCTACGTCTTCCTCTTATGTGCACTCAGACACTAACTACGTTTTATTTTTACACTTGTGGGTATTAGACTTAGTTCAGCGCACGCAGGCGTAATATATTTGGCGTGCGCAGACGCAATAGGTCTAGCACACACAGATGCAAGGCATTTTGCGCACCTAGTGTGAGACGACAAAATGCATCAGTGCGATGTGAAGCTCGTGTGCGGATACAGGAGCTATCTGCAAATGTTGTTGCTTCAGTATTGATCAGGTCTCTGCACGCAGTGACTACTATGAATTCGCGATCCAGGTGTTGTTAGACCTATGGCAAATATGCAATGGAGAGACTGCTTGATCAAGACTTAAAAAGGCAGAGTTCAATAGGTATGGTATTACACTTATCTCAAAGTCACACGGACGTGTAAGAGTTGCATGCTCTTGCAACATCAATGCATTCAGATCTCTTGATCCGATGAGTGCGATCATGCAAGCGATGTAGAAGCCACGAGCGATATAGAAGCTTCAACTAGCTGTTAGGAAGATTGACACCTCTAATATGATCAACGTGCAAGATTTTGATCGCTTGATTACTCCTATCCTTAGATCAGAGATAAGCTGGAGAAGAGAAGATAGAGAATTGGACAATCGAGAAGACAGAAGGAGTAGTGAATCTTTTCTTGGCAACGAGTTGCAAAAGAAAAGCCAAGTCCTCGTTAAAGGACAATCTCTAGATGAAGCCAAAACAATCTAAAATTTTATTGAAAACAAATCTCAGAGTCACAAATGGCTGACTTAACAAACTAACTGAATAATCCAAAACAATGGTAGCCTCAACTATTTATAAGCTACCAAACTGAATGGCGCCAAAAGAGTCAGGCGACCCAAACTTCAAACCCTGTTGACGTCGAACTTAAACTGCTTGTGCAAACCACCTAGCTCCCCTCATCTGAGTGTTGTCCCTACTGGCATCCAATAGTAGACCCCTTAGCTGAACCGATTTACCTACCTCAGCTGCTTCAACTAACCGGGATGCTCATGGTTGACTGTCACTAGCCTCACTGTCCGGTATGGCTTGGTCCAGCCTGTTCAAGGTCAACCCTTTCACTTGGGTTTGCATCAATCCCTCGCTCTTGAAACTGTCCTAGTCCTTTAGGACGGAAATTAAAATACTTGTTCTTTATGTTATAATCTCATTCCCAAGTGACGGATGCTTCACCCTCGTTGTCTCATTCAATTAGAAAATTTTGAATTCTCCTTATTCCTCTACGCACTAATTTGGATTTTAGAATGCTTGTGGGCTACCTTATGATAGGCTCAAATATTTCTTCACTTGGAGGATGTCCATGATATGGCTTCAATCGAGAAACATGAAATATCGGATGAATGAGTACACTTGGAGGTAATTTCAACTTATAGGCTACCTCTCAAATCCTTGCCACCACTTGATAATGACTGAAGTACTTAGGCGAAAGTTTAGTTATGGGATTCTTGCTTAATGAAAATTGTCCATGGTGAATGCGCTTAAGCTATACCCAGTCATCAATTTGAAATTCCCTATCCTTCATTTGCTTATTATAAACCTGTTTCATTCTATTTTGAGTATTCTCAATATTTCTTTTTAGGATCCTTAAAATTTTATCTATCGCCCTCAACTGCTTGTCAATTAAAAGTATATTGGTCGTCCCGCCTTCGTATAAAAGAGTTTGAGGAGGAGGTTTTCCATACACCGCTTCATAAGGTGTCATTCCCGTAAAAGTGTGAAAGGAGGTATTGTAACACCATTCTGCCCATGGTAGATATTCCATCCATTCTGCTTGCTTCTCACTTATGAAGCATCTCAAGTAAGTTTCAAGAGTTCTATTGACCACCTCAGTTTGCCCATCCGTTTGAGGATGACTTGTCATGCTAAAACATATTTTGGTGCCCATCAAAGTGAAATATTCTTTCCAAAATTTACTAAGGAAGGCTAGATCTCTATCACAAGTAATGGTCTTAGGCATTCCATATAGCCTAGCCACATTTTGCAAAAAAAAAAATTCCACCATTTTTACTGTATAAGTACTTGGTAAAGGTATAAAGTGAGTACTCTTGGAAAGGTGATCCACTACTATAAGAATTACCTCTTTCTTTTGTGAAGAGTGTAACTTTTCAATAAAATCCACACTCAAATTTGCCCATGTATGTGAAGGTATAGGAAGTGGTTGAAGAAGACCAGGGGCTCTAATTCTTTTATATTTGTTTGCTTGACATATTTGACACTCTTTCACATATTTTTTTATGTATTTTTTCACTCCGACCCAATATAGTTCATTTCTCACCCTTTTTCAAGTCTTATGAACTCCTTCGTGACCTTCCACTCTTAAGTCATGGAAATGTTCTAATACCTCTTTGATAAGTGAAGAGTCACCAAGTATAACAATTTTAACCTTGAAAAATAATTTGTCTCCATTTACCATGAAAGAAGGGTGGCTAGTAGGATCTTCCCTCAACTCTTGTATGATTCTTTGAATCTCTTCATTTTTTATTTGAGCTTGACTAATTTTTCCGCAAAAGAACAAGCAATACTAGAGATGACTAGGAGTAAATCCGCTTCCATTCTTCTTGTCAAAGCATCAGCAACCACATTTTCCACCCCTTTCTTATATTTGATTTCGAAATCATAGCCCATAAGTTTGGTGAGCCATTTTTGTTAGAGAGTAGTAACACTTTGTTGCAAGATATACTTAAGGCTTTGGTGATCCGTTTGAAATATGAAATGTCTTCCAAGTAAGTAAGGCATCTACTTTTCTAAAGCCAAAACAATAGCAAGAAGTTTTTTTTCATAAGTAGAAAGGCTTTTGCTCATTCCTGAAAGGGCTTTACTCAAATAAGCCAAAGGATGATGCTCTTGCATAAGCACGACGCCAATCCCAATGTCACAAGCATCAGTTTCTAAGACAAAGACTTTGTCAAAGTTGGGTAAGGCCAGGACCGGTGCCACCATAGCTTGCTTTAGTTTAAGGAAAGCTTGTTCTGCTTCACTACTCCATCCTCAAGCATTTTTCTTTAACAAAGCCGTGAGAGGTTGATCGATGACCCCATAATGTCTAATGAATCGACGATAATACCCCATAAGATCCAAGAACCCTCTCAAAGCTTTAATGGTGAGGGGTATCGGCCAACTAGCCATAGCCTCAATTTTTTCCGGATCGGCACTAACCCATTCACTTCCAACCATGTGTCCCATGTATGACACACTTACTTGTCCAAAGCTATATTTATTGCGCTTGGCTAAGAAAGTGTGTTCCCTTAAGACTCTCAACACAATTCCAACATGTTTAAGATGTTCCTCCCAATTGGCACTATAGACCAAAATATCGTCAAAGAAAACCAACACGAACTTCCTTAGCATTGGTCTAAAGATGTCATTCATGGTTCTTCAGAACGTAGTCGGAACATTTGTCAACCCAAACAGCATGACTAACAACTCATAATGACCATCGTGTGTGCGAAAGGCGGTCTTATGAATGTCTTCATTTGCCATTCTAATTTGGTGATAACCGACTCTTAAGTCAAGCTTTGAAAAATATTTGGCTCCAAACAATTCATCCAACAATTTGTCAATAACCGAAATTGGATGCTTGTCTTTATAAGTCACCTCATTAGGTGCTCGATAGTCGATGCAAAAGCGCCATGTGTTGTCCTTCTTGCGCACAAGGAGAACCGGCGAAGAGTAAGCACTTGAACTTGGGCGAATGATGTCACTCTCAAGCATCTCTTGCACTAATTTTTCAATTTCACTTTTTTGTGCAAAAGCATACCAGTATGGTCTTACACTTATCGGCCCTTGTCCTTCCACAAGAGGAATGTGATGATATTAGGATCGTGAAGGAGACAACCCTTTAGGTTCTCCAAACACATCTTGAAATGACTCAAGTAAATCATTCATTTCTGGCGGAACTTGTTCTTCTAACTTGGACTCTTCTTTAGATGTAAGTGGTTGGGCCAAACATATAAAAGCCATGTGAGTAGCCCAGAAAAATTTTAATGCCTCTTGGCTATCCACAAGTTCTTCATCCAAAGTGTTGTTATCTTTTAAACTCGTAGGTTTATCGGCTTTGGCAAATGTCATTTTTATACTAGTGAAATTCTATGTGACACTTCCAAGTGAACGTAACCAACACATTTCAAGCACAACATCGACTCCAT
Source organism: Nuphar pumila (assembly GCF_984573655.1). Classification (NCBI taxonomy): domain Eukaryota; kingdom Viridiplantae; phylum Streptophyta; class Magnoliopsida; order Nymphaeales; family Nymphaeaceae; genus Nuphar; species Nuphar pumila. The sequence continues at coordinate 88,441,850 of NC_143258.1, read as the reverse complement.
GCATTCGTAGAACAAATAAGTCCAACTTGAAATGAGAGACTTGGAGGTTAAACTCAACATCCGTGCAAAGGTGAGCACACTTGAGGTGACTCCCATCTCCAACCATCACATCGAACTTCAGATGTTCATGAGGCTTGAACTTAAGTTTAGACACTAAGTCCTCCCTCACAAAATTGTAGGTAGACCCCGTGTCGATGAGCACTTCAACTTTCTTGCCACTAAGAATATCGACGACTCTCATAGTATTAGGAGCGGCTTTGCTTCCCAAAGCATAGCAATGACTAATCGGTCCTTGACTTTTATCAATTTCCTCTTGGTCTACTTCTTCTAGGGAATCATCATCTTCTAAGTCACTTTTTTCTTCTTATGGAGTTACAAACAAACACTTAAGTGCCTTGCATTTGTGACCGGGCATCCAATCGCTTTTGCAATTAAAACATAACCCTTTCTTGCGTAATTCATCCATCTCTTCTCTAGAGATACAGTCTACTTTGGACTTGGGAGAATCTCTAAACTTGATTCCCTTATTAATTGGGGGGTTTTTGAGAAATTTTGAAATTGGAATTTAAATTCCATGAACCCTTGTGTGTTCCATGCATCCTCTTATGTTTTTGTTCAATAATTCGAGCTTAAAGATAACATTCTTTAAGTATAGTGGGATTTTGAGCTAGGAGCTCATGTCAAATCTCATCTTTAATTCCTCCAATGAAAGAGTGCTCCCATAATGAACATAAATCCTCAAATTGTACCTGGTACTCTTGGATGGTTCTTACTTGGCATAATTGTTTCATTTCTACTCCATGATTGGTATAGGGAGTAGGACCAAATCTTTTCATAATTTCATATTCGAGAATATCCCAATTTGGATATCCATTTCTTTGGTCATACACCTAAACCATCTTAGTGCCTCCCCTTCAAAGCTCATAATCACACATCTTACCTTGTGCTCATACTTCACATTGTGGCTTATGAAAAACTGTTGTGCCTTGTAGAGCCACTCTATGGGATTCTTTCCCGAAATTGTAGGGAAAAAGGAGCTTTACTGACCTTGAAAATTTTGACTCATTCCGAGTGTCAAAGTTTGTGTGTGCTCTCCCATGCTTTACAAACCAAGTTGCGTGTTTGTAAGCATGTATATCCACATCGTATGGAAGGTCATTTTAAAAAGTTTGCTTCATTTAGGACATTTGCATCTACTCGGTTCCTTTGCCCGCACTCACCCGATCTGCGTGGGCTGTGCATGAGTGGCCCACTGCCGTGAATAGCAAAGGTAGGCTCCGCTCTATGAGTCACATGTAAATCGCTACGAGCGTTATGCAGTGGGGTTTCACGCCTACAGGACCATGGTGTTAAACCTTCTCCCGTACCAAAAGGACCTTGCTCGTCGCGCATGTGTTATCGTCGCAAATTTTTTTCGTCTTCCCTTCCTTGCGGGAGAGAGAGGAAAATTGCTTTTGCGATTCAATCTTGACCAGAGTGTTGAAATTTTTTTTGAAATACTCTCCTTCGTTTTGGAAATAGCGGAAAAATCCATGGGATGGGGCTCGATCTGTCGGTACGAGGTTTGACCGTTCCTGCCGCCTTTAACAGGGGTAATCGAACCAAGGACCAAAATTGTGCTTGACTTAGTTAAATCATTTAAATTGTATTTTATCCTAAATGCACAGGGAATTCAGGCATGTGCTATGAGATTTTGTAAGTTGGAAAAATATGATGTATGCTTTAGAAAACATTTGGAGTTGAAAAGCATTTCTCAGGAAAAAGATGAAAATTAATCTCTCAAAAAACTCAGATGAAAGGATTTGGAAATCACCAGAAAGTTTATGAGAATGTGACAAAATCATGAATGGATGAAAATCCTGGGAAAACGGAGAGAGTTTTTGAGAAAAGATGAATATTTGAAAAAGAAAACATTTATCAGGACAACTCTGACTTTGAAATTTTCTTTGGAAAATGATTGAAATTCATTGAAAAACTCTTGGGAGGAAGAAGATCAGAGCTTGGGAAATTGAAATCCTGGGAATCTTAGTCTTGAAATACTTGAAAATTGATTTTGATTCTTGAGAAAGATGAGAAATTCCTTTTGAAAATGAATCTTAAGAAAATAACATTTTCAGGGAAAATCCTGGGAAAACTTGATTCGAAAAATCCAACTTTGAACATTTTTAGAGTTTTTAGAGAAATTGATTTCCATGGAATGAATTTTTTTTGAGAAAATCATGAGAAAAGCAAATGATGCCATGATGCAGATGATTTGAATGAATGAATGCACTTTGAAAAGATTTTCTGAGAAATTTGTTGGAAAAATGTGTATTAAGTCAAAATAAATCCTTCACATGTTCTAACTGTGGCTATGAACATGTTCAGAGTTTAATTGATTTAATGCACAATATTTTGCAAAATTGGAAATATGATAGTGCATTTTAAGATAGCCTAAGAGTATAGGCTCAATGTGACTGGTAGAAAGATGATGAATCTGAGTTTCGTTCATATTCCGACTAGGGCCATAAATATGGACTCCACCGAGTTCAACTCTCTAAGAGTTGGTGCACGTGCCATTTGTGTTCATCCATAGTGATTTGGAAGTAATGTGCATGAATCACATAAGCAGGACATTGCGGAAGCTTGAACTATATGATATGCATCCTAATCTAAGCAGGAAAGGTAAATATTATTCCAAATCAGATTATTACATTTCTGACATAAAGAAAATAAATGAAAAATACGAAACTTAAAAATAGTCAGCATCCTCCAGGTTTTCCCTGCAAAATGGATTAATGCCAGAAATGTGGCATGTCAAGAGAGATTGAAAATCCTGCATTAAGATCAGTACATTGATAATTATGCCTCGGTTCATAATAGAAATGTACATATTAATGAAAATATAATATCAAAAGAAAATTTTGATCCGGAGTAGATATGGAGACATCCGGAGGTCATGCTAAAACTAAAAGGAGGACTATGGACTTAAACACTTAAGTTTGCATTGAATGAAAAAAATATTTATATTAGAATATACACGAAAATTATATCTACCTAAAAGCCTATGATGACATCCCTCTAAGTACATATATGAAAGAAAGTGCACAGGAACACTTGGATATTCTTATAATTGAGAATAGGCCTAATGATTTGATTTACATGTGTGAGGTACATATGCCCTGTATAATTATATGCTGGAGTATGGATAACTAGGATCATACAAGTGGGTTATGGAGGGTAACAACATATAGCCATGTTTGGTGGTTTTCAATGGAATGTATAAGTGACAACAATGTTATTCTACAGTAGCAAACGTAGCCATTAATACTTGATATGCAGAAAATATTTCAGAGTATGGGCAGAACATGTACAAGATACACATAAACATCTACAAAAGATACGCTGGGCATAAATAATGAACCACTTTAGGTTAGAGATCAACTACAAGATGCACATTGTACAACAAGTATGAAGGTGAGAGACATCACGAATGTTAGAATATGGTGTGCGCAATGCTAAGTACAGAATCCATGAAGAAACACATGCTGTGTCAAAGGAAAACTTAAAGAAAAGACAGTTGCATATCTCTGGCTGGGATAAGCAAACTGTCATCTTAATTGGATGACCGATTAGCTCCCACCAATTAACCTTGTTCACAGGTTAAAAGCTCAAATCTTGACATCACAACAGAGCAAAGTGGTGGTCATCTTCAAATATAGCAGATCTATCATACAGCAGAGCTGCTTTAAAGGAATTAAAATAGGCTTGGATGCAACAGATATAGCCCGCTATCAGTTCTAAGACCGATACCCCAGTTTTAATTTTTGAACTAGGTAATCAAAAATATCATGCTTTGTAATGTATTTAAGGCCCTGTAACAGATTTATTGACCAGTTTCTCACGACAGCTTGGTTCCTGCAAAAAGAGTATGCTTGCACCTGGACTTCACACAACGTCTTCAAATACTTTTACAACCAGTCTGTGTGATCTTACAGCAATTCCAAAACTTCTTGTTAACAGAGGACTGACAAATGATGGGTTCCCAATGGAAAGCATCAACAGCCAAGACGCATGAGATATTTAGGGATCAAAATTTTGCCATAATAAAACTATCCCAAGGCAAAAGGCAAACAACAACCATAGGCAAATATTAATAGCAGCTATCGAAGTTGAACATATACTGCAATATATATGTTGTTGACAGTGAATAAAATGACAGCATGAGATGAACGAAATACATTAAAAAGATAGGCAAGTCATAGCAGGAATCTCAATACCCATGATCAAGGAATTGAAGGGAAAAAAAAAAGAATGTAGAGAAGAACAAAAAAAAGAAGAAGTTTAGCGAATGAATTCGACTGTAGTGCCTTGGTTAAGGGCACCTATCAATATACGATATGTCCTTATGGACAATCGATTTAGGTAAGGGCATGCAATCACTTTTTTTTTTTAACTCTTTAACTATGCAGGAACCAGTGAAATACAGGAAGACTGAACAACCGTTACTGTAAAAAAAAAAATGTAAGAAAATGGTGAAGACAACAAGTTAAAAAAAAAACTTATGACAAAAGGGGTCATGCCTGAAACAGAGGAATCGACTAAGCTTAATGCACTACACAGAAGCCCAAACATGTGCAAAATCTTTATGCTTTATATGACAGATTTCAAATGCTCAGGTAAAATCGAGGATATGTTAAAAGTGATAGGGCAAAGATAGGTCTGAAAGTTGTAAGTCGAGACCAAAGCAGGTCAAGTAAGCATCATGTAGAAGATGATAATTCCGTTAGAACATGCGATTCAAAGGGACCGTTAAACACATGCTCTTCAATTGAATTGAGAATGCCATTGAGAGGCATTATCATTTCTTGACATATTGACTAAACCACAATGTAAATGACATCAGCCGTTTGAGATGGGTTTACCACGCATACAGCCTGAACCGGATATCGACTTCCTGTAGGTTTAGGGTAAATGGAAAGAGAAGCCTTTACCTTGGCAAAGGGGAGGCTGTTGTTGGCGTCTCCTTCAGAGGTGAGTCAGACGAGTCCCTCAAACGAGATGCCTCCTAGATGCGGATCCTTGGAGATGCCTTGTTGGACTGTGAGGTCTTCCATCTCCGAAGTGAGTTGCAAAGAGGATAGAAAACCTCTAATACACTTTTCGGCTCATATCCACCTTCCTGGATTGCTCCTTTAGAGGCCGTGGCAAGCAGAGATTTGTGAAGAATCTCCCAATAGAAAATCGTGAACTGGGATTAGAGGGGAAGGCAAAAGGAAACAAATTTCGGGAGGGGAAGGAAGAAGCCGTCAGGGTCTGCCTCCTGTTAGCCAAGAGGAAAAGGGGCGATCAGAGGGAAGTGGAAGATAGGGCCAGGAAGGAGAATCGCCGATGCCTCTTTCTCCCAACGGGGTTTGCTTTTAAAGAATTTTTCACCCTTTTTACAGAAAAATCGGATGTTTTAAAATCATCCGAACTGAATTTCGAAAACATTTGAAAATCTTCAAACAAACTTTCAAAAATTTTGAAGTTCGCCAATCGTTGAGGAGAGGATGGCGTTATTTTCTGAAGGGAAAAAAAATTGGGTTCAAAGCTTAGATAAAGACAAGGGTTTTCACGTTGGCTTCTTTTTGGGGCTGAGAAGTAATAACAAAATAAAAAAAATGATAAAAATGAATTTTCTTTTTTTCTTTTTTTTCTTTTTTCCTTTTTTTTTAAGGTGGTGCCACCTCAACTAGATTTGAAAACTTTTTGAGGTAAAAAAAAATTGTTTTTCTTGGCAAGGGGCTTTAGTGGGGCGCCACCTACGCGGGCCCACTAATTATTTTGTTAAAAATTAAATTAAATGAAAGAGTTTCATAAATCGGTACCACTTTCGGATGGGTACTATTTTGAAAATAAGAGAAATATTTGAGAATTTGAGTGTGACACCACTTCAAGGTGGGCCCCATGTCATTTTATTTTAAATAAAAGCCAAGTAAAATTTTTGGGATTTTCGTAATAGTAGGCTAGTTTAGAAAACACGAAGCAAAATTTGGCTTGATTTCAAAACTTAGAAGAAAATGGTCCTTCAAGGCAAAATTTAGAAAGATGTGGAGAAATTCGGAGCCTTTTTGTAAAAGTTTGAAATAAAGTCTTCTAACTTTAAAGTTGCATCTCCTTCTTTCCAACTGACGAAATTTTAAAAATTAATATCAGAAACCATCCAGATCATTTTCATGAGAAAACTTTTGTAATTCGGAGTACTGGGGGTAAAATGGGAAGAATTGGCAATTTTGAAAACCGAGGGGTTTGAAATCAAGTTTGAAATATTTGAAACTCGAATCTGGATTGACACTTTTGAAAATCAAGAGTTCTGGATCTCGAAATGACATGCTGTGCAGTGCGGTGATATGAAATGCTCATGCAATGCTATGCAAAGACATGTTTCATGAAATGCCACTCTGAATTCAAAATTGGAAATTCTAGCTTCTTGTCAGGAATAGGATTTTGAAAATTTGCAGTTTGAAGATATTTCTGAACCTAAATATAGAAATTTTGAGACTCAAGAATGAAATTTTAGACTTTCTGCAAGGTTCAATCTCAGAAAATGACCATTTTGCCCTTTACTGATCTCGGGGAACCGAAATGTGATGATTGATGACGATGTGAGAGAGGTGAGTGAAAATTTGGGGTGTTTACAGATGCCCCTCTTTGCTACTAAGCCGGCTCGTGGCCGAGCTTAATGGCAAAGAAAAACACACCAAATTTGGGCTATGTATAAAATGCCCCAGTTAGAAGGATCTGACTGTGTATGAGGAAATTAGCCCGAGGAAGATGATAGATATGAAATGGAGAATAAAGAGAAAAGATTTGCTCTATGAGAGTGAAGTTCAGGTTTTTGCTCTTAACCTGGATGGGATAGAAAATGCTTAGTATGGAATAAGGCTCGGGTTTGACTCTTAACCTGATTGGGGAATGAAATATCTCATAGAAATGAGACTCAGGTTTGTACCCTTAACCAGATCGGGCGGAAAATAGAATATCTCATCAAATGAGGCTCAGGTTTGTACCCTTATCCTGATCGGGTGGAAAATGGAATACCTTCATCTTGACGACAATTGAGAGATCCCTTTTGTGGATATTTAATTGCAGCTTAGGTGATTTTGAGGAGACAGAGCTTGGGTGAATTCTCTCTTTTCTAGCGCTCAAGGTATTTTCACTGCCTCATTTTACAAGAATAGTATTTAGAGACGTGTCATAACTGCGATCAATATCAATCACCTATGGCTTTTCAATAACATTGAATCTTCTTTTCTGGCCATATCTAGGATTTATCCTTTATCCTTTTTGGTTGGCCAATAAAAAGAATTTGAATTTTGAATCTCTTTTCGCAAATGCTTCATTCTTTTGGAAGTAATGTTGGAGGTAAACTGAGGTAAAGATTTATGCAATAAAATTCTGAAATCAACAGGTAATTGATTGACAACTTGACAAAATGTTCTTGAAATCCTGGGTGAAAGAGAGCATTTGAGGTCCGGCTTAACACATCCGTGACAAAAATTCTCCTCTCTTTTTCCCCAAAAAGAGAGACTCGGGCTTAGCCCTTACCTGAATGGGAAATGAAAAATACTTCTCTTTTTCCTGAAGAGGAGGTGTTTGCAAAACGAACTTTCGAAGAGAAATTGAGCTTTCGTCAAAGCTCCCTAACATTAGGTTTCTCTTATGGAAAGGGGGCCGATAATAGTGAGGTCAGAAAATTGGGTCATGAAAGGAACGAGTCCATCACACTCTCCCTAAAAAGAGGGTCTTTCATGACGAAGATGGCCTAGTATGAAAATTGAGGGGGTCACAAAAAAAGCGATTCTCCGTCGAGCCTCTCCCTTTAAAAGGGTTTCTTGTGTGAAATTGAAAATTGTTTTGCAAACGGTTCACGAAGACGTGAGTCCCTTCAAACTCTCCCTTAAACGGAGCTAAGTGAACGCATTGGATAGCATGCAAAAAGAACGAGCTCCCTCGAACTCTCCCTATAAAAAGGGTCTCTCGCAAGAGAAAATTGCTGAAATTAAATATTGAGATTGATTGACCCAAAGGTCAAAATTGGAAATTGGGAAATTGATTGCTGAAAATTGGGTGACCCGAAGGTCAAAATTGGGAATTAGCGACGGATTAGCTAGAGAAAACTTTCATCGCTAATCCGTCGCTACTTAGCGACGGATTCATGAAGAAAGTTTTCTCTAGCTAATCTGGCACAAATTTGCGACGGAAAAAATCCGTCACAAATTTCCGTCGCAAATTATCATTTTTCTTGTAGTGATCACAATTAGGGACGAGCTGAGCTTGAGCTCGGCATGGCTAAACATGAACATGAACCGAACCACAAGCTCAGTCCACTGGTAAACAAGCATGGCCTTAGGGTACGTTTGGAAGAGAGAAAAACTCTCATAGGAAAAAGAAAGTTTTTTATGAGTTATTCAAAAAAAAGTTTTTTACTTGTTTACGTAACATGAGAAAAACATAGTGAGAAAATGTGAAACAATGAGACAAGAGGAGGGTGGTGGTGATGGTGAGATGGTGGTGGTGTTTGGATGTGGTGAGATGAGCGGTGGAGAGTGTAAAAATATTTTTTTTTGGTAGGAAACATTCCTCCACCACACTCCATGGAGAAATGTTTCCAATCAAAATGTGTACTTTTTAGAAAAAACTCGCTCAGCGAAAAGGTTTCTTTTATTTGAAAGGGTTGGAAAATCCATACGGATTTTCCATTTTGCATCACTTTTCCTATATCTTTCTATCTTCCAAACGTGCCCTTAAGGACGAGAAGAGAGAAAAAAGTGAGAATTTAGAAATTGAACATACACAAATGCCCAACAGTTCCAACCACTCCAACATGGCATACAACCTTTTTGGATTTCCAGCTGCGTCCTAGCTAGAAATGCTGTGTTCATAAACCAAAGTCGTGGATGAAAAAAAAAATTACCAAATACAGAATATGAAGATTTTAGTTCACAAATGATATTTATTCGTCTTAAATACTGAACTACTTTATTTATTGTAGTAATAGAAAAAGCAGTAGATACTACTACAAGAAGGGCAACAAACAAGGCCAAAACGGCCACTAGATCTAGATCTGGATCATCTCAGCACACCTCTTCATGGCACATAGGCCTTACTGTATCCAAGAATACCACCAACTATGACTCAGCAACGCGGGTAGCCGATCCCGCAATAGGAGCCAATCCTTTGGCCAGCACCAGAGTAGATGATTGCTCCATAGTTAGGATCGCGTGCATAATAGCAGAAGCAAGGTACCTGAGATCTGAGGCTATTGCAGCATAGCGAGCTCGGTGGTGCACCTTGATATGCACCCAAGCAAGGGCTGAGTGCTCCAATATTACAAGCCTGAGATGAGCTTGGCACAACAGTGCCTAGAAGTAGAACCATGATGAAGTAGCAGATGAGAGCATTGGCACTGGCCTTGATCTCCATAACCATTGATACCAAAGGAAGTAGAGTGAAAAGTGAGAGAGATGCTTTGGTAGTAAGGATGGGAGTGAGTTGAGCCAGGGGTCTAGCTCACAATTTATAAGCACCAAGGCACGTACAAAACAATGGTAAATATTTGAAAAGGGTGTTGAATATGTTTATACATGGTGCACCATAATTGCATGTATAGAAGACACCAAATAGTCTGACAATGTATCAAAGGTTTTAAATGCATTAATAAATTTTGGATCATCAAAACTACCATGATAGACTTCTCTTTTACAAGTGTAGGTTCATAGATTGCTTCTGTCAGGTTATTGAAGTATGAACAGAGTCTAGCTTAAACATCAGTTAATTCAAAACCTCCCAATAATGGTTCTAGTCCCAAATGTCTTGCTTCAGACTTTTAGCCTACTGTGGCCGAAATAGTTGGCATTTTATTTATATAATAAGGCCTTTGATTTTCTCAAAACGTTCACCAAATCCTCTATAGAACAAGGCTTTGATGGACTTTTTATAAACCAAGGCAATAAATTATGGTATTAGGCATAGAATTAGTTTGGCAACCAGAGTCTATTTAACCTAACTCGGCTGCTAAGGGAATAATAACAGGATCCAAAGTCCAAGCAAGACCTTTGTGGGACCCATCCATTTATGGTTATAATGACCTTCATAACATAATCATATTTTCTAAGTCCTTTGTGGGACCCATCCATTTATGAGCTTCATTAACACAGACGCAGTAACCTTGACAGGCCATGCTGCATGCCTGCCATGAGATATTAATGCCCTGCCCTGCAATGTGTATGACACCATGTGATAAAACCGTCGGTCCACCACACATGCATCATTTAATGGAACTTCAGTATCCGGATCTTGAATGCAGGTCCATTAAGCTACCCAGATTGATCCTAGGTCCTAGGCACCCACATTTGAACTGAGATGGGCTTGGCTTGGTTTTATTCAGCTCGATTGTCTACGATTCCCTTAGATTTAATTGCATGAAATCCGATGTCTAGACCCATACATAGCAATTACTATCAGAGCTTGGGTTGTTTTTTTTTTTTTTTCTTCTTTTGTGGGATAATCCAAGGGAAAACCCCCCATCACTGAGCACATATTGGCTGTCCTCCGGTTGGTAAATCCCTTGAGGTCCCCAACCCCAGCTTCAACCTTGCAGCAAAGGATGCTACCCATAGGTTTCGAACTTGCGACATCCCGTCAAGTTGGTGGCATTCACAAGTCATCCTAACCAGATGAGCGGAGCTTGGGTAGATTGTGAATGGGCTGGAAACCATATTCTGACCTACATCCGGTCTACATAGTTGTTGGCTGGGCACATCCAACCACTACCTGTACCAACAGCCAATTAGGGAACCAGACCTATATGGTAGGTCAGACTCTCAAGGCAAGAACTTGGTATTTGAACGTGTGAACTTGTCGCTTCCACTCAATTATGTTTGGCCTAGAGTTTTATATGAGAGAACGCCTTAAAGCAATGGCACAAGGTCAATGTTTTGGTTGGCCACTTAGGATCTCGTTAAGACTCATTGATGTTGTTGAAATACTTCTCAACTTCAATCTCCTTCATTTAATGGGTCCAGATACATAATCTCCTTTGATATTTCTAATCAAACTCTCAAGCTCAATGTTGTTAGAATCAAATCGAGTCCTTATGAATCGGCCAATTCAAATCGAATCTGCCTTTCTCCAATTTTCTTAAGAATTGGTTAAATCAGTTTTCTTGATACTTTTTCGTTTTATGTAAATATTATATTTATTAAGTAATACATTGTTCAGGGATTCAATTTATATTTTAAAATTTGATTGGACCCTATAATCATTTAGTCTTTTTCGATATTTTCATATATTTAAAAAAAAAATTGGATTTTTAACTTGTTTAAACAAATCAAAAATTTTAAATGCCTATTCAGAACATCTGGATTCGATTTTCAATCAGTTGATTCACTATCATTTTGGAAAAAAATTCAATTAAAAAACCGATTCGTCTAGCAACATTGTTCAAGCTAACTAGATGAACCCATAAATTTTAAAAAGTTGCAGGCCATATAAGAATGAATCTCTCTCTCTCATTGTGCACGGGTGGCGTCCCTTGCTGCAAGGTCGAAGCTGGGTATACTCCCCCAGTGTAGGGGGATGTCAAGGATTTGACCAACAAGAGGCAAGCCAATGTGCAATCGAAGATCGAAAAAAAAGAAGTTAGAATCATATTGACTCTCAATCGATTATCAAATCAATTTCGAGAATTGACCAATGTCGATTCTAAACGGAATCAAGCTGAATCGACTAATTTTCAACCAGAAAATAACACGTACCAAGAAAATATTAAAATAATGTTAAAAATATTAAAAGTACAAAAGACTATTTTAAACCTTTTTTAATTTTATTTCATAGCAATTTTTGTCCGATATGAATCGGTTGATTCAGGCCAATTTGCAATGATACTGACAACATTTCTCTCTCTCTCTCTATATATATATATATAAATAGTTTTTTTATTTTTTTATTAACTAGGTCTAGGGAAACCCCAAATGTCACTGTCCACACATTGGCAGACCTCCGGTTGGTAAAGCTCATGAGGTCCCCACTACCCACTGAAAATTACATCCAGCTTCAACCTTGAGGCAAAAGAAACTCCCATAGGTTTTGAACTTGTCATATCCCATCAACTTGGTGACCTTCATAAGTTGCCCCTACCAATTGAGCATGGTCCATGTGGCTTCTACCTACGTGATCAAAAGCTATGCTAACCCTTGCATGGAATTAGCATTGTTTATAGTTGCTTGCATACAAATAGTTCTGGAAAATCAATATTGTATCCAAATATTTAAGCTTTGCCTTTTAGAAATTATGGAATTGAAAAAGAAAAAAAATGAATAACATTGTACATGAAAATATGACATCTTATATAGAGGTGTTCATCTTCGTAACTTATATAAAGTAAATAACATTGAATGTGTTTTTTTGTGTCAACGGGTCAAGTGAAAGAATGTTGGACTTATGGAACCCGTATTGACACAGGTCCATCAAGGAAAGACATAGGGTCTTTGGAGAATTTTGAGGAGGCTCTTGGGTTTTGAGGGGTTATAGGTCTCGTAACTATCCATTCATGCTCCTTAGGGGCTTCTACTGGTGCCCATTATGGACCTACACCAAATCTCATTATAAATAGGATACTTCCATGGATGCTTTTCTCTTTGGGTTCAAAGGGTCTTGCTCACTTTTCAACATTCTGCCCTGAGTTCATTGAAGGCATTGATTGACTAAGCAGAACGCTGACCATAGGCATCCACCCAAGCGCTGGTTGCATCGGATAAGTGGCTCTTCCGGTGATCTATTTTATGCTAACATTGTACTCCTCACTTAGAGCCGATATCCTGAAAATTTTGAAAAGAGGTGTAACCTTTTCCTCTAACCTGTCAGAATGAAAAAGCTGACCAATGTGAACTTAACATGATTTAGGGACCACTTCAACCAACAACCCTGGGAATGTTTGGATCCATTTATCATTGGCAATGACCCTATCCAGTTTAGTAGCAATGTGGTGAAGGCCTTTATAACGATTGTGCCAAGTGAGCCAAGCTACCAGGCTAAGAATTTCAAAGAAGCCACAACTCTGAATCATGTCATTAAAGTCTGCAGCCAACGTCAGATGACTGAGCCCAACATCCCTTAGAGTGATCTCGAACTACATTCCAATCACCTAACAAAAGCCATGGGATATTTGCAGCATGACCCTCCAATTCTCCCAATAGATCTTGTCTTTTTACATAGTAGTTAGAACTATAGACTCTATGTAAAAAACCCTCCGGCGAAGTCGCCGGAGGGGATAAACTTAAAAAAAAAGAAACCGCGTAACGGAGGAGGTGAGGATAAACCTCACCCCCCAAAATCCGCGGGGGTGAGGGTTATCCTCACCTTGCGTGAGGGCTATAAAAGCCCTCACGCAGCCTCCCTCCACCGCACCAAACGAGTGGCAGAGGGAGAGATAGAGAGGGAAAGGGAGCGAGAGAGAGAGAGAGAAAGTTAGGGGTACTTACGGGTGGCGACGGCGAGGTAAGTCTTCGTCCTCCCCATCTCCTTCTTCGTTCTTCTTTACGGTAGGGAGCACAGAGGGCCGACAGCCATTGCTGCTGGCGAGTTGCAGTTAATGGAAAAAATAAATGTCGACATAGAAAGGGATAGAGGGGTCGGCCCACCCCTATGGCAGCCGACTCCGACGGCCGGCCTCGGCGATCGACCGACACAGTTGGCCGGCCTCGGAGGCCGGCCTAGGCAGGTGAGTGTAGAGAGAGGGTCGGCAGAGGCCGACCCTCTGCAACTGAGATCGGAAGGGGCACAACACCTTCCACCCTTTTTTATCGAGAGACCGGTTCGGTCCGAGCACCCGGACCGAACCGAGTTGGTCTGGGTGCGACCCAGACCGAGCCCACCGGTCTGGGTCGCGCCCAGACCGAGTTCTTCAAAAAAAAAAAAGAGGCCGGTTCGGCCTGGGTGCGACCCAGACCAAACCGGGTCAGGTGTATTGGGTGAATCGGTTCAAGCCAAACCGGTTCGGGTCGAACCGGTTCAGGCCGAACCGGTTCAAGCCAAACCGGTTCGGGTCGAACCGGTTCAAGCCAAACCGGGTTGGTTATTTCTGGTTCGGGTCGAACCGGTTCAAACCAAATCGGGTCTGAACTGATCCGGTTGAACCAAGGTCAGAACCGAACAAGTCGGGTCTGGATCTGGGTTTATTGTCCGGACCCAGTTCGATCTGGACCTGTCTTAGATCCATATTAACCGGGTCTAGATCTGACTGGATCAGTCTCGGATCTAGGCCCAGTCAAGCAGGTCTGGAACGAGTTAGATTATCCTAGATCGAGTCAGGCAAATCTGGATCCAATCAGACTGTTCAGGATCCAGTCAAACAGGTCCAAATCCAGTCAATCTGTCCTAGATCCAGTCAGACTATTCTGGATCCAGTCAGAATAGAATGAATCTGGTTCAGATCCAATTAAACTATTCTGGATCCAGTCAAACTTTCTAGATCTAGTGAAACAATTTTGGATCCAGTTATAAAATGGATCCGAATCCAAACAGACAGGGTTTGGATCCAGATTAGAATTGGATCAGAAAATAGTCTCGAATTGCCCCGAAATTCGAAAGGTACCAAGATATCCATTTGGATACTTGAGATCCATTTCAGTAAAATTGACATATCTTCACACTCCGAACTCGAAATCGAGTGAGGTTTGGTGCATTAGATTCGTATTGAAGAGGGGAATTCATTGGTCTATGAGTTTCAGTTAAACTAGTAATACAGAAATCGTGGTTTCTTGAGTAAGATTCGGGAAGGGTATTTTGGTAATTTGGTAAGAGGTTTGTGAACTGATTCAAGTATATTACTTTAATGACCAGATCTTATTGTTAGAGCTTCGTGAGGCTCGATTTCGGAGAGAGTATGTTGTTCGCACTTGAGGTAAGGGATATTATAAGTAACTTTAGATGTGAATAAACCTTTTTCATGTTGCTTGTTATCGTAGTGCTATAGATTTTATGTGATTAGCATGATAGCTTTGAATGAGACCATGACATGCATAAATTCCATGCTTGACATTATGAGTTAATTTAAATACATGTTTATTGTGATATGCATGTTAATTTTAATATGTCATGCATGATAGGAGGTGATTGTGTTTAAGATTACATGTTTAATTGATCATTAATATCATGCATTGTGATGCGATTAAGTTTAGAATGAAGTCTCATTTAGTGCATTCATGTAGTATGAATGGATATTTAGAGTTCAGCATGCAGTACCCCTTAAATCCCTGAAGTGGCGACCTGTGACAAGGGCTACCTGGTTCGCGGCCAGAGTGCAGCCACCATGGAGAGTAGGTCGCCGGTGATTTAATGATGTAGAGATACTACATCATTGCATGCTAAGTGAGAGCGGTGTGAGTCCTTATGTCAGCATGAGATTAAGAATGAGATTGTTGTGATTAGTCATGACACCACTCGTGAGAGAACGAGTGAAATATGAATGTGAAATTATTGTTCAATGTGTGAACTTAGTTATGACTTAGGATTTCACCCATACTGGTTTGGGACTCTGGAGGACCCTAGATGGTTGATAACCATCATGGTTAGGATGTAGCATGAACCATGTCGAGATTGAGAGCTTGACCTCCCGGCTAGCTACCGGTGGGGTCCCCGTGGTGGTTCACTGCAGTGCCTAATGGTCCGGGGACCACTAGGAGTGTATGATTCATTGTCTGGACAACATGTAGAATTGGGGTAATCTATAGGGTTGCTACGCCCATAAATGACTATTGCCGGTATAGTCAGTCTAGTGATAGTTGAGAGAGAGAGAATATTTGAGAATGATAATGGGGGTAATTAAAATATACAAACATGTGTGGTACTTCGAAACTAAATTAAGACTAGGGGCTTAGAGCCCACTACAGTTGTAAATTGTTTGTTTAATTACTTATAATTATTTCTTACTGGGTTGTAGACTCACCCTCATTCTTGTTTAATTACAACTGTAGGTTCCAGGCATTAGATCAATCACTTGTGAGCAGCTTTTCCCGTCTTCAGTAGAGCATTGGTATTTTTACTTTCATTGTCATTGAGAATAATGTAATTGCTTTTCTTTGGTTATGAATGATGAACACTGTAAGAAAAACTTGATTATGCAATAAAATGAAAAGTTTTTTTTAGCCACGTTTTCTCTGTGTAAGCTTTGCACTCTTCCCTCTGGGAAGTAATACCAACCGAACTCGAACTCCTGAGGTTCCAGATCAAGGTGTTACACTCTAGTAACAAGCACGAGATCAAGAGAAGTTTTAACCACGTATATGAATTGACTGGACATCCCAACTACTTTCAAAGCATTACAATGCCACTACAGAAAATGTAAGAAACTGGAGCATAATCAAAGTTACCAATGAAAGAATAATGCTTAAGTTCAGTGAGCTAAACAACAAGCAGCCACAAAAGAAGATTTACACTCAACTAATAACACAAGATCAACCTTTTTTGTTAACACATCTCTTATGTCTGATGGGCCAGACCTCTCACATTCCATGAGGGGATAAACATAAGGGTCTGGTAATGGACAAAGGAATTAGAGAGGCAAGAAGCTCCCTCTTATCCAACTAGATAGCAACATTAGCCTTTTTTTTAATTTATAATCCGAAGAAACCACACCCGACACAAAGACCTGGTCATGCAGGCTTAGCCTGCCATACCTATGGTCATCGTTTCAGTAGCGTAAAACTCCTATGCTAGGATCCCTACCTCGAGGGCTTATGCTATGCATTGGCTTGCTTGCACTGCCCGTCTAGCAGCCAAGGCCCAAGACCCCACCCCACTAAGCCAACCCCACTTAGGGCCATAGCAGCACTAACCTGATTCGAAGAACCTTCGAGTAGAAGATATGTTTGTGGATGTCAAGGGGATCTCCTGCCCACCCTGGTTACAACTTGACTAAAAGGTTTTAGCCAACTCATTCACTCTGGTGCGTTGAAATGTTTTCCCTTTACTCCCACCATGACCACGGTTTACACCAGCCTTATATCCCCACTTGGATAAAATTTAGAGAGTGACTCGATCCGAACCTGTTTGGATCCGAATCCAACCTGGGACTCGCCCACCTCTCCCGGCCGATCGACTTGCCAATATGCTTCTCTATTGCGTCAGAATCCATGGCCGCCCTCCTCTGATCAGGTGATTTTTCCGTCGAATTCGACTCCTTCATTGTTGCAACAATGGCAGCTGAGTTATCAATAGCTCCTATGTCTACCTCCATCGTCTGATTCATTAGAGGATCCTCCTTACCGTCGCCAATCTCCTCATCCTCCAACACAGAAACGGTTTGCAGGATCGTCCTGCTGCTTACGACGCCAGACTTTTTTGGTTTGAACCTCACACCAGCCATCCACTTCCTTTCGATTAGCTCTATCGTGAATATCTTTACCATTCTACCCTTAATCATTCACTTTCTTATCCGACTTCCATTGAAGGCATCCCCCTTCCTTATGAAAGGTTATCCACAAAGAGAGCATTAGTTAATGATAGATTCATATTCAATCTGCTGATATATCATTTGATCACCCTTGATCTCTATCTCGATCTGATGTATAGGCGTGAAACCTCTAGCGACCTTCACAGAGATTCTCACAAAGTTTGATTCACGTTGAATCTTGGTTTGTTTATCTACTGCTAGAAGCGTAGCATCCAAAAACTCTGCAACACCTTCAAAAACCAAGCTATTCCAAAGTTCAGGAAAAAGATCAAGGAGCATGATACAAACAGAGATTGTAGAAATTTTTTCCAACTTCCATCCAACATCTGGGCGCCATTTATTCAAGATCAACGTCCTACCTCCCAATTTCCATGTCGCTGCTCTGAGAATGAAGTTCATGTCTTCTTCCCGAGAGACTTTAATGAGGAAAAGGCCATGTTTTCTAGAAATGAATAGTATGTCTTTGATGTTCGTCACATCCTTTTAAGATTCGTGAATATGAAATCAAATTCCATCCTCTTTTTTTTGTTTTTCCCTATTTGTGAATTGGGCTATATATCAAGTTCAAGTTTTTGGTTTTTTGTTTTTCACAAAATAACTTGCAAAATGTTTAAGATAGAGAAAAGAAAGAGACTTATTTGAAAAAAGAAAAGGCAACACATGATATATCTCAAAAACTGCACATATATATATATAAACTCCATCACCATCCACTACTTACACAAGTAGCCACTATTCAACACATGTGACCAATACTCTATCTTCTAAGTAACTAAAAACCACCATTTCTAGAAAGTAAGAATTGCACCAACCCACTACTCCAATTCCTATTTTTTAGCATTCACTACACTACCCTTAACTAACCACAAGTCCACCATTATGCCACTACATGATAAGACCCTATGTACACGAACATCAACCCACATTTCTCCCCCTTGATGTGAGAACTCAGATACACCTAATGACTCTCTAAACTTAATAAACTTTTCATATGGTAAAGATTTGGTGAAACCTGCAAGTTGGTCATTGGTGTTACAATACTTGACTGCAATTGTTTCATTTGCTACAACTTCACGAATGAAATGATGTTTGAGTTCTATATGTTTCGTCCTTCCATATAGCACTAAATTTTTTGCCATAGAAATAATAGTTTTATTATCGCAGAATATTTCTGTTGCTTGCATTTGTTTGACTTATATGTCTTCAAGGACTCGCCTAATCCAAATCCTCTGGCAAAATGCTACTATTGCACCTACATATTCTGCTTCAAAGGATGATAATGCTACCAAACTTTGCTTTTTTGAACTCCAAGATACGACGCCTCAAGTGTGAATACAAAGTCACTTGTACTCTTTCTATCTTCCGCTGAACTTGCCCAATCACTATCAGAAAAACCATACAAATTAAAATCAGTGGCTAGTTTAAACCAAGTGCCAAAATCTGAGGTACATCTGATGTAGTGAAGGATTCATTTCACAGTCCCAAGATGATGAATGGTTGGCTTATGCATAGACATGGAAACTAACCCAACTGCAAACAAAATGTCAAGCCGTGTATGTGTCAAATACATTAGGCTGCCCACCAAACTTCTAAAATATGTTTCATTTGCCATAGTTGTCCTATCTTCAATTTTTTGCTTTTCACCTGCATTCATGGGAGTTGAACTGCTTTTGCAATTTTTTATAGTGAACTTCTTAAGTAGTCCTTCTACATATTTTTTTTGGGAGACAAATATTCCATCATTAGTCTGCCTTACTTGAAGACCCAAAAAATAGTATAAATGCCCTAAACAGTCATTTCAAAATCTTTCATCATTTTCATCTTAAACTAACCACAAAGTTTCTTTGAAGAACCGGTATACATGATATCATCTATATACACACACAACCAAAATTTTATTGTTTTCCACTTTAATATATAATGTAGGCTCATTTTCACTTTTGTGGAAATAATTTTGGTGAAAATAAGCATCTAACTAATTGTACCAAGCTCGAGGAGCTTGTTTAAGACCATATAATGCTTTCCTTAACTTGTATACTTTCTTTTCTTGGCCTGCAATAATAAAACCTTAGGGTTGTTCCACATAGACATTTTAATTCAAATACCTATTTAAGAAAGTTGATAAACTTTTCATTTCTTGTGTGCAACTACCGCTAGAATTAGTCTAACGGTTTCAAACCTTGCTACAGGAGAATATGTTTCAAAAAAATCTACTCCATATTTTTTAATATATCCCTTAACTACCAGCCTGGATTTATATTTTTTTACTTAGCATGCTTCTAGCCATTTCCACCATTGTTTTTTTCTTTCTTTCGGCTATGACATTCTGCTGAGGAGTCTTTTTTATTGTCAACTGCTTGCGGATTCTATTTTTCTTACAAAATTTGCCAAAATCATCAGACAAAAATTCTCTCCCTCTATTTGTGTATAAAATTTTGATAACACAACCACTTTCTTTTTCAACAAAAACCTTGAACTCTTTAAATTTCTCAATGGTTTCAGACTTATGAGAGAGAAAATAGACCCAATTCATGCGAGAAAAATCATTAGTGAACAATAGAAGATATTTACTATTATTCATTGATGGTGTCTCATTAGCTTATATAAATTTGCATGTACTAACTCCAATGGCCTACGAGCTCTCCATGTCTTTCCAACTAGAAATGACATTTGATGTTGTTTCCCATAAACACATCCTTCACATATAATTTTTTAGGATATAATCAAAGGCAACCCAAACACCATTTTCTTTTCACTAAGAAGTTTTAACCCATTAAAATACAAATGACCATATCTCAAGTGTCATAATATAGATATATCATCAATATTAGTAACCAAACCAAATATATAATATACATCTTTGATAAACTTTTGTTCACCTGATTTAAAACTTACTTCTACTCTTCCTTTCCTCGTAATCTAAACTTGATTGTTATTGCCAAGCCAAACTTTTAACTTTACAGACTCATCAATGCTTTTGAACAAACTTTTCTCACCAGTCATGTGGTTACTACAACCACTATCCAAAAACCACACATCTTGACTACTAAGATTTAAATTTATGATGGTGAGAGAGATTGTTGTCTTCCTCCACAAAGTTTGCTTGTTGTTTTGCCTTCTTAAAATAATTTGCTTCTAAATGACCAAACTTTTTACAAAAAAAGCAGTGTTTACCTTTGAAACGTTGGTTGCCTTGATTATTTTTTTCAGCATTGTTGTTCCTTTGGTAGTTTGACCTTTCACGTCCTCTTCCTCTACCACGATAGCCACCTCGGTAACCTCCTCGTACTCGACCTCTGTTGTCATTTTTTTTATCATTGTTGCTTGCTTTTGTACCCCTGTTCATTCGTTGTTCATGTGCCAATAATGAGCCCATTAATTCATTCATGGTATAAACAAAAAGAACCTTGGATTCCTCTATGGTGGTAACTACATTATCAAACTTAGGTGGCAAACTTCTTAACATCTTTTCAACTATCTTTTGATCAACAATACATTCTCCAAAGGTTGTCATTTGATTAACAATAATATTAAGCTTTGAAAAAAAAAATCGAATTGACTCACCACCTTTCATAGAGAATATTGTAAATTCTTGACGTAGTGTTTAGAGATTGACTATGGTGATCTTCTTATCACCATAAAATTCTTGCTTTAGTATGGTCTATGCCTCTTTTGATTTAGTCACATTTGCAATTCTCGAAAATATGACATTTGCCATGGCTTGTTGCAACACCAACAATGCCTTAGCATCCTTCTTGCGACTTTCTTTGGCATCACTTTTCTCTCCATTTTTCTCTCTTGATTTGGAGTCCTCTACTTATGTTCTCAACAAGATCCTATAAATCTTGTGAAAGGAAAAAAGTTTTTATTTTTATGCTCCAAAATTTATAATTCCCACCATTAAAAATTGGTGCCAAAGACTGTGACAAATTCAATTCAACGTAATTGGGTTAGTAGCCATTTGCCTTACCTCACTTCAACTCTCTTACCAAAGACTACTTGCACCAATGAGCCCTTCCTTTTCTGATCGAAACTTGGCTGCTTTGATACCACAACTTGTAGGTTTTTTGTTCTTCACAAAATAACCTGCAAAATGTTTAAGATAGAGAAAAGAATGAGACATTTGAAAAGAGGAAAGGCAACACACATGATATATCTCAAAAACTACATACACGTATATATAGACTCCATCACCATCTACTACTTAACACACGTAGCCACTACTCCATCTTTTACGTAACCAAAAACCACCATTTCTAGAGGGTAGAAACTACACCAACCCACTACTCCACTTCATACTTTTTAGCATCCACTACACCACCCTTAACCAACCACAACTTCACCATTATGCCACTACATGGTAACACCCTATATACAGGAACATCAACCCACACAACACTACAAGAAAATGTGGATTAGTGACGGACGCTATACGTCGCTAATCCATCGTTAATCCGTCACTAAACAATTTAGCGACAGATTGACAACGCATAATCCTAGTCGTTAATTAGCGACATAACTTATTTGTCGCTACTTCTGTTGCTAATTTGCGACAGATTAGCGACGAACATAATCCATCGTGAGTCTGTCGCTAAATAAGCATTGATTTAGGTTTGTGATAGATTATATTTCGTCGCTAAAATAGCGATGGAATTAGCGACAAAATATAATTCATCGCAAACCATCAAAAATTGATCACTGAATATTAGCGACAGATATTATCCATTGCTAATCCATCACAAAAATTTTAAAAAAAAATAAAAAAAGAGTCCCGAGGCGTGCGCCTCATACGTCTTGAGACGCACGCCTCGAGGCGCATGCCTCGAGGCAAGGCGCACCTCAAGACAAGTTGTACACGCCTTGAATTTTTTAATCAAATGAAGGTCAAAGTCCTCATTTGACCAAAAATTAAGGTTTTTTACGTAGTTTTAACTAAGCTACTAGTAAAAAATCGGGTATGAACCATCAGAAATCGGGTCTCAAACATAAGCCCACTGGGTCTCAATCATCTTAAAGAATTATTGAGAATGAGAAAGTACTAGGAAAGATTATTCATTTTATAAATTTAAATGATCACCTTAGTGCTCTTAACTTGAATAGGTACCTTAGTGGTTGGTGGACTTGATAGTTTCATGGCTGTGAGTAGAGATTGTCAACTGAAACCAGATGCATTAGCTCAAGGGACTGGACCATCTTAGTGGAATCTTTGACCATGTTGCCTTTCTCAAAGAATTGTAATGTTAACAAATCTTTTAAAGCATTTGGTATGGTGTTTGAAAGGATACCTTGTACCGTGAGGCGTCTTGCTATGAAACAAGTAACATTGCATTCAGCAATAGGACCACCCTGCGTGCCAATAATGAAAAGCCTTCCATTTGTGTTCAAGTTGTCCAGATTTCACTGGAAGTAAGAACCACCCACATTGTCCAGTATGAAATCAACACCTGCATAATATTCAAAGAAAAAATCAACAATCTAGCAATGGGTAGAGAAAGTGTCGACAATATCCACTACTTTGACAGCTTGATCATCGACACCTTCATCTTCTTCCCCGCCCTTTGCAGATGAGTTTGCAAGAATGTCTACATTGACTGCTCCTCAAACAACTCACTGGCAGCAATTATAATATTATAAGAAAACACTGTAAGAAATGAAGAAGACCAGACATCAAGTTTCTGGAAGTATAACATACTACAAATCCAAAAAACAAATGTAAGACATACAGAGAAAATACAGATGATCATTTTAAACCTCCATATTCACCTGAAATTGTAGCCACTTTATTTCAAAGTTGAGTGTATAAGAAACTTAACAAATATTCCAAAACATGATTTTTCCAAGTATCAACTTTATATAATATCAGACAAAGAAATCAAAAGCTAAAAACAACCATTAGTGAAAGGCTACTTATACATAGCACATCATGCATGCCTTCGAGTGAGCATGTGGATTAGCATTCAGTATTCTAAGTCTGATAAATACAAAAAACTGGAAAAAATATCATATTCAAAGTAGATGCAATTATACAATATATATATATATATATAATATGAAAGCATACAAAAGCTAGATGTTGAAGTTCTCTTTTGCACTTTGAAATCTAACAAAGAATAAGGTTGAACCAATGAATATCAATGACCATATAAACATTAGACAAAAAACAAATTGACAAACCAGAATCAGTACAACTTCATCTCTCTTCTCAAAAATAATAGTACAAAGTTTCAACTCAAATTTAAGTCAGCCCTCAACAGAAAGCCAGTAGTTGGCATACAAATCAAAGAAACTTACATGAGACAATTCAACATCTTTGGAGCTGCCCCTTTGTCAACCCGGTATTGTAAAATTGTCTATGAAAAGACAATACGCATACAAGCATAAATACTTTATAAAAGAAGTGTACGAAGACACCCTCACAACACTTGAACAAAATATGCAAAAAGCGTAAAAATAGCAAACATGCAATAATGCATGTATTTGATAAAAGGAACAAATGCTTGAGACTCTCAAGCATAGGAATTACAAGGAGGGAACACCCCTATTTATACAAGTGCCAAAAGGTGCAAAGGGGGGGCTCCCAAAGGAGTCGTTGGGAGCCCCCAACGTTCACATTTGTGACCGTTGGGGGCCCTCAACGACTCTATTGGGGGATCCCCAATGCATTTTAAATAATAATAAAAATAAAAAAGAAAAAGTAAAAAAGGAATTACAAAAAATAAATAAGAAAATTACAACATATTCCAAATGGAATATGCGCAAGACAAGAAATTACAAGAATACCCTTTTCGGGTAAGAATATATAAATATATATATTTATATATATAGAGATAAATGTATATATAATATATTATATGTAAATGTATCTCTATGTACATAAATATATATATTTATATTTACAATAATGATTTTAGGAGACACAATTTAACACCCCCCCCCCTCAAACTTATGGTGTGATAACCACAAGTTTGTCAAGAAGGAAATGAAATCTCGGCGAACATAGAGCTTTTGTGAAGAAGTCGGCAAGTTGATACTCAGACGTCACGTATGGTAGATCAATGACCTTCTTCAAGTATTCTTCTCTGACATAATGACAGTCCATCTCTATATGCTTTGTTCGCTCGTGAAATGTGTGGTTCTTGGCAATATAGATTGCACTTTTATTGTCACAGCATAGCTTTGTTGGTTCTTCGACAATTACTCCCATATCTTTCAAAAGACGTCGAATCCATACAATTTCCATGGTGGTAGATGCCATGGCTCTATATTCGGCTTCAGTGAATGACAAAGAGACCTTCTGTTGCTTTTTACATCGCCATGAGATCAAAGCTTCTCCTAAGAAAATACAAAAACCAGTGGTGGAGTGACGGTTACTAGGGTCACCTCCCCAATCTGAGTCAGTATAAGCAAGCAATTTTAATTCAGAGGAAGAAGATAGAAATACTCCTTTGTTCATTGTTATCTTCAAATATCTGATGATGCGAAGGACAACACTCATATAAACGGTTGTAGGAGCGTGTTGGAATTGACTGACGATGTGAATAGCATGCGACAAGTCGGGTCGTGTAATGCTAAGGTACATTAGAGAGCCTACCAACTGCCTGTAAGGAGTAGGATCGGTTAGGGGAACACCGTCGTCAATCTTTATTTTTGATCCCACGACTTCAGGAGTTTCGCATACTTTGTCATCAGAAATTTCTGATCTGTCAATAATCTCACAAGCAAGCTTAGACTGAGATAAAAAATAACCACGTTGCGAATAGGCAACCACAATTCCACGAAAATATGTCAGAAAACCCAAGTCTGACATCTCAAATTTTGAAGTCAAGACAGACTTAATACCCTTGACTCCTTGAACATCATCACCTGTAATTAACATGTCATCAACATAGAGTAATAGAATCACAATTCATTCATTAGATCTTCTAGTAAATAGAGCAGTGTCAGTATAACATGAGGAAAAACCATTTTCCAACATTACACTGGTAAACCTATCATACCAGGCCTTGGGGGGCTGTTTCAAACCATAGAGGGTCTTACGAAGACGAAGAACTTTATCTTTAGGAATCTTCATGCCTGGTGGAACATCCATATATACTTCTTCGTTAAGATCACCATTTAGAAAAGCATTTTCCACATCCATTTGAAAAATGTTCCAATTTTTAATAGATGCAATAGTAATAAGACATCTAACTGTAACCATTCGGGCTACAGGGGCAAAAGTTTCCTCATAATCAATTTCATACTCTTGCCCATACCCATAGCAACTAAACAAGCTTTATACCTTTTCAAGGATCCATCGCTTTTAGTTTTAACCTTAAAAACCCATGAACAACCTATAGTTTTCTTTCCTATGGATAGATTTTGGAAATCCCAAGTTTCAACCCTTTTAAGGGCATTAAGTTCATTTTGCATAGCTTCTTGCCATTCTATACATTTTTTGGCTTCTTCAAAATTCTTTGGTTCAAAATAAGAGTGAATGACACTAAGGCAAGCCCTATATCGGGGTGAGAAAGAGTCAAAAGAAACAAAATGAGTTGGAGGTCTTCTATTCCTTTCAGATCTCCGGTGCTCAATAGTAGGAACAAGCTCACTATACTGGTCAATAGCACTTCTAAAGGTGTCTTGGTTTCTATGAAAGTAGGTTATTGGATCACTTGAAAGTCTACTTTCTTGTTCATTGAGTGAGTTATGTTCACCAACGTCACCATTATTTTCTTCATCATGATTTGATGATACATCATCATCACTAGATATATCATCATTACTAGACAATAGATCAAATAGGAAGGAATAATCAAAATTTTCTTGTTGAGAAACATTTTTTTCAAAGCCACTTTCATTTTCCAAAAAAGTTACATTTCTAGAGACATATAACTTATCATCTCGAAGATCATAACAACGAAACCCTTTTTGAGTTTCGGAATATCCAAGAAAGGCGCAAGGGATAGCCTTGGGAGATAGTTTGTCATTCTTATCCGTAAGTATAAAACACTTACACCCAAAAACTCGTAACCTATTATAATCCGGTTCAAGTTTATATAAAATCTCAAAAGGGGATATTTTTCCTAATATCCTAGATGGCAGGCAATTTATTAGATAAACAGAAGCAAGAGCTGCTTCTGCCCAAAAAAATTTAGGAATGTTTTGGGAAATAAGAAGGGTCCTAGTGGTCTCAATGATGTGCTTATGTTTTCTTACAACCAACCCATTCTGTTGAGGAGTTTTAGGACAAGACCTTTGATGGACAATTCCATGATCCTCAAGATATACTTTAAATTGATTGAAGAGATATTCCCCTCCAGAATCAATCCTAAATATCTTTATATTACTGTTGAATTGATTCTTGATCATTAAATGAAAGGTTTTAAAACACGAAAAAACTTCATGTTTGAACTTAAGAAAATAGATCCATGAATATCTGGAAAAATCATCCACAAAAATGACATAATAAGAAAAGCCTCCTTTAAAGTCATGGGTGCGGGTCCCCAAACATCCGAATGAACAATTTCGAAATTTTTAGAAGAGAACATGGTTCTTTGCTCAAAAGATAAACTTTGCATTTTTTTTCGAGAATACAATCATTACAAGAAAATGAACTTTTACATAAGTCCTTTGCAAAATGTAAATAAGACAACTTGGTGATATTAGGATGACCAAGTCTTTTGTGCCATACATTTATATCTTTGTTTTGGGCCACATTACAAAAAGATTTTGAAACTCGAAGAGATTCCATATAGTATAAGTCTCCTTTTCTAAATCCTTCCCCAATCAATTTCTCGGACCGGCGATCCTGTATTAAACATTTATCACAAGAGAACTTAATATCACAACCATGGTCCGAGAGTTGAGAAACAAAGAGAAGATTTAAGTTTAGTTTAGTTTAGGTATAAATCTAATTTTTGGAATAAAAAAATCTTGAGTTTCGAAATTACCTATACCTTTAATTTCAAGAGATGTTCCATCCGCAGCAGAAACAAAAGAGGGAAAAACATTTTTTGAGAAATCGAAAAATGAAAACATGTTTGGGGACATGTGAAAAGATGCACCGGAGTCCAAAAGTCAAGAGACTTTACCTGGAAGAGATGAGGTAGACACGGCGGCACCGGAGGTAGCTCCTAGGTTGAAGGGCTTCCACTATTTGATTTAAAGAGAGTGACCCACTTGATGATGCCTCCTCCTTTTTGTGGAACACCGGTGGTATCCATTGCGAGAAGCTTTTTCCATTTGGGACATATGGGTTTGATATGTCCGGGTTCTTTACAAAAATGACAAATAATTTTGCTATAGTCCCTTTTTCCTCTTGGCCCACCATTTTCACCTTGATTTTGTGGTTTAAAATGAGGGGGACGATAGGTTCTTACATTGTTCCCGGGTCTTGATACGACATTGACCTCATTACTTTCTTCATGATTACAAGGAACCATAAGAACACTTGATCCTTGTTTACATAAACTCATACGAGTCTCCTCACCACTTAATTTGGTGAGTATATCTTCAAGAGAGGGAGGAGAAAAAGAGGATAGAAGAGAGGACCTTATTTGCTCAAATTCGGGCCTTAGCCCATTCAAAACATTGAAGAACCAATCTTCTTCAAGTTGCTTGTGACGGAGTTCAATTGCCTCTCCACTCCATTTTGGTTCAAGCATGACAAGCTCATCCCAAACAGAGGAAAGATTGGCAAAATATTTCCTAATAGTCATTTCACCTTGAGTGAGAGAGAGAGAGCCTTCTTTTGAAGATAATACTTATGAGATAGGTCCCTCGATGTATACATTTTTTCAAGATAATGCCAAGCTTCTGATGCCTTTTTTAACTTAATAATGTTGGCATTAATCTTGGTTTCAACAGATGAAAAGAACCAAGAAAGAATCTTGAAATTCTTCATTTTCCACTCATCGTGCTTCTTAGAATACTCTTCAAGATCTCTAACCCTTTCTTCTCCTTCAAGAATCTTGATCTCACTTCCGTTTACCATGGTTATTTTGGGTTCCTGTTTCGGAATTGTGCCTTGCACATAACCTCATAGCCCCTTCCCTTTTATGTGAGCCTCCATGTTTCCGGCCCAAATATGATAGTTGGACCCATTTAATTTGATGCCAAGAGTAAAGTGAGACTCTTTTTCGCCCATTATGAAGTAGAGCGAAAGAGAGAAATGACGTACCAACACAATATCCCAAATGCTAGCTTGCACAAGATTCTTCTAAAATATTTGAGAAGCAAGATCCACCACTTCAACCTCCAAAGGTCCGAAGGCACACTTTTTGAGGTACTTGAAAAGAAGAGAATCCCACAATCCTCTATCACCAACCTTGCTCTGATACCATGTAAAATTGTCTATGAAAAGACAATACTCATACAAGCATAAATATTTTATAAAAGAAGTGTACGAAGACACCCTCACAACACTTGAACAAAATACGCAAAAAGCGTAAAAATAGCAAACATGCAATAATACATGTATTTGATAAAAGGGACAAATGCTTGAGACTCTCAAGCTTAGGAATTACAAGGGGGGAACACCCCTATTTATACAAGTGCCAAAAGGTGCAAAGGGGGGGCTCCCAAAGGAGTCGTTGGGAGCCCCCAACGGTCACATTTGTGACCGTTGGGGGCCCCCAACAACTCTATTGGGGGATCCCCAATGCACTTTAAATAATAATAAAAATAAAAAAGAAAAACTAAAAAAAGAATTATAAAAAAACAAATAAGAAAATTACAACATATTCCAAATGGAATATGCGCAAGACAGGAAATTACAAGAATACCCTTTTTAGGTAAGAATATATAAATATATATATAGAGATAAATGTACATATAATATATTATATGTAAATGTATCTCTATGTATATAAATATATATATTTATATTTATAATAATGATTTTAGGAGACACATTTTAACAGTATTCACCATTCACAAGGTAATATGATTCTTTAATGACTGAGAATACTCCTCCTCCAATACGTACCATCCACAAAAATCTAATTTTAGAACATCAATACATCCTTGGTGAGAAAGTTGCAGCAAGAAAACAAAAAATATGTAGCATCTAACAGATAAAATAAAGCAACAATTTACAACTCAGGAAGATTATCCGATCACTTACGTGTTTATATCATCTTAAGAATACCCTGTAACACCTCCAAAAACAACAAGCACATAATCCACATCCAACGCTTGGATTGTCTCATACACCTCATCTTCATATGATGGCATCGCATGTTTAATAGTTGCAATGTGTGTATTATTCCATGTGTTATCCACAATTATAGTTTTGTTTCCCGTGGCAGTTATCTGATAACCATAATTCCACCATGACATCACTTTAGCATCTGGAGGTGTATTCTGGCGCAGCCAAAAGTAGGCCTTACGATAGTCATCAAAGATAACCCTGCCACCATGGGCACCTCTTGCAGTCAAGACTATGGAAGGTGAAGAATATGCCCCTAATGTGACCCATGTGCAGTGTATAACATATCTGGATAGTAGGTAAAATGCAGCTACAAGCAAAGCAATAGCTCCATCTCTTTGGAAAGGAAGAGATGAATCAAGTGATGCCTGTCACAAAAACAAAGTTCAATGTTAACCGATTAATATATGCAAGTGGAAATGAAACCATGCACTACAACAAAGTAGTGGATTGGTGACGACCTCATTCCGTCGCTATTCCGTCGATAATCTGTAGCTAACCGGCTTAGCGACGGATATCTTACATCGCGAATTTTTTGACGCTAACTGGCGACGGCATAAATCCGTCGTCAGTTCCGTCGCTAATTGCGACAGAAAAACGAACGATGGATTCTGTCGCAAATCCGTTGGTACTAAATGGCGACCTCGGCTTAGCGACAGATTTACAACCATCGCTAAATTATATGTATAGCGACGGATATATTCGTCGCTAATCCGTTGCAAACAAGAAAAAAAATAAAAAAAATATTTGAAAATTAAATATTGAGAACGCTATAATTTATATTTTCTGCATAATTTATATTTCCTGTAAATAAAAAACAAAGTACACATAAAATTACATATAAAAGGAAACTAAAACAATTAATTATTCCACTTTAAAATTCACAAGTTTAATTATTTACAATTCAACAATTACATTTTTGAAATAAAAAAAATAGAACAAATTCAACACATTAATCAAATCATCGCCAAGATTTTGTTTGTCTTCTTGTTCATTGCCTTGATCTGTCTCTTCAGCTCCGCTACGCTGATTATCGCCAACAACCTACACAAGAAAAGAATAGTCAGTATTGATAAACAAAATATATTGAAATAAATTATACACTATATGTGATTCTATCATGTGCTCATATGTTTTCTAAGGCAGTAAAACAACTTTATATGTGATTCTATCATGCTCATATGTGCTCTAAGGCAGGCAAAAAACTCTATATGTGATTCTATCATGAATGATATGTGTTCTAAGGCAGTAAAAAAACTCTATATGTGATTATATCAAGCTCATATGTGTTCTAAGGCAGCCAAAAAAACTCTATATGTGATTCTACCATACTCATTTGTGCTCTAAGGCAGGCAAAAAGCTATATATGTGATTCGATCATGCTCATATGTGTTCTAAGGCAGTAAAAAAACTAAACATGTGATTATAGCATGCTCATATGTGTTATAAGGCAGTCAAAAAAACTTTATATGTGATTCTATCATGCTCATATGTGCTCTAAGGTAGGCAAAGCCTCATATGTGTTTTAAGGCAGTAAAAAAACTGGATATGTGATTATAGCATGCTCATATGTGTTCTAAGGCAGTCAAAAAAACTTTATATGTGATTCTATCATGCTCATATGTGCTCTAAGGCAGGCAAAGCAAAAAACTTTATATGTGATTCTATCATGAATGATATGTGTTCTAAGGCAGTAAAAAAACTTTATATGTGATTCTAGCATGCTCATATGTGTTTTAAGGCAGTCAAAAAACTGAATATGTGATTATAGCATGCTCATATGTGTTCTAAGGCAGTAAAAAAACTGAATATGTGATTATAGCATGCTTATATGTGTTCTAAGGCAGTCAAAAAATTTTTATATGTGATTCTATCATGCTCATATGTGCTCTAAGGCAGGAAAAAAACTTTATATGTGATTATAGCATGCTCATATGTGCTCTAAGGCAGACAAAAAACTCTATATGTGATTCTACTATGCTCATATGTGCTCTAAGGCAGGCAAAAAGCTATATATGTGATTCGATCATGCTCATATGTGTTCTAAGGCAGTCAAAAAACTGAATATGTAATTATAGCATGCTCATATATGTTCTAAGGCAGTCAGAAAAACTCTATATGTGATTCTACCATGCTCATATGTGCTCTAAGGTAGGTAAAAAGTTATATATGTGATTCTAGCATGCTCATATGTGTTCTACGATAGTCAAAAAACTGAATATGTGATTATAGCATGCTCATATGTGCTCTAAGGCAGTCAAAAAAACTGAATATGTTAAGGCAATCAAAGTTATATGAAATCTAACGACATGCAATATATTGCATGAAACTTTCATACCTGAGAGGGACCTGCAATCGAAGTTCTCCTGTTCAGCAAGAAATTGTTGAACTCAGCTCGAAGAATGTCGGCGACGATTTCATGAAAGTAGTCATGCATTATGTCCTTAACGATCTGGCGTACATCATCACCAGAAAGAATAGGATGCTGCTTGGAGCTTATGTTGACGGAAGAAGTCTGTGAGCTGTAACTGGAAGAAACAATAACAGGTGAAGTGTTCATATTACTCCCAAACCCGAACACACAACCCTTTTTGGGTTCACCTACTGTAGTCACCCATGCTGCAGGATCAAATGATGGATGCTGAGTAGTGTCATCGTCATATCGCTCTACCATCTGTTGCTCATATGCCTCCTACAAAATAATGTTTACAGTATGCATTAATAATTAATGATAACATTATGATAACTTGCATATTGCAATGATTATTAATAGAATAAATACATATCGTTGTCATTCTAGCCTTCTCTGATATGAAGTCTTCCGTGGTCTTCCGTTTATGTGTTTCAACAAACACATCCTTATATGGTACAATGTCTCCTTTTCTGCTTCCTGCGAAGTTAAATGATAAAAGATTTAGTTAACAAGTTTGCAACAATACTTATAAAATTGATATTATATATTGATAAGTTATCATTTTCTTTAGGTGGCTCCCAAAAGTCTTAGATCCACCTGTGTGTAGATGAGCTTCGGGCATTTTTACTTGACTTTGTGCAGGCTTCGCAGAGCGATTTCGAAATGTATCCACCGCCCACTTGTCGCACATTCCCTCCTAATAATCTCTCCTAATAGTAATAGGGCCATGGCCCTTCCACTATAGTAGATCATTTATTCCGCCAGATGTTTTTTTTGTTGCAGTCTTCATATTGTGCAGCATGTCTGCAAATCGATTGGTAGCCACCCTCTGCCACACCTTCCCTGCATCATGTTCCTTCACTATAGTCGCAAAGCGATTCGAAGCCTATATATATTTTCAAAAAGTTAGTAGACATGATTATAAAAAAAAATTAAATATGAAACACATTAACTATGACAAACAATTATATACCATGAATGAGGACCACAATTTGTCTATCACCTCTTTTGGATACTCTTTCCATTGAGCGATTGGTTCTGGTAGATGTTGAAGAAGTGAATTCCTAATCTCACATACTACTTCTTGTGGCTCAAACCTCGTGTTGTATATGAATTGGTACACAGTAAATATCAATATAAAATATTTATAAGATATGCAATAATTGAAAACGAAATACTTATGGTCGATTATCGATATACACTATTCGAATGAGTCTTCTTGTGCCGGACTGAGAAGACCCGGCATCCTGTGTTGGCTCCTGACTTGTGTGATCAACTGGTGTAGGTGGGTCGTGTACAGGCAAAACATCATCTGTAAAAAAATACGTTAGAAATTATCAGAAAGATCATTTCAACTAATCAAGCATCCAATTAGTTAAATGATATACCTATCACAGGAGCCCGTGAAGATGAAGGCTAAGCCTGACTACTACTGGATGAACGACCACTGTAACCTCCACGAACCATATTCTAACAAATAACAAATGGCATACAGTACATTCAAATAATTCACATCAAGTATTACAATACATTCAAATCATTCACATCAAGTATTGCAATACATTCAAATGATTCACAACAAGTATTACAATGCATTCAAATAATTCAAATCATTCACATCAAGTACAATACAACTCATTCATTCGCATCAAGTATTACAATACATTCAAATCATTCACATCAAGTATTACAATACATTCAAGTCATTCACATCAAGTATTGCAATGCATTCAAATTATTCACATCAAGTATTGCAATGCATTCAAATCATTCGCATCAAGTATTACAATATATTCAAATAATTCAAATCATTCACATCAAGTATTGCAATACAACCCATTCATTCGCATCAAGTATTACAATACATTCAAATCATTCACATCAAGTATTGCAATGCATTCAAATCATTCGTATCAAGTATTACAATACATTCAAATAATTTAAATCATTCACATCAAGTATTGCAATACAACATATTCATTTGCATCAAGTATTACAATACATTCAAATAATTCAAATCATACGGTACATCCATTCACGGTTTGTAGTCATTTTATCGTATGATGTTACGAATAATAACCTAACCAGTTAAAAGAGAACCATCAGAATGCTATGATGAAGAAAATATCAAATTTATCATGCAATATATGATGTCATACAAGAACAACAATTATGATGCATGCTTTGATAACTTAATATTTTCATGTGCAAACTATTAATGACACGATACATTCATTTGAAACATGCTTTCATTATACAATTTCACATGGAAGCCATAATCAAATTGAAAGTAACTACATGCAAGCATGGATATAATTACATCAAACATTGCAATACATCGAAATCATTCATATCAAACAAATATCAAACATGTACCTGCAGCAAACACACTCCAATATTCCACTAACTACTACTATGCCTAGCATGAAATCCATACTCCAAAAATAAGAACACTTTTATTCTCATACATTAAAATCATGCTCAGCATGATCTCTGAACTCCAACAAAGTAGCCCTAGATATCAACAACTAAGTGAGTGTGTGAACAATAAAATGTTACATCCAATAAATTAAATAATATGTGATGTGTTTGCATCACTTACTCACCACGGGTATTTACCTGATTAGCATTATTTTTGTCACTTACTTACCACGGGTGGCTGAGCACAAGTGGGTTCCGTTGAGAAATCTGCAAAAAACACTGTTTTAAAATGAAGTCACCACCTGCCAAAAAAAAAAATCGAGGCAAATAAAAACATCTTGCATATGCCTTGAGAAGCCCAGCATCCAAATGACCTACCGAAACGCATGGGGTCGACCCCCTGTCAGAAACGCAGGGGGTCGACCCCCTGCCAGAACAGCAGGGGGTCGACCCCCTGCCAGAACCGCAGGGGATTGACCCCCATGCCGAAAAACGCAGGGGGTCGACCCCCTGCCGAAAAACAGAAATTACCTGAGCGTCTCTGGGCGGCGGCGGAAGGCTGACGGGGATCGACAGTCGGCAAACGGTGGGCGGTGGGGGCCGAAGAGAGGCCGACGAAATAGATAGGGCAGCAGGAGGAAGAGGGCGGCGGGAAGGAGAGAGCGGCAGGCGGGAGCGGAAGCAGTGAAAGAAGAAAAGAAAAAGAGGGCTGAGATTAGGGGTTATGTGACATTTAGCGATGGCTTAGCGACGTATTAATTTCATCGCTAAGCCATCATAAATCAAAACACGAAAATGGCGACGAAATATATTCCGTCGCTAAATCACGACAAAATATTTTCTGTCGCAAAAGACGTCGCTAAATAGTGCATCCATTACAACAAAATATTTTCTCTCAAATATTCCGTCGCTATTTTCGTGTTTTGCGAGGGGATATATTTCGTCGCCATTTTCGTAAATTTCATTGATTATAGCGACTAATGTATTTCTCTCGTTAATCTGTCGCTAACTAGCGACGGGATAATTTCATCGCTAAATTTTGTCGCTAATCACCTATTTTCTTGTAGTGATGGTAAAATGCAGCTACAAGCAGAAGAATAACTCCATCTCTTTGGAAAGGGAGAGATGAATCAAGTGATGTGCCTCGCAAAAACAAAGTTCCATGTTAACCTGTTAATGTATGAAAGTTGAAATGAGACCATCATTCTAACTATGTCACACCTTATACTACTGGTTGGCGTTAAAATCCATACCAAGTTACCAACTCCATGCAAGAGGACACGGTTCATCATAATGAGCGAACATAACAATAGGAAGAAAAAGGAAGCCAAAAGAGGCACAAATGGAAGCAATTACCTTAGGGATTCAGTAAGAGGAAAGTACATATATGCTGCAGTAAAAAGATTTTGCTTCAAAATATGTGTACAGAAAGACTATGAAGCACTTTGTATCAACAATGCTAAATGGTAGATCAAAGCATCAAATATTAAGCAACATTCTCACGTTCTTGACTATATAGCTCCAGTTTCCAGTCTTTTTCTTTTGAGAA
Organism: Nuphar pumila; assembly: GCF_984573655.1. Classification (NCBI taxonomy): domain Eukaryota; kingdom Viridiplantae; phylum Streptophyta; class Magnoliopsida; order Nymphaeales; family Nymphaeaceae; genus Nuphar; species Nuphar pumila. The sequence goes on along the minus strand of NC_143258.1, from coordinate 88,405,801 downwards.
GACTTTAAGCTATTTTCAATAAACTTAGAAGAACTAAATTTCTCATAAAAAATCAGGTGAAAATGTCATAAAAAGGCTGCAAAATTGACAGTGCTTGTAAGCATCACAAGGAAACATTAAAATTTTCTATGAAAATAATTAATTCTTGGATTTTTTTTTGCTAAAAAACTTTGCTCATATTTTCTGAGGAAACCCCACAGTTGTTAAATTCCTAAAGAATTCCCTTACCAATAGTAGCCCAGTAAAAATATTAGTGCCTATCAGCACAGTGAATCCCAAAGACAACTAATCAACCATGAACTAAAATGAATACTCAAAAGTATAAATCATATCCTCTTAGGAAAGTGAATAAATGACAAAATACCCTGTTTAAGAATTTAAAACCATGATGCTGACCTTAGAGCTTTTTTGGCTGACTGTGCCCTTGCTGGAACCAGAATGCAGAGGCTAGGCTTTTGCCCGGAGCAAAGATGTTAAATTTTTTAAAGTGGCAACTCCTTTTCAGAAAGGATTTGAAATCAGAACCTATGATCTCAAAACACATGGGGTGTCCTGTGATTTGAGATCTCAAGCTTTTTAGAAAGTGATTCTAAAAAGCAAGTACAAATCACAATTGCATTCCATGGGCACTAATTGGCTTGATGGGGTGCTCAATCGGCTTGAACTCAACTCCCAATTGCATTCCATGGGCACCACCAAGAGAAGGCAACGGTAGGGGTGGCCAACAAAGTGACCGGCAACAATGGGTGGTGGCTGCCTCCGATCGATGCTTGGACAGAGGGGAATGTGGCGACAGATGAGAGAGGGGAGAAGAAGAAAAAGAAGATGAGGAAGAGGAGGGGCATCGGCGATGCCGGTGTTTGGACGAAAGGGAATGAGAAGAAGGTGAGGAGAGGGGTCGGCTGGGGGTGTCAGCGATGACGCTGCTCCGACAAGGCCACAGACGGGGAAAGGAAAAAGACAAGAGGGAGGAGGTGGCACCGCAGACGAGGCTTACGACAGTGGCACAGGACGATGACAGAGATGGAGTGAGGGAGGAAGGAAGGAAGGAGGGACAGATGGCATCGACCAACAGTGGTCGGTGACAACCCGACTCCAGCGGGACTGCAGATGGGGAAGGGAAAGAGGCAGTGGTGGTTACGACGATAGCACCTGGATCTGACTGACTGCAGACAAGGGGAAGGGGAGGAGGTGTCACGACGGAAGTGAAAGAACAAAATGAAATGGGGGGAGAAGGCTCGATTAGAGCTTTTACGGGGGAAAGGGGGAGAGAGCGAGAGCGAGAGAGAATTTCGCGTGTTGTTTCATATCAAAAATTGGCGACGGATTTCACGATGGATAAATTATGTCTCAAAATCCGTCGCTAATTAGAGACGGAGTATCGACGGAAAAATTATGTCGTTCATTCATCGCTAATTAGCGATGAATTTTACCACAGAAATTTTTCGTCTCTAATTCCGCAACTAATTCTAATTTTAGGGACGTATAGTTTTATCTAGCTAATCGATCATAAATTTACGATGAAAATAATTTGTCGCAAATTTTCGTCGCTAATTAACGTTTTTCTTGTACTGCAAGTGCCATGGTTACACCATCCATGCATGCATAACTTGGTTTTGAAATAACCATCGTCTTCTTCTCCTTCAACACCTTTGGCTTAGGAATATTATCTGGTAGATGTAACTGCATCGGTTTCTCATTCCAACCCACAACCTCATACCACGATTACAGGCCATTATCGATAGGAGAGCTCGAACCAGACAACGCATTCTTACCGGCCAGATCTCTCGTATCTGGTGACTACCAAAGGCCTCTTCCCCCTCACTCGTCTCTATCCTGTGGTTGATTTTTCATTCTTTTAGAAAACCACCTATATCTGAATTTCTTTTTTTATGCTTAAAGTATGATTTTCTTTTTTTATTGCTTAGAATATAATTCTTTTTTTATGCTTAGACTATGAATTCTTTTTCTTATCAACATACACAATTTTAAACATATGTGTTCATGTTTGTCTGTGATGATGAATCAAACACTGGACTTATGGATAGTAGCATTTTAATTAATGTGATCTCTCCAAACGCTGGACAAGGGCAACTTGTAATGTCTGGACATGATCAAGATAGAACAGGGTGTCCTTGTCCAACATTGTCCGTGAATCAAGTGGGCACTAAGTGTTCTATCTTGTAAGAAGGGGGGGGGGGGGGGGGGGTGCACTACGTGGCTCCCAGCTAGTTGGGCATAACGCTTATATAAATGTTTTGCCCATAACACTGGATCTGCTTCCAAAGTGGGGGGAGGGGAGTGGGGAATGTTAGTTGAAATTAGGACCTCAAATCCTCGGATTTGAAATATGTTTTACAGGAGTTTAGATGATGGGGTGTGGCTTATGTCCGTGGATCTTGTCAAAGATCAACAACACCCGCACACCCACATATATATATATATATATATATATATATATATATATATATATATATATATATATATATATAGACACACACACACCGCGTACCAGTCCACATAACAACTTTTTTCTTTTGGCAAATCTGACAATATAATCTACATGATTCATATAGTGGTGATCACATTTTAGATCGTTGGATTGCAGCACATGTAGAGGCTTTTCTAGCAATTCAAAAATGGATAATCTTAAATGCATGAAAATATCATGGCTTAAAATCAATCGTCTAAAATTTGTATAAATATTCGAGGTTCAAAAAAGTCATTCTTTTATTGAACATGTTCTAGCTAGGTGTTAATTCCTAACATATGGACCATGCCGAACACGTGTGAGGTTGGATTTGCAAAGAGTACTGAATGTGCCCATTTGTACACAATGTGTACATTTTTGTCTACGCACCTATTACCCCATATATATATATATATATATATATATATATATATATATATATATATATATATATATATATATATATATATATAATAGAGCGTAAGTGCTTGAACATTAGGTGTAAGTGCTTGATGGATTTTTAAGTTTTTTTTGTTTTATTTTTAAATTCTGACCTTACAAATGTGATCTATTGATTTTATAAGGATAGGCTCTTTGAAGTGTTTGATTCCGACACATGAGTGAGTTTTTATAAAGTTTGAGAAATCAACGGTTCAAAATCTTTGTAAATTATCGAGGCTCCAAATATATCATTTTTTTCATCGAAAATACATGATCCAAGTGTAGATTTCTCGTAAATCGATCATGCCCAATACATTTATGGGGTCGGAACTGCAAAAAAAAAACACCAAAAGGGAAGAAAAACCCATCAAACACGTATCACAAGCACCTAATGTTCAAGCACCTATGCTCTACTATATATATATATATATATATATATACCCGCGAGGAGGATGGTCCTACTTTTTACATTAGGTTCTGTTAACAGAGCCCCCCCTAACGTTAGGACCTTCTGAAAATCATACTTTCAAGTATTTTTTACTTGATCTGAACCATTAGATGTGTTTATTATTGCTTATTTACTAAGAAACAAACTTTCTCACATTTATTTGATATAAAAATATAAATATTTTATCATCAAATATCAACCACATTTAACAGTTCAGATCAAGCAAAAAATACTTAAAAAGTATGATTTTTGAAGGACCTAATTAGAGGGGTAGGTCTCTCTCTCTCTCTCTCTCTCTCTCTCTCTCTCTCTCTCTATATATATATATATATATATATATATATATATATATATATATATATAACGTGGAAGGCAGCACGAAGTCCCTTCGTCGTGAGACAAAGTAGCCTTTAGAGACAACCTTACAAGGTTCCCATTTTCTTTCAAATAATACACTCTAGACGGTCACCAACATAAAATGGATCCATTTGAACAGCATAACCCTGGTCCAGCAACTAAAATATAAGGGAATTGGCCTATAGAATATTCTTAGCTTGATGAATTTATATGCATCGAAGGGCTCTGTTCAGGCGCATTACATTGAGACGGAAACACCATTTCCATGGGTTGTCAATATATGGTTTTGCCAAAAGGTGGTATTGGGGATTGAGTTGCCAAAAACATACTTTTGTGGATGGTGTTGAAATGTAGTGTTAGGGCTGTCAACTCTATCGGCAATGCTGTGTTTGGGCAACACCACTGCTCTCAAACAGCAGAAAGCATGAGCTTGGGGAGCCTAAAATGCATATGGTGCAAAATTAATAATCGAACTGCAAAAGTAACATATCTAAACAACTTTTAGTATTAATAACTCTAATACTTCAATAGATGCACCATAACATACGATACCATGCACTCCCAAAGCTAACTAAAAACTTGACCTATTACAAAAGAGAGAGAGAGAGAGAGAGAGAGAGTACATAAATACGGGTTTATATCTCGACTCAACAATTGGGGAAGGGGACCCTGCAGTAGGAAGCAATTTTTCTCGAATTTGGGGACATGATCATCCCTTTAAGAACTGGGTTCTTTGCATATAGGCAAAAGCAAGATTTCTGGCTGTTAAGCGCAGAGCAGCATGTAGCGCTAGGTGGTGCTTTACCTTGAATTGCACCTAAACATGCACTCAGTTTTGTGGGATCACAACTGGCTGATGAGCATGGCAATGCCTTGCCAAGCAGCAGTACTATGAGGATAGGGAACACAATAGGAAAGAACATGAACTTCTTCTCCATTGCCAACACCTCCAAGGACAATAGAAGATACGGATATTTGAAATGAGAATGTGGGTTGCAAGGAAGATCTCACCACAATTTATAGGCAATAATACTGAAGAAACCTTTTGGAGAGAGAGAGAGGAGAGAGGTGTTTTTTGTCGGATTCCTGAAGCCGTTTATTAATTATACGAGAGAGAGAGAGAGAGAGAGAGAGTTGTCTGACAGTGAGAGAGAGAGCTTTTGTCAGATCCCCGTGAAGGTTTAATGTTTTTTGAATGGAAGGTAAATGTTGAAGGGATTTATTAATCATGAGAATTCAAACGAACTCATTTCATCAATTTCTCAAACTGGTGTGCTTTCATTAGGAAGAATTGTCTTTTAACTAAGCCAACTAAAGTCCCATATGACATGATCAATTCTCATCTGCAAGAGGAATTTCGGGTTTTTCTGTTGAGGTTGACCAGATCTGATGCAGGATGAGTATTGAAAACTAGCCTTTGTTGAGTGCACCACCATCCTTAGGTCCTAGCAAAGGCTAGCATTATGATTGCCGTACTGTTAGAAAGTTAAGAGGATAGTGCTAGTGGTAATGAGTCATAGTTGGGCACCATGATCTTAAAATAATCAGACCCGTGTTCCACTCACCCTTGTCAAGATATGGAGAATCGCCTACACTTGGACAATCTCTCTCTCTCTCTCTAAAGGTACGCCTGATACTTTTCAGCATTTCAAGCATTGCTGCAATCGGGGTAGAACGGAGAAGACAAAATAGTTAAAAAAAAGTATGACTAGCGCCTCACAATGAGTCACTGAATGGTCATAGATATGGGTTAATGTTTGCTACAATCGACTTAGCAAAGTTCATTTCCTTAAATTCAGTATGGTTTTCGACTCTTCGTCAAACCTGACTTTATACATGTGATTTACATGCTCTTTTAGTAAGAAATGACTTTTGGATCATCAGAAAATACTTTGATTTTTCCCGAATCAAAAACAATATTTTTTTATTTAAAAAATCAAAGAGTTGATTCCTACTAAACCAACCATGTTGAACAAATCTACAAGGTTAGATTGCATCAAAATGACTTGCAACCGTCGATCCCAACTAAATTGTAGTGACAATTCATTATAGCACCCAGATAAATCAGAGTGAAACCCTTGATATTTATAATTTGCTTAGATATAAGGTTAACAAGTCATGCCATGATCAATGCCTTAGGTAGGCATATAACATTGTTTTATTGACGAGATAATGGTTACCTTCAAATTTTCAACGGTTTAATCTCACATTAGTCCACACCTTATACTTAATCCTAAAGTGGTCCCTGCTATTTTCTCCGTCAGGCCAAATCCATCCTTCCGATTGATAAGGCTCTTACATTGAAGCTGCTCCTGTATCTAGTTAGGAAGCCCAAGTCTGAATGTCTTCTGTCCTAAAATATTGATTGATTGTATTACTGTTTTTTTCTTTTTCTTCTTCTAAATCATATCCTTTTATCATCTTGTAACATGGGCTCTCTTCTGAATGTTTCAGTCACGCCCTGCATCTATATATTCTGTATGATCATCACTGTTGCACCTACCAAGTTAGATCATCTCTCCTTGTATTACTTTTGTTGATTTAACAACCAGTTGCACATCACAAATCGTTAATTTTGATAGATATGTTAGCCAATGACAGCTTAGATTTGCCCTTAATTTCATAGTTGAAACCTACATTCAATGAAAGATTGGATCCACCGAATCTAACCCAATGTGATCAATTCACATCCCTAACGTCAAATAAAGATTGGTAAGGGATAGGCCATAAATTGCACCATTTTAGGATTAGGAGGTGGGGACTAATGTAGGATATAAGGTTGGGGACGAATTTGGAAAAAACCCGTTTTACAATTCTGCATCCACAGTATGTAAATGCCACTCACCACTATGTTCAAGTTTGCATGTCATTTAATAAATAGAGATCAGTGATATATTTCCTCATTACACAATTTTACAGGATATCGATGAGATACTATGGCGGTGCTGCCAGGTAGGAAGCATCTTGCTATTGCATTCTTTCCAAGAAAAAACCACCTTTATCGTGAAGGAAAAAAAAAGGCTCTCCATAAATAAGAAAAGGACATGTGAAGCATGAAAAGTCCCCCAATATTGTCCTTACATACTTATTTTCAGTTGGAACTTGTTCAACCCTCTTAAACTACTAGAACTAGAAGGGTGAGTTCCAAGTAACCACAATTGTCTTCAAGTGGAAAGGAAAGTAAGGCTCATGTGCTCTTCTTGCTCAATGTTGTATCGTATTGTTAAAAATAGATATGAATTATTTTAATAAATATAAAAAATACTTAAAATTAATTTTTAATATTATTTTTAACATATGTCATGTTCTGATTAACATGAAATAATTTTAAATTATTTTTTAACCGATTCAGAATGATCCACTTGAGAATCGGTATTGGCCGATTCACTTAAATAGTTGGCAAAACGATTCGATAGCGGATACAATTTTGACAGCATTGTTCTTGATATATTATGCCCTCCATCTCCAAGAGAGAGAGATGCACTCATTTTGCATCGATGGAATCAAGACATCTTGGGAATACATACAGGGTACTTCTATGGGTGGCATTATACTACCATGACTTACTGTGGTACACACTTGATAAGCTTTACACGCGAAATTTAACCTTCGGATGATGTTTAAAATGTTTTGTTTACTATTTTCATGTGTTAAAGTTTACCCAAATAGGATGTTGTATATCATTTTTAAACAACCTCTATTTTTCATGAATTGTGTATTCCCAAGATGCCTTGATCACATCAATGCAAAATGAATGCAAGTCTCTCTCTCTATATATATATATATATAGAGAGAGAGAGAGAGAGAAAGAGAGAGAGAGAGAGAACATTTATCATTCAACATTACCAAAATACATCCAACCGAATATTGGATGAGAGAGGAACATAAGAGTAAGACAGCCACCATCTAGATGGTGACCGTGCACAGTTCAGAGTACAAGTAGATCCAAACCCCCGTCTCTACTATGTAATTTAAGAGTCAGATACACATCAAACATAACCCGCTGACGTAGCCTTACAAAATTTAATTTGATGCTTCTGAAAAAGATATATTTTCTTTCAGTCCATATCACCCACCATACTGAAAACAATCATACCCGCCACAATAATCTCCCTTTTTTTTTGTTTCGTAAACTCATGGGACCAAACAAGAGGTCCCGAATAACAAAACTCGAACGCGTTTGAACCGGCGGTGCACCCCAAGTTTGAAAGAATAGGTCTAAAACTACCAGGCAAAACCAAAATAGGTGAGTTGTATCCTCTATCGTCTCCTCGCAAAGAACACACATGCTTGAAAACTGAAGCCCCAGTTTTCTGACATTAATCTGGGTTTGAACACGATCCAGAGCCGCTAACCACGCCAATGCCTTTGCTCTTGGAGCGGGCCCCTTACCCCATATACAATCAATGGAAAACCAATCTATCGCGGATGGCAACAAGGAATAGTAAACTTGCTTAATGGAGAACCTATCTCCGCTCGCCATGGCCCAGTGAAGCCACGGGCGGCCATGGCCAGGCCTAAGATCCCTGTCACTGAAGGAGCGAAGTGTTTTCCGCCACTCCAACCAGAGGGACGAATGGCACACTGAACTGGGCGTCGAAAGAAGGGAGTCAAGTAAACTACCATATTTTTCCCTAACAAACGTAGCCCAAGAAGATGAAGATGTGGAAGCGACCCAAGCCCACTTCAAGACTAAAACGATGCTCCTCTTTCTCAGAGCCGGAATCTTCAAGCCGCGTCGCTGCTTCGGGAGAACGATCTGCTGCCAAGAAACAAGCGGGTACTTTTTGTGAGACGCATTTCCAGACCAAAGAAAGTGCGAAAGCAAACGGTTAATCGTCCGTTCTACTGTCGTCAGTATAATGAACATGCTCATACGAAAATCTGGTAATCTGGCCAAAACATGGCGAATGAGCGTCAATCGTCCCGCAAAAGATAAATATCAGGCCTTCCAAGACTGCAATCTCCCTTGCACCCGCTCTATAGTAGACGTCCAAGACGAAGTTCTCCACGGCTACAGTGAGTGCAATGATAGACCCAAGAAATTAACAGGAAGGTCGGATATCAGGCAGTTGAAGATCCTTGCAGCAGCCGATTGGAGGAGAGGGTCAGGATTGAGTAAGACCAGAGCGCACTTACTCTCGTTCAGACGAAGGCCAGACATTGCAGCGAATATTTTAATAATGAAGCACAACCTAGACATTTGATTAACATTCGCATGACCAAATATTAAAGTATCATCTGCATATTAAATTGTGTGACCAACAAAACCAGGAATGCCCAACGAATTCAGGAAGCCTGTTTGTTCTGCCCTTTTCATGAGAATAGGTAAACCCTCTGTCGTGATATTAAAGAGGATGGGGGGCTAGGGGACAACCCTGTCGCACGCCTCTAGCCAACTTGAATTTTTCCCCTCTCATTCCGTTGATGCACACCGACGACACTGATTTCGTGACCAGCTCCTTAACCCATGCAATAAACCGGTTGCCGAACCCCATATTTGTTAGAGATTTAAACAAAAAATCTCATGCCAGACTATCATAAGCCTTGTGAAAATCCAATTTTAACAAGAAGTACGGTGTTCCAGTCGACTGTAAAGAGTGAAGAAGCTCAGTTACATAAATAAATGACCCTTGCACACTTCGACCTGGAATAAAAGCCCCCTGATTCGGAGAGATAAGTTGATCAATGACAACACGCAACTGGTTAGCCAACACCTTAGATATAATCCGAGACAGAGCACCCATCACCGAAATCGGCCTGAAGTTGGATATGTCTGACACCCCTTGCCTTTTAGGAATCAAAGAAATGACTGCCACATGGTATGGTTTAGGCAGCCTGGCATTACGATAAATTATTCATCGAACAACTGGAGCAGGTCAGCTTTAACAATTGGCCAAAAAGCTTTGAAGAAGTCTACGTGAAAACCATCAAGGCCTGTGGCCTTCCATCCTGAGAGGCTGCTAATAGCATCTGAAATCTCAGCTTCGATGAATCTAGCCTGCAGAGGAACAGCTTGGTTTGCCGCCAACCGCTTATAACCCATATCGCCGATGACCCCCCCCAACGCCTACGTCAGTCAAATAAAATCTGGAGAAATAAGAAGTAATAGCTGGCAGGCAATTATGTTGATCAAACTGGCATCCATCGATCTCGATCAAGAGGAACCGGTTCTTTCTGTACTTATTTGATGCGTTCATATGAAAAAATCGTATATTATCATCACCATTTGCCAACCATATAACTCTGGCCCTCAATTTCCATCTAAGCTCATCTCGCGCTCTCCATACACACACAGAGAGAGTGAGAGAGAGAGAAGTGGTTCTCTGTCACCGTACCTTATGGTAGCACACACTCTTGTTTTCATAGATCTAACAAAATGGTAAATTTAACCATATAGATGTGTTTAATATGATGTATTTAATATGATAGAAGGTTCTATCATGTGTAATGTATACAACATTAAATTTATTTTTAAGGTAAAAAATTATGATAAAGTGAACGGTGTGTTTTCTAAGAAAAAAAATATAGGACTTAGGATTTGAATCCTAGGCCCGGCCTACCAATAGAATAAATAGGCTACCGAGTTGAAGCAATAGCTAGAGATTACGAGGTGCTCCGGTGTTAACTGGGCGCGAACAAAGGCATGAAGTGAAGGAGCTTGCAGCATCTAGCCTTTGAAAGCAATTACCATGTCTTAGAAGGTTTTTTTTTTTTTTTAAAAACGTAAATGTGGTTGCTGACCTTGCTTCCCACTTGAACTGATGCCCCCACTTAAACAACTATTGGAAGGTATTTTTTAGGCGCAGGAGGCAACTCGTTCCACAAATCTTGCTTTTATCTTGTTTAATTTTGAGCTGTAATGTATTTAATTTTAACATGTCAAAAAAATATTGTATTTTTAACATAGTATTTGGATTGAACCCAGAACTGGTTAGCTATCCAGGCCCGTCTTCAATAAGTGGTTTGTTAAGATTCAGCTATCACCTAGGAGGCCTAGTGGGTCAAGGTCAAAATCAACCCTAACAAGGTCCAGTTTTTAATCAACTACTCCCATATATCCTATGTCCTTGTCAAAATCATCCAGGATTCAGACGGAGGATCAGGTGCAATTTGATTGCATACTTTGGTGTGCTGCTGCACCTGATCACCCACCATCTTTGGGATACAGCCAGTCAGCTCAGCAAATGGTGGGTGATCAGGTGGAGCAGCACATTGAAATGTGCAATCACATTGCACCTGATCTCAATTTGTTCAACTATGCACCAACGCATCATTCTGTCAGTTCACCAACCCCATCCAGTAATTTGGGGCAACGACACTACTTGAATTTCAACGTTGGATACCTGGCCTATCAGGGTAAAACCCAAAACCAACCAAATAACAAGGACCTGGTTCAGGTTTGGGTCGGGTTATGTTGAGAAAATGGAATCCTAAAGCAAAACACATAATATAGAAGATAATTAGTATCTACTTATATATATATATATATATATATAGTGACTTGGGTCAGCCAGGTAGGGTCCAATATCCAGCAAAAATTATAACCCAAACCCACCCACCATGTTACTCAGGTCGGGTTGTGATTGACCCACATAACACTCGGGTTGGAATTTTTCATGCCTATATTCAGAAAGACATGTGGATTTAAGGAAATTATGTTCCGCCATAGGGTCACTGGGTCACAGAGACACGCCATTTAGTGTCCATTATGCAGGGGATATTACAAGACTTGTGGAAATTTTTTCGGGGATCAAACAAATTTTTTGTTTTTTGCTACACCCCTGTTTGCCCCCCCGCCCCCTCACATGAATCCTAGCTACGCCACTGCTACCAGGGGCCTACCAATGTGGGGCTGATGATTTGGGAGTCTGCTGTTCCCTTGGCCTAGCCCTAAAAAACAGCTCCTGCCATTCTGCATGTGCATGATCATTGAATGAAGACACCTGATCTGTCCGACTTTCTCAAAGGACCACCATCGACCCAAATCCTTTCTGGGTCATTTTTTGTGTAGTTTTAATCGTGTGATTTATTGAACAAAGCATTTCTTAGTTTTGAGTAGTTTTTTAATTAATTAATTTTTCATGCTATTTTTTTCAGTAGGGCTGGTTAGATAACTTCATTAATATCCTTGATTTTTTGTCAGCAATTAACTTGTATCAAGCTGGATTTATGAAGAGTTGTGGCTATCAATTGACTTGCATGAGCTTATTGAATATCATTTTGGCTTCTTCTTTTTCTCTTGTTTGACACATTATGTATCGAATCATGCTTTTCTTTTAGCCATTAGAATTTTAGGTTCGATTGGTCAAATAAGCTGATTTTGATGGAAACATCTTGACCAGACTCATCAATAGTCACAATCATATAGAAGGCCTTGGTAAGCTAGGTTGCTGGACAATCATGTATCTTGGGAAGATAAACCACCTGATTGATATCAGAATGATGCGGATATGTAATTGTTGTATCATCAAAAAAATTATTAATGAACTGGTAGGGGACTGCCGAACCCCAGCTTGCCTATATAAAAAAATAAAAATAAAAATAAAAGCATGCCTTTCTTCCTATGTTATTTCATTTATTTTTCTTGTGTTTGAACCATTATAGATTTTCTTCAGACCGGATTGGTGTTTTAGATAGGATGTATTCGAATTCAAAACAAGATCCGATCCTATTGCACCTTTTACATGCAAATATCTTGTTTTTAAACTTTTCTTTACCAGATCCTGTATTACTACATATTTTGGATCCAAGTTCAACCTTACTTCATCGGATCTAATTCAAATTCAGATCTACTGTTTGCATTTTGGATTTGGTCTCAGATCTTGTACAATCCGATGCATATTCTTGCGCCCCTGCCTTTGAGGCTACTTCACCCATTTTGAGAGGGAGACCTGATGCAAATGCATTGCTGGATTTGCAGAAATCTACATTACAACCTACCAAGCTACGATCTATTCTACCTTAATGCATGATCTAAGGAAAATCAAAGAAATTAAATGAAAATAATACAGAAATTATTCATCAATTTTTTAAAAGCTACAAACCCTAATTCTAATACGAATCTGAGATAAATCCAAAACTTAACTATAATACAAAATTCAATCCAATACCGAATATTTAATTAAGTCTAATTAAAAAAAATCAAATTGATCCAAACATATGCAGAACTCAAACATATCTTGTTTCCATCCTACATCATTCCCCTCGGGTTGGAGAAGGCTCACCCTCGAGATTAGCTCACTTTCACTTCTTCCAGATTCTTTCAATCTATGGAAACCATTAAATTGATACAACTCCTCAAAGATATGGATTTGCTACAAGTAGATCAAATGAGGCCAATTGTGGCAAGATTCACTTCACACCCCAATGGGAGAAGTATGCAAATCCTATTGTTTCTTGGTGGATATAAAAAGTTCTCAAATGGATCCACACATGATATTTGGGTTAAGCTAGAAAAATCCACTTGAAAATGTTTTTGGATACCATTAATATTAATCAGATCCAAGTATTCCACAATTGAGACTAAAAATGTAATGGATTTAGGGGTAGGACCAATTTAGGGTTCATTTTAGTTAAGTTTGTTTAGAATTGGACCTGGGTCAAATGGAAAAGATGAGCTTTGGACATGGGTTAGTTTCGAAAATAGTTTGGGTTGAATGGATCCAAGAGGCTTTAACAAAGTATTAAGGTTCAATGGAGTATGGTTGGTGGGGTTTTCAGGAGAAGGAAAAAAAAAAAACTTGCTTCCGTCCTGCATCAAGACACTTGTGCGATTCAAGTATGCACCCCATCGGTTATGAAATTGCAACTCCACCAATGTAGCTATGATCAAGATATCTCCTTTATAATCTAAGGTTCCCAAGTCATCTCCCATCTAAACAAGGGCATTGCTAGGGTCACCATGTAACACCTCGATCTGGGACCTCAAGAGTCTGAATTTGATTGGTATTACTTTCCAGAGAGAAAGATTACAAAGTTTACACAGAGAAAATGTGGCTCAAAAAAACCTTTTTATTTTATTTTCATAATCAACTTTTTCCTTACAATGTTCATCATTCATAAAAAAAGAAAAGTAATTACATTATTTTCAATAACAAGGAAAAAAAATTATACCAAATGCTCTGCTGAAGAAGGAAAAAGTTGCTCACGAGCTGACTGTTCTAATGCTTGTAACCTACAGTTGTAATTAAACAAAAATGAGGGTTAGTCTACAACCCAGTAAGAAAAAATTATAAGTAAATAAACAATTACCTTACAACTGTAGTGGGCTCTAAGCTCCTAGTCTTAGTTTAGTTCTCGACACACCACACAAGTTTGTATATTTTAATTACCCACATTATCATTCTCAAATACTCTCTTTCACACAACTATCAGTAGGTTGGCTATACCGGTAATAGTCATTTATAGGCATAGCAACCCCGTAGAATACCTCAATTCTACATGTTGACCAGACAATAAACCATACACTCCTAGTGGTCCCCGGACCACCAGGCACTGCAGTGAACCACCATAGGGACCCCACCGGTAGCTAGCTGGGAGGTCAAGCTTTCAATCTCGATATGGTTCATGCTACATCCTATCCATGATGGTTATCAACCATCCATGGTCGTCTAGAGTCTCAAACCAGTGTGAGTGAAATCCTAAATCATAACTAAGTTCACACATTGAACAATATTATCAAATTCATAGTTCACTCGTTCTCTCACGAGTGGTGCCATGACTGATCACAACAATCTCATTCTTAATCTCATGATGACATTAGGACTCACACCTCTCTCACTTAGCATGCAATGATGTAGTGTCTCTACATCGTTAAATCACTGGCGGCCCACTCTGCATGGTGGCTGCACTCTGGTCACGAACCAGGTAGCCCTTGCCACAGGTCACCACTTTCAGAATTTAAGGGGTCCTGCATGCTGATCTCAAAATATTCATTCATACAAAATGAATGAACTAAATGAGACTCTAATCTAAACTTAGTCTCATCACAATGCATGACATTAATGATCAAATATACATGTAATCACAAACACAATCGCTTTCTATCATGCATGACATATCAAAACTAACATGCATATCACAATAAACATGTATATAAATTAACTCATAATGTCAAGCATGAAATTTATGCATGTCATGGTCTGACTCAAAACTATCATTCTAATCACATAATATCTATAGCACTACGATAACAAGCAACATGAAAAAGGTTTATTCACATCTAAAGTTACTTATAACATCCCTTACCTCAAGTGTGAATCTGTGATCACTCCGAAATCGAACCTCACGAAGCTCTAACAATGTGATCTGATTGCATAATATGTTCATATTAATGCATAAAACTTCTCATGTTATAACTAAATTACCAAAATACCCCTTGTCGAATTTAATAAAAAAAACCCAGATTTATGTACCTCTCATTTTACTAAAATAAATAGACTAGTAGATTCCTTTCGACAATACAAGTCCAACGCACCAAACCTCACTCGAGAACAGTCTGACTGGATCCAAAACTACTTGTCCAGATCCAGACCCGATTCTGGTATGGGTTTGAGACTGATCCAAACCGATATTGACCAGTCAATCTGGATCCAGAGTAGGTCCAGTTTAACCTGGATCCATACTCAAAATCCAAATCCAAACGAACCTGAACTGGTTCAATTCATACCGGTTTGGTCTGAACAGACTCACCTAACCCGGTTCGGCTAAAAACTGGTTCACCCAGAACCCTTCCCCCCCCCCCTTTTTTTTCTATCTTGGTTCGGTCTGAGTGTGACCCAGACCGACCCGATTCGGTCTGGGTCGCACCCAAGCCGAATCAGCCCTTTTTTTTTAAATAAAGGCTCGGTATGGGCGCGACCCAGACCATCGAGTTTGGTCTGGGTCGTGCCCAGACCGACCCGGTTCGGTCCAAGTCACCAATGGACCGAGTCGATCCCTGATAAACCCCAACAGAGGGGAGGAAGGGCATCACCCCTTTCCCCCTCTGCCTTCCTCTTTTACAGAGAGGGGTCGGCCGCCGGAGTCAGCCCTCTCTGTCCTCTCAGTGGCAGGGGGCGGCCATCGACGTCGGTCGGCCGGCAAGCCACCTTCTCTCTCTCTCTCTCTCTCTCTCTCTCTCTCTCTCTCTCTCTCTCTCTCTCTCTCTCTCTCTCTCTCTCTCTCTCTCTTTGTGTGTGTGTGTGTGTACATCCGGGTTTTTTTTTTCAGAAACTCGCTGGCAGCCATGGCTATCGGCCCTCTTTGCTTTGACGGAAAAGAAACAAAGAAGAGGAAAAATGAAGGCAGAGGAGGTTTACCTTGTCACCGCCACCGGAATCTGGTAAGTTCCTCCTCCCACTCCCTGTCGCTCCCTTTCTCTCTCAATCTCTCCCTCTGTCGCTCGTTGAGATGCAGTGGAGGGAGGCTGCATGAGGGCTTTTATAACCCTCACGCAGGGTGGGAATAACCCTCACCCTCTGCGGATTTTGGGGGGTAAAGTTTATCCTACCCCCTCAAGAACGCGGTTTCCCCTTTTGTGGAAACCGTTGTTTCCTTTTTCAATTTTTTTTTTTATGTTTTCAATTTTCAATTTTCAATTTATTGGTTAGAGGAGGTTTTTATAATTCTACCCCCCTTAAAAGAAGATTCATCCAGAATCTTACCTGAAAACAAATGTGAGAACTGCTCACAAATGTCAGATTCGCGCTCCTAAGTAGCCTCCTTATTGTTGTGATGACTTCATCTAACCAATACCAAGGATAACTCTTTGTTTCTTAGCTTTTGTACTTTCATATCCAGAATCTCTATGAGCTTTTCTCTCATATTTAAGTCATCTTGTATATTCAATACAGTCTCGACTGTATCCAATATGTGGGAGGGATCTGACACATACTTTCGCAATATGAAAATATGGAACACGTTGTGAATTCGAGATTAGGAAGGTGGTAAGACTAAATGATATGTTTTCTGACCAACTCTCGCGAGTATCTCAAAGGGTACAATGCCTCAAATGGAGTCATGCCTATACTAGCTTGAAAGTTGTTGTTGTAGGCAAACTCCATTAATGGTAGAATATCATTCCACGAGTCACCATATTTCAAACTACATGCCCGAAGCATGTCTTCTAAGGTGTGAATGATTCGCTCTGACTGCCTATCTGACTGAGGGTGAAAAGTTGTACTCATTTTTTATTATATCTCTATTGCTTCTTGAAAACTTTGCCAAAATTGTGATGTGAACTTTGAATCTCTATCTGAAACAATTGAATCAGGTACTCCATGGAGTCTCACAATTTCTCTGATAAACAATTAAGTCAATTGGTCACAAGATTGGGTTCCAAAAAGTGAGCTGACTTAGTTAGCCTGTCGACAATCACCCATACTGAATTCATCCCATTTTTCATCTTTGAAATCCCTGAAACAAAGTCCATCGCGATATTCCTCCATTTCCACTCAGGTATGGGAAGTGGTTGCAAAAGGCCACCTGGTCGTTGGTGCTCAATTTTCACCTGCTGACATATTAAACACTTGCTAATAAATTCAGCAATGTCTCGCTTCATACCACTCCACCAAAAAGTATCTTTCAGATCTCGATACATTTTGGTGCTGTCAGGATGGATAGCATATCTAGAATGATGTGCCTCTTCCAATACTTGATTTGTAAGTTGATCATCCTTGGGAATGCACACTCTGCGACGGAATCTAAAAAGTCCTTGATCATCAACTTTGAATTTTGATTCTTCCTTTTCTGAAATCTTCTTTCTTATATGGGTTAATTCTGCGTCTAAGGGTTGCTTTTTCTTAATTTGCTCCCATAATTCTAATCTCATGTGGGTTTGCACGAACAACAACCAACCTGGTAAGCATTGAGCTTCTACCTTTTGATGAGCCACCGAGGAGAATAACTCTTAATCTGCGAATCTAGATAGTGCTCCTGCCTTTCTGCTAAGAGCATCAGTCACTACATTCGCCTTTCCGGGATGATATTTTAGCTTGAAATCATAATCTTTCATAAATTTCAACCATCTCTTTTGCCTCAAGTTCAAATCTCTCTGCGAAAATAAATACTTAAGGCTTTGATGATCGGTAAATACCTCAAATTACTCGCCATAGAGATAATGCATCAATATCTTAAGAGCGAATACCACTGCTGCTAGCTCCAAATCATGTGTCGGATAGTTGACTTCATGACTTTTGAGCTGACGAGATGCATAAGCTATCACTTTTCTGTGTTGCATCAGAACACAACTCAATCCTTTGTGGGAGACATCGCTATAAATAGTGGAACCTCCAGATCTAGAAGGTAAGACCAACACTGGGGCAGTGGTCAAACACTTCTTTATCTCCTAAAAACTCTGCTCACATTTATCATTTCACTCGAACTTTACGTCTTTCTTTGTGAGCTTGATCATAGGAGCCGCTAACAAGGAAAATCCTTTTACGAATCATCGGTAGTACCCAACTAATCCCAAGAAGCTGCGGATCTCAGTAGGATTCTTGGGTCTAGACCAATTGGTGACTGCTTCAATCTTTGCAGGGTCTACCATAATCTCGTCTTTAGAAACAATGTGTCCAAGAAAAAACACTTGTTCTAACCAAAAAGCACACTTAGAGAATTTGACATAGAGTTGATATTCTTTAAGTGTCTGCAGAACTATCCTCAGATGCTCTTCATGTTTTTCTTTCGAGGTAAAGAATGTCATCGACAAATACCACCACGAACTTATCCAAATAGGGTCTGAAGACTCTATTCATCATATTCATGAAGGCAGTTGGTGCGTTAGTTAGACCAAAAGACATGACCATGAATTCATAATGGTCATATCTTGATCTGAATGTTGTCTTGGCCATATCTTCCTTCTTAATCCTCAACTGATGATAACCCAATCTCAAATCTAACTTCGAGAAACATGTTGTTCCTTGCAGTTGATCAAACAAATCATCAATTTTAGGCAATTAGTATTTATTCTTTATGGTTACTGCATTTAATTGACGATAGTCTATACACATGTGCAATGATCCGTCTTTCTTTTTAACAAATAGGATCGAAGCACCCCAAGGAGATACTGACGGACGAATAAAACCTTTCTCTAATCATTCTTGCAGCTGCTCCTTGAGCTCCTTAAGTTCCGCAGGTCCCATCCGATAAGGAGCCTTCGAAATGGGTGTTGTTCCCGAAACTAGATCGATTTGAAATTCAATCTCACGATCAGGAGGGAGACCTGGTAGATCTTCTGGAAAAATATCATCATATTCACGAACTATGTCTACATCTGATATTGTGAGATCTTCTTTCTCTTCAGTTTTCATGTAAGCCAGGAATCTCATGCATCCCTTTTCAATATATATATATTGGCCTTTAAACAAGATATGTTAGTCGGCTTGAGTAGTTTCCTAACAACCTGATACGTGAAAGTGGAAGTATGAGGTATTTAAAAGCTGACACACTTTCTTCTACAATCGATAGTGGCATGATGGTCCGACAACCAATCCATACCCAGAACAACATCTAGATCTTTGAAGTCGAGTTGAAACAAGTTCACAGGCAACTCAGAATATTCGATTTTTACTACACAGTATCCACAATGGTGGTTGCTCCTATAGGTGTCTTTATTAAATAAGAAACACTCAATCAAGAAGGTGCCACTGGCAACCGCTTTCCAAAAGCTGAAAAAGTAAAACTATGTGTGGCTCCTGAGTCAAATAATACTCGAGCAAGAACACCAAAAATAAGAAGTGTACCTTCAACCACTTCAGAGTTGGCAAGACCTTCTTGAAGAGCAGTCGCATAGGTGCGGCCTGGTACTGCTGGCTTCGACTTTGGTGGGACATTGTTTCTTCGATCAGGTTATGGGCAATCATTGGCATAATGACCCATCTGCTGGCAGTTAAAGCATTTGACGTTCCTCAAGTCACATTTACCCTCGTGCCTCTGGAGAC
Source organism: Nuphar pumila (assembly GCF_984573655.1). NCBI lineage: Eukaryota > Viridiplantae > Streptophyta > Magnoliopsida > Nymphaeales > Nymphaeaceae > Nuphar > Nuphar pumila. The sequence goes on along the minus strand of NC_143258.1, from coordinate 88,386,162 downwards.
CACAAGTTCGACAAGCGTTGTCCAACTGGGTCAGCTTATGGATCTTCTGTCGCTTGGCTTGCTGATTGTTTGCATATTTGACTTGCTTACCCTTAATCTGACCAGAAGTTTGTCCTCCGTACTGCCTCCTGTTGTCTCACTGGAATCTTCCTTTAGAAGGAAACTTCCTCCGAGAGGACTTTACCACATTGCCACCACTATGTTGAGTCTTATCTTCCGTCTTGGCTTTTTCTTTCATTTGAGGCTTCTCTGTTGTTTGTATCTCCCAAAACTCGTACCTGGAGGCATAGTCTACAAGTCGACTGTATTTCTTTATTTGTTGTAGCCCGACCAACTTCAAAATTTCAGGCCTCAAACCCCTCTCGAACCTCCTGCACTTCTCTTTCTCGTTTGCTACCAAGGACTTGGCAAAATGGGAGACAGAGTTGAAACGAGCGGTATATTGGGCGACTATCATGTCACACTGCTTTAATTTTCTGAATTCTTCTTCCTTTTCTACTCTTTGACATTTTGGAAAGAATTGTCTGTAAAATCTTCTCACGAATGTGGACCAAGGCAAGTACGTATCCGACTCCAAGGTGTCCCTGATGGACCTCCACCAGTGCTCTGCATCGCTAGTCAGATTGAATACAGCTATCCATACCCTCTGATCCTATGGACATTGGATGACATCCAATGTCTTCTCGACTTGCATCAACCAATTCTCTGCCACGACACTGTCAGGAGTGCCATCGAAGAGCGGAGGCTGCATGTTCTTGAACCTCTCCGCCCATGAGGTGATACTAGAAATCACCGTCTGAGGTTGACTTTGTTGGGCTCGGGTCATTTGCAGGAGCTCATACAATATGTGGTTGGCAGTGTATTCTGGTGGTATTCTCGTACTTTGACTCATTGAGGATCTAGGTGGAATTTCTATACTTTCTTCTCTACCCTCTCGTGGAGTATATCTTTCTGGTGTGTGCGTTGCCGCGTGGCTTCCTTGAAGTTGTGCCCCTTCTGTAGTAAAGGATGATGAGGGTGCCCTTCGCGATGGTCTGCCAATGAGCTCCTTTTTTCGCCTAGCTGCTACCGTGTCCTTTGATAGGTAAGATGTTCCTCTGCGAGTGACCATTTGTACTGCAGAAAAATTATCACATGATTTATTGGATTCTTACGAGATTTTATCACAACTCACGCAATATATATATAAAATCATTCATTTTATTTCATTCAAGAAGTCTCATACACGCACGAGAAACATCATTAGCAAGCAAAAAGGAAAACAATGTAATTCAAACAATGCGACTCTACTAAACAAACTAACTAATCATAATCATTCTTCAATCCATCTGAAGCAGGGCATGTTCCTCATACTCCCTTGAGTCTGATGTTGATAAGTCTCAGGAGGAGCATTCAGGTCGTACTGAGGCGAAGCATGAGTATAAGTTGGTGAGGAAGATGTGTGGGTAGGTGTGACAGGAGTGTATGTAGGTGAGGCAAGATCATCAATCGGGTCTTTATCCTCGCCTTCCTCTTTCGAACTTCCCGCAATTACTCATCCTTGCCCAAATCCTGGGTCGCTTCGGTTGGCTTGCACTGCCCGTCGAGTTATTTCAATTGCCTGGAATACAACTCTCCGAGTTTCTTCAGACAGAAACTGTTGGAATGGAGGTGGAACCCTCTGGTTTCCCCCACTCATGGCAACCGCATATCTAGCTCGTGACATGTGTCGTCCCCGTGCGCTAGCCATACGAGACCCTCCCCGAGGCACAAAGTTTGTGTTCGGAGATGCTCTTCTATCGATTCTCCCTCGAGCCGCCATTTGATTTTCCCCCATTCGCCCATGTGCAGACCTCGCTCTCTGAAAATTGTACTGATGATTCCTCCTTCCGTAAGGTGGTGGATGTCGCCCCTGGGTAGTGTAGGGGTAGTTCTGATGGTAAGAATCTCGATCTCCGATTATGATGTAGATCGGAGGAGGTTGCAGTGTCAAATCTCTAACAACTTGAGTCATGCTTGTGATGACTCCGGTAACCATTGTCATTGCAGCAAAGAATTTCTCTCTCCCTACCATGGGAGAATCAGCAGAGTCTTGAGCCTGTGGGACTTTCGTTGTTTTCTTATTTGTTAGTCATTCCTAATCACGCAATAATTTAATCACTAATGTGTCTTATTCGAGTAGAGACTAATATTTTGTCATTGAATCTTGTTATGAATGATGAACCCTTTTTCTGTGTAAACCTGACTCTGATACCACTTTGTAACACCCCAATCTGAGACCTCAAGAGTCCGAGTTCAATTGGTATTACTTCCCAGAGGGAAAGAGTACAAAGTTTACACAGAGAAAACATGACTCAAAAAAAACTTTTTATTTTATTTCCATAATCAACTTTTTTCTTACAATGTTCATCATTTATAACAAAAGAAAAGCAATTACATTATTTTCATTGACAAGGAAAAGAAATTATACCAAATGCTCTGCTGAAGAAGGAAAAAGTTGCTCACGAGCTGACTGTTCTAATGCCTATAACCTACAGTTGTAATTAAACAAAAATGGGGGTAAGTCTACAACCCAGTAAGAAATAATTATAAGTAAATAAATAATTAACTTACAACTGTAGTGGGTTCTAAGCTCCTAGTCTTAGTTTAGTTCTCGACACACCACACAAGTTTGTATATTTTAATTATCCCCATTATCATTCTCAAATACTCTCTTTCACACAACTATCACTAGGTTGGTTATACCGGTAATAGTCATCTATGAGCGTAGCAACCCCGTAGAACACCCCAATTCTATATGTTGGCCAGACAATAAACCATACACTCCTAGTGGTCTCTGGACCACCAGGCACTGCAGTGAACCACCACGGGGACCCCACCGGTAGCTAGCTAGGAGGTCAAGCTTGCAATCTCGGTATGGTTCATGCTACATCCTATCCATAATGATTAACAACCATCCATGGTCCTCCAGAGTCTCAAACTAGTGTGAGTGAAATTCTAAGTCATAAGTAAGTTCACACATTGAACAATATTCTCAAATTCATAGTTCACTCGTTCTCTCACGAGTGGTGTCATGACTGATCACAACAATCTCATTCTTAATCTCATGATGACATTAGAACTCACACCTCTCTTACTTAGCACGTAATGATGTAGTGTCTCTACATCGTTAAATCACTGGTGGCTCACTCTCCATGGTGGGTGCACTCTGGTCGCGAACCAGGTAGCCCTTGCCACAGGTCAGCACTTTCGGAATTTAAGGGGTCTTGCATGCTAATCTCAAAATATTCATTCATACAACATGAATAAACTAAATGAGACTCCAATCTAAACTTAGTCTCATCACAATGCATGACATTAATGATCAAATATATATGCAATCACAAACACAATCGCTTTCTATCATGCATGACATATCAAAACTAACATGCATATCACAATAAACATGTATATAAATTAACTCATAATGTCAAGCATGGAATTTATGCATGTCATGGTCTCACTCAAAACTATCATGCTAATCACATAATATCTATAGCACTACAATAACAAGCAACGTGAAAAAGGTTTGTTCACATCTAAAGTTACTTATAACATCCCTTACCTCAAGTGTGAATCTGTGATCTCTCTGAAATCGAACCTCACGAAGCTCTAACAATGTGATCTGATTGCATAATATGTTCATATTAATGCATAAAACTTCTCATGTTATAACTAAATTACCAAAATACCCCTTCTCGAATTTAATAAAAAAAACCAATTTCTGTACCCTTGATTTTACTAAAATAAATAGACTAGTAGATTCCTTTCGACAATACGAGTCCAACGCACTAAATCTCACTCGATTCTAAGTTTGAAGTGCAAAGTTATGCCCCTTTTACTGAAATGGATCTCGAGTATCCAAATGGATATCTTGGTATATTTTGGATCTCGGTACCACCTCAGGGTTACCCGATCCAGATCCATCTGATCTGGATCCAATCCTGTCTGCCAGAGTTCTGACCCATTACCCATCTCGATCGAGAACAGTCTGACTGGATCCAAAACTACTTGTCCAGATCCAGACCCGATTCTGGTATGGGTTTGAGACTGATCCAAACCGATATTGATCAGTCAATCTGGATCCAGAGTAGGTCCAATTCAACCTGGATCCATACTCAGAATCCAGATGCAAACAAACCTGAACCGATTCAATTCATACCAGTTCGGTCTAAACAGACTCACCTAACCCGGTTCGGCTAAAAACTGGTTCACCCAGAGCCCTTTTTTTCCCCCCTTTTTTTTTCTATCTCGGTTCGGTCTGAGTGCGACCCAGACCGACCCGATTCGGTCTGGGTCGCACCCAAGCCGAATCGGCCCTTTTTTTTTTAAAATAAAGGCTCGGTCTGGGTGTGACCCAGACCGTTGGGGTCGGTCTGGGCACGGCCCAGACCGACCCGGTTCGGTCCAAGTCGCCCCTGGACCGAGCCGATCCCTGATAAACCCCAGTAGAGGGGAGGAAGGGCATCGCCCCTTTCCCCCTCTGCCTTCTTCTTTTACAGAGAGGGGTCGGCCGCCGGAGCCGGCCCTCTCTGTCCTCTCAGTGGCAGGGGGCGGCCATCGCCGGCAGCCATGGCTGCCATCCCTCTTTGCTTTGATGGAAAAGAAACGAAGAGGAGGAAAAATAAAGAAGGCGGAGGAGGTTTACCTTGTCGTCGCCGCCGCCGGAATCCGGTAAGTTCCTCCTCCCACTCTTTGTCGCTCCCTTTCTCTCTCAGTCTCTCCCTCTGTCGTGTCTCTCCTTCTGTCGCTCGTTGGAGGGAGGCTGCGTGAGGGCTTTTATAGCCCTCACGCAGGGTGGGGATAACCCTCACCCTCCGCGGATTTTGGGGGGTGAGGTTTATCCTCACCCTCACCCCCTCAGGAACGTGGTTTCCCCTTTTGGGGAAACCGTTGTTTCCTTTTTCAAATTTTTTTTTTTTGATGTTTATCCCCTCCGGCGTCTTCGCCGGAGGAGGTTTTACACACCAACAATAGACTGCCGAAATCAAAATAGGATGCGCTAATACAAAAGGAAGGTGACCTGTGAATTAACAAGAATATCAAAGAGAATGGAAATCTATCATGCTTTACATGTGACAGCAGTCGCATTTCATCATTCATCAATTCTTCCACAGACAGGGATCTCTCTCTCTCAAAGAGAATGGAAATCTATCATGCTTTACATGTGACAGCAGTCGCATTTCATCATTTATCGATTCATCCACAGAAAGGGCTCTCTCTCTCTCTCTCTCTCTCTCTCTCTCTCTCTCTCTCTCTCTGTGTGTGTGTGTGTAATAGGAAAGCCATTGTGAGATTAGGTCAACCGTCAACCAATAATTCATATTTTTACAACAATATTGTATGTTAGCTAGTGCACAAATGGACTGCAAGTAGTTAACCTTTGCTTAGTCCAAAAAAGTGACAAAAAGTGCCCTCATTGTTTATTTGTTTAACAGAAGACCATAAGATTACATGAGCTGTTTAATTAAAAGGACCAAAACATCATTTTACACCTCAGGCCCACACAAAAGTAGGTGGTTAAATGTATAAGCTAAATGTTGGGCGTTTTTTAAAGCTGAGAAAGGTGGCTCTTTGTAAATTAGTCTAATAAATTATTTCAAGTAGGCACACCATCGAGCTAATAATTGACATCGAGTCTTCCTGGCTTTTCAATTACCAAAATTTAAAAGTAGCTAATCTCATATATTGCCAGCCTAACATGATCAACTTGCCATTGATTAATGAACCACTAGATAGATGGATCCATGATCAAACTATACAAGAAATGCCAAACAAAGTTCTAGTCTGATAAATAACATGAATGGCACCAACACCTGACTCAGTCCTTTCCAGGGACATAGGCAAGTGTGATTGAGGCTCGTAATGCAGACAAGTCCTAAATGATACTAGTTTATCAGTTTTGCTATAATTAGCAACATCACTAGATGAGATGGATTATCAAAACATACGTGAAATAGCTAACCTGACTACCCACTGATGGCTTAGTCTTCAGAAAGGTGATTCTACACATGCATGGTTTAAACAATTTAAAAGACAAACTCTGGTACAGCAAACTTGAATAGATGAAGTGGCTGACATATGAAGCATAGAGAGATGAGACATAAAAGCATCATTGCACAATATATATGATCAAATACAGCCTGCAACCTAGCTGAGAAAAGTGCTGTGTCACCGTGTCACAAGAATGAGCCTATCATACCTCTGAATGGATTACATGAATTGAGAGCCATGGATCATGCTTACAACAATAAAATGTACAACAATGTTCCAATAATTGATATTACTGACATGGCTCCATGAAAAACAAAGTGATCATGGAATTGGAATTTGTTCCCATCGAGTATTGCTTCCCCAGTTTGTATAATCACAATTGGTTGGAACTGGAATGTGACTGGAGCCAGTATCACATTGTTTGGAAATGGAATGTGCTTGGGCCCTCGCTCTCTCTCGCTCTCGCTCTCTCTCTCACACACACACACATACAAGCATATGAATGGAGACACAACAACCATGAAAACAGTGCCCCTCTAAATTCGGGGATGACCATGATCAATGGATAATCATTTTGAGTTATTTCAACCATGACACATATTTGCATTAAAAACCCAGGATGCAGATAAAAAGATCCAATGCATAAGTTGGGTATAGATACACATTTATTATTATAAGAAAATTTCCAACTATTATTACAGTGGATACCAGAACTAGAGTCAGTTTCCCTCATTGCAGTCCCAATTAAGAAATCCTCCATGCCCCCTAGTATTGTTGAACGTATATACAGAACCAGCAACTGAAACACAAAACAAGCAAGTCAGAATTGAGAAAACTGCCATGATCCCTGATATTGTCAACAAAATGAGAATTTATTAGTAGGTGCAAAGACAATTCTAAGCTATCATTCCTAGCAACAAAAGATTGCAAAAATAACAGAGAAATCAAGCCACATAGAAGCATACCTTCATAACCTCCAATTACTGGATCCTCAGCAAGAAGAAGAGGCGTATCCAGATCAACAAATCTGTGTAAAAACAAATTGTGCATGTAGAAGAATAAGATTAATTGATAATGTACAAGAAACTCTAGCAATAGGAAAATATCAAAACACAATTTTCACGCAGTCTTTATCTTTTCTTCTTAGTAACATTCTGATACCATTAAATATCAACAACTTAGAAGGCATTAGAAATTACTTGAAACATCCAAGACCAGCAGCTAAATGGCCAGAAAAACCCATAGCGAGTCGGGTCTCAACCATGCCACCAATCATCATGGCAAGACCTTCATTTTTAGCTGCCTCGATAATCTCAAGAGCTCCAATAACTCCAAATTTGGCAATCTTTATATTGATAACATCAGCAAGATTTCCTCGTACAATGTTTTTAACATCAAAAATACTGCGACAACTTTCATCTGCTGCAACTGAAATGCCATACTTTTCCCTGGCAACCTTGCTAACATGACCTAGACCTTTCCAGTCATCCTTGTTGACAGGCTGCTCAAAAAGAATGGGGGCAACCCCCATTTCTGCAGAACAAAGAGATGATGATGATGACAATAAATAATGAAATACTGAAATGGATACCAGTTAAGCAATGACCATCAGATAATCAGACTGAAACACAAGCATGACAAGATGAATATCAATGAGGAAGTTTATATTTTGCCTTAAAAACAAATTGCAATTATAGGAATTGCCATAGAAGGGATATTGTCATGCTGCTTCCTTCAAATTATGCCCACATGAATATTAAGGTCAGAATGCCAATTGTTTTTTTCCATGAAGGACGGGGAAACCACCCTCAGGATCAGAGACCTAGTCGCACTGGCTAAGCATGCCATACTTATGGTCACTTTCCCGACGGTGTAAACCTGTGGCACACCCCTTGCCCCCAGGGAGTCACCCGGCTTCGACTGAGCAAGGGATAAGCAAAGGCTTATCACTTTGACTTTTATCCCTTGCTCTAACTAATGCAAGAGGTTTGAAACTTATGGGAATAAAACCCTGACCACCAGTCTAGTGGCCAAGGCCCCTTCCACTGCACCAAACCCCTTGGGGCTAATGCCAATTGCTTTCTGCAGCATATTTCTCCTATAGGTGCTTGATTAAGGTTGTTTCTTTTGCTCTTCCTCATTTCTTCTTTCTTTTGACAGTCATTATGAACTTCTATTTGATGTTTTTAGAATATAATCTGGAATAATCCAATGAATCCGCATTTAAAAAAGTTTAGGCTCTGTTTGGGAGCCAGAAGCTGGGATGCAGTTGCAGTTTTCAAACATAACATGGAAATTGTGGATTTTGCATCGTCATCAATGCCTGCTTGAGAGCACCCTTGGAAGTACAGCCACTCCTTTGCCAACACCATCTGAATTGTGTTTGGGGAAGTCCCACGAAACTTGCCATACAGTAGGTAACAGTGCCTATTATGGTAGATGGGAGGCCTGTCGAACACCTTGATGGGCATCAACGTTATAGTTGCAAATTACCCCTCCCTGCACAGTCTTGGTTTAATGAAATGGAGATGGAAAATGCATCACCAACACCTTCAAATGCTGCTTTTGCACTTTCCTATGCAAAGAGTAAGACCGACGATTCCCCAGCTCCTCTCCGATGGTTGGCTCGCAAATAGAGCCTTATGCAGTTTTAATAAAAAATAAGAACCAAAAACACATAGGGAATCATGTGAAAATTCATCATGAAATTTTTCTAGTTTTTGACCAGTCTATCTCATCTCTAACAACTATAAACACAAAATATCCACAAGGATAAACGACCTAACATGTCTGTAAAATATCCATGAGGATAAACCACCTAACATGTCTGAGATCACATCTACAAGTAGAGCAGCCAAGGATAAATGACCTAACATGTCTGTAAAATATCCATGAGGATGAACCACCTAACATGTTTGAGATCACATCTACAAGTAGAGCAGCTAAGTTGCAAATTGTAAGAAAGCTAAGGCTTCGATCACAAGCAACATTCAGACATAAGATTTTGGCTCATAGAGGCTACTTTGACAACCTACCATGCAGCTTCTCAAGAACTTCAACAGCTTCACTTTCAGTGTAGCCTTCATTTGCATCCAAGATAAATGAGCAATTTGGGTGTGCTACCCGTATAGCTTTCAGAACTTCTATATCTGCATTCAAATTTTTTCCAACCTTAAGTTTCAAAGTGTTAAACCCCTGTTTGGAATACTTTGTAGCAAGCGTGGCTGCTTCTACAGGTGAAACAATTGGAATCTGCATGTCCAGATGAAGGATGGCAACAATTAAGTGAAACTTCAATGAAGGAAACAATTTGAAATCTATTTTCTCAATTTAATCCAATAATTCATTCATTAAGATGGAAACTTAACCGTTATATCAGTTGTAAGGGAGTTTGAGAAACCACCAAATAATCTCCAGAGAGGAACACGAACACTATTAGCCACTGCATCAATCAGAGCCATCTCGATTCCTGCTCTAACCTATAGAATATTATGTCGAAAAGCTTGAGATCTTTTCTGGATTTATAAGATGAATAAGACACATTGCATAAGCTTATCACAGAGAAAGGTACACTCAATGCGACATAAATAAATTACTTTAAGATTCCAGGGAAAAAAAGAAAACCATGAAAATACATACTTCGTTAAGAAGAAGAATGACAAGCGCATAGCCAAGTACAGCGAACTCATTATTTCTTAAATTAGATAAGAATCCATAAAAAAGACAATATGTATCTGGTATGTCCAGTTGCAAGCCCAGAAAGGCACGCATGCATGGGAATTAGCAACACAAATATACCTAAGACAGAATACACAAAATCATATTGGCTGCTGCCCAATTGACAAGCATGGTTTCAAAGTCGAAATCAACATTCCGTCTGCCTTATGTACAAAATTGAAATTAGTTACTCTGAAAAATAGTTTACTTATATAGGTTTGAATTGGTAGTGTATACAAACCGATGAAGAGCTATTCTTGTTGGACGAAATGAATCATGTCCACAGATTTATTATATCTTGCTAATGAATCGTAATTACAAAAAACTATAAGTAGCTTGCACGTGTTGTGCATACATAACCAAAGCTTTTCACAGTTAATAGTGGGGAAGCACTATATTTAGCTTAAATCTGAACACACAGTCAATATACATCAACAAAACATCATGTTTAAATGTTCCACATAACACAGAATCCACCGATACATCATGTCCAAATTTATCAACCTTAATCTCAAAATTCACATCCATCCTTTTCTGACTACCATGGTACACTGCCAACATCAAAGAAACAAGTTGGCAAAAAGAAACCAAACCAACGTATCCAAAATTCATGGAAACCATCTTTTCCTCGATCATTCACATACCAAGATCTCCTTTTTCTCAAGAAGAAACGTACAAACTGGAGTACCACACATGCCCACATCACAATTTCACTATATTTTCCATTCCAACCAATGCCCACTGAAAGGTGTCCTACAGTCATCCTTAATTTGCATAAAGCCATAGACTTCTAGCTAAAAAACACCCAACCATCATCATAGAACCAAAAAACACATAATTTGAAGACATGGGTATCAAAGATCACCCTCAAAAAACAAGTACCAGAGGAGAGAGAGAGAGAGACTATGCCACAAAGAACTCTAGATACTCACAGAAGCAAATGCATGGCCAGGAAGCAACTGATTGATCTCATGCAGCAGCGAATACAGCGTCTTGGGTTGAGCCTTCTTAAGGAAGTCGCAGGCCTGCCTCGCCTTCTCCAACGCGAACGGCTGATCTTCGGCCGTAACCGAAGTGAGGACCGGCGTTTCTCCCCAACCGACACTCCCATTGCTCAATTCCACTCTTATTGCCACATTCTCCACCTTCTCCAATCTTGAAGATGCAATCGTGAATGGGGAGATCAATGGTACATTGAGAGGCCTACCCTCTGCTTGCCTCACATCAATAGTGAAGGTCTCCCTCATACTCTGGAACCCAAAAGATGTGGTGGAAGTCATGCTTCTGCAGACAATCTTCAGAGAAATTTTGAGGGGTTTTTGTGAGGAAGAAGATGACCCGTTTGGGATTCTGAGGAGATGGGTAGGGAGCAAATTGGAGGAGGCAAGAGAAGCCATTCTTTACACAGAAGACAAGGCAGGCGGCATCTACTCATTGAGCTCTTCTTGTACTCCTCGCAGGTGCCTACCCCCATTATTTTTCCTTTCTTTAATTTTTCTAACGTTTATTTTGCCTCGTAAAAATATTTTCCTCACTATTCTTTTTTCATTCTCCTGTTCCAACTTCATAAATAATGCAAACCCTGGGGATGGCAGTGGACTTTGGGAAAACGGGGCTCCGCCCTGCCTTGCCTCGCCCCGTAAGACCGTGGATGAAGGACATGAAACGAGAATAGGGGCGGGGGGCGGGGATGGAGGTTAAAATGTGTAAAATAAAAGAACACAGCAAAGAAGCAAAGGAGAAGACTTTAAGTGGTTCGGCCAGTATAGCCTACATCCACGGTATAACTAGAGAATAATCTTTTTTCATATGTAAAACAATTAATACAAAGGGCTTAATATAGCCCAGCCATAATAGGAGATAAGCATAAGATAAGGAAAACAAATCTTTTCAAAAAAAAGAAAAGGAAAGCAGCTCAGGTTGCACTAAAAGAAAAGACAAACTTAACAAAATCAAAAAACCCGTGAGGAATGGATTTACTCTTTTTCCATATGGATTTACTCTTTTTCCCTCCCCACCTCCAATCTCTGCCTTGCCCCGCCCCTATCCCCTGATCCTTCCTTAGGGATGCCAGTAGACCAAAGGGGAAATGGGACCCTTTCCCACCTCGTCCTGTTTGGATCAGGAATGGAAGACATGAAACAGAGATGGAGGTTCAAATTAAGACCCGTGCGAGAATGGAGGGCAGGATTTTAAGACGGGAGGGGAGTGAAGACCTTGTCCCCCGACCCCGACCCCGACCGGTCCACTGCCATCCCTAGCAGAGCCCCACCATTCTGCTGTTTCAGCCACATTTGTGGGAGTAAGATGGAGTGACAGGTTGCTATGAAGTTGGTGACTTGTCTCAGGGAGTAAGACTCGGTTAGGATCGAGTTGTTTCAGTTACGAGCTCAGTGGGCTTGGTCACATTTGATTCGTGGGTCTACAGGCAAGACCTTGCAGATTTTATTGATCCAAGTCCATGGTGATTGGCACGACTCAGCTGGTTAATGAAAGTTATTGTGAAGTCAGGGACTGAGCTCTGTGGCTTTTGGCTGGTGACGTGATTGGTTACTGTCGTTTATGGATTTTTTTTTTTTTTCAAAAGCAAGCTGGGGTTAGGCAGACCCCTACCATGTATCTCTTAAGCCCCATGTGATAGAGGGATTCGAACCTGGGCCTTCAGCCTGGCACAGTACCTCACTTACCACATGGGATACCACCTCAGTGGACCAGATCAAATTGTTCCTGGATAATCCCGAGGGGGCTTGGCTTAGGCCATCAGATGGGCGGTCAAAGTTCCGATTCTTATGAACATCACTCCCTTGCGCAAACCAGCATCCAGCATAGGCCTTAGGGGTGAGGGTTCTCCCCTTAAAGAGGTGCTTCTGGTAACTGTGGTAGTGACAGAGCTTGTAAACCAGCTGAGGAAGAACTCTCTCTCCCTCAAAAATATGTATGTCATCCCTCACAAGTACTTCATGGCTTTGCTCGCTTAACTTATTTTATGAAAGACGAGCTTATCCGGATGAGTTAGAACCGATCACAAACTGCTTGTCTCATTTCCTGGCCTTAGTATTGACTAAGAGGCATTTTGGAGCACATTAGCTTGATTTAAAGCTAGGCTGTTATGCTAAAGTTAGGTACAGTGAGTCTGATTGAACCAGTTATGTGCTTAAGCTCATAATTAATTTTTTACTGAGATTCAAATTTTACACTGATTCACCTGGGTTCTAAGTAGCTTGAGCAATACGACCCATGTTGATGATGCTCCAATTGAATTGATTTCCAAGTAATCTAGAAACCATTTGAATTTACTCTACTTGGCTGGCTAGTCTTTTGGCTCAAGTTTGACCAACATGTCAACTTGGTCTTACTGGCTTGTTTCAAGTAATGGACTAACACTTCTAGGATCCTGTGGTACCATAGTCATCCAAGCCTTTCATTATAACTCTTTTTTTCGTTTTAATATTTTGCTAGGGTTGTCAACCTCAACTTGTGACACACTGATGGAAGGTGGAGCATAAACTTTTTTTTAGTTTTAATATATGTATTAACTATTACATATGGTAAGCATATTCCAACCACCTTGGGGTCGCCAGCTTGACCAGCAGGGTGGTTGTGAAGGTGTTGAGTTGAAGACCCTGGATCAAACCTTTGCACAAGGGTGTTTTTTTAGCTTTCAGAGGTGGACCAAGTAAGGCAGGGTGATCGTAGGGCCTCACCTGAGGTTTTCCTCACACCAGCCAGGTTCCTCGTCATAAAAATAAAAAAAAGAAACATATGGTAATTAAGCATATTCCAAATTAGGTATCACTTTGTCATATAAATCGGCCTGTATATTCTACAATAGTTTTTTTTTTTAGAGAGAAATAATAATTCATTAAAAAGTTGAAATAATTTAAGCATTATACTGTTGCAACAAGTTATGAGGTATCACTTGCTGCAACAGAAAATCAGAGAAAAAAAACAGATCAACAATACATTCACTTCAATCCAGCTGTTTCGGAAGAACAACAGCTACAACTGAAAGCCAAAGAGGTTCCACTGCAGCTGCAGAAAACCCTAAGCGAATTATCTGGTTGCCCTGGAACCAGATCAGTCACCTGTAACAAGCCTGTTTCGACCGACCCCAGTTGCTACTCCAGATTACCAAAGTACATTAAATATTGAATATGATAGAAGAAAAAGATAATGTTAGATATGAATGGTTATTATTATAAATAAATAAAGGTAAAATTATTGTAAAGTTTTCTATGCCGACGCCAAATGGTGTCATGCATGCACTTGAGAAAATTACAGAAAACCACCTGCCCTGCAATCTCTCTCCTGTTGCTGAGGTTAGTCAAACAGCTGATGTGAAAACCAGAATTGAGTTAACCATCCCATAATAATCCGCAACTTATCTAAGTTCCTGGCCACATGATGCAACTTTCCCTTATCAAATTACATATAAACCTACCAAATTGCCCACATCTAATGGAAGCCCCATTAAAAAATATTTATATTTTTTTTTTTACTCAGAGAAACTGCCCCGGGTGCAGAAACCTAACCGTGCTGGCTCAACCTGCCATTCTAATGGTCGTTGTCCTGTCAGCGCAAAACTCCTGCGAGGTAAACCTCAGGTTGGGTTGCTGATACCAAAGCCTTTGCTGTGCCCACCAGCTAAAGGAACCCAGATCAGGCAGTTTTTTGCTCTTTTATATAATTACTGGATAATGCAAAGAGAAATGATACTTTTTTATTGCTAGATAAAGGGCTTATTCACAGGGACTGTGGTCCTGATCCCATGATTACGTATAAAATAACTCACTAAATACACGGTCCAGCAGTGCAACGTAACTTTCAAAGAAATAAATTTGCATGCATTATCTTGCTTTCTGAAAAGAATAATCCTTTTGTCACGGTGGACGTAAGAGGTTTTACTGGTGGAGGCCTTTACTGGGGCCAAGTATGTTCACACACATGCATGTCTTATCTGATGAGAACTAGGTTCATTTTGTGGCTTAGCCACACACAAAAAAAAACACGTTTAATCAAGTTTGCACTAGATTATTTGACTGTTGGGGTCCAATGAGATAGTGTGATGGTTATGTGGCACTTGTTAGTGCAACGAAACAAGAGTCACAGAGAATACGAGAAGGAATAGGATGAAGGAAGCTCACCCAACAAGCGCTTATATGCACTTACGTTCTAAGTGTTTACAAGGAGGCTCACACATGCACTCCAATGAAAGCAACAAGACAACACGTGGAGACTCTCGCACTCTAGCATACACAAAGAAAATGTTTTCTCAATTCATTTCATTGCTTAAACTTTGATGCTCGATTGACATAGGATGGGTTTCACCCTACACTCAATCCTAATCATCCAATCAACGGTTAAGATTGGTCCACAGTCTCACCTGGACATGCATGGACTGATCCTATTCATTCAGATGCTTGAGTTGGAAAGCTAGGATTGATATAGATTATTATGATGATTTGATATAGCTGATACGTAAAGAGCATGGTGCAAATGACAAACAATTTCAGACCTATATCACTTTTGGGCACCCCTTTAAAGGTCATCACAAAAGTCCTCGCTACACACCTCAAGCAGGTGATTCACCAAGTGATAGGCCCCTTGCAATTTGCTTTTGTCCCCAAACAAAGGGTTCATCAAGGATGTCTTTTTACATATGAGGTGGTGCATTCGATGATTTTGTCAAAAAAAAAAAATCATTCCTTTTAAAATTGGACCTTCTAAAGGCTTTTGACTCGATAAGTTGGAGCTTTCTTTCCCTATCATGAGAAGAATGAGAATAGGTGAGAGGTGGATTCAGTGGGTAAACACAATATGGGAGTCCTCCTCAATCTCGGTCTGTATTGATGGTAGTCAAGAGCTATTTTTCAAGCCCAAGAAAGGCATCAGGCAAGGTGACCCAGTCTCTCCACTGCTTTTTATCCTTACCATGGTTGAGTTACATGCTTAGTTAGGCATGCAAGAGTGGGTTGTTCAAGGGGTGGGGGTGCCAGGTATAGAAAACATTACGCACATCCTCTTCGTAGATTACATTTTAAGTTTTTGAGAGACAAGCGAGGAAAACATGAAGAACTTAGCAATAATCCTCAAGGTTTTTTCAGAAGTCTCCGGTTTGCAAATTAACATAAGGAAAAACATTTTATGTCTCTTTAATGAGGATGTGGGTGACTATCTAGCTGGGGCCAATGTGAGGCATATCTTTCAATGTGGGCATCTCAACCTGCCTATGCGGTACCTAAGTATCCCCTTGCATAAGGGTGTTACGAGGGCTGCCCTTTGGTCTTAGGTGGAGGATAGGGTAAGGAGTAAAGTGGACTCCTGAAAGGTTAAGGTGTTGTCGCAAGCCAGGAGGGTAGTCCTAGTGAAGGATGTGCTAGCCACAGTTGACTAGCATTTCATGAGCATCTTTGCAATCTCGGCTATAGTATTGAAGAGAATAACTAAGATGATCAAAAGTTTTTTTGGTTTGGTCAATCGAAGAAATAAGTCACGGCTCTGATTTTATGTGAAGTGGTCACTAAGCCGCTTGTGAAAGGAGGGCCTGGTATCAAGGATTTGCGTTGCTTTAACATTGTTCTGTTGGTTAAATGGTGGTGGTTGATAGCTAATGGGGACTGGTCGATATCCACTGTCCTTTGTTGCTAGCATGATATTCAGGGTTGGACATGGAATTGGGTAGGCACCTCAAAATGTAAAACAGGGTTAGGCTTTTGGAAAGGTTTGGTGAAGGTTTTGAATATTTTTATGTAGAATGTTATAGTGGAAGTAGCATAGAGTTTTTTAGAGATGTGTGGGTTGTCGAGAGCTCCTTCAGGCATTCATTCCCTGATCTCTTTCATATATGAAAGGGAATCGAAAAATCTGTCAAGGACTATTGGTTTGACGTGAATGGTTGGCAGATTGAAGTCTGTCATGATTATAACCGGGTCACAGTTTCGTAGCTACAACAACTGCTCAATTTGGTAGGTGGGAAACATCTTGCTACAGGGAGCAACCATTTATGTTGGGTGCTCACAACAAATGGGTATTTCACAGTGATGTCCGACTACAAGGCTATAGACAAGCCATCTGTGATGTGATTGCCTGATTGCAGCTTATGGTAAAACCATCTGCCTCTACATGCCTCTATTCTTGGTTGGCTAGTTTTCTGTGGCCGGGCAAGAACTGACAATAACTTGCAACATAAGGGAGTGCACCTTGCGAGAAAATGTCGCTTATATGAGCAGGTTGATGAGAGCATACAACATTTATTTGCCCAATGCAAATGGATGGCTGAACTACACCTCAATGCTTAGGAAGTGTCATTCCCTTATCATTGTGCGAGCCCCTGTTCTTGTCACACCATCTGCATGCTGCGGGCAGCAGGGCGGCTTCATTTGGAGCAACTGGGTGCTGATTTTGTGGAGGCATCAGTGATTGTATCGCAATGAAGTTATTTTTGATGAGGTGGTGCCATGCTTGTATAAGGTTTCCTGCATTATTTACTGTGACCACTATCAGGTTGCCAGGTTGAACCTCAGGAAAAAACAACAATGTTGATTGAGAGGAGTTGTTGTTGCTTTGTTTGTAGGGGGTTATAAATCCTGATCCTCCATTATTGTTGCCTTTTTGTTCCTTTGTAAAGATCACTCTCTAATTTGTGATCAGTAATTTGCATCTTGTATGTGTCCAATTTTAACCTAAATTTGAATGAATAATCGTGCTTTTTTATAAATAAAAAAATTATATAAAAACTTGAGTTATTAGTCTTAAAGCATTCAGGGATGTTACTTTTTTTTGAAAATGTGGAGATGTACCTCTTGGCTTGAAAGAGAGAGAAAAGAGAGGGTATGTCTCTTTTGGTGTTCTCACTAAGGGATGTAATAGAGAAAAATGGTGGTTTTGCTTTCTTAGGTAGTTTTGTAATGTCTTGGCTTCTCTTGAATATTGAAAGAAGTTGTTGAAGGACAAAGAGAAGGTACATTGGCTTCTTCTTGGTGACAAAGAGAAAGGATTGGGCTGCACTAATTAATCCTCTTAGTGGGTCAAACCACAGGTGTACTTGTTCTCATTTGTGTTTTTGTTTATTCTCTCTTGTATCAGTGATTGATTATATTTAATAAAGGCTCTCAGTAATATCTTCGTGAATGTAGATAGTTTTGTTGAACTATGTAAAACTATCTTGTCTTGTGATTATTTGCTTCTTTGTTGTTATTATTGTAATGGTCTGTATTCTCTAATCGCATCAATATATGTAGTGTAATCTTGGTTATGAGCCCCAAAAATCACTACAATTCTCAACTTTTTTGGTAAAGAAAAAAAACTTATGGGGAACTTGAGTTTTTGTGAGGAAAGGGTGACTTTTGAGTTACTCCAACAAATGTTCCTATTTAAGATTTTCAATGAAAAGTAGGGTTTCACAAAAATTGTGAGGTCAATTTTGAAGTATCACGTGAGAAGTGAAACCTTAAATGAAAATTTCTCTAAGGTTGTTAATTGAATAATTAGGTTCTTACCACTAAGAAAATAAGAGGCTGCTCTTTCCCCCACAAGGGCTTGAGCAGGCGACTTGTGATTGTTACTAAATTGATGGAACATCAGGAGCTCAAAACTTACTGGAGGGTTCCCTGTTGCAAGGTTGAAGCCATAGTTACCAGAAGCTTCTTGCTATATGAGAAAACTCATTTTTCTAAAAGCTTGCTTCAGAAATGAAAAACTCTTCACTTCTCCAAAAGAAGGCGAAGCTTTGAGAAACCGCTTATCAAATATAAAAAACTCTATCCTTTTTTATGGGAATCTCGAACGATTTTGTTTTTTTTTAATACTTTTTGTCACTTTTCACTTGCTTTTCTTTCACTTTTTATTGTTTTTATATTAAAAATTTATAAATTTTCTATAACAAGCTTGCATGTTGTTTTTATATATACGGCATTTCTTATTTGTTTCTACCCATGTATCATATTGCTTTATGCATGTTTCCTGTCATTTTTTCATGTGCTTGTATAATCAATCGTATCGTGCTTACTGCTTCATAGTACTTTTTAACGATAGATTCTCCGCTTTCGCTTCACACATCACACTTTGCTTCTTGTATTTATTTTGTTTCCTGATAATTTTTAACTTTTTTTTTATGAATAATACATACTAGAGAAGATTGATCCTTGCTTTCATTAGGATGTAAATAATAGAAGACTCCACCACAGGTACCATAGGTTCAAGCAAGAAGCATTTTTCAGCTACTTAGATACAAGAAATTTGAAGGCCAAAAGAGCTCATGTAGGATATAAATGTTAGAAGTTAATCCATCTTTAAGCTTAGTTCATGTAGTTTAGAACTTGAAATGCTCATTTAAATTGGTAATTTGCCCAAACATTCAAAAGGAAAAAAAGATAAATAATATGAAAAATGGCATATATATATATATATATATATATATATATATATATATATATATATATATATATATATATATATATATATATATATATATATATATCAGTGATATTCATGGGGCGGCTACCTGTCAGCATATCCAACTCGCACATCAAGAACTAAACCTCCAATATGTCAGGCAGCTGCCAAAAGAAGTCTGGAACCTACTTAAGATGTGGTAAGAGTCTGACCCTTAAATGGTGAGTTTGGATTCAAGGAATTTGGTGGAATTGGACCCATTTCTTTTATAATTCTTGCATCGGAAACAAGGGAAGGATACATATTTGGATGAATCAGATTCCAATTCTAGCTAATTTCACCAATCCAAGCATATCCCTTATGATCGACCTTATGATGGAGTTGTGGGTAATCTCAACTTCAATTGAACTTAAATCTGTGTCAGTCTGCACTAATTTGCCTTGTTCA
This sequence comes from Nuphar pumila, assembly GCF_984573655.1. NCBI lineage: Eukaryota > Viridiplantae > Streptophyta > Magnoliopsida > Nymphaeales > Nymphaeaceae > Nuphar > Nuphar pumila. The sequence continues at coordinate 88,366,593 of NC_143258.1, read as the reverse complement.
TGGTCTAAGAGATCACAACAAATAAGGTGCAATCACTTTGCACATTTTAGTGAGCTACTGCACCTGATCTACCCTTTATCTTTTGTGGAGCCCAGCTAACGACAATTCAAGGTGTGCTAATGGCACTCTATGTGTTATCAACTGAATTGAAACATGATGACCAGGATGACTTGTTTTAATCATTACTTTATATCTGAATGTATACGTTAGAAAGTTAACATCCTTAATTTTAAATCTTTTAATTTAAAATCAAATTTGATCATTTTGATGATAATACACTCAAAGTAGAGTCAAGAATTTTATTGAACAAATCACTTTGGTTGTAACTTTAGATTAGAATGTCAAATTGACCTAATCTTTGGCTCATTTAAAAGCTAAAATCCTCTGTTCAATCCATCTTTTGAACAAAAACTCTGAAGATACTGTTTGAAGGCCAAAAAATAAGGTTGAAGTCATGATAGTCTCAAAATGGGTAGAAAAACATTGGATTTTGGCCGAAAATGCTTAAGTCAAAATTAAGGTGTCTACACTTGCACATTTTGTTTACAAGAAAAAGATATATGTTTGCCTATTTCACATGAACTTCTAAGGTTAAATATGTACAATTGTGAGTCAAGCATGATGTTTGAATATCTGATCATTTGTGAACCATGGTCTCATGTTTATTTTACATGCATGATATGTGTTGTTCTGTCATGCTTTACACATAATTGTAATCCCAAAATTTTGAAAATCAAAAGAGGATTTTATCCAAAAAAGTTTTTGGATTAAAAAAAAAAAATTGGATTCGAATATAAGATGAGTGAGTTGTAGGGACTGTTTTTTAAGAGCTTTCTTTTTTGTTGAGCAAGGATTAGCCGTATGAGAAGCTTAAAATCTTTTATATCCAAGCTTTAGCTTGCAAAGGATTGTACCTCGTACACCACCGATCAAATAAAAAGAAGCAAGTTTAATGGTATGAGCCATCACCATACTGACAAATATTGCGAGAAATTGCTTGAAAGTTTAAAACGGCAATTTCTTGCAAGATTTTCAAAATATCGTGAGATTTATGAAAAAAACATAAATACCATGATTTAAATGCGATATTTACGTTTTAAACGGATTTTTATCATGGAAAATCATGTATTTTTATTTTTAAATATTTTTATTAATAATTTCTTATAAAAAATAAATTTTTTATTTTTAAATTTATTTTTTTATTGCAGAGATTTTGCCGAAAAAAATGCAAGATTTATGGAATTTTTTCAATTTCTCGCAAGTTTTTGAAAAATGAGAATTTGCCAATAAAATCGTTTGTCACTATGGCCACCACTAAGGCTCAAGAAAAACACTAAAACATGAACAAGTATACTAAATGTTAGGAAAAAAATCACACTTATAATGATAAAATTTAAGAAAATAGAAGCACAAAAAGAACTAAATTTCACCTCGAGATTGGTATCCCTTTTCTATGAAGTATACGGGCACAGGGAGACTTCGGCATATCATATGGGTGCTGGTCAGGTGCAGTGGCACACTCAAAGTGTGCATTGCGATTGCACCTGATGCGCCTTTTGGCTAAGATTGATTCTTAATCAACTTAACTGTAAAGCGTGGGTTCCATAAATCAAGTGAAAACTAGGGGTGGCAATCGGGTCGGGTTGGCGGGTTGGCGTGTCAGCATACCTCAACCCAAACCCGACCCGTTTATTAAACGGGTCGGCTGTGGCAAACACGAACCCGACCCGTTTAATAAACGGGTAACCCGACACGACCCGCCAACCCATTTAATAAATGGGTTGGGTCGGGTAAACGGGTTTTCAGGTTCGCGGGTCAGGTTGGCGGATTGGGTTGGCAGGTAGGCAGGTTGGCGGGTCGGGTTGACGGGTTGACGGGTCGGGTTGGCGGGTCGGGCAGACGGGTTGGGGGTTGGCGGGTCCGGTTGGCGGGTTGACCCACCCGCCTAACCCGTTTATTAAACGGGTTGGCTTAAGCCCAACCCGAACCCGCCTAAGAGGCGGGTTGGCGGGTCGTGTCAGAAATTGCCACCCCTAGTGAAAACTCAAACTAGTAAGGACTTTGTAAACCTGGCTAGATGGGTCAACGTAAGATATTTGACGTAGAAGGACATGAAGAGTTTGATACTTTGGTATCAACTGCATGTAATTAACCTGAGTCCAACCTTTTTTTTTTATGACAGAACTCATTTGGATCGAACCGTAACTGGGCCCACCGTAAACTACTAAACATCAGGATAGTGGAGTGGCTCTACAGTGCTGCTCCATACCTATCTCTGGTTTGATTCAAGGGTGACTCAAACGCGAGCAAATCCAGCGTTCAACTAGGGGGAGGAATGTAATTATATTATCTTTATGACGAAACCTCTTCGTCTATGCTGACTGAATTTTAATAAAATCTTTTTCATTACTTCCAAAATAGAAAAACTAGGGGGAGCCATGTAGTGGCTGCCCCTTATAAACAAAAAAAGAGGTGCCCCCTTATTAAAGAGGGAACCCCAGAAGGGCTAACACTGCCCTAACCAACTGAGTACAGGGGCGAGTACTACCTATACTCTTATTCTATATGTCCAAAATGCAAGATAGGTTATGGGATGTCTCCATTTAAATGCAGATACAACCCAAGTAGTGTGACCATGTCCAGGTCCAAATGACCCGAGTCTTGCACAGCCAGCCCAAATGGTTGTCAGGATACAACCCACTGTGACTTGTCAATGACTTTACTCATCAAGTAAAAAAATTCAATAGGTGAAGACTCAGGCCAACCTGAATATATAGGAGAATAATGCACCAAGTAAAACTCAAAAACTGCTCCGACACGAAGCATTAGTAAAGGCCTAGGATTGAGCCTATGATCGAGCTTGTCAGTCTTTAACCAAGTGTGCCCTGAGGACTACCCGTACCTTGATCGCGGCCGGATCAGGTCAATCACATTGCATAAATGCAATGTGCCCCTCCATCTTTTTGATACACCCTTTGAGCCGTGGGGGCCTAACAAGAGATGGAGGGCACTCAGGTGCAGCAGCACATTGCATTTGTACAACATGATTGGCCTTGATCGGGGTTTGTCTTGACTAGGGCGGTTCAGTCCAAAATGTCTATAAAGAGGGTATAGATTCACTTTGGATCAACATTCTAGAAATTTCTATTTTGAAAAAAAACAGATAAACATTAAGACATCCTAATGCACAATCTCAGGTAGCACATGTATGCCCTAGCTTCATATGAACGCTTTGTCATGATCTGCAACCAGTTGTTACGTGTAAAGCCAAATTGGGTTCTCACACCGTAACCGGGGCAGTACAAAAATGACACTGATCCCTACTCAGTCGTCTAGTCTAGTTCGACAAGGTTGGTATTTGGTAATGACAAAAATGCGTGACGTTAGAAAAGGGGCAATTTTGATATAGGCACCTAACCTATCAAGAATTTATGTTTAGCTGACTCAACTTTTAAATATTTAAGATAAACACTTAATTTTTTGAAAAAACAATGTAGGATTGCGAGCTTCGTTACTTTGCATTCACCTCATGCTGGTTGGGTTGTTCATTTAGAGAGAGAGAGAGGCTAAATTAAGGAAAATAAGATATTTTAGCAGGTGAAATTGCATTTTGATGGTGAAAACTAGACAAAAAGTAACGCAGGCAGCCATTCAAGAAGTTTTTCAAAAAGTGAGGAGTATTTCCTTAAATACTAGAAACCTGAGAATGCTAAATGGAAATAAGTCATAGGCAGGCGGCCTGAATCTAAATTATCCTTAAAAAAAATGCCTCACGTATTTCAACAATCTCATATATTCCGTTCCATATTCATCGTCTTTGCAAGTAGTATTCCTAAATCCATTTTCTCTTGCAAACACCTGTTTGCAACCATGAACTACTCTGACTCCAACAGTTGTTTTTGCAGTGACCAGTTTATAGATTTCCAGCCTTCTTCCCCACCAACAATCCCACAACTCCTTAATACTGTGGACGTAGAGACTCTTGGTTATGAGTATGAACCCTTATTCTCTGACCTTCTTCCTTTTTTTGCTTCTGAGATGAGCTTACCAGGTCCTATGGGTCAGTCGGCTCAGGCCCCTTGCGAGAAGATGGAATCTCAGTATAAAGGATCACCATGCCAAAGCATCTCTAATCTTGAGAACTGGACAAGTCTGGTTCAGCTTGATCTGCCTATATCAGGACTCACCCATAATGTGGTCAGCACCGGGGACACTGGGTTCGCATGTGGAAGTGGATGTAATGAGGACGTTGGTTCACTAAGTAGAAACCATAAGGAAACTATGGAAACCATTAGAGAAGTAGGCATATCTTGTTTTTACTGCATAAGTATGTGCAAAGAAGATAACCAGATTACATTTTCAATCACAGGATGGTGCTGAAGCAAATCTAAAGGTTGACAAGGCGCCTGAGGGTTGTAGGAAACGTCATGCGATGCACAAGGTTCGGAATCTCGTAGAGAGGGTAAGCATTAAGATCAAATTGTTTATATTATGTGTTATATTGTAAGATTCTGCGTTTGTTGATCTAATAACGTTAGACTCCCACCGGGTGTGCGGGTGCCTTTAACTGGTGGGCTCCGTAAGGGCTTAGGTGTCGGTGATCCAACTCGGATTTACCTCGGCAGGCCCATTAAGTGACCCGATTCTCGGTGAGGGTTCCTCATCATAAAAAAAAAAAAAAAGTGGTGCTGTATGTCTCAGTCATCTTAAGCTCATATTCAACCTAAACTGAGCACTTTCTTACAGTGCAGTTAGGGTGCTATGTTAACAATACACATTATTTTGGTTCACCTTATTGTGTTATTGACAGAAAAGAAGAGGCAGAATCAATGAGAAGATGGAAGCTCTGCATAAACTTATACCTCATTCAGATAAGGTCAAATGAACCCTGTGTCTGTGTCTGTGTCTGTGTGTGTTGAATTAGGTTTGTTTGGAAATTTGATCATTGAAATTGGATGACAAAGGTCTCAGTGATGAAGATAACATTGAATTTACAGCGTGACAAGGTCTCAATGCTAGCTGATGCAGTTGAATATATAAAATCCCTTCAGCTACAACTTCATGTAAGCCATAATTCTTATCTAAGTTAATTATTTGTTGCAATGACATGATAGTTTATCCTGACATTAACTCAATTAAGTATCAAGGGATCATTTTCATCTAGTGTCCCATGCAAAGAAAGGCATTCCGACTGCACCATGCATTATTTAATAGTGTTTTTCTTTATCATTGGTTATATAATGCTTTTCTTTGGCATTAAAACAGGACTACTACTTGCCTTGAAAGTTGCAGTGAGTAATCACTCATCAGGGTTGGCCAAATTGGGGTGGACTCGTATATGTATTTTCCAATAACCCATTCATTTCATCATCATAAAGCTTTGTGCCTTTGCAGTTAGGAGGTTGCGTTTTTGAGTTTATCTGTCCAATTGTGGGACTAATATGTCATTTAATTTTTAGAATTAGGAACCTTCTAGATTTCAAAAATGTGCTGTTTTTTTCTCCTTATTGTTTTTTGGGTACATAGAAAAGGGCATTATTTATTACAAATAAATCAATACGGTTTGGTAGAATATATCGTCACAGAACTGGAGGGCAGGTTGGGTCTGGGACTTTGTAGTACACACAGATCGAGAACCACGTATATGTGGATCTGACTCACGCCTACAAATACAGATCCCAATCTGGTTGGACATTGAATTTCTTGGGTAATAAGTTGGATCAGAAAGATTAGTTCAGATCCAACAAGATCTACATCTGGTCAGATATGAGGAAGGATGATACAGAGTCCAGCAGGCCGGGTCCAAACCAAATCCAACCCAAATATGGGAACAGAGACCATTTCTAGGTCACAGGTGCGTTTTCTAGGTATGTATAGATTTACATAGTAAATGCATGGTCAACATGAAAAGAGACTCATGGTGACCGTGAGCTCCACAGGAAAATGGAGTTCTCATGTTTAGGGATGGCAGTGGACCGGGGGACAACGGGCCCCACCCCGCCTCACCCTGTTTGGACCACGGATGAAGGGCATGAAACAGGGATGGAGGTGGGGATGAAGGTTAAAATCTATCCCCATGCGGGGATGGACTTACGCTTCCCCCCCCCGCCCCATCCCCATCCCCATCCCAATCCCTGCCTTGCCCCGCCCCATCCCCAATCCTTCAAGGGATGACTATAGACCGAGGAGAAACGGGGGCCCGCCCCGCCTCGCCCCCGTTTGGACCGGGGATGGAGGACTTGAAACAAGGAGGGAGGCGGGGTTGGAGGTTAAAATCCATCCCCGTGCGGGGATGGAGGTTCAGATTTTGAGACGGAGCGGGGGTGGAGACCTTGTCCCCCGCCCCGGTCCACAGACATCCCTACTTATGTTTGCTTCACCAGAATATGAAAATGAAGGATTTCATATGTAAACCTCCATTTTCATGTGTAAATTGGGTGAAACAAAAGACACGGCTCCTAATCCATGAGGGTAGCAAATATTTTATATGCACACACACACACATAGCCTTGTTATGAGCTTAACCGGCTATTCACCTAGTTTAACAGCCCTAGTCCCCATGACTACATTATTCCAGCTTGCTTACTCTTTGATATGCTAGTTTTCAGAAGGCAGCATTTCGTGTATAGCCACAATCTTATAAGTTTCTAACATTGCATTAAAGCAAGCCCTTGGGATCCATATCCAACCATATAATCATATCCACGAGGAGGTCTTGATCAATAGTAGCAGTGAAAAAATGACTAACGTTTTGAGGCTTTCAACATTTTCTCATTTCATGATTTTACCATGCATCCTTGAGCAGGCTATGTCAATGGGAAGCAGACTATACAGCGTGCCATTTGTTCCCCATTCTATTGGGCAACATCATCTGCAATTCCCTCACTCTTGGCCAGAGGGACAGAGAACAATACATGAAGGGATGTGCTTTGGTGATGGGTTGCAGGAGATGAGCTGCAGCTGTTGTGTTCCTCTCCAGAACTTGGGTCATTCGTTTGTTGCAGGGGATTTATCTCTGCCATTGATGCAAGGCTTTTCACCTTCACAAATACCAGTTTTTCCATCACCTAATGCTCCTATGAACATTAACTGTGGATTGTTTAGTCCACAGTATTAGCAAATGGGAATGCCACACCAGGTTAATAACTCAACATTTTGAAAGCAAAAAATGCTTACTGTCCAAGTATTGCACTAGTGCATTAGAATCAAGAGAATCTTTTTAGTGGACCCTGGCAAGAGATGGACAATGTGGGCTGGACTAGGCCTGGGTCAAGCCCAATCGAGCTAGATGTACCCAGGCAAGTGATTTGACAAAACACAAATTTTTGTGTTTTGAAAACACCACTATCCACTGTGAAATGATGACATCAGCACTTTTTGATGGGCACACCGCTTGCCCAATGGTGGTTATTGAAGTGATGGACGGTCATGATTTCAAAATACAAAAAATTGTGTTTTGTCAAATCACTCGATCTGTCTTCTGACATACCCGAGAAGGCTAGACCAATGCTGTCACTATCGTTTTGAATCGGTCAATTACGTATCGTTTCAGAAGAAAATTTATACATACTAACCTTAATCGGCTAATTTTTAATAAATGTAAATAAAAAACTTATTTTTTTTAATATTATTTTAATGGTTTTAACGCATCACATTCTGATTAACACAAAATATTTTTTAATTATTTTTTAACCGATTCAGAATGCTTCACTTGGGGATGAATTGGTATCGGCCAATTCACCTAAATCATCCGCCAAACGATTCAGGGCCGATACCCATACTGACAACATTGGGCTAGCTAGACCATTGGCCAAATTCTTATTGAAAATGAGCCCACAGAAACACATACACATACAAAGCACATGCAGACACCAACACATATCTTAATCACCTTAAAAAAAATAGCTGCACATGTTTTTTTGCTTAATCCAAACTTGTAGACGTGTTCATCTTTGCTTATTTACTAAAAACATGTTTTGCAGAAAAAATGTGAGTCAGGTTGCAATCCAAGTGGTAAGTCAGTCTCTCTCTCTCTCTCATATGTCTTTCATATGCAATAATATTTCTTTCACTTAGCCATTCAAGTTCTTGTTGATGGCCGGCCAAACTAAGCACCATTCAAAAATTTAAAGAGCTGAGAGGTTTGCCAAATGTCTCCTTGCCAGACTTTCCATGCAGGGTCATCTGACATCAAAGGATGCTCATCAAGTGTTGTTTCAAGCTGCTCCCTTGTATTATATGTTTATATTGAGCCTAGGAAATTTGTAATATTGCAATTAGAGATCCCTTGCAATCACCCTTCCCTTTTCCTCTTGTGTATATATCTCTTTGTTTTTCATCCTTTGCTGAGAATAGAAATACGTGCAATATCCCTGCCTTTTGCAACTCAGTTTTTTCCTGCAACGTTGAAAAAACACACACAAAAAAAAAAACAGAAATGTGAGTTCTGCATTTATTTGGGGAGTTTCGAATCATTACCTGCAAAAAAATGAGTTCAGTCGGACATTCGATCCAAATCTAACACTTTATTTCTGGATTAGGATTCTTGAAATGTGATCCAAGAGTGCTTCTGATTTCATATTCATATTTTTCAGATTTGGGTTGGATCGAGATGTGTTTTGAATTGTTGAAAATGCTTGCATACATGTCAAAATCTGATTCAAAAGCCAATCCCCACTAACTGGACCATGTAGATCACATCTTTTGAACTAGATTCAGTTAAAAGACAGTGAGATATTGCTCATTTGAACTGATCGATACTGTGTATGCATACATATATATATGAGTTAATATTTTAATATTTGGTACTAAGATACAAAATTATAAAGATAGAAATCATACGAGTAAGCAGTGTCGAGTCAATTTGACCACATATATAGATGTGTTCAGCGTGATTTGTTTGCTATGGATCTGACCTTGCGTCACTTTTTTCAATGTAAAATATATATTTTCATAAAATTTTGCTAAATTGTAGGCCACTGATTTTTGAAGTTATCAAGAAACTTGATTTCGTGTCACAATCACATGGTTTGAAACGTACACCTACCAAGCAAATATGGTAGATCACATTCATAGTGTCCAATCCAAAAAAATCAAAAAAATATGAAAAGAAGGTGATTTGAGTCAATATTATTCTACATTCATTAATATCATATATTCAACACTAACCCAACCTCCTCAGGTTATTTTCCTTATACCGATGATAATTTATCGTCGGCTATATTAGTTTCAAAATAAAAAAATAGATATAACCGATGATAAAAATCGTTGACTATCTTTCTTGTAGCGACAATAATTGATCGTCAGCTATGTTAGTTTCAAAATTAAAAAAATAGACAAAACTCGACAGCTATATTACTAATATCGACAATAAATATTTGTCGTCTATGGTAGTTTAAAATTGACGATAATGTTCGTTGTCTGGTAATTGGTGACTATTAATTATCGTCATAATTATAATTTTTTTTTTACAATAATTAATTATCATCATAATTTAAAATCGATGATAATATCATCATCCATACCTCTTCTTGATCATCTTTCACGTCTTCCTATTCATATTACCGACGACATAAGAACGAAGATAAAATATCATTGATAATACTTGTTTTTACAACGATATTATATGTCATCGACATTAAATTGTTATTGAAGACGATAATTTATAGTCTCTATTTTTTTTTTAAGTAGGTAATGACCTGTTTTCTTGTAGTGGTTCAGTTTTATGCTACTAGGGTGATACAGTGGGTGCGGCTGGTTAAGGCCAGTATCTCCACGTATAACAAACAAAAAAAGAAAGAAAGAATTAATGTGTAAGGCCTCAAAAACATTGTTACCATTTTATGACGAACCATGGTGGCATAAATAAAGGTGGGTTGGACAGAAGGAAAAAGGGCTAATTAACTACTCTTGGGTCTGACTCAACCCGACTTGCATGGAAGCAGCTGCGGTCAAAATTTTACACCATTTTAAAATATGAGGCTTAACGCTATGCTCCACCACATTGACTGGCTTTTATAATCAGCGAAACCAACCCAGGCCAAAAGCTACGTACATGTCCAAACAAACAATTAGTAAACGAACCGAGTAGCTCATGGCTCGACTCGTCGCAAAGTCTTTCGTGATCGGGTCGTATAAATGGCAAGCGGAGACATGAGTTGCATGTTAAGTATAAACGAGTTGAGCCTGAATACAGGGTGTTCATCTCGACCCATGTAAGCTCGTGAGATCACAATATATAAGGAATATAAGTCTAAAATTAATCACAAAGAGTTTGTTTGTTCAAGTGCTCAAGGTGCATGTCAGGCGAGCATAGGGCTGTCAACGGGTCCAGTTTGTGTTGGGTACCCAACTCGACCCGAACCCAAATTCTCTCGTATGAGCATTGGAAGTGCCAACCCGAGTAATATTTGTGTCAACCTGGACCCGACCCTGTTTTTTTGTTGGTACCTGCCCTAACCCGAATATATATATATATATATATATATATATATATAATAAAAGTAAATTTCTTAAATTATGTATATCCAGGTTTGGTATTCTATTTATGTGACCCGACAAAACCCAAACCTGAGCCTGATTATTAGTTATATGGGCGGGCCCAGGTCAACCTTGACCCAACCCGTTGACAACCCTAGGTGAGCCTTGACCCAACCCGTTGACAGCCCTAGGTGAGCATGAGGTATGTAGTTTGAATCCCGCTATTATCATCTTATAATGCCTCATGTAAAAAAAAATTACACGAGCCGTCTAGACATCGACTCATCTGGGTCAGGCTCGGGCTTGGCAGGTGCTCAGCTCGGATAAACACGAGTTCAACCCCATCCAGAGCTGGGTTCCATTGTAAACGAGCCAAGCCCGAACATCTTGTGTTCAGTTCGTTCCGGCTCGTTTACCAGACCTAGCAACAATTGGCTTCGGCATCATGTAGTGTCTTTCATTTTCAAAGAAGAATACAAGAATTACTGCATCAACAGAAGAGAATACAGATGGGAGGACAAGTGTAATGAGATATCACCCCAGCCCAGAAGCAGTTACATGAAAAAGCGAACACTGTCCTCACTAAAAACAGGGAGTGGCTGAACTGAACAGAGCAAACAGAAATACAGAAATGAAATAAGCAACAGTAACGGGCCATGAGAGGCCTGGTGTAGGATCACTATGTTGCCCCCAATCCAGTCCAGGGGGCGTCCAGGCCACTTTCGGCTAGCTTTGTCCCTAACTTCCCATCTTAACTGATCAAGGGTGAGAACTTGATCAGTGTGCTGGCCTCTGAAAATATGGTGGTTTCTCTCTATCCAGTCTCTAAATAAATTTTCAGCGCTTGCCTTTCGAGTTCAATTTTGCTGCGAAGACACCGTCACTGTTCAGCGTCCATGTGAGACCATCCTCACTCTGCGTAAGAGAGAAGCGTGATAGTTGCCTCAAGAGATCAGACCATTGCTGGAAAAACCAGTTCGGTTGGGTCCCTTCCCAATAAAATCTCCCGTGTACCTGATGTCTTCGACCAGACCTCTTTCACCTTAGAAAATTTCCTTCTTGTTGCATAGTAGAGGTTAGGAAAGGTGAACTTTTGAAAGATGGTGATTAGTCCTTTTTTTCACCTTGTTTGGCAACCTGAAAATTTGAAGAAAGTGCAACACCGTAGGAGATAGGTTAAACCTCACAAAGTTAATGCATCCTGCCCTTGATAGTAAATTAATGATAAGCACATTTTTGGACATTTTCCCTAATGCTGTCCTCCACTCTGCTCCAGTGCAACTCCCTGGATACGCCCAAATGTAACGGCAATCCCAAATGCTTTATTGAGAGGGATCCTACTTCGCAATTAAAATGTTGGAGGCTATCACTTGTAACTCACCAGATCAGGAGTCATTTAGAACCAACACCTGACTCTTGTTCTCATTCATGCGTAGTCTAAATTTTTTTACAAAGCATTAACAATAGCACACAATGCCTTCCTATTTTTTTCGACGCCTCCCACAAACAACGTTAAATTGTCAGTAAATAAGAGATGAGAAACTAAGATGCTCAGCGAGACCCTACAACCTTAGAATTTTCCGTGTTTGAAGACCCTTGATCCAAGAGAGTCATTTATCACCAAATCTCATGTTTTGCATACAAGATAATAAAAATCTTCTTTCCAAAGAATCAAAAGTGTTTTCTAGATCAATTTTTAAAATAAATGTTTTTGTACTTGAGGCCTGATAGAGTGAATTGCTTCTTGGGCCACTATATACTGTCATATGTTTGCATTTTGTGTTATGGTAGAAACTTTACCCATCAATTAGCGTGAATTTTATCAAGGTGAGAGAGAGTGTCACACGCATAGATTTTTTTGAAAACCCGCAATGTGCCACACTGCCTAGTCTAGCAAGCCTAACGGTCAAAGGTCGCGCATCAACACTTTTCCATGCGTTGAATCATTTCATTGGCCTTGCACACTACCTCGTGCGTAGCTGCCTAGCGAAAGCTGATCAAGTACATCTTCAAATGTGTATTCTATGTAGTCTATGCCACTTAGTGCATAGCCATCTCATACCAGCTATCACTTCTAAGAAGGTACAAACTTGCCTTAGTCTTGCATGTCAGAGAGCGTATTGTGACTTCATGCTTATGCTACAACAAAACCTTTTCACTGAAGGAACAAGACCTTGCAACCCCCAGTCCGAAGACCAGATGATGATTGAACACCATAGAGAAGAGCACCACTCAGACTCATTCACTGATGCCTAGGCATTCACTCACCTAACCCCGAGTCACCATACTTGGTTGGAATCACCTAAGGTGATACTTTGGGGGATTATCCCTAACCCATATGCACCCCCGTGCGTCCAAATGCTATGCATGGGGAACTCCTCCATGCAGAGATGTCCTTAATCAAGTCTCCCAAGGCAACATACTTTGATCTGCTGGCACTACTTAACCAAACAACACTCTACTTTTATGTCATCATATAGCGATGCATTAACGATGATATTGTTGCTTATCGTGTGTTGTGCTATCACCGCACATCACCAATCAAGCCAACGCATACCGCATGTTCCTACACTCGATGCATTTTTCACTCAATAGAGCTCCACACTGCACCTGCCCCATTCTAAAGGCTCGAGCTGGGACATTCTCCTCCACCCAAACCATTATCGTCCTCGATAATGGTGGTACAGGTAAAAACACAGTCTTAACTGATATGTTAGTTTTCATTCATACTTATCTTTGGTCTACTTCTTTTTTTCACCCTACTCAACTTGTTCTAGTTTTCATCTACCATCACCACAACCTTTAACATGTCAATTCTTATTCCTTAATATATATCCAATCACTTAAACAACGATCTTTCGCTTCATTAACATCGAGTATTCTTTAGTCGTGGGACCTCAGTGCAGTCCCATATACCAGCAGGTCATCTTCGACTACACGACAAACTTGTCATCTTCATGTTCATGGTTGAGTTACCTTCCGACCTCAGCAAGGACAGTTTCAAGCCCTTGGTGGTTCTCGCAGAGAAAGACGACCATCAACTCGTGTTGTAGGGATATCAACTCTCTTAAGGCACCAACTTGCGATTTTCCAACGGTTCAAACTAGTCTTCAAGTGAGGGACACTTATTGACATATCACCCCAAAGCGGTCCTTCAAAGTGTCTTCCTGGGCACTCTTCCACACAAGGGGCAACACGGCCCAATGCTACAACTCTCATCTGAAGCCACCAAAATATTTCTGCAGGAACCAAACTGACGAGCCATGAATAACAACTTTTTCTGTACACACAATCCATAAAAAAACTGCCAACTCAAGGAACCAAAATAATGAGCATTCTGCTCAAGATAGGCACTCCGCTAACCCACAATTTTGGGAGAGAATATAGAAGTTTAGTTGAGTCTCTCATACCCACAAATCCATCTAGCCGAATCCAACTTGCATTCTCTGCATGTACAAGGCAAACGTCACGCTCTACCTGCGAGCCTAACGTACAACTGGTAGAAACTTTTAGCTTATCCACGTTTTCTTAGCCAACTGAACAACAACATTACACTTCTGCTTGCCATCGACAAGATGACTCATACCACCCTGCCAACATCTTCTTATGTGCTTAGTCAACAACACTTTAGCTGCGCAAATTTGTGTAACTAGGATAAACCATTACTGTCTCCTTCAGTATCGTACTCAATAAACAACAAGGTCTCTGTAAATCTTTTTGTTCTGATACCAATTTGTCATGGGCATAAAATTTTTACAAACCTGAGATGCGCCAGACTACTAACTCTGGCCAGCCTAATGGCCAAAGACCCCACACCAACACTTTTTCGTACGCAGTTGCCTAGCAGAAGCTGATCAAGCGCATCTCCAAATGTGTATTCTATCTAGTCCATGTCACTTAATGCATAGTCGTCTCATATCAACTATCACTTTTTAAATGGTACAAACTTGTCTTAGCCTTACGTGCTAAGGAGCGTATTGCGACTCCATGCGCACCCTACAACAAAACCTTGTCACTGAAGAAACAAGACCTTGTGGCCCCTAGTCTGAAGACCAGTTGATGATTGAACACCATTGCGAAGAACACCACCCAGACTCATTTATCGAAGCCTAGGCATTCACTCACATAGTCCCGAGTCATCATACTCGATTAAAATCACCTAAAGTGATCCTTGGGAGAATTAGCCTTAACCCACACGTACTCCTGTGCATCCAAATGCTATGCATGAGAAACTCCTGCAAAGTGAGAGGTCCTTAACCAAGTATCTTAAGAAAATATCCTCTAATCCGTTGGCACTACTTAACCAAACAACGCTTCATGTTTGTGTTGTCATACAACGATGCACTAATGACGATATTGTTACCTATCGTGTGTCGTGCTATCACCGCACATCACCGATCAAGCCAACACATACCGCACATTCCTACACTTGATGCATTTTCCATTCAGTAGAGCTCCGCACTACACTTGTCCATTCCGAAGGCTCGGTCCGGAACAGAGAGAGGGGTAATAGTTAAGAGAAGTTCTAAATTTTGCTTCTCAAACTGCATCTCAACCTATGTTGCATTGTGAAAATAGAAAGTAGGGCCTTCAAAATGAGTTGGACCCAAGATGTTCAGTTGACACCAAACTCAGCTACAGTAATCCTATACATCAAGAGTCCCCTAAGGGTGTGGGTAGATTGGTGCACTTGGGCATCAAATTCCATCAAAATTCTCTTGCTTTTCCTGCATTACATGGAAGCATTTTGGTTCCAGACACCCAATTCCGTGAATGCAACCACACCAACAAAGGTGAGATCCGTGCCGCTCCCTGGTCGGCCCCTCCTAAGGTTCCCATTGACTGTTGGCTTTACCTCGCCTAAACTAAAACAGCATCAAGGCTGTCTCATATATTAAAGAATGAACTTAGTGGTTTGCTGACAGATTGACGTCCATATGTCTTTGTCTGCCATTTGTTTCATTGAATTATTTTTAATCTTTTAGGCTAAGTTTGGGAGCCTTGCAATGGGATAAAAACACGGTTTCAATGTATTGCCAAAATATCGCTTTGTCAATGTGTGAGTTGAGAAAAAACATCTTCTCGTGAAAGGTGTTTGACAAGTGGTGTTGGGACTGCCAACACCGGTCACAAGGCATTGTTTCAGCAACTCCATGGGAACGGATCTCATCATTTGAAATATGATGGGTTTCATCATACATTCTATCCTAGCCATCCAGCTGAACCAGCATCTAGCCATTGATTGGATGGTTAGGATTGAATGTATGATGGAACCCATCATATTTCAAATGATGGGATCCGTGTTCCAATGCCACTGCTCCCAAACAACAAACAGCAAGAGTGTATGAGAGCATGGCTGAAACTACAACACAACCTCCCATTCAAGGCTCCCAAACATAGCCTTATGGTTTATGCAAAACCAAATTAACTGATTAAGGGTTAAATTAAATGACCCAACTAAGCTAAAAGATTGGATGTTTGTCAAGCAGGTCGCTACATGCTCACCATGCAGCAAGGCTGCATATAATGTGAATTAAGTCATTCCAAAATGGCGATAAGGACAGCATTGGCCGGGCTCAACATTCTATAAATTTCTAATTGAAAAGGGACAGATAAACATTAAGGCATCCTATGCACTACCATGTGCAGATAAAGAACACGTGTCATGATCTGCAGTCAGTTGTTACATGTAAAGCCAAATTGGATTCTCAGATTTTTTTCGTGAGACCCTGGCTTTTATCTATAAGAGCCACGACACTTACAATGACACTGAATCTGTCACCCTTGTTGGTAATGACAAACAATGTACAATATTGCATATAGGCGCTTAACCTATGATATTTGCTTCATATAAAGCACCTAAGTTTTTTTAAAAACTTGCTTTCAGAACTCTACTTAGCTTTTTCTTCTGAAGGATGTCTTTGGTGCAGATGCGTACACGGTATCAATGAGTTGAAACTCTTATGTGCAAGTTAATTATTTTGACTAAATCTGACCTTGCAGATATGTTTAGTATAGTCAATTTGTTAAAGATCAACCAACATTTATTAGATTGTGTTTTCTCAACAAAACAATACTTTTTTTAAGTTATTAAAATTTAATGCATTTATTACCATTGATTTTTTAATCGCTAAGAAAAAAAACTACACCCACCAGATTCTGGTGATTCAAAAGTCGATCTTCATGTAAATCATATCTATAAGGTTAGATTCACTTACAAAACACTAGCAATAAGATCTTGCTTGTTTCAACTCATTGATATTGTATGTACATCCGCACAAGAGACTTATCCTTTTTTGAACGATTAACCTTAGTGATCTCTTAAAATGACATTTTTAACTCTTTAAATGCTTTCACTTAAGAGACTCAATGCAAACATTTTTCACCTTTTAATTGTAAACACACAGATTTACTTAGGGCATGTCTGGAAGCAAGAAAAATTCTAAAGTTTTGATATAACTTTTTTAGTTGAAAAATTTTTACTTGTTTGTGTAACATGAAAAAAACAAAACAAAAAATGTGAGAAAAGAGAGAGAGCGAGGAGGGTCGATCAACCCCGTTTCAGAGAGAGATAGAGATGTGGATGACTACATCCAAGAGAGAGAGAGAGAGAGAGGGAGACTTAAATGCAAATAAGAGATTTTAGAGTGTAAAATTTTTATCCTACAGTAAGAAGCTACCAAAAGTAACCCAAATAACCAACCGAGCAGTTTCTGATAAAGCGGGAGGTTCTTCTTAAATATTCGAAACCTGAGACGGCTAAGCAAAATAGAGCAATAGGTTAGAAAGCTACATGAAAATTACCTTTTTAAGAAACGGGCACATTTTCCAACACCAAAATATCTCCCCTATATATTCATTCTCTCTGCAACTAGTAGCTTGCATTTTCTCAAATCGGTTTTCCTCTTACAAACACACTTCTTGTTTTCCTTGAACTCTGACTCTAACGGTTGGCGGTTTTGCAGTGACCACCAGTCTATACAGTTCCAGCCTTCTTCATCAGCCACAATGCTACAACACTACGACACCATGACCCTTACTAGTTCACAACACCTTAATGTTGTGGACTTAGAGACTGGTGGATATGGGGATGAGCCCGTTTTCTCTGACCTTCTTCCTTGTTTTGACTCTGGGTCGAGCTTAGCAGATCCTATGAGCCAGTTGGCTCAGGTCCCTTGTGAGCTGATTCAGTCAAATTCTCAAGGACCACCAAGTCAGAATTGGACTCAGGTTGAGCAGACTAGGTTAGGATCCAGCCAGGATGCTGTCAACTACAAGGACACTAGGTTCGGATGTGCAAGTGGATGCACTGAGGACGTTACTTCACCAAATAGAAAACACAAGGAAATTACGGAAATCAGTAATGAAGTAAGCATCTTCTTTTAGTGCATGATATATGCAGAGAATATAACTAGACGATTGAGAAAAACATTTTCAACCACAGGATGATGCCGAGACAAATCTAACGGTTGACAAAGAGCATGGGTGTTGTAGGAAACGTCATCAGATGCAGCAGATTCACAATCTCACAGAAAGGGTAAGCATTATAAAGTTTATAGGATCAAATAGTTCATATCATGTACTTTTTTATAACATTATCTTTGTTGGCCTAATAACATGGAGCTCTGTCTTATATATATATATATATATATTCTACTCAAACTACACCCTTTCTTTGAGGTTAGTTTGGGCGCCGTATTAATAAATACACATGATTTTGTTCGTTGTTGACAGAAAAGAAGAGGCAGAATCAATGAGAAGATGGAAGCCCTGAATAAACTTTTGCCCCGTTCAGATAAGGTCAATTGAAACAAAGTGTGTGAGTGTGTGTGTGTTGAAGCAGTTTGATTTTAAATTTGATCATTGAACTTTTTTCAAAGTCGACACCACGTATATAGTAGAGAATAGGCTTAATGAATGATGATGTAGATGCTAACCTTGATGACAACATTGAGTTTACAGCGTGATAAAGTCTCACTGCTAGATGATGCAGTCGAATATGTAAAATCCCTTCAGCTACAACTTCACGTAAGCCTCTTTAACTTTTTAGGTTATTGTATGCGTGTTTATTCTTTGGCTTCTGCAGTAGTTGCTGTTATTTTTCGGATTTTTTGGATTTTCTAAATCTGCTGGATGGATCTCATTATTTCGAAGCTCTGTTTTCTGCAGCCACTCTGTTCCACTGTTTTTTTGTAATCTGTTTTCTTTTGCACCAAGTGTAACGCTACTTCAATGAATTATTATTTCCTTAAAAAAGAAATGGTGTTTATCCTAACACCAGCTTATTAAGTACCCATTTCACTAAAAAGCAAGCCACTGTTATTGAGTGTTTTCCTATATCATTGGTCATATAATGCATTTCATGTCATTTTTTATTGGACTTCACATTATATGCGCGGTGGGCTTGCAGTGACCTGCCTGACAGCCATACATCTTGGCGTTTCTTGAGATGGGTGTCGTGTCCATCTCTAGAAATGTTGAGATGGATGGTCAGCTGTAGTGGAGCTGCATGCTAAAAATATATGTATTTACCAACAAGTCATTCATTTCACTTGTCACAAAGTAACGCACCATTTTGTCCAACCCTAGATTAATATGCCATTTTTGGAATTAGGAACCTTATAGACTTCAAAAATGTGTTTATGGTTTTTCTTATATTTTATTTGTTCCTTCTTGTTTTTGGGCTGAAGGACAACATTTATTACAAATAGCACAATAAGGTTCATTTGGTAGAGAATATCATTACCATACGATCTGGACCTTTCTACTACACCCAGATCCAGAACCACATCTATGCGCGGATCCGACTCACCCTCATGAATACAGATCATGATCAAATCTGGTTGGATATTGAATGGGTAATATGAGGGATTAATCAGTTCAGCTCAGAACCAACAAGATCCACATGTGGTCCACGTATGAGGAAGGATGATAGGTAGGGGTGTCAACGGGCCAGGTTTGCCTGAACCCGACCAATACCAAACCTTATAGGGTCCGGGTATGGTGATAAATAAGAAGACCCGATTAAGACCCAGGTTTGGACCCGAAGGTCCGATTAATACATGGACCCGGGTATAGTTTGTGAAATTGTATACCAAACCAGGGCCCAAACCGAGTTCCTATTAAGACCCACAATTTTCAATGTAAATATGATAAAAAATATTGTTTTACTGGGTATGGCTCGGGTGTTGTTCATGTAGTTTTTATCGGATCTGGGTATGGTTTCTCTTATGGTGGGTCTGATTAGACTGAGGTCCGGACCCAATACCATACCCAAAACTTGGGGCCAGGTCTGGTTCCTCCTGGGTCCGAGCCAAACCCGACCCATTGACACCCTAATAGGTAGTCGAGCAAGATGGCCCAAATCAAATCCAACCCGAATATGGGAACTGACACAGTTTTTGGGTCAGCATCCTATGCATTCGGTGCTCACTGGCTACAGTTCCCAGCCATTTCCTTCACCTAGAACAGTTAATTAATCCCTTACAAACAAACTTAGATTTGATTTCTATTTTTGTTTTATATATAGGGTAATACATACGTGCTAAATGAGTTTTTTGGTTTTTTGGGTGTTTTTTTTGGGGTTTCGATCCCACAAATGTGTTGAGCATGGGCAATTTACTAGGAATCCACACCTGAATCATTTGGAGCCTAAAAAAATTACAAAGATTTTGGACCGATGATTTTTTTATCCTTATAAAAACTCACCCAAGTGTCGGAATGCTTCAAGAGCTGATCCCTATAAATCTATTACATAGATCACATCTCTACAGAATTTAAAAATAATAGAAAAAGCCCAAAAAATCTATTTAGCATTTCATTCAGCATGCATGTATTACCTTATATATAAGGTTAATATTGGTTACTAATGAAGGTACAATACTAATGAGCTGGAAATCATCTGTGCAAGTTGTATTGATTCAATCTAACCGCATAGATGTGTTCAACATGAGTTTTTTGTCGTGTTTTTTTCATGTAAAAATGTGATCTTTTGAGTTATAAAAATGCAAGCCGCTGATTTTTTTTACCCCTTTAAAAACTTAATTACTTTTCATAATTACATGATTCAAAACAAGTTTTTTTACTAAACAAACCATGTAGATCACATCTATGCGCTTAGATAGAGTTGATACAACTTGCAGCTATGATTTCATGCTCATTAGTATAATACCTTCAGTAGTCGCTAATATATATATATATATAAAGAGCAGAGAGATGAGGAGGATGGTCTTACCATTTTTCAGATAGTTTTGCTCAATGTGTCCCATTAGATGTGTTTATCATTGCTTACTCAATAGAGTTAGATTATGATTTTTTATGCTCAGATGTATATTTTAAAGTGGTAACAAAAATCATGATATTTTACTAAAATTTGAAGATAAAATATTTACATTTTTACATCAAATCAATTTGAAAAAAAAAATCTTAGTAAATAACCAATCATAAATGCATCTAACAGTTTAGATCGAGTAAAAAATACTTACAAATATAATTTTTAGAGAGTCCTATCATAACCTACGAAAAAAGGGTTAGGAACATCCCCTTCTCGTGTGTGTGTATATATATATATATATATATATATATATATATATATATATATATATATACACACACACAAAAACCCGTATCATCGAACGGGTTAGCATCAAATGACGTTCGGACTTGCAGCCGTGCGCAGCCTATCCAAAAAAAAACCCAATAAGGGTTTTTAGCTGCAGTTCTTGACTATCCTAAAAACTGTACAACACAAAAAAAAAATAGCGTCTGATTTGTGTTAGATGATTTACCTGTTTGATGATACAGGTTACTATATATATATATATATATATATATATATATATATATATATATATATATATATATATATATATATATATATATATATATATATATATATATATAAAGAGAGAGAGAGCTGAACATATTAGGCCCTCTTTTCTGGTTCTGCCCGGTTAGGCCCCATAGTTTGAAGTGTTTTATAATAGATCTAAACCATTTGATGTGTTTTATCATGCTCGATTTAGTGGGAATCTAACCTTGGATCACATTTTTTGGACAAAAAAAATGTATTTTTATGAGCTGAGAAAATTTATATATAGAGAGAGTAATGTGCTCTTCCTGCCCACCTTCTCATTTTGCTCCGTTCTTCCCCATCAAAAATTACTTTTTTCTGGGGGGGGGGGGGTCTCACATCTAACACCATAGATGTGACCTATAGGTTTTGTTTAGTGCAACTGGTTTTTGAATCATCCAAAACTGACCTCTATACAGGTTTTTTCAATGATCCAAAATCAATGGCTATGAGTTTTTTTCGGCTCATAAAATCATGTTTTCTTGTGGAAAAAACACGATTCAAGAGTTTATTCCCACTAAATCTATCATAAAACACTTAAAAACTGTGGGGCAGAATCGGGCAGAATGAGAAATGGGACTTAATATGTTCGGTTCTTATATATATATATATATATATATATATATATATATATATATATATATCATACGGAGGCATCGATCAACAATATTATTAGCAAAATGAATAATTTATTGAAGCTTTTAACGTTTTCTCATTTGAAGGCTTGGTCATCCTTGAGCAGGCATTGTCAATGGGGAGCAGACCATACACTACACCATTGGCTCACCCTGCTTCTGGGCATCATCACCTGCAATTTCCTCAATTTTGGCCAGTGGGACAGACAACAATACATGAAGAGATGTGCCCTACCGATGGGATGCAGCGCATGAGTAGCAGCTGTTCTCTTCCTTTGGAAAACACGGCTGATTCATTTGTTGCAGGGACTTCATCTCTGCCACTTATACAAGGCTCGCCACCTCTGCTACTGCCAGTTTTTGGGTCTCCTCGTGTCCCTATGAACATGAACTGTGGACTGTTTAATCCTTCACAGTATCAGCAGATGCGAATGCCGATCCAGGTTCATAACTCAATCATTTTAGAAGTAGAAATATGTATAATTTGCATATAGCCAACTAATTTATAGGGAATTCGTGATTAGCTGCCTCAGTTTTGGTTTAAGATAAAGGCCTACTTTAGGGGTTGCTTTTGTGTTGTTTTTAATGCTAATATGGTTTAAATAGGCCAAGGTTCCTGAAGTACTACATGTTTATTGTGACATGTAGACAGCCACCCCGGTCACACGAGTGGCAGTGGCCCTGAGGAGAATGTGCTGACCCCTTTGTCGGTTTGACTCCCACGGATGTATAGACTTGGGTGTAGGTGACTAGGGATGGCAGTGGACCGGGGGACAACAGGCCCCTGCCCCGCCTTTGGACCGGGGATGAAGGGCATGAAACGGGGATGGAGGCGGGGATAAAGGTTAAAATCTATTCCCGTGAGGGGATGGAGGTGGGGATGGACTTACGCTTTTCCCCGCCCCGTCCCCGTCCCAATCAAGGGATTACTATAAACTAAGGAGAAACGGGGCCCGCCCCGCCTCACCCCCATTTGGACTGGGGATGGAGGACATGAAACGGGGATGGAGGCAGGGTTGAGGTTAAAATCCATCCCTTTGCGGGGATGGAGGTTCGGATTTTGAAACGGGGTGGGGGTGGAGACCTTGTCCCCTGCCCCCGCCTCGGTCCACTGCCATCCCTATAGGTGACCCCACCCAGGGTTTACCTCACAGGGAGGCGGGCCCATTAAGTGGCCCGGTTCTCGACTGAGGGTTCCTCGTAAAATAATGACATATCTAGTAATATATGAGAATGTGCTCCTGTTACCAGGCACAACTAATTAGAACTTGTTCTATGCAGAAAAAAAAGTGGCAAGGAGCTATGCGGTGATCCAAACAGTAAGTGGCGGCTGCTCTCTCTCATGTGATTTTTTTTTTAACTTAGCCATTCAAATGATTTGTTGATGGACAGGCTAAAGCGAACACCATGCAAAATTTCAAGGCTGTGTTTGGATATGCAAGTTGTAATTCCCACTGGACCGGGAATTCTCCTGTCTATCCAACCACAGGGCAAGGCAATATAGAACTGGGGGCTTTGGGATTGAATTTCTGTAAAGGGTAAGCTCATCAATAGACATTCTGATGTAGGAACAGAATAGAGAACTGGGGTCCACAGGGTTCAATGGGATTTGTTTTGTTAGTTTGGATATTATCTTTTGTTTTGGGTCTTGTAACGGGTATTGGGTCTATATATGTAACAGATTCAATCCTGAATTTGGTAATTTATCATATTAGCTAGGTTGCTTTCTTAATTTGTACCCCAAAAATGGTGGGTGATCAGGTGAAGCAGCACACAAAAAAGTGTGCAATCACATGGCACCTGATCTTCCCTCCATCTCGGTTGCCGTAACTAATGAGAACCATGTTGATCTATTAGAAGACACTACATGCATGCAAGAGTGGAGCCTAGTTTTTAGTTCACCTCCAAAATGCAAGCTCATGGAAAACTATGCCATCCAACTTATCGCGAACTCTAGACATTAATGGAAGTTAGTATATGTTTCTGCTTAGTCGTGCATTTTTACCCTGGAATCAATCAAAATTGGTCTCCCAGAAACATAAAACAAAAAAAAGAAAACAAGGGGCGTGTGATTCGCGGATGTGCGTGGACAGGACAGTGGGTCCTCTCCTGTACTGTCCATGGACAGGACAGGATGCACTGTCCCACCCTGTCCATGCACCCAATTTTTTTTTTCGATGTGTTCGGCATTGTCCGTCCACCGCCATTTTGGCATATGCGGGACACACCATTCTTGCATCTGTGTGTCCCGCATGTGCGTGGGTACAACGCATACAGAGTATCAAACACCCCACAAGTAACAAATGGAGAAGTCATGGATCAGTGGCATTGCATGAATGCTCATCTGCCAACAAAACCATAAGCTCACCCTTCAGTGATGCAAACAGCCATCCCACCGGCAAAGGTACCAACCATACCAATGGGGGCTCCACTTGTCTGGCAGCTAGTGCACGTCACCTTGTGTTGGAACTTTGAAATTTTAAATTGTTGGGGTTAAAACGAACGTACCGGGTCTCCCCATAAGTGTGAATCGATAGAAACAATAAAGCAATGACAGTGAAAGAAATAAAATAAAAAAACAAACAACATCGAAATTGAAAACACACAAAAATTTGCGTGGTTCTCTCAAGATGAGGTACGTCTACGGCGACCGATAGGTCAACACCTTCCACTATCTTCAAACAAAGATTACAAAGTGACCAAAAGACATACGCTTTACAAACACACAAGGTGTAACAAAATGAACAAGAGAATATACCTCACTGAAGAACAAAGAACGAATGATCTAAAGAACCAGCTTGACGAAGTTGTCCTGAAAGAAGTGTAACATCACTTCTTGTTTTATTCTCTTTGCACTCTTTCGATGCTCTAAAAGAGTTTTTCCCTCTTTCCTTCTTTTCGCTTTCTTCCTGGTCCATCTCTAATTTCTCTTTCATCCATCCCTTATAAAGAGAATGAGACCCACATTTAATGCGGAAAACCAAACGTCTTACACAACTTATGATGCGCCTGAAGCGCCTTATCACAAATCACTATCCAGCGATAACCACAAATCGTCATCCAACTGAAGCACATAATGTTAACCACAAATCGCTATGCAGCTAAAGACACTCACCACAAATCGTCATCGATAAATCACTAATCCTCAAACTCTGAACAGCTGAATCGTCATTCAGCTGAGAAGACTTCTACAAATCGCTATCCAACGAATACAAAAATTGTCCTCAAGAAGATCAGGCATAGTGTTTGGAATTCTCTAGCGATACTGAATGTGCATCGAACCAATGGATCCAACAAAGGAAGGAAACCCAACACAAATCTCAATGGTATTGTTGTATAACGGGTAAGGGTCTCTGCCTAACCCCAGCTTGCCTTTAAAAAAAAAATAAAGTATCAGCCAATGTAGGGTCTGATCCTTGGCAATGTGTTTGGATTCATGGGATTGGACAGAACTGGATCCAATCCATCGAAATGCTTCCACCAAAAACAGAGAAAGAGGCCCATGAGCTTTCAGACTTGCAAAACTAGTCAACGTTGTCAGACCCAACTAGTGCTCGTCAGGATACAACCCATTTTTTACTTGTCAATGCCTGGACTGGAAATCATGGATTCACTATAATCAAACGCAAATTGAGTAGGTAAAGGCTCAGACCAACTTGAATAGAAGCATGGATGCACCAACTAAAACTCAAAGCTGTTCCCCACACGAACCGTCACCAAAGGCCCTAGCTCCCAGGACTGAGCTTGTCAAATATCTTAACCAAAGGTGCCATGATGACCAATGTCTTGACCAGGTGGGTGTCGGACCAAAATAGCCATAAAGAGAGCATTGCCCTAAACTTTCTAGAAATTTCTATTATTTTTATTTTTAGACAGATGAGCGATCCACAGAATTGCTCTGTTTATTTTTAGACAGATGAGCGCTTGTCCTGATCTGCTTCAGTTACATGTGAGGCCAATTTGGATTCTGGATATTTTACTTAAGACCATAGTTTTGATGTTTACACGACACATACAATGACAACGATCCTTGCACCATCTAATAAGGTTGGCAATGACAAACAATATGACACTATAAAAAAAAGGTTCATATATTCCAATACCAAAATATCTCCCTTATGTATTAAATTTTTGCGTCCTCAAAGCTGAAGCTTCCATTTCTCAATCTGTTTTACTCTTACAAACACATTCCTTCTTTGCCATGAATTCTGATTTTATTTTTTTTCTTTTGACAGCAAAGTTCTCTGCCGAATCGGGTAATCTCCGGGTGCGGCTACTGACACGGTGTAAGTACACTACCACACTAGTATCAATGTATGGTTTAAAAGTTTTTCTTTAGCGTTGGTCATATAATGCATCTCTTTAATATCTCAAGCAGCACAGCTAGTCTTTTCATGCCTTGAGAGTTGCAGTGAGAGTGAGTCATCAGTGCACTTAGCCAATTTGGGCTGGTGCGATTAGCTAGATCGTTGGCCACATGATTACATTGCTTGGAACCCAAACACATTGACAACCAGAGAGATATCTGAAAAAAAATCAAAGACTAATCTCTCCACCACTCCTAGAATTCTATTTCCCAAAGCCCCCGGAATCTGCACGCCACTGAACCGGAAGCCTGTAAGATACGGACATTTCTAGTACACCCAGATCTAGAACCAGGGGCGTAGCTAGGATTCATGGGGGGGGGGGGGGGGGGCAAACATGGGCGTAGGAAAAAAAAATTGTGATAATTGGGGGTTCGGGGGCGGCACCCTCACCTTTTCTTCCTGCTGAACAAGGAAATCCTCCTGCATTTGTTGAATGGCAACGAATGGACCAGCTTTTATTAAGCTGTCAAGTAGTGGGTTTAAACACATCTTATTCAGTCTGATCTGCACTCAAAAGAATGTATGCATCACACTCCAGATCTCGCATACAATAGTTAAGACATCAATTACAAAATTTAAAGAAAGGGTCTAATTCTGTTGCTGAATATTTTCACAAAGCTAAAAGGATTGCTCAACAGTTAGCAATGGCATCAAAACCAGTCGATGATGATGACTTGGTGATGTACATTTTATCTGGTTTACCATCTGAATATGCTGCTCTTAGAACTTCCTTAAACACCAGGGTAGAACCAGTTAATCTTGAAGATCTTCTTAGTCTTCTGTTGGTTCATGAAGCTCAATTAAATGAAAATGAAGCTATTGGATTAAAAAACTCTATGGCTAATCTCACTTTCAAGATGTCAAATCAGTCCAACACAGGATGCAACAACCAGAATCATTCCTTCAATACATGCGGTCGTGGAGGAAAATTTCAAGGAAGAAGAGGTAACAATCGCTTCCAAGGAAACTCTACTTGTTTTTCATGTGAAAATGCAGGTCATCATGTTCCTGTTTGCCGCACCATATGTCAAGCCTGTAAAGTTCAAGGACATTGGAGCCTTTTATTGCAAAGTTTATAGCTTCCAAAAGGATGCTCTCACAGTTGAAGCAAATACGGTTGCTACCACAGTTGTCTAGGAAGGAGGATGGTAACCAGATTCAGGTGCCACTCACCATGTGACTGCTGATCTTAACAATTTGGCATCTCATAATGAATATCAAGGCAATGATCAAGTTCGAATTGCAAACGGTACTGGTCTCAATATTTTTTCCATCGGTAAAACAATTTTACACACTTCAAATTCACAATTGATTATGAATGATATTCTTCATGTTCTTGCCATATCCAAAAATCTTATTTCTGTTTTTCAATTTTACTAAAGATAATGACATTTATTTTGAGTTTCATTCTGACTGTTGTCATGTGAAGGACATCAAGACATGCAGAATAATATTGCAGGGCGTCAATAGGAATGGGCTGTATCAAGTTGAGTTGGCAAACAAAAGAAATGCTAAACCTGTAGTATGCTTTGGAGAGTAAGTGAAGAAATCTCAATGGCATGAGAGATTAGGACATCCTTCATATAAGATTGTCAATCATGTGATAAATAAATATGGTTTGCCAGTCTTTCCTAGTATTGATATTTTCTGTCAAGCGTATCAACAAGGGAAGAGTCATGCTCTTCCCTTCCCTTCTTCAGTAAATAAGGTGCTTGCTCCTTTAGAGTTAGTGTTTGTTGATGTTTGGGGCCCTGCACCAGTGTCGTCTATGCAAGGACATATCTATTATGTATCTTTTGTTGATGTTTTTTCTAGATACACTTGAATTTCTATTATTAAGCAAAAATCAGATGTGCTTGGTGTTTTTCAAAATTTTCAGAAGTTGATTGAAAACCAACTTAGCCACCACATTAAGGTTGTTCAAAGTGATTGGAGAGGAAAATTCAGACCTATTTCTAGTTATTTGAAAACTCAAGGAGTTGAACATCGGATTACGTGTTTGCATGCTCATGAACAAAATGGGAGTGTAGAACTTAAGCATAGGCACATAGTAGAAACGGGAATTACCCTTCTTGCTCATGCTAGTGTGCCTCAAAAATATTAGGATTTTGCTTTCTTAGCGGTTGTTTATTTGATTAATCGAATGCCCACTCCTACTCTTAAGATGAAGAGCCCATTTCAAGTTCTATTTCACAAAGAGCCTGAATATACTTTTTTAAGAACCTTCGGATGTGCGTGCTATCCTTGCTTAAGGTCCCTTAATAAACACAAACTGCAATATAGATCTACTAAACATGTTTTCTTGGGGTATAGCAGTCAACAGTGTTAGGAAAGTTTTAAAATTGGTGATTTCTTTCCACCAAAAGTGCTTTAAAAAGTTTAGTCATATATCTAAGAGAGAAAAGTTTTTCAAGAGGCTTAAATAGAGAGTTTGTTATCTATTCTTTACTTTGGTAAGCCATGAGTCTTTAGGTGGATTGCGGACGTTGATGCGCATCATGCAACAATGGACGCGCCATTCGCGCGGCGCGCGCATGCGTGCGCAAGGGCGCTTGAGGCGCAATGTGGCATTTTGATGGCGCACTTCGCACGCTCACAGCGGTGCGAGGTGCTTATGAGGTGCAAATATTCGTTTTGACTTTTCGGTTTTAAGTTATCTGGTCATTTGAAAAGCTTTAAGTTGCATGTATATCGAGTTAATGCTGCATTATGACTGTTGGACGGTTTTGAAGGCCTTTTGATTGACAGTCAAAGGTGGGTGACCGTTCAGGTACCTTTTTGTCCTATTTTCAAGCCGTCAGATTTATGACCATTAATCTCATTTATCGCAAAACGTTTTGGCCTCTCTAAAAGTTTATAAATATCTTCTATTTTCGTCTTTTGTTAAGACAAGAATTTTCTGACTCTCCAAATCTTCTTCTTACTTCTTCTCGATTTGGCTTGCAGAGTACAAGTGTGGTAGAGATAATCTGTTCTTACGAAACAGTGACTCTCTGGAGGTTCAAGCCTAGTTGTATCCTAGGAACTCAGTCGCAACAAACCCCTTTTCGCTTCTTCGGACTTCTCGGAGTGGGGCAATTGAAGTTCTAAAGATAGCGATCTTAAGAACGTGCCTCTAGGCTTGAGATCTTTTTTCTGAAATCCATTTTTCGTAAGGTTGGAATAGCAATTTTAGAACTTCAATATGGCCTCTGGTTCGACATCCAACTCCATCAATCTGCTTAGCCGTGACCTTGAAAAACTCGATCGATTTGATGGGTCAAACTTCAAGCGGTGGCAATCAAAGGTCTCTTTCTTGCTATCCGAGTTGCATATCGACTATGTTCTCAAAAAGTCCTGTCCCACTATCGCTGCTGGAGAAGTTGAGATAGAAGAACAAAAGAAAGAGCGAGAGAAGTGGCATACTGACAACTACCGATACAAATGGCATATCCTGAACACTTTAGTCGATTCTCTCTTTCACTTGTATTCACCATTGGAGTCGATTAGAGAGTTGTGGAATGCTCTCGAGATCAAGTACAATGCAGAAGATGCTGGTAACAAAAGGTTTATCGTAGATCAGTATGTTAAATTTTTTATTGTTGATGATAAGCCCATACTTGCTCAAATTCATGAGATGCAAATACTGGCCTATAAGATCAAAGGAGAATGTATGTATCTTGATGATGACTTCCAAGTTGTTGTCATCATTGGAAAGCTGTCAGATTCCTGGAAAGAATATATGAATCACCTAAAACATAAAAATGAGAAAATCACTTTAGATGGTCTTCTTAAGGACATCCGAATTGAGGAAGAGACTCGTCTTCGTGACAAAAAGAATTCAAGTCCTAAAGAAGGTTATTCTAAAGTGAATTTTGTTAGTAACAAGGGTGGCAAAATCATGAAAACCAAGAAAATAAAAAAGAATTTTATGAAAGGGAAAAAACCAACTGATAAAAGGAAAATTAGTTGCTATGTTTGTGGCAAGTTTAACCATTTTGCTAGAGAATGCAGAGAACGAAAGATGACTGGTCCTAAGCCAAATGAGTCAGAAGAGCGGCTTGTTGCTGTAATCTCTGAAACCTTTATGGTGGCTGCAAATTAAGATTGGTACCTGGATACTGGAAGCACTGTTCATGTGGCAAACAATAAGAACTTATTCAAGTCGTATGAAGTAGTGGGGGAGGGATGCAATCTCTTTATGGGAAACTCTTCCTCAACTAAAGTGCTGGGAAAAGGGAGTGTGAAAATTAAGTTCACCTCTGGGAAAGTCCTAACACTTGAGAATGTCCACTATGCTCCAGAAGTTCGAAAAAATTTAATCTCTGCAGATCTCCTGTCATGAAATGGTTTTAAGATTGTTATTGAGTCTGGGATTGTAACTGTGACCAAAGGAAAAATCTTTGTAGGAAAAGGGTTTGCCACTGGTGGTATGTTCAAGATGAGCATAAATAAAGCTACTACTTCTATTTATATGGTTGACACTTATTTTCTTTGGCATTCATGATTATGACATATAAATTCTTGTTGCATTCATAATATGAATAACTTTGGTCTTCTTCCTTGTCATGTTAGAATAGAACATAAACATAAGTATGAGACATGCATTCAAACTAAGCTAACTAGACTCTCATTTTCTAGTGTAGAAAAGCATTATAAATTGCTTGAATTAGTGCATTCTGATGTGTGTACGATGAATAATGTTTTGAGTCGTGGTGGCAATAGGTATTTTATTACCTTTATAGATGATTACTCGAAATTCTGTTATGTTTATTTGTTAAAACATAAATATGAAGCATTTTTCAAATTTCTTCTTTATCTAGTTGAAGTAAAATATATGTTTAAAACAAAGATTGTACATTTAAGAACAGATAGAGGAGATGGATACTTAGGTGGAGAATTTGATAAATTCTGTGAAGATAATGGTATTATCCATTAAATGTCAACTCATAGAACTCCTGAACAGAATAGAGTAGTAGAAAGGAAAAACAAAACACTTGTAGAAATGATGAATGCTAGGCTGCTTAATACGGGTTTGTATTCCAACTTATGAGGAGAGGCTATACTTTCTGCTTGTTATATTATTAACCGAGTTCCTTATTCCAAATCTGATAAATCACCTTATGAATTGTGTTTTGGTAAGAAACCTAATCTTAGTTATTTTCGTGTTTGGGGTTGTTTAGCATATGTTAAATTTCCAGAAAATAAAAGAAAGAAGGTTGGACCTAAAACATTTAAATTTGCATTTGTTGGGTATGCTGAACATAGTAAAGCATATAGATTTCTGAACATTGTTAATGATGTTATTGTAGAATCTAGAGATACATCTTTTATAGAACATAAAAATGCATTTGATTCTCTTCTTGATGGAAGCCGGATTATAGTAGATGAACATCCTGTTAATGACATGAATGAATATTCTAATGATTGTGCTGATGAACTAGAAACTGAAGCCAGACACAGTAAACGCATTAGAAAACCAACTAATTTTGGTTCTAACTTTTATACATTTCTAATTGAGAATGATCATGTGTCTTTTCAAGAGACAATGTCTTCTCAAGATGCTGCCTTTTGGAGAGAATCTATTAGTGATGAAATAGAATCAATTATGTCTAACAATGTTTGAAAATTAGTGGATTTACCTATTGGTGTTAAAACTATTGGCTGCAAATGGATTTTAAAAAAGAAATTAAAAGCTGATGGTACAATTGATAAATTTAAAGCTCATTTGGTTGCAAAAGACTTTAAACAAAAAGAAGGTATTGATTATTTTGATACTTTTGCTCATGTAACCAGAATATCTACTATTAGAATTCCGATTGCCATGACTGCCATATATAAGCTTCAAATTCATCAAATGGACGTGAAAACGACCTTTTTGAATGGAGAATTAGATGAAGAGATATATATGGAGCAACCTGAAGGTTTTGTAGTGCTAGGGCAAAAGCGCAAAGTTTGCAAACTTGAGAAATCCTTGTATGGATTAAAGCAAGTCCCTAAGCAATGACATGAAAAATTTGATAGTTCTCTAGTACATAATGGTTTTAAAATTCATGATGCTGACAAATGTGTTTACAGTAAAGTAGATTGTAACTCAATTATCATTATTTGTTTATATGTTGATGATATGCTTATTTTGGGTTCCAATAATGAATGCATAAATCAAACAAAAAGATTTTTATCTTCAGTGTTTTGTATGAAAGATTTGGGTGTGGCATATGTTATTTTAGGAATCAAAATTGTAAGAAATAATAACAGCATTGCACTATGTCAATCACATTATATTGAGAAAATTCTTACAAAGTATGGATATATGAATAGTTCACCGGCATGCACACCATATGATCCAAATATGAAATTGACTCCTAATGTTGGTGCAAGTATTCAACAATTAAAATATGCAGTGTTGTAGGTAGCCTTATGTATGCAATGAACTGCACAATGTCTGATATTGCCTATGCAATGAGTAAAGTGTGTAGATACACTAATAATCCTGGTCATCAACACTGGAATGCAGTGAACAGGATTCTTAGATATCTAAAGCATACTTTAGACTATGGAATTCACTATACCGAGTTTCCTGCTATTATTGAAGGGTATAGTGATGCAAGTTGGAATACCGACTTTGAAGATTCCAAGTCTACGAGTGGTTGGGTTTTTACCCTTGGTGGAGGAGCAGTTGCATGGGGGTTTAAGAAACAGACCTCTATAACTCATTCTACAATGGAATCTGAGTTTATTGCTTTGGCATATGCTTATAGAGAAGTTGAATGGCTTAAGAATATGCTAGTGGATATTCCACTAGGTGAGAAGCCTATACCTGCTATTTCAATGTTTTGTTATAGCCAATCAGCTATATATAAAGCAGGTAATATGAAATACAATGGAAAGTCTAGACATATTAGTCTAAGACACAGTTTTATAAGACAAATGATTGATGACAATAATATTTCATTGAAATATGTGAAGTCATGTCAAAATTTGGTAGACCGATTTACGAAAGGCCTTTCGAGAGATGTCATCAATAAAACCTCGAGGGGAATGAAAATTAAGCCAATTAAGTCATCACCTAAGGATACCCAACCTAGAGCGTTGGAGATTCCACATGCATAGGTTCAATGGGAAACGAATTTGTGAATGAAAGATATTGAGCATATCTATGTTAGCCCATTAGTGATGTATGCTCATGAGTTGTAACTAATATGAGGGTTGAGCTAATAGCTCTTAATGAGTTTGTAGGCCTTAAGGCTAGGGTGTGTGTTACAATACACCTAGACAAACTCACCTATATGAGTGTAGAAATGTGAGTCGTTTCTTATGAGAATTGACAATTCTCTAGAGCACTCATGAATCCAGGAAAGCACAAGGCTCTAAATGTGCCAACATGAAATCCACGCAATCGAACTTTTGGAAACTGTGTATGATTGAAAACTCCGTTAACAATATAAGGAGCTAAGTTCAAGGTAAGTCCACTTAGCACCTTGGTTAATTTAGGTTTTCTTTCAAATAGTGGGGGTTAAAGTTATGCAAACACTCTCACTGATGCATAAGTTTCTATGCAAGCCAAATATATTTTAAAACTGGTGGGGGATTGTTACGAAAGTTTTAAAATTGGTCTTTAAAAAGTTTAGTCCCATATCTAAGAGAGAAAAGTTTTTCAAGAGGTTTAAATAGAGAGTTTGTTATCTATTCTTTACTTTGGTAAGCCTTGAGTCTTTAGGTGGACTGCGGACGTTGTTGCACATCGTGCAGCAACGGACGCGCCGTTCGCGCACACGCGCACGCGCGCACATGCGTGCGCAAGGGCGCTTGAGGCGCAATGTGGCATTTTGATGGCGCACTTCGCACGCTCGCAGCGGTGCGAGGTGCTTATGAGGTGCAAATATCCATTTTGACTTTTCGGTTTTGAGTTATCTGACAGTTTGAAAAGCTTTAAGTTGCATGTATATCGAGTTAATGTTGCATTGTGACTATTGGACGGTTTTGGAGGCCTTTTGATTGACAGTCAAAGGTGGGTGACCGTTCAGGTACCTTTTCATCCTATTTTCAAACCGTCAGATTTATGACCATTAATCTCATTTATCGCAAAACGTTTTGGCCTCTCTAAAAGTTTATAAATATCTTCTATTTTCGTCTTTTGCAAAGACAAGAATTTTCTGACTCTCCAAATGTTCTTCTTCCTTCTTCTCGATTTGGACTGCAGAGGACAAGTGTGGTAGAGATCATTTGTCCTTGCGAAGCAGTGACTCTCTGGAGGTTCAAGCCTAGTTGTATCCTGGGAACTCAGTCGCAACAAACCCCTTTTCGCTTCTTCGGACTTCCTGGAGTGGGAGCGATTGAAGTTCTAAAGATAGCGATCTTAAGAACGTGCCTCTAGGCTTGAGATCTCATTTCTGAAATCCATTTTTCACAAGGTTGGAATGACAAACAGAAGGGCTGCCTATGTTTGAATCGTACTACAAACAAGCTCTTGATAAGCCGACATGTGATTTTTGACGAGAACACATTTCCTTTTCAAGGTTATATACCAACAAAAAATATACTCCCTCCAACTAAACCTATTACCATAAACCTTCCCTTTCCCACACCTACATTAAGAAGTAGTGTAGCCACAAAATCTCCTACCATTTCTAATCATGAAGATCCAAATCCACCTACAAGCTCTCGTCTCCAGGTACTACTGAACTCATATCAAATCCTGAACCTTCCATAATGCCTGCTAAAACCCATATGATAACTAGATCTCAGACCGGATCCTTGAAACCTAAAGTCTATACTTTTTCTAAGTACCCTATCTTAACCACTCTTTTGATCGAATTAACCGAAGCTCCTGAACCCACTTCCTTTACTCAAGTCATCAAGAGTCTTCAGTGGAAAGAAGCTATGGACAAAGAGTTTTGTGCCCTTGTTCAAAATAAAACATGGATCATAGTTCCTCCCTCTCCATCCCAAAACCTTGTTGACACAAAGTGGATCTATAAAATAAAGCGAAAGGTCGATGGAAGTATCGAACGATATAAGTCTCGGTTAGTGGCAAAAGGGTTTACTCAAGAAGCTGTAATAGATTATTTTGAGACTTTTAGTCCTGTCATCAAACCAACAATAGTTCGAACAATTTTATCTATTTCTATATCAAAAGGATGGATCACTAAGCAACTTGATATACATAATTCCTTTCTACATAGAGAATTAACTGAGGAAGTGTACATGATACAACCCCAAGGCTTTGAAGATCCAAGATATCCTCATCATGTATGCCATCTTCATAAAGCCATTTATGGTCTAAAGCAAACTCCTAGAGCATGGTTTCACAAGTTGAGCCCTTTCTTAACATGTATTGGATTTGTTGGATCTTGCATTGATACATCATTATTCATATATGCCAAGAATAACATTATTCTCTATCTCCTCGTGTATGTTGATGACATTATTGTGACAGGAAATTCTAAGCAACTTGTGACTCATGTTATTCATCAACTTGCCAGCAAATTTTCGTTGAAGGATTTGGGTCAGCTTCATTATTTTCTTGGTATAGAAGCCACTTTTACCAGCAAAGGGCTCTATCTTACTCAATGAAAATATATACTTGAGCTACTTCAACGTGTTCATATGCTCGAGTCCAAGCTAGCAACCACTCCCCTACCCTCCAATCTGAAAATAAGCTGTCATGATGAAGAACCATTACAAGATGCTAAAGTCTATCGTCAGGTGGTTGGGGCACTTCAATACTTGACAATAACTCACCCTGATCTCTCATTTGTTGTCAGCAAAGTCAGCCAATATATGCAAATTCCTATGTCAAAGCATTGGATAATAGTGAAGAGAATTCTTCGTTACATTAAGTCCACTATGGATCATGGTCTTCTTATACCGCCCTCTACTAAGTTTTCTATCACAACATACACAGATACAGATTGAGCTGGTAGCTTAGATGATTGCAAGTCTACAAGCAGCTTTGTAGTATTTCTTAGACAATCTCTTATATCATGGTCAGCAAGAAAACAAGCCATTGTGGCTCGGTCGAGCACGGAGGTTGAATACCGAGCATTATCTAACATAGCAGCTGAAGTATTATCATTTACTTATCTTTTGCAGGAACTTCATCTCTCCATGGCAGGCATTCCTACAATTCTGTGTGATAACTTAGGAGTTGTTTATCTTTCTGCAAATCCAGTTTTTCATCAGCGTACCAAGCACATCGAAATAGATGTTCATTTCGTTTGAGATCATATTGCCAAGAATCATGTGATCGTTGCATATGTGGCTACAGAGGACCAATTGGCTGACCTGTTTACTAAACCACTCTCTGCAACTCGGTTTCATATGCTTAAAGACAAACTTCACGTGCATTTCTGCCCGTTCAGTATGAAGGGGGCTGTTAAGGAAGGTGGTTCGGTCACAACTACCAAACCAGAATTAATTCCTATCCATAAGGAAGATCGAATCAGTTCTGATAAGGACAGAAGATAACTCTGATGATGGCAATCCCAAAACCAAAGATGGCAATCTCAATCACAAAACAGAATGCACCAAACTTAGAAGATCTCGTGACACACTTGTTGTAATCAAACATGATAAGAATAGGCAAGATATTGACAGAAAAATCTTGTGTATCTAAACAACAACAGATTGATCTTTTAAAGGAACCTCTCACTTCACGAAACAGAGGAGCGTGAGAGAAAGATATTTCTGGTTGTGGACGTAGACTCTAAAAGAGTCGAACCACATTAAATGGTGTCTTTAATTTATTTCATAATTTTTACATGCCCGAATGAGTTTGTTCCAGTGGCGGAGCCAGGGGTGGGCATGGGTGGGCGGTCGCCCACCATAGAATTAGAAACTGAGTCGACTCAGCGACCGAGTCAACTCGACTCGGTACCATCACGCAGACGCAGAGAAGAGTTCCAACTTAGAAAAATCCGGAATGACAAGTTGAAGACTGAGGCAAAAGCATGCGGTGTGAAAATCAGCACTAAGCGACAACCTGAGGGTCCAAAACCTGGTTTTATGGTGGAAGCGGCGACACTGGAAACTGTAACCCCAATCCCACAGTGGCGGAGCCAGGGATGGGCGACCGCCCACCTCAGAATTAGAAAAGTGGCGGAACCACTTTGAAGCCAGGGTTGGCAAGTGCCTACCTTGACCAGAAAACCCCACCAATAGGGAGTTAAGGTCAGGGTGGGCTGTGTCCACCCTGATCCAACAAAAGACGGGTTAGTGCCCACCCTGATGAGAGATCGGGTCATGGCACCCACCCCCAACCTCTTTTTCGTGGCCCCTGCTTGACCCTGATTCCCCTCTCTCTCACCTTTGCCGTATTTTGCCATTCAACGGGCATCTTCGGTGCATGCCCCTGGTGGCTGATCATTGGGTCATCGTCTTCATCTTCTTCTTTTCTTTTGTTCCTTTTTATTTTTTTTCAAATTATGATGTTTGTTAGGGCTTAGGTCTTTATTTAGTTTTTTAATTTAAATAACATGAATGTTTAATGAAGATTTTAAAGTTTTTGTATTTTTTAATTAAGATTAGGCATGTAATGAATGCTTTATTTTGATTAGAATATTGAGGGTTTTGCTTTTCTTTTTCGGTTAGCATAAATCTATGAATGTTTTTGGACTTATGGTATTGATTTTAGATTTTTTTTTCTCAAAATGACGTGAAAGTTTTATTAGGGTTTAGTTTTTTTCTTTTCAATTATCATTAAATATGATTTCATGAGTGAAATGCTTGATTTTAGTTTTTTTTTCTCAAAATGATGTGAAAGTTTTATTAGGTTTAGTTTTTTTTGTGTTTTTTTCTTTTCAATTATCATTAAATATGATTCCATTAGTGAAATGCTTGATTTTAGTTATCACTTATCAAACCCCTAAATCTATGATTTTTGTTAGGATTTAAGTTTTTTATTTTTATTTTTGAAATAAAATGAATATTTATTAGGTATTTTTGTGTTTCTTTTTCAATCAACATTAAAAATTATTCCATGAATGCATGCTTTAATTTGGTTAGAATTTTAAGGGTTTTATTTTTTTAATTAACATATGTAAATTATTTTTGTTATGATTTAAGGTTTTGAATTGATTTTTTTTATAATAATATAAATGCTTGGTTATAGTTTTGGAGTTTTTTAAAACTACCACTAGGCATGAATCTATGATTCATAAGTGCTTGTTTTTAGTGGAATATTAATGATTTTTTTTATCAATTAGCATAAATCCATAATTTATGATGTTTGTACGAATTAGGGTTTCAATTTTTTAAAATTTGTATGAACGTTTAATTATGGTTTTAAGGTTTTTCTTTCTCAAATGCAGAAATCTATGAATAATGAATGTTTGATTTTGGTTAGAGTGTTAGGGATTTTTTTTATATCAATTAGCATATCCGAGAGATCTGTGATCTTTATCAATTACTATTTTTTTATAATTAAAAATAAATCAATTATGAATTATTTTTCAAATATAAAAAAAAATGATGATGTCAATTGTAAAAAGTATATTTTAAAATAATTGCTTGATTTTTCTAAAACATATTATTATTATTTATTAATATTTTTTTACTATATATTTTTGCCCACCCTAGTTTAAACTCCTGGATCCGCCACTGGTTTGTTCATCCCTTTTTTTTGTCTTTCAGAAAACAAACCTTTTTTTTTATTAGCTAGAAAAATAATCTGTAGGAAAACCATTAATCAAAACAGAAAGAGACCAATGAAACACACAACATCACCACATGTACTCTCTTAATTCTTATGATGTAAGTTGTCCATCCAGCTACTCATGGGACTCTAGAAAATATATCACTTTGACTTCTAAGAACTTGTTACCATAAAAAACCTAACATGATTTCTCTTTTGTAGAAAGTGATATGCATTCCTTATGTTAGATAACCTAACCCACTAAGTATCACTAGGGACCCAAACCAGATGCATTTTAATCACACTTCCATGACCCAGTACATATGAAACAGTTTGCACAATGCTATTGACCTTCATCAAAAGAGAATCTTTAAATTAGAAAAGTTAGTGCAGCAATCTTTTAAAACCAACTTTATCATTTTCCTCAGTATCAATTCTATTTTAGATCTTTCATGTAAAGTTAAAAAGCTGGTTGGGAGGGTGTGAGGTAATGAAGTTCTTGCAATTATGCATCATTATAATAAGAAAATTACTAATAGAGTTGCCCACAAGGGCTCGTTCATCTGGTAGGGGAGAATCGCAAATGTCACCAAGTTAACAGGACATCACAAGTTCTAAAACCATCGGTAGTGTCGAAGCTGGGTTACTCCCCATTGGGCAGAGTGTTTTACCAACTGGAGGCCAATGTGCTGTTCATGATGGGGTTCCGTTGGACTATCCAACAAACCAAATATCTCTCAGAACCTGATCCTGTCAAATCAGGAATTGAAAAACAATAATTGGGTTCGTGGTGAGCCCACAAACTTGCAACATGAAATTTAAAAAGTCAAAAACATTAAAAAAATTGAGTTTCAGGCCGTATTGCTTTCTTCATGTTAATCCCCCACCCATGGGATAATATGTGGAGGAAATCTTGTCAAGTATTTCTATTTGCCTATTGCCCGTAGTGATAAGGCCACGATCCCAAAACCACAATAAGAATATATACACATCTGCATGGTTAGATTTAAAAAAAAAACATAAAAAAAAAACTTTCACGAACATATAAGGCCCCAATTCTTGTTCTGCCGCATAGGTTTTAAGTGTTTTATGATAGATCTGAACCGTTAGACGTATTTAGCATGCTCAATTTAATGGGAATCGAGTCTTGGATTATGTTTTTTCGACCAAAAAACATATTTATCTGAGTAAAAAAAAACTGGTACCTTCGTAGCCATTGATTTTGGATCACCCAAAAAATTTGTATACAAGTCAGATTTCGGTAATCCAAAAGTGGGCGCCCACTAAAAAAAACCTATAGATCACATTTATGGTGTTAGACGCGAGAAAAAATACTTAAAACTATGATTTTTGAAGGGGGCTAACGAGACCTAACGAAAAAGGGGGCCACATTACTCAGAGAGAAAACTGAACATATTAAGCCCCATTTGTTTTGCCTCATAAGTTTTAAGTGTTTTATGATAGATCTGAACCATTAGATGTATTTAACATGCTCTATTTAGTAGGAACCGACAATCGGATTATGTGTTTTGGATGAAAAAACATGTTTTACTGAGCCAAGAAAAATTGACACCTTCGTAGCCATGGATTTTGGATCACTGAAAAAAACTGTATACAGGTCAGATCCGGACGACCCAAAAGCTAGTTTCCACTAATACTATCCTATAGATCACATCTATAGTGTTAGATGTGAAAATAAATACTTAAAAATATGATTTTTGAAGGAGCCTAACGAGACCTAACAAAAAAAGAGGCCTAAGGAACACACTAATTACTATATATATATATATATATATATATATATATATATATATATATATATATATATATATATATATATAAAGGCCCCAATTCTTGTTCTGCCGCATAGGTTTTAAGTGTTTTATGATAGATATGAACTGTTAGATGTGTTAGAATGCTTGATTTAGTGAGAATCGACTCTTGAATTATGTTTTTTCGCCCAAAAAACATATTTAATTTCCTGAGTCAAAAAAATTGATACCGTCGTAGCCATTGATTTTGGATCACCGAAAAAATTTGTATACAGGTTAGATTTCAGTGATCCAAAAGTGAGTTCCCACTAAAAAATCTATGGATCACATTTATGGTGTTAGACATGAGAAAAAATACTTAAAACTATGATTTTTGAAAGGGCCTAACGAGACCTAACGAAAAAGGGGGCTGAATTACTGAGAGAGAAAACTGAACATATTAAGCTCCATTTGTTCAGACTATAGATCTGAAGCATTAGATGCATTTAGCATGTTCTATTAGTAGGGACCCACCCTTGGATTATGTGTTTTTGATGAAAAAACATGTTTTACTGAGCCAAGAAAAATTGGCACCTTCATGGCCATGGATTTTGGAACACTGGAAAAACATGTATACAGGTCAGATTCCGGTGAACCAAAAGCCAGTTTCCACTAATACTAACCTATAGATCACAACTATAGTGTTAGATGTGAAAAAAAAATACTTAAAAATATGATTTTTGAAGGATCCTAACAA
Source organism: Nuphar pumila (assembly GCF_984573655.1). Classification (NCBI taxonomy): domain Eukaryota; kingdom Viridiplantae; phylum Streptophyta; class Magnoliopsida; order Nymphaeales; family Nymphaeaceae; genus Nuphar; species Nuphar pumila. The sequence goes on along the minus strand of NC_143258.1, from coordinate 88,325,139 downwards.
GACCTAACAAAAAAGGAGGCCTAACGAGCGCATTACCCACATATGTATAGAAAGATAGAGGGTGTGATTGGTAGCTGCTCACATGTTAGGTGCTAAATGGGTTTTTCATTCTTTTTTCATTTTATTTATAAATGCTCACCATACAGATGTGATCTATTTACTTGATTTTATAAGGATCAGCTCTTGAAGCGTTCGAAACAAACACATCGGTGGGTTTTTATAAGGTTAAAAAATTAATGGTCCAAAATTTTTGAGAGTCCAATTATTATTTTTTTCATTGAAAGCACATGTTCCAGGTGTGTGTGGTCAGAGAAAAAAAAATTAGAAGGGCAAAAAAACTCATTTGGCATGTATCATTTAGCACCTAACGTGTGTGCAGCAACCAATCTCTCTCTCTCTCTCTCTCTCTCTCTATATATATATATATATATATATATATATATATATATATATATATATATATATATATATATATATATATATATAGATAGATAGATATAGGGGTGTCAATGGGTTGAGTTTGGTTCGGACCTAGGTGAAACCAAACTCAAACTAGATTTTTGATGATGGTAACGGTTCCAGACCCGGGTCTAATCGGACTCACCATACAAGAAACCATACTGAGATCCTATATGGACTATATGATTCAAACACGATAAAATAATACTTTTTATTATTTTTACATTAAAAAATTAGAGATCTTAATTGGAACTTGGGTCGGTCCCGAGTTTGATATAAAATTTCACAAACCATACCCGGCGCAATGTATTAATCAAACCCTTTGGGTCCGACCCCTAATCAGGTCTTATTTATCACCAAACCCTAACCCTATAGGGTTTGGTAGGGGGTATGGGTCAAACTCAACCCGTTAACACTATATATATATATATATATATATATATATATATATATATATATATATATATATATATATATATATATATATATATATATACTCACAACTACAACTAGGATAGGCTTTTGAAAACTTTTTGTGACACAGCCAATCTATGATGTCCACCATTATTGCCTCTCAACTATGAATTGGTTGGTTGGGAGGTGGAGGCCCATCCAATTATGTTTTACACGGCTGAATAATGTATTACATATGCTTATCAGGTTCCGTGCATATCCTTACACATACAACATCTACCCAAGTTTAGTGCAAACATGAAACACAAAAGGCAAATGGTGGATCTAAATCTTACTCAAGAACGTGTTATTCTATAGTGTTTTGTCATTGTCAAAAAGGACAAGCTAGCTTGACCTAGTGCAAAAGAGAGGGCACTCTCCATCCCAAAAAGAGATTTAAAAAGCCACGTTCATTGTGTCATCTAGGATTTAGGGCGGGCAAACAAGACCAGCTTGTGACTAGGCTAGAGTGGGTGACAATTAGGGGTGCCAACGGGTTGGGTTTGGTTCGTACTCAGGTGAAACCAGAATTAGATTCGGTTTTCGGGAATGTTTATCGGGTCTCGACTCAGGTCTAATCAAGTCCACTATAATAAAACCATACCCGGCCTGGACCATACTCGGTAAAATCATATTTTTTATCATTTTCACATTGAAAAATTGTGGGTCTTAATCAGAACTCTGGTCGGGTCCGGGTTTAGTATAAAATTCCACAAACTATACCCGGGTCCATGTATTAATCGGACCTTCGGGTCTGGACCTGGGTCTTATTATTTATCATCATACCCGGACCCTATAGGGTTTGGTTCGGGTCGGGTCCAGGTAAACCTGGTCCATTGACAACTCTAGTTACAATATACATATATATATATATATATATATATATATATATATATATATATATATATATATATATAATGCTCTCATTCTGTTCCTCCCGTTTTCTCATTCTACCCCTTTAGGTTCCTTCAAAAATCACAGTTTTCCTTATTTTTTCTTACATCTAACACCATAGATGTGATCTATAGGTTTTATTTAGTGGGAAGCAGCTTTTGGATAATAGGAATCTGACCTGCTTATAGGTTTTTGGATGATCCAAAATCAATGGCTATGAGGGTATCAATTTTTTTATTAATAAAAATATATTTTTTCATCGAAAAAACATAATCCAAGAGTCGATCCTACTAAATTGTGCATGCTAAATTCATCTAACGGTTCAGATCTGTCATAACACACTTCAAACTATGGGGCTGAGTGCCTAATATGTTTAGTTCTCTCTCTTTATATATATATATATATATATATAGAGAGAGAGAGAGAGAGAGAGAGAGTAATGGATATGTGTTAAATGAAAAATGCTAAAATGATATATACCTGCTAAATGGTTTTTTTTTTCGGTATTTTTTTTGCAGTTCCGACCCCATAAATGTTTTGGGCATGCCCGATTTACAAGGAATCTACACCTGGATGATGTGTTTCCAATGAAAAAATGATATTTGGAGCCTTGAAAATTTACAAAGATTTTGGACCGTTGATTTTTTGAACCTTATAAAAATTCACTAACGTGTCAGAATCCAATATTTAAAGAGCTGATCCCTATAAAATAAAGCACATAGATCACATCTATGCAGTCAGAATTTAAAAATAAAATGAAAAAAACCTATTTAGCGTGTATTATTTAGCATATTTCATTTAGCACACACACATATATATATATATATATATATATATATATGGGTAATATTGGTACCCGGGTGGGTAAGGAAATCTCAAGTGTAAATATGTAATATTTTTATTTGGTTGCAGTTTTTTTGCAAACCTGACCCTTGAGACATAATCTACATATCAATTTTAGTAAAAACTGACCTTTAATCATATTTTTCTGATGTATATATGTCAGATTTTAGAAGGTTGAAAAATAATGACTTACAATGCACCAAAATTTCAAACATAAAAAATATGTTTTTATGTCAAAAAACTATGATCGGTCGATTCCTACAATTTTAATCATGCTGACACATACATGAGATAAGATTTGGTCAAAACAACCACCTACTATTATTTCCAACCGGCCAAGTTGAATAGGCCCACCTCCCCTCATTAGGCTCGTCTACAAGCCCTAATTGTCCCCTTAAAAAGTTGGTCCAATGTCTCAAAAAATTGAATGGACCTTAAGGCGGGGGAGGTTCAATGGTGCAGTTGAGGAGGTGCCCAAACACCTAGTCAACTTACTGCCAAATGCTCGTAACCGTCCATTTTGAGATGGATGGTGGCACATTATATTGCCAACTGGTGGCTCCCACACAAAGATTTAAAGCAGGGGGGCCTGTGCCTGACATCACCAAGTCAAACGTCTAAAAAGAAGTGATTCACACGCATGACAAACGCCATACATGCAAAATGGACCTTAAGCATCTTCGTGGTTTATTGACTAGATTGTCGGTGGACAAAAAAAAAGCAAGATTCAACATCATCCACAATTTTTCTGACTTCATGAGCTGTGAAAAAATGAACTTGGTGATTAGCAGTTAATGACCATGCGTAATTATAGCCTCTGCTTAGAAGGAAAGCAGCAGGCTGGTGAGCAAATTTTTCTGAAAGGCAAGCTGGGGTTAGGCAGACCCCACCAGTTATTATTCAACGTACCACTGGGGTTTGAACCTGCAACGTCCCACCACAAGGAGACGTGCACTGACAGCTCCTAGCAACCACGCAGAGCGCCCGTTGGTTCAGTTAAAAGGTTTTAACAGCTTAGAAGTTGGCCATACGACAGAGCACCAATCTCTCCTGAACCTCCCCACTTGAATCTGGGTTTTCTTCCATGTATATATATATATATATAGGTAAGTGTTTGAGTAATAGCATCATTACATACAAATGCCTCTAGATCTCCCATGCGTAGGTTGTTTTGATTCAATCCAACCTCATGGATAGATTCAGCATATTGAAAATAGTGAAAAACCAGCTTTAAATCATGTTTTTTCGATGAAAAATACAATTTTATGACCCAGGAAAGTATCACATTGTAGGCCATCAATTTGTGTAGATTCAAGAGCTAATTATGACATAACCATGTTTAAATGAGCTTTACTCAAATTAGTCTAAAAAATTATGCTTAACACTACAAGAAAATCATGGATTAGCGACGGCTTATATCCATCATTAATCCGTCGCTAAGCCGTCGCTAAACAGTTTAGCGACGGATTAGCGACGGATTAGCGATGAATAGAGGCCATCGCGAATTTTTGCTCGCTAATTAGCGAAAAAACTTATTTGTCGTTAATTCCGTCGCTAATTTGCGACAGATTAGCGACGGACATTATCCGTCGCTAATCCGTCGCTAAATTTAAAAAAAAAACAAAAAAAAATGATCCATGTCGGGCGGTATTCCGGCAGCAATAAGCCGGACTTATACCGCACCCGACAGGCATCGTCGTCCTCCGTGAACCGGCGTCGTCGTCCTCCGTGAACCGGAGGACGACGACGCCGAAGGCAGACCTTGCGTGGCACCGCCTTCGGGGGCAAGGGCTCGCACCCCTTGATCATCAGCCGCTGCGCAAAGATGTCGTCCGCCGGGCACGTCCCCCCGATGTCGTACGGCATGTACTGCTTCAGCTCCTCCTGGAACCGTCGGCAGGCGTGACCCACCGGCGGGTAGATCTCCTCGGAGCCGAAGGTGGGCGAGAAACCCAGCGGCAGCTTGTGCGGACCCACCACGTTCCTCACCTCGTCGGGGACATCGGGGCCCCAACCAGCCAGGTGATCTGTCTTGGCACCATCATATTGTTCAAGGACCACGGGGTCGTTCTGGCCGCTATTGCTCCCCCGTTCCGGCAGCGACTCCTTCAGCCGAGCCAGCTCCGTGAGCAGGTTCTCGAGGAGGGTGTTGGAGGAGTGAAGCTGGTTCTGCACCTCGGAGAGATGGGCCTCGGTCGTGACGAGGCGATTTTGCGTGGTGTTGAGCTCATGGAGAAGCTCGTGGGCGTCAAGCACGCTGCCCAGGCGCTGAGAGTATTGGGACCAGTTGAAAGGTCCCGTGAAGATGTAGACGATAAGCATGTTAGAGAAGACCAGCAACAGCAGAACCTTGAGTCTCGACTTGAGCCGTTGTCGAGATTCTACCGATGCGGGCTTCAGATGGTCGTCAATGAGTCCGCCCTCGTTCACTTCACAAAAAGGAAAGCGATCTGTTGAAAAATAACAATAATAAAGAAAGAGATCGAGTGCGATCGATTTAAATCGAGTGTGATCGATTTAAATTTCGAAAGGGAGAGAGGGAAAATTTCGCGCTCGGTTTAAATCGAAAATTAGCGAGAGATTTAGCGACGGAATTTTTCCGTCACTAATCCGTCGCTAATTAGCGACGGATTAGCGACGGAAAAATTCCGTCGCTAAATCCCTCGCTAAAATGTTTTTTGGTATTGAGAATTAGCGACGAAACAATTGTTGTCGTTAATCCGTCGCTAATTAGCGACGGATTAGCTAGAGAAAACTTTCATCGCTAATCCGTCGCTACTTAGCGACGGATTCATGAAGAAAGTTTTCTCTAGCTAATCCGTCGCTAATTTGCGATGGAAAAAATCCGTCGCAAATTTCCGTCGCTAATTAACATTTTTCTTGTAGTGTAACCCAAAGCTGATTATGACTGGTTTTGTGCCTGGTTTGCTTAGTGGTGAAGCCAATTGGGTACCAACCATTTTTAGTAGGGTTTCTTCAATATTGGTCCAATTAGAGACCCATGGTGTCTGTCCAAAAGGTTACAAACTCTAAACTATTGACTTCCTAAAAGAATTGCACTATCCTACCTTTTTCTCTTATTCAATTTTTCATATTAAAAAAGTAACAAGTCAACAATGCGGATGGCCACTGTTTGAATACTCCAAACTCATCTTCATCCACAAGCCAAATGGACCTAGATTTTTCTTAAAGAAATTATCTAGAGGCAATGTTCTTGTAGAGATTGCAATTGCTCTCTTTCCTTGTAATGCCTGACTACTTTATGAGAAAAAGAAGTCCATTACAGCACCAAAATGGGTATTATATCATTTGTCCTATGGAAAGAGGATAAATGTTTAAATGGAAGCATACTGCGACCGTAAAATAAGGGAAAAATTAAGGAGGCTATTGTAAATAAAAGACCACCTCAAATAGATGGTGTACTTTTATATTCAATAGATCCTTGAAGAGTCCTGCCACTTTGTGTTAATTACTGCAGTAAAGTAACAGGCGTTCTTAACATTAATTGCAGACTTAAGTACTCCACATGAAAAAACGAGGGGCATCTTATACTTGAAGCCTATATATTGACAGGGTCAATTGGTTGGAGCATCTTAGACATTCAACCCTTTCTACCAACATAAGGGAACTGGTGGTGATCAAGTCCAACTAGAAGAAGAAGAAAAAGAATACAGAGAGAGAGAGAGAGAGAGAGAGAGAGAGAGAGAGAGAGAGAGAGAGAGATGGTGAGAATATGGAAGGAGGTAGGAGATGGAGTTGGCCTTGATAATGGGTTAATTTTGCTTTGGATGGCTTTTGCCACCTTGATCATCATCTCCACCATCATATTCTCATGCGCAGATGGTGCAGACAAAGACCGAGAAACCTGTGCTGCTGGGGGAGCCTGCGGAGCCGAATGCGGCGTCGGCTGTGGTGCAGCATGTGGTGCATGACATCCATGGATGGAGTAGCTTTGTGCTTCACGAAATTGTACCTATAAGATCATAATTGATATGTGCACTTTTTTTCACCTTTTTTGTTGCAAGAGTTTAATGGAATTTTCGGCAGTTTTGTAATGGATACTGCTTGCTTCAAGAAATCCAGTTGGCTCTATTTCATCCAATTATGTATGCATTTTTATACTTAGATCACTTTTTCTACGGTTGATCTGTGTATTTTTTTCACAAATCACTTTGTTTATCAGTATTGAGCATAGCTTTGTGCCAGGAGGATGTCTTAACGCCTTCATTTTTGTTCTCAATTGAGTTAATTTTATAAAGACTTGTCATTCATTGGTAAAGAAAAGAAAAACACGTTATATATAACTGATTCTTGGGTTATATTCAATCTCCACCGCATATCACGGCGGGTATGTTCATAGGATCCATTTACGTTTCCCAAGTGAAATGCTCCGTTCCTAAGTGTATGGGAGTGAGGAGGATTGAATATAACCAACAGTCAATTATATTCTATATAATTCTCATCATTAAAAATCGTATGTAATATCACCTGTTCTACTCTCTGTAAGGAAGAAGGGCAGAACAAGTTTAGTTAATTAGTTCCTCTTGTCTGGTGCTTAGGGGCTTGGGAATTAGGTGCAATGTGGTTGCACAAAAAACATGTGCCGCCCCTTCTCATGCAATGATGCCTATCTGTTTCAGTCCAAGCTCACAATGTGAATTGACATGTGTCATTCAGCGAGATGGAGCAGCGCATGTTTTTTGTGCAATCTGCAATCATATTCCACCTGATCCTTACTCTGTTTATGGAGACTCCAGCTGGTTAATTTGTAAATTAGCTGGTTACAACTGTTGAATCTTTGGTGTTCAATCTTGATCTCTAACCGCCCCAAAAAGGTTTTGTGCAGTAGGATTGGGCCTAGGCTGTTAGACAGGTGGTCAAGGTTTTATTCTCATGGGCATCACCCTTTTGTGTTATTAAGCCAAAACAAGGCAACTCCTCTCGGATGAGGGGGTGTGCCACAGTTTTATGCAGTAGGAGAAGCAACCGTAGGTTAGCAGGCATTAACTAGTGGGACCAGGTCTCTTTAGGAGTGGTTTCTCAGTTCCTCATAAAAAAAAAAAAAATCTTAGGCCCAACCGATCTACAAATTTGTAACAGTGCACCATCTTTAATCCAGGAATCTGCAACCGATCTATGGATTTCCCCTGAATATCTCGTCGTTCAAGAATCAATTATGACCTCCAGGTCTCAGCCAAATGAATTCCATGAATCCATTCACTACTTTCTGCAGTATACATGATCATGCGCTATTGCTTATTATGATGTCTAAGCAAAATATTCCCTTGTTCCAATACGAATATGAATGTATATATTGGTTTCTTGTTTTCCTTTCCTAGTAGCAGAAACATCAACCTTATCAATATGTAACATGTTCTCCAAGACTGATCTTTGAACTGTAGAATTTCAATCTTCTTAATTGAGACGAGCACAAATGATACCAAAGGTGGTGTTCGAATCATGACTACAATCAAAGTGCAGCATAACGTTACATCACAATTGCATAGGATTCTTACCACTCAACCCAGATGTAAAGTAGCTTTTACACGCCCCTTAATCATGCTCTCTATTGTTTGATTCTCTGAGAAAACAGTAGGGAGCACTTACGCCGAAAAGAGAAGCCTCCCACTAGACTCACTGGTAACTTTCATGTTGTACAGTCTGTCGAGTAAATTTGTATTGTATTGGACCTTAGTTCCAATTTCAAAAAATCTGGTCCAAATTTTCAAAAGTAGGGAAGATGGTGTAGTCTAATTTTGGCTTATGTCTGTTGGGTTCCTGATGCAGGGGCGGAGTGAGGCGATTCTGGTTTAAGGATCCATTTGAATCCAATTTTTAGTTTAGGTTTTTTTGCTGAGAATTGAATCTTTCTTATGTAATAGATCCATATCTTAGTATTCTAAATTTTTAGTTTAGGTTTTTTTGCTGAGCATTTTAAAATTAAGATTTTTGGTTATTCTTTATAAATTCTCGTAGTTTGGTTTAATAGTTAATTTTAGCATTCACGTAGACTTAGTTTTCTTATGTATAATCATAACCACTACTAACTTTGGTTTTTGTTTTGTAGGTGATAAGAAGCTGGAGGTTAGTGCAATTTGTCACGTGTGATAGCATGTTCCATCATTGAAATGACAAAAATGCCCCTACAACCTAGGGCTTGAGTCACTTTGTAGTTTTGTTTTCATACTTGTTCAATTTTGAGTTCATTGTATTATTGATTGTAATTGAACATGTTAATTTTGTAATATCAATAAAGTGCAAAGTTTAGATTTAAATTGAGCATATCTCGTTCCCTGTAGATCGATCCGTACTCGCCATGAAAGTAGAAAGTCAGTTTTATTATTTAGTTATCGATTTTTCAAAGTGTTTTGAATGAAAAAGATGTTTTAAAATACCGATTACAAAAGAGCAACCAATTTTTTGACGCCGTTGTTGGGGAATGGTAAATATATTCTTTTTATTTCTAATCTTTCAGTTTATTGATATTTGATTAGTTAGTTGTGTTTATTTATTCTAGTTAGTAGGATTAATTTGTAAATATAGGTTCCACATAGTTAGTACATATAAGATTCACATTTTGTTTATTTAGGATTCACAATATTGCATGTTGCTGGAGCGATTAGACATGTGAGTTCTAGATAATATAGTCATGCTTTCTTATTCATATACTAATTTTGTGATTTAGCTTTAGATCTAGCTTTGATTTTGTTATTTGAATTCTGTTTAGCATACTTAGAATAGTTTAATTTTATTTAGTTTAGTTGTTTTTGTTACTATTTTTTATTTTTTGCTTACGTGGGTGGGTAGTTAGATAGATTAGGTTAGGGTGCGTATATCTAGACTTAGTTCCAGTGTATGCAGGGGCGAAGGACTTAGGTATCTTGCTGCAACCTTTGGTTCAGAACCCAAAGAGAATTTTACAATCTTCTCAAGGTTCAATAAAAAATGGAGGATTTAGAACCCGAGGTTCCTACGCACCCACTGAGGGAGTACTTCCTTCCCACGGAGTACACCCAGGTGTCATGCATTTGGAGACCCGATTTAGGGGTGCCACATTACGAGATTAAGGCCAACGTTATTCAGATGCTTCTATCTTTCTATGGCCTTAGTCACGAGGATCCCTACAAGCATTTAGATGAGTTCCTCGAAATCTGTTCTACAGTTAAGATACAGAATTTCGATGACGATGCGATAAAGTTGACCCTCTTCTCATTTTTATTGAAGGATAAAGCCAAGTATTGGCTAAAATCCTTAGAAACGATAGGAATAGGGTCATGGGATCAATTACAGCAAGAGTTTTTGAAAAAATACTTTTTCATAGGCAGAACAAACCAATTTTGATGAGTCATTATCAGTTTTTCTGAACTGGATGGCGAGCAATTTCATGAGACATGGGAGATGATGAAGGTTCTTTTGAGGAAATGTCTCCATCACCAGGTGCCTAGATGGCAACTGGTGTAGAGCTTCTACGATGGATTATCTGACAGGAATCGTTAGATGATCGACGCTTCATGTGGGGCGACATTCATATTGAAAAGCAAGGATGAGGCCTGACATTTATTTGATACTCTTGTCGAGAACTCATTGCACCATGCATCTACCTCTCGTTCTGAGAGAGGCTGTTATCATTGTAAAAATTTACTTTTGCAAGTCAAACTGACCTTTGAAAAAGATTTTGAAAATAACTCGCCTCCATTTTAAAATGCAGGATAATTATGAAGAATGGGACTTGCCTGTCGATACGAGGTTCAACCGTTCCTGACACCATAACCAGGGGTAATTAAATAAAGGATCAATCTAGTGTTTTGCTTTGCTTTGCTCAACTTGTCTAAATCGATGTTCTATTTCCTAGATGCACAAAGAATCAGGCATGTGCTATGACTTAGAGAAATTTTTTATTGAAAAACATGATGTATGCTTTAGAGATATGAAATACTTGGAAAAGATGACACTTTGAAAATCGTGAGCCTTGTTGAGAAAATATTTCTAAAGAAAAGAAATGCCAATTTCTGAGAAATCCAAGTGTTTTAGGAAAACCGATTTCTAAGGAATTTCATATAACTTTGGAAAAAAACTTGATTTATTTGAATTCAAACTTTGAAGTAAAGAATCTAACTTAGAAAATCGTGGATTGAATTTGAGAAAGTACTTGAAAAATCCTTGAAAGAACCAACGGTTTTGAGAAAGTCAATTTTTGAGGAAAATCTAGCAATTTTGAGGAAAATCAGTTTCTTTGACATGGAATTGAAAAATAAGTCAAAAGAAAGGGAATGTAGCCCTATGAAACTTTTATTTTCATGATGCAATCTAAACCTAAATGCTGTATGAATATGATTTTGAGAAAAGTTTTTTGAGAAAATTGTTTGGAAAAGAATGTTTATGTGCCTTATAGAACTTTAATGAAGTAATTTCCCCTCATATCCCTGACTATTGCCACAAATATGGATTGAATATATCTCATTTGATTCTAAAAAAAGAAAAACATTTATAAAAGATTGAAATATGCAATGGTTTTTTAAGATAGCCTAAGAGTGTAGGCTGATTATGGCTTAAAAGAAGATGATAAATCTGGATTTTGTTCGTATTATGATTATGGCCATAAATATGAATGCAATCGAGTTTACCAACTCCCTAGAAGCTAGTGCATGTGCCTTTGATGTAGACCATGGTAAAGTTGAATATGCATGAATCATCATCCATCACACATTAACATTATTGAAAAATAAAACTACATGCAATGCAATCCTATTCTAAGTAGGAAAAGTAAATTCTTATTCCAAATTTACAATTACAATTTGCATAAAAGGAAAAGGAAATAAAATAGAATACACTCTTAAATGTACCTGCAAAACTAGAAAACTTGTTAGTAAAAATATGTTAGCTTTTTTAGATTTATCCATTAATATCTGAAAATTATTGGATTTATCCAAATATAAGTATTTTTCCATGTTTTCCTAAGATAAACATAATAAAAGATGATATAAAATTAAAGAAATAATAAAAATAAACAACTTTAAAATTTGGAATTTAGAAAAAAATGAAAAAAATACCCCTAAAAACAAGACCATGGACTTGAAACCAGGGTTTTCAAAAAATATTTTTGTAAAATTTTAGATTTATGGCTCAAAAAGATTCAAATCAAGGCCAAATTGGGTATAAAGTATCATAGAATGATTATAAACATAAAAGAAAAACCTAAAAAATATAAACTTTTATAAAAAAACTCAAAATATCACAAAAATCATGGTTTTTGCCAGTGTTTCGCTTGAATCGGGACTCTGCGGGCATCCTGTTTTCATGATTTAATCATATAACATATCAAATGAGCTAAAAAATTAACCAAAATTGACATGGATAGTTATGATAATCCTAAAATTAAAATAGAATAAAAAAGATATGTTTTTGACATTATCAAAATATGAAAATTGAATAAAACCCTAAAATACACAATTTAACCCATAGGCACGTATCTGTCACAATGTCAGACCCAAATCAGAGATCAAATCACCATAAAAAATCATAAAATTTTACAGAGAGATACTAGACATAAAAACAGAGATTTCCTTTTTTACAGATTGACAAAATCATCTCTGTTTAGGGAGATATCATTCCGGCAATATACAATCAATTATAACAAATATATAACAAGTTGAAATACATGCATCTGGTTTCGGGTATAGAAAAATATAGCAAACTACATTAAAAAATTATAAAATTTTAGCAGTTGATAGAAAACACATAGAGAAAAATTTTATCTTTTACGAATCATCAATCGGATCTTTGGTTAAGGATATACAATCAATACAAGTTGATCTAGGGTTTAAACAAAGTATAACAAGCTCTGAGAAACTGCTTATATATTTTGACAAAGTAAAAATAGCAGACAAATGCAAAAAAATATGAAAAAAATACAGTAAGTACTCGACATCAATATAAAACTCTTAAAACTTACGGATTGTAAATTGAATCTTTGACTAGAGAGATATTACCTCAGCAATTTGTTCCCAAATCCCAATAGTGATTTCACAGTTTAAAGAATAAGGTTTGGTTTTCTATTTTTTTGACAAAGCTAAAGAACCCAAAATAATCTGATTTTTTTACAGAAGATCACTGACAAATCTGTAAACCAACCCTAAAAAAATTGTATTTTTTTAATAAAAACTTAAACATGGAATAATATGATTTTTTAATGCCCGGGGTTGAAACACATGGATATTTGATAAAACATCAAAAACCCTAATCTAAATATGAAAAAGAATGAGAAAAATGTGTAAATAACATAACAAAATTAAATTTGATGCTTGAATGAGTAAAATAAACATTAATACAGTGAAATAGAATAAAAAAATTAGGGAAAGCATGGTTAGAACTTGATTTAGCCTTCAAAAGAGGGATTCAACCCATTAAATGGGCGAATCTCATCTTTTTATTGGCTTAAACATAAAAAAAGATAATTTAAATGATTCCAACGGATTAGAATCATGAAAAACACCATTAAACAAAGTTAGATTACTTTCTTGAATTGATTTTGAGATTCTTGAAGGTGAATCATGCTTGAAACCCATAAGCAAGGGGCGATAATGGTGAAATTCATGGTAAAAAGCATAAAAAATAAATAAAAACCATGAAAGAAAATATAAAATCTCACCTTGGGTTGCTGCAGCTTCAATGGAGGAAGGAGAGGATGCTGAGAAGAGAGAGATGCCACGAAAATTGAGAGAGAAAAAGATCCCTTTGACCCTTGCCTTTGGTCCCCTTTTATAGCTTTTGAAAACACCTTAATTAGTGTTAATTTGGAGAGTTTTAAAATTTTGAGTTCATAAAGATAAGCTAAATGGGGAGTATGATTTTTGGTGGGTTCCTAACCCTAAAGGGATTCTAACTAACCTTAATTAAACCTCTAAATGTTTTAGGAAACTTCCCAAATATGGTGCCACATTTGATTTTTAAAACCCTAATTTTTATAACTTTAAAAACCTAAGTTAAAATCTAAAGTGAAAATGAGGTTTTAGAATCAAGTTTTTGACTCTTTTAGACTCCTGACCTAATTAGAACATTGACCTAACTCTTTCAAGTGTGGCACCACCCAGAGTGGGCCCCACTTGATTTTTCAGAAATCGATTTTAAAACTTGAAAATACAAGTTTTCAAAAGAGGTTCAGAATTTGAATTGAAATTGAAAGTTTTTGAACCAACAGAGAGTCCTGACTGGATTAGAACTCTTCCAGATGTGGTGCCAACTGAGTGAGCCCCACATCAGGGTTTTGAAAAAGTTGAGATAAAGATTGGAAATGGTTTTAAAAAGAGTTAAAATCACCAAATGAAAATCAGAGGTTTTGAAAATAGAGTCCTAAGCGAACTGAAACTCTAGGCTAGAATCATAAACCAACTAGAACTTTGAGATTTAGGTTTTTGCTAGCCAAACGAAGAAGTTTTTGAAAGATTTTCTCAAAATTAGTAAAAATAAGTAAAAAAAATAGTTAAGGCTAGAATCCTAACTCAATCGAAACTTTGAAATAGAGTCCTGAATCAACTGAAACTCTGCGAAATGAATTAATTTTTGAAAAATAAGTGAAGAGAATAAAAATAGAAGTAGAAACAAAAATTGAAGTGTAGTCTTAATCGGATTAGGACTCTGGGACAAAGTCCTGATCAGACTGAAACTCTGAATTTTTAAAAGATAAATACAGGAATTTTAAAAAAGTTTTCTCAGAATTTGATAAAATGCGCTGAAAAATGAAGTTAGGGTCAAAATCTCAGTTCAACTGAAACTCTTGAAATAGAGTCCTAGGTTGACTAAAACTCTATAAAATTAGATTTTTTCAAAAAATAGACGGAAAGTTTTTAAAAATAAGTGAAAATGAGAGTTAAAACAGAAATCAGAATAGAGTCCTGATCCAATCAGGACTCTGAAACAAAGTCCTAATTCAACTAAAACTCTAAAATTTTTTATTTTTTTTAATACAGACAAGAAGATTTTGGGAGATTTTCGCAAAGACAAGTGAAAACAAGATGAAAACTGAAATCAGAATTAGTGTCCTGATCTAACTGGGGCTCTAGGACAGAGTCCTAATTCGACTAAAACTCTTAAAATTTTGAACAAACAATAAGGTTTTAGAAGTTTTTTTGCAAAAGTTGATGAAAATAAGGTGAAAACTGAAATCAGAATTAGAGTCCTGATCCAACTGGGACTCTGAGACAGAGTCCTAATTCGACTAAAACTCTTAAAATTTAGGGTTTTCTAGAAAATAAATGGAAGAATTTTAGAAAACAGGTAAAAAATAAGATAAAAATTGAAGTCAGATTCAGAGTCCTCATCCTACTAGGACTTTGGGGAAGAGTCTTAATTTGACTAGAACTCTAAGAACTTTTTTGGTTTTCTAAGAAACAAATGATGAAATTTTAAAAAGGAGTTTTGAAAACAAGTGAAAATGAAATCATAATAGAGTCTTGATTCGATTAGGACTCTGGGGCAGAGTCCTAGTCCAATCGAAACTCTAAAATTTTGGCCAAAATGAAGGGTTTTGAAAGGTTTTCTAAAAAAGAGATAAAAATAGAAGTGAAAAGTAGAGTCTTGATCCAACTAAAACTCTTAGAAAAGAGTCCTAATCAGACTGAGACTCTGAGATTTTGGTCAAAATGAAAGAAATAGATAAGGGATAAGACTACCTCTGATTTAAAACCAAATTGAATTTTGAAGAAGGTTAAAAAGTAAAAGGATAGAGTCCTGATCCGACTAGGACTCTGAAAATTTGAAGAATGAAATAAATTATAAGCGACACCACATAGATGTGTCTCATCTGAGAACTGAGATTAGTTAAAAATTGATTTTAAAATGAATCCAAATCATTTTGTAAAAAAAATGTTTTTAAATAAAAGAATATAAGATCCTGGGGGTTAGCCAAATGGCAAATGTTAATTTAAAAATCCAAGTTTTTTGAAATTGCTTTCGTAAGAAAGGTTTTAAAATCGAATCTGGATTAGATGTTTAGAAAAATCAGAGTGCTGGATCTCGAAAATGAGATGAAATACAATGAAATGATGAGAAATAATGAGATATGACATGAAATGTCATATGAAATACAAACCCTGGATAAAGGATTTCAGGTATTAGACCCTGATCGATAGTTGTACCAGTTTAAAAAGTGGTAAAATTGATAAAAATGATCAAAACGATTTAAGAAATGGTTTTTGTTCCTGTAGGGCCAAAAGTGACACTAAAAACTGGGGTTTTAACTGGTTTGAACTGAAATGAACTGAGTTTTAAGGTTTTAGAACTCGAATGACCTGACAAAACACTAACTCGACTAAACTCCTAAACTGAACGATCGAGAAATGATATCATTTCTTAGGGAAATGGTGAGAAATGATCACTAGAGTGAAGTGAGTTACGAACTGGTTTTGAGCTGGAACAAAGATCAGTAATACTGAGATGAACTAAAACTGAAGCTCAAACACTAGCTCAATTGACTGGACTTAGCTCAATTTCAGCTGAAATAAGCTGAAATAGGCTAAAATGGACTCCTAAACTGTGGAAAATGGATTTGAACTAGAACCGTACTACTTGAACTCCTGTTGAGCTCAGGTTAGACTCGGAGGAATAAGGTTGACTGGATTTGACTTACCCAAGAACAATTGACTGAGGTTCAGGTTAGAAATGAGCTCATTTCTCAGAAAATACACCCATTTTGGCAATTAGAAATAAACATGATCTTCTAATCGTGAGCTCAGGTGAGCTAGAAATGAGTGACATTCTAACTGTTCTGAGCTTAAAAATGAGCTTGGTTGACTCTGACTGACAAGGATCTAAGGTGACTTAGGGGCAAAATAGGAATTTTACTAATAGAATGGGGTTGAAATGATACCTAAAAGGGAATCGACCTAGGGTTAGACTCCTACACTGACCTACAAGTTTGACATCTATGGCAAGGGGTGTCTGGAAGTGAACGAGGAAAATTTGGGGTGTTTACAGAGACACACCCAACGGAGCCAAGCGGGGTGGTGTTTTAGAGATTGGCTCGACTGTTGAGCTACAAAGCAAGGTAGACATGCTTTCTCAGAAGTTGGACAAACTTCTCTCGAGCTCGTCCCAACCTCATATGGTGTACGCGTTGTGTGTCAGTCTGGCACATGTTGTCACTGAGTGCCCTTCAGCAACTCAATATCCTGAATTTGTGCAAAAGCAGGTTCAGGCTGCTCAGGGATATGCCAAACCCATGAACAACCCATTTTCATCTACATATAATTCGGAACGGCGTAATCATCTGAAATTTCTATGGAAGAACCCCCAGGCTTCCACTCATACTTTTCCCTCACATCCCGCTCAGCCACCTCCATTCACTCAGACATTTCAGAGGCCGAGTTTCCCTCAAGCCACTCCTTACTCCTCCCAGCCTTTGCAGGAGTCTGCTTTGTAGACATCATTCAAGGAAAGACTTCTCCAAGCATTCTAAGAGGTGAAAACCTCTAATCAGAATACCTTTGAGAAGTGTAGCCAAATGCTAAGCTCCCATACACAATCCATTGCGAAATTGGAGATGCAAATGGGACAGTTAGCATTAGCGCTAAATAGAAGGCCTGAGGAAAGTTTATTGAGCCAGACTATCATGAACCCTAAGGGCAATGAGCAGATGTCAAGTAGCCTGTACATGACAGATTCACAATAACAGACCACAACAGTTATGGCTCTTAGGAGTGGACGTGAGTATTACGTTGAGAGTAAAACGATGACTAATGAGTTAGAGCCGATCAAACCATCTTCTATAGCCCAGTCATCATCCTCTATTGAGGCTAATGATAGTGGTGAGTCTTCTCATAAGGAGGACCCCCCGATGTATATTCCCAAACCACCCTATTTGAAAGCCTTAGAATCTTTGATAGGCAGAGGAAAGCAAGGTATGAAGGTCCAGGACATGTTTGAGATCTTCAAGCAGGTGAAAATCAACCTATTTTTGCTTGATGCCATTTAGCAGGTGCTAGCTTATGCCGAATTTCTCAAGAAACTATGCACTCAGAAGAGGAAATCTAGAAGAAGAGTTCCTACCAAGGTCCTTCTGACTCAGCATGTGAGTTCGGTGCTTTAGCACCAGACTCCACCAAAGCTTAAAGACCCTGGAGCCCCAATTATTTTATGTATCATAGGAAACATTTAGATAGAACATGCTTTGCTCGATCTTGAAGCAAGAGTGAACATTTTGTCTGGATATTTCTATGATTCATTTAGGCTACAAGAAATGAGACTGACTTCAATTACACTACAACTAGCAGATCATTCCATTAAGGTGCCAAAAGGTATCTTGGAGGACGTGCTAGTGAAAGTGGAGGACTTCTATTTTTTGGTCGATTTCATCATCCTTGATATGGAGGGAGTGAATAGCCATTACCAGACTCCGATCATTCTGGGCAGACCATTTTTGGGAACTGTCAATGCATGTATCAATTACAGAACCAAAGCCATGAACTTATCATTCGGCAACCAAAAGGTTAGGTTGAACATTTTTAATGCCACGATGTGTCCCGTTGAAGATACAGAATGCTTCCAGATCGATGTTGTCTAGGAGTTAGTGGAAGCACATCCTGAGATATACATGGCAGATGGTTCCTTAGATTTATATTATACTGTTGAGGATAGTTATAGCAATAGTGTAGATGTATCTTCTATAGAATCAGGTGCCCATCCTTTGAGAGAGAGTTTAGAGCCTCTCCTACAACTTGCGGAGACCCCAACTAGGTCGTCGATAGAGTCTTCCCCAGAGCTTGAGTTGAAACCCTTACCAGATTCACTCAAGTATGCATATTTGGGAACGAGGGAGACATTACCTATGATTATCTCTTCGCAGCTCACTGAGAAGTAGGAGCGTAGATTGATTGACATTTTGCGAGAGCACAGGGTAGCTATTGGCTGAGGGGTAGTGGATTTGAGGAGGATAGACCCTTCATTCTACATGCACCAAATTCATTATGATGAGGAATTCAAACCGGTGTGAGATATGCAAAGAAGGTTGAATCCCAACATTAAAGAAGTAGTGAAGAATGAGGTGGTCAAGTGGTTGGATGCTGGGATCATATACCCCATTTCTGATAGCCAGTGAGTCAGCCTGATTCAGGTTGTGCCTAAAAAATTGGGACTCACTATTGTAGAGAATAAGAAAGAGGAAAGTATTCCAAAGAGGACCACCACGGGGTGACGAGTCTGCATAGATTACAGGAAATTGAACATTGCAACACCGAAGGACCACTTCTAGTTGCCATTTATAGATCAGATTTTGGAGAGATTCATTAGACAGAGCTACTGCTATTTTTTAGATGGATACTATAGATATAATATGGTAGTTGTCCATCCTAATGATCAGGAGAAGCCCACATTCACATTTCTGTATGGCACCTTTGCATTCAGGCGTATACTGTTTGGGCTATGCAATGCCCCGACGACATTTTAGAGGTGTATGATAGCTATATTCTTTGACATGGTGATAGATGTCATGGAGGTATTTATGGACGATTTTTTTGTGTATGACCATTCATTTGAGGATTGTCTCTAGAAACTTACTCAAGTACTGAGTAGGTGTATGAAGACTAATCTAGTGCTCAGTTGGGAGAAGAGCCACTTTATGGTCGAGGAGAAGATAGTACTTGGACACATTGTGTTCAAGAGAGAAATCGATGTAGATAGAGTCAAGGTTGAGTCGATTTCATGATTGACTCCACCTACTACGGTGAGGCAGATACATGCGTTCTTAGGGCATGTCGAATTTTATAGGCGGTTCATCAAGGATTTTAGCAAAATCTCTCGACCTCTTTGCACATTATTAGGCAAGGATCAACCTTTTGATTTTGATGAGGATTGCATGAAGGCCTTTGAGGTACTCACAGATGCCTTGACTACTGCACCAATTTTGAGATCTCTAGACTAGATGCTACCATTTGAGATTATATGCGATGCGTTCGACTATGCTATGGGGGCCATTTTAGGACAACAGATTGATAAGAAGCCCTATGTGATATACTACAAGAGCAGAACTCTAGCTGATGCATAATTGAATTACACGATGACAGAGAAGCAACTGCTCATTGTAGTGTTCGTATTGGATAAATTTAGGTCCTATCTTCTTGGTTCCAAGGTGGTTGTCTATTCTGATCATGTTGCATTGAAGTATCTTCTCAGCAAGAAAGACATCAAACCTAGACTCATTCGGTGGGTTCTGCTACTACAAGAGCTTGATCTCGAGATTCGAGATAAGAAAGGAAGAGAGAATGTAGTAGCAAACCATCTTTCTAGACTGATCTTGGATTTCACTCAGGATCAGAGATCGATTAGTGACTCATTCCTGGATGAGTAGATCATGGCAGTAGGGACTTCGCAGTTACCCTGGTTCACAGATATTGTGAATTATCTGGTTTCGAGGCAGATTTCTGTGCATTGGACTAGGAACGAGCGAGAGCAATTCCTAGCACAGGTGAGACATTACTATTGGGATGAACCGAAGTTGTTCAGATATTGTGCGGATTAGATCATTAGGAGGTGCATCTTAGAGGAGGAGTATGAGTCTATTCTTTGTTTTTGTCATTTGTTAGCATGTGGAGGGCATTTTCGCAGTAAGAAGACAGTTACAAAGGTTTTGCAGTTTGGATTTTTTTGGCCGACACTCCACAGAGATACTCATGAGTTTTGTAGGAAGTGTCTCAGATGTCAGTAGACAGAGAACATGTTCAAGAGGGACATGATGCCCTTGCTCCTGATTTTAGTAGTAGAAATTTTTGATGTTTGGGGCATAGATTTAATGGGTTCATTTTTGCCATCATTTGGCAATCTGTATATCTTAGTTGTGGTAGATTATGTGTCCAAGTGGGTCGAGGCAGTGGCAACCAAAACCAATGATCATAGAGTGATGCTTAAGTTCATTAAGCAGAATATCTTTAGTCATTTTGGTGTGCCACGAGTGATGATTATTGATGGTGGCAAGCATTTTAAGAATGTACATGTAGCTTCTCTTTTGAGAAAATACTCTGTCAATCATAGATTCGTCACTCCCTATCATCCTCAAGTCAGTGGACAGGTTGAGGTTTTGAATAGGAAGATCAAGTCGATTTTAGAAAAGACAGTTCGCCCGAACTGCAAGGATTGGTCTTAGTGCTTGGATGATGCTTTATGGGCATATAGAACTGCATTTAAGACCCCTATTAGCATGTCAATGTATCGATTAGTATTTGGGAAAGCATGTCACCTCCCTGTCGAGTTAAAACATAGGGCTTATTGGCCGATTAAAAGGTTTAATTTTGATATGACCCAGGCTGGCAAAGAGTGTTCGTTGCAACTCAATGAGCTAGAAGAGCTTAAGAACGATGCATATGAGAATGCCAAACTTTATAAGGCTCGCACTAAGGCCTTTCATGATAAGCATATTATCGGAAAAGTGTTTGAGCCCAAGTAGAAAGTATGGCTATTCAATTCTCATCTGCATCTATTCCTAGGAAAGTTGAGATCACGATGGGATGGACCATACATTGTGAGAGAGGTGTTTTTGCACGGGGCAATGCCATTATTTGACCCACGTACCAGAGGGACATTCATGGTTAATGGGCAGATACTGAAGCCCTATATTTTAGCTGTCTTACAGGCTGGTGAGTGCGAGGTCTGGGATCTCGCAAAGGAGTAGGATCTAAGCGGGATGATGTATTATATTTATATAGTAGGATTAGGATTTTGAGTTTCTGTATTTTCATTTACTTGTTGAATCTATTTTTACTGAGCTCTTCTTTGTTGTCATGCAGATATATCTGATGCTTCAGTGTGTGAGTACAGGTTACCAGACTCAGGACACGACTTTAGGAGCAGATAATTGGCAAGATCAACAGAAAACTAAGCATTTGCATATGCTTAGTGGTGGAGCAATATCAAGTCAAGTTTCAGCTCAAGAGGCCCTGCACATATCAGGTTGTATCTATCCTCTCTCCCGTATTTATGTTATTTTCTTTTGTGTGCATCTACATTGCATTCTTACATTTTTGCATGCCACTAGGGACAATGTCATTCAAGCATTGGGGGGGGGGGTTAGATACATATTATTTGTCCTGTTTTGTTCTGCTTAGGTAGCCAAAATAGTCAAAACTCATAAAATTAGGCATTTAAGAAATTTTTTTAGTATATATGAATGTTTTGGACATAATCTGACAATTTAGAAAATTTTAAAGCCCCATGAGGAAAATTTTTTCTAAACAAAAATAAAAAGAGTGATTATTTATGTGAATTTTGAAGAAAAGACTGTATTTGAATGTGAAAAGATCATTTTGAATCATAAAGTATAAGTATGCACAGTTGCGATAAACTACTAAGCAAATAAAAAATAGAAAGAAAAAGTATGAGCTTAAAAGAAAAAGAGCCTACGTTTAGTCGTTGATGTCTTTGTATTCTCTAGTAGTTGGGCTCACACACGAGTTGAAGTGTTTGAGTTCCATGATGAAAAGGATAACAAAGGAAATCACTTCTTTGTCTAAGTCAACATCTGTGGCCTATTTTGTTCGAACAAGTAGAGTCTGAAGGGTGTTCTACACCTGGTGCCCTAAAGCCATTTGGCTTGGGAGTCACTGGCTTGAAAGTTTGTTACATAGACTTCATAGAAAGCCTAAGAGATGTAGACTTTGCACTAGACAAGAAGAAGACTATATGTAAACTATGAAAATGGAAAGCCTAGGGGCTCGTGCAATTAAGTTTGAGGGATACTTTGTATCTGATGCCCTAAGGTCGTCTGGCCTGGGAGTCATCGACCCAAAGCTCGTTACATGGGCTGCGAAAACTGGAAATTTGAAATAGTGCTCAATTGAAAGGAAAGAAAATAATTGAAAAATGAAAAAAATGAAAATCCAAAGAAGAAAGAGAATGAGAGCTTAAAGAAAAAATTTATTGCTTAGAAGTAGTATGAAAGACTATGCAGAAAATATACAAGTGATGAAAAATGAATAATAACATGATAATACACAAATTTCTGAGAAAAAATCATAGATAAATGTAATTTTTAGAAAAGTGAAAGGAAAGTTTTTTTTTACCGTGGAGGCATAGAATCTCTAAATATGTTTTGAGAATGAAAATTACATAAAGTATTTGCAAGAATTGATTTCTTAAATTGGCTAACATTTTTAAAGAATTTAAATTTCTGTATGAGATTGTTGTTTGTGGGTAACATTACTGTAAACCCTCATGAGACCTTACTCGTCAACTGGGGTAACCCAGGGGTTTAAAATAAGCTTGTTGTATGAGCTAAATGCAACCATGATTTTTATAAAAGTGAGTTAGGTCATTAATAATTTGCAATTTTTTTGTGTGGCTAGTTCGTATTCTCATAGCTTGGGTAGCGTAAATTGCTAGAGACTAGCAATCATTCTAGCATGGGGGTATTTGATGATGCATGAAATATGCATCAATCTAACATATTATTCATGCATTGAGGTATCATTTATAAGCTTAGAAACCATACTTAGATGCATTTGAGCATGAATGAGATATGATTCGAATTTCACTCGAATCAAAGTTAAATCGAGTAAGTTATTGCATTTTTACTGTTTGGATTTGTACTTCGAGGCCAATCAAATCAAAATCCTACCCAAATAGCCATTTTGGGTCTTGGATAAGTGCAAACACATCAATATCCAACCCACACATGATCCAAACCCATTTCGAAAATCATTTGCAAAACCCCCTCTCTGAAAAAGGCGCCTAGCTAAAATTTTGTTTTTAATCTCCTTTTTGGCATTTTGAAAATAGGGTTTTCAATATATAAGCTGCCACAAAACCCTAGGCAACCATTTTTGCCTTGGGTTTGCACAGCCTAGCTCTACCCTCTTCTTCTCCATCGTTCTCTTCAACAACCTCTCCATTTTCTTTAGCTTTTAGTTTTTTTCATCTCCTTCTCTCTTGTCGCCCCTCTTTCTTCACCATTTCTTTTTCTTCTTCTTATTCTTCTTCTTATTCTTCTTCTTCTTCCATTTCTTCTTCTTCTTGCTAGTTGCTAAGTGTTATATGTTGTATTTTGCAGGTTTAGCAGGCTGTGGAGGGCACTTTTTCCAGCTAGCGTGTCGTCTACACCGCTCAGAAGGCTGGTCTCATCTTGCCAGCTTCTTCTCCACCCGAGCTAGGCTCGGTTTCACTCCCCCAATCGGCTCACCTCCCGAATGCGAACCACAACAACTTGCAACACCATGGAACGACAGTAGCAGCACCATTAGTAGATTATTTCGCACAACTTCCTTGGCATCAGTAGCTCCCCACTACCCCTCCATTCGTCAGACAACCCACGCTTGAGGTTTTTTCACTTTCCCCACTTCTTCTAGTTAAAACCGATATGTGTATTGTCTTTTCTTTTGTTGCATGTGTAGTTCCTGTTTTTTGTGCAGCCTTAGCATAAAATCGTGCTCAGACCAGAACATTAGAGTTAGCCTAAATCGTAGTTTAGTTGATATTTTTGTTGTTTTGAGTGTTAGTGTATTGGATTTTCAATCTTGCACCAAGATCGGCTAAAGTTCTTCTAGCCGGTTTTGGTCGTTTCAAAGAGGAATTCATTTCGGTTATCATGCATAGTGTAGTACTATTTTTACGAACTCCTAAGTAGTTATGTTCTGCATTTCCTTTTTATCAGAATTCCATTTGAATATACATTGTAATCTCTATGCCAAAACTTGGCTAGAGTTCTTCTATCCGAGTTAGGCATTTTTCAAATAGGGTATAGTTTGCTATTTTACTGTTTTAGTAGCATATTTTTGTTATTAGTTAGTTAGTATATAGTCTGAATTATAGCATATTTGAAGTAGAATAGTTTTCTTTTATGCTTTTTGGCTTCATCTCATCCGTTTTTGTCCTCATACGTCAAAATCGGCTAGAGTGTCTTCTAGCCAGTGTTGTCGGTCTTTAAGAGGAGAATTGATAGTTTCTTTTGCTGTTTTCAGTTTGTTAGTAGTGTAAACAATAGTGTAAATAGTAAGGGCAAGTTTTAGTCAATATGAATAGCATTTTATTGTAGGATTAGTTTTATTCTATCCCTTGTGAATTAAATTTTTATGGTTATCTCGTTACAAAAATCTAACTAAACTTGTGACACTTATATCTGGAGTTCCCAAAGTGATATTCGCAATCCAAAAGTTTTGGTGGATTACTGGACGAGTCAGGAATCCAACAAAACATGAATCACTCCGTTCGGACTCTGTTTGAGCATCCAAATGTTCAGTTTTCGACAGTCTGTCAGAAGTTAGGGTTTAGTGTTATGCAGGGGTAGAGTTGTTATTTTCTGCTTTACGTAAGTATGGTAATTTTGTTTATAAGTATAGCAGCAGAGTCTTAGTATAATTACAGTGTTATTTTCAATTTAGTTTAGTTTAGTTTAGTATAATTAATTCTTGGCATTTTAATTTTAAGCATAGTTTGGTTTAATAGTTAATTTTAACATTCACGTAGACTTAGTTTTCTTATGCATAATCATAACCACTACTAACTTTGGTTTTTGTTTTGTAGGTGATAAGAAGCTGCAGGTTAGTGCAATTTGTCATGTGTGATAGCATGTTCCATCATTAAAATGATGAAAATGCCCCTACAACCTAGGGCATGAGTCACTTTATAGTTTTGTTTTCATACTTGTTCAATTTTGAGTTTATTGTATTATTGATTGTAATTGAACAAGTTAATTTTGTAATATCAATAAAGTACAAAGTTTAGATTTAAATTGAGTATATCCCGTTCCCCGTGGATCGATTTGTACTCGCCAGGAAAGTGGAAAGTCGGTTTTATTATTTGGTTGTCAATTTTCTAAAGTGTTTTGAATGAAAAAGATGTTTTAAAATACCGACTATAAAAGAGCAACCAACAGTCTCTTTGCATACTCCTTGATTGCTTTGCAGCGGTATCAGGTTTGAAAAATAATGGTGGGAAAACCCAAGTTCTAGTTTTCAATGATGAGCAAGGTAGCTTGCAAGCGATGGAAAATATGATATTCGGATGTGGTAGGGGAAAGCTACCACTGAGGTATTTTGGTATACCATTAGATTTGAGTGTGTCAAAAAGCCATCACTGTCACTTGTGAAAAGAAAGATGAGAGACAAGTTGGTGGCATGGCAAGCATGTATTCTTTGTTTCACTGGCTTGATAATTTGTTGGATTTTAGAACGATACAGATCTAACCTTCATGTGACTTGTATTGACATGGGTACATCAAGGGACAACATGGGAGAGTCTTTTGGATTTTTAGGATTACAATATAGTTATGAGGTCTCATAAGTGACCATGCATGCCCATTATGGACCAACCACCAGATCTACCTATAAATAGGAGACTCATAGTTGTGTGTTGTAAACTACCTACGTGATTTGGGTTTGATTTTTTGGGGTTAAAGAGTCCCGCTCACCTCTCGACATTGTGGCTTGGCTCATTGAAGGCATCGATTGCCTAAAGAGAACATCGACCACTCATCACCACCGAAGCCTCGATTGTATTATCCATGGCTGCTTTCGATAAGTGGCTCTTCCCGATCCATTAAAGTCAACATCATTCTCATATATAAGTTTTGTTCTTGTCATGATGGCCCAACATGTCTTTATTTCATATGCATCCCCAAGCTGATTGCCAAATGCTCTGTGAAGTTGATATAAAAGTTTATTTGGTCAGCCATGGAGAGTGTAGAAAACCTAATCACAAGCTACGGTTTATTGCTCACCCATTGGAAGTGGGTGGATTGGGTATAAAAGTCACAGTATGAGGTCAGATTGTGTGGATACAACTTGCACCTGCGATCATAGGGTTGATCAGGTGAATCACATTGAACACTTTGAGTGTGCCACTACACCTGACTGCCCTCCATCTCTGAGGTATAGCCTGTCAGCAGTGGAGCCCAACAGAAGATAAAGGCAGATATGGTGCGGTAGCACACTAAAGTGTGCAATGTGATTGCACCAGATCTGCTATCAATTTTCCAATCAGATGTGATCAGGTCACCAAGATGTTTGAATGATGTTTTTATTTTTCTTTTTTATTCTTTTATTGTTTTTCATGAAACAAACCTACAAATGTGATCTATATGGTTTGATTAATGAGAGTAAGCTCTTGAATTATTCAATTATGACATGTAAGCATGATTTTATGAGTTTTGTAAAGTCAATGGCTCTAATAAGTGATAGTTTCTTCACTCATAAAACTTGTTTTTCGTCAAGAAAACACAATCCAAGAGTTGGTTCTGAACATTTGGGCCATGATGAATCTCTATAAGGTTCGATTTGGTCAACAATCAAATATTAACACAATATATATATATATATATATATATATATATATATATATATATATATATATATATATATATATATATATATATTCCTTCAAAATGGTGTTTTCTTCATAGTTGACAACATTGTCTGAGTAACAAGGATTACCTTAGTTGATTATTTCTTTCAGAGTAACAATGCAATTATTGCAATTTTAGCGATGACCCAATCCCTGGTAATGGGATATCCTTTCAAAATTGTCAATCTGATCTCATGATTTTTTTTTATCCTTTTCATTCAAATTGTTGCCCTAAATTTTTTTCCCTCATTTTGATCATCCTGTTTGTCCTACAAAGAGCATCAACATTATTGTATGGCTCAGACCAGATCAAGCCATAAGACTGCACCATATTAGCGCATCAATGATATCAGAGAGCAAGAAAAGATGAGTTCCCCAAGATCTGTCAGAAGATAGAGTCAGCAAGGTGGCGATAACATTGATTCTGCCATGTATGAGTTATTTCAGAAGATGATTGTCAAGATGCAATCAGAGCAAGCTGAGGCTAGCTCAGGAAAGGTGCCATCCAGAAAGAAGACTAAGGGTAAAACCATCAGGAAACACATCAAAATCGCCTAGAGGAAGGTTCAACATGACATCGAGTCAGAAGGGGTAGATTCAACGGAAGAGGTCTATGAAGAAGAGCAGGAGGTGTTCAAAAAGTTTATTCAACAACCTGAATCTGTCAAGATTCAGACACTATAAGAAAATAGGTTATTAGCGGCAGAATAATTCTATTGCTAGTTAGCGACGGATTAACGAGTGAAACACATCCGTCGCTATAATCAGTGAAATTTACGAAAATAGCGATGGAATATATCCCATCGCAAAATCCATCGCTAATTAGCGGTGGATTTTGCGACAGAATATTTTGTCGTAACAGACACATCATTTAGCGATGGCGGTTGCAACGGAAAATCTGTCGTCGCTAATTAGTAATAGAATATATTTCGTTGCCATTTACGTATTTTGATTTACGGTGGCTTAGCAACAGAATTAATCCATCGCTAAGCCGTCGCAAATTATCGCACAACCCTAATCCCAACCCTCTTTTTCTTTTCTTCTTTCGCTGCTTCCGCTCCTACCAGCCTTTCGCCGTTCGCCATTTGCCGTTCGCCGGCCCCACCATCCACCATTCGTCAGCCCCAATGTTCATCGTTCGCCGCCGCCCGGAGACAGGTAATTTCTAAAATACCTTAAGGGGGTTGGACCCCCAGCGTTTTCCGGCAGGGGGTCGACCCCTTGCTGTTCTGTCAGGGGGTCGACCCCCTGCATTTTCGGTCGGTGGTCGACCCCCTGCCGGAATAGCAGGGGGTCAACCCCCCTGCCTGTTCTGGCAGAGGGTTAACCCCCTGTGTTTCCGGCAGGGGGTCGACCCCCTGCCTGGGGTCAACCCCCTGTCGGAACAACAGGGAGTCGACCCCTTGCCGGAACAGCAGGGGGTCAACCCCCTGCGTTCCTACAGGGGGTCGACACCCTGCATTTTTGGTAGGTCATTGGGTACAGGGCTTCTCAAGGCCTATGCAAGATGTTTTCATTTGCCTCGGGTTTTTTTGTGGTTCATTTTAAAACAGTGTTTTTTGCAGATTTCTCAACGGAACCCGCTTGTGCTCAACCACCCATGGTAAG
This sequence comes from Nuphar pumila, assembly GCF_984573655.1. Taxonomy (NCBI): domain Eukaryota; kingdom Viridiplantae; phylum Streptophyta; class Magnoliopsida; order Nymphaeales; family Nymphaeaceae; genus Nuphar; species Nuphar pumila. The sequence goes on along the minus strand of NC_143258.1, from coordinate 88,296,567 downwards.
TAAGTGACAAAAACAATGCAAATCGGGTAAATCCTGTGGTGAGTAAGTGATGCAAGCACATCACATGTTATTTAATTTATTAGATGTAACACTTTATTGTTCACACACTCACTTAGTTGTTGATATCTAGGGTTGCTTTGTTGGAGTTTGGAGATCATGCTGAGCATGATTTGAATGTATGAATATAGAAGTGTTCTTATTTTTGGAGTACGGATTCTATGTTAGGCATGGTAGTAGTTAGTAGAATATTGAAGTGTGTTTGCTACAAGTACATGTTTGCTATTTGTTTGATATGAATGATTACGATGTATTGCAATGTTTGATGTAATTGTATCCATGCTTGCATGTAGTTACTTTCAATTTGATTATGGCTTCCATGTGAAATTGTATAATGAAAGCATGCTTCGAATGATTGTATCATGTCATTAATAGTTTACACATAAAAATATTAAGTTATCAATGCATGCATCATAATTCTTGTTATTGTATAACATCATATATTGCATGATAAATTTGTATTTTCTTCATCATAGCATTCTGATGGTTCTCTTTTAATTGGTTAAGTTATTATTTGTAACATCATAAGAAAATGACTGCAAACCGTGAATGGATGTACCGTAGAATAGTGGACAATGAGTTATCGCATGAATATATGAATGGTGTTGAAAGTTTTATTGAATTTGCAACGACAAGTGTCAGTACAGTGGATCCCACAGGTCGGATTAGGTGTCACTACAAGATTTGTAAGAATAATCGATTTGTAGAACCTCATGGCGTTAAACATCACCTATACAGAAAGGGTTTTGTGAGTGATTATCAGAATTGGATGTTACATGGAGAAGAATTTAGAAACAATTTTGATGCACGGGTGAATGTGGTACACGATAATCCATATATGGATTTGATATTTGATGTTGCAGGAACAGAACTGGGTTCTGCTATAAGTCCTAGTGATGTAAGAACTGCCATAGATGAAGAATCACCAAACGATGCAGCTAGTAGATTTTATGATTTACTTAGAGATGCTGATGAGCCACTTTGAAACAGTTGCGGGAGTCACACTATCTTGTCTGCAGTTCTTCAACTAATGAATTTGAAGTCCAAGTATAATTTGAGTCAATCATGTTTTGACCGTTTGTGCATGATTGTGAAGAGTATGTTGCCCAAAGATGAGAAATTGCCACAAAATTTCTATCGTGCAAAAGTTATGGTCAACGCTCTAGGTATGGGGTACAAAAAGATTGATGCTTGTCCAAATCATTGCATGTTGTATTTCAAAGACCAGGAAAATAATATATCATGTCCGTCTTGTGGGCATTCTCGATTCAAGCCAAAGACAAGAGGCAATGGTAGCACGAGATCAAATGAAGTTTCATACAAGTCGCTCTGCTACTTTCCTATCACTCCTAGATTGCAACGATTGTATATGTCTTCAAGGACAGCTAAACACATGAGATGACATGCAAATAAAGTTCGACACGATGAAAACAAGATCATGCATCATGTTGACGCTGAAGCTTGGAAGCACTTTGATCGTACTCATCAAAACTTCGCAATGGAAGTGAGAAATGTTAGACTCGGTCTATGTACAGATGAATTTAATCCATTTAGGGGTAGATCAACTCCATACTCATGCTGGCCAGTATTTGTAACTCCATACAACCTTCCACCAAGCTTGTGTATGAAACGTCCAAATCTTTTCTTGTCTCTGTTGATCCCTGGTCTGACCTCACCTGGACAAAATCTTGATATATATTTAAGGGCATTGATTGATGAACTAAAAGTACTGTGGGATGACGGTGTTACCACGTATGATGCCCACAAAATTTTTTTTATTATGAAGGTCGTTGTTCTATGGAAAATCAGTGACTTCTCTGCATATGGTATGTTATCTAGTTGGAGCACACATGGGAGGTTGGCATATCCGTACTGCATGGAGGATACCAAAGCTTTTAGATTGATGCATGGAAGGAAGCCTTGCTGGTTTGAGTGTCATCGTCAATTTCTACCCAACGACCATCCATTCCGACGATAAAGGAATGTGTTTAGAGCAGGCACAACTGAAATGGAAAGTCCATCTACAAGATTGCCTGGCATACAGATTCTAAGAAGATTGTGATACTTTCTAAATGTATTAACAGATGTCCGCAGTCCAACTCCCTTTCGTGGATTTGGGAAGGATCACAATTGGACAAAGAAATCTATTTTTTGGGAACTACCATATTGACCGACCCTATTGATACAATATAATTTAGATGTGATGCATGTGAAGAAAAATGTGTTTGATAATGTGTTCAATATAGTAATGAATGTTAAAGGGAAAATAAAGGATAATCCGAAGGCTCGTATAGATTTAAAAGTAATATGTAAAAGACCAGAATTGGAACTCAAAGAGTATAATGGCAGAGTACTGAAACCTCTGACAAAGTACATGCTTGGACCTGATCAAATAAAGCATGTATGTCAATGGTTGAGACAATTGAGATTTCCAGATGAATATGCCTCTAACATTACTCGGGCTGTGAAGATTGACGATGGACAGTTATATGGGTTGAAGAGCCATGATTGTCATGTCATTATGCAACGATTGATACTCCTAGCATTCCATGATATGTTAGACAAACCTATATGGGGGGTATTGTCTCAGTTGAGTGGATTTTTTATAACATTGTGCGTATCCGAAGTCGTAGTATCTAATGTAAATAATCTCGAGGACTCTGTCATCACCACTGTTTGTCTGCTAGAAAAGATTTTTCCGCCATCATTTTTCAATGTTATGGAACATTTGATTATACATTGCCATATGAACTAAGGGTTGGTGGCCCTGTGCAATATCGATGGATGTACCCATTTGAAAGGTATATGTTTTTTATATTTGTCTTTTCAATGACAGATATTTCAAATTTGAAATGTATATTTTTGACAGATGCATGTTTGACCTAAAAAAAAAAGGTTCGTAATAAAGCAAAAGTAGAAGGCTCTATTTATGAGGCGTACACTTTAGAAGAGATTTCAAATTTCTCATCTATGTACTTTGAACCTCACATTCCAACACGTTACACATGCCCTCTTCGTAACGATGATGGAGAACAAGTAACTGTAGCTAGGGGTGGCAAAACCTGACCCGACCCGCCAACCCGCCTCTTAGCTGGGTTCGGGTTTGGCTTAAACGGGTTCGTGTCGTAAACGGGTAGACCCGCCTAACCCGTTTATTAGACGGGTCGGGTTCGTGTTAAGGGTATGCCAACCCGCCAACCCGGCTGACCCGTTTAATAAATGGGTTAGGCGGGCGGGTCAACCCGTTTACCCGAACCCGACCACCCGCAACCCGTATGTATTTAATTATCTAACCCTAATTTCCTAAAGTGTAAAGACATCAGTCCTTCCTACCCAGCCGCAGCCGAGAGCCGAAGAGTCGGAGACCTCTTGTCTGAGTCCTCTTCACCTCATTGCCATCACGATTCACCGCACAGGCGCACACCACCACCCTCTTCTCTCCTCCCTCTTGTTCCTCCTCTTGGTTTGGCACCACCCTCATTCGCTCCCTCCCTCCTTCCTCAGCTCCCTCTTGTCCTTGCCCCCTTTCTTCTCTCGCTTCACCTTCTCATCTTTTTCCCTAAATCCTTTCAATTTGGGTTGAAACTTCCAATGGAAACGATGATAGCTTCTACTCTGAGCGATACGGCTTCAAGGTAGACCGAACGCTTTCTCCTTTGGTGACCAAACCCATTTTTTTCTCAAGTCCCTTGTGCTATTTTTGTGTGTTCCCTCTAGGTACTTGAGTTGGATGGGAGGAGCAATGGAAGATGGTATGGATACAATAGGTAGTGATTCTACGGCAGCATCCCATCAATGGGAATTGATGGAATCCAAGCACCAACAACTAAGATTGAGCCCCAACGACAACAACCATAATCTGGATTACCATGACCGTCTCGGCTTGCTTCCAGAGGCCGGCCTTCGAAGCAAAGCCTTCCAAGCAGACAACTGAAACCCTTTCTTCCAGGCAGTACCATACTTTCTATATAAAATTCATAGGCACAAGCTTTATTTCGTCAATTTGACCCCATGGAAGCAGTTAGCGTATTCCATTTAGTAGGGATTGTACCTTAAGTAAACGGGTGCCCGTGTCATATAAACGGGTCGCGTTGACCCGATCCGTTTATTAAACGGGTTAACCGGGTCGTGTCGGGTTACCCGTTTAATAAATGGGTCGGGTTCGTGTTTGCCACAGTCGATCCGTTTAATAAACGAGTCGGGTTTGTGTTGAGGTATGCTGACCCACCAACCCGCCAACCCGACCCGATTGCCACCCCTAACTGTAGCTGACAAGTTGTCCATATTTCAACCACTTGGGCATGCATTTGGTAGTTGTCGATCAAGGCTCTTGACAGATCAAGAGCAAGATGCAGTGCACGTCTATATTCTTTTTAATTGCTCAGCGATCGACCCATACATCGAGTAAGTATATGTAGATGCAACACAATTATAAATCCTTTTATGTTCTATACATGCATACATGGTTCGGTAATATAAGTATTTGTGGTTTGCAGACGATTTGATCTGGAGTTGCGAATAGAAGTTTCATATTTAACTGATGCGGAAGTACAAAAACAACATGAAACTAAGTTTGTGGAGTGGTTGAAACAGTTAGTAAAGACGCTAACATAAATTTTGTACTTGTAAACAATACTAAGTTACTTAATTGGTCATGATCACAATCATTGTTTATTTCTGTGCGTAGGCCCACCATGGTGATGTTAAAGATCAAGGAATATGTGATTTAGAAAATTGTCCGACCAAAGTTGTGCAATGCTACAACGGGTACATCGTAAATGGTTATCGATTCCATACAAAAGATTATGGTATAAATAAATCAATGATGAATAGTGGTGTGTGTGTCAAGGGTAGCAGCTATGGTGAAAATGAATATGATTACTACAATATTATAGAGAAAATAATGGAGTTGACTTATTTAGGCATAAATAATAGGGTAACTTTATTCAAGTGTCATTGGTTTGATCCAACTGCAACAAGACTTGACAAAGCCTTCGGCATTGTGGAGGTGAATCATAAATCAAAGTTTGGAATACATGAACCATTCATATTAGCCTCACAAGCTCAACAGGTTTATTATACTTTATATCCGAGTATAAAAAAGTCAGATAGAAATGAATAGTGGGCAGTTTGCAAGGTGAAGTTCAAACTATACTCTGAGTAAGATCAGTTACAGGAAGACAAGTTAGCTGAAGACAGCGATTTCTATCAATCAGATGATATCTATGACTTCTCTTATGGTCATGATTTTATGCATGATATGCATGTTATATCTCAATTGGCTAATGAAACATTCATAGAAGAATGTGATCCAAATGATATATCAACTGGATGGGTTAACAAAGAAGAAGAAGAAGAAAAAGAAGAAGAAGAACAAGAATACGAAAGTCAAACAAGTGACAAAGAAGAATTCTCAAGCTAGTAAGCAAAATCTTGTAATGCAAATCTCTATTTGAATGCATTGTAGTACTTGATGTGAATGATTTGAATGCATTGCAATAATTGATGTGAATGACTTGAGTGTATTGTAATACTTGATGCGAATGAATGAGTTATATTGTACTTGATGTGAATGATGTGAATGATTTGAATGCATTGCAATACTTGATGTGAATGACTTGAGTGTATTGTAATACTTGATGTGAATGAATGAGTTGTATTGTACTTGATGTAAATGTTTTGAAGTATTTGAATGTATTGTAATACTTGTTGTGGATCATTTGAAAGTATTGTAATACTTGATGCGAATGATTTGAATGCATTGCAATACTTGATGTGAATGATTTGAATGCATTGCAATACTTGATGTGAATGATTTGAATGCATTGCAATACTTGATGTGAATGATTTGTATGCATTGCAATACTTGATGTGAATGACTTGAATGTATTGTAATACTTGATGCGAATTATTTGAATGTATTATATGACATTTGTTATTTGTTAAAATATGGTTCATGGAGGTTAGAATGGTCGTTCATCCAATAGTAGCCAGGCCCAACCTTCATCTTCACAGGATCCTGTGATAGGTATATCATTTAACTAATTGGATGCTTGATTAATTGAAATGCGCATTCTGAGAATTTCTAACGTATTTTTTTACAGATGATGTTTCGCCTGTACACGACCCACCTACACTAGTTGATCACACAAGTCAGGAGCTAGCACAGGATGCAGAGACTTCTCAGTCTAGCACAAGAAGACTCATTCAAATAGTGTATATCGATAATCGTCCGCAAGTATTTCATTTTTAATTATTGCATATCTTATAAATATTTTATATTGATATTTACTGTGTACCAATTCATATACAGCACGAGGTTTGAGCCACAAAAAGTAGTACGCGAGATTAGGAATTCACTTCTTCAGTATTTACTAGGACCAGTCGCTCAATGGAAAGAGTATCCAAAAGAGGTGATAGACAGATTGTGGTCCTCAATCACAATATACAGTTGTTTATCATAGTTAATGTGTTTCATATTTATTTATTTTTTATAATCATGTCTACTAACTTTTTGAAAATATATGTAGGCTTCGAATCGCTTCGCGACTACGGTAGAGGAACCTGATGCAAGGAAGGTGTGGCAGAATGTGTGACTGCCAATCGATTTGCAGACATGCTGCATAATATGAAGACTGCAGCAAAAAAAGCATATGACAGAATAGATGATCCACTACAGTGGAAGGGCCATGGCCCTATTTTTATCAGGAGAGATTATTGGGAGGGAATGTGCGACAAGTGGGCGGGGGATGCATTTCAAAATTGCTCTGCGAAGGCTGCACAAAATCGAGCGAAAATGCTCGAAGCCTATCTACACACAAGTGGATCTAAGACTTTTGCGAGCCACCTGAAGAAAATGATAATTTATCAATATATAATATCAATTTTATAAGTATTGTTGCAAATTTGTTAACTAAATCTTTTATCATTTAACTTCACAGAAAGCAGAAAAAGGAGGTATTGTACCATATAAGAATGTGTTTGTTGAAACACATAAATGGAAGACCACGAGAGACTTTGTATCAGAGGAGGCGAGAACGATAATGATATGTATTCATTTTATTAATAATCATTGCAATATGCAAGTTATCATAAACATTGTAATTCTTAATTATTAATGCATACCGTAAGCATTATTTTGTAGGAGGCATATGAGCAACAGATGGTAGAGCGATATGGCGATGACGCTACTCAGCATCCATCATTTGATCCTGCAGCATGAGTGACTGCAGCAGGTGAACCCAAAAAGGGTCGTGTGTTCGGGTTTGAGACTAATATGGACACTTCACCTGTTATTGCTTCTTCCAGTTATGGCTCACCGACTTCTTCCGTTGACATAAGCTCCAAGCAGTATCCTATTCTTTCTGGTGATGATGTACGCCAGATCGTTAAGGACACAATGAATGACTACTTCCATGAAACTGTCGTCGATGTTCTTCGAGCTGAGTTCAACAATTTTTTGCTAAATAGGGGAACTTCGATTGCAGATCCCTCTCAGGTATGAAAGTTTCATGCACGCATGTCGTTAGATTTCATGTAACTTTGATTGCCTTAGCATATTCAATTTTTTGACTGCCTTAGAACACATATGAGCATGCTATAATCACATATTCAGTTTTTTGACTGTCGTAGAACACATATGAGCATGCTAGAATCACATATACAACTTTTTGTCTGTCTTAGAGCATATATGAGCATGTTATAATCACATATTCAGTTTTTTTACTGCCTTAGAACACATTTGAGCATGCTAGAGTCACATATAGAGTTTTTTTACTGTCTTAGAACACATATCATTCATGATACAATCACATATAAAGTTTTTTGCTTTGCCTGCCTTAGAGCATATATGAGCATGGTAGAATCACATATACAGTTTTTCTGACTGCCTTAGAACACATATGGGCATGCTATAATCACATATTCAGTTTTTTGACTGCCTTAGAACACATATCATTCATGATAGAATCACATATAGAGTTTTTTGTCTGCCTTAGAGCACATATCATTCATGATAGAATCACATATAAAGTTTTTTGTCTGCCTTAGAGCACATATGAGCATGATAGAATCACATATAGAGTTTTTTTACTGCCTTAGAACACATATGAGCACATGATAGAATCACATATAGTGTATAATTTATTTCAATATATTTTGTTTATCAATACTGACTGTTATTTTCATGTGTAGGTTGTTGGCGATAATCAACGTAGCGAAGCTGAAGGGACAGATCAAGGCAATGAACAAGAAGACATACAAAATCTAGGCGATGATTAGATTAATGTTTTGAATTTGTTCTATTTTTTTTATTTGAAAATGTAATTGTTGAATTGTAACTAATTAAACTTGTGAATTTTAAAGTGGAATGATTAATTGTTTTAGTTTCCTTTTACATGTAATTTTATGTATACTTTGTTTTTTATTTACAGGAAATATAAGCGTTCTCGATATTTGATTTTCAAATAATTTTTTTTATTTTTTTTTCTTGTTTGCGACGGATTAGCGACGAATATATCCAATGCTACACATATAATTTAGCGACGACTTAGTGACGGTTGTAAATCCGTCGCCAAGCCAAGGTCGTCATTTAGTACCAATGGATTTGCCACGAAATCCGTCGTTCGTTATGCCGTCACAATTAGCAACGGAACGAGCGACAAATTTATGTCGTCGCCAGTTAGCGTCAAAAAATTTGCAACGTAAGGTATCCGTCACTAAGCTGGTTAGCGACGGAATAGTGACGGAATTAGGACGTCGCTAATCCACTGCTTTGTTGTAGTGAGACCCCAACAATTGACGATCTGATCCAGCTTCAGTTGAAGGAGATGACCAGAGGATGGTCAAGGATCTACATGCCCGTGACAAGGGCAAGAAAACCTACACAAGTGAAGACTTCTGCGATATCCTTGAAGGGGACGATAGTCTGGAAGATCTCCCCCGCAAGTTTGTCAAATTCGATAGGACTGGCGATCCTAAGGCTCACCTGGCTATGTTATTTACGAAATGCAATTGATTCAAGAGAGACAATCGGGCTTTGTTCAGATGTTTTTCACGCAGCTTAGAAGGCACAACAATCAAGTGATATTCCGAGCATATCAATCTAATCGACCAGCGAGAGTTTGATAAGGTGGTCAACCTGTTCATCAAACAATTCCTTTTCAATACTGAAGCACTGTCAACGCTCAACCATCTCTGCACTTTGAAGCATAAAGATAATAAAAAAGCTAAAAACTTCATTCGCAGATGGAGGGGCACCTACAATAAAATGGGAAACCCCATCTCAGAGTAGCATAGAGAGAGAGAAGCACGTAGATGCCTAAGCCCTTCCCGGCAAACGGTAACCAATGCGTGCATATGCGCTACAAAGACATGCGATCAACTTTTAGCGACAGTAGCTCATGCTGTTAGAAGGCTTTTTAACATGCACGCTGAGTTTTGGGCCGTTCATCGCAGCCTAGGGAAGTAAGCTGCCGTAGGCAAATAAGGCTTTAGATATGTGTGTGTGTGTGTGTTGATACAACAACTTGCCTTTTGTACTTTGAGTGAGTGGAGCATTGCAGCGAACTTAGGTGAAGGGCTTTAAATACGGCACCATGCATGTTTCCGTAGCGAACATGCCACTTTCAGGAAGCAATTGGATGATGCTTTCTTTCAACAAATGATGCATGTGAGAAACACTATTTTTGTATCATTGTGCAGTAGAAGAAAGCTTCTGGACCACATCCAAAGTAGAGGCGATATTCCACTCCTGCACGATAACTGGTGGGTGAGCTTAATTTACTCTGAACTCCCCATGTGGCTCAAGACGATTGTTCCATCTCATTTTCATCTGTGAACATTATCATGTGCCCATAACAACTACCTTTATATACTTTCAAATAACAAACCCAAATATACATATTTTAGAAAATTTACCAAAATATTCAGGCCCACACTAATGTTGAACACTTCGTGAAATCTAGCCAGAGACCCGAAACGTGGCACAATCTCGATTGAGGTGCAATTTTAGAGTGGGTGCAGACCAGGTCCTAATATGGGCAAACATTGGGCTATGTATGCTTTACCTAGGCACATGTCATTGATAAGCACAACTCCAATTATACTCGGAAGCTTCATTGATAGGTGGGAAGCACGCTTTCCTGAAACTAAGTGTGAAAGTCCTCACTTTTGAAACTTATAGAAATCTTGATTCTCTCACGCTTCTCCTCTGCTTTTTACATATTTCTTCCCTATTTTCTTACACAATTCTTATACGTTTCTCACATTTCTTTTTATGTTTTTTATTACTTTTTTTAAATTGGCAACCATCATTCTTAGATTTTGAGAAGAATTTAATTCTTATACTACAAATTTTAAGAAAACTCATTTTTATTTTAGTTTTGATTTTTTCTCCTTTCATTTGTATTTTGCTTTCTATTAGATCCCATGTCACTCTCTTTTATTCCTATTTAGCTTTAAATCGATTCATCACTTCACGCTTCTTCTAAATTTTAAAATATCTGTCTTCTCATTTGTGTTTCCCTCTTCCGTATCCTAGTTTGGTAACACTGAGTTATACATCTTTTCTAACATTCCTAATTAACCAAAAGGATCTCAATCATCCCCTCACTCATATCCTTTTATCATACCATACTTGGGATCTTATTGTCGGGAGTTGTTTAATTTTCATCAAATCTAATTGCATAAACCATGATCTACATGGTCCATTTAGTGAAGATCCACACTAGGGATGGCAGTGGACCCGGGCGGGTGCAAGATACAAGGTCTCCACCCCCACCTTGTCTCAAAATTTTGCCCTCTATCTTGGTTCATCCTGGTCTCAAAATAGTTGTCACTATCCCCATTCCTGTCCCCGTCCTTACCTCCATCTTCGTCCTCATCTCAAAATAACTTTATTCATATTTTAAGAGGAATAAAAAATCAATAAGGCGAGGAAGAGTTTAGGGTTAAGAATATATGTATACATATAAAGATTTTATAATATATAAGGGTATATTAATAATTTGATTAACGGAAATCAAGGATCCAGAGCAGGGCGGGTGCAACAGTAAGTTCATCCCGGCCTTCATCCTTTAAGAGTTTTGATTTTCACCTTCATCTTTGGTTCATTTCTCGTTTTATGTCTTCCATTTCCAATCCAAATGGGGCGGGTTCGGAGGGATCTCCATTTTCCCCAGTCCACTCCCATCCGTAATCTGAATTGTGTGCAGGATTTGTCTCTGAATAGAAAACCATGCAACAGTTGTAAAAACATTAAATTTTCTTATTTAAAAAGGTTATATATTTTTATCGAACAAACACAATCCAAGAACTGATTCCTACCAAATCAAGCATTTTGAATCCATCTATGGGGTCAGATTTGCACAAACCAACTTGCAACATTGAGATCCTAGGGGTGGCATGATGAAAGGGCCCAATTGCTAGTCAACTCCAGGTGTATCTCACATGTATTGCAACTAGCCTCACTAGGACCATATATTAAATCAAGCCAAATAATATCTTTAGTGTTTATATAGAGGAAGTGGCAATTGGGCTCCATTTGAATGGTTCATGTGTGCCAATCCGGTGTTGGGTGGGGCCTATGCTTGGGTAGCCATTATCGCCTAAAGTGGGTAGACCTTAGGGTCTTTGAGTCGGGTTAGGTCTTTAGTTGCTGTCCTGAGTCATAGCAAGTTCCATTTTTATGGTCTTAGGTTCAGTCACTTCTTTTGCCTTTGTTGTGGATGGAATATGATCCCGTTATCCCTGTTGTAATATCCCACTTTAGATCTCAGTGTTGCATGCTGTTTTGACCAAATCTGGCCATGAAGGTGGATTGATTAGAATGGACCTTGGATCGTGTTTTTTAAATGAAAAAAACATGACCGTATATCATGAAATTTTAGCATTTTCATGATTGTTGATTTTTTAATCACTGAAAAGTGACACATGAACAGTTGAAACTCGGGTAATTTTTTTTTTTTTTTTTTTAAAGAAAGATAATCATATTAATCAAAATTCAGAAGTTGGCAAACCAAATGAGGAGATGTTATTTGGAGGTCAAACAATAAAAAAGCAAAATAGAGTATGTATACACGTGAACAAAAGAGTGCCGTTAAGGAATGAACATGGTTGGTCTTTTTAACTATTCTTAATCAATTCAAGGTTTTTTTTGCAAATCCACTTGTAAAAATAAATTTTGAGCCCTTACCCTATCACATCAACAATATAATTATTTTAAAAACAATTTTTTCATCAGATATACGCAATGCAAATTATAATTTAACATTTTATAAGCAACACATGCACATGGCCTCAAAAAGCCCATTAGACTATGTCACAGGGATTCCGCTAGCAGGGTGGTCAACCCAACCTTGGGTGCATTGACCACACCTAAGGTCATTATGTCCAACTTTTTTACTAAAAAAAATGTGTCCAATCTGCAGAGTGAGAGAGTTGAGGTAGTCGAAGGACTCGATCATGACGCCGAAGTAGGACGTGGACGAGCCAGAGTCGGTGAAGCACAATAGAAATTCGATGGAGACATCAGAGAGGAGGGAGGGGATGACCCCCAGCGCCTTGACGATCGCCAAGATGGTCGTCGACAGGTTGTGCACCGCCCCGGGGAATGACACCCCACCACCACTATGGTCCACCTGCAACGCGGACGTCGTGGCTCCGTCTCCCCTCGACTTGGGCAGCAGCAGAAGCCTCTCCTCCAGCTTCCCATATATATAAATGGTTCCTCATTTTATTAGGAAAATGGTTGGCAACTGGGGTACCTGTTCTCTGCCGTTTTTTTTTCAAAATGACCATTGTATCCCAAAATGCCTATCGCTGCGAAGACAATCGTGTATGGATGCTTCTGCCGATGGACCAACCACATGGCCTCATGTTTTTTTTTTATGTGGGACCCATGTAGAATGAAGCGATGTGATTGGTTTGGTCTCCACCACAAGGCATTATGGATGGTAGTGTAGTTTTATGCGAGAAGGGGCTTTATGGACATTTTTCTTTACACTTTCCATTTGCGGTTCAGTCACAAGACTCACAACAACTGTTATTGTGATATTGGGTCGGACGGCTCTATGCGCTGGATGAACTTGGATAGAAAAGATGGCCAAGTTAAGAGTCTGATAGATGGGATTTCTTGAACGGCCCACCCTAACGCCTGCCTTGTGTATAGATCCTAACAATACAATTGGGTCAGACAGTTTCATGGTTTTTTTTTTTTTAAGTCCAGCCGGGGTTAAGCAGACCCACCAGCTAAATGAGGTTTTGAACATGCAACGTCCCACCACAGGGAGAAGTGCTCCTACCCCCATTTGGTGTTGGGTTCAGTAGTTGTGCTGGCACCCGCACCGGGGGAACCCCCGACCCCCTTATATATATATATATATATATATATATATATATATATATATATATATATATATATATATATATATATATATATATATATGCCGCACCCGCACCCAAGGTTTTTGAAAGTGTCGCACCCCCGCCCATGTGACATAGCCATTAGTTGTTCCTATATTATCACAATAAGATACATTGCAAAAATCTTAATAAACATGAAGCACATATAGCTATTCAAATTTTTTTGTTCACAATAAAACTCATGATACAATTGAATCATGTATAGCAATCTTACCGTATTGTCAGATAAAAATAGAGACATTAACCCTGCAGCATACTATTATGTTGCCAACCTTCAGCTATAAATTCCGAACAGGACAAGACACTGAAAACAAGTAGAGGGAAAGCACTCGCTCAACCCAGACGACCAGATCTAGCTGACAGCATAACCCATCAGAAATCAGCAATAGAAGAAAATCAGATCAGGGGGATCGAACCAACTTCTGCACTGCAGAACAGATTGCAAAGTAGAAATAAGGAAAGAACAGACCTGCGATTGTCAATCCAATCCAAAGATTGGCCCAGCCATTTGCTGCGTGCCTTGTTAGTGACAAATGCTGGTCTTTAGTATGCCGACCATGTACTTCACATGTATGGGGTTGCATTTGACCACAACTTGCAACAAAACCTGATATTGAATCTAAGATAAGATTCAGATCTTAATAGCGTGTTAATGAAATAAGATCAAATCTTGTGTGAGGTCGTGACTGGGTTGAAATTTCATGATAAGTATATTATCCAAATGATCAATTTGAATCATGATCATATGTGCCAAATCAGAGAATTTGGTGAAATCCATATTTAAGTGGTCTAGCAACTTATTATGGATAACTTCTTGAAGGGACGAGGATAAAGCCCAATTTTCTTTCCATAAATCACTAATAATGGAAACCTTACCTAGAGTTAGATGGCAAAGCCTAGGTTAGTAGGGAAGAACAAGTTATTGAGCGACTGTATATTATTAGCACTTTTTTTTTTTTAAATGCAGAGAATTTTCTAAGGAATTGTCGAGAATTTCCTTGCCTCATCTATGAAAGAAAGTGTTATTAGTGACTGTAATGACATTGGTAGGATGAGATTTTATAGCTCTTAATAAATCTATAGGCCTAAGTGGTTAAGGAATGCAAGAACTGTGTATTATTCAACAATATTACCCTTTCTTTGTTTTTGCAACATGTAGTTTGATAAAGGTGTATATGCTTGCCAAGCATTTGTAAAAAAAAAAAAACAAAATTTGTCTAAATTTCTGTCAGTGGTAAAGTAAACCCAGATAGGATATTGATCCCAAAACACATGTAATCACCATGGTGCAGAAACTGCGCTTGGTGATGTTTGCTTAATATACCAATGACAATGAAACTGGCCGTGTATAAGATGCCAGTGAAAACTGCGCTTGGTGATCTTTTCATTATTTTATTATAAAAATTTATATTGCTCTCCTTTATATTTTAGTTTTATATTTTATTTTATTATAAAAATTGTTTGCCCCCCTTTAAGCAAAATCCTGGTTCCTCTACTGGGTAGAAACAGTAGATATATAGCAACTTCATCATGTTTAATGCACTACCCAGGTTCAAGCACTAAAGCAGCTTCTCGTTGGATTGGTAGAATCCTATAACGGATATGAATATTTGTTCTAAGCAAATGTGTCGCCGCCCAATGTAGACCCGTATACATCCATGATATGGCTACACTATTCTGCTGTCCCCTTGTCATATGGATCTGGATTTGGTTATCCCTGACTTAACTTGAGGGGCTCCACTGTAGCCAAATGCAAAAAAAAGAACGATCATTTGTACTAAAGTTGAACTAGGGTCTCAAAACCCCTTGATCTAACGAAGCCCATTTTAGATCCAATGAAACTGCAATCCTCATGGAAAGCGAAATAGTTGGATCTTAACCATATCCTGCCCTCATCTCTTATGAACCATCAATTCTGTTCTGAAAGTTTGAAAAGCCTATCAGAATGATCAATTAAGTCCTATGTTTTGGTCCAATTATGAGATATAACTGAAATTCAGGTTGCTGCCCATGTTCATGGGTAGTGCTAGCAAATGAACCACGCCACTCGTGACTCAACTAGATCCAGCTTGATCACAAACTCATGTGGCCTTGCATTTAGCTCACAACCTTATTTTACAAGCTTGTTATGTTTATTGAGACTTCCCTTCAAAAAAAGATTATTGGGCCAAGTTTAAGTAAGAGCTAGGGGTTCAACGGATCGGGTTTGGTTCAGACCCAGGTGGTACCAGACTTGGACCCGGTTTTCGGGTATGGTATCAGGTCCAGACCCAGATTTAATCGGATCCACTATAAGAAAAACCATACCCAGACCCGATAAGAACTACATGAACCATACCCGGTAAAATCATACTTTTTTTTATCATTTTTACATTGAAAATTTGCGGGTCTTAATCGGAACTCGGGTCGGGTCCGGGTCTGGTATAAAATTTCACAAAGTATACCCAGGTCCATGTATTAATCGGACCTTCGGGTCTGGACCCGGATCTTAATTGGGTCTTATTATTTATCGCTATACCCGAACCCTATAGGGTTTGGTTCGGGTCGGGTCTGGCTAAACCCGACCCGTTGACACCCCTAGTAAGAGCTAGTTCGCTTTAACTAGTTTTGATAGGCTGGTAAGGTTTTTTTTTTCTTTTTAAGATATGGTATCCTATATTAATCTGAATTAATGAGTTGTTTGATAGGCATGCCATCAGAAGTTGATTTATTTGGTTAATTTTCTCTGAAAATTTTATAGTCAAGCTCTGTAAAAATATTAATTATTCTCCTTGTTCCTCCTTTACAAGATGTTTCTTTTTTCAATTGAGTCATCTCGAATTTGGATCAAGCTCGGGATGAGCCCGGCCTAGTGCTTAACTCAAGCTTATAACAAAGGAACTAGGCGAGCTCAAGCTCGAGCCCAAGCACACATCAAGCCAAACAAAAGATGCAAGCTAATTTGATCTCTTGGTCAGCGGTGGCATATATCAACTCAGCATTCAGGGCCCGTTTGTATGTCATGGAAAAAGGGAGATTTTCACCAAAATGCATAGGCACCCATGACATTTCTGCTGGCCCCACAATGCAACACAAACATGGGAGCTGCTTTCCGCGTGGAAAGCAACTCACATTTTACATGCTGGACCCGCTTTCCACGGATTCAGTTCCCGTGGGGGGGGGGAGGAGGGGCGTGATTTCAAGTCAAGGGTAGAAGGTGCCGCCGCCGGTACCTTCTTCTGTGACTAGGGATGGCAGTGGACCAGGGGAAAGCGGGGCCTCGCCCTGTTTGGACCTGGGATGAAGGACATGAAACGGGGATGAAGGTTAAAATTCATCCCCGTGCGGGGATGGACTTACACTTTTCCCCACCCCGCCTTAGCCCCGCCCCATCTCTATTAATAATATTACTAAAATACCCTAACCTAAGCAATAAAATTACAAAAAAAACCATACTTATATATACTAACTAACCCGAAATCATATTAATAAAAAAATGGAGTCAGTCGCCGACTCGCCGCCCAAAGAGAGAGAGAGAGAACATGAGTCTCCCTTTGCCGTATTTGCCTCCTCCTCTCTGCGAAAAAGAAGAAAGAGAGGCATTCGCTTTTCGTGATGGATCGCCCCCTCTTCCTGTCAAGGAAAAGGCGTTTCCTCCTTTTTTTCTTGTAGAGTTTTCATCATCAACAGTGACTGATCGAGCTAGGTTTTGGACTTCTTTTACATGTACGATTTTTCTTTTTCTTCTTTTTGTGATTGTTATTATATATATATATATATATAGTTCATTTTTGGTTATTTGTTTTGTGAATGCCTGATTTGGTGTATGAAATGAAGTTTTGAGAGGAATCAGGTTATTTTAAGGGGTTTTTAGGGTTTTGATTTCTGTATGGGATGGTGTTTTGGCTAATTTGATGGTATTTTCGGCGTTTTAGAGTTTTTGATAGTTTTTTTTTTTTTTTTTCAAATTTTTGTGCATTTTTAGGCTTGATTTAACGCCTTGGGAATGACGGTTGTGATCGGGTTCAATTTGTTGTTCAGATGATGCGGCATTCGAGTGATGGTTCTATGTTTGTGCCATTTTTTAAAATTTATTTATTTATTTATTCTTGTTAGGGGGCAGGGGAGGGGATGGGGATAATTATGTTGAGACGGGGCGGGGTGGTGGTCCAAAGTCCCCCCCCAAACTTTTGTTAGATTTGGACAGGGTGGTACCAGCCTGACCAAACTCTTGTCAGGTTTGTGCTAGACCAGACCAGGCCAGAGTCTTATCAGGCTTAACTTCAAGTGGATCAGGCTGGGCTTTTTATGTCCAACTAGTAAACAGGGCAAGCTAGGCTGAGCTCCATTGAGTTCTCATTTCGCCCCCTACCTGCAACGCAGTCCGATTACTGGTCAGGCCAGTTCAATCAGGTTATCGGGCTCAGGCTGCACAAGGCATCCCAAACTGAGCCCATCTAGAGTCGGTACATGAGCTGAGGTCTGCTCTTGCTTTCAGTTTAGCTGAGTTGATAGACACACAAAGCTCTCAAAAATGACATTTAGTCGTGCTTTAAAAGTGTCACTAAAGTGCTCAAAAATGGTCATTGGATTTTGTATGATCTAATTGAGCATGTAGATTCATTGGCCTCTCACCCCTCTTATATATATTGGCTACTTATGAAGGTACGAAACTAATGAGCTACTGAGCTACAAATTATAGGTGCATCACATAAATGTATTCAACATAGTTTATTTTGCTAATGAAGCATTAGGTCGTGCTTTTCTGATGTAAAAATATGATCTCTGAGTTATAAAGTATTGGCACATTTTGGGCCACTGATTTTTGGATCCCTTTAAAAACCTAATTACTTGTCATAATCACATGATTCAAAACAAGTTTTCTTACTATTACTAAACAAATCTAAACAAAACATTTGATCTAAAAAAAATAAAAAATTTGAAAAAAAAAATTCTACTCATTAATAGACAATATTCTATCCACATATATTTAGTGAGAGAAAGAAAGAGACCACATTATTTTTATCTTTCCACAGCACGCGGAGGAAGACTCAACTGGCAAAATGGAAAGTAGTAATTTTCGCAGGGGCCAAGCTATATATAGGCCACGCTGACCCAAAAATCCCTCAAAAAAGGGCTTGGTTTAGGGTGGGCAAATTGCTGCAGGGGCAAGCTATATAGGCCACCCTGAAGGGGCTTGGGTCAGTGCCCACCCAAACCCAAATGTTGTACCCCCTAAACCCTCTCTCTCTCTCCAGCTGGTCCATTGCCACACAAAAACAAAGAACCACAAACATGTACCCACCCTAATTTGGAGTATTTTAATTCTTAATCCTTCACACCTTACGGTGGGTAATCTTTTTGCAGTGAATTGGTGTACTGGTATTTTAATTCTTACTCCTTCACACCTTACGGTGGGTAAATCTTTTTGCAGTGAATTGGTGTACTGGTATTTTAATTCTTACTCCACACCTTACGGTGGGTAAATCTTTTTGCAGTGAATTGGGGTACTGGTATTTTAATTCTTACTCCTTCAAACCTTGGGGTGGGTAAATCTTTTTTTTGTTATTTTACTATGAGTTTTGCCTACATCCATCCGAGCAGAGATAAAGAGTAGCTAGCTGCCTATACCAATCCTTCCCTACCGTTGCCATAGTGACAAAAGTACAAGAAGACGGCTGCAGCCAAAGACTTGTGAAAAATAATATATATAAATCTCATGTTTCTTCTGTAAAATCTCAATAATAAAATAAAAAATAAAAAATAAAAAACATGGTTTTTAATGATAAATAGTTGATAAAAATATAAATATCATATTTATGTTTCTGAGAGAAAATTCATGAGAAATTGCGGTTTTTAACTTTCAGGTAATTTCTTGCAAGATTTTTTACGAAATTTTTCATAAATCTCACGAGATTTGTCTCTATGATCGCTGCCTACAGGGCTTTTGAAGGGTTATTTTTCCATGTTTTTTCTCAAATCTGACCATACAAATGTGTTCTAAGTGTTTGCTTTTATAGGAATTTACTCTTGCATCATTCGATTAGAACGCACAAGTAGGTTTTTATAAAGTTTGAAAATCAACGATGTAAAATTTTGATAGTTAAGGTTTGAAAAATCATGTTTTTTTATTGACCATCTTTGTCATCGGATTTCAAAAAAACAGCTCACAAACCCTCCTATAACTCACGGTAGGCTGCCACATGCACCTAAGGCTGTAAACAGCTACTTCCCTCTTTATATATAGAGTAACGAGGACAAGCATATAATGACAAGGAACAACATCACTCATAAATGGGTCAAGCATATGATGAAAGCAACCAATACTCTAAAGAAGAGTCGAAGACTCATCTGTGTGTGTAGGGGTATCAACGGGTCGGTTTTTTTTTTACCCGACCCTCACCAAACCTTATAAGGTTCGGGTATGGTGATAAAGAAGAAGACCCAATTAAAAATCAGATCCGGATCTGAAGGTGTGATTAATATATGAATCCGAGTATAGTTTGTAAAATTTTATACTAGCTCGGGCTCAACCCAAGTTCAAATTAAGACCCATAACTTTTTAAAGTAAAAGTAATAAAAAATATTTATTTTAGAGGGTACGTATGGCCTCGATCTGGTTCATATAGTTCTTATTGGATCTAGGTATGGTTTTTCTTATGATGATTCCGATTAGACCTAGGTCCGAACCGATATCATACCTCAAAATCAGGGCCAAATCTGATTTAACCTGAGTGTGAACCCAGCCCGACCTGTTGACACCACTATGTGTGTGTTAGAGATGTTTTTTTATGAATGGGGTCAAGCATGTGATGTAGGACATAAAAAGAGCCCAGAATCATATATATATATATATATATATATATATATATATATATATATATATATATATATATATAGAGAGAGAGAGAGAGAGAGAGAGAGAGAGAGAGAATGTGACAGTAATGCAGAGGAGACCACCACGAACGGTCTAGACTCTCTAGCCTTGTTAGAATTATTCTTACCTTATCATATCCTGACGGTTACCGTAACTGGATATGATAAGAGCATACCGTTATGGATAATATCTAATGTGATAACCGTATGCCACGGTCACCACATATGGCGTTGGATAACATCAAATGCACAACGGTTACCACATATATCGCTGGATAACATTATCAGCTGTGGACTGTATGACAGTGATAATGCGATAACGTTGTAACAACTTACATTTTTTTTTTTGTATAAATTGTATCGTATGCTATGATTGTTTAAGAGAATAAAAACAATAAATCTTTTCCTTAGTCTCGGAATTATCTTTCACGGTATCGGAGCCAGACGGGTTCTGATTGAAATCGAAGGTCTCTGTGATCTCATCTTTGATTCAGGTGAAGCTTCTTCAGCAACCGTCTGTTTAGTGAAGGAGTGCAGAAGGCTGGAAGCTTGATTAAGCCCCTTTGTTGTTTCGAGGAATTGGTCATTCTCTAAATGCTGCTAATGGATATATTCTGAAAGTTCTTTCTGTATCATCCTCCGCAAACCCAAAGATCAACTTGTCAAGTCCTCTTACTTTGACAAAATCTGCTATTTCTTCGGTTTCTGTTGTGCAGGCAAGAAATAATGCTCATATTCTGATCTCTGGATCCTTGGATTCAGCAGCCAATCGATTCTGCAGCAATCGATCGACATCAGCAGTCAATTAAATCTGTAGCAACTGATCGATTCTATCGGCATTGATCATCTTCAGTGTTGATCTTCATATTTGCATCATCAACAATTTGAGGCTCGTCATTCATGGCTTATAGCGATCAATTGCAAAAGGATGAAAATACAGTAGATTCTAATCTCTTCTATATACATCATTTTGATAATCCATGAGCATTGCTTGTATCGCAAGTTCTTATGAGAGAAAATTATTCTAAGTGAAAGCGGGTGATATTTATGGCTTTAAGTGTTAAGAACAAAATGGGCTTTGTCAATGACACCATCACAAAACCTACAAACCCACCAAAAATGGTAGCCTCTTGGGAGAGGTGTAACGATATACTCCTCTTTTGGATTTTCAACGTCATTTATAAAGATTTATCGAAAAGTGTTATATATGCTCAAAGTTACAGAATTGATTCTCTCAATCAGGCGCTCCAAGGATCTATCAGATTCAACATCAAATCAATATGAAACAAGTATAATCTTCAATGTCGGAGTACTTCCCAAAATTGAAGGACTATGGTATGAACTTGATTCACACACCCCTCCATGAATGTGCTTGTGGTGCCATGAAGACCATGCTCGACGGTCAACAGTTGGATCACCTCATCCAGTTCCTAATGGGACTGAATGATAACTATGGCACGATTTGTGGCCAAATCCTTCTTATGCAACCACCCCCAACTGTGTTGAAGGCTTACTCCCTAGTCATGCAGAAAGAGCAACAACATGACACGTGCATTGCTCCTAATGCAGTGATCGAAACCCCTTTTGATGTGATAGTCGATGGGAAATCACGTCAAGGCCGATCTAGACCGCACTGCATGCGATCACCGCAAAAAAGTTGGTCATATCAAGGCTAAATGCTTCCAATTACATGGCTTTCCTAATCGTTAAAATGAAATAAGCATGAATCAATTAAAACAACTGATGGGACACCCAATGCATGACATAAATCCTTTGCCCATACAAGCATAGTCAATGAATCCACACCAAACACGTCATTCACCAAGGATGAGGTTGAACAATTTTCTATTATCAAAATCTAATTTGGTACTCAAATACAACATCTTTGAAGTGACAATGAAACATAATTTTTTTTTTAAATAACATATCATCTTTCCTTTATAATTAAGGGGTAATACATCAACATAGTTGCATCTACACACCCCAATAAAATGGAGTGGTAGAACGCAAACATCATGATGTCTTGAATATGGTACGTGCCCTTTGATTTCAAGGCAATCTTCCCATAAAATTCTAGAGAGAATGCATTCTCATTGCTGCATATTTACTAAATCGAGTTCCTACCAAAGGCCTACTTGGTAAAACTTTCTATGAGTTTTTTTTTGCAAAAAATCCTAGTTACAAACATCTACGTGTTTTCAGATGTTTATGTTATGCCCATAACATTCATCATTCGCATAAGTTTGACACTCGTGCAAAACGATGCGTGTTCATTGGATATCCTCTTGGCAAAAATGTTTATCGAGTATATGATCTTGACAATCAAACCATTTTCACCAGTAGGGATGAGATTTTTCATGAAAATATTTTTTCTTTACGAAAAATAGTTAATGCACCAAAAGATGATGGGAGTGTGGTTCTACCTATACCAATTTCTGATGTATCTCAAGCACCAAATAGTGACCAAATTTTGTCAACTGACATCGTCACACCTCACTACAATCCAACTATTTACCATTTTGATGTTAACAATGCATTCCTATATGGTGACTTAGAGGAAGAAGTATATATGAGTCTTTCATCAGGATTTGAGTCAGGGGGAGCCAAAAGTTTATCGCTTTAACAAGTCCATTTATGGACTCAAGCAATCTTCATGCAACTGGTTTGCGAAGTTTTCAACATCCCTTAAAAATCTTGGTTTTGCTCAATCAAAGGCGGACTACTAGTTCAAAAATATCTCAGTTGGCCGTGTGTTTATCCTTGTTTATATATATCGACGACATCATTGTTGTTGGAGATGATATTGCTTATATTGAGAACCTCAAAGCAACCTTAAACAATTTATTCCGCATTAAGGATCTTGGGAAAGCAAAATACTTTCTCGAACTTGAGGTGGCACAATCTAAACAGGGTATTTTCCTCTCTCAATGAAAATGTCTTTTGGATATCCTCGCTGATAGTGGTTACCTTGGAGCAAAACCACTAGCCACACCAATGGACCCCCTATACTAAACTCGACAATTAGTATGACGATATTCTGGACAAAGCCACTACATATCACTGACTCGATGGGTGACTCATTTATCTCACCATCGCCAGTCACGACATTGCTTATTTCGTGCATATTGTCTGTTAGTTCATGCATCAACCCAGTGCTCCTCACATGCAAGCAGCTCTCAGTGTGTTAAAATGTCTTAAAGGGATGTATGTTCATGGTATCATTTTTTTTTCCTCTTCAAAGATTCAGTTGACTGGTTACTGTGATTCAGATTGGGCCTCCTACTCGATGATTCGGTGCTCCACTTCAAGCTATTCCATTCTTCTTTGCGAAATTCCTATATCATGAAAAACAAAAAAGCAGACTACAGTCGCTCGATCCTTGACTGAAGCAGAATATTGGGTCATGACCTTGACATGTTGAGAATTAACTTGGCTAAAATTGTTGTTCACTAATCTTGGCTTTCATTATTCATAACCCATGGTACTACATTGTGATAATCAAGCTGCTGTCAATCAATTATTTTATGAGCGAACGAACTACATTGAGATTTTCTGCCATGTTATGAATTATGTGCCCAGTTTGTTTTGTCTATTTTATAATGTATAAATATCTTTATCAAACCATTGGTGCATGATCTTTTTCATCAAGGGCAAGTTGGGGTTGTTGAACCCACACGTCCCACCTTAGAGAAAGCGTTAGAATTACTCTTACCTTATCATGTCCAAACGGTTACGTATATGATAAGAGCATACCGTTATGAATAATATCTAACGTGTTAACCACACATAATGCGTTGGATAACATCAAATGCACCACGGTTACCACGGATGTGGCTGGATAACATTATCAGCTGTGGTAACCGTATAACAGTGATAATGCGATAACGTTGTAACAGCTTAGGTTTTCTTTTTTTTTTGTATAAATTGTATGCGATAACGAGTATTGTTTAAGAGAATAAAAACAATACTTCTTTTCCTTAGTCTCGGAATTATCTTTCAAGTCTCTACTCCGATATGTTTTTCTTTGGAATGAGACAGTAAGGCTTTCGCATGCCGAAACAAGGGGCAGATGGCGGTTTTGAGAAGTGCTTAGGTGACCCTAACCCTTCTATCTCTGGCAATTAAGCCTTCCTACGTTTGGCGTAGGAAAGGCTTTCCAAACGTTTCTCCATATCAATCGCCCTTCGTTACCACCCCACCGTCTTCTCTTTGTCACCACTCGTGTTTTGAGATTTTTTTTACAACACCCAGATTTCTACACTCATTCTTCTCTCTCTTTCTTTCTTCTCTATCGTAAAAACAAGTATACCACAGCATACAACAGCTCATATGTTGACTACTGTTGGTGCTCTTCCTTTGCATCCAACGTTTATAAATAGACCCTCCCTGCGTTGCTTGCTTTGCATATATATCTTCCAAACATGAATGGGTATGATGAGATCATGCTTGATTTTTTATTTGGTGGCATCAATGACAACGGCAACGGTGGAGATCGACTTGCCATCTAGTGACATTCATTCTTCGTTGCCGAATTCGATTAAGCAAGATTGTTTTCATGAAGCATTTCATGTGTCCTTGCTTCCTCCAAATCTTGGTGGCCTAAAACCATGATAAATATGGATCTTGGACGCATTTCAGGACATGTAAAATTAAAAACAAACAAATTGTGCTCACCTCATGTGTTCTCTCAACCTTTGAGGTCAGTTCACCAACCACTTCGAGCATACCGTGCTTGAATATTCTCCATTCCTACATGACTCAAGGCACACACCCGGTGTGCCTAGCTAGGCACAATGGTGTAAATCTCAAGTTGGCCCAGAGAGCCTTCATTGTTTGTCTGGTATAGGTTGTGTTAGTAGAGAGTGTGTTAAAGGAGATAGAAGGGATGATGTAAAGCCATAATAAAAATGCCAAGTCAAGTGAACAAAAAAAACATTTGTAGTGAGTAGTATCCTTCAATCCACTTTGCTTAGCCTCTTCATTCTTCATTTTTTGCAAATCACTCTGTTAACACAACTTATACCAACCAAATGCTAAAGGTTTCTTGTGTCAACTAGAGATTTAGACTATTCCAACTAGCTCAGGGATGTGGGCCGTGTACCTTAAATCACATAGAAATAGAAAAGCGGCTGATGAACAGACCTCAGAGGCCGAATACACATGAAAAGATTCATGACAACTATCTTGACTGATCAGATTTGACAATGAAAGCACACCACCATATCTATTCATTTCGCAAGACCGAAAGCCGGACACCATTTTTGTGACTGTTAGAATGAGAGAAAGCAGCGTGTTGGATCTATTTATTGACATTGGTGCAAACAAAGAGCAGCAACGGATATGCATTGTTGTGTTGTTGAATGTTTATTGTGTAGGACAGAAAGGAGTGTGAGGTGTAAGGGAGTGAGGGTTGCCCTAAGAGCTAATTTTGTGCCTTGGTGTGCCTGGAGAACAGTTCAAGCTATATAGCTTTCACACATATCGACCAACAAAATCAATGGATTTTGGAACACTCTAGATAATTGGGTGGCCAAGTGCCCCCCTAACTGTGCTACACCTAGAGCCATGCAAAATTTGCTCCTCAGAGTTTAGTTATCCTGTGCACCGATGGTTTAATTTGCTTGGAAAAGAAAACCCTGTGCGCTCCTCTCTCTCTCTCACATACGCAGAGACACACATACACTCCCACACAAAGAAAAGGCTCACAAGCTGGTTTTAGGCAATAGGATACAACATCATAATCCATATCACTTGACCACATGGTCAAAAGGCAGGCTGGACTGCACCCACAAAGTAGTGAGACCACGTTCATGATAAGGGTGAAAACTGATTGGATGCCGATTGGATCATACGACATATAAATCTGAATCCAAAATGCAAACAGTAGGTCCAAATATGAGTCTGGATTGAAATCATATAGGGTTGAACCTGGATCCAAGATACCTGTCTTAATGCTGAATTCAATAAAAAAAGAAGAAGATAAAAAAACAAGCTATTTGCACGGTAAAAGAACCAAATGCAGTCCGTCGAATTTTTAAACGAAATCTGAATTAGATCTGACACAAAAAACTGATCCGAATCCAAAAATAATCGGATTATGCAAAATTTGATCCAAATGTACACTTGAATTTTTTAAAATCTAAATATGAGAATAACATGCCAGATTCGAATCGGATGCCCAACTGTATCTGGTCATCAAGATATACTGCCTGCTGCAAAAAGTGAAGATAGCGTGATCAAATGTTAAAAAAGTGGATGGAAGAGATTTTGTGAAATGGGTTCCTTTCACATGAAAGGAGCAGAAACAAGCGCTCCCAAAGAAAGATAAAAAGTGGTATTAGGGAATTCTGAAATCTGAGTAATGTTGCTGTAGCTGAGACATTTTCCCACACCATTTTGAATGGGGATGTGGGAATTGGGACCAGGTGCAATCATATCGCACAGATGCAACCATATGCAGTCGGCCCGATGGTAGATGGAGGGTCTGCTTTCGTCCCACAGAAAATGGAGGGTGATCAGGTGCAGCGGCACATTGTACTTGTGCAATGTGATTGCACCTTATCTGGCCTCAAGATGTGGTGCAATCAAGTTGAGTATGCTTTATACCACCAATGAGGCATAATTGGAAGCTTTGATATAAAAAACCAAAATCAATAAGAACTCACTCTTTCGGCACTGCTGTGCTTTTCTGCATCTCTAAGTTTTTTCCTTTGGATGATCACGCCTCCCCGAGTCCTTGCCTTTCAGAAGGGAAGAAGCACAGATGATATGAGCTATGGCACGATGCACCCGCATCTTGTATGGCCTTTGCTGCTATCGGGGGTGGCGGGTTTCATCTATGTACTCTACTCAAGCACATTGGGATTCTGTTTGCTAAGGGAACGTGATATCTCATCACAACCCCTCTATCTGATTTGATATGTATCCCTATTTTACTATGTTAATAATATTTTCTATTCTCTAAAAAAAAATTGCAGGTCTCTCTCAAATGAAAACAAACAAAAGAAAGACACTCACTTCATTTGTAGCCTCTCTTGCTTCACTTTGCTGAACCATTCCCACGAGTGGCTTCAGATCATCCCTTCCATCTCTCCTAGCACCTTCCCTACTAACACAACCTATAGCAGACAAACACTGATTACTTGTTTCGACACATTAGGCATGAGCCTTGAGTCTTGTAGGTATAACAAATCGAAACCAATCTCACTCAAAATGGCTGGTGCGCGGATCTCAGAAGGCAAGGACACATGAAATGCTTCATTAAAACAATCTTGATTAATCGGATTCGGCAATGAAGAATGAATATCATGGCTGGATCATATTCAGCTTGTCTAGTTTAGGGACAAGCCAAGCTTGAGCTTGGCTCGACTAAACACAAGAATGAGCTTAGTTGCAAGCTTAATCTATTGAACAACAAGTCAAGCCCAAACATGCATTGTTCAGTTCTTCACTACAAAAACACAAGCACAAAATGTGTTTTTTTTATGATTTACATTTTAATTGCCTATTTTATGATTTATTTAGTGAATTTATATTAAATATATTTTTTCTCATATATTATTTTGATTTTAGAGGTTTTACATTTTAATTGTTTGTTTTGTGATATATTTATTGATTGCATGTTAAATGTGTTTTTTTCTCATATATAATTGAGATTTCAAGAGTTTTATATTTTAATTATGTATTTTATGATTTATTTAGTGAATACATGTTAAATGTATTTTTTTAGATTTTAGAAGTTTTCTATTTTAATTGCTTATTTTGTAATTTATTTAGTGAATGCATGCTAAATGTATTTTTTTCTCATATATGATTTTAATTTTAGAGGTTTTATATTTTAATTATTTATTTTATAATTTATTTATTGAATGCATGCTAAATATATTTTTTTCTCATGTATGATTTAGATTTTATGATTTTATATTTTAATTGCCTAATTTGTAATTTATTTAGTAAATATGTTTTTCTCTTATATATGATTTTTATTTTAAGAATTTTATAATTTAATTATCTATTTTATTATTTATTTATTGAATACATGCTAAATATATATTTTTCTCATATATGATTTAGAGTTTAAGGGTTTTAGAATTTAATTACCTATTTTATGATTTATTTAGTGAATGCATGCTAAATGTATTTTTTTCTCATATATGATTTATATTTTAGGGTTTTATATTTTAGTTAGTGATTTATTTAGCGAATGCATAGTAAATGCATTTTTTCTCATATATGATTTTAATTTTAGAAAAATTATAATTTAGTTATGTATTTTATGATTTATTTATTGAATGTATGTTAAATACATTTTTTTCTCATATATAATTTTGATTTTAAGCATTTTATATTTTAAATATTTATTTTATAATTTATTTATTAAATGCATACTAAATATGTTTTTTTATCATATATGATTTAAATTTTTAGAGTTTTACATTTTAATTAGCTATTTTATGATTTATTTAGTGAAGGTGTGCTAAATGTATTTTTTTTCTCATATATGATTTTGATTTTAAGGATTTTATAATTTAATTACCTATTTTATGATTTATTTTTTGAATACATGTTAAATAAAGTTTTTCTCATATATGATTTATATTTTAGAGGTTTTATATTTTAGTTGCTTATTTCATGATTTATTTAATAAATGCATGTTAAATGTATTTTTTTCTCATATATGATTTAGATTTTAGGGGTTTTATATTTTAATTTCTTATTTTATGATTTATTTAGTGGATCTATTTTAAATGTATTTTTTTTTCTCATATGTGATTTTGATTTTATGGGTTTTATAATTTATTTATCTATTTTGTGACTTATTTATTGAATGATTGTTAAATATGTTTTTTCTCATATATGATTTAGGTTTTAGGGGTTTGGCATTTTAGTTGCTTATTTTTTTATTTATTTAGTGAATGCATATTAAATATATTTTTTTATAACCAAATAAATATGGGCGTGTACAGATGCTTTGTGTGAGGTTGTCCACCGAGGACATGTTAGGTGAAGGTTCAAGCAAGGCAAAACTCTTGCAAAAAAATAAGGAGTGTGGCCCAAATGCAAGAGAAAATCAAAGGATTGAAATCTCAGTTCGAAGAGTTGAAGGAGCTATTTATGGGAATGATGGCTAACAATCAAATAAGTTCTTTACAAGGTCCTTAAGTAAGTTTATATAACTGAAGATTATATTCTTGTATATGAATTTGTATATATATATATATATATGTGTGTGTGTGTGTGTGTGTGTGTGTGTGTATAATTCTTTACCTATGTTTATTTATAGGCCTTGTACAAATGTGGTGCACCCCAAGTTCTTAGATTGTCTCTCCTTTATGTAATTCATAAATTGAGATAATGTGTATATTTTAAATGAAACTATTTTTTATCTATTTTTTTGACATCTGTTTAAAAGTACTTTCAATTTATGCATAAATTTTTTCATAGTGGGTTGGAGTTATCTATTGGTATATGTGAATGTTAGAGTTATGGCAGATGTGGTTATGGATGGATGAAGGAAGAGTTATAGTAATGTGTGTATGAATGCTTTGCATGTTGTATTTCTTAGAGGGCTTTAATTGTAAATGTAGGAATTATAGAAAATATAGTTAAGGAAGGTTTATGGAAGAGATATAGTAGTTTTTTGTAATGACTTTGTATATTGTGTTTCTTGTAGGGTTTTAATTGTGAATGTTGGAGTTATGAAAAATGTAGTTATGGAGGAATGAAGGAAGAGATATAGTAGCGTGTATATGAATGATTTTCATGTTATGTTTCTTATAGTATTTGAATTGTTTATAGAGTATGTAGTTATGGAGGGTTGAAGAAAGAAATACAATAGTATTTTTGTAATTGTTTTGGATGTTGTTTTCCTTATAGGGTTTCAATTGTGAATGTTGAAATTATGGAGGATATAGTTATGGAGGGCTGCAGAAAGAGAGATAATAATTTGTTTATAAATATTCAATGATTGGATAATTGAATGAATGAATATATAAAAAAGTTTTGTAGTCAATGAATTATTTGGTTAATAAATGAATGAATGTATAAGAATTTTTGTATTTAATGAATGTATAAGCAGGTTCATAAATGAATGAATATTTGTGTGAACAAGTATATATCATAAAATATATGTATGAGCAAGTTATTAATGAATAAATGTATGTATAAGCATTTGTTGTAGTCAATGAATATATAATCAGGTTCATGAATGAATAAATGAATGCATGAATAGGTATATATTATTGAAGGTATGTATGAGTAAGTTATGAATGAATGAATGAATAAATGAATGTATAAGTTGTTTTTTATAATTAATGAATATATAGGCAGATTCATTTACTAAAATATATGTATGAACAGATTGATAATGTTGAAATGAAAAAACTATTATAATTACTAGCGCTAATTTTGTGCTAGTAATTCTAGTATCACTAACACAAAAATTATGCTAGAAAAAGAACATTTTTTGGCATATCTAGAAAACATTATTGTATTGGAGCGAGAAACACACCAGTAAAGTGGGATTTAATGGTGCAAAAATGTGCCAGTAAAATGAGATTTATTAGCGCAAAAAATACGCCAGTAAAATGGGCTTTCCTATAAAAAAAATATGCCGAAAATAAAACTTTATTGGCATAAAAATTGCATCAATAAATGATTTTTCTAGCAAAAAAATTGCCAAAAAATCTCTTTACTGACCTAAAAATTGTGTCAGTAAAAAGATTTTTATTGGTGCTAATTTAGCATTAGTGAAGGCTTTATCGACAAGACCTACTATAGCACACTTACTGACATTTCGACAATGCCAGTAAAGCTTTTTACTGATGCTAGTCCTGTCTTTACTAACACAAAAAATGCTCCAGCAAAGGTGAAATTTCTTATATTGTGTTAAACTTGTTTACCAGCCATAAATAGAGTCTGCCCTCAACAAAAGGATTAATTATGCATGAGATACTGGTTGTGTGTCCTCACTCTTGAGAAAAAATAAATCATGTCAAGCTAACAATGAGTTTGGTTTTAGACTGAGTTTACTAACTATGCCCAACCTAACTTGTTGTAACCCAACCCAAACCCCTTCTTGATTATGAAAAAAGAGAAAATCTGACATGAAATATGGAATTTGTTATGAATTCTGCAAATACAAAACTTGAATCATTAAGGATCCAAACAACTTTATGAATACAAACTAAAAAGAATTGATACTGGAAAACAAAAAAAAGTTAATTTTTTTGGAAAACTACCTAACCAAAATGTTTATTATTATCTTTGCTCAAAATAAATTATATTTATTTTATAAATAATTACAAAGATGGCCATCACTTTTATTGAAAAATACCATTACTAACCACATGTAAGAAAATATAACTAACATGACCAATATATTGCTTACTTGAAAATTTTTTCCTTTGTCATTTTAAAAAATAGGTGTTTGATTTTTCAAGAGAAAACTTATATGGCGTCTGATTTTTTCATACAAGAACTTGGTGGAACCTAGTGATTTCGAAATCCGGTATGAATTGAGTCACTAGATTGAATGAGGCATGTGCTAGAAGGAGGACTCAAACCTCCATATATGTGAAAAACACATGCTCTATTCATTGAGCTATTCCATCCCATCTCTAACCGTGGGGCTCTCCACAATCCTCTCACTGAGTAGAACGTTATGCCTTATTAACGGCCATGTCCACTATCTTCATTTATAGACAATCCTAAGGATTGGATTTAATCCACCATTAACTAGAAATAATGGCTCATAAAATCTAGTAACCCCCATCATAACCATTTTTAGGTTACATATAGCCCATAAAGTCATTTCGTAATTTGGCTTAATGAACCCACCAATTTTGTGGCTCTTGGGGTTCTGGTGTGAGACCCTATTGTGACACTAGATCCAAATCCATGATCCAATATCTTCTACTTGGCCATACGGGGTGAACATCCTCATTGTATTATAATTGGTGCATCATGTATCACATATAGCACTTCATAATAAAACATGCACCAAATGACCACGCACAATTTCTTGGGTTATATTAATAATATTTTTTGCACATGTTATAGGTTTTTTTCTACATAATCTTGTGAATTTTTTTATTATTCAATTTTAAGTATGAGGTTTTCACATATGCTATGGGCTATTTCCCAAATAGTCATATGAATTTTCATCATCATATGAGCCATGATACTTTTTCACATATAGTATAGGTTTAGCCACAACATCATGAGGTTTAACGTATACAAATTGGATTTCTCCATGATTTATCTCTATTATAATGCTATGCACAAACTAAGTTGGTTTTCCATTATGATCCTTTCATATACTCATTTCACATACATATATGGGTTTTTTATTATGTTATAATTTTCATCATAACCCTTGATGTATAATATAATGTGCAACAACTTATTTCCGGCATTCACCATTCACTGCATACTTAACTATGCAGTTAATAGTTCTAGAGCAAAGATAATACATTATAATGTGAATCTCACATATTTATGGGGTTCTTATGGTGTTTTTATGACTATATCATAGAACATCATCATATTCACATGCACAATAGTGAAGTACTATGGATTTTCATCAATTCATGGATCTATGATAAAATATGATTTGCCAAACATAACAAATACTCTCACTTTTCAAAATTTTACCATAGTTAATACTCTCACTATCCATGTGCATTATCACATGGAACACATTTAAATTTACTATTTCTCATAAACACAAGAAGGGTGCATTTCTAATATGTAGTTGCAAACTCTTTAAAATACAACTGTGATGTGAAGTAAACATGATTTCATGTAGTCTAATTCATAAAATATATCAGCATACAATGTATTATTAACTAAAAATGCTTATAATTTCTCTTACCTTGAATGCAAGCGTTGAACTCTAACCTGCATTTGAGTCTTTCACAGTATTAATCGAGTCTATACACACCACAAAGACTTGTTTAATTTTTAAACAACCATTCTTATATTTTATAAAATTACCAACCTAACCCACCCCCCAAGGTGGTTTGTCCTACCTCAATTTTGGTGTTGTGCATTTGGTCATAAGATCAAGCTGAGCAAATTTCTCTTGCGTTTGATTCCAACAAACCAAATCTCACCTGATTCTAAGTTCGGGGTGAGAAGTTATGATCATTTTACCAATTCCATGATATAAGAGTATTTTGGTCTTTTTACTATCTTTCAGGTTTGACCTGACCCAGACTGAGTCTGAAGTGAGCTTGGTCTAGTTTAGTCTAAACTGGACTTAAAGGGTTCAATCCTAGTCTTTCTCTCTTTAGTTAAGTGAATTTGATTCAGTTCCAGTTTGGTATAAACTAAACCAACCCAGTTCAGTCTAGTTTGGGTTCAGACTCAATCAAAGACATAGATATAGTCTTTGTCTCACATTCAAGGTAGCAAACTGAATCCAGATCTAGTTTGATATAACTGGACCAGACTCAGTCTCTGTTTGGGTTTGGTCCAACCTAAACTCAAATCTAGTGATGCTTAAATGGATCCAGACCTGATTTAACTTGGGTTCAAACCAACTATCTGTTGACACATACTGGACCAGACCTAGTCCACTCTGGGTCTAGTCCTAAGATAGAGGGTCTAGACTCTATCTCACATGATCCACAAAAACTACACCCAAACCCAGTTTAGATTGGGTTCAGTTTAGCACCCATAACCGAGACAGGGCTCAGTCCCTATCTCATTTTTTTTGCTCTGACCACACTGGGTCTGGCCTGAACCTGGATCGAGTTAGTCTTCAGCTGGGCCTGACCTGAATTGGGTTCACACCTAGACCAGTTTAGGTTGGGCCAACTAGTTCAACCCATATTGAGTCGGTCTAGCATATGACTGGGAACGGCCAAGACAGTCATTCATTCTACTTCTTCTTATCAGCTCAGCTTACATGATCGAGATAGAGGGTGTCCACCCTATGTCTCGCCCTCTCCCTGTTCATGGCAAAGTCGTCGACAACCATGATGGTGTTATCATCGCAAAATTTTTCCCTCCCTTTGCGAAAGAGAGAGAGAAACGATTCTGTGAGTCAAACTTGACCAAAGTTTTGAAAATGGTTTTCGAAAATAACTCACCTCTGTTTTTGAAATTTGCAAGAAAATTTTATAGAAAGAGACTCGTCTGTCGGTATAAGGTTCAACCGTTCCTAGCGCTTTTACCAGGGGTAAGTAAACCAAGGATCAATGTGTGCTTAGCTAGGCTCAAATATCTAAATTATGCTCTATTTTATAAATGCATAGAGAATCAGGCATATGCTATGAAGTTTTTGAAGAATGCACATTTTAAAAGATATGATGTTTGCTTCTGATGCTTGGAAAACACTTAGAAAAATGATGATTATGGGAAAACCATGAATTGCATTGAGAAAGCATTTCTGAAGAAAAGAAAGGTTGATTTTTGAAGAAATCATAAGATTTTAAAAATTTGATTTCTGATAAAATCCCAATGACTTTGAGAAAATCGATTTCTTGGATATTTGGACCTTGAAATTGAGGATGTTAGAACATTGAAAAATCATGATTTGAACTGGGAGAGTGTTTGAAACATCATTGAAAACTCAGAGTTTTGAGAAAATCAATTTTTGAGAGACTTAGAAAATTTTGAGAAAATCGACTTCTCTGAAATGGAATTGGAATGTAAGTCAAAAAAAGGGGTGTGTGTCCCTGTGAAAGATTTTCATGATGCACTCTAACTTAAATGAATGAATGCTACTTTGAGAAAATATTTATGAAGAATTGAAATATGTAATGTTTTTCGAAGATAGCCTAAGAGTGTAGGCTGAATGTGGCTAATACGAAGATGACAAATTTGGGTCTCATTCGTATTCTGACTATGGTCATAAATATGAATTCCACCGAGTTTGTCAACTTCCTGAAAGCTTGTGCACATGTCATTCGTGTCAACTATAGTGAATTTGGAAAAATGCATGAATTATCATTCATCAGATATCAGAATTTACGAAAGCAAACTATATGCAATGCATCCTATTCTATGCAGAAATGTAACTATTATTCCAATATCACATTTGCTTTTACATCAATAAAATAAAAGAAAAATAAATGAAATCTTTCTTCTGAATATCTCTGCAAAACTTGAAAATGAGTTAGCACAAATATGTAGGTTTTTCTAGATTTATCTGAAAATACCGGGAAATTATCAGATTTTATCCAGATATAAACCTTGATTCATACCACCCTGATATAAATATAAGAAATAAATGATGGAAATGCATGGAAATTTAAAAATAAAAGTTTAAAATTCGAAATTAAGGTGAAAATGACTAAAATGCCCCTGATAACAAGACTATGGTCTTGAAATCATGGTTTTCAAAAATAATTTTTGTAAAAACAAGAATTTTAAAATTTAAATGAATGCAAATGAAGATAAAATCAAACATACGATGATATTAATGTGATTATATGCATGATAAAACTTTAAAATTACAAAAATATCATAAAAATAATGAATTTTGCCTGAATTTCGCTCGAATTTCACCTTTCTTTTGAAAGTTTGACTAACACATATGGAAATTGAACTCAGAATCAAACCAAATTTGTCGTGGACACCTATGTTAATCCTAGGAATGAAATGAAATATGAAAATCAATTTTTTTGGCATTATTTGGTATGAAAATTAATAAAAAATCTTAAAAATGCATGATTTTTGCCTAATGCCTAGACCTATCCTAATGATAGCATAATTTTGGGTACTAACCTATCATAGAAATTCACCAAATTTTACAGGGTGATAAAGGACAATTAGGCAATGATTTTTGCCTTTTATAGATTTAGGATTTGACCTAAGGTCGGAGAACTACAACTCCGGCAATACTGATCGGAATCCGGTAAGTTTAAAATTAAGGGCAAACTGACAGGCTTTCACAAAAATTAGAGGGAAAACAGTAAACCGTAACCAAAATCTCTGAAATTTTAGGCAGATGTTGCAGACAAACAGAGGAGCATATCCTATTTTTACAGTTTTGGTATTGAATCTACAGTTATAGAGGACACATTGGATTAACAGACCCCTAAATCTGACAAAATTGTAATAATAGGGAATCGACATGTAAAATTTTAAAATCTAGGAAAAATGGAAATCTAAATTTTAAAATCCTGAAATTCAGGGAAATGACAGAGAATATCATAAGAAACAATTACTCTTTTGACAGTCAGAGCATCCGACTTACAAGTTAGAAATCCACAGTTGATTCATTCGATTCAGAACTCTGACAAACCTGTAACAGGTGTTACAGAATGGTCCATGGAAACCGATTTTTGAAAGCAAGCAATTTTTATCATAAAACTCCAATAAAATACTAGATTTCTCTATAAATCCACTGTTTTTTAAAGATTGTAAATCGGATCTCCCATGAGGGAGATATCGATTTAACAAATCTGCATCTGGGGTATCTAGTATTTTCATAGGGTTGGTCCGGTTTTTGGTTTTTAAAATGGAGTTGTAGAACTCAAATCATTCTGGGTTTTTTGCAGTAAATAAGAAACAACTAAATTCATACACAACAAAAATTCCAATATTTATTGCTAAAAATTTCCACTTGCAATAACGACTGGACTTCACGCATAACATCAAAACCTATAAACTATCTAGGCAATCATTAATGAATATGAATAAACTACCTATAAAACAGTAAAGCTAGTTAAATAAAATGCTTAGAACATGTGATTTACATGAAAGTCATGCTAAAATAAAAAAGATAAAAAAAAGAAAAGAAAAGGGAGATATAAAGTTTCGTTTGATGTTAGCCATTAGAAGGAAGGATCCACCAATCCACTTATCGTATGGATCCTTTCACCTCTACAGTGATAACCACAGAAAACCAACATTATAAAATCATGAAATATACCTTTTAGCCATACAAATTTGATTTTGAACCAGATTTAGGCTAACCTCATAAAAGATATTCGTAAAGGGGGGGGGGGGGGGGGTTTACCTTGGAAATCACTTGTAATGGCTGAAGGTGGGCTGCTAGGGTGGCTGCACTAATTGAAGGAGGGATACTAAGCACCGGGTGCAGGAGGTTGTTACCTTGAGGTCACTGGAGCCGTGGGCTGAAGGGGCTAGAAGCAATGGTGATGATGCTACGGTTTTGCTGTGGGGAGGGCTGTCACCAGGGAAGATAGTTGTTGTCGTTGATGTGGCTAGAGCAAGGAGGACAGTTGCACCTTCAGTTGCAATGGCTGGAGTGGCTGGTGGCAAGGAGAGGATGAAGCTGCTGCAAAGGGGGGAGAGAGGAAAAGATAGAGGAGAAGAGGAGTTAGGGTTGAGAGGGGATAAATGAGTTAGGCGTGAATGGGAGAGAGAGCCAAGTGCCCAGCTGTGTGATGTGTTGGAGGAATTAGAAAGAGGCGAAGGCAATAAGAAGGAAGGAAGAAAGGGAGGGAAAGAAAGAATGAAAGAAAGGAAGGAAGGGAAAGAAGAAGGAAAGAAAAAGGGAAGAAAAGAAGGAGAAGGGGTTGGCGTCAAGAAGGAAGAGGGAAAGGGAGAAGGAAAGGAGGGAAGAAAGAAAGAAGAAGAAGGAAAGAAGAAAGGGAGGAAGGAAAGAAAGGGGAAAGAGAAAAGGAAGGGAAAAAGAGAGGGAAAAAGGAAGAGAAAAGGGGGAAGAGAGGAAAGGAAGGAGAGAGAGAGAGGGGGTTGACCCCCCTTGTGGGGTCCACTCCCTTCTCCAGGTGGAATAAAATAATAATAATAAAAAAAGAAAATAGAAAAAGAATGGAAGAAATAGGAAAAGAAAAGATTTTTTTTTTGAAAATTCAAAATGTGGTGCCAGCTTGGAAGTGGGTCCACACATAATTTCGAAATTCATTTTAAAAATCAAAGGGGTAGAATGATTTCTCAGAAAAAATTTTGGATTAAATAAAATATTTTTGGCAACTTTGAAATAAAACTCAAAATTTGAAATTTTATACCCCTTTGCAAAGCAAATCCAATTTAAAATTTTGAAAATCAAGTTTGAAAGGAATCCAGATTGTTTTTTCAGGAAAGTATTTCTAAATTTAGAGTCTTGGGGGTAAAAATGTCAATATTGAAAACCTAGGGTTTGAAATTGAACTTTGAAAAGCTTTAAAATTTGAATCTGGATTAGAATTTTTAAACTGGAGTTCTAGATCTCGAAAATGAAATGAAATGTAATGAAATGTTATGAAATGATGAGAGATGATATGAAATGTCATGCAAAATGCAAACCCTGGATGAAAAAATTTGGATATTGGACCCCGATTGATAGTTGTACCAGTTTAAAAAGTGACAATTTTGAAAAAATTGAACAAAATAGTTCAAGAAATGGTTTTTGTCCCTGCCAGACCAAGAGTGACACTGAAAATGGGGTTTTAACTGGTTTAAACTGAAATGAACTAGAATGAACTGAGTTCTAGGGTTTCAGAACTCAAATGGACTGACAAAACACTAGATCAACTGAACTCCTAGACTGAATGGTCAAGAAATGGTGAGATTTTCAGAGAAATGGTGAGAAATGGTCATTGTAGTGAAGTAAGTCATGAACAAGAACTGAGTTTGAGCTGGAACAAAGATCAGTAATACTAAGATGAACTAAAACTGGAGCTCAAACATTAGCTCAACTGACTGGACTTAGCTCAATTTTAGCTAATTAATCTTCGTTTAGTTAACAAGAGATGTTCAAAAACATTTGATGAATAGAGCCCAACATATCACTGGATCATCTTCGTACCTCCAAAAGTTTTATATGAGGGTAAGTTTCTTATTCCCTAGTTTATTTTTTGCATATATTAGTACAGTGTTAAATATGTTTGATATAATAGATTCTAAATTTGTTATTTGCAGACTCTTGAAATGGAAGGGAAAGAACCAACGATGATTGAGTTCAAATTAGAGATGCACACCTATTCAGATCGCAAGACATTTGTTTGTAGTGAATCATCATAGAACTATATGAATAACTCACACTTTGTAGTGCTACATTCATTCATTATATTTTATACATTATCATTAGTTATTGGTAACCAATTATATATCATCAACGTGCAGAACAAACTACAATCTGTGGAGATTAAAGATGATGAAACATGTTCTTCACAAGATG
Source organism: Nuphar pumila (assembly GCF_984573655.1). Taxonomy (NCBI): domain Eukaryota; kingdom Viridiplantae; phylum Streptophyta; class Magnoliopsida; order Nymphaeales; family Nymphaeaceae; genus Nuphar; species Nuphar pumila. Next base: position 88,257,134 of record NC_143258.1, on the reverse strand, counting down.
GCACATCGATTTTGTAGCAAAAAATCTTTGCGAAAGTCCTCGAGGAGCGGTCTGAACTTGTGAGAGAAATTAGTGCATTTGTCATTTCAAGCAAAGGCAAAACCCGAGTTTCAAAGTTATCTTATCAATTGGAGGCGACGCAGTCGGAGCTTGAATGACTTGAACAACAATTAAAGAGTGAGAGAGAAGAACAAAGGACGAACCAGTTGTGAGTTGAACAATAACTTGAGCGAGAGATAGAAGAAAATAGGAAGTTTAGAACCCCTCCCCCCCGTCGCCCTATCCTAGATCTCTCCACGATTTTAGTATGCCCTTCCTCTCTCTTCCTATATATACATATATATAGGGAATGAGGACCTTTCAAGCAAAAGAAGGTCCAAAATCAACAACTATATGTATATATATATAGTAATGAGTATGTGCTAAATAAAATATGCTAAATCAAATGTGCTTTCATATTATATTTATCATCATGTTAAGCCGCTTGTCTTCTCAAGAAATACATGAACCCACCACCTCCTACTGCTTGCTCGTCAAGAAAGATGATCCTCTTTGACGGTGGTGAGGATGACCCTCATCATCTCTCTCTCTATATATATATATACAAACATATAGGGAAGGGGGACCTTTCAAGCAAGGGAAGGTTCAAAATCTATAACTATATATATAAATATATATAGAGTATTGGGTCTATGCTAAATGAAATATGTTAAATCAAATCTACTTTCATAATTATATTTATCATCATGTTAAGCTTCTTGTCTTCTCAAAAAATAATTATGTGTAAAATAATAGTACCTAATTTGAGAATAGAACTAATTTTTTTAAATACTCTATTTTCTTATTTATTTTTTATGACATTCTTGTGCAGCTGGTAAATGAGCCACATTTCTATCAGGGCATGTTCAGCTTCAACTACAAGGTGAGCCTCTGTCAAGTATTTTTGTTGGTATATCTTAAGTTTTTATTAATATATAGCAAGTGGATAATATTTTGCTGTGTTTTTCTTTTTGTTTGACATGACAAAATTTCATCTTCAAGATGGTACATTGAAGCATCACATTTACTTGAGTGTTTGTGATTTTTGATAGTATGTTCTTAATAGTAGTCATAGGTACTAACACGTTTTAATTTTTTATGATAGGGAAACAGAGAGAAGTAGGATTAATTCGTTTGGCACATGAAGTTGATTAGTTAATTAATTCACTATTAAGTGATTTCATTGGGTTAGTGATGAGAGAGATTTCAGCCAATCATGTCAATGATTGGGCAATTTAAACTTCTGTTTCTGTTAATGAATATGAAATCTACCATATACTTTCATTTGACTGTGTAATTGTTATTGTTTGAATGATTTCATTTACATTGTTATTATTTAAATTTTGTTGAATATAATGTTTGAAGTCGAATGAATGTTTCATATGCAGATTTTGTAAAAACCATTATAGGTCTTAACCCCGTTAAAGCCTATAACAATGATTTGATGGTTGTCATTATAGGTTATAACGGAATTTAATTCTTGTTGTTATCTCTTATAATGATGACTATGAAATTGTTGTTAAAGGCTAATCGCCATTATAGGGTTGTTGTCGTTGTAGGATAAGTCACTGCTATTGGGATGTATCATTTAACGGCAACCTATAATTGTCGCCATTATTACTTAACAACGGTCAAAACTAAACGGTCATTTTTTGTCATCGTTATAGGTATATAACGGCGACAAAGAAAGCAATAATGGTGACTTTTGTCGCCGATTGACCCTCACCCTTGTAGTGTCTTGATTCTCTTGTATAAAACCCTCACAGCCGTGAGGGTCTCCCCACTTTTCCAGTCTCAATAAGTGAAGGGAAGGACTCCACTCTCCCTCTTCCTCAAATGAAGTGGCGGTTCCTCAAAACAGGGAACATCTCCTCTATATTTTTTTAAATTCTTTTGTTTTTTTAAATATTTTACTGCACTTCGGTGCATGTTTTACATAAGAGCTAAGAATCACGAGAGGGAGACGTTTTAACGAGAACAAGCAAAGGAACAGCTTTAGACTCATAAAGAAGAACCGAGAATGATCACGAGAGAGAGAGAGAGAGAGTTTCTATGAATGAGTTAAAGCATACGATGAAAACAACCAACACTTGATAAAAGAAGACTCGAGAATCATCTGAGAGAGAGAGATTCCATCGATGTGCATGGAGAGAGAGAACGTGGCAGTAAAAGCAGTGGACACCATGAACAGTCTAGACTCTCTAGTGTCTACGCCTTCTTTCGAATGACAAAAGTCAGGCTTTGGCATGCCGAAACAAGGGGCAGACGGTGGCGGTGAGAAGTCCTTAGATGACCCTGGACCCTTCTCTCTGAGAACGCGTGAGACACGTACTATTTGTAAGTTGGTGAGCGTGCTGACGTAATTAAGTCGTGGTACTCTTGGCGTAGAAAAGGCTTTCTGGCAATCTCTGGAAACGAGGGCCTAATAACCCTTCACTCCCAGAGTCTTCTCTTTGTCACCATTAGTGTTTTGAGATTTTTTTCCATTATTGAGTGCATGTTTGAAAGTAGAAAAGATATAGTAAAAGTGATAAAATAAAATATTCTTACGAATTTTTTGATCTTTACAAACGAGTTAGACTTTTTCACCAAGAGAGTCTCTTCTAAAAAGTATATTTTTTGGTAGAAAACATTTTTAAATGTTTTGAGGAAAATTTTGTGGGCCTTCTCTCAGCACCATCTCACCACTTACTATCATTCTTCTCCACCGCCATCCATCTCACCACCATCACCCACCTACCATCTTCACCACCACCAATACCATCCATCTCACCACCATCACCCAGCTCGGGGAAAATCATTCTCTCCATGATTTTTAAACATCTATCAGCACCATTCATCTCACCACCACCATTACCACCTACCATCATCCATCACCCAAGAAGCTTCACCACCACTACTCCACATATGATTTTCTACCAACACCATCACCATCATTCATTTAACCATCACCAACACCACCATCCACCACCCAAAAAACTACTCTCCACCACCACCACCCACCATCACCCAACTCTCAAAAACGTGTCGAGAGGCTCCACCACCACCTCCTCCTCCTCTCTCATTTTTTAAAAAATTTTCATTTTATTTTTCTCATGCTACCTAAACAAATAAAAAAATTATTTTAGAAAATGTATCATATCAAAACTTCTCATAGGCAATTTTTTTTTTCATATGAGAGTTTTTCTTGCTTCCAAACGTGTTACTCTCTCACACACATATATATTATTTATTTATAAATCCTATTTCACTACAATCATAGGTTCCCAATGTATTTTTTTAGTTCTCTTCTAGACCTTATATCTTATATGTATATCTTGTTGGTGCCTGCGCAAGAGAAGAGTGATGGCATACCTGGAGCGACCATGTCGAACTACAAACAACCAGTAAGTGAACCTGAATCGGTGACTCTGGGATGTTCGACTCCTCAGCTAATCGCCGCTCTCCAATGAGCGCAGACACCTTCAGCGATGGTGAGCACGATCCAATCCCAACAATGAAAATAACGTATGATTTTCCTGTATTTTTCTGCATAAGGGTGTCTCATCAACAACCCCTTTTATAGCATTAGTCTTTATTAGGTAACAATTACGTAATTGTTCCCTTCCAAATTCATGAGGCTTATTCGATAGGGACACCTTTACAGTAGTCCTTAATGTGGGTAATGCCCACATTACGTGGGTGACTCCAACATTCTTCCACTTGTCTCAGCGATAAACCCTCGACCAAATACCTTATGGGAATCACTTGATGAATAGATTGACCTTGAAAATTTATTCTGAAGATCTTTAGTTAAATCTCTAATCCTTATGAGATTAACAACAAAGAACCATAATGAGAATCAAAACTGTATGTGATCACTTTATTCATATGCATATGTCAAAAAGAGTTTAACAAGTTCATCCTCAATACATGTTTGGAATACAATCCCGGTGCTAGCTCTTTAGTAAGAGAATCAACAATCATCTATTTGGTACCAATATTAACAATATGCACTGGATGATTCTCTGTCATTTTTTTAATAATAAAGTACTTTAATTCCATATGATTACATTACGTACTACTCTTATTGTTATTCAAAAAGGACACTGCAACTTCATTATCACAGTAGACCTTCAGTGGCTTCTCAAAGGAATCAACCACCTTTAACTGTGACATAAAGTTCTTTAACCATATGGCCTATGAAGTAGTCTCGTACAATGCTATAAACTCTGCTTCCATGGTGTGAGTAGTAGTGGTCGTCTGCTTCCCACTCTTCTAAGAGATCACTCCCCCAGCAAGTAAGAAGACATACCCAGTAGTAGACTTTCTACTATCAAGGCATCCTTCTAAGTCCGCATCTAAGTAGCCAATGACCTCGAGGTGATTAACCTTATGACACATCAACATATAGTCTTTTGTCCCTTGCAAATACCACAAAACATTCTTAGCAACCTTTCAATGAGATATGCCTGGGTTAGACTGAAATCTACCAAGAACCCCTACTGCGAAAGAGATATCTTGACATGAACAAGTTTGCACGTATTACAAGTTGCCAACAACTGATGGATATGGATAAGCACTCATCTGTGCTTTGTCAATTTCGTTCTGTGGACAATTCTTTAGGCTCAATTTGTCATCTTTTGATATGGGTGTTGTACTAAGACCAATTCTTCATCTCATATCGCTTTAATACCTTATTTATGTAGGATCTTTGGGAGCGGCCTAAAAAATATTTTGCCTTGTCTCGACGAATCTCTATGCCAAGTACATTAGCAGCCTCGCCAATATCTTTCATATCGAAATATGATATAAGAAACTATTTTGTCTCTGTAAGTAACTTTTTATCATTGGTTGCAAGCAAAATGTCATTCACATACAACATCAATATAATGAACTTACTCCCACTTTCCTTAAGGTATATACATTAATCAATTATGTTTTTTGTAAACCCGAGAGTCACGATGACTTGGAAAAATTTAATATACCATTGTCGGGAGGCTTGTTTAAGTCCATATATTGATTTGTTAAGCTTGTAATCCAAACGATCATCTTGAGAGAACCCAAAAGGTTATTTCATGTATACCTCTTGATTCAAATTCTCGTTGAGGAATATTGTTTTCACATCCATCTGATATAGCTCTAAGTCATAATAAGCTATGAGGGCCAAAATTATCCTCATTGGCTCCTTAGTTGAGTCAGGAGAGAATGTCTCATTATAGTCAATGCCCTCCATCTGGGAGAATCCTTTAGCAACCAATATTGCCTTATGTCTCTCTATGTCACCTTTGGAGTCTTTTTTGGTCTTAAAAACCCATTTACACCCTATGGGTTTTACTCCTTTAGGTAACTTGACAAGATTCCACACTTGACTCTTAACCATAGATTTCATCTCTTCTTTCATAGCTTTTATCCAGTGCAAAAATTATTTGCTTTCAACAACTTTCATAAAAGTCAACGGGTCATCATCTATATCTATGAAATCATCAGGCTCCTAAAGGTACACTACATAGTCAGGATGTATGGCATATTTTCTAATTCTTGCGGATCTCCAAATAGGTTGTTCTACAGGTTCAAATTAAATCTATTCATCGTGTTCGTGCTCTTTTGCATTATCCATAATAGGTTTGTTTTGGATTTATGCATCAACAACTGGGTGATCAACCACATCATTGTTAGGGATAATAATATGGTATCTTTCAGTGTTTTTCTTAACAGGTAGTGAAACTAGATCTTGTATTTCTTCAAAACCAAGGTTTTAAATTGCACTTAATCCAACTGAACTATCTTCAAGGAATTTTGCCTTATCTGTTTCAACAATCTGTGGTGAATAAGATGGGCAGTAAAACCTGTATCCTTTTGATCTCTCTGGATAACCAATGAAATATCTGTTATCATCGCAAAATTTTACTTTTGTAAATCAAACTGACCTTTGAAAAAGATTTTAAAAATAACACTCCTCCGTTTTAAAATGCAGGATAATTTTGAAGAATGAGACTCGCCTGTCGGTACGAGGTTCAACCGTTTCTTGCACCATAACCAGGGGTAATCGAACCAAGGATCAATCATGTGCTTTGCTTTGCTCAACTTGTCTAAATCGATGTTTGATTCCTAAATGCACACAGAATCAGGCATGTGCTATGAAATTCTAAAAAAATGCATATTAAAAAACATGAAGTTTGCTTGGAATACTTGGAAAAGAGGATGATTGGAAAATCATGAATCATATTGGAAAATGCTTTTTGAAGAAAAGGAAAATCGATTTTTAAAGAAAATTCAGATATTTTAAGAAAATCGATATTAAGAAAATTCAGGATAACTTGAAGAAAATCGATTTTTTTGAGATGAATTTATGAATTAATCAAAAGAATGGGCGTGTAGCCCTGTGAAAAACTATTCATGATGCAATCTAACCTAGATGATGTATGAATGTAATTTGAGAAAATATTTTTTGAAGAATTTTGATGAAAATCTTTGAGAAAAAGAATTTTTGTGCCTTATAGAACTTAGATGACATAGATTCTTTACATATCTCTGACTATGGCCACGAATACATATTGAATGTCTCATGTGATTCTAAAAGGGGTAAATACTTAGAAAAGTTTTGAAAATATGTTATGATTTCTGAAAATGCCTAAGAGTGTAGGTCATTTGTGGCTTAGAAAAAGATGATAAATCTGGGTTTCGTTTGTATTCTGACTATGACCATAAATATGAAACCCATCGAGTTTATCAACTCCTTAGAAGCAAGAAAAGTAAATTCTTATTCCAAATTTATAATTAATTTACATCACTAATATAATTAAAATAAAAGAAAATTAAAAGAAATATAATCTTGAACATTCCTACAAAATTAGCAAACTTGTTAATGAAAATATGTTTACTTTTCTGGATTTATCCAATAATATATGAAATTGAAAGATTTATTCAGATATAAGTTTTTTTTTCATGTTTATCTAAGATAAACATAATACAATATGACATAAAATTGAATAAACAATAAAGATAAACAACTTTGAAATTCAAATTTTTGAGAAAAATAACAAAAATACCCCTGAAAACAAGACTATAGCCTTGAAATCATGGTTTTCAGAAAAGATTTTTGTAAATTACTTAATTCGGGGATCAAACTGATTCAAATCAACACCAAATCTGATGTGGAGCACCCTAATAAGATTATAAACATGATCAAACCCTAAAAATATAAAACTTTTCATAAAAAAATTGGAATTTCATAAAAATAGTGATTTTCGTCTGTGTTTCAGTTGAATCGGGACTCCGTAGGCATCCTGCTTTTGTGATTTAATCAAACAATAAATCAAATAGATTCCAAAATCTGTAAAAATTGACATTGATAGTTATGATAACCCTAAAATTAAACTACATTCAAAAGATATATTTTTGATATTATTTTAATATAAAAATTGAATAAAAATATAAAAATTTTGCCCGCGGGCACGTACCTATCACAGTGTCAGACCTGGTCAAATAGGGTATCAAACCACCATAGAAATTCATAAAAATTTAAAGAGAGATACTAGACAAATAAATGAAAATTTCACTTGTTACATATTGGAAAAATTATCTTCAGTTAGGGAGATATAGTTTCGACAATATGCATTTGATTCCGACGAATATATAATAAGTTAAAATAAACATATATGATTTCGGATGCAGTAAAATATAGCAAATTGTATTAAAAAATTATAAAATTATAAAATCTTAGCAGATGACAGTAGATACTCAGATTAAGATACTCCTCTTTTACGAATCACAGATCGGATCTTCGGTTAGGGAGATACGATCTGCATAAGTTGATCTAGGGTTTAAATTATGCATAATGGGCTCTGTAAAACCGATTCTATTTTGTAACAAGGGAAAAATAGAAAATATATATAAAAATCTGAACATTTTACATGAAATAGTAGAGAGGATAACCAACACACTGCAACTTACGGATCATCGATCGGATCTCCGAAGAGGGAGATATTGCCTCAGCAATTCATTCCCGAATCCATATAGCATTTTCACGGTTCCAAAAGAATAGTTCGGTTTTCAATTTTTTTGACAGGGTTACAAAACCCAAAATAATCTAATTTTTTAAAGGAAATCACTAACACGTGCACGGTTCTACCATAAAAAAATTATATTTTTTTGACAGAAAAATAAACATGAAATAACATCGTTTCTGCGTGCCTGGGATCAAAATTTACAAATTATCGATAAAGCATTAATAAATCTAATCTAAACATGAAAAATAATAAAGAAAATATGTAAATAACACAACGAAATTGGATTTGATGCTTGAACGAGTAAAAAAAACATAAGCATGATTAAATAATAGAAAAAATAAGGTAAAAGATGGTTGGAATTTGATTTAGCCTCTAAAAGAGGGATTCAACCATCGAAAGGTAGAATCTCGATCTTTTTCGAGCGTTTAGCATAATAAATCCATCAACAACAATCTTAACATATCAAAAATGTATAGATGATCATGGATGATCTGTAGATCACTTTTTTGAATCGTTTACATGGTTCTTGAATGAAGACCAAGCTTGGATCTCACAACCAAGGGGCGGCAATGGTTAAATCCATAAAAACAAACATGAAAAATTAATAAAATTAATGAAAATAATAAAGTGAAAGACCTTACCATGGGCTGCTGCACCAATGAAGGAAGGAAGGCTGCTGGGGGAGAGAGAAGAAGCAAAAAAAGGAGAAAGAGAGAGAGCATCGGTTGACCCCTCCTGAGTGCCTCCTTATATAGATTTTCAAAATACTATTTTAGAAAGAAAAAAAAATCCTAAATTGGTTTGGATAAGCCACATGAGGGGCAGTTTTTCTAAAGTCTCCTAACCTAACTAAAACCCTAATTACTATCCTAATTGAGTCCTAATTGTGTAAATTAATCCTCAAATGTGGTGTCACCCCCGTGGGCCCACATTTGGTTTTTAAAACCCTATATTTTAAAAGCTTTAAAAACCTAAGTTAAAATCCAAGGTAAAAATGAAATTTTAAAATCAATTTTGACTCTTCTAGTTTCCTAACCTAATTAGATCACAGACTAACCCTAAGCTAACCCTAACTCTTTTAAATGTGGTTCCACCCAGAGCGGGCCCCACTTGATTTTTCAAAAAACGATTTTAAAACTTGAAAACACAGGTTTTCAAAAAGAGGTTTAAAATAAAATTTTGAAATTGAAAGATTTGAGTCTATCAGAATTCTGAATGGATTGAAACTCCTCTAGATGTGGTGTCAACTGTGTGGGCCCCACACCAGGGTTTTGTAAAAGTTGAAATAAAGGCTAAAAAGGGTTTTGAAACAGAATTGAAATCACCAGATGATAATCAGAAGTTTTGAAAACAAAGTTCTAAACTAACTGAAACTCTGGAAGAAAGTCCTGAAATTTTGAAACTCTTAAATTTGGGTTTTTAAAAGAAAAATGAAGAGATTTTGAAAGATCTTCTCAGTGATTAGTTAAAATGAATAAAATACGGGGCCAGGGTCAAAGTCCTAATCAACTGGGACTCTGGGAATAGAGTCTTATAATTTTAAAACTCTTAGAATTGGATCTTTTTTCAAAAAATAAGTGAAATAAAAGTAAAAGGAGGAAATCAGAGTAGAGTTTTGGACCAACTGAAACTCTGGGGTAGAGTCCTAAAATTTTGAAACTCTACAACGAAGTCCTAAAATTTCAAAATTCGATTATTTTGAAAGATAAATGAAGAAGTTTTTAAAAGACTTTCTCAAAAATAAAGTCAGGGTTAGAGTCCTAATCCAATTGAAACTCTGGGACAGAGTTCTGATTCGAGTGAAACTCTAAAATTTTGACTTCTTTCAAAAGATTTTCTTGAAAACAGGTAAAAATAGAAATGAAAGATAGAGTTCTGATTCGACTGAAACTCTGCAATAGAGTCCTAGTCTGACTGAAACTCTAAAATTTTGACCAAAATAGAAGATTTTAATAGGTTTTGTTGAAAATAAGTAAAAATAGAGAGGAAAGACAGAGTCCTAGTCCGACTAAAACTCTGTGATAGAGTTCTAGTTCGACTGAAACTCTAAGATTTTTGTCTTTTTGAAAATCGATTGAGAAGGTTTTTTTTTTTTAAACAAGTGGAAAACATGAATAAAAGATGAAATCAGGATAGAGTCCTAATCTGACTAAAACTCTTAGATAAAGTCCTAGTCCAACTGAAACTCTAAAATTTTAGCCAAAATAAAAGATTTTGAAAGGTTTTCTTAAAAACAGATAAAAATAGAAGTGAAAGGTAGAGTCCTAATCCGATTGAAACTCTGAAAAAGAGTCCTAGTCCAACTAAAACTCTGAGATTTTGGCCAAAATAAAAGAAATGGACAAGGGATAAGACTTCTTCTGATTTAAAATCAAAATAAAATTTTGAAGAGGGTTCAAAACGGTGAAGAGATAGAGTCATGATCTGACTAAGACTTTAAAAATTTGAGAAATCCAGATAAAAGAAGTGATCCGGAAGTGACACCACCTAGATAGGTCTCTTCTAAGAATTAAGATCAGTTAAAATTGAATTTAAAATGAATCCAGATCGCTTTCCAAGGAAAATATTTTGAAATATAATATCCTGGGGTTGGTAAATGGCAAATATCAATCTAAAACCCAGGTTTTTGAAATCAATTTTGAAAGAGAGTTTTAAACTCGAATCTAGATTGAAGGATTTTGAAAAACCAGAGTGTTGGATCTTGAGAATGATATGTAATGCCATGCAATGCAATAAAATGACATAAAATAGCCTGCAACTGTATGAAATGATATGAAAAATGCAAAACCCTGGATGAGGGATTTGGAATCTCAAACCTCTAGCAGAGACAAAGAATTGAACATCGATGGTTGAAATCGAGCCAAAATAGATATTAAATCTTGATTGCAAGATGAAGTATTGAAATTTGGTGCAAAATTTGGACTCTAGATGGCCCTAGCTCGGGTGTCGACCAGCTGGTTCCTTGAAGACTTCAGAGAGTGGGTCTTAGTGGCAGGAGACAGGTGTTTGTGAATAAAGATGAAAATTTGGAGTGTTTAGAGATGCCCCTCTTTGCTACTAAGCTGGTTGATAGTCAAGCTTAATGGCAAAGAAAAACACACCAAATTTGGACTACAAAAATGCTCAGTTAAAAGAATCTGACTCGGTATGAAATAATTAGCTTGGGTGATAGTGGTAGATATGGAATGGAGAATGAAGAAAAAAATTCATCTCATCAAAATGAGGCTCAGGCTTAGCCCTTGACCCGAACTGAAAAAAATAGAATGGAGAAGAAAATTCACCTCATCAAAATGAGGCTCAGGCTTAGCCCTTAACCTGAATGGGACGAAAAATACCTCATGAAAGAACGAGGTTCATGCTTGACCCTTGACATGAATGAGAAAAATAGAATAGAGAGAAAAATTCACCTCATTGGAATGAGGCTCAGGCTTAGCCCTCAACCTGGATAGGATGAAAAATACCTCATGGAAAAATGAGGTTTAGGCTTGACCCTTAACCTAAAGGGGAAAATATCTCATGAAAGAACGAAGTTCAGGTTTGACCCTTAACCTAAGCGGGGACAAAAAATACCTCATGAAAGAATGAGGTTCAGGTTTGACCCTTAACCTAAAGGGGACAACAAATACCTTATGGAAGAACGAGGTTCAGGTTTGACCCTTAACCTGAAGGGGACGAAAAAAATGCCTCATGAAAGAACGAGGTTCAGGTTTGACCCTTAACCTGAAGAGACAAAAAAATAGAATCCTCGAAAGAAAAAACCAGGATGGAACCTTCGGATTTTGAACAATAAATCTGAGAGGGGTTTGCAAAAGGAACAAAACGGGGGTCCTTAAAGCTTGAAAAGGGATTGATCTTGGGCATCTCATTGTTGAGACTGAATGACTTTTAAAATAGATAACTTTTTGCAGAAACAATTCAGGTTTAACCCTTACCTTAAACGGAAATTGTCTATGGTAAGACAATGGACAACACAGGGAAGTGTGCGAATCTGAGAGCCCATACGCTCAGATTAAAATAAGAAGGGAAGAATATTGAAAACTTCTATTATCAAGTCCTAAAGAGGGACAAAAACAACGCCAGGATATATCAAAATGGACATCAAGCTCTCACTTCATGTCAGGATAACTTAAAAAGATTGCCAATAAGATAAAAATTATGATTGATTTAAAACTGATGGAAATATAAGCACATTTGTTTGAAAAATATTCTCTCTTCTACCTAGAGTATTACCTCCAACTGGGCTAACTCCGTAGAATCTAGAATCAAAATCAAATTTATTATTGTTGAATTTCTTCAAGGAAGTTATTCATTTCCTTGATATGAAAAGAAAGGAATTTGTTTTCAGTATCATAAAGCAATTAATGAAAGTATATTGATAAAAGAATTTTACATAAATAAAGAAGATTCTTGGCAGTTTGATATCTGGGGTTTACCCATGATGATCTTTTTGCACTCTTTTGAGACATAAAGATTAAGCTTTTCTGGGGTTTGGCGAGAATCTCATCACATCAGCCTTCAACTCGACGACGTTCTGATTTTTCCTAGAAGGACACGTCACATACTCCTTCAACTCGGAAATGATTTGAGTCTTCTTTAATCCTAGAAATTATATTAATGATATTGTCTTTTTCATTGAAATCTCTTGATGATCTTTTGTGCACTTTTGAGACATGAAAAGTAAGTTCTCTTGAGATTTGACAAGAATTTCATCACATCAGCCTTCAACTTGGTGATGTTCTAATTTTTCCTAGAAGGATACATCACAAACTCCTTCAACTTGGACATGTTTTGAGACTTCTTTGGTCTCAAAAATTATATTGATAATATTGTCTCTTTAATTAAAATCTCTTGATGATCTTTTGTACTCTTTTGAGACATGAAAAGTGAGCTCTCTTGGGATTGGGCGAGAATTTCATCACATCAACCTTCAACTTGGCGATGTTCTGATTTTTGCTGGAAGGACACGCTACATACTTCTTCAACTTGGAGATGATCCGAGTCTTCTTTGGCCCCGGGGGTCTAACTCATCCATCAGTCTTCAACTTGATGATAATTGAGAGAACTCTTTTGCAGATAGTTGATTGCAGCTTGAATGATTAGAGATATTGAAATTGAGATTGGGTGAATTCCTTTTATCGCCCAGGATATTTTCATTGCCTTATTACCAGAAGAATAGTCTTTAAAAATGTGTCATAGCTATGATCAATATCCGTTCACTTATGGCTTTTCAACTTCATTGAATTTTTTCTTTACTTGTCATATTGAGGCTTTTTCTTCATCCTTTTGGTTCACCAACAGAAAAGAGCTTGATTTTTCTTCTTTCTTTGTAAAAGCTTTGTCCTTTTGGAGGGAATACTGAAGGTAATATGAGGTAAAATTTTGTGCAATAAAGATTTTGAGATCAACAACTATTTTTATGACAAATTGGCAAAAAAAAAAAAATCTTGGAATCCTTAGTGAAAGAAATCACTTGAGGTTCAATTGACACATCTGTGGCTAAATTCTCCTCTCCTTTTCCCAAAGGAGAGACTCAGGCTTGACCCTTACCTGAACGGGTAATAAAAAATACTCCTCTCTTCCCTGAAGAGGAGGTGTTTGCAAAATGAACTTTCTAAGAGAAATTAAATTTTCGTCAAAACTCCCTAACTCTAGGCTTCTCTTATGGAAAGATGGCTGATAATAAAGGTCGAGAAAAATATCACAGAGGAGCAAGTCCATCATACTCTCTTTGGAAAAGGATCCTTGATGACGAGATGGCCTAACAAAAGACATTGGGGGGCCACAAGGAGAACGAGCTTTCGTCAAAACTCTCCCTTAAAAAAGGGGTCCTTGTGTAACAATAAAGATTGTTTTGCAAACTATTCGTGAAACACGAGTCCCTTCAAACTCTCCTTAAAAAGGGGTTCAATGAACCAACAAAAATTGCATGCAAAAAGGATGAGCTCCGTCGAACTCCCCCTGGAAAAAAGGTCCCTCGCACAAGAAAAATGATTGGTAATTGATATTGAGCCAATTGGCAGACAAGTTTGACACAAAAGGTCGAATCTTGAAAGTCCATGATTGGCGAATGCAACCTGAAGATTGGAAGATAATGACTTTGATAGAATTGGTAACCTGAAGGTTTGCTTGATAAAAATTGGTGACCCAAAGATTGGATTGATAAAAATTGATTGACCCGAAGGTCTGAAAATGATTGATTTTGATAAAATTGGTGATCGGAGGTCTTACTAATAAAATTGGTAACCCAAAGGTCAGTTTGGTAGACTTAAGTGACCCAAAGGTCTGATAAAGATTGATTGGCTCGTAGATCTGAAGATTGGCATTGAGCATGAACCCTAATGCGAGATTAGTGTTTGGATTGAATTTTGAAAGAGCGACTAGTATGAAAACCGAATTTTGAAGAAGCAACAACATGAACACTAGGTTTTGAAAGAGTACCAGCACGAATACTGGATTTTGAAAGAGTATTAGTACGAACACTGGATTTTGAAAAAGTATCAGTATGAACACTGGATTTTGAAAACTACTAGCAAAAACACTGGATTTTAAAAGGGTACCAGTACGAACACTGGATTTTGAAAAAGTACCAGTACGAACACTAGATTTTGAAAAAGTACTAGTACGAATACTGAATTTTAAAAAAGTACCAGCACGAACATTGGATTTTAAAAGGGTACCAATACGAACATTGGATTTTCAAAAAGTACCTGCATGAACATTGAATTTTGAAAAAGTACCAGCATGAATACTGAATTTTGAAAAAGTACCAGCATGAATACTGAATTTTAAAAAGTACCAGCACGAACACTGGATTTTAAAAAAGTACCAGCACAAACACTGGATTTTTAAAAAAGTACCAGCACAAATACTGGATTTCAAAAAAAATACCAATACGAACACTGGATTTTGAAAAAGTACCAGCACGAACACTGGATTTTGAAAAAGTATCAACGCAAAGCTGAGTTTGGAAGGAAAGTTCGAGTCGAAACTTGAGTCTATAAAAGAAAATTAGACAAATTAGATTTGAAAGAGGATTCCAGTTGAAACTCGGATCTTCTAGACCAATTCTTGAATTTAAAAGAAGGTTCGAGTAGATACTCGAATTTTCATAGGAAAACTAGACGAATTGGATTTGGAAGAAAGTTTGAGTCGGAACTCAGATTTTCTAGAGCAATTCTTGAATTTAAAAGAAGGTTCGAGTAGAGACTCGAATTTTTAAAGGAAAACTATACGAATTGGATTTCGAAGAAAGTTTGAGTCAGAACTCAGATTTTCTAGACTAATTCTTGAATTTAAAAAAAGGAAAGAAATTCGAGTCAAAACTCGAATCTTTAAAGGAAAATTAAACCAATTAGGATTTAAAGGAAAGAAAAATTGAATCAGAACTCGAATCTTGAAGGAAGATTAAACCAAATAGGTTTTAAAGGAAAGAAAATTTTAGTCAGAACTCGAATCTCGAAGGAAAATTAAACCAATTAAGTTTTAAAGAAAAGAAAATTCGAGTCGAAACTCGAATCTCGAAGAAAAATTAAACCAATTAGGTTTTAAAGGAAAGAAGATTTAAGTCAGAACTCGAATCCCGAAGGAAAACCAATTCGGATTTAAAGGAAAGAAAATTTGAGTCAGAACTCGAATCCCAAAGGCAACCAAAAAATTTGAGTCAGAACTCGAATCTTTGAATAAAAACTAGACCAGTGTGCACTGGGTTCAAAAATATTGACCAGTAAAAATCGGGTTTAGAGAGTTCGACCAGTAAAACTGGATTTAGGTGGTTCGACCAGTAAAAACTTGATTTAGGAAAAGGCTCTTCCCAAAGGTTGATTTTGGGCAAGATTAGCGAAATTGGTTTTGATAAAAGACTCGACTCGAAGGTCGAATTTGAAAAAGATTGGTGTTTTGAAAGTACTTGATGATTGTGATAGGAGATTTTCAATCTTCATCTTTACAATGACTTGGACAACTTGTCGAGGTCTCAGGATTATCCTTTATCCTGAATGGGTAATGAATTTGATGCAAATGAATGTAAATCAATGAGAACAAATGCAAATGAATGCAAATAGATGAATAATGAATGGTGAAAGATTTTATTTGATCCTGCCTGCATACATGACGTTTTGAGGTAAAAATAGATTTTCAAAAAAAATGCTCCAGTGTAATTGAGGAGTAAGGCATTGAAGTGAGGCTTCAATGTTTTACCATCTTGAAGATGAAATTTTGTGGTGTCAGTGATTTTCCATAAAAAAAATTGAATTATTTTAGGTTTTGTAACCCTTTCAATAAAATCAAAACTAAACTATGCTTTTGGAACCTTGAAAATGCTATATGGATTCAGGAATGACTTTTCAAGGTGATATCTCCCTCTTCGGAGATCTGATCGATGATCCGTAAGTTGAAGTATGTTTGTTATTTTGTCTAGTATTTCCTGTAAAATTTTTAGATTTTTATATATTTGTTTGCTATTTTTCCTCTGTTAGAAAGTAAAATCGGTTTTACAAAGCCCGTTATGCATTGTTTAAACCCTATATTAACTTGTGCAGATTGTATCTCCCTAATCGAAGATCTGATCGATAATCTATAAAAAAAATATCTTCATCTAAATATATACTATCATCTGCTAAAATTTTATAAATTTTGATTACAATTTGCTATATTTTCCTGCATCCCAAATCAGATATGTTTATTTCAACTTGTTATATATTCACCGGAATCAAACACATATTGCCGAAACAATATCTCCCTAACCAAAGATGATTTTTTTGATCTGTAAAAAGGAAAACATTTGTTTATCTGTATATTATCTCTCTTTAAATTTTTATGAATTTCTATGGTGGTTTGATACCTGATTCGGGTGTGACACAGTGACAGGTACGTGCTTGTGGGAAAAATTGCATATTTTTATATTTTTATTCACTTTTTAAGTTAAAATAATACCAAAAATATATTTTTTTGAATGCAGTTTAATTTTAGGGTTATCAAAACTATCCATGTCAATTTTTATAAATTTTGAAATCTATTTGATGCATTGTTTGATTAAATCACAAAAGCAGGATGCCCGCGGATTCTCGATTCAACTAAAACACGAGCGAAAATCACTATTTTCATGACATTACAACCTTTTTATAAAATTTTTATTTTTTAATAGTTTTATCATGTTTATAATCATGTTAGGGTGCTCCATATCCGATTTAGTATTGGTTTGAATCCATTTGATCCCCAAATCAAGTGTTTTACAAAAATCTTTTCTGAAAACCCTGATTTCAAGGCCATAGTCTTGTTTTTAGGGGTATTTTTGTCATTTTTCTCAAAATACTGAATTTTAAAGTTGTTTATCTTTATTATTTATTCAATTTTACATCATATTTTATTATGTTTATCTCAGGAAAACATAAAAAAATGCTTATATCTGGATAAATTCCTCAATTTTAGATATTATTAGATAAATCTAGAAAATCAGACATATTTTCATTAACAAGTTTGCTAATTTTGTAGGGATATTCAATATTGTATTTTGTTTTATTTTTTTTATTTCAATTCAATTAGTGATGTAAATTAATTATAAATTTAGAATAAGAATTTACTTTTTCTGCTTAGAATAGGGTTGCATTGCATATAGTTTATTTTTTTTATATAAATGTCAATATGTGATGGATGGTGATTCACGCATATTCAAACTCACAATGGTTTACACGAATGGCACGTGCACTAGCTTCTAAGGAGTTGATAAAGTCGGTGGGTTTCGTATTTGTTTACATAGTCAGAATACGAACAAAACCTAGATTTATCATCTTTTTCTAAGCCATAAATGACCTACACTCTTAGGCATTTTAAAAAATCATAGCATATTTTCAAAACTTTTCTGAGTATTTACCCCTTTTATAATCACATGAGATATATTCAATACGTATTCGTGGCCATAGTCAGGGATATGTAAAGAATCTATTTCATCTAAGTTCTATAAGGCACAAAAAAAAAATTCTCAAAGATTTTCATCAAAATTCTTCAAAAAATATTTTCTCAAATTGCATTCATGCATCATCTAGGTTAGATTGAATCATGAATAGTTTTTCATAGGGTTACATGCCCATTCTTTTGATCAATTCATAAATTCATCTCAAAAAATCGATTATCTCTAAGTTATCCTGAATTTTCGCAAAATTTCTGACTTTTCTTCAAAAATCGATTTTCCTTTTCTTCAAGAAGCATTTTTCAATGTGATTCACGATTTTCCAATCATCCTCTTTTCTAAGTATTCCAAGCAAACATCATGTTTTTCAATATGCATTTTTCAGAATTTCATAGCACATGCATGATTCTGTGTGCATTTAGGAATAAAACATCGATTTAGACAAGTTAAGCAAAGCAAAGCACATGATTGATCCTTGGATCGATTACCTTTGGTTATGGTGCTAGAAACGGTTGAACCTCATACCGACAGGTGAGTCCCATTCTTCAGAATTATCCTGCATTTTAAAACGAAGGTGAGTTATTTTTAAAATCTTTTTCAAAGGTCAGTTTGACTTGCAAAAGTAAAATTTTGTAATGATAATAGGTTTGGCGACCGTGATGGGACCTGTCTTCGCTTGATCAATCTAACGCTTTGCTCTATTCAACTTGCCAAAATTGTGTTCTACAATGTCAGTTCTATTTCATGTGAACCTAGAAGCCTAGAATCAAACTTAGCTGACATGGATTGCATGTAGACTTAGGCATGGTTTGGTAGGACCGATTGAGGAGGCATTATTCATGTTCACATAGACTTAGGTCAAATACAATCCTCCTCAATCTAGGATCTGATTAAAAACAATGTTTGCTTCTCAAATTTTTCAAAAATTTTATTTTCTTTAGGTCATTAGAGCCTTCTGTCTTCTTGCATGTTGATCATATTTCAAAAACAACCCCGCCTACTTTTACCTGGCCACCACGTTGTTGGGCTTTCTTCCAGAACTATAGTTCAGGATAAAGCCTCACAACTGAGCCACCTATTTGGGTTGATCCCCCCTACCACGTACCAAGAGCCATAGTCCAAAATATATCGACAGGCGCTCAAGGATGTTGGAAAATATGAGCCTAAAACTAGAGAAATTCCTTTTATGATATGTACATCGGGCCTCAACTCGAGTATATTAGCATAGCATGATTGGACATAGATGATCTGAGCTTTAGAGTTAGGGTTAGGATCCTACAACTATTTCAAAACTTGTGCATTTAGAGTCAACTTCTTAGGGAATGTTGTATGTGTATACTTGATTGTGCAGGATGTGGTTGAATGCATTTTGACTATTTCTCTTTATTTTCTTATATTTTTCTCAATATATTTTCCAAAAATACTAGACGATTTTTTAAATCCCTATTTATTTTCTCATATTCTTTTTATTTCTACAAAGATTTTATCAAAACTTGAATGATTTTTTTAAATCCTCTGCTTTTTTTTTTAAAACTTCAAGTGATTTTCATCTTTCTTTTCCTTTGGATCTCAAAGTTCCAACCTTGTTTTGATCTTGCCTGCATTTTTTTTTTCAAAAATTGTATATACTCTTCAAGTCTTGTCCTTACTTCTTCTTTATTTTTCAGCCTATCCTGATGGCATCCAGTCAGCTTGATTCAGTTTTCTCCGAAGGCCATATCTCTTATGAGGTGCAGCAGGGTCTCCCTGATCATCGGACTCTTAACACTGGATCTTTCATTCTCCGGTGGTAATATTCTTGGCTCAAGAACTTCTTTCGTATGTTCTTGAACCATCTGAGTGACTATGGATTGAAATGGGCATCATCAGTGGGAGAGCAGATTATCAACGACAATTTGATTCAAGCATTAACAAAGCGGTGTAATCTACGCACCTGTACCTTTTGGTTTCCGTGGGGAGAAATGACTCTACTATTGGACAAATTCTCAGAGATTGTGGGTTTACGTGAGTCAGCTGGTCAGCCTGAAGATCCATTAGAATAATAGTTTTTGATCAATGTTAAAGGACTTTATCCTCGAGATTCTCTAGCATGAATGACAGGACACAAATCTTGGCCATTGATAGAGGTATACATAAATCAGTATGTCGACTTATTTGAGTTATACCGACAGTATGAAACTTTTGAAGAAGTCGACTCTTTATCCTGAGCAGCGTGAGAAAGGATTCAACATGCAATGGTCTTGTGCACAGTAGGACTGGCCTTCTTCCAGGACGAACAAAACTACGTTGATATCAGAATAGGATAGTTGTTGCAAAGATGAGGAAGTTGGCAGATCAACCATCTCTCGATTGCCATGGCCGCACTTGCCTTCCTATATCGTGGATTAACCCGCTTCGTGCTCAAAAATTTGATTTTAGTAGAAGGGTGCATCTATGCATTACAGTCTTGGTTCTCCCGGCATGTGCCAACTCGAGCCAGCTCATTCAGATATAATAGCAAAACACCACTACCCATTTCTCGGTACAGATTCTTGATTGAAAACCTCTATGAAGAAGAAATCGTATGGGACTACTTCAACCGTCAAGAGTCACCCCCTCGATACACTTATGCATATGGCAAACGATTCAAGTTACTCGGACCATTCTTCTCCATCTATTATCAGCCAGAGCGATGTATTAGGCAGTTCTCACAAAGGCAGAAATGCATCGAAGCTCGACTATTGTCAGGCATTGTGCCAGAGTTCGATCTAAAGTCTGCTCAGTGGTCCGAAACATACTATTCTGCCAAGCATAGATGGGATTCTTTTGTTACCCTCATTATTTTTTTCGGTCTTTGAGTGTCTTCTGACTATCATGAGTGGTGGCAGATTGTTTGTCCACCCCCTCTTTATCAAGTTTATTATTAATAAAATCATCTTCCTTCAATAATTCTCATTTTATCATGGTTTGACAACCTCGTCTAAGTAACAAGGCATATTTTAGTTGTTTATCTCTTTTACAAGAATATCAACACAATTGTTGTGATTCCAGTGATGACCCGATCCTGGGTAATGCAATATTTTTCAAATTGTCAATCTGATCCTCAATAAATACTTTCCTTTATTTGTCTTTATCCCAAATTATTTTTCAGAATCTAATAATCTCCTTTATTTTGCAGAGAGCATTCGTGATTCCATATGGTTTAGATAAGGTCCGGCATGAAAACTGCACCCATCTAACATACCAGTTATTCTTCTGCATCCGAGCAAAAAATGGGTTCTTCAAGATTTGCCAAAAGACAAAGTCAGACTGACAGGGATGGCATCGATCCTGCCGCATATCAGTTGTTTAGGAAAATAATGATTAAAATGATGTCTGAGCAAGCTGACGATAATCCTAGAAAGGCTCCCATCAAGAAGAAGACATATGCCACCTTTTCCAAGAACATCACTAGCAACAACAATATCACGAGAGGTTCTAAGTCTGAGAGAAGCAACAATGGAGGCAAAAAGGGAGATACCTTCAAGCAAGACAACAAGCCTTTCCAATCAAGTTCTCACCAGAAATCCTAGCAGAAAGAAAAGATAAAGTGTGTCGACTGGGGTTATGACCGCCAGTTTACTCTCCTAGAGCAGTCGCTCAAAGAAATCCTTGAATACATGCTGATCAAGGAAATGGTTAAGCTCCCAAGAGCCACGGACCCCCCCCCCTATGATCATGGGAAGATTCATGAGTCAGTTTTGCAAATTACATCGGGCAGTAGAGCACGATACCAACCACTATTTTGTCTTCAAGAACATCGTTCAAGATTACATCAACAAGAATATCTTTGTTGAAGATGAAAACGAGGATCAGTTGACTGTCCTGGCCAAGCCTTGGCAGAAATCAAGCATTTGGCAAAAGATACAATGCAGCAGTTGGAACCATGACCGCAAGTTTACCCCATTAGATTAAACACTCGAGAGTATTCTTACATACATGCTCGCAAAAGATATGGTCAGACTTCCGAAGGCCGCTGACCCTTTTGTCACTATAGGAAAATGGAAAGATCAATTCTTCAAGTACCACTGAGCATTGGGGCATGACATAGAACATTGCTCTGATTTCAAAAACATCATGCAGGATTGCATCGATAGAGGACTTCTTGAAGCAGTTAGAGAATCAATCAGCTATCCTGCCAACATCCTTTCGGGATGCGAAAAAGAAGAATGATGTCAATGCCATAACATTTCCTTCATTTTGCTTTTGTCATTTTGAAGGGGCAATGTAGTCTCAGTTCTCTTATCAAATTGTTATTCCTCTTCTCTATTGCATCAATAAATTTTTCTCATAACTTGGCACCATCTTTTGTATTTCTCCTTCTTTGCAAAACGTTCTCTTGCGAGGAGTGACCGTGTTTGTGATTTTGAATATTATGTTCTTAATAGTTGTCATAGGTACTAACATATTGTTTTAATTTTTTATGGTAGGAAACACTACAAGAATTCTGTGAATTAGCAATAGACTCTATCCATTGATAATCCATCGCAAATCCATTGCTACTCCATTTAGCGATGGATTGCCGACAGCTTAGCAATGGATAGCGTCCATCGAAATTTTCTAGTTGCTAATTAGCGACAGAACTCATCTGTCGCTAATTGGTGACAAATTAGCGAATTTCATGATCTGTCGCTAATCCGTCACTAAATAAGGATTGATTTGGTTTTGCGACAGATACATATCCGTCGATAATCTATCGCTAAAATTTAATGACGGATATGTTTCAGTAGCTAAAATTTGTTGTCAATTTATCGATGGGTTCGTGATGGATTACATTCCATCGCAAAACATTGGCTGATTCAGTTTTTGAGACAGATAAATATTTGTCTCTAATCTATCACTAAATTCACATCGGATATTAGCGATGGATATTATCCGTCGCTAATCCGGCATGAAATTTTTAAAAAAAAATATTTGAAATATAAATATCGAGAAAAAATTTCTCGTTATACAATTTATATAACATGTGTATAAAAAACAAAGTACACATAAAAAATACATATACAAATCAGGTGAAACAAACTTAACACAAATTATAAGTGAAACAAATTTAACAACCCACTATAATCCTCGCAAAGTTCTAATTAGTTGCAAGCAAACATATACAAAGAGTTATGTTTGAAACAAAAAGTATGTGAAACAAATTCAACACATGAATCTAATCATCGCCAAGATTCAGAGCATCATCATCTTCATTGTCTCGATCTGCCCCTTCATCCATGTCTCCATCAGCTCCTCTACGCTGATCATCTCCAGCATCCTACAAGAGAACCAGAATGTTAGTATTGATAAACAAAATATAATGAAATAAATTATATGCAATGCACCGAATCTAACGCAATCAAAATAACATGGTTGAATGACACATAGACTAGCAATAAAGTGAAGGACATTAACAAAATTCAAATATGTGTTATAAGGCTAACAAAAAAAATTCATAGTGATTCAATCATGAAGATATGTGTTTTAAGGTTGTCAAAAAAATGTCATAGTGATTCAAGCATGCATATATGGTTTATAAGGCTATCAAATAAATGTGTTATGTATCGCAATCATGCATATATGTGTTATAAGGTAGTAAAAAAACTTTCATACCTCATGGGCACCAGAGCTTATGTTGAATGCAGACGAAGTTCTCCTGTCCCAAAAAAAGTTGCACAACTCATTATGGACAAGGTTGGGAATGGATTCATGTAAAAAGTCATGCATTGTGTCCTGAAAGAACTGGCGGACACCATCCAAGAAATAGTAGGGTCAATCAGACGGTGGGAGTTGATGCTAACGGAAGAACTCTGAGAGCCCTGGTTGCAGAAGGCAACGACTGGTGTGGTGTTCATGTTACTCCCAAACTCAAACACATGACCCTTTTTTGGTTCACCGGTTGTAGTCACCCCATATTGTAGGATCAAAAGGTGGATGCTGAGTGGATTCATCACCATATCACTCTGTCATTTGTTGCTCATATGACTCTTACAAAGTAATGATTACAATATGAATTAATAATTAAGAATTACAATATTTATGATAATGTAATTCATGGTAACTTGTATATTATAATGTTTATTAATACAATAAATTCATACTGTTGTTGCTCTCACCTTCTCTGATACAAACTGTCCTGTGTTATTACGTTTATGTGTTTCTACAAACACATCCTTGTAAGGCACAATGACTCCTTTTTGGGCTTTCTGCAAAGTTAAATGATAAAAAAATCAATTAGAAAGTATACAGAAATACTTATAAATTTGATAATATATATATATATATATATATATATATATATATATATTGATGAGTTACCATTTTCTTCTGGTGGCTCCCAAAAGTCCTAGAACCATCTGTATGTAGATAGGTATCAGGCATCTTTGTTCGGTTTTGTGCAGTCTTTATTGAGCGGTTTTAAAATTCATGGCTTGCCCACTTATCGCACATTGCATCCCAATAATTTGTCCTGATAGTAGAAGGGTCATGGTCATTCCACTGCAGTGGATCATTTATCCCACCAGCTGCTTTTATTGTTGCAGTCTTCATATTGTACAGCATATCGACAAATTGAGTAGCAACCACTTTCTGTCACACTAGCCTCGCATCCTGCTCCTTCTTCGCAGTCACAAAGTAATTCAAAACCTACAAATAATTTCAGAAAGTTAGTGCACATGACTACAACAACAACAACTACTACTACGCCTTCATCCCAAAACAATTGGGGTTGGCGATATGAACCAAAAAAGAAAATCATTCTGGGTCTTCCAGATGAATCCTTCTCCTCTAATCATTTATATCCAATGTCATGTCCTTGGTGAGGTTCAAAGCATTCATATCATTTCCTATCACCTCCATCCATGTCTTCCTAGGCCTACCCCGACCTCTTTTAACTAATATATTTTCCCATTTCTCCATCCTTCTAACTGAAGCATCATTAGGCCTTCGCCGAATATGTCCAAACCACCATAAACGATTCTCTCTCATCTTATTTTCAATGGGTGCAACGCCTACCTTCTTACGTATCTCCTTGTTCCGAATCTTATCTTTTATTGTATTTCCACACATTCATCTCAGCATACGCATCTCAGCTACACTCATTTTTTGAATATGCTGTCTCTTGGCAGCCCAACATTCTGTACCATATAGTAAAGCGGGCCTAATAGACGTCCTATAAAACTTTTCCTTCAACTGCAATGGCATTCTACGATCACACAACACTCCAGTTTCACTCTTCCATTTCATCCACCCAACCTTTATCCTATGATTTACATCTCTATCAATTTCTCCATACTTTTGAATGATAGATCCTAAATATTTGAAACAATCATCCACCGGTATTTCTTGCTCACCAAGCTTCACTACACTCCCATCACTACTTTGTTGCTTACTAAACCGACATTCCATGTATTTTGTCTTACTCTTACTCAACTTAAAACCTCTTGCTTCCAATGTCTGTCTCCATAATTCTAACTTAGCATTAACCCCAACTCTAGACTCATCAATCAAAACAATATCATCAGCAAACAACATACACCATGACACATTTTCTTGAATTGATATCGTAAGCTCATCCATCACTATAGCAAATATGAAAGGGCTTAAAGCAGATCCTTGATGTAACCCAACCGTTATAGGAAAATTGGTTGTCACCCCTCCACAAGTGCGGACATTGGTTACTACTCCTTCATACATATCTTTAATTATACTAATGTATTTGAGAGAAACACCTTTCTTCATCATTGTCCACCAGAGAACGTCCCTAGGTACTCTATCGTATGCCTTCTCCAAATCAATAAAAACCATATGCAAATCTTTGTTCCTCTCTCTATTTCTCTCAATAAGTTGTCTAAGAAGATATATAGCTTCCATAGTTGATCTTCCAGGCATAAAACAAAATTGATTCTCCGATATCATGACAACCTTCCTCAACCTAGACTCAATCACCCTCTCCCAAAGTTTCATAGTATGACTCATGAGTTTTATACCACGATAGTTTGTGCAATCTTGTATATCCCCCTTATTCTTATATAGAGGCACCAAAGTACTCTTCCTCCACTCATTAAGCATCTTATTTGTTCGTCAAAACTTGTTAAAAAGATTTGTCAACCATTCTAAATCTTTCTCTCCCAAGCATTTCCAAGCCTCGATAGGTATACCATCTGAGCCAACTGTCCTTCTTGATTTCATTTTCTTCAAAGCCTCTACAATTTCTTTCTTTTAAATCTTGCGCATGAAGTCACGATTCATCTCATGAAATGGAATGGAGAAGTCTCCAAGATCCTGAGCATGACTTTCATTAAATAGCTTATCAAAATAATCTTTTCATCTCTCATTAATATCCTTATCTTTGACTAAAACCCTTTGCGTTTCATTTTTGATACATCTAACCATACCCAGATTTCTCGATTTCCCATCTCTCATCTTTGCAAGCCTATAAATATCCTTCTCGCCCTCTTTGGTATCCAACTTGTCATAAACCTCCTTATATACCTTATCCCCCGCATTCCAAACTACTTTTTTAGTTTCCTTCTTTGCTATCATATACTTCTCCAAATTCTCATTATCACGACTCTTACTTAGATTTCTATAACACTCTCTTTTAACCTTAATAGCTAATTTGACATCCTCGTTCCACCACGATGTATTCTTACCTAGCGGTGCACCACCTTTAGACTCACCCAATACCTCCTTAGCCACCTTTCTCATGCCACCCGCTATCTTATTCCACATTGATTTTCAATCCTCCTCGAGACACCAATTAGCTTCATTAACTACCTGCTCTACAAACATTCCTTGTTTAGCTCCTTTTAGTTTCCACCACTTATTTCTAGGATCTATCCTATGTCTATCCCTTTTGCGGCATTGTCTAATTCTAAGATCTAAAATTAAGACTCTATGTTGTGTAGCTACACTTTCTCTCGGTATAAGCTTACAATCGATGCAACAACCCCTATCTCTCTTTCTAAGTAAGAAAAAATCTATCTGACTCGTATTAACCCCACTTTTAAATGTTACTAGGTGAGACTCCCTCTTCCTAAACCAAGTGTTTGCTAAGATCATATCATAGGACAAACCAAAATCTAAAATCCTTTCTCGACTTTCGTTTCTTTCTCCTATACCATAGCCTCCATGGATACTCTCAAATCTATCCCTACTAATGCCTACATGCCCATTAAGGTCACCGCCAATGAAAAGCCTTTCTTCATAAGATATCCCTTGTACTACTTCATCTAAATCTTCCCAAAATTGACGCTTAATGGAATCATCTAAACCTACTTGAGGTGCATAAACACTAATAATATTAATAATATTCGTACCTAATACTAATTTAATAAGTAAAATCCTATCACCCTTCCTACGAACCTCAACTACATTATCTATAAACTCACGACTCATAACAATCCCTACTCCATTCCTATTCCTATTTATTCCTGTATACCAAATCTTATATCCCCAAGGTTCTATCACTTTTGCTTTCTCACCTACCCATTTGGTCTCTTGTAGACATAAAATATCAATCTTTCTCCTACACATAACATCTACTAACTCTACCAACTTACCAGTTAAAGACCCTATGTTCCAAGTGGCTAGCCTAATTTTATGGTCTTGGACTAACTTCTTTACCCCCACCCGTCCAACAAAGTGAGGGAACCCTTGCATATTTGACATCACACCCAGGCGCCGGTGTGACGCGTCGCTTCCGGGCGGCGACCTAGCAACCCTTGCCCATTTATCACTACCTCCGGGCCTATAGAGTACAAAGCGTCGCTCAGTAGGGAACGCCCCAACGAAATTCTCATATTGGTTCATATTCATAGGGTATGACTAAGTTTTTATGCTGGCTGTCACAGGCCTACCGCAACCCTCCTCCTTTATCCGGGCTTGGGATTGGCAGTGTATAACTAAACAGTTATACACAGGCGGAGTTATTAGTGCACATGACTATAACAAAAAATTAAATATAAAACACATTGGCTATGATAAACGATTGTATACCATGAATGAGGACCATAATCTTTCCAACACCTCCTTCGGGTACTCTTTTCATTGAGCGATCGATCCTGGTAGATGCTGAACTAGTGACTTGCTAATTTCTCATATTGTTTTTTGTCGCTCGAACCTCATACGACACATGAATTGGTACACATTAACAATCGACTATCGATATATACTATTTATAAGATAAGTATTGGATAAGTGACAATGTAATACTTACGATCGACTATCGATATACACAATTTGAATGAGTCATCGTGTGTCAGACTGAGAAGACCATGTATTAGGCGTTGTCTCGTGATGTGTATGAGTAGCTGGTGTAAATGGGTCATATGCAGGCAAAACATTCTCAACAGAACAATGAGTTAGAAATTCACATAATACACATATAAACTAATCAATTGTATAATTATTTAAATGATATATATATTGAAGCATTACGTGAAGACGAAGGCTGAGACTGGCTATCACTAAGCTGGGTTCCTATAATGACGATTAACAAGTAATACTTTTTATATCAACATATAAGCAAAAACATAATGAATTCTTATATTTAAATATAACATAAATACATCTACCTAATGATGTCCCACGACCTTCACTTGGTTCTCGACCATTGGGTGCTCGACCACTGTGACCTTCACGAACCATATCTAATAAATGAAAATGTTAATTGGATCAGTTACATAACTCTTGATCTTAGCATGGACATGACATATGCATGAAATGTAAAGATTTAAAGGTTCTACAAGAATCAGTTTTATAACTGTGCATGTATATGCTAAGTATTCATGGAATGTAACATGATATGCAATTCCATAAACATGGATATATAATCAAATAAAAAATAACTTCATGCAAGCATGCATACAGTCATATCAAACATGGCAATACATTCAAATTATTCATATCACAACAATGTCAAATATGTACCTGCAATAAACATACTCCAATATCCCGCTAACTACAACCATGACTAGCATGGTCTTCGAAATACAAACATAAGAGCATATGAGAAAGTGATGTGGTACATATTGCAAGTTGTATTTCTTTAGCTCGAGTATGTTTTTTCATCATTTGTTTGACTTTCATATTATTATTCTTCGTCCTCCTCTTCGTTCTCTTTGTCTTCTTCTTCATTGAGCGTCCATCCACTTGGTATATCATTTAGATCACATTCTTTCATACGTGTGTCATTGGACAATGGAGATGCGACATGCAAACCATGTGTGACATCGTGACCATAAGAGAAGTCATACATATCATCTGATTGATAGTAATCACCCTCTTCAGCAATCTTGTCTTCCTGTAACTGATCATACTCAGGGTATAGTTTAGACTTCACCTTGCAAACCACCCACCATTCATTTTTATTTGACTTTCTTGTATTTAGATATTAAGTATAGTAAACTTGTTGAGCTTGCGAGGCTAATATGAATGATTCATGTGTTCCAAATCTTGATTTATGATTCATCTCCACAATGCCTGACGCTCCATCGACTCTTGTTGTTGTGGGATCAAACCAATGACACTTCAATAAAGTTATCGTGTTATTTATGCCTAAATAAATCAACTTCATTATTTCTTTAATAACACTATAGTAGTCAAGTTCATTTTCATCGTAACTGCTACCCTTGACACACACGCCACTATTAATCGTTAACTTATTTACACCGTAGTCTTTTGTATAGAATTGACAACCATTTACGATATACCCGTTGTAACATTGCACAACTTTGGTCGAACCATTTTATAAATCACATATTTTTTTATCATTAACATCACCATGGCGGACCTACAAGTATAAATAATGACTGTAATCACAATCAATTAAGTAATATATTATTGTTTACACGGAAAGAATGTATGTCATCATCCTTACCAACTATTTGAACCATACCCCAAACTTATTTTTGCGTTCTTTCTATACTTCTGAATCAGTGAGATGTGAAAGTTCTATTCACAACTTCAGATCAAATCGTTTGTACTTAACAAATATTTATATTACAAAACCATGTATGCACGTAGAGAACTTAGTGTTACATATTAAGTATACTTACTCGATGTAGGGGTTGATCGCTGAGCAATTAAAAAGGATATAGATTTGAGCTACATCTTGCTCTCGATCTTCCAAGAGTCTTGATCGGCAACTGCCAAAGGCATGCCCAAGTGGTTTAAATATCCATAATTTGTCAGCCACAATAACTTGTTCTCTATCATCATTTCGAGGTGGGCAAGTATAACATGTTGGAATGTGAGGTTCAAAGTACATACATGAAAATTTTGAAATCTCTTCTAAAATGTATGCCTCACAAATTGAACTCTCCACTCTTGCTTTATTATACATCTTGTAATACAATAAATTCTTAATAGCATTAGAGAGAAAAGTATAAATAAAAATATACATTTTAAATGGGTACATCCACCGATATTGCACGAGACCACCAACCCTAAGTTCATATGGCAAATGTATGATCATATGTTTCATAACATCAAAAAATGCTGGTGAAAATATCTTTTTTAGCTGACAAATAGTAGTGACGACAGAATCCTCAAGATTCTTTACCTCAGTTACTACAACTTTTGATGTACATAATGTTCTAAAAAATTTACTCAACTCGGATAATACCCCTCATATAAGTTTATCTAACATATCATGGAATGCTAGGAAAATCAACTGTTGCAAAATGACATAACAATCATGGCTCTTCAACCCATATAATTGTCCATCGTCTATCTTCACAGCCTGAGCAATGTTAGAGACGTATCCATCTAAAAATCTCAACTATATCAACCATTGACATACCTACTTTACTTGATTTGGTCCAAGCATGTACCTTGCCTTTGGTTTGAGTACTTTGCCATTGTACTCTTAGAGTTCCAATTCTGGTCTTTTACATATTACTTTTAAATCCATACGAGCCTTCAGATTATCATTTATTTTTCTTTTGACATTCATTACCGTATTGAACACATTACCAAACATATTTTTCTTCACATGCATCACATCCAAATTATGTTGTATCAATAAGGTTGGCCAATATAGTAGTTCCTAAAATATAGATTTCTTTGTCTAATTGTGATCCTTCCCAAATCCAAGGAAAGGTGTCAGACTACGGGCATTTGTCAGTCTATATAGAAAGTATCGTAATCGTCTTAAAATCTTTATGCCAGACAATCATGTAGGTAGACCTTCTATTTCAGTTGTGTCTGCTCAGAACACATTCTTTTGTCGTCAGAACGGATGGTCACTAGGTAGAAATCAACTGTGACAATCAAACCAGCACGACTTCCTTCTATGTGTCAATCTAAAAAATTTTGTATCCTCCATGCAATACAGACATGCCAACCTCCCATGTGTGCTCCAACCAGATAACATACCATATGCAGGGAAGTCACTAATTGTCTATAGAATGACAACTTTCATATTAAAGTTTTGTTTTTTGTGGGCATCGTACGTGAGAACACTGTCATCCCATAATATTTTCAGTTCATCAATCAATGACCTTAAATATACATCAATATTTTGGTCCAGAAAGGTCGGACCAGGAATCAATAAAGACAAGAAATGATTTTGATGCTTCATACACAAGCTTGGAGAAAGGTTGTTTGGGGTGACAAATATTGGCCAACACAAGTATGGGGTTGATCTACCCCCAAATGGATTACAATCATCTGTACATAAACCGAGCCTAACATTTCTCACTTCCATTACGAAGGTCTGATGAATATGATCAAAGTGCTTTCAAGCTTCCGCGTCAACAGGATGTGTGATCTTGTCTTCATCATGTCAAACTTTATTTGCATATCATCTCATGTGTTTAGCTGTCCTCAAAGACATATACAATCGTTACAATCTAGAGGTGAGAGGGAAATAGCGAAGTGACTTGTATGACACTTTTTTTAACCTCGTGCTAGCATTGCCTCTTATCTTTGGCTTGAACCGAGGATGTTCATATGATGGACATGATCTGCTATTTTCTTAATTTTTAAAATACAACATGAGTGATTTGGACAAGCATCTATCTTTTGATACCCCATACCTAGAGTGTTGACCATAACCTTCACACGGTAGAAATTTTATGGTAGTTTCTCATCTTTGGGCAATATAGTCTTCACAATAGAGCACAGACGGTCAAAACATGATTGGCTCAAATTATACTGACTTCAAATTCAGTAGTTGAAGAACTGCAGACAAGATAGTGCGACTCTCGCAACCATTCCACAATGCATCTCTAAGTAAGTCATAAAATCTACTAGCTGCATCATTTACCGCTTCTTCATCTACCCTAGTTGGTACATCACTAGGACCCATAGCAGAACCCAGTTCTGGTCCTGTGGCATCAAATATCAAATCCACATGTAGATTATCGTGCACCACTTCCACCCGTGCGTCAAAATTATTTCAAAATTCTTCACTATAAAGCATCCAATTATGATAATCACTCGCAAAACCCTTCATATATAGGTGATGTCTAATGCCATGAGGTTCTACAAATCGATTGTTCTTACACATCGTGCAGGGGCACCTGATTCGACCAATGGGATCCACTATACTGACACTTACTATTGCAAATTCAATAAAACTGTCAACACCATCCATATATTCAAGCGACACCTCATTATCAACTATTCTATGGTACATCCATTCACGGTTTGTAGTCATTTTATCTTATAATGTTATAGATATTATCTTCACCAGTTAAAAGAGAATCATAATAATTCATCGATGTAAAAACTATCAAATTTACCATACATTATTGGTGGATATAATGATTTGATATATATATATATATCACAAGGATATTTAGAAAGATAAAATTACATTCATAAACATGATACATTCAATTTAAGCATGTTTTCATGATATAATTTTACATGGAATGCATAATCAAATTGAAAATAACTTCAAGCAAGCATGGATAGCCATGTCAAACATTAGAATACATTCAATTATTCATATCACAATAATGTCAAACATGTACCTGTAGCAAACATACTCCAATATCCAGCTAACCATTACCATGACTAGCATGGAATCCAAACTACAAAAATAAAAGCACTTATATTCTCATACATTCAAATCATGCTCAACATGATCTTCAAACTCCAGCAAAACAGTCCTAGAGATTCAGAACTAAGTGAGTGTGTGAGCAGAAAAGTGTTGTATCTAAGAAAGTAAATAACATGTGATGTGCTTGCATCACTTACTCACCACGGGTATTTACCCGATTTGCATGCTTTTGCATTTGCATTTTTCTTGTTTCTTTTCGCATGGCATTTTAAGTTGCATGTGATGCTTAGCATTAAGCATCGTGCATTTTGCTCTGCTACGCACCTGCAATGAACATTTATATACGGCAGGGATAGCAACCCATCAAGAGGTGGTAGGGGCTCCACCACCGCTTGGTAGAGATAGAGAGAGGCAGTATACATGTAGACTCACTGGTGAAGGGGATCCGGCCAGGGGTCGGCTGCTGAGCGAGGCTACTGAAATAGGAGAACAACCGGCGACAAGGTCACTGGCGTGGGTCAGGGGAGAAGAGAGCGATTGAGGCTGCTAGAGAGGGAGGAAGATGAGAGGGGGAGGAAGAAGAGGAGGTCAGCGAGGGTCACAGGTGGGGGGGAACTTCGACGGTTGTCGGTCAAAGGCTAGAGGTCGGACAGGAGAGGATAGAGAGCGAAGAGGGACGAGGGTGGCATGAGAGAGGAGGCGCAGATGAGGAGAGAGAGGAGGAAGGCAAAGAGGGTTCAGCCCTCTGTGCCCTTTTAAAGGCAAGGCGAGGCTGCCAGAGAGGGAGGAAGATGAGAGAGGGAGGAAGAAGAGGAGGTCAGCGAGGGTCGCAGGGGGGGGGGGGGGGGGGGGCTCCGACGAGTGTCGGTCGAAGGCTGGAGGTCAGACGGGAGAGGAGAGAGGGCAAAGATGGACGAGGGCGGCGGTGAGAGGGAGGAGGAATGTAGAGAGGGTTCAGCCCTTTGTTCCCTTTTAAAGGCACGATGAGGCTTCCAAAGAGGGAGGTGGGGTTGCCCAACAAGGCTGACAGAGAGGGAGGTGGGGTTACCGGCGAGGCAGAGAGGGTGGGTCGGACGCGGAGTAGGGGTCGCCGGCGTTGGGTGACCGAAATATAGTGAGCGGGAGAGACGGCTCAGCCGAGGGAAAGGGGCGACAGACGGGGGACGACAAAGGGAGGCCGGAGGGAGTTGGGTGACAAGGTCTTCGAAGGGAGTTGTCGGTGGGTTGCCAAAGAGCGGAGGCGAAGATGGCGAGCAGCGCGATAGTGGTCGACAGAAGAGGAGAGAGAGAGAGCAGAGTTAATTTTGTGCCCTAGCTACATCATTTTACATCAAAAATTAGCGACGAAAATATTTTGTCTCAAAATTCGTCGCTACTTAGCGACGAAAAAATTTTGTCGCTCATCCATCGCGAAGTTGCGATGAAATATTTTTGTCGCTAATCTGTCACTAATTAGTGGTGGATTTTAAGACAGAATGTTTCTATCGTAAATTCTACAACTAATTTCAATTTTAGGGACGTCTAATTTTCTTTTGCTAATCCGTCACAAAATTATGACGAATTATTTTTGTCATAAATTTTTGTCGCTAATTAACATTTTTCTTTTAGTGAAAGCAAAAAGAAGTAGGATTAATTCATTGGCACATGCAGCTGATTGGTTGATTAATTCCCCATTGAGTGATTTCATTGGGTTAGTGATGAGAGATTTCAGCCAATCATGTCAATAATTGGGCAATTTAAACTTTTGTTTCTATTAATGAATATGAAAGCTATCATATACTTTCATTTGGTTGTGTAATTGTTATTGTTTGAATTATTTCATTTAGATTGTTATTATTTAAATTTTATTGAATCTAATATTTGAAGTTGATTGTATGTTTGATATGCGAATTTTGTAAAAAAAAAATTAACTTAATATAAAATTTTATTTGTGCATGCTTAAGCCCTATAATGGTGTCATTCTTGTATCACCGTTATAGGTCTTCACCCATTAAAGCCTACAACGGCGGTTTCATGCTTTCCATTATAGGTTATAACGGAATTTAATTCTTGATATTATCTCTTATAATGATGACTATGAAATCACCGCTAATCATTGTTATAGGGTTTATAGGGTAAGTCACTGTTATTGGGATGTATCATTTAACAGCCAAAACTAAATCGTCACTTTTTATCACCGTTATAGATATATAAGAGCGACAAAGAAAGCAATAGTGGTGAGACCCTCACCCTTGTAGTGTCTTGATCCTCTTGTATAAAACCCTCTCCGCCGTGAGGGTCTCCCCACTTTCCCAATCTCAAGAAGTGGAAAAGGGGAGGACTCCACTCTCCCTCTTCCTCAAATGGAGTGGCGGTTCCTCAAAACAGTGAACAGGTCCTCCATATTTTTTTAAATTCTTTTGTTTTTTTTTATTATTTACTGCACTTCGGTGCATGTTTTACATAAGAGCTAAGAATCATGAGAGAGAGACGTTTTAACGAGAACAATTAAAGGAACAGCGTTAGACTCATAAAGAAGAGTCGAGAATGATCACGAGAGAGAGTTTCTAACGATGAGTCAAGCATACGATGAAAACAACCAACCCTTGATAAAAGATGAGTCGAGAATCATCTGAGAGAGAGAGAGATTCCATCGATGTGCATGGAGAGAGAGAACGCGGCATTAAAGCAGAGGACACCACGAACAGTCTAGACTCTCTAGTGTCTACGCCTTCTTTCGAATGACAAAAGTCAGGCTTTGGCATTCCGAAACAAGGGGCAGACGGTGGTGGTGAGAAGTCCTTAGATGACCCTAGACCCTTCTCTCTGAGAACGCGTGAGACACGTATTATTTGTAAGTTGGTGCGCGTGCTGACGTAATTAAGCCATGGTACCTACTACCAAAACGAGGGCATAATCACCCTTCACTCCCAGAGTCTTCTCTTTGTCACCATTAGTGTTTTGAGATTTTTTTCCATCATTGAGGACATGTTTGAAAGTAAAAAAAATATATATAGTAAAAGTGATATAAAATGAAATATTCTTACCAATTTTTCGATCTTTTACAAACGAGTTAGACATTTTCACTGTCCTCTAAAAAGTATATTTTTTGATAATAAACATTTTTAAATATTTTTTAGAAAAAATTTGTGAGCCTTCTCTCACCATGACCACCTACTACCATCCATCTTCACCACCACCCACCACCATCTTCCTCCCGAAACATCATTCTCCCCATGGTTTTTTAAACATCTCTCACCACCATTCATCTATATTTTGATAGAAAATGTATCTCATCAAAACTTTTCATAAGCAATTTTTTTCCTATGATAGTTTTTCTTGCTTCTAAACGTGCTAGTCTCTCTCTTTCTCTCTCTCTCTCTCGTGTAAATGGTGTTTTCATGTTATGCTGTTGTGTTTGTGCTTGTGGGACTCAACGCTTTGTTGAGTTTCACTTTTAAGTAACGTGGATCGCTTTTCGGCTCTCTCTCTCTCTCTCTCTCACACACACACACACATATATATATATCCTATTTTACTCCAATCATGGGTTCCCAATGTATTTTTTTTAGTTCTCTTCTAGACCTTATAACTTATATCTTCCCTTGATCATAATCAATAAACTGGTTGGGGTCTGCCCAACCGCAGCTTGCCTATCAAAAAAATGTGATTATATGGTTGGTTTACTAGATATAAATCCTTATTCATGCTTTCTTTGCTTGTTCCTAGATTTTTAAGAAAAAAAGAACAGCTTGGAATGTACCAAAGTTTTACGCCTCAAATCACGTTTTTACATTTAAAAATCACTTTCATGCTGAAAACAGTTATTGGGTCAAATTTGGTTTATACAATCTGTCTTATGTGTTTCATTTAATAGTCAATGACGTACAAGTGTAGCAAAAGCGGGTTATATATATATATATATATATATATATATATATATATATATATATATATATATAGAGAGAGAGAGAGAGAGAGAGAGAGAGAGAGTTAATCTAACACTAAACTAATTATATTTAACATTATAAAGATTCAACTTGTCTAAAATCACTAAAATATTCTTCAAAGATTAGTATTTGTGAAAAATAAATGATAACTTTTTTAGCATTATAGGTCTTTAAACAGGAATTAAAAAGTCAATATATTTTTTTCCAAAAAAGTAACTTTACAAATCTAACGAAGTTATCTTTTTGACACCAAAGGTAATCATGTATTTTTTAAAATGTAATTTTTTAAGGGTATTTTTAGTTATTTTAATATGTGAACTGACGTATGAATCAATATTC
Organism: Nuphar pumila; assembly: GCF_984573655.1. Lineage (NCBI taxonomy): Eukaryota > Viridiplantae > Streptophyta > Magnoliopsida > Nymphaeales > Nymphaeaceae > Nuphar > Nuphar pumila. The sequence continues at coordinate 88,219,919 of NC_143258.1, read as the reverse complement.
TTATAGGTTTTTTTTAAAATTTTATCGTAAGAAAGTGATCTAAATGTTTGAATTTTATAGAAACTGACTCTTAGATCACCCAATTATGATGCATAATAAGGATATTTGAAGAATTGAAACTCGCTCAGAATTTTTGTAAATATTTTAAGAAATAAAAATCACATTCATAGCAAATGCACTAGGTTGAATGCATCTGCATGGTTAGATTTGCAAAAAAAGTGCCAGAAACGCTTATTTTTCATTCTAGTTCATATATTTTGTTAATATATATATATATATATATATATATATATATATATATATATATATATATATATATATATATATATATATAGAGAGAGAGAGAGAGAGAGAGAGAAAAGAAAAATGCCTATTTCTCATTCTAGTTCCTATACTTTGTTAATATATATAGAGAGAGATAAAAAGAAGCGCGCACGCAGTTTCTTTTAGTTTTTGTAGCAAATGGTTTTGGTTCTCGGAATATGAACAGTTAGCCAACTAACGGAACCTTCCAACACTGACAGATTTTTCATCCTTGGTGCAATTGGCCTGTGGACGACCAACAGGTGCCGTTAAGGATCACATTTTTTCTATCCTAAAAAAATATATGACAGCATACAGCAGCTCTTGATGCTCTTAGTTTGCATCCAACGCTTATAAATAGACCCCACTTGCTTGCTTCCCCGGCTTTGTATATGTATCTTCCAAACATGAATAAGTATAATGAGATGCTTGATTTTTTATTTGATGGCATCGACGACAACGGTAACGGCAATGGCGGCGACTTGCCATCTAGTGACATTCATGAATATTACCAGTCTTTGTTGCCGAATCCAATTAATCAAGAATGTTTTCATGAAACATTTCATGAGTCCTTGCCTTCTGAGGTCCGCTCACCAGCAACTTTGAGTGAGATTAGCTTGGATTCATTATTCCTACATGACTCAGGGCTCATGCCCAATGTATCTAAACAACTGAAGTCGCCAAATTCTCAACTCAACTCGATGAATGATCAGTGTTTGGCTGCTATTGGTTGTGTTAGTAGTGAAGGTGCTAGGAGAGATGGAAGGGATGATCTGAAGCCACTCATGGGAAGGGTTCAGCAAAGTCAAGCAAGAGAGGCTACAAATGAAGTGAGTGACTTTCTTTTGTTTGTTTTTCATTTGGCAGAGACCTGCTATTTGTTCAAAATCGTTTGTGCTTCTTCCCTTCAGAAAGGCAAGGACTTGGGGAGGCATGATCATCCAAGGAAAAAGCTTAGAGATGTAGAAAAGCACAGCAGAGCGGAAAGAGTGAGTTATTGTTGGTTTTGGTTTTTTTTATCATAGCTTCCAATTATGCCTTGGTTTGTGGCATAAAGCATACTCCTTGACTTGATTGCACCACATCCCAAGGCCAGATCAGGTCAGGTGTGGAGCCAGGATTCTAAGGGTGGACACAAATACATATTAAAAAAAATAACTTCTAATAATTTTTATTTTTTTAAAATTACTAGAAATATATTTCAAAAAATCGAACCAAAACCCTATTTTTTGTATACATCAAACCCAAATATTCTAACCAAAATCAAATCATACAATATTCATGGATTCATGTCGAATGGTAATTAAAAAAAATACAAAAACCTTAAAACTGTAAACTAAACATTTATATCATTCTAAAAAACCAAAACAAAATTAATCATGACAAACAACATAAAGTATGCATTTATGCTAAGTAATAAAAAATACTAATATTCTATCCAAAATCACATCTTGCGACATTCATATATTCATGCCTAATTATAATTGAAAAAAAAAACACAGAAAAAACCTTAAACCATAACTAAATTTTTATGTCATTTTAAAAAAACCAAAACCCTAATTTCTACAAACATTATAAACTATACAGTTATGATTACTTAATAAAAAAACTGTTAATATTTTAACCAAAATCAAACCATATAATATTCATTAATTCATCACTAATGGTAATTGAACACACATACACCTTAAAACCATAAACTAAATATTTACTTCATTCTAAGAAAAGCAAATAAAACCTTAAATACTTACAAACAACACATTATAGATATGCTAATTGAAAAAAAAACTAATTAAATATTTATGTCATTTAAAAAACAAAAATAAAAGACATAAATTTTAACAAAAATAAAAATTTAGGGGTTTGATAACCAAAATCAAGCATTTATTAATGAAATCATGCTTAATGATAATTAAAAAGAAAATACCAGATAAAAACCCTAAAACCTTTATTTTGTATTCATGATCAAAACAATACCCAAAATCTTAAAAGAAATCAAACTTATGCTAATTGAAAAGAACATATAAAAGCTCTAATATTCTAACAAAAAATCAAGCATTTATTATTCATGTTTAATGCTAATCAAAAAGGAAAAGAAAACATGCATACAAAACCCTAGCAAGAGCGAACAACTGAAGAGATAGAGAGGAGGGGACCACAATAGGGGCAGACAGCCGCTGCACGAAGAGCCTTACAGGCGCACAAAGAGAGAGAGAGAGAGAGAGAGAGAGAGAGAGAGAGACGTAACTAGGGGTGACAATCGAGTCAGGTTGGCGGGTTGGCGTCGGGTTGGCAGGTCAACATACCTCAACCCGAACCCGACTCGTTTATTAAATGGGTCGGTTGTGGCAAACACGAAGCCAACCCATTTATTAAACGGGTAACCCGACACAACCCGCCAACCCGCTTAATAAACTGGTTGGGTCAGGTAAACAGGTTGGCGGGTTAGCGGGTCAAGTTGGCGGGTCGGGTTGACGGGCAGGTTGACCTGCCCGCCTAACCTGTTTATTAAACGGGTCAGCCGGGTTGGCGGGTTGGCATACCCTTAACACGAACCTGACCCATTTAATAAAAACCCGTTTATTAAACGGGTTTGTTTTTGCCCAACCCGAACCGGCCTAAGAGTCGGGTTGGCGGGTCTTGTCAGGTTTTGCCACCCCTAGACGTAACCAAACATGGGTGGGTTCCCTTTGGGTTGGGCACATGTGTCAAGGTAAGCAGTACCCACCCTGACACATATCCCTTTTATGGCATTTCAGCGGCTCAAGGTGGGCACGTGCCCACCCTCCCGCTAACATGGATCAGTTGCAATCAATTGCACAAGTACAATGTGTCATTTATCCTGATCACCCTTCATCTACTGTTGGACCGAGAGCAGATGGAGGGTGATCAGGTGCAGCGGCACATTGCATGTGTGTGTGTGATGTGATTGCACCTGATCCCAATTCCCACATCCCCATTCAAAATGGTGTGGGAAATGTCTCATCTTAACTACAGCAACATGACTCAGATTTCAGAATTTCCTGATATCTCTTTGGCTGCCGTCTGTGTCTTTTCTTTGGTAGCGCTTGTTTCGGCCCCTTTCATACGAAAGAAACCCATTTCACATGAAAGGGGTGATGGAGGTCAGATCATGTGATGTGAAAAAACACAAAATCTCTTCATCCGTTTCTCTTCCTTCCACTTTTTTTTATTAATCATGATACCTTCACTTTTTGCAGCAGGCAGCATTTCTTGATGATCAGATACAGTTGGACATCATATTCAAATCTGTCATATTATTCTCATATTTAGATTTTAAAAGATTCAAGTGTACATTTGGATCAAATTTTGCATAATCGGAAGATTTTTTCATTCGGATCAGTTTTTTGTGTCAGATTTTGTTCAAAAATTCGACGGACTGCATTTGGTTCTTTTGACGTGCAAAGAGTTTATATATTATTCATCTTTTTTTACTGAATTCAGCATTACGACAGGTATCTTGAATCCAGGTTCAACCCTATATGATTCCAATCCAGACTCAGATTCGGACCTACTGTTTGCATTTTGGATTCAGATTTATATCTCGTATGATCCAATCTGCATCCAATCAGTTTTTACCCTTATCATGAACGTGGTCTCACTACTTTGTGGGTGCAGTCCAGTGAAATGTAGATTCAGCCTGCCTTTTGACCATGTGGTCAAGTAATATGGATTATGCAGTTGTATCCTATTGCCTAAAACCTGTTTGTGCTGCCTTTTCTCTCTCTCTCTCTCTGTGTGTGTGTGTGTGTGTGTGTGTGTGAACTATAAGTTACAGGTTGGTTGTGTTTCTTTGTCAACAGGAACGAAGAGACAAAATCAACCAGAAAATCAGATCATTGCATGCACTTGTCCCCAATTCCAATAAGGTCAGTTTGCTTCTACTTTTTGAAAGTTAGGCAATATATAAATGTTTATTAGCTAAAACTTTATACTTAAGTTACCAATTAATTTTTCAGGTTGACATGGCCTCCATACTTGAGGAAGTCGTTGAATATGTCAAATCACTTCAACTTCACATTCATGTATGCTGTTTATTAAATTTTTCTTGTTCTATTATTTGCTTTTGCCTCAAATTTTGATTGGTGTCACCATTGATACACTACAAGTGCTATGTCCGTATTATTCAACCTTTTTATGTCTTTTATAGTAAAAAATACAACCTCAAAGGATTGGTTGCCGACCGGGAGGATGATCCTTTCAGGATTTCTATTATTCAACCTTATTTGCTCTTTTTGTGTTCTTGTAATATGGTTTGGTAAAAGAGTATATACCTGCCAAAGAAATCGTGGAAGAACACAAAAATCTATTAAATTTACATTAATGGTAAAGTAAACGCATATAAGAAATTAATCCGAGTACAAACCGCAGTGGTGCATAACTAGCACTGTTGATTTTTTTACTTGCTATTTCCAATGAAGCCTTGCCATGGATAAAATGCCATTTAAATATCATATATGTATCTAATAAATAATTTGCAAATACATAATATGTAAAATGAGCCTATACGAGCTGAGTTTTCCATGTTCGTGTTCAGCTCATTTACTTAAATGAGCTTGCTGGTTGCCCCGAGGCGGGTTGGCGTAGTGGGGTGGGGCCTTTTCTGCTAGACGGGCAGTCAAAGTTCGATTCTCATGGGTGCCATCCCTCTGCGCAAGCCAATGCGTAGCATAGGCCCTGGGGCCAGGAGTCCTAGCCTCGGAGTTTTACGCTGCCGGCACAACCACCGTGGGTTTCTGGTTATAAATTCAAAAAGAAGGTCTATCTGTGGTAGGAGGGCACAATCCACAGAAAACAAGTCACTGGCTGTTTTTCAGCTGTCGCGAGGGCCATATTTTATAAAAGGCAAAAACTCATGGGTAACTCGTTTCTATTGTAGAAAAACGCTATTCTTTTATCACCAAGGGGGGCTCGGCTTGTTTGGTAGGAGCTGTTAGTGCAAGTCACCATGTGTTGGGACGTTGCAAGTTCAAAACCAAATGTTATGTGTCTAACCGCAGCTTGCTTATAAAAACGAAATGATAGGTTGCTAAAAAGGGATTGGAAGAAATAAGGAAATGCATGCCTTTGGCCAGTAAGTAACCTAATAGCATAATCTATTGAAATCTGAGCACCATAATCTGATTTGTTTGCGGCAGTACAAAAAACAATCCATTTTGTGGTTGAAGTCATTAATGTGTTTTACTAGACAAGGGTGAAAAACCTAAGCGCCTTGATCAAATGCTTTCCTGTTGAGGGAGTATAGGGTAACTCACCACTGCATATATGCAAAATTATGAAGATATCTTTTTCATATTATACTCTTATTTGAATCTTTTTTTCTTCTCTTTTTTATTTTTTATGTTGACATTCATTGATCAGGCAATGTCGATGGGAAGTAGTCACTGTGCAATTCCACTGGGTACTTCAACAAGTGGACTTCAATATCTGCACTATCCTCAGTTTGGAACGATGGGACTAGGAATCAATGAAGGAATGAGTTTTGGTAATGGCAAGCCAGGCAGGGCAAGCTCCTCAAATGTTCCTTTGATTCCTTACCATTCACTGGGTCATTCCCCTCATTCAAGGGCTTCAACACTGCCAATGTTGCCAATGCCAGTAATTCAGTCGCCCCATGCTCCATTAAGCTTGCAGTATGGAGGATTGGGTCCACATTGCATGTTAATTCCTTCAGTGGCAGCCAACTATGGTCAGCAGTCAGGTTCTTATCTCTCTACACTAAGGCTCTGTTAGCCGACGGGGATTGAAATGTGGGGTGGCGGGGAGATGGGGATTCACTAAATCCCATATCATTTCCGCTGTTTGGGAGACGGGAGTGGAGACGAGAGTGGAGATGGCCTCTTATCTCCCTGTTTCAACTATATTCTGTCCAGGATGCAGTTTAACTCTACTTCCATTTTAACTTTCTCATCTCTGCCAACACCGGCTCCCTAACAGAGCCTAATTGAAAATGACTTAAGCTTCAGTCACTGGCGGAGCCAGGGGTGGGCATGGGTGGGTGGTCGCCCACCCCAGAATTAGAAACCGGAAAAAAAAAATCTTCTAACAATGTTAAAGAAAGAATATGCGTCCATGTGTGTTTTCTTCTGACGATGGTAGTGCTAATCTTTTCCTTTAATTTTTTTTTACCTTATTGAACTGTGTAAAAACTGCAGAAGAGACGGGTTATTAAAACTTACTCTTATCGTTAATAAAATTAATAATATATTTTTATTATATTTTAAAATAATGTTTATAACCTTAAGTTTATACTTTTTAACCCAAAAAATGAGTCCCCTTTCTTTTCTCTCTCCTTTCTCTCATGGCTCTAAAGAATGAGTATTTAAAATCCTAATTAAAAATAGGGATGAACCCACCTTATTTTTGGCGAAGATGAAAGACATGAAAGAGGAAATGAGCTGGAGATGGAGGTGAAAATCAAAACCTGCCACGGAGATGGACCAGGGATGAAGGGAAAATTTTTTAGAGGAACAGGGTTGGAGAGCTTGTCCCCTGCACCCGCCCCAGTCCACTGTCATCCCTACTTAAGCCGACCCAGGTAGCTAGCTCTGTGAAGCCCTTGTGGGCCAAGCATGGATGTTATCGAAAATGAATGTCAAGCTTGCAATATATACTTGGTATAATCGATTGTACATACAATCTAGTTCGGATCTCATGATGTGTTTAGCCTGCTCAATTTATAAGAATTCTACTTTAAGGATCATGTATTTTTTACAAAAAAAAACATGTCTTTGTAAGTCAGAAAAAAATGATACCTTCATAGCCGTTGATTTTTTTATCGCCCAAAAAACCTGCATACGGGTCTTATTCCGGCAATCCAATAGCGGTTCCCACTAAACAAAACATGTAGATCACATCATGATGCTACATGTGAGAAAAATCAAAGACTACCAAATCTTATATATATTAACACATTAACCATATTATTTTTATCTTTTAAGTGCAGGAGAAAGAGTCAACTGGCAAAATGAAAAGGAGTAATTTGGGTACGGGTATGCCCTCTAACATCCTTCCTGTTTCCTTATTATAAATTTTGCAGCTACTAACCACCGTTTTTTGCAGGTTCAAGTTAAGGATATTTATGCGAACCAGCGAACCATCTTTGAGCACGAAATGTGGATGTCATTTTGGCTGTACCAACTTTCATGCCAAATAGTATTCACGTGGATCTCAAGAATTATCACCATGCTGCAAGATCATGAAGTAAGTGCGTGATGAAATGTTAAGGAGTATCTTAATTAACTTACAGTGAATTTGTAAAACTTTTGGAGGAAATGGAATAATAATGGTAGCTATGTCATTGGACATGACCAAAAGAACATGTAAGCGGTCACCGTTATATATATAAATATATATATAAACCTACAAAATACAAAACCTATTAAATGAAATATGATAGTGGATTTTTTGTATTTTTTTGGAAATTCTGACCCCATAGGGCCATAGATGTGTTCATCACTTTGATCATGCATTTTGGATGAAAAAAATGGTATTTAGAGTGTTGAAAAATTATGAATATTGTATACTGTTGATTTTTGAAACCTTATAAAAACATATCCATGCATTAGAATCAAGTATTCTAAGAAGTGATTCCTATAGAAACCAACATATAGATCACATTTGTACTGCCAAAATTTTGATAAAATGCCAAAAATTCATGAAAATCTAATAGCATGTTTCTTTTAGTAGATTTTGTATTTTATAGGTTTTCAGTGTGTATATATATATATATATATATATATATATATATATATATATATATATATATAAAGAGAGAGAAATGAAAACCTACCCACCACAAAACTTGCCAAACTTACCCATGATTGGAGAGTCCATATTAGCCTCTCTCTTCCTCCGGCTGTAATGGCCCGACAAAGACAGGGAACTCCAGCTGCCGCCATCGGTTGGCCATGGCTGCCTCATCAATGAAACATGCCTTCTCTTCCTCCTTCGGCCTGATTTTGTCCCACTCAAACGTACAGAGCATTGTCTAAAGGTGGTGGGCTCGGACGAGGGAGGAACCGGCTCGGAAGAGAAGGAAAGGGGAAAGAGACGAGGAGAGAGATAGAGAGAGGAGAGTGAGAGGCTAATCTGGATCGTCTGATCGAAAGGTCCAGATGTGGTGAGTATGTTTGGGCATGTTTTGTGACGGACAAGTTTTTATTCTTATATATATATATATATATATATATATATATATATATATATATATATATATATATATATATATATATATATATATTCAATCCCCACCGCGAGATGTGCGTGAGAGAGCCCCCACACAGACCTCCATCAAGTGAGATGTAAGGAGAGCAGGTTATATGTTCCCCCCCCCGAACAGGGCAGTTAGCTACATCTCATGATCGGGGTCCCAAAGAGCACCACGTATGTAAGCATGTGCGTCTCGTATCCCCATGTTTGTCAGCATTAATTAGCGTTGGAGTTTGATGCGATTGCAAAGACTTAAGTACCCTCTCCTCCATTGGTGCAAAAAAAAATGACGGTTCTTGAAAAGGAGTGGTTGTAAAGACTTAAGTGCCCCGAAGATGATTATTTAAGACCCAGTTTCTGCACTGCAGGATTATCCGAGAAAGAAATCTCCCCTGGAGGAGGCCATGAACATCAACCCTCTTACTCTCTCTCTCCCTTCTATTTCTGCTTCTGTGCACATCCATTAGAAGATCATACATTGCTCCATCAAGCACCGACTGACCTGCACATTGACTGTTGTGGAGCCTGATTCAAAGTTTTTACCCTTACAGGAAGAGGGTTTGGGGGCTCATCCCAGCGTGGGTAGCATCATTCAACTCTCACACACTCTCTCTCTCCCTTCTATCTCTCTCTCTCTCCCTTCTATTTCTGCTTCTGTGCACATCCATTAGAAGATCATACATTGCTCCATCAAGCACCGGCACCGACTGACCTGCACATTTACTGTTGTGGAGCCTGATTCAGAGTTTTTACCCTTACGGGAGGAGTGTCTGGGGGCTCCTCTCAGCGTGGGTAGCATCATTCAACTTGAAGAGTTGTGGAGTCTGATTTAGAGTTTTTACCCTTATAGAAAGGGGGGTCTGAGAGCTCCTCCCAGTGTGGGTAGCATCATTCAACTTGAAGAGTTATGGAGTCTGATTCAGAGCTTTTACCCTTACAGAAGGGGGGTCTGAGGGCTCCTCCCAGCGTGTTCATGGCCTTTTGCCCTTACAGGAGGGGGGTCCGAGGGGTCATCAACCCTTTCTCGCTCTCTCTCCCTTCTATTTCTGCTTCTGTGCACATCCATCAGAAGATCCTACATTGCTCCATCAAGCACCGACTGACCTGCACATTGACTGTTGTGGGTCCTTACTGATGAGCTGCCTCTAAATTTATTCGACTCTGGGTCCTTACTGCACTTGAAGTTGAGTCATTGTATTTTTTGTTATTCGGTGGGTGGTGAGGCCCTCCTCTACTCTCTCAAGACTCTTAGCTTGGGCAATCTTTCTTTTGATGATTGTGGTTGTAATGTATTGTTGAAGTTAAAATGGGGAATGAAATGACAATAGAAATCGCTGAAAGTTTACAAAAATAAACTAGACTCAATAACGAATACACCACTTTTTACGGATTTGGAATATGACCTCCGGTTAGAGAGATATGGCCCTGACAAGTTGGTCCTAATTCGGGTAGCGATTTACAGCGATTTGCTTACTGAATAACACTACAAATCGCTATAGCGATTTGCGGAAGAATTTACAGAGCCGGTACTGAGATCTCATGTTCGGGGGTTCCAAACCGCGCCACGTATAAGATGCAGACCGGCATGTATCCCCATGTGGGTCGCCATCATATTGCATCGTAATTTGGTGCCGCAGCAAAGACTTAAGTAACCTTTACCGTCATTCGCTTCCTCTTCCTCGGACGGACATAAATGCCCTCCTTCTAGAAAACTGAATCGTCGGTTCGTGAAAATGACAAAACTGCCCTCCATCGATATCGCGGGAAAACGTTCCGCAGAGTTTGCGTATGTAGCAAGCGTTATGTTGTATGATACAAATAGTTCAAAAAAATCCTTTCTCGCTCTAAGCACTCTACCGGAGATTCTTTGCTTTCATCTCGAGTTGTCGGAGCATCCTTTCTCTCTTACCAGAGCATCTGTTTCCATCTTACGCGCAGTCGCAGCATCGTTGCTACCTTCTGTTGCGTATTAGTTGTTACTGTTGCTTACTCTACAGTTGGAATATCCAAATTCTCATCGTTTCGGTGAGTTTCGTGTAAGTTTTCTTTCTTCAATCTGAAGATTGCTTCTTATACAAGGATTTGTATTATGAACCCAAATATTCAGACGATTTCTAATGATGATGATCGTGTATTGTGTTGTGCAGGTTAGCAATGTCTGCGCCTCATCAGATTAGAGATACCCCGTCGTTCTATGGGTTGTCTATTAGAGAAGTGATCTGCCAGTCTCATCTATCTAAAGTTTTTGAAAGATACCAAAATATACTTAAGATTGAGAACGATGAAGACAGGGAAATAGCCTTGGAATCGTATTATGCGGAGGATTATTCATCAGATATCGAGGCTGCGGACCAAAGGAAGAACTCTGAAGAACGAAAGATGCAGAACAAGGATGACGAAGAGAAGGCAAAGGCCATAAATATTGATGAGAATATAAATAGAAGGCAGAGGATTAACGCACAGCAGATGGAAAAGAGGAAGAAGAAGGCGGAAGAGTGGGAAAGGGATGTTAGCAATATGCTGGCGGAGGCTCATAGGAGAAACTTGGAGAGTAGAGCAATGCGACACAAGGCAAGGCTACTTAAGGAGGCAGAGGAGAGGCGAAGGCAAATGAATAAGGAGGAGGAAGAGAAGGAACAGAATATTCCTCAGTTTGAGGAAGAAAAGGAAAGGCGAAGGAGGGAGTTGGAGTTCGAGGAAGCTAAGGAAATGCAAAGGCAGCAGAAGGAGAATGAGGAAAAGAAAAAAAGGCAGCGGAAGAAGAAGGAGGAGGAGGTAGAGAAGGAAAGAGAAAGGAAGAAGCAGGAGGAAGAATTGCAGGAAAGAAGGAAACAACAACTGCAAGAGAAAGAAAGGCGGCGGAAGGAGAAGGAGGAAGAAAAGGAAAGGGAAAGGGAAAGGGAAAGAAAAAAGCAGGTGGAAGAACTGCGGCAAAGAAGGAAACAAGAAATCGAAGAGAAAAAAAGGCGGCTGAAGGAGAAGGAGGAGGAAGAAAAGGAAAGGGAAAGGAAGAAGCAGGAGGAAGAGGCGAAAAGGGAGAGACAAAGGAAGCAGAAGGAGGAAGAGATAAAGGAGAGAGAAAGGAAGGAGAAGGAGGAGGATGCGAAAAAGGAGAGAGAAAGGATGCAGGAGGAGAAAAGGGAGAGAGAAAGGAAGGAGAAGAAAGAGGAGGAGAAAAGGGAGAGAGAAAGGAAGGAGAAGGGTGAAGAAAAGGAAAGGGAAAGGAAGAAGCAGGTGGAAGAACTGCGGCAAAGAAGGAAACAAGAAATCGAAGAGAAAGAAAGGCGGCTGAAGGAGAAGGAGGAGGAAGAAAAGGAAAGGGAAAGGAAGAAGCAGGAGGAAGAGGCGAAAAGGGAGAGACAAAGGAAGCAGAAGGAGGAGGAGATAAAGGAGAGAGAAAGGAAGGAGAATGAGGAGGATGCGAAAAAAGAGAGAGAAAGGATGCAGGAGGAGAAAAGGGAGAGAGAAAGGAAGGAGAAGGAGGAGGAGAAAAGGTAGAGAGAAATGAAGCAGAAGGAGGAGGAGAAAAGGGAGAGAGAAAGAAAGGAGAAGGAGTAGGAGAAACGCGAGAGAGAAAGGAATCAGAAGGAGCAGGCGGTAAAGGAGAGAGAAAGGAAGCAGAAGGAGGAGGAGGAGAATAGGGACAGAGAAAGGAAGCAGAACGAGGATGAGAAAAGGAAGGCGAGAGAAAGGCATGCGACGGTGGAGCCGGTAGAGATGGAGATTGAAAGGCAGTTGGAGGCAGTGGACCCACCAGAAAGTCCCAGGTTGGAGGGAGAACAGCAGAAAATAGCGACCAAGGTAAATATATCCGTCCTGTCTGCGAAGATTTAATAATATGTTCAGCGATTTTGGTATAGCGATTACTGTGTTAGGTATTGATATTTATAGCGATTACTGCGATAGTATGTCTGCAACCGATATTATTTATAGTGGTTAGTAGAATAGTATTTATAAGTACAAATGGAAGTAATTTATAATTTATAGGAATAATATGTTATTTTGTGTTACAGGGAGGTCACAGGAGAAGTAAAGCACCAGGTGAAAAGCTCGGAGGTCGCTGTCAATGGCCTGTAGTTCTGTTTTGGTATGGTCAACTGAGTGCATATCAGAAGGACCGACTACGAAATATGCACTTCGGTGGCCTTTTGGACCAGCAATATTTTGAAACTTGCTGGAATACCATGACTCACCTGGTAAATAAGTGGAATGATAAGACTAACACATTCCAGTTTGATTCTTTTGAGATCACCATGACTCTAGAGGATGTGGCGAGGATCACTGGCCTTAAGTGCGATGGCAGTGCTGTCCTATTACGGCATTCAAACTATAACGCAAGGGAAAACTACACTGCTCTTCTAGGAATGTCGATGGACGAATGGAGTCAATGTATTTCTGGTGGAAGCAATTCCACATCAATGAAGGTCTCAATTTTTTGTAATAAATGGGAAGGCCACTCCGCTACTTGTGCATCTGAAACAGCTGACCAAGAGTTGCGCGGCTTTCTTCTATATTTTTTTGCTCTTACATTATTTTCCGATTGTTCTGGTTCGAGAATAAGTTCCATGTGGCTGCAGTACCTGGCAGACTTAGACGAAGTCGACAACTATGCCTGGGGTGCCGCTATGCTCGCACACCTGTACAGTCAACTCCACCGTGCGAGTAATGGTACGAAAACAGTTGGCGGATTTTGGCCATTTGTTCAGGTATTTGTTGATTACATACTTAGTATTTGTAGACAAATCTCATTGCAGTCTGTGGCGTTGCTAATAATATTTTTTTTGTTAGGCATGGGCGTTGGAACATATTATCCCATTGCGTCCACGGTGTGGCCCTCCGATTTGTGGTTTTCCAAAGATCGGTCGTTGGGCCAGAATAAATGTCGCAGTTTATAATGCTAAGTCCATTTTAGATGGGCTGCAATTAAACGAGGTAAACGTTTTAAAATTGTTTACAATCGCGTCAATATTTACCATTGAGTATTATAAATCGTTGTAATGTTCAACATTCTTAAGTATACATCGCTGCAGGATTGTCTTCCGTAGTGCATATCGTTGTTGCCATATCATGCGTAAATAAATTTTAATATATTTGTCATTCGTTATTAAAAAGAATTACCAATGTACAGGTTTTGTGGAGACCTTATGGAGATGGGGGCGATGATGAAGACGTTGTTGCGGAGGCTACCAGATTGTCTGACTGCGATTTGTGGCTATTCTGCAATTTTAAAGCCGAGTTGCAGCAAGGTAGTCGAGTTCTTCTACAATCTGGCTTGGGGCAGTCTATCCCAAATAAGTCTTTGGAGGTTAGAAGGAAGATGAATATTGGTGGGGGCAGGCACGTGAATTGGAGCGATCGCTACAGGGACAAATTATTAAATTGGAACTCAGGTGGTTTCTCTGCCGTATCGTATGATCATGAAGGACGACAATTTGATCCCTTCTATTTCGAAAGCTATTGGGAACCAATGCGGCGAAATCGGAAGATTGAGAAAATTGTCAACCCATGCCTCCCAACTGTCTCTTCTCATGTTGTAGCCCAGCCTCTACAACCAAAACGTCGTCTCGCTCTGGTTAATACGACTAGTCCCTCAGTAACAAATCACGAGGAAGACCGAACACTTGCTTCAAAAGAAAAGACTGTCTCTGCCGCAAGGTTCGAACTTATTGAGAGGGAAAATAAGAAATTAAGGACAGAAGTAAGCACTATGGGCATTCAATTGAATGCAGTGGTGGACATGATGACCAGTCTTCTTAGGCAAGGTTTCGCAACGAAAAGGCCACCCAGGATAGACAGTCCACCAATAAAAAGTGAGAGACAAGTCTATGAAATTTCATCAGATTCATCCAGTGACTCGGAATAAATCCTAGATTTTCATTTTTATCACGCTATACATTTGTTGTAATTGTATAATGAGTTGCGGTAACGTGAAATTCTTTTACTGTTTAATTCTTTATTATTACATCTTTCCGACTTTGGGTCTCGGTAATAAATAAACTTTAAACGAAAATAGATGTTTCTTCAGAAATCGTGGCATTGCCTAACCTCTTTGGCATCGCTAAGATATAGCATTTCTGTTTAGCAATCGCTGTATTTGTCTTCGCCTCGAAAGAATACCGCACAAAGTATTGGCGATCTAAGCCATGAACAATAATTTAACGAGTTCTGACGGCACAAAGGTTTGTATCCATATACGATAATCGTGAAAAGGTATTTGTGTTAAATAATCAATAGATAAGGAAAGGATTTGTTGCTATCGTTGGATACTTCGTGCTTTGAGTCGGAGAGCATCGCAGCATAGTGATTTGTGGGTATTGTTCGAATGTCAAATCACACGTGGAAAACGTATTTTTGAATATTTAAAACTTAATGAGCTGCATGGAAAGACGTATTTTTGAATACTTCGAACACAAGCATTTAATTTGGCGGCGGTTATCAAAAAAAGGCGGCATGCGAAAAGCCGTATTTATATTTTTTTTAAACACAATCAATTAATTAGCGGGCTGTTTTCAAAAAATGGCTGCACGTTAAAGGACTTTACCTTTGTATGTGAGGACGGCGTTTCAGTATCTGCGTTGCAAAGGTGCCATTGATATCTCCGTCCAGGCATGGCGCCGAAGAAGGGGACAATCGGAGCAGTACGACCAGCCATGGCGGCCAAGAAGAGGACGAGTGGAGCAATACGACCCGGCACGACGCCAAAGACGATGGGAGCACTACGACCGGGCACGGCGGCAACGGAGAGGACGATGGTAGCAAAACGACCAGGCACAGCGCCAGAGGAGTGGACGAGGGGAGAAAAACGACCAGGCACGGAGCAAACGGATAGGAGGATGGGAGTTAAACGACCAGGCACGGCGCCAATGGAGTGGACGATGGGAGCAAAACGGCCACGCACGGCCCTGAACAAGAAGACAACCACATCCACAGTACCAGGACTAGCGCTTAAGAGGTATATTTTTTGAAACGCCTGAGCGGTTTAGTGAACATTTGCCTTTTCATGTCGTATTTGGACTAGTGTTGTTTGCTGTAGACAATAATTTCAATGTCCAATCCTGAATACCACGCTCATGGTGCACTCAGTGCAACATCCACAGTCTTGGGTGGGCGGCAACGCCCTGACGAGTTCGTAGATGACATCGAGCAGATGCAAGATGAATTTGTAGATGGGAACACTATCAGTAATTTTGTAAGTATTTGTCCACTATCAATTTCTAGGTCATCGGTTTGCATGTTCTGAAGTTCGTAAATTTGTGCAACCAAACAATGTATGATTTTGTCAATTACATTCAGAGCAACCCAACGAGCAATACAGTACGCATCATCAGCCCGTATTTCATGGTATGTCTGGGCCGCTGTTGTTCTGTTTGCTTTCATGACATACTCACGTTTCTTGGTGGTTAAACCTTGCTATTTTGTGCAACAAATGTACGTCCGGCGAAAGCCATACGGCATAGGATTCGAAGATGCACTACCTTGTTGGAACAACGATGATGAGTGCGTAGATATTTCGAAATTTGGAAAGGTAAGTGAACAAACCTCTTATCCAAGGTTTATTCGTAACATCCCCATCACGATAAGTCTCTGGAACGAAAAATGATTTTATCGATTCGCAGATTTTACTTCCTACACTCTGGCAACATCCAGACCATTGGGTCCTATACGAGATGAATTTTCAGCTAAAACAACTATGGTGCTACAACTCATTGGACTGCCACAGTGGCGTAGAACGCGATGTTATGCATTTGGTAAGCTTGTGCCCAAAGGTGAAGTAGCTATTCGAGGTGGACCGAACTGTAATATATTATCCCTTTTTCACAGGCGGGATTCCTTAACGGGCTTATGGGTGTCGACATTGCCGAGTGGATGTTGCTCTGTGCTGACGATGCTCTGTTACAAAGTAATGGGGTCGATTGTGGCATATTCGTAATGAAGCATATTGAAGCAATATACAATGGAGAAGAACCTTGTTTCCACGCTGTATGAGCTTCGTATCCGATGTTATTGGGTATTCCTGTTATATATTGGTTTCACATTACCTGTTTTGTTGCAGGAACATATGCCGGTAATACGCGACGAAATATGCGGAAAATTGATTGAGTTTAAAACGAACGGCAGACAGAATAGTATAAAGTGAAACCTATCGATTGCTCTGTCTGTATAACCTAACGAGCCCCTCCATCACCGTTCTCGTCGTCCTCCTCGACAGCAACCCAGTCGGTGCAGTCGCGCTGAGGGTAGCCAGCAAGAGCTCCGCCAAGTCCTCTTCCTCTCCCTAGCGAGGTCTCAGCGGATTTGTCGTTCCGGTGACGGGTGTTCATCTCGTTTCGGTGACGGATGTTCTATGAAAAGTAAATTGTATTCAGAAATAGTTTTGTGTTATATACGCATAACCAATGCTGGTAAAGTTGTTCTTAAGCAATGAAGAATACTGTACGGCGAAAGATATTTCTAAATATCGCATTACGTGAACTTATCAATAAGAAAGGTTTGTTCTCAGAAATCGCTGTATTGATGAACCGACGGTAATGTACACCTAAGGCGATTTCTTGAGACGTACTTGTGGATTTATTTGAGACCCAAAGATTCGGTCCAATCGCATTGACTACGATTCAGAATAGCCCTCTGGCATGACATTGTTTTCATTAATGCGGAGTACTTTTTTATTTAAGATTTGCTTTTGGTTTAATGAAACTGACGTATATACTCGAAAACTGACGGAGAGTGATAGGACGTTTCATTAATATTTGAATGACACAACACACAGTTCCACTTTGCTTCGCGAATAAGGAACCGACAAAATTGACAATTCCTGCATAAACGACTTATTCTTGAATCGAGTGCATAGGCGGCTTCGACGCAGTTGTCGTATCTGTCTATACCTTTTTCATACGTCTGTAAGATCATAATTGAAGAAATCATCGTTTAAAATTCAAGCAATTTTCAAATGCTGGCACAGGTTTACATGGTCGTAGCAGTGTAGTTTGACGTTAGACCACCAAGCGTATCGCTTTGTACTATTCATAAAATACGAACGCGACATTAATGGCTCTTATTCATCACCTTTTTCATATGCCAGCAATAAAGCGATGTTTAAGCATACAACATTTCATAGCGATGTTGAATATTATCATTTCGAACATTAGAAGTCTTTGTTCATTGCACACATCGCAGTCTCACCCTGCGACTGTCAATCACGCGGGTTGAGCGCACATCTTTTATCAATTACAAGCCTTTTAGATCCTCGTGACGCCTCCGTCAGTTTCTCCTCCGAAATTAGAAAGGACATCAACTTTTTGCAAAGTTCTTCGCGGAATCCGGGTATATCAACCTGCAAAAACAGATTATAAACTAGAAGCAATAGACATGCCCTTAATTCCCAATAACAGAGGCCAAGGAATGGCATACAGCGTCGAAACAGAGTTCTGCACCATTGTATATCGCTTCAATGTACTTTATTACAAATACGCCGCAATCAACGCCATTATCTTGTAAAGGAGCATGGTATGCCGTGCGATAGATCCACTCGCTGACATCGACTCCCAAAATGGCTATGAGGAAACCGATCTGAGAATAATGCGACCGAAAGTAAATTCATGACCCCAGTACACTACACGATACTCATATAGATGGAATCTTACGAGATGGGAAATGTATAGCCGTAAACCACTGTCAACTTCCAACGAATTATAACACCATAGTTATTTTTCGCGTAAATCCATCACGTATAAGACCCAATGCTTTTCAGACTGCCAGAGTGTAGGAATCAATATCTGCAAATAGATCGAAAAAATGTTGTTACCACTGTCACGCTGTAATATTGCACTGTAGGTTTGTTTGCTTACCTTTTCACTTGTCATAAGGTCTCTGCAGTGATTATCGTTAACCCAATAAGGTTTGCCGTCTTGAAATCCACTGGAGTATGGCAAACGGCGTAATATAGTTTACAAACCGAAAGAAACATTGCTAACACCAACGTTAACATACGAATCAATTGGACTAAATCAATAATGAAAAGCAACATAAAATACAACCGATATACCATGAAATATGGGCTGATGACGCTCACAGTCTGGCTTGGTGTGTTGCTTTTAATATAATTTACGAAATCGGATATAGTCTGTTTGCAGCAAATATGGTGTTGTATTGATCATACATACACATGGCTTACGTTTATAGACAACTACTACTAGTTTCATACTAACAAAATTACTTATCATGTTGCATTGTGTGAATTCACTGCGCATTCGGTTGATGTCCTCCAGGAGTGATTGACTAAGTTTTCGCCCAACTTCGTCGGTAGATGTTCGACTGAAATGAATGCGGACATTGCAACGACCGATATTTAAATTACATTATATAGTACACAAAAACAAATCGCAAAAAACGCATGAAAGAGACGGATTTTGCTGAACATGTAGACTATGTGTAGACAATATACCCATGATTCGCCATTGTTGGTCGTGTAGCTGTCTTCGTCTGCCTCACCGACTATAATTTTCTATGTTCGAGGGCGGATCTCTAGGTTTATGAAGGAACCGTCGGTTTGGTTGTTGCTGGTTCACGAAGTAGAAGACAAACACACCTTCCAGTGCTTGTGCGACTATTTATGACCTAAAAGATGTACTGCTCAACCAACATGATCAATGAATACTGTACGACAACTCAAACATTTATGGGTATCCGTTGGAAAATACACATTGAGTAGCCTTTTATTTATAATATATGGATACAACTTTTCACAAGATAACAATAATGATTTCAAAAGGCAAGTGGAGGTGTCGGGAACGCGAAAGATTTGCTGGAGAAGAAGTTGACTGGCGGTGTATGGCGATTTGTGGTTATCATTGAATAGCGATCTGTGGCATCGCAGCACAATGATTGACAGTCCTACGCTGCGATGCCACATATCGCAGCACACTTGAACAATCCTTCACATCACGCTAAGATTGACAGTCCAACAATAATCAACAACGTTCTACGCTGCGATGCCACATATCACTATTCAACGATAACCACAAATCGCCATACAGTGATGTCATCATTCGCCTTCCTGCAGAAGCAAAAACCCGCTATCTATCGATTTGAACAAATTCAACCACGAACCGCAAGTCGTCAATGACAAACGACTATAAACTCTTAAAAAATCTGGCATTGTGGAGATCGGGTCATGCAAAGAGGCATGACAACTAAGTTAATAGCCTACACGAGATTCCTGTGTCCCAAACCTATCTATCGACTGCATCATAACCTGTCATGAAAGAGAAAATATTAGACACTGAATTAAGTTTCACAAGAAATGCATACATCCTCGCAACATCGATTACATACCAAAAGCCTTGTAAAACTGTAGCGATCGTTGTCGGAAATCTGGTCGGGAGGAATGTAGGTTTGAACATTTGCTGGTACTTCTGCAGGGTATTGTTGCATGATGGACATTACACGAGTTAGCTATTTGACAAGCTTCACGCAATGGGAAGCAATATAATGTTTTACATACCTGTTCATTCAAAGGGCTTTGTTGTTTTTTATTACAGGTTGGTTGTTTCTTAGTCCTTTTCTTGCCAACCAATTCTAGTGCACCCTTTGCCCTCCGACGACTGCGATCAGCGGCAGGTTTTCTTTTGATACCCTGCGCTTCATGAATATGTCAATCATAATCAACAGCGTTCACTACTGACTTGTTGAAGATAATGTTTACGCTTCGGCGCAACTTCTCGGGAGTGTCAAGCGAGACATGATTTTGACCTACGTTGTTCGATCCCATTATCTTCGGCTGGTATTCATTCGCTGCAGCAGACTTAATGTGAATTAACTCCACGTTTTCAAGTAACTCCGTTGCAGCTTTTCTCACACATGCATAGACTTCTTCGCTTCTCGATGCCAAATCAGCAACATGCATGAATGACCTACACAGTTGTTGGTAACGGGAGGCTATGTGGCACTTCTCGTCAACACCAGATTTACTCGCATTGTCCATGACGAGCATTTCAATCTTCGCGCGTCTCATCCATCTTCGCATTACGTAAGACTTAGGTATTTCTTGTATCTTCTCTTGATTGAGTGCCTTTAATGCATGACAGCATAGGATACCTTTGAATTCATACATTTTGCACGAACATTCTACCCTTCCGTTGTCGACATTGTACGTGACATGTGCTTCTTGCCTTTCCTGATGCTTTTCGCCTTGACAAAAAATATGGTATTTGTGCATATTTTCGGTTTGCACCAGTTCTTCTATTTTGCAATTCATGACATGCAACACCTCTTTCTTGATCCATTCAAATACAGTTAGTGTATACAGAGCTGCAGGTCGCATCAATATTTTCATGCCAAAAGTTAGAGGTCGTGTATTGAAGCATTTCACGTCTTGTTCAAGCTCATTCTGTCTTAGACCGTCTACAAATAATTCATATTGTTCCATGAAACGAAACATTGTTAAACATGAATACAGGGTTTTCTTCAGCGTGGCATGCATAGATTCGGCTCTTTGTGTGCTTATCATACCTGCACAAAAGTATTGTCTTCCATATGCCAATGCCCACTTCTCTTTTTCTGCATATAAATTTTGTAACCACAGACAGTCAGCAAGGTCGTATGTCTTAATCATTTTGTCCCAATCTGACTTAAAGGTGACCTCGTCTACGCTATGAAGTACACACCTTGTAAAATGTTTGTCAAACCTTGTATTCTGATTAAATATGTGTCCTATGTTCTTTGCTGCATTTTGAAAGATATGCCACAAACACAGGCGATGATGTGCATCTGGCCACACATGAAGCACTGCAGCCGCAATTGCGTGATCACCATCTGTAAGTACAGTTTCAGGATGCTTCTCATTCATTGCCTGTGTAAATACTCTGAACAACCACTCAAAGGTTTCCTTGGTCTGGTCATACACAAAAGCACCGCCTAATATACAACTCTGTGCGTGATGGTTCACTCCCACAAACTGCGCAAATGGCCATTGTTCAGTGTTAATCTTTACTGTAGTATCAAACACAAGCACATCATTGAAGCATTCATAATCTAATCTAGACCTTGAATCTGACCAAAACATATTCACAGCATATCCATCTGCGTCCACTTGCATTGCACTAAAGAAACCATGTTCATTGCTTGATTTATTCTGTAAGTAACGAACCAAACAACATATTTCTCCGTTCTTCATGTTATTTGTCCTCTTCCTGCTCAAGTGGTTTCTAAGATCCAAAGGTGTGAATGGCACATTTTCGCGACCACCATCTATGCGGGTAAACAAATTGTATGTCTTCCTTAGTGCAATGCCGGCGCTATCGGCTATTTCAGCCATTGCAGCATGCGCTACAGTTACTTTACGATGTGACCTTAGCATAGGAGTCATAAATGATGCAGATAAATCATGATTATGATCACTGATTAAAGTACGCACGACAAATTTTTCATTCGAATGTCTTCTCAAAACCAATCTCGCCTGACATCCACATCTTGATTCTGGCGTGCTCCTAGTTGGATTTCCCATTGATTTCTTCCAACCTTGCTTGGAACAGACATATGTCTTTCTAACCAAGACACCCTGTGCATTTTTTGACCAAGAAAACCTTCTCACACTGAAGCCAACTTTTAAGGCATAATCATTGTAAAATTTATATGCATCTTCTTCGTTATTAAAATGCATTCCTTCTACAGGAACATAGTCAAGTGCAATTCCATGTACATTCCCAGTTCCTACGGTTTTATTAAGTGTACTGACATCAAAATCAGGATCATTATTGAATTGCATTTCTTCTCCTGGAACATTGAAGTCAAGTGTACTTCCGTGTACATTCCCGGTGCATACACTTTTATTATGTGCGCTGTCATGGTAGTCTACCTCATCATTGAATTGCATTTCTTCCACTGGAACATTCAAGTCAATAGTGGGTCTAATGCCTACACCCTTCTTTTCATGTGCATCGTTAGTGCAGATGTTCAATTCTTCAGTTGGGTCATAAGTATAGATATTCAATTCTCCATATCTTTCTATTGATTGAGCTACATTGTCTTTATTACAACCTGATGATAAGCTCAATAATGTTTTAAGCAATATATCAATTTGTGTTTGCAGCAACATAGCAAACAAGTCGATATTATCTCACAAAAACGAGAGTCTGTTACTAATACAGCGGTTTGAGATACAATGCATATGATGAGTGAATGTGGGATACCTAATGGGGTAGAGGCCCTTCCTAGCATCTGCAAACAAGCATTCCTGTCAACAGGTCCCAACGTCTTACAAATATCGATAAGTTTCCAACCTTCGTAAGAACAAGATCTACCTGCAATAACCAAACAAAGCCTTAATGACACACAAGACGACATGCCTTCTTCATCGATAGCATGATGCTGGGAAGCTACTCACGCCGCCTTGATGGAACTGGTTGGAATGTTTGTGCATCATTGCTTTCTTCCTTAATGCCTAACAACAACGACAAATAAAAGAAGACAGTGGAATGTTTTGTAAGCAATATATCAATTTCCGTTAGCAAGCGGCATAGGTTTACTACGATTTAATCAGGATGCATATAAGAACGGATATCACTAGGGTTACGCAAGTCAAAGCAACGATTTAATGAATGAAAGTATCAAAGCAAGTGCGGTTTGATGTTTGCTTATGCTGAGCATCGACGTGTCGCTTACCATGCCAATAAAATAAACATGTCGTACATGTGTGTCTAAAGCGAGTTCAATAGAAGTCGCTGAGAGAGCAACGATATGCATGCAAAAATCGCCCCGCCATGCGTGTCAAGATGTGTTTCTGCACCCAAACGTTTTCAAAGTCTGTGTACAAATATCTTACAAATACATATTACAAAACATATAATATCTTACAAAATGATATATATAGCGATTTGTCAGATATTGAAAATCGATACGGCAGTTCAGTATTTATAACTTACAACTCGATGATACAAAAACATATTATCTAAAAGGTCGATAAATATATCGCACAATAAATTACAAATCGATAAGGAAGAACTTGAACATAATAGCAAACAAATCGATATTAACTAACAAAAATGTATCTCACAAAAACGAGAGTCTGTTACTAATACAGCGGTTTGAGATACAATGCATATGATGAGTGACTGTAGGATACCTGATGGGGTAGAGGCCCTTCCTAGCATCTGCAAACAAGCGTTCTTGTCAACAGGTCTCAGCGTCTTACAAATATCGATAAGTTTCCAATCTTCGTAATAACAAGATCTACCTGCAATAACCAAACAATGCCTTAATGGCACATAAGACGACATGCCTTCTTCATCGATAGCATGATGAGATGAAAAGCTACTCACGGTGCCTTAATGGCACTGGTTGGAATGTTTGTGAATCATTGCTTTCTTCCATGATGCCTAACGACAGCAGAAATGAAGAGAATACACTGGAATGTTTTGTAACACAAGGCAGGCACGAGAAGGCGACAGTGTGTTGTACAACAGGATAAAAAACAAGGCGAAAAGCTCGACTGGAGACGAAGGCAAAGTTTGCGTTGATAATGGGAGCAACTGTTACAGGAGATTGCGCAGGCGAATGTCTCCACTTTAAATGGTTAACATCAAACTTTCTGGATGGAGGACTTTTTTGTCCTTTTCCCCACCCGTCGTTTCACAACTTTTGAATGGAGGATATTTTTGTCATTTTCTCGAACCGTCATTTCAGGGCAAGAAAAGCAAGTAAGGGTGATTAAGTCTTTGCAACAGCACCAGAGTCCGATGCAAAGTTATGTCAACATACACGGGAATGCGAACCCCATGTGCATGAATACGTGGCGCTCATTCGATCCCCCGAACACGGACGTGGGATTCAGTGAATCATCGGGGGCGAACATACACAACCCTCCCAATATAAGATCATGTATGGGCGATAGCCGGTCTAAAAAAACATGGGACAAGATATTTTATGTTATTCAAGGAAAGCAGATCAAGTGCAGTATACTAAGCCCGTGTGTGTCAGAGAGACAGAGAGGAGCGCACAAGGTTTTCTTTACCAAGAAAACTAAACCATCTTTGCCCAGGATAACTAAATTGTGAGTTAGCAAATTTTGCATGGCTAGCACAGTTAGGAGGGCAGTTGGCAAACCAACTATCCTTGTTCCAAAATCCACTGCTTCTGCCTTCTGTAAGGCGACGGGCCGGTTGATATGTGTGCAAGTTGTAAGGCTTGGAGTCTTCCTCCATGCACACCAGACATAAAATTAACTCTTAGGGCACCCCACCACCCCCCCCCCAAACTCCCTTGTACCTCACACTCCTTTCTGTCCTACACAATAAACACTCCTTTCTATCCTACACAGGATAACTAAACTGTGAGGAGCAAATTTTGCATGGCTCTCAGTGTAGCACAGTTAGGAGGGCACTTGGCCACCCAATTATCTAGAATGTTCCAAAATCCATTGATTTTGTTTGTCGATATGTGTGAAAGCTATATAGCTTTAACTCTTCTCCATGCACACCAGACACAAAATTAGCTCTGAGGGCAACCCTCACTCCCTTACACCTCACACTCCTTTCTGTCCTACACAATAAACATTCAACAACACAACAATGCATATCCGTTGCTACTCTTTGTTTGCACCAATGTCTATAAATAGATCCAACACGCTGCTTTCTCTCATTCTTACAGTCACAAAAATGGTGTCCAGCTTTCGGTCTTGCGAAATGGATAGATATGGTGGTGTGCTTTATTTGTCAAATCTGATCAGTCAAGATAGTTGTCATGAATCTTTTCATGTGTATTCGGCCTCTGAGGTCTGTTCATCAGCCGCTTTTCTATTTCTATATGATTTAAGGTACACGGCCCACTTCCCTGAGCTAGTTGGAATAGTCTAAATCTCTAGTTGACACACCTTTAGCATTTGGTTGGTATAAGTTGTGTTAACAGAGTGATTTGCAAAAAATGAAGAATGAAAAGGCTAAGCAAAGTGGATTGAAGGATACTACTCACTACAAATGTTTTTTTTGTTCACTTGACTTGGCATTTTTATTATGGCTTTACATCATCCCTTCTATCTCCTTTAACACACTCTCTACTAACACAACCTATACCAGACAAACAATGAAGGCTCTCTGGGCCAACTTGAGATTTACACCATTGTGCCTAGCTAGGCACACCGGGTGTGTGCCTTGAGTCACGTAGGAATGAAGAATATTCAAGCACGGTATGCTCGAAGTGGGAATTGGTGAACTGACCTCAAAGGTTGAGAGAACACATGAGGTGAGCACAATTTGTTTGTTTTTAATTTTACATGTCCTGAAATGCGTCCAAGATCCATATTTATCATGGTTTTAGGCCACCAAGATTTGGAGGAAGCCAAGACACATGAAATGCTTCATGAAAACAATCTTGATTAATCGGATTCGGCAACGAAGAATGAATGTCACTAGATGGCAAGTCGATCGCCACCGTTGCCGTTGTCATCGATGCCGTCAAATAAAAAATCAAGCATGATCTCATCATATCCATTCATGTTTGGAAGATATATATGCAAAGCAAGCAACGCAGGGGAAACTAGCAAGTGGGGTCTATTTATAAACGTTGGATGCAAAGGAAGAGCACCAACAGTAATCAACATATGAGCTGCTGTATGCTGTGGTATACTTTTTTTTACGATAGAGAAAATGTGATCCATGACCGCACCGGTTGGTCGTCCACAAGCTAATCGCCCGAAGGATGAAGAAGCAGAGTGTGTGAGAGAGAGAGAGAAGAAAGTAAGAGAGATGGACCATTGGGCTTGGGGGTCATGAATTTGATCTGGCCTCATTTTAGGTGGAATCCAGTCGATTTATCTACAGCCTGCCTCTTCACTGTGTTGTCAAGTGACGTGGACCATTGGGCTTGGTCCTATTTCTCTCAAATTCCTTGTGTTTGTGTTGCCGTCATGGGGGAAGCAAAAACACAAGTTTGCCGTGTTTTTCTACCAAAACCCTCAAGTATCTGCATCATTCCAACACACCCCAAGTTGAGGTTGATTGGATTTCTTTCTCAACAAAAACATAGGGGGTGTTTGACTCTCCGTTCAGAGACAATTTTTTTTGTTTTTAAAAAAGTGTACCGTCCCCACTGTTCCAAGGGGGTCGGTACCAAAAAAACAACATTCTGCATGTCCGATGTTTGATGGCGGGCGCGTGATCAGCATCCGTGGTGTCCCAAGCGATGTACATGACACGCAATCAAACACGCTCTAAGTGAACTAGAAAATCACAATTAGGGGTTGTCAGTGGGTCAGGTTTGTCCTGGATCCAACCCTTAACAAACCCTATAGGGTTGGGGTTTGGTGATAAAAGAGGAGGTATATATGATTTTGATTAGAATCCTGGTTGGAATCAACGGGTTTGATTGGTATATGGATCCGGGTATGGTTTGTGAAATTTCGTACCAGACCTGCGCCTGACATGAGTTTTGATGAAGATCCACAAATTTTCAAATGTAAAAAAGATTAAAAAAATATTATTTTACTGGGAATGGTTTGGATTTGGTTCATGTGATCTTTATAGGACCCAGGCATTGGTTTTTCTTATGATGGATCCCATTGAACCCAGAACCAGACCCGTATTGACACCTCAAATCCGGTTTCAGATCCATCCCGTTGACAATGCTGCAAGCACTCGTATAAGGTCATGTTTGCTTTTACTTTTCTACCTCTCTTAGTCACGCAATATATATTAATTCATTTCAAATTATTATTTAAATTTTTAGCAATTGACTTTTCAGAATGGAACGATGTCCATATATGCTTGATGAAGCCACTGAATATGTGAAATCACTTCAAGTTCATATTCCTCTAAGCTGCTTTTATATATATATATATATATATATATATATATATATATATTCTGTATCTTTCTACTTTTTGGCTCAGACATTGAAGGATAACATATTGATAGAAACGTGTACTCTCCCTGTAGTATTTTGACCAAATTTTGCTTTTTTTTATTTTTGTATTATGTGGTTTGGGAAAAGTGTGATTGCAAAGCGTTTGTGGACTCAATAGATTTCAGTGTGAGTAAAGCAAACAGAGATAAGTTGGTTCAAAAGCACATATTTATGTGATCCAGTGTAGTGAACAAACAGGATCTAATGATGCGGGTTCTTTGGCATGTGTAAGGTTGGGCACGTCAGTGCACGTCTCCTTGTGGTGGGACGTTCCAGGTTCAAACCCCGAATGATAACTGGTAGGGGTCTGCCTAACCCCAGCTTGCCTTTCAAAAAACAAAAACAGTTGGGCACCCAACGGGGGCTTTTGAAACGCAGGACAAAACCCGCCTGAGGACGCAACAGTTTCCCACGTTCGCAAACCAACTGAGCGAGGTTAAAAACAATACGGGCACTGTAGAGTCGACCTCCTCACCACCCATATGTTCCGGTATGCAAACGCCCCGACTAAAAGGAATCTGCATTGTCATGCTCCCACCTTCAAATACACCCACTATTCGTTTCACAGCCCTCCATCTTCTGTTGTACAGCCTATCAGAGTGGGGTCCAACAGCAAATGGATGTTGATCAGGTGCAGCGGCATATTGCATTTGTGCAATGTGATTGCACCTGATTTGAGAACCCACCCTTAAGAGTGGATCCATGTTTGAGATCAGGTTGGTATGCTGGACAATGTGTTGGACTAGGTCCGGATAAGAAACCACATTCAATAGTGCTAGGGCTGGTAAACGAACTAAACCGTATATGACTCAGCTCAGTTCGGCTTGTTGCGAACTAGTTCATGATCAGTTTGTATAGCTGGCAAGCCGAGCTATACAAATAGCCCGTTTAGCTTAAACAAGTGTTCTGCTTGGCTTGTCTAGGTATTCTCACGTGTGTGTTTGTGTGTGTGACAATATATATATATATATATATATATATATATATATATATATATATATATATATATATATATATATATATATATATATATATATATATATATATATATAAAAGATGAGAGACCATCCAACCAAAAGAAAGTCCAAAATCTTCAACCAATGATGATTGAATGGTTCTCCTTCTCCAATGCTTGAGCATCTCAGCTATTGGACCAAATATATTTGTTCTTTACCATTTTTTTAGTAAGAAATATGTTTTACACTAAGACTTTATGACATATAGACATGTTTTTTAAAACATGAAAAATCAATGGCTCACAATGCATTTAAAACTTTATAATACAAAGTATTGTGGGCCATTGATTTTTAGCATTTTAAAAAATGCAACTAAATATCCAAAAATTCATAATACAAAACATGTCACTCACTAAATGAATGATGAAAATCCAATACGTAATGTCCGTTCGAAGAAAAACTCAATCGTTAGAGAAGGAATGTCATTGATTATCATCGGTTATAGATTTTGGACCTCCCTTTGGTTGGATTCTCTCTCTCTCTCTCTCTCTCTCTCTCTCTCTCTATATATATATATATATATATATATATATATATGAAAAAGACGTAATGTTGGATGGCCTTAATATGAGACATGTTGTGGCATGTTGATTTTGTGCAAAATCGATGCATTAGCAGTGATCACGACCACTGCTAATGTGCTGGTAGAAAAAGCAAAATTAGTGGTGGTTGTGATCGCCGCTAATTCTTGTTTCACTCTTAAAAAATGCCATTGATCTGCACGTGATCAATGGCTGAAAAGCATCTGATAAGAGTGGACGATTTGCTCATTCATTGTTATGGACTTCTCATATATATATATATATATATAACATGAAATGCTTTTGCATGAGCTTGGGTCGACTAAACACAAGAACGAACTGAGTTGCAAGCTTAATCTATTGAACAAGTCATGCCCAAACATGTATTGTTCAGTTCTTCACTACAAAAACATGAGCATGAAATATGTTTTTTTCTATGATTTATATTTTAATTACTTATTTTATGATTTATTTAGTAAATTCATATTAAATATATTTTTTCTCATATATGATTTTAATTTTAGAGGTTTTATACTTTAATTATTTGTTTTATGATATATTTATTGATTGCATGCTAAATGTGTTTTTTTCTCATATATAATTTAAATTTTAAGGGTTTTATATTTTAATTATGTATTTTATGATTTATTTAGTGAATGCATGTTAAATGTGTGTTTTAAGAATTTGAAGGTTTTCTATTTTAATTACTTATTTTGTAATTTATTTAGTAAATACATGCTAAATATGTTTTTTTCTCATATATGATTTTAATTTTAGAGGTTTTATATTTAATTATTTATTTTATAATTTATTTATTGAATGCATGCTAAATGTGTAATTTTTCTCATATATGATTTAGATTTCATGATTTTATATTTTAATTAGTTATTTTATAATTTATTTAGTAAATGTATTTTTTTCTCATATATGATTTTAATTTTAGAGATTTTATAATTTCATTATTTATGTGATGATTTATTTATTGAATGCATGTTAAATGTATTTTTTCTCATATATGATTTCGATTTTAAGGGTTTTATATTTTAATTACCTATTTTTTGATTTATTTAATGAATGCATGCTAAATGTATTTTTTCTCATATATGATTTAGATTTAGGGCTTTTATATTTTAGTTATCTATTTTATGATTTATTTAGTGAATGCATTTTAAATGTATTTTTTCTCATATATAATTTTAATTTTAAGGATTTTATAATTTAATTACCTATTTTATGATTTATTTATTGAATACATGTTAAATATTTTTTTCATATATAATTTTGATTTTAAGGGTTTTATATTTTAATTATTTATTTTATAATTTATTTATTCAATACATACTAATTATGTTTTTTCATTATATATGATTTAGATTTTTGGAGTTTAATATTTTAATTGGATATTTTATGATTTATTTAATGAATGCATGTTAAATATATTTTTTTTTCATATATGATTTTTATTTTAGGGTTTTTATAATTTAATTGCCTATTTTATGATTTATTTATTGAATACATGTTAAATAAATTTTTTCTCAAATATGATTTAGATTTTAGTGATTTTATATTTTAGTTGCCTATTTTATGATTTATTTAATGAATATATGCTAAATATATTTTTTTCTTATATATGATTTAGATTTTAAGAGTTTTTCATTTTAATTGTCTATGTTGTGATTTATTTAGTAGATTCATTTTAAATATATTTTTTTCTCTTATGTGAATTTGATTTTATGGGTTTTATAATTTATTTATCTATTTTATGATTTATTTATCTATTTTATGATTTATTTATTGAATGATTGTTAAATAAGTTTTTTCTCATATATGATTTAGATTTTAGGGGTTTGACATTTCAGTTGCTTATTTTGTTATTTATTTAATGAATGCATATTAAATATATTTTTTATGAGCAAAGAAAAACGAGCATGTGTGAATGCTTTGCATGGGGTTGTCCACCAAGAACATGAAGGTTCAAGCAAGGCAAAACTCTTGCAGTAAAACAAGGAGTATGGCCTAAATGCAAGAGGAAGTCAAAGGATTGAAATATCAGTTTGAAGAGTTGAAGGAGCTATATATGAGAATGGTGGCTAACAATCAAACAATTTCTTCACAAGGCCCTTAAGTTTATATAACTAAAGATTATAATCTTGTATATGAATTCTTATTTGGTATATATATGTATATGTGTGTGTCTGTAATTCTTTTACCTATGTTTATTTACATGCCTCGTACAAATATGGTGCACCCCAAGTTCTTAGATCGTCCCTCCACCATGTAATTTATAAACTGAGATAATGTGTATATTTTAAATGAAACTATTTTTTATCTATTTTTTTGACATCTATTTAAAAATACTTTTAATTTATTTTTTCATAGTGGGTTGGAGTTATCTATTGGTATATGTGAATGTCGAAGTTATGGCGGATTTGGTTAAGGATGAATGAAGGAAGAGCTTTAATAATGTGTGTATGAATGCTTTGCATGTTGTATTTCTTAGAGGGTTTCAATTGTGAATATAGGAATTATAGAGAATATAGTTATGGAAGCTTTATGAAAGAGATATAGTAGTTTTTTGTAATGGCATTGTATATTATATTCTTTGTAGGGTTTTAATTATAAATGTTGGAGTTATGAAATATGTAGTTATGGAGGAATGAAGGAAGAGATATAGTAGTGTATGTATAAATGATTTTCATATTATATTTCTTGTAGTGTTTAAATTGTAAATGTTGAAGTTATGGGGTATTTTGTTATGGAGGGTTGAAGGAAGAAATACAATAGTGTTTTTTTAATTGTTTTGGATGTTTTTCTTATAGGTTTCAATTGTGAATGTTGGAATTATAGTGGATATAGTTATGGAGGGCTGTAGAAAGAGATATAATAATTTTTTCATGAATATTGAATGATTGGATAATTGATTGAATGAATATATAAACAAGTTTTATAGTCAATGAATTATCTGGTTAATAAATGAATGAATGTATAAGAATTTTTTGTATTTAATGAATATATAAGCAAGTTCATGAATGAATTAATTAATATTTGTGTGAACAAGTATATATTATAAAATATATGTATGAGCAAGTTATTCATAAATGAATGAATGTATAAGCATTTGTTGTACTCAATGAATGTATAATCAGGTTCATGAATGAATAAATGAATGTATGAATAGGTATATATTATTGAAGCTATGTATGAGCAAGTTATGAATGAATGAATAAATGAATATATAAGTTGTTTTTTGTATTTAATGAATATATAGGCAGGTTCATTTACTGAAATATATGTATGAACTAATTGATAATGTTGAAATAAAAAAAAATATTAGAATTATTGGTACTAATTTTGTGCTAGTAATTCTAGTATCACTAACACAAAAATTATTCCAGAAAAAGAACATTTTTTGGCATATCTAGAAAACATCATTGTATTGGCTCCAAAAATACGTCAGTAAAGTGGGATTTATTGGCACAAAAATGTGCTAGTAAAATGAGATTTATTAGCATAAAAATTATGCCAGTAAAATGGGCTTTACTGCATAAAAATGTGCCAAAAATAAAACTTTACTAGCATAAAAATTGCCTCAATAAATGAATTTTCTAACAAAAATAAATTGCCAAAAAATCTCTTTATTGACTCAAAAATCGTGTCAGTAAAAATATTTTTATTAATGCTAATTTAGCGCCAGTAAAGGCTTTATCGACAAGACCTACAATAGCGCACTTACTAACATGTTGACAACGTCAGTAAAGCCTTTTACTGATGCTAGTTGTGTCTATACTAACGCAAAAAATGCTCCAGTAAAAGTGAAATTTCTTGTAGTGCGTTCAACTCGTTTACCTGCCATAAATAGAGTCTGCCCTTAGCTAAAGGATTAATTATGTATGAGATACTAGTTGTGTGTCCTGACTCTTGAGAAAAAATAAATCACGTCATGCTAACAATGAGTTTGGTTTTAGACTGAGTTCACTAACTATAACCAACCTAACTTGTAACCCAACCCAGACCCCTTCTTGATTATGAAAAAAGAGAAAATCTAACCTCAAATATGGAATTTGTTATGAATTCTTCAAACACAAAACTTGAATCATTAAAGGATCCAAACAGCTTTATAGCTAGATGGATACAAACTAAAAAGAATTGATACTCAAAAACAAAAATAAATTAAACATTTTGGAAAATTACGTAACCAAAATGTTTTTTATTATCTTTGCTCAAAATAGATTATACTTATTTTATAAATAATTACATAGATGACCATCACTTTTATTGAAAAATACCATTACTAATCACAAGTAAGAAAATATAAGTAACATGATCGATATATTGCTTACTTGACAATTTTTTCCATTGTCGTTTAAAAAAAATAGGTGTATGATTTTTTAGGAGAGAACTTATATGGTGCCTGATTTTTTTAGAAGAGAACTTGTTGGAACCCAGTAATTCAAAACTCTGTATGAATTGAGTCACTGGATCGAATGAGGCATGTGCTAGAAGGAGGACTCAAACCTCCATCTATGTAAAAAATATATGCTCTATTCGTTGAGCTATTCCATCCCATCTCTAACTGTAGGGCTCTCCACAATCCTATGACTGAGCACAGAATGCTATGCCTCATGAACGACCATGTCCACTACCTTCATTTATAGACAATCTTGAGGATTGTATTTAATCCACCGTTAATTAGAGATAGTTGCTCATAAAATCTGGTAACTACACCATAACCCTTTTTAGGACACTACAAGACAATCGTGGATTAGCGACGGACTATATCCATCGCTTATCCGTCGCTAAGTCGTCGCTAAACTGTTAAGCAACAGATTAGCAATGGATAGAGGCAATCGCGAATTTTTGCTCGCTAATTTGCGAAAAAAAATATCTGTCGTTATTTTCGCCGCTAATTTGCGATAGCTTAGCGACGGACATTATTCGTCGCTAAATTTTTAAAAAAAAATTGATCCCTGTCGGGCGGTATTTCGGCATCAATAAGCCAGACTTATATCGCGCCCGACAGGCATTGCACAGAACGATCGCTCTGCCTCATCGTCGAACTTGTATCGTCCTCTGTGAACTGGTGCTCTTCGGCGTCGCCGTCCTCCGTGAATCGGCGTTGTCATCCTCCGTGAACCGGCGTCGTCGTCCTCCGTGAACCGGCGTCGTCGTCCTCCGTGAACCGACGTCACCGTCCTCCGTAAACTGTCCTCCATGAATCGGTGCTCTCCGGCGTCACCGTCCTTCGTGAACCGGCATCGCCGTCCTTCGTGAACCGGCGGCGTCATCCTCCGTGAACCGGCATCGTCGTCCTCCGTGAACCAGCGTCGCCGTCCTCCAACGATCACTCTGCATCATCGTCGTCCACCATGAACTGACTTGCATAGTGATCACTTTGCATCATCGAAGTCAGTTAAAATCGAGCGCGATCGATTTAAATTTCGAACGGGGAGAGAGGGAAAATTTCGCGCTCAATTTAAATTGAAAATTAGCGAGGGATTTAGCGAGGAAATTTTTTCGTCGCTAATTAGCGACGAAAAAATTCCCTTGCTAAATCCCTCGCTAAAATGTTTTCTTGTATTGAGAATTGGCGACAAAAAAATTGGTGTCGATAATCCGTCGCTAATTAGCGATGAAACAACTTTCATTGTTAATCCGTCGCTACTTAGCGATGGATTCATGAAGAAAGTTTTCTCTAGCTAATTTGTCACTAATTAGCGACGGAAAAAATCCGTCGCAAATTTCCGTCGCTAATTAACAGTTTTCTTGTAGTGGGATACATACAACACAGAAAGTCATTTCATAATTTGGCTTAATGAACCCACCAATTTTGTGGCTCTTGGGGTTCTAGTGTGAGACCCTATTGTGACACTGGATCTAAATGCATGATCTAATATCTTTCACTTGGTCATACGGGTTGAACACCTTCATTGTATTATAATCGGTGCATCATGTATCACATATAACACTTAATGATAAAACATGCACAAAATAATCATGCACAATTTCTTGGGTTATATTAATAATAATCTTCACACATGTTATAGGTTATTTTTCACATAATCATATAAATTTTTTTATTATTCAATTTCAAGTATGAGGTTTTTACACATGCTATGAGTTATTTTCTACATAGTCATATAAATTTTCATCATTATATGAGTCATGATACTTTTTCACATATAGTATAGGTTTTATGTACACTAGTTGGATTTCTCCTTTATGATTTATCCCTATCATAATGCTATGCAAAAACAAGGTTGGTTTTCCATTATGATCCTTTCATATGCTCATTTTACATAAATATATGGGTTTCTCATTATGTTATAGTCTTCACCATAATCCTTAATGTATAATATAATGTGCAACAACTTATTTTCAGTATTCACCATTCACTGCATATTTAATTATGCAGTCCATAGTTTTAGAGCAAAGAGAATACATCATAATGTGGGTCTCACATATTCATGGGGTTCTTATGGCATGTTTATGATCATATCATAGAACATCATCATGTCCACATACACAATAGTGGAGTAGTATGAATTTTCATCAATTCATGGATCTATGATAAAATATGATTTGCCAAACATAACAAATACTCTCACTTTTCAAAATTTCACCATAGTCCATACTCTCACTATCCATATGCATTATCACATGAAACATGTTTAAATTTACTATTTCTCATAAACACAAGAAGGGTGCATTTCTAATATGTAATTGCAAACTCTTTAGAATGCAACTTTGATATCAAGTAAACATGATTTCATGCAGCCTATTCACAAAATATGTCAGCATACAATGTATTATTAACTAAAAATGCTTATAATTTCTCTTACCTCAAACTCAAGTGTTGAACTCTAACCTGTGTTCGAGTCTTTCATAACATTAATCGAGTCCGTAGACAACACAAAGACTCATTTAATTGTTAAACAATCATTCTTATATTTTATAAAATTACAACCACCAAAGGTGGTTTGTCCTACCTCGATTTTTGTGTTGTGTGTTTGGTCATGAGATCAAGATGAGCAAATTTCTCTATGTGCTTGATTTCCAAGAACCAAACCTCACCTGATTCTAAGTTCGGGGTGAAAAGTTATAATTGTTTTACGAATTCCATGACATAAGGGTATTTTGGTCTTTTTACTATGTTTGAATTCTAACCAGACCTGTTCTGAGTCTGAACTAAGC
Source organism: Nuphar pumila (assembly GCF_984573655.1). Taxonomy (NCBI): domain Eukaryota; kingdom Viridiplantae; phylum Streptophyta; class Magnoliopsida; order Nymphaeales; family Nymphaeaceae; genus Nuphar; species Nuphar pumila. Next base: position 88,183,765 of record NC_143258.1, on the reverse strand, counting down.
CAGATCTAGTTCAGTCTAAACTGGACCTAAAGGGTTCAATCCTAGTATTTCTCTCTTTAGTTAAGTGAATTTGAACGAGTTCCAGTTTGGTGTAAACTAAACCTACCCAATTCAGTCTAGTTTGGGTTCAGACTGGATCAAAGACATAGATATAGTCTTTGTCTCTCATTCAAGGTAGCAAATTGGAACCAGATCTAGTTTGGTACAACTAGACCAGACTCAGTCTCAATTTGGGTTTGGTCCAACCTAAACTCAAATCTAGTTAGGCTAAAATGGATCTAGACCTGATTTAACATGGGTTTGGACTAACTGTATCCAAACAGAGATCCAGTCTCTATTGGCACATATTGGACTAGACCTAGTCCGCTCTGGGTCTGGACCTAAGACAACGGATCTAGACTCTGTCTCACAAGATCCACAAAAACTACACACAGACCCAGTTTAGTCTGGGTCCGATTTAGCACCTATAACAGAGACAGGGCTCAGTCCCTATCTCATTTTTTTTCCTCTGACCACACTCAGTCTGGCCTGAACCTAGATCAAATTAGTCCTCAGTTGGGTCTGACTCGATCTGTATTGACACTCAGACCAGTTTAGGTCGGGCCAACTTGATCTGGTTCAACCCAGATTATGTCGGTCTAGCATATGACTGGGAATGGCCAAGACAATCGTTCATTCTCCTTCTTCTTACTAGCTCAGCTTACATGGTCGAGAGAGAGGGTGTCCACCCTATTTCTCATACTTTCCCTGTTCATGGTGGCATTGTCGGCAACCATTGTGGTTGCCGATGAGACCCTCTGCCCAGCCCTTCTCTCTCTCTTTCTTTTGTAGTTGACGATGCCAGCAGCCCTAGACAGACGAACAGACCGAGGTACTGAACTAGTGCTTGGAAGACTAACTATGTGCCTTTGTGAGTGACCGACCTAAGGCATGGGTAAGGCTCCTCCGATGGGTTGAGTGGTCCTCTAACATGGCCTACCACTCTGCCATACAAGTGACCTCATTTCAAGCTTTGTATGGACAGTCTCCTCAAATAAAAGTTGAATATGTGGATGGGGTTGCATGGACAGACACAACAGAAACATCCTTATTAGAGAGAGACCACCTCTTGTGATTACTATAACGAAACATTGTTGCAACCAAAGAGAGGATGAAGCGAACATATGACCAGGAGAATCGCCCATGATAGTTTTAAGTGGGTGACCTTGTGCTCCTCAAATTATTTCTTCACCGGCAAGACACGATTTGACGAGTAACGCAAGCTAGCACCCTGTTTCTATGAGCCTTTTCTCATCTTAGAGAAGGTTGGATCAGTGGCTTATTGTTTGGACCTTTTCATTGGAGCTCATGTACACCTTCTGTTTTATATTTCACACCTTATTTCCTATGAAGGGGAGCCATCAGATGGGCGCTCAACCCTACTTGATTTGGGAGATACCTTGTCACAACCTTTTAAGGTACTTGGGAAAAAAATACAGAGGAAGGGTAGTCACTTGATCACTGAGGTGTTAGTTCAATAGACCATAAATGGTGTTGACGAGGAGACCTAAGAAGAGGAGGATCGATTAACAACATAGGGATGAATTATTACAGACCATCTGAGGGTCTGACCTAATCTAGAGACACCCTCTAGGATCCGATCCAGGTGGTTCTAGAAAATTGCCTAGCCTAGAGTACCTTTTAGGCTAAGAGAGAGAGGGAGAGAACATCTAAGTTAGGATTGTGGTGGTCAACCAGACTAGAGTCCCAACTAAGTTGGATGCCACTAGTACTTTTACCATTTTTATAATCTATAAATATGAGTGTATAGCCTAAGTCTTTCTTACTCTCTCTTGATCTGCTTACTCTCTCTCGATCTACAAGGATGAGGGTCAATAGCGGGGATACAAAAAGTTGCCGCTATTGCTGGAGTTGAATTGTTCTAATAGCAATGACTTTATATATCGTCGTTATAGATATATCTATAATGGCAACTTTATATATTGTCGTTAAAGATATGTCTCTAATGGAAATTAATAAATGTCGTTGCTATAGATTATCTTTAATGTCGACATATGTGGCCGTTAAATATCATTGTCATTGATTAATAATGATAACATTATGATATCATCATTATAGGGTTTCACTCTATAACGGTGACCTTGTATGTCAGCATTATCAATGTGTCATTAACGGGGACATGTGAATGCCATTGTTATAAGGTTTATAATTAGGGCCCAATGTCATACCCTAATTTGATTTTTTTCTCTTTCTCTCCCTCTGTGATCTCTCTCTATTGACAGACTGCCTCCTCCTTGCTCGGGTGACACCGCCTGACCACTGTGGGACTGAGGATCGATCCTCTCTCTCTCTCTCTCTCTCTCTCTCTCTCTCTATATATATATATATATATATATATATATATATATATATATATATATATATATATATATATATATATATATATATATCTGTGTGTGTGTGTGTGTTATTTCTCTAGGTGGCACTATCGAGCACCACCTCTGATCCCTATGCAAGGTGACATCACCTGACCGCTGTCGGAGGATATCTTCTCTTTCTCTCTCTATATGTGATTTCTCTAGGTGGCACCACCGACCACCATCTTCGATCCCTGCTCAGATGACACTGTAGGACCATCATTCCTGTCTCTATCTCTATAATCTCTCTCCTCTCTACTCGAACAACATTCCCCAACAAGCCTCTCTATGCCCTCTGCAAGTGTGTGTATCTCTCTCTTTGTTTGTGTTTATTTCCAGATTTGTCTAAACTCCATTTTATAGGAATAGGATTTATTGGTCAGAGAAATTGATTTTCGTGCTTCACTAAACTTTATATTGTAGTTTGTGTATGTCTTATGTCTATTTATAATGGTTGCAATGTACATTAGTTTAATTTTGCTTCTCTTTTCTTCAACCAAAAATAAATTAATAATTAGGAGTGTTTGTGAATACTTAAATCTTTTGCTAAATAGTGTTTTGTTTATAGTATGTAATGGAGCACGCTCATGGTTCCATATTTTGTAAAAATAAATGTATTCTCTTTTTGAAGGGGGGATGAGCTGAGAAAATTTTTTGTGTTGGCAGATCTCTTGGGTGTCTTTCTAGTTTAACATGATTATGAAATGCACAGGTCTTTGTTTGGCTTGATTAGTGGTTTTCTCTTGAACTTTTTTTTTTTGAAAACTATATGAATGCTTTTTGAAAGACTTGTTCTTGAATTGAACTATTTTAATTAAAACCTAGATTAGGATGTTAATTCATCTATTACACCCTAGATAAACCTATAGTTCTATGCATGGACAAGATGAATGGATTTAGTTCTTCATATTAAAAAAGAGATGTTCATGTTTAGGTGTGATCCTTTTGTTTGATTCATTCTTGTGCCTTACAAACATGTGTTGTTTTTGTTTGGGTGATTCAAAAGTGAAACTTACACATTCATGTGGCTTTTACTGATCTTTTGACTATTGCAATTGGCAAATAATTGTACAACAGTCGGTGAAGGATGACTTAGGTTTCTTAGGGGTAGTTGCCTTGTTATTTTCTTTTTTGGGAGTGGGTTTGTTTTCTTCCTAAAAATTCTTCATTGTATGAGGCTACGGTTTCAAATTAGTGTATTACATGATTGTGTCGCCCCTTTCAAGAGTATGTCATTGTCTTGATGTAATAAGTGTGTTCCCCTATCTTCATGGTTGGGGATGAGCAACCTTCCGTGCTCAATTTTGATACCCACGAAGCCAGACTAGTACTACTTACATTTTCTTTATAAGTATTGATCTTTAGTGTTACACATTTAAACTTTTAAGTTAATTACTTTATATGCAACACTCACATAAGAATCCACTTAAGAGATTCGACCTCTTCAGGGACAATAGATGCACATTTTGAAACATATGTTTTCAATATCATTGCATATGTCTTTCTTTCATTTCAAACTTAAACACTTAAGTACAATTAAAGCTATGAATTTTTTGTTGCACTAAACGCATCCAATTATTCACATCATCATCATCATGTACTTGGCAGTCGCATAGAAAAATTTACAGCATGCTGAGTTCATTAACAATTTGCATTTAACTCACAAGATGGGTATTTCGAGCCATTAGCTAGCGAGAGGCCATGAAGGCATGTTGGGGCCTTAGCACACTATACAGTTTGTGCCTTATAATTGGGCACTTAATTATCTACCAAAAATTTACTTTTAACGGTCCATAGACAATACAACATTCGTTCTCAAGGGCACACACGAAAAGGCATAGATTCATAAGCATTCGATAGTCAAGACTTAAACCGGTTTCTAACTCGCGAAAACTCAATTTTGTCTGACTATTATAGAGATTACAAAAAATTATGCATTTATTGGATAGAGCTAAAATTTTCAAAGTTTGTAGAGAATTTTGTCAGCGTTTTGATGTCATAAATCATTCATAAGAATTACTCCAGACGAGGGTGATATGAATGATTTAGTGCAGGCCTATACTTTTTAATTTTGACTGTCATTGTTCAGTTCTCACTTCATGAATAGAGCTTAAAATTTTATAGAGGTTGCAAAATTTTGTTAGCTTTCCCACGCAATAAACCGTTCATAAAAACTCCTTCGAATAAGAGAGATATGAATGATTTATTGATCGGGTGTTAGGCCAAAATTACATAATAATGGGGATATACAATCGGGTTGTTCAAAATAGGCCACTCGAATTCATATTTTTTATTTTTTTTATATGAATACATAATATAAAATTATAAAAAACAACACTACACTACTTTTAACTACTCTACCATGGACAAGTCTCATTTTCACAGCAGTGAAGCTAGAAAACACACTTGTCTCCCCGAACCCTATTTCCTTAGAAATAATTTTGGTAATTTTTATAACAAAACACATAAAAACACGTATTTTTCTATGACAAAAATAAAGAAAATAATGCTAATCACTATAATACATTGGTGTAGATTTTATAAAAATAATTTTTAAAATAATATTTTTCAATGAAACTCTCATGTAAATTGTACATCAAATAATAAAAATAAATCAGCTTACACTAATGGTAAAACCAGGTCAAACTCAGAGAACGGAATAAGGCCATACACAATTCACTTGAATTATTCACTTTATTAATATCTCAAAAATAACAGAATTACAATGCTTACAAGAACACAAATAACAAATACTAAAATCCTAATCTAAACTCTGGGACTTCGATGTCAGCTGAAGAAGCCAAATGATCGATCTTCACTACCCGCCCTCCTCTATATGCATTTGAACCTGCAAGATAATGTTAGTACCTATATCTATTTAACACTAAAGCAAGAATTAAATCAGCTAAAGAATAATTTAATGAAATAACTAACAACTAATTATCCAACTAACTAAAACAGTAAAAATATAATTAATACAATGCAATTAAACTAATTCTAATACTCATGAAAATCACAACTACTCTACAAACGTGAATGAATCAAACAAGTAAGTAATTAACTAAATAATTAACTTACTAATCTAATTAAATTACTAACTTCTAATAAAATAACATAATTTATTCTAATCTAAAAATACTCAAAAAATAACAGAATTAAAAATTAAAACCTAATTCAAATATAAATTACTAAACTACCCTAACTAATAGTCAAGTAGGACAATTTAGGATAGAGTCTAGGAGATCGGGATTTTGAAAATGTAAACGGGGTCAGATGGCCATGAAATTTTACAAAAATAATCTTGAAACACTTAGAGACCAGACCCAATTTACAGAGTTTAAAACTTCTGCCAAAAATCCATAGAAAATGATTTTTGAATTTATGAAAATGCCCCTTGACAGCAATAACTCAAAACAGTAATTTCTACAGAATTAGTTTTCAAAATCAAATTAATTACCTGATCAAATCAACATGAAAAAATCTAAAATTGGACAGAGATATAGTAGACATGCTGATAAAATCAATATAAAAATTACATGTCAAAACACGTTAAAAACATACATTAAATGATAACCTAAAGTTGACCAAAAATCTAAATTTTTTGCAGAAATTCTATTTTGGCTTGGTTTGACTAATTAACTAAAAATATCAAAACAAAAGAAATAATTAAGAAAAACTTAATTACGAATAAAAAGAACAGAAAATTTATGAATTTAAACCTAATCTAAAACAGATAATTAAATGAATTAACTAAGTATGCTATTAATAAAATTAACTATACTACTAATACACTAACAATTCTAATTATTAATCAATAAAATAAAGTGAACTAACTAATTACCTAATCTAAAGCAAGAAATAAATACTACAAAATATGAACACTAAGGAAGGTAAATGACATAAAATTAAAACCTAACTACAATACATAAAAAATGAAATAAAACTTAACCAACCTAAAGCAATGCTACACGACTATTCTAGTTAACCAATTAATTAATTACTAAACATGGGACTAACTAACATTGAGCAATGAATTAAATTACTTATAATAATGAAAGTAACTAACCTAATGTACTTAACTTACATTAAACTTTTTAACTTAACTTGAATTTGAAGATTGAATTTAAAGCTAAGATAACTTACTTAAAATAATTTAAAACTAAATAAAGGTAACTAAAGCTAATTAGGGCTCAATGGGCGATTTTGGATTTGAATTAGGATTTGATGCTCATGCTCCTTAGTGGACTCCACTAAGGACTAATTACTAATTACTAAAAATTCAATTTAAACTAATAGGTAAAGAAGACAAATACTAAAATTGATTCAACTAATAAGAAGGGAAAGCATTGAAAAGTAAGAATGAAAGAAAGAACACAACGTCTAAACTCATTTAAGCTATTCTTAATTTACTTACTAAAAAGAATGACCTACTCTAATTAGACCAAGCAATAAAAAATGGAAACTATCTTAAGAACTTAATTCAAAACTTAAAAGCAAAAACAACTAACTTACTTAATTTACCCTACTACACGATTTTGAAAATCCTAATGCAAAGTCAATTCTTGCTAAAAAAGAAATGCAAAGATAATCCTAATTACCAATTTAAGCCTACCAAAATTAACACTAACCAAAATCAAAACAATGGAATGAAATTGAGAAATTGACCTAAGAATTTAAAATAAAAAATCACTTATACTTGAAGAAGAAAATCAACTAATTACATAAATTAAGGCACTACACAATTTTTAAAAACCCTAATTCAAAATCAAACCTTACTAAAAATGAAATGCAAAATTCGTATACCCACCATACTAATCAATGACTCAATGACTTGACAAAAAAATATTAACCTAATTCTAATTACCTAACCTCATTAGATTACATACAAATCAATGACACAAAAAGAATTATTGAGAGGAACTATACTACTCGGCTACTTAGAAGCGATTAACTATATGCTTAACATACTAACTATATTTAATCTAAATATGTAAAAATAGAATAAAACCTAATTACCTATTGTTAACCTACTGTTAAATCAGAATTAATAAAATTAAAATTAATTTTTAATACTAACTATGGGATTAGCAATAACCTAACCTAGTTACTAACCCTAACCAATTAAACCTAAACTAATCAACTAACCCGAATGGTAATGGTCGGATCTAGCTGCAGCTAGATCACGGCCAGATCTAAAAATTATAAAATAAAAATTTCATTAACTAAAAACAAAACTAAAAAAAATTAGAAAACAGTTCTATGTACATTATTAACATATCTCAGTCGGCTGCCTCTTGAAAGATGGAAATCGGTATGACTCAATCCACTCGGCTAAAAAATATTGAAATTGATTCTTGCGCAAGCAAGAACATGACTTGCTGATGATTTAAAACAGTAACAAAAAAATGGATTTCAATGATGAAACAACCAAATTGACAGACCCACAACTGGATTTACGACACAACACTTGACTTGATGCTAACTAGAAGAAAAAGGTGAAAAGATTTACCTCTCGGATCGTTCGATGAATTGGGAGAGAACATGATTGGTTAATGGGATTTAGAAATATGCCCAACACGTCTTGGAGGTCTACAATTCATCCTCTAGTTGTTGCAACCTTTCAAGAGACGAATTGCAAATGGGGAGATCAATGTTGGAAGCAAAGAAGAAGGCCCGGTTAAAGAGAGAACATGGTTGAATCCTCGGTGTTGGTAGACGGCACGCCGAATCCGAGTTGGAAACTCTCTGAAAAAATCTGCAACATCTGAAAAACAAATGGTTGAAAAATCAAAAGAACTCGTGCCTACAAGTTTTGATTTATGTGTAGAGAATAAAACTCCTTACCTTTTGTGGGAAAACACCTCTTTTGGTTGCGAAAATGAAGTTCATAGGCAAACCAGCCATCCACTTCGAATGGTGGTTGTATTGAGACAATCTACTCACTCCACTCACGTACATAAGTTCACTCCTTGGTTTGCACAAGAGAAAAACCACAAGAGATTGGAGGAAAATGGAAGAAGAAGAAAGAGGGAGAAGAAAAAAAAGAGAAAAGACAAGGCAAGAATGAATTGATAAATAGGGCAGGGTGAGCCCCTCCTCTATTTTTATAATGCATAGGGATTAGATAAGGGGCTGGGCAAATCTCAGCCCTTGATCTAATCCTCTTCTAAATTTACTTCTTTCTCCCCCTAAGTTTCCTTTTCTCTTGATTACTTCTCTTTTTTCCCTACATTATATAAACTTGATTAATGTGTGGTACATATATATAACATATACTCTATATGGCATACTATCCATTATTAAAGTATATGGGCTTGTCGACACCCCACCCACCCCCTTGGGGTTTCAACCTTTCCATATTACAAGGTTGTCTTTGACTTAAGTTATTTTATTTTATTTTTCTTAAGTATTTTTTTTTACTCTTTCTTTCATTTTTGCACTTTTCATGGTTTTTTTTTCTTTCATCCTTTCTTTTTAACATTTAGCCCATCCTAAAAATATCTAGGATGGGACGTCATCCCCCCTTGGGAGGTCTTCCCATTAATATCTACAAATATAGCAGGTTTTGAATTGCTACTTTTTATATATATTTTTTTGTAACTTGAAAAAGTTTTTAATTTAAAGCTTTAAATTAATTTTTTTTTCTTAGGAAAACAAATAGGTGCCACATAGGACGGGACCTACCTATGGACCTCTACCATTTAGTATAATTTATTTAAACTAAATTTTTCATTCTATTTTAATTATTTTTCTAATTAACATTATTTATTATTTTAGATTTCAATTCTTTCAAAACTATAATTTAAGTTTAAATGAAATTACTCCAATTGCAAACAAAATTACGTTCAAATACACATTAAATTCTTTTAAATGTTAATTTATCTTAATTATTTAAATTTTGAGTATGGTTTTTGCTAGGGTCGGCATGACACTTAGTCTTCATTTTTTTGTAAATTGGATTTCAAACTCATGAAACTAAATTCAAATTTATTGATATTACATTACATATATATCAAATTATCATAAATTCTTCTGAAATCATATTCAACTTTATTTTGATAAAATTTATTAATTATTTTATTAAATTCTATATTTTTTTATAAACTTGATTCTAAGTGCAAATTTCACTAAAATCAACTTGAATAAACTTTAATTTTTCATAAGCTATATCTTATAATTCATCTTAGGGTAATTTGCATTTTTACACTTCTTTCTCATAAAATTTATCATTAATATTATTTTATTTATTATAAATACTCTAAAAAATCATAGGTATTACATCTGAACTCAATTTAAATTCCAAATTCAATTTCAATAAAGATTTAAATTATTGTATAATTCAAACTTGAATTGATATTCAACTAAATATTAATTTAGGTTCAATTCATGCCCAAATACAATTATGATTTTAGAAACATATTTATTAAATCTGAATTCAAATCCAAATCTGATCTGAATTCAATTTCCTAAATCGAAATCCAAATTTAATAAAACTTTAGAAATTGAAATCGAAATTCAATGAGACTATAAATTGAATTGCACACTTAATTCGAATCCTGACTAATATTAAAACTCAAATTAAATTCCATTTAAGTTCAACTTAAATCCAGATTAAATCTGATTAAAAATCAAAAACTCGATTCAGAATAAATTTTAAATTAAAATTTATTTTGAATCCTAGTTAATGCTCAAATTATAATTTAATTCTTATTTTAATCTCTACTAATATTTTAGCCTTAAATTCACCGTTATTTCTCATAAAAGTATTGAAAATTTATGAGTTTTACATTCTTTCCTCCTTAAAGAAATTTGATCATCAAAATTTAACTAGGTTTATTTATCGACAAGATTCTTGATATTTTATTTTTATCATTTATATGTTTAATAATTGAAGAAAATTTATGAGTATTATATATCTAAAGAAGATAATCACATTGCCTTTAATCTTACTGAGCGATATATTCAGACTATTGTGTGCATGAACGTTAAGAAGTGATGTTTTAACGAAGATGAAAGAAGATATTTTAGTAATGTTATGTGATTTGGAGATGATATTTTCACTCATATTTTTTACCATCATGGTTCACCTAGCCATTTATCTACCATGTGAGGCCGAACTTGATGGACTAGTACAATATCGTCTACTAATTGATCTTCGTTTAGTTAACAGGAGACGTTCAAAAAAAAATGGTGAACAGAGCCCAACATACCACTGTATCATCTTTGTATCTCTAGAAGTTTCATACGAGAGTAAGTTTCTTATTCTCTAAGTTTATTTTTTTCATATATTAGTACAGTGATAAATATGATAATAGATTCTAAATTTGTTATTTGCAGACTCTTGAAATGGAAGGAAAAGAACTGATGGTGAGTGAGTTCAACTTAAAGACATAGTCATTCAGATCGTAAGATATTTTTTTGTAGTGAAGCATCATCAAACTATATAAATAACTCACACTTTATAGTGCCACATTCATTCATTATATTTTATACATTATCATTAGTTATTGATAACCAATTATATATCATCGACATACAGAACAAACTACAATCTGTGAAGATTACAGATGATGAAACATGTTTTTTACAAGATGGAACATCAATGTTGCAGTGAAAAATCTTTGTGAAAGTCCTCGAGGAGCGGTCTGAACTTGTGAGAGAGATTGGTGCATTTGTTATTTCATCCAAAGGCAAAACTGGAGTTTCAAAGCTATCTTCTCAATTGGAGGCGACGCAGTGGGAGTTTGAATGACTCGAACAACAATTAGAGCGCAAGAGAAAAGAATAAAGGATGAATTAGTTGTGACTTGGACAACGACATGAGCGAGAGATAGAAAAAAATAAGAAGTCCAAAGAGGACATACTGAATATAGTGGCATCGCTCAGATCAAACCTCCCATCACCCCATCCTAGATCTCTCCATGATTTTGGGATGCCCTATTTTCTCTCTCTCTCCCTATATATATATATATATATATATAGAGAGAGAGAGAGAGAGAGAATATATATAGAGAATGGGGACCTTTCAAGCAAAAGAAGGTCTAAAATCTATAACTATATATATAATAATGAGTTTGTGCTAAATAAAATATGCTAAATCAAATGTTCTTTCATATTTATATTTATCATCATGTTAAGTTGCTTGTCTTCTCGAGAAATACATGAACCCACCACCTCCAGCTGCTTGCTCGTCAAGAAAGATGACCCTCATCATCTTTCTCTCTCTCTCTCTCTCTCTCTCTCTCTCTCTCTCTCTCTCTCTATATATATATATATATATATATATATATATAGGGAAGGGGGACCTTTCAAGCAAGGGAAGGTTCAAAATCTACAACTATATATATAAATATATATAGAGTAATGGATCTATGCTAAATGAAATATGCTAAATCAAATATGCTTTCATAATTATATTTATCATCATGTTAAGTTGCTTGTCATCTTGAAAAATAATTAAGTGTGAAATAATGGTACCTAATTTGAAAATAGAACTGATTTTTTTAAATACCCTTATTTACTAATTTATTTTTGTGACATTCTTGTTCAGATGGTAAATGAGCCACATTTCTATCAGGTGCATGTTCGATTTTGACTATAAGGTGATCCTCTGTCAAGTGTTTTGTTGGTATATCTTAGGATTTTATTAAAATATATAGCAAGTGGATAATATTTTGGTGTGTTTTTCTTTTTGTTTGGCACCACAAAATTTCATCTTCAAGATGGTAAAACATTGAAGCCTCACATTTACCTGAGTATTTGTGATTTTGAATATTATGTTATTAATAATTGTCATAGGTACTAACACATTGTTTTAATTTTTTATGGTGGGGAAGCAGAGAGAAGTAGGATTAATTTGTTGGCACATGAAACTGATTGGTTAATTAATTCACTATTGAGTGATTTCATTGGGCCAGTGATGAGAGAGATTTCAGCCAATCATGTCAATGATTGGGCAATTTAAACTTTTGTTTCTCTTAATGAATATAAAAGCTATCATATACTTTGATTTGACTGTATAATTGTATTATTTAAATCATTCCATTTACATTGTTATTATTTGAATTTTGTTGAATATAATGTTTGAAGTTAAATGTAGGTTTCATATGCGAATTTTGTAAAAAAAAAGAAAATTAACCTAGTATAAAAATTTATTTGTGCAGGTTTAAGGGCTGTAACGGTAACATTCTTGTGTCACCATTATAGGTCTTCACCCCGTTAAAGCCTATAACGGCGGTTTCATGCTTGCCGTTATTGGTTATAACGGAATTTGATTCTTGTTGTTGTCTCTTATAATGATGACTATGAAATCACTGTTAAAGGCTAATCACCGTTATAGGGTCATCGTCGTTATAGGCTAAGTAATTGCTATTGGGAAGTATCATTTAACGATAATCTACAATTGTCATTGTTATTACTTAACAATGGTCAAAACTAAACGGTCACTCACTACAAGAAAATAGGGGATTAGTCACGAAAAAATTATGTCGCTAATTTGCGACGAATTAACAAGAGAAACAAATATGTCGCTAAGAACAGTAATATTTACGAAAATATCGACGGAATAGCTTTTGTCGCATAATCCATCGCAAATTAGCGATGGCTTAGCGACGGAATGTTTGGTCGTAATAACCGCGTATTTTAGCGATGGATTTGGCGAGCGAAAGTGTGGCGTCGCTATCTCGTGACAGATTTAGCGACGGAATAGTTTCATCGTTGTGTAGTTATATTAATTTATGACGGCTTTGCGACGGATTTAGGCCGTCGCGAAATCCGTCGCTAAATATCGCGTAAATCCATAATCAGAGTCCTCTTTCTCTTTTTTGTTCCGCTATTCCCGTCGGCCACCCCATATCTCGCCCGTCGGCGTCTCCCCGGTCCCCACCGCATGTTGCCCGTCGCTCCCCGGCTTGCCGCCCTGCCTGTTGCCCCCGGTCCGCCGCGCTTCGACCAGCGTCTCTTAGGTTTTTTCGATAAAAGACACATTTTTTTCTGATAAAAGGGGTGGATGCCCCTTTTAGTTTTTTCGGCAGGGGGTCGGCCCCCCTACCTCGTTAGTATTTTCCAGCAGAGGGGCCAACCCCCTGCCGCGTGTTGTGTTTTCCGGCAGGGGGGCGACCCCCTTGCCGCGTTTTTTGTTTTCCGGCAAGGGGGCGACCCCCTCCCACGTGTTGTGTTTTCCGGCAGAAGGCTTCCCCCCTGCCGCGTTTTTTGTTTTCCGGCAGGGGAGTGCCCCCCCCACCCCCCCACCCCCCCACCCCCCCCCCCCCCCCCACCCCCGCATTTTTTGTTTTCCGACAGGGGGGCGCCCCCTGCCGAAAAAAATAACTGAGGCAAGGGGGAGACCCCTTGCCGCGTTTTCTGTTTTTCGACAGGGGGGCGACTCCCTTGCCGCAAGGGAGTCGCCCCCCTGCCCCTTTTTTTTGCCATTTATTTTTTTTTTTCGACATGGGGTCGCCCCCTACCTCTTTTTTCCGGCATGTGGGGCGACCCCCTGCCTCTTTTTTCCGGCTGGGGGCGACCTCCTACCTCTTTTTTTTTTTGGGGCAGAGGGTCGCCCCTTGCCTTATTTTTTTATTCGAGCAAGGGGTCGCCCCTGTGCCTCTTTTTTTTCGGCAGTGAGGCAACCCCTGCCTCGTTTGTTTTCTCCGCCAGGAGGTCGTCCTCTGCCTCATTTTTTTATTCGGGAAGGGGTCGCCCCCGTGATCCTCTGGTAGGGGGGAGGGGGGTGACCCTGCCTCTTTTTTTGCGGCAGGTGGTCGCCCCTCCGGCCTCTGTTTTTTTTTTCGGCAGGGGGCGACAGGTTATGGTTCAGGAACCTGACGCTCGTCGGGTTCCTAAAACACGTCATCACCCTGTGCCTGACGCTTCGGGAGACGATCACTGCCTCTGGAGTGTCTTCATTTTAACACAGTGTGATTTCAATTTAACACAATATCTCTTGTAGATTTCTCAACGTATCCAGCTTGTACTCCGCCACTCATGGTAAGTAATTGACAAAAACAATGCAAATCGGGTAAATACCCGTGGTGAATAAGTGATGCAAGCGCTTCACATGTTATTTAATTTATTGTATGCAACACTTTATTGTTCTCACACTTACTTAGTTGTTGATATCTATGACTGCTTTGTTGGAGTTTGGAGATCATGCTGAGCATGATTTTAATGTACGAGAATAGAAGTGTTCTTATTTTTGGAGTACGGATACATGTTTGCCATTTTTTTTATATGAATGATTTCCATGTATTGCAATATTTGATATGATTATATTTATGCTTGCATGTAGTTAATTTCAAATTAATTATGACTTCCATGTGAAATTGTATAATGATAGTATGCTTCAAATTAATGCAGCGTGTTATGAATAGTTTTGCACATAAAAATATTAAGTTATCAATGCATGCATCATAATTCTTGTGATTGTATGACATCATATATTGCATGATAAATTTGATATTTTCTTCATCATAGCATTTTGATGGTTCTCTTTTAACTGGTTAGGATATATTTCGTAACATCATACAATAAAATGACTGCAAACCGCGAATGGATGTACCGTAGGGTAGTTGACAATGAGTTATTGCATGAATATATGGACGATGTTGAAAGTTTTATTGAATTTGCAACTGCAAGTGTCAGTACAGTGGATCCCACAGGTCGGATTAGGTGTCCCTGCAGGATTTGTAAGAATAATTGATTTGTAGAACCTCATGACATTAGACATCACCTATACAGGAAGGGTTTTGTGAGTGAATATCAGAATTGGACGTTTCATGGAGAAGAAATTAGAAATAATTTTGACGCATGGATGAATGTGGTGCACGATAATCCATATATGGATTTGATATTTGATGCCACAGGAACAGAACTCGATTCTGCTATGGGTCCTAGTGATGTAAGAAGTGCAGTAGATGAAGAATCACCAAACGATGCAGCTAGTAGATTTTATGATTTACTTAGAGATGTTGATGAACCACTTTGGAACGGTTACAAGAGTCACACTATCTTATTTGCAGTTCTTCAACTAATGAATTTGAAGTCTGAGTATAATTTGAGTCAATCATGTTTTGACTGTTTGTGCATGATTGTGAAGAGTATGTTGCCCAAAGATGAGAAATTGCCACAAAATTTCTATTGTGCAAAAGTTATGGTCAACGCTCTAGGTATGGGGTATAAAAAGATAGATGCTTGTCCAAATCACTGCATGTTGTATTTCAAGGATCAGGAAAACAACATATCATGTTTGTCATGTGGGCATCCTTGGTTCAAGCCAAAGACAAGAGGCAATGGTAGCACGAGATCAAAAGAAGTTGCATAGAAGTCGCTCTGCTACTTTCCTATCACTCCTAGATTGCAACGATTGTATATGTCTTTAAGGACAGTTAAACACATGATATGGCATACAAATAAAGTTTGACATGATGAAGACAAGATCACACATCTTGTTGATGCTGAAGCTTGAAAGCACTTTGATCGTACTCATCAGAACTTCGCAATGGAGGTGAGAAATGTTAGACTCGGTCTATGTACAGATGGATTTAATCCATTTGGGGGTAGATCAACTTCATACTCATGTTGGCCAGTATTTGTAACTCCATACAACCTTCCACCAAGCTTGTGTATGAAGCGTCCAAATCTTTTCTTGTCTCTATTGATCCCTGGTCCGACCTCACCTGGCCAAAATCTTAATGTATATTTAAGGTCATTAATTGATGAACTAAAAGTATTGTAGGATGACGGTGTTATCACGTATGATGCCCACAAAAAACAAAATTTCAATATGAAGGTCGTTGTTCTATGGACAATCAATGACTTCCCTGCATATGGTATGTTATCTGGTTAGAGCACACAAGAGAGGTTAGCATGTTCGTACTGCATGAAGGATACAAAATCTTTTAGATTGACACATGGAAGGAAGCCTTGCTGGTTTGAGTGTCATCGTCAATTTCTACCCAGCGACCATCCGTTACGATGATAAAGGAATGTGTTTCGAGCAGGCACAACTGAAATGAAAGGTTCAGCTACAAGATTGTCTGACATTGAGATTTTAAGAAGATTGTGATACTTTCTAGATGTATTAACAGATGCTCGTAGTCTGACGCCCTTCCTTGGATTTGGGAAGGATCACAATTGGACAAAGAAATCTATTTTTTGGGAACTACTATATTGGTCGACCCTATTGATACGACATAATTTGGATGTGATGCATGTGAAGAAAAATGTGTTTGATAATGTGTTCAATACAGTAATGAATGTTAAAGGGAAAACAATGGATAATCTGAAGGCCAGTATGGATTTAAAAGTAATATGTAAAAGACCAGAATTGGAACTCAAAGAGTATAATGGCAAAGTACTTAAACCAAAGGCAAGGTACGTGCTTGGACCTGATCAAATAAAGCAGATATGTCAATGGTTGAGGCAGTTGAGATTTTCATATAGATATGTCTCTAACATTGCTCGTGCTGTAAAGATTGACGATTGACAGTTATATGGGTTGAAGAGCCATGATTGTCATATTTTTATGCAATGATTGATACCTCTAGCATTCCATGATATGTTAGACAAACCTATATGGGGGGTATTGTCTGAGTTGAGCAGATTTTTTAGAACATTGTGCGCATCGGAAGTCGTAGTATCTGATATAAAGAATGTCGAGGACTCTGTCATCACTATTGTTTGTCTACTAGAAAAGATTTTTCCGCCAGCATTTTTCGAAGTTATGGAACATTTGATTATACATTTTCCATATGAACTAAGGGTTGGTGATCATATGCAGTATCGGTGGATGTACCCATTTGAAAGGTATATGTTTTCTTATATTTGTGTCTTCAATGACAGATATTTCAAATTTGAAATGTATATTTTTTACAGATGCATGTTTGACCTAAAAAAAAAAGTTCGTAATAAAGCAAGAGTAGAAGGCTCTATTTGTGAGGCGTACACTTTAGAAGAGATTTCAAATTTCTCATCTATGTACTTTGAACCTCGCATTCCAGCACGTTACACATACCTGTCTCGTAACGATGATAGAGAACAAGTAACTGTAGCTGACAAACTATCGATATTTCAACCACTTGGGCATGCATTTGGTAGTTGTCGATCAAGACTCTTGACAAATTAAGAGCAAGACGCAACACACATCTATATTCTTTTTAATTGTTGTAAACACCCCAAATTTTCCTCATCCATTCTCAAACAACCCTCCTTATGCAGTGCCAATTCTGTTAGGTCAGTGTAGGAGTCAAACTCTGAGTCAGTTTCAGAAAATTACCATTTTACCCACTTTCATTAGGAAAATTACCATTTTACCCCTAGGTCATCATGGACCCTAGTCAGTCGAAGTCAACAAAGCTCAATGGTCAGTTCAGAACATTTAGAATATTAGTCATTCCAGGCTCACCTGAGCTCACAATGAACAAACCATTTTCATTTCTGACAATTCCTGCAAAAATGGGATCATTTCTTCAGAAATTAGCTCATTTTTTGCTCAAATCTAAGCCAATTGTCTCTGAGTCAGTCATTTATAGTCAGTCATACTCCCCAGAGTCTAACTTGAGCTCACCATAAGTTCGAGTGCTCCCGTTTCAGTTTAAAACCATTTCTAAGTGTCCAGGAGCCCATTTTAGTCCATTTCAGCTCTTTCAACTGAAATTGAGCTGAGTTCAGTCAATTGAGCTAGTGTTCAAGCTTTGATTTTAGTTCATGTCAGTATTACCGACTTTTGTTCTAGCTCAAACCCAGCTCTGGTCTGTAATTCACTTCAATCCAATGACCATTCCGTACGATTTCTCTAAAAGTGGCAGCTTTCTTGAAAATTCAGTCAGAAAGGTCAGTTAAGTCAGTATCATTGTCAGCTCATTGGAGTTCTGAAATTCTAAAACCCAGCTCATCTCAGTTCAGTCCAGCTCGAACCCTAATTTTCAGTGTCACTCTAGCCCAGTAGAGTCCCAAAAACCATTTATTGAGCTATTTTGCAAATTTTATCAATTTTAATGCTTTTTGAACTGGTACAGCTGTCAATCGGGGTCTAACATCCAAAATTCTTCATTCAGGGTCTGCATTTCGCATGTCATTTCTCATCATTTCATATCATTTCTCAGCATTTCATAACATTTCATTTTATTTTCAAAGTCCAGAACTCCAGTTTTATAAATTTCAATCCAGATTGAGTTTTAAAAGTTTTCAGAAATCAATTTCAAACCCTGGGTTTCCAAAATTGACATTTTTACCCCCGGGAGTCTAAATTTAGAAATATTTTCTCAAGAAAAATAATCTGGATTTATTTCAAACTCAAATTTTTAAATTCTACATTAGATTTGCTTCGCAACGGGGTATTGAACTTCAAAATCCGAGCTCATTTCAAAAACTGCCAAAAATAGCTCATTTCGTTTGGAAATATTTTCTCAAGAAAAATAATCTGGATTTATTTCAAACTCAAATTTGCAAATTCTACACTGGATTTGCTTCACAACGAGGTATTGAACTTCAAAATCCGAGCTCGTTTCAAAAACTACCAAAAATAGCTCGTTTCGTCTTGAAATTTTATAAAAAGACCGTTTTACCCCTTTAATCGTCAAAATGGATTTCAAAAGTGGAATTTGGACCCGCTCTGAGATGGCCCATCAATTTGCATTTTCTTGTTTTAATTTATAAGAAAAGAAAAAAAATGTATCTTTTCTTTATTTTTTTTGTTTATTTTTTTATTATTTTATTCTTCCTAAGGTGGGACCCACAAGGTGGTCGCCCAAGCCTCCAGCCCCACTTTCCATTTTTTTCCTCATTTTCTTTCCATTTTCCTTTTTCCCTCCTTTTCTTTCTTTCCTTTCTTTTTCCCTTTTCTTTCTTTTTCTTCCTTTTCTTCTCCCTTCTTTCTTCCCTTCCTTCTTTCTTTTTCCCCAGCCATAGCCATTCACGTATTGCTCTTTAGATAATAATAGAAACTTAGGTTTTGATGAAATCAAAACCTAAGTTCCATACAAAAAGAAAAAGCTACGGTTGGCCCAACTCATTCAACGCCTCTCTCTCTCTCTCTCTCTCTCTCTCTCTCTCTCTCTCTCTCTCTCTCTCTTTTGGCTGCAGCTATCCTTGGCTGCAACTCTCAACCACCACAGCTACTTTGAAGCAGTCTTCAGCATCATTAGCAGTTGCCCATCCTTTTCCTCCAGCTGCAGCCATCAACTACAGCTACAACCCCTCTCTTGGTGGAAATCATCTCCAACGAAGGCACCATATGCCCACCCCTCTTGGGCCAACAGGTTCAGCCATCTCAAGCTCCAACCACCTTCCACCGGGTCCAGCCTTCACCTCCAACCTTGGATCACCACCTTCACCAGCCGGACCTCCTTCCTCCAGCCACTCCTCCCAGCCGGTTCAGCCATCTCTAGTCCTTCCAAGTGTAGCAGCATCACCATCATCTTCAGCTTCCTAGCACCCACCTTCATCACCATCATCTTCAACCTTGGTGCAGCCACACCTACCGTCCTTTCCTTTAGTTGATCCAAGCAAAGACCCTTCCCAAGGTAAAATCCCTTACCTTCGTAATTTCTTTATGATTCTATTGCAAAGCCAGTTTTGAAATTGGATTTATATGATCAAAAGGAATATCTCATGGTTGTGGAATCTTGATTTACCATATTCAAGGTTGTAAGAGAGGTGATCCATCCGATGAATGAATTGGGTCCTTCTCGTCAATAGCCAACATCAACCAACTTCGTATCTCCTTGATCTCCTTTATTTTAAGCATGATTTTCATATAAATCACACGTTTTAGGTATTTTGTTTAATTAGTTTTACCATTTTATAGGTATTTTACTTAGTTTTATTAGTACTTGCATATTAGTTATAGCATTTTTATTCAGGTGTTCAGTCCGGTCTTTATTTCATGTACTGATTCGCTTTGTAAAATTCTAATAATTTCATGTTAAAAATGTGCATCTGTTTCTGATTTCTCATAAAAAACCCAGATTGATTCGGGTTCTGAAACTTCATTTTAAAAATCAAACCCTAAATCGGGTTTTCTGTCTTTTTGAACTTCTAGTTTGCACTTTAGCAGACAAGAACCTCCAGTACCGCTCTTGTGGGAGATCCGGATTGCTCTCCAAAAATCACAGTGGATTTATAATCGATTATACTGATGATCTAGAAATTTTGGGGTTTTTCCAGTTAGTTTTGATCTCTGTCAAAAATCGGATTTCCTAGCCCCCTGGGAAAATCTTGATTTTTCTTTGTCAGGGTATAGACAGACTTTAATGCATTAATTCCGTCCAATCCATAGCCCGTCTGCAAAAACGTTCAACATGAAAGTTGTTTCTAACATGTTTTACTGTCATTTCCCAAAATTTGGGAATTTTTAAAACTATTTTAGTATTTTCCCAAAATTTTAGTTTCTGTCTGACAGATTTCAATATCCTGAATATCCAGAGATTTAGGTCTCTGATAACAGTGTGCCCTTTTCCAAACCGTAACTCGAATCCAAATTGTGTCAAAAGATAAAACTTTATCCTGTTTGTCATGGATATTTTCCCAAAATTTCAGACTTTTTATCATCTGTTTACTATTTTTCCCACATTTTCTACCAAAACCTGTATGTTTCCTCTAAATCCTAGAGTCGACGGATTCCGATCCGACTTGCCGGAGTGGCACAACTCCGACCATAGGTCAAAACCAGAAAGTGTAAAATAAAAAATCCTTTCTTTACTGTTCTATGTCAACCCATAAAATTGGGGAAATTTTTATGGAAGTTTGATATCCGAAATTCCCTTTAGAATCTTCATTTTAGGCAAAAATCACAAAATTTAGGGGTTTTATTTGAATTTCTATATTTAAAAATACAAAAAATTAGATTTTCGAGCTCCATTCTGTTTTTAGGGATATTTTAGGTGTCCACGCCAAATTTGGCTTAATTCCAAGTTCATTTGCTCCATGTGTTAGTTTATCTTTAAGTTCAAAAGCGAAAATCAGGTTAAATTTGATATTTTATGATATTTTCGTCATTTTAGGGTTTTTATCATGTACATGAGCCTATAGAATCATATTAGGGTTAATTTCAATCTCATTTGCATTTCATATTTTTCAATTTTGCAAAATTTATTTCAGAAAACCCTGGTTTCAAGGCCATAGTCTTGTTATCAGGGGTATTTTGGTTATTTTGACCTAAATTTCGAAATTTCAATCTTTAATTTCACAAATTTTCATGCATATCATCATATTTCATCATATTGTGTTTGATTTATTTCATTTGATTTTCAAAATT
Source organism: Nuphar pumila (assembly GCF_984573655.1). NCBI lineage: Eukaryota > Viridiplantae > Streptophyta > Magnoliopsida > Nymphaeales > Nymphaeaceae > Nuphar > Nuphar pumila. Next base: position 88,162,096 of record NC_143258.1, on the reverse strand, counting down.
CCAAAATTTACAAAAATTCTTTCAGAAAACCCTGATTTCAAGGTCATCAGGGGTATTTTGGTCATTTTGACCCCGATTTCGAATTTTCAAGTTTATTTTCGAAATTTATTCATTATTTATCATGTTTATATCAAAGGGGGTATGATTTTGGGTTTATATCTGAATAATATCTGATAATTTCTCATATTTTCGGATAAATTCAGAAAAAATTACATTTTTGTGCTAACCTTGTTTTCTGGTTTTACAGGAACATTCAAGAAGAATATTTAGATTTTATTTCTTTTATTTCAATTCAATGTAAAAATCAATGTAATATTTGGAATAAGAGTTACTTTTCTGCTTAGAATAGGGTTGCATTGCATATAGTTTAATTTCAGCAAAATTTCAATATCTGAATGTATCATTCATGCACATTTATTTCAAATTCACTATGGTTGACACAAATGGCACGTGCACAAGCTCTTATGGAGTTTATAAACTCGGTGGGATTCATATTTATGGTCATAGTCAGAATACGAAGAAAACCAAGATTTATGATCTTTATATTAGCCACATTCAGCCTACACTCTTAGGCTAACTTCAAAATGCACTGCATTTCTCAAAGTTTTAAAAGGATTTCTCAATTCCTCAATGAAATTCCCTTTTCAAATTCATATTCATTCATTCATATCATTCAAATTGGATCATTTTCCAAATCATTTCCAAATTCCATTGCAGAAAAATCAGTTTTCCCAAGAATTTCCAAGTCTTTCTTAGGATTTGATTTTCTCAGAATCCTAAGTTTTCAAATGACATTTTAAAGCATTTCCTAAGTTCAAACCAAGATTTTCTAATGTTTTAAAATTCTCAAATTTCAAAATCCCAAGTTTTCAGAAATCGATTTTCTCATATTTCCCATTTTCCTAAGGATCCAATTTCTTGAGAATCTGTTTTCCATTTCAGAAAATCCTTTTCCAATGAATGTCTTAGATTTTCTCAAATCCATTTTCTCAGAAAATAAAATTCCAAAACTCAAAATCGATTTTCCAAAGGTCCAGTTTCCTGAGAATTCACTTTCCAATGCAAATTTCTAATTTCCAATAAAATTCAATGATTTTTCCAGGAATTCCAATTTCAAGTACTTTTCCAATCATTTTCCAAACATATTTTCCAAAGCAAACATCATATTTTCTCAAACTTGCATTATTTTCAAAATTTCATAGCACAAGCCTGATTCTTTGTGCATTCTAGGAAAATATTGCATAATTTAGCTATTTGAGTCGAGTTAAAGCACATAATTGGCATTGGTTCAATTACCCCTGGTAAAGGCGCCAGGGACGGTTGAACCTCGTACCGACAGGCAGATCCCATTCCACGGAATTTTCTCGCAAATTTTCAAAACGGTGGCGAGTTAATTTTCAAAAACCATTTTCAAAACTTTGGTCGAGTTTGACTCGCGACATTCATTTCTCTCTCGCAAGGGAGGAGAAAAATTTTTGCGATGATAACAATTGCCTTAGAGCACATATGAGCATAGTAGAATTACATATATAGTTTTTTTACTGCCTTAGAGTACATATGAGCATGATAGAATCACATATAAAGTTTTTTTACTACCTTAGAGCACATATAAGCATGATAGAATCACATATACAGATTTTTTACTGCCTTAGAGCACATATGAGCATGATAAAATCACATATAAAGTTTTTTTAGTACTTTATAACACATATGAGCATGATAGAATCATGTATAAAGTTATTTTACTGCCTTAGAACATATATTAGCATGATAGAATCACATATACAGTTTTTTTACTGCCTTAGAGCACATATGAGCATGATAGAATCACATATAAAGTTTTTTTACTACCTTATATCACATATAAGCATGATAAAATCACATATACAGTTTTTTTACTGCCTTAGAGCACATATGAGCATAGTAGAATCACATATACGGTTTTTTTTATAGCTTTAGAGTACATATGAGCATGATAAAATCATATATACAGTTTTTTGTCTGCCTTAGAACACATATGAGCATGGTAGAATCACATATACAGTTTTTTTACTGCCTTAGAGCACATAGGAGCATAGTAGAATCACATATACAGTTTTTTTACTGACTTAGAGTACATATATATGAGCATGATAAAATCACATATAAATTTTTTGGTCTGCCTTAGAACACATGAGCATGGTAGAATCATATGTACAGCTTTTTGACTGCCTTAGAGCACATATGAGCATGGTAGAATCACATATACAGTTTTTTTATTGCCTTAGAATACATATGAGCATGATAGAATCACATATAAAGTTTTTTTACTGCTTTATAACACATAAGAGAATGATAAAATCATGTATAAAGTTTTTTTACTGCCTTAGAACACATGTGCGCATGATAGAATCACATATAGAGTAGGCTATATTTCAGTATATTTTGTTTATCAATATTGACATTTCTTTTCTCGTGTAGGTTGTTGGCGATAATCAGCGTAGTGGAGTTGAAGGGACAGATCGAGACACTGAACAAGAGGACGCACAAAATCTTGGCGATGATTAGATTTATGTGTTGAATTTGTTTTACCTTCTTTTTGTTTAAAAAATGTAAATGTGAAATTATAAATAATTAGAACTTGCGAATTCTATGGTGGATCGATTAATTGTTTCAGTTTCCTTTTATATGTATTTTGATGTGTACTTTATTTTTTATTCACAGAAAATATAAATTGTACAGGAAATATAAATTGTATCACGAGAAATTTTTCTCGATATTTAATTTTCAAATATTTTTTTTTATTTTTTTTTTGTGATGGATTAGCGACGGATATGTCCGTCGCTATTTAATATTACCGTTGTATGTAGCGACGGTTATAAATCCGTTGCCAAACTGAAGTCGTCGTTTAGTGACGACGACCTTGCGACGAATTTTGTCATTCGTTATTCTGTCGCAAGTTAGCTACGGAACTGGCGACAGATACAGTCTGTCGCTACTTAGCCACGGAATGGGCGACGGATATATGTCGTCGCTTATTAGCGTCGAAAAAATCCCGATGAAAGCTACCTGTCGTTAATCCATCACTAAGTTGTTTAGCGACGGATTTAGGTTGTCGCTAATCCGCTGGTTTGTTGTAGTGACTTTTTATCACCGTTATAGGTATATAACGGTGACAAAGAAAACAATAGTGGTGACTTTTGTGACCACTATTGACCCTCATCCTTGTAGTGTCATGATCCTCTTGTATAAAACCCTCACAGCCGTGAGGGTCTCCCCACATTCCTAGTCTCAAAAAGTGGAGATGGGAAGGACTCTACTCTCTTTCTTCCTCAAATAAAGAGGCGGTTTCTCAAAACAGGGAACAGCTCTTTCATATTTTTTTAAAATTTGTTTTTTTTTGTTTTTACTATTTACTGCACTTCGGTGCGTGTTTTACATAAGAGCTAAGAATCATGAGAGAGAGAGACGTTTTAACGAGAACAAACAAAGGAACAGCTTTAGACTCAAAAAGAAGAGTCGAGAATGATCACGAGAGAGAGAGAGAGAGTTTCTATGAATGTGTTAAAGCATACGATGAAAACAACCAACACTTTAAATAAAGAAGAGTCGAGAATCATCTGTTTTATGAATGGGGTCAAGCATATGATGAAAACAACCAACACTTGATAAAAGAAGAGTCGAGAATCCTCTGAGAGAGAGAGATTCCATCGATGTGCATGGAGAGAGAGGACGTGGCAGTAAAAGCAGTGGACACCATGAACAGTTTAGACTCATAAAGAAGAGTCGAGAATGATCACGAGAGAGAGTTTCTATGAATGAGCCAAGCATACGATGAAAACAACCAACATTTTGATAAAAAGAAGAGTCGAGAATCATCTGAGAGAGATTAAAGCAGTGGACACCACTAACAGTCTAGACTCTCTAGTGTCTACGCCTTCTTTCGAATGACAAAGTGAGGCTTTGGTATGCCGAAACAAGGGGCTGTACTGGCTTTGAGAAGTCCTTAGATGACCCTAGACCTCTCTGAGAACGCGAGACATGTATTATTTGTAAGTTGGTGAGCGTGCTGACGTAATTAAGTCATGGTACTCTTGGCGTAGAAAAGGCTTTCTGGCAATCTCTGGAAACGAGGGCTTAATAACCCTTCACTCCCAGAGTCTTCTCTTTGTCACCATTCGTGTTTTGAGATTTTTTTCCTTGAGGGCATGTTTGAAGGTAAAAAAAGATATAGTAAAAGTGATATAAAATGAAGTATTCTTACCAATTTTTCGATTTTTACAAACGAGTTGGACTTTTTCACGGAGTTTCTTCTAAAAAGTATATTTTTTGATAAAAAACTTTTTAAAATATTTTCAGAAAAATTTTGTGAGCCCTCTCTCACCACCATCACCATCTGCTACCATCCATCTTCACCACCACCGTCCATCTCCCGAAAAATCAATCTCCCCTTGAATTTTAAACATCTATCACCACCTACCATCACCCACCACCCAAAAAAACAGCACCGAAGAAGCTTCACCACCACCACTCTAGGATGATTTTCTACCAACACCATCACCATCATTCATTTCCCCAACACCATCATCTACCATCACCCACCTCCCAAAAAACTACTCTCCACCACCACCACCACCCACCCTCACCCAACTCTCAAAAAAGGTGTCGAAGAGGCTCCACCACCACCCCCTTCTCTCTCATTTTTTTAAAATTTTTCATTTTATTTTTCTCATGCTACTTAAACAAGTAAAAAATTTTATTTTAGAAAATATTTCATATCAAACTTCTCATGAGAGTTTTTCTTGTTTCTAAACGTGCTATATATTATTTATATATTATTTATATATTATTTATAAATCCTATTTTACTACAATCATGGGTTCCCAAGGTATATTTTTCTTCTAGACCTTATATCTTATATGTATATCTTTCCTTGATCATAATCAATAAACTGGTTGGGGTATGCCCAACCACAGCTTGCCTACCAAAAAAATTTTGATTAGTTGGTTGGTTCACTAGATATAAATCCTTGATTCATGCTTTCTTTGCTTGTTCCTAGATTTTTAGGAAACAAAAGAACAGCTTGGAATGTACCAAAGTTCTACGCCTCAAATCACGTTTTTAAATTTAAAAATCATCATTCAATAACCAATTCCTACCAAACGGGTCATGCTGAAAACAGTTATTGGGTCAAATTGGGTTTATACCACCTGTCTTATGAGTTTCATTTAATAGCCAATGACTTACAAGTGTAGCAAAAACGGGTTATATATATATATATATATATATATATATATATATATATATACACTACAAGAAACTTGTGGATTAGCGACGACCTAAATCCGTCGCTAATCCGATGCTAAACTGTTTAGCGACGGATTAGTGTCGGATTAGCGACGGATAACTTTCATCACGAATTTTTCGACGCTAAGTAGTGCCAGAACTTATATGCCGCTAATTTCGTCGCTAATTTGTGACAGATATTATCCATCGCGAGTCCTTCGCTATTTTAAATTAGCGATGGATAATATTCGTCGTTAAATTTAAAATAAAAAATAAAAAAATTGCTCGTTGTCGGCGCGTTCTCCGGCAGGGAGCAATTTTTTTTCACAGAACTGGCGCATTCTGGCGTCGGGACGCTCTTCCGCAGTGAGTCATTCACAGCGGGAGAAGGTGAGGATGGTTTAAATTGAACTGGGGCTGAGTTCTCTGCTCTTCTATATGTTTCCCAGTCTGCGGGCAGGGCGTACGAGTTCTCGATTTCCCGTCGAGGAAGCACGCGAAGGAAGAACGAGAGGGACAAGTTCCTGTTTGGATGAGAACTAGGGTTGGCCGAGAGGAGAGGGAGAAGGAGACGATGCACGCGATCTGGTTGTCTCTGAAGGAATCTCTGAGGTGCACCGTCAATCCCAGAGCGGTCTTCTTGCCGGAGAATCTCAAATCGAACGGTCGCGGAGAGGCTCGTGTTCCCAAGAACGGTGGAGTTCACGCCGGAGATGGAGAGGCCGTTATTGCGAGGGACGGAGGCCGTTGACCGGATCCCAGCCGGAATAGGTTCTCCGACGAGTCCCTTCTCTTTTTCTTCCTCCCGCCGTTTTTTCTGATAATCTAAAACCAAGACTGCCTTCCAGGCGAGAAGGCGAGAAGACGTTAGTCGGCCTGAATTGGTGGCACTTCACCCATTTATTGAAAATCTCTCTGAATCGATTTAATATTCTGTGGTGGAAAAATAGAGGGAAGAAAATTTTTGAATGGGGGGGGAGGGAAAATTTTGCACCTCAGGCGAGACGGTTTTAAATCGAAAATTAGCGACAGAATTAGTGAGGGAATTTTTTCGTCCCTAATCCGTCGCTAATTAGCGATGGATTAGGGACAGAAAAATTCCCTCACTAATTCTGTCGCCAATTATCATTTTTTGTAGTGTTTTGGCGACGAAAAAACATTGTCGCTAATCCATCGCTAATTAGCGACGGATTTAGCAACGAAAATATTTCCGTTGTTAATTTTGCAAATATTTCAAATGTTAGCGACAAATAATATTCACTCGCTAATCCATCGCAAATTTGCGATGGAAAAAATCTGTCGCAAATTTGCGATGAAAAAAATCCGTCGCAAATTTCCGTCGCTAATTAGCATTTTTCTTGTAGTGATATATATATATATATATATATATAGAGAGAGAGAGAGAGAGTTAATCTAACATTAAACTAATTGTATTTAACACTATAAAGATTCAACTTTATTAAAATCACTAAAATATTCTTCAAAGATTGGTATTTTCGAAAATAAATGATTACTTTTTTTAGCATTATAGGTCTTTAAACAGGAATTAAAATGTCAATACACCTTTTCCAAAAAAGTAACTTTAGGAATCTATCAAAGTTATCTTTTTGACATCAAAGGTAATCATGTAATTTTTTAAATATAATGTTTTAAGAGTATTTCAGTTATTTTTAATATATGAACTATCCTATGAATCAATATTCTTATAGGTTTTTTTCTTAAATTTCATGGATGTGATCTAAATGTTTGATTTTTATAGAAACCCACTCTTAAATCATCCAATTATGATGCATAAGGATATTTTAAGAATTGAAATTCAACGGCTCAGAATTTTTGTAAATATTTTAAGAATTAAAAATCACATTCATAGCAAATGCACTAAGTTGAATATATCTGCATGGTTAGATTTGCAAAAAAAGTTCGAGAAATGCCTATTTCACATTCTAGTTTTATATATTTTGTTAATATATATATATAGAGAGAGAGAGAGAGAGAAAGAAAAAAAAAAAAGCGCACACAGGTTTTTTTTTTTGTTTTTCTAGCAAATGGTTTTGGTTCTTGGAGGATGAACAGTTAGCCAACGTACAGAACCATACAACACTGACTGCTTTTTCATCCTTCGGGCAATTGGCCTGTGGACGACCAACAGGTGCCTAAGGATCACATTTTCTATATCCTAAAAAAATATATGACAGCATACAGCAGCACCTATGTACATTTGACAAACTGTTGATGCTTTTAGTTTGCATCCAACGTTTATAAATAGACCCACTTGCTTGCTTCCCCTGCATTGCATTGCCTGATTTGTATATGTATCTTCCAAACATGAATAAGTATAATGAGATGCTTGATTTTTTATTTGATGGCATCGACGACAACGGTAACGGCAATGGCGGCGACTTGCCATCTAGTGACATTCATGAATATTATGAGTCTTCATTGCCGAATCCAATTAATCAAGAATGTTTTCATGAAGCATTTCATGAGTCCTTGCCTGAGGTCCGCTCACCGGCCACTTTGAGTGAGATTAGCTTGGATTCATTATTCCTACATGACTCAGGGCTCATGCCCAATGTATCTAAACAACTGAAGTCGCCAAATTCTCAACTCAACTCGGTGAATGATCAGTGTTTGGCTGCTATTGGTTGTGTTAGTAGTGAAGGTGCTAGGAGAGATGGAAGGGATGATCTGAAGCCACTCATGGTAAGGGTTCAGCAAAGTGAAGCAAGAGAGGCTACAAATGAAGTGAGTGACTTTCTTTTGTTTGTTTTTCATTTGGCAGAGACCTGCTATTTGTTCAAAATCGTTTGTGCTTCTTCCCTTCAGAAAGGCAAGGACTTGGGGAGGCATGATCATCCAAGGAAAAAGCTTAGAGATGTAGAAAAGCACAGCAGAGCTGAAAGAGTGAGTTATTGTTGGTTTTGGTTTTTTTTATCATAGCTTCCAATAATGCCTTGGTTTGTGGAATAAAGCATACTCCTTGACTTGATTGCACCACATCCCAAGGCCAGATCAGGTCAGGTGTGGAGCCAGGATTCTAAGGGTGGGCACAAATACCAAGTTAAAAAATAACTACTAATGATTTTTGTTTTTAAAAATTACTAACAATATGTTTAAAAAATAGAATCAAAACCCTGTTTTTTTATAAACATCAAGCCCAAATATTCTAACCAAAATCAAATCATATAATATTCCTGGATACAAATGGTAATTAAAAAAAATACAAAAACCGTAAAACTATAAAATAAACATTTATAACTTTCTAAAAAAAACAAATCAAAATTAATCACTACAAACAACATAAAGTATGCATTTGTGCTAAGTAATAAAAAACACTAATATTATAAAATCACATCTTGCAATATTCGTATATTCATGCCTAATTATAATTGGAAAAAAAGTACAAAAAAACCCTTAAACCATAACTAAACATTTATGTCATTTTAAAAAAACCAAAACCCTAATTTCTACAAACATTATAAACTATATAGTTATGATTAATTAATAAAAAAACTATTAATATTTTAACCAAAATCAAACCACATGATATTCAGAAATTCATGCCTAATGGTAATTGAAAACACACTTTAAAAACCATAAACTAAACATTTACTTCATTCTAAGAAAAGCAAATAAAACCTTAAATACTTACAAACATCACATTATAGATATGCTAATTTAAAAAAAAATAATTAAATATTTATGTCATTTGAAAAACAAAACTAGAATACATAAATCTTAACAAAAAACAAAGATTTTAGGGGTTTGATAACCAAAATCGAGCATTTATTAGTGAAGTTATGCTTAATGATAATAAAAAAATACCAGATAAAAAACCCTAAAACCTTTATTTTATATTCATGATCAAAACAATACCCAAAATCCTAAAACAAATCAGAGACGTATGCTAATTTAAAATAACATATAAAGCTCTAATGTTCTAACAAAAAATCAAGCATTCATTATTCATGTTTAATGCTAATTAAAAAGCAAAAGAAAACATGCATACAAAACCCTAGTGGGAGCGGACGATCAGAGAGATAGAGCCGAAAGAAATACAACATTACCACTCATGAAGATTAACAAAATGTTGAACCCATGAACTGAACAAGAGCAAAAGCCAAAACAAATAAAAGAAAGCAGAAGAGAAAAAGGCGGCAAAAGAGGGGGAGCGTCAGCAGGAGGGAGAGGGAGATCACTAAGATGCATGAGAGAGAGAGAGGAGGAGGAGACCACAACAGGGGCAGACAGCCGCTGCACGATGAGCCTCGCAAGCTCGCAAAGAGAGAGAGAGGCCAACGCCAGCGGAGCCTTACATATATATATATATATATAGAGAGAGAGAGAGACACGTAACCAAACGAGGGTCGGTTCCCTTTGGGTTGGGCACCAGTCAAGGTGGAAACAGACCATGTTATCAGCGGGTCAAGGTGAGCACGTGCCCACCCTCCCGCTAACATGGATCAGTGGCAATCAGATTGCCCATGTACAATGTGTCGTTTATCCTGATCACCCTTCATCTACTGTTGGACGGACAGCAGATGGAGGGTGATCAGGTTCTGCGGCACATTGCATGTGTGTGATGTGATTGCACCTGATCCCAATTCCCACATCCCATCCCACATCCCCATTCAAAATAGTGTGGGAAATGTCTCATCTTAACTACAGCAACATGACTCAGATTTCAGAATTTCCTGATATCTCTTTGGCTGCCGTCTGTATCTTTTCTTTGGTAGCGCTTGTTTCGGCCCCTTTCATACGAAAGAAACCCATTTCACATGAAAGGGGTGATGGAGGTCAGATCATGTGATGTGAAAAAACACAAAATCTCTTCATCCCTTTCTCTTCCTTCCACTTTTTTTTTATTAATCATGATACCTTCACTTTTTGCAGCAGGCAGCATTTCTTGATGATCAGATACAGTTGGACATCATATTCAAATCTGTCATATTATTCTCATATTTAGATTTTAAAAGATTCAAGTGTACATTTGGATCAAATTTTGCATAATCGGAAGATTTTTGGATTCGGATCAGTTTTTTGTGTCAGATTTTGTTCAAAAATTCGACGGACTGCATTTGGTTCTTTTGACGTGCAAAGAGTTTATATATTATTCATCTTTTTTTACTGAATTCAGCATTACGACAGGCATCTTGAATCCAGGTTGAACCCTATATGATTCCAATCCAGACTCAGATTCGGACCTACTGTTTGCATTTTGGATTCAGATTTATATCTCGTATGATCCAATCTGCATCCAATCAGTTTTTACCCTTATCATGAACGTGGTCTCACTACTTTGTGGGTGCAGTCCAGTGAAATGTAGATTCAGCCTGCCTTTTGACCATGTGGTCAAGTGATATGGATTATGCTGTTGTATCCTATTGCCTAAAACCTGTTTGTGCTGCCTTTTCTTTGTGTGTGTGTGTGTGTGTGTGTGAGAACTATAAGTTACAGGTTGGTTGTGTTTCTTTGTCAACAGGAACGAAGAGACAAAATCAACCAGAAAATCAGATCATTGCATGCACTTGTCCCCAATTCCAATAAGGTCAGATTGCTTCTACTTTTTGAAAGTTAGGCAATATATTAATGTTTATTAGCTAAAACTTTATACTTAAGTTACCAATTAATTTTTCAGGTTGACATGGCCTCCATACTTGAGGAAGTCGTTGAATATGTCAAATCACTTCAACTTCACATTCATGTATGCTGTTTATTAAATTTTTCTTGTTCTATTATTTGCTTTTGCTTCAAATTTTGATTGGTGTCACCATTGATACACTACAAGTGCTATGTCCGTATTATTCAACCTTTTTATGTCTTTTATAGTAAAAAATACAACCTCAAAGGATCGGTTGCCGACCGGGAGGATGATCCTTTCAGGATTTCTATTATTCAACCTTATTTGCTCTTTTTGTGTTCATGTAATATGGTTTGGTGAAAGAGTATATACCTGCCAAAGAAATCGTGGAAAAACACAAAAATCTATTAAATTTACATTAATAGTAAAGTAAACGCATATAAGAAATTAATCCGAGTACAAACCGCAGTGGTGCATAACAACTCTGTTGATTTTTTACTTGCTATTACCAATGAAGCCTTGCCATGAATAAAATGCCATTTAAATATCATATATGTATCGAATAAATAATTTACAAATACATAATATGTAAAATGAGCCTATACGAGCTGAGTTTTCCATGTTCGTGTCAGCTCATTTACTTAAATGAGCTTACTGGTAGCTTGACTCGTCAAGCTCAATTTTAGAGCCGAGCCTAGCCAAAGGGCAAGCTGCTTGTTTTGTTTCCCAGCCTACTCATGGCAACCAAATTCACACGCACAACACACACACACTTCCATTGCCATGCATCAAGTTCTGTTGCCATGCCTAGAAATTTCATGAGCTCCTTGTAGCCATTGCCGATTGATGGGGTGAGAGGACATAGGGAATTTTGCATGACACACTCTTATTTTACCAACTTATGTAATGTATCCCATATAAGTGAATAATTTGAACATACTAGTATGTGTTAGCTTGACTGACTTGAGTACTGTAATTGATATATCCATCTGCTACGTTTCTTTCGCTATTGTATAGTAGAGACATGCATATTTCCGACTGCATATTTCTCATTTATTGAGTACTCTTTGCGAGTTAAAAATGCATATTTCCCCTTTATTGATCAAAAATGGTATTCTTCCTTGAATTGAATCAAATTATAAAGATATCTTTTTCATATTATACTCTTATATGAATCTTTTTTTCTTCTCTTTTTTATTTTTTATGTTGACATTCATTGATCAGGCAATGTCGATGGGAAGTAGTCACTGTGCAATTCCACTGGGTACTTCAACAAGTGGACTTCAATATCTGCACTATCCTCAGTTTGGAACAATGGGACTAGGAATCAATGAAGGAATAAGTTTTGGTAATGGTAAGCCAGGCGGGGCAAGCTCCTCAAATGTTCCTTTGATTCCTTACCTTTCACTGGGTCATTCCCCTCATTCAAGGGCTTCAACACTGCCAATGTTGCCAATGCCAGTAATTCAGTCGCCCCATGCTCCATTAAGCTTGCAGTATGGAGGATTGGGTCCACATTGCATGTTAATTCCTTCAGTGGCAGCCAACTATGGTCAGCAGTTGCTTGCGTCAGCTCAGGTGCATATCTCTCTACACTAAGGCTCTGTTAGCTGACCGGGAATGAAATGTGGGGTGGCGGAGAGATGGGGATTCACTAAATCCCATATCATTGCCGCTGTTTGTGAGAGGGGAGCGGAAACGAGAGTGGAGATGGCCTCTTATCTCCCTGTTTCAACTATATTCTGGCCAGGATGCAGTTTAACTCTACTCCTATCACACATTTTTATCTCTACTTCCATTTTTAACTTTCTCATCTCTGCCAACACCGGCTTCCTACCAGAGCTCAAGAGAAAATGACTTAAGCTTCAGTGATGGCCCAGTTAGTGAGGCTCGGTGGCAATTCAGGGTCAGTGAACTTAGGGATAGCCGATTAGTAATGACTTGTCAAACTGGACCATGGCTTGTTTATAGATTTGTGACCCACTATGTCAAGCTCGGTTCCTTTTTCATTTTCTGATAATGGGGAGAAACCACTGCTATGGTTTCTGTAATGGGCCAAGAGGTGCCACATTGAATGAGGCCCTCTTTCAATGTTCGCCGTGTAAGACATGAATCTGGTTATGAGCTAGAGATGGAGGAGAAAATCAAAACCCGCCCACGGAGTTGGACCAAGGATGGAGGGCAAATTTTTGACAGGGGCAGGGTTGGAGATCTTGTCCCCTGCACCCGCCCCGGTCCACTGCCATCCCTACTTAAGCCGACCCAGCTAGCTAGTTCTGTGAAGCCCTTGTGGGCCAAGCATGGATGTTATCAAAAATGAATGTCAAGCTTGCAATACTTTTTCAGTTAGGCTTATCTTTCTGTACGCTACAAAGTGAACCAAGCAACGCTGGGTCCTTGGGTCAAAAATAGGTCCAAGTCTTCATTTGGGCAATAACATGTGCCACAACCTTTCCTTGATGAGAGTAGATAACATAATCAGCAAAACACATTGTTCTATATATATATATATATATATATATATATATATATATATATATATATATATATATATATATATATATATATATATATATATCACAACACATTAACCATATTATTTTTATCTTTTAACTGCAGGAGAAAGAGTCAACTGGGAAAATGAATAGTAGTAATTTGGGTGTTCGAGGGCATACCAGTACCCAAATTATTACTATTCATTTTTCCAGTTGACTCTTTCTCCTGCAGTTAAAAGATAAAAATAATATGGTTAATGTGTTGTGATATATATATATCACAACACATTAACCATATTATTTTTATCTTTTAACTGCAGGAGAAAGAGTCAACTGGAAAAATGAATAGTAATAATTTGGGTACTGGTATGCCCTCGAACACCCTTCCTGTTTCCTTCTCTTATTATAAATTTTGCAGCTACTAACCACCGTTTTTTGCAGGTTCAAGTTAAGGATATTTATGCGAACTAGCGAACCATCTTTGAGCACGAAATGTGGATCTCATTTTGGCTGTACCAACTTTCATGCCAAATAGTATTCATGTGGATCTCAAGAATTATCACCATGATGCAAGATCATGAAGTAAGTGCGTTATGAAATGTTAAGGAGTATCTTAATTAACTTACAGTGAATTTGTAAAACTTTTGGAGGAAATGGAATAATAATGGTAGCTATGTCATTGGACATGACCAAAAGAACATGATAGCGGTCACCGTTATATATATATAAATATATGTATAAACCTACAAAATACAAAACCTATTAAATGAAATATGAGTGGATTTTTTGTATTTTTTGGAAATTGACCCCATAGATGTGTTCAGCACTTTGATCATGCATTTTGGATGGAAAAAATGGTATTTAGAGTGTTGGAAATTTATGAATATTGTATCCTGTTGATTTTTGAAACCTTATAAAAACATATTCATATCCATGCATTATAATCAAATATTCTAAGAAGCGTATTCTTATAAAAGTAAACATATAGATCACATTTATACTGTCAGAATTTTAAAAAAATGCCAAAATTTTATGAAAATCTAATAGCATATTTCTTTTAGGAGATTTTGTATTTTATAGGTTTTCAGTATATATATGAAATGAAATGAAATGAAAACCTGCCTACCACAAAACTTGCCAAACCTACCCATGATTCGAGAGTCCATATTAGCCTCTCTCTCGCTCTCTCCTCTCCCTCCTGCTGCAATTGCCCGACAAAGACAGGGAACTACAGCATCCACCATCGGTCGGCCATGGCTGTCTCTTCAATGAAGCATGCCTTCTCTTCCTCCCTCGGCCTGATTTGGTAATTCTCCAACGTACAGAGCATTGTCTCAAGGTGGTGGGCTCTCGGGCAAGGGAGGAGCCGGCTCGGAAGAGAAGGAAAGGGGAAAGAGACGAGGAGAGAGACAGAGAGGAGAGTGAGAGGCTAATCTGGATCGTGGTCCAGATGCGGTGAGTACGTTTGGGCATGTTTTGTGATGGACAAGTTTTTATTTATTTATATATATATATATAACCAAATCTCGGTTATATTCAATCCCCACCGCGAGATGTGCGTGAGTGGGCCCCCACACACTCCTCCATCAAGTGAGATGTAAGGTGGTGATGGAATATGACAGCATGTATGGGCGATAACCGCTATAAAAAAACATGGGACAAGACATTTTATGTTATACAAGGGAAGCAGATCAAGTGCGGTAAACCAAGCCTGTGTGTGTCAGAGAGAGACAGAGAGGAGCGCACAAGGTTTTCTTTACCAAGCAAACTAAACCATCTGCGCACATGATAACTAAATTGTGAGGAGCAAATTTTGCATGGCTAGCACAGTTAGGAGGGCAGTTGGCAAACCAACTATCCTTCATGTTCCAAAATCCACTGCTCTTGCCTTCTGTAAGGCGACCGGTCGATATGTGTGCAAGTCGCAAGGCTTGGAGTCTTCCTCCATGCACACCAGACATATATAAAATTAACTCTTAGCCCCCCCCCCCCCCCCCCCAACTCCCTTATACCTCACACTCCTTTCTATCCTACACAGTAAAACATCCGATAACACAACAATGCATATCCGTCGTATTTGTTTTCACCTTTGTTTATAAATAGATCTAACATGCATGTTGCTTGCTCCCATTGCATGACTTCCTTGGTTGATGTATTTAGGATATATAGTAACATATACAGAGATCTTTCAATCACAAAATGGTGTCTAACTTCCCGTCTGACGACATTGATGGATATGGTGGTGTGCTTTCATCAGTCAAAATGGTTGTCATGAATCATTTCTCTGTGTATTCAGCCTCTGAAGTTTGTCCACCAGCCACTTTTCTATTTCTATATGACTCAAGGCATGCCCCACTGCCCTGAGCTAGTTGCAATGGCCTAAATCTCTACTTTACACAAGAAACCTTTAGCGTTTAGCTGGTATAATAGAGTGATTTAGAAAAAATGGAGAAGTTGGTGTGAGGTCACTGATCCTAAGCAAAGTGAATCGAAAGATACTACTCACTACAAATTTAGTCTTTTCTTTGTTCATTTCACTTGGCATTTTTATTGTGGCTTTACATCATCCCTTCTATCTCCTTTAACACACTCTCTACTAACACTGAAGGCTCGTTGGGCCAACTTGGGATTTACACCACTCAGCACACTGGGTGTGTGCCTTGAGTCATGTAGGGATGGAGAAAATTCAAGCGCGGTGCACTTGAAGTAGCTAGTGAATTGACCTCAAAGGTTGAGAACACATGAGGTGAGCACAGTTTGTTCGTTTTTCATTTTACACAAGATCCATATTTATCATGGTTTTAGGCTGCCAAGATTTGGAGGAAGCATGATCGTCCAAAGAAAATGACATAAAGATGCATAAAAGCATAGCAGAGAAGAAAGAGTGAGCATTTCTTAGTTAGTGTTGGTGTTATTCTGAAATCTGTCATGTTTCTAAATACTTGGTGTGAACACGACTTAATTAGAACAGGACTCAACTGACATATTTTGGTCATGTAACTGCAACCAGTATGTCTTTGATTAAGGTACATGAGCCCTTCGGGTTCTAGAACTAAAATGGTTTCTTTGACCCAACTGTGAGTTAGAAAGAGAAGCCCTGATATCTTAGAATTGCCATCAGTGATATTTTTCTCTTTTCTAATAATTTCTTGAATTTACTTTTTATATCAAAATATACCGCCTTTTTTTGCAGCTGATAGCATGAGATTATGGAACTTGACTTTGGATCCCTTAACATATCATTATGATATGAGGGAGTCAAGAGGGAAAGACCCTTAATGGGGCTCATAAATTTGATCTGACCTCATTTTAAGTGGAATTCAGTCGATTGTATCTATGACCTGCCTCTTGACTGTTTGGTCAAGTGACATGGACTTTTGTGCGCTCGGTCCTATTTCTCTCAAAATCCTTGTGTTTGTGTTGCCACCATGGGGGTTGCAAAAACACGAGTCAAAACCCTCAAGTTTCTGCAGCATGCAAACTTGGGGTGTCAACGGGTCGGGTTTACCTAGACCCGGCCTATACCAAACCCTATAGGACCCAGGTATAGTGATAAATAAGAAGACCTGATTACGACCCAAGTTCGGACATGAAGGTTTGATTAATACATGTATTCCGGTATAGTTTGTGAAATTTTATGCCAGACCATTCGAGTTCCAATCATGACCTACAATTTTTTAAATGTAAAAATGATAAAAAATAGTATTTTATCGGGTATAGCCAGTTTTGGTTCATGAAGTTCTTATCGGGTTTGGGTATAGTTTCTCTTATGACTGGTATAACGTCTCAAAATTTGAGACTTGTAAGCCTTTGAAAAGACTAAAAAATCTTTTATTTTTAGAATTTTTGTTTTAATGAATCAGCGAAAATGATTTTTTTTTAAAGAAAGGCAAGTTGGCAACCTTGGGCGTGTTAGCGTTAAAACCACCACTCTTAGTAGAAGCAACTTCTCAAAACATTTAGAAAGTCATATGTATTAGAGGTAAACTTCAAGTTTATACAAAATTGGGGTTTCCCCCAGGAGACCTTTATACAAAAATGCAAAACTAAAAAGGATATTCAGGACACGAACTGCAAACAGCAACAGTAAAATCTCGAAGCTATCTCGCAATCACGCCATCGGCCGTCTTGTAAACCTATTTGTCACCTGCGTTCATAAGATGGCTCATAAATTTGATTTGACCTCATTTTAAGTGGAATTCAGTCGATTGTATCTATGACCTGCCTCTTGACTGTTTGGTCAAAGTGACATGGACTATTGAGCTCGCTCATATTTCTCTCAAAATCCTTGTGTTTGTGTTGCCATCATGGGGGTTGCAAAAACATGAGTTTTTCATGTTTTTCATGTTTTTCTGTCAAAACCCTCAAGTTTCTTTAGCATGCAAACTAGGGGTGTCAACGGGTCAGGTTTACCTGGACCTGGCCTACACCAAACCCTAGGGGGTCCAGGTATAGTGATAAATAAGAAGACCTGATTATGACCCAAGTTTCGACCTGAAGTGATTAATACATGGATTCTGGTATAGTTTGTCAAATTTTATGCCAGACCCAAGCCTGACCCGAGTTCCCATTGAGACCTACAATTTTTCAATGTAAAAATGATATAAATTAGTATTTTACAGGGTATAGACCAGGTCTGGTTCATGAAGTTCTTATCAGGTTTGGGTAAAGTTTCTCTTATGGCTGGTCTGATTAGACTCGGGTCTGGACTTGATACCATACCCAAAAATTGGGGTCAGGTATGGTTCCACTTGGGTCTGAACCAAACCTGATCAGTTGACACGCCAACTGCAAGCACATCCCAAGTTGGAGGTTGGTTGGATTTGTTTCTCAACAGAAACATAAGAGGGTGTTTGACTCCCTATTTAGGTTAGAACAGAACTACTTGCACAGGACAAACAAGACAGTGTTCTTGTTTAGGACACACTCTCCAGTTTATCCTAGACATTTTTTTTGTATTTTAAAATGTGTACTGTCCCCACCATTCCAGGAGATCGGTACAAAAAAATAACATTTTTGCACATTCGTTGTTTGATGATTCACTGAATCCCACGTCCGTGTTCGGGGCTTTGAATGAGCACCACGTATACAAGCACATGAGGCTCGTATTCCCGTGTATGTTGACATAACTTTGCATCGGACTCTGGTGTTTTTGCAAAGACTTAAGTACCCTTTCTTGCTATTCTTTTCATAAAGTGATGGTTTGAGAAAATGACAAAAATGCCCTTCATTCAAAAAAGAAAAAACAAACAGTTCAAAAAAAGGATAAACATGTCCTCCATCCAGAAAGTCGAGGATGATGCTGACTCTTCAAAGTCTTCTTCTTTTTATGTTCAAAAAAATGACAAACATGTCCTTTATCCAGAAAGTCGAGGATGATGTTGACTCTTCAAAGTCTTTTTCTTCTTTCTTCGTAAAACACTGTAAAACCCTCTCTCTCTAGAGAAGAAATCAAGGGAAACAAAGAGTTCTTCCTGGAGAAGGCCATGAACATCAACTCTCTCACACTCTCTTCCTTCTCTCTCTACTTCTGTGCACATCCAACAGACGATCCTACATTGCTCCATCGCCATCTTCTTCTTCTTCCTTCTTCGTAAAACACTGTAAAACCCTCTCTCTCTCTAGAGAAGAAATCAAGGGAGGTAAAGGGTTCCTCCTGGAGAAGGCCATGAACACCAACCCTCTCACTCTTTCTCCCTTCTCTCTCTTCTGCAAATTTTTTTTGGGCCTTCCAACAATGATTTGTAGTATTATCGGGCTTTCCTACAACAATTTGTAGTATTTTCGGGTCTCCAACGAAATGCTATAGTGATTTGCAGAAGACACTACAAATCGCTATAGTGATTTACGGAAGACACTACAAATCGCTATCGCTATAGCGATTTGTAGTGTCTTCCGGAAATCGCTATAGCGATTTGATGCAAATCGTTATAGCGATTTGTAGATTCTTATGCAAATCGTTATAGCGATTTGTAGATTCTTCCGCAAATCGCTATAGTGATTTGTAGTGTCTTCCGCAAATCGCTATAGCGATTTGTAGTATTATTCAGTAAGCAAATCGCTGTAAATTGCTACCCGAATTAGGACCAACTTGTCAATGTCATATCTCCCTAACCGGAAGTCATATTCCAAATCCGTAAAAAGTGGTGTCTTTGTTATTGAGTCTAGTTTATTTCTGTAAATTTTCAGCGATTTCTATTGTCATTTCATTCCCCATTTTAACTTCAACAATACATTACAACCACAATCATCAAAAGAAAGATTGCCCAAGTTAAGAGTCTTGAGAGAGTAGAGGAGGGCCTCACCACCCACCAAACAACAAAAAATACAACGACTCAACTTCAAGTGCAGTAAGAACCCAGAGTCGAATAAATTTAGAGGCAGCTCATCAGTAAGGACCCACAACAGTCAATGTGCAGGTTAGTCGGTGCTTGATGGAGCAATGTAGGATCTTCTGATGGATGTGCACAGAAGCAGAAATAGAAGGGAGAGAGAGAGTGAGAGGGTTGATGAGCCCCCGGACCCCCCTCCTGTAAGGGCAAAAGGCCATGAACACGCTGGGAGGAGCCCTCAGACCCCCCTTCTGTAACGGTAAAAGCTCTGAATCAGACTCCATAACTCTTCAAGTTGAATGATGCTACCCACACTGGGAGGAGCTCTCAGACCCCCCTTTCTGTAAGGGTAAAAACTCTAAATCAGACTCCACAACTCTTTAAGTTGAATGATGCTACCCACGCTGGGAGGAGCCCCCAGACCCCTCTCCTGTAAGGGTAAAAACTCTGAATCAGGATTTACAACTCATTTAGTTAAATGATGCTACCCACGCTGGGATGAGCCCCCAAACCCTCCTCCTGTAAGGGTAAAAACTCTGAATCAGGCTCCACAACAGTCAATGTGCAGGTCAGTCGGTGCTTGATGGAGCAATGTATGATCTTCTAATGGATATGCACAGAAGCAGAAATAGAAGGAGAGAGAGAGAGTGAGAGTTGAATGATGCTACCCACGCTGGGATGAACCCCCAAACCCTCCTCCTGTAAGGGTAAAAACTTTGAATCAGGCTCCACAACAGTCAATGTGCAGGTCAGTCGGTGCTTGATGGAGCAATGTATGATCTTCTAATGGATGTGCACAAAAGCAGAAATAGAAGGGGGAGAGAGAGAGTGAGAGGGTTGATGTTCATGGCCTCCTCCAGGGGAGATTTCTTTCTCGGATAATCCTGCAGTGCAGAGGCTGGGTCTTAAATAATCATCTTCGGGGCACTTAAGTCTTTACAACCACTCCTTTTCAAGAATCGTCATTTTTTTTTGCACCAATGGAGGAGAGGGTACTTAAGTCTTTGCAATCGCATCAAACTCCAACGCTAATTAATGCTGACAAACATGGGGATACGAGACGCACATGCTTACATACGTGGTGCTCTTTGGGACCCCCGAACATGAGATGTAGCTAACTGCCCTGTTCGGGGGGGGAGAACATATAACCTGCTTTGGCAGGCGTGTGACCAGCATCTGCGGTGTCTCAAGCGATGCACAGGACACACAATCAAACATGCTCTAAGGGAACCAGAAAATCACAATTAGGGTGACCAATCAGAATTAATGGTGGCCATTGGTACCTGGCCCAATCTGAATCGGGCCCAAGCTTCTCTTTGCAAACCCAGCATGATAGTAATGGGGCCCTACCGGCGTGACATGAGCCCGGTCAAACCCAATAGTACTCTCGGGCCTGGATTTTAGTCAGGCCTGTTGGACCCTATTCAGAATGGACTGACCTGATGGCCAGTTGGGTTGTTAATGGGTCAGGTTTGACCCGGACACAACCCCTACCAAACCCTATAGGGTTGGTGATTGGTTATTAAAGCGGAGGTATGATTAGAATCGGGGTCGGAATCAAAGAGTCCACGGGTATGGTTTTTGAAATTTCATACCAAACCTGGGTCTGACATGAGTTTTCATTAAGATCCACAAAATTTTACTGTAAAAAAGATTTAAAATTTTAGTATTTTACTAGGTATGGTTTGGGTCTGGTTCACGTAATCCTTATAGGACCCAGGTATGGTTTCTATTATGGTGGATCTGATTGAACCTGAAATTAGACTCGTATTGGCACCTCAAATCCAATCTCATCTGAGTCCGAACCAGATCCAACCCGTTGACACCCCTAATTATTCAGAATGCTGCAAGCACTCTCGAATAAGGTCATGTTTGCTTTTACTTTTCTACCTCTTAGTCTTGCAATATATTAATCCATTTCAATTTATTAGTTAAAATTTTAGCAGTTGACTTTTCAGATCGGAATGGCGTCGATATATGCTTGATGAAGCCATTGAATATGTGAAATCACTTCAAGTTCATATTCATCTAAGCTGCTTATTTTCTTTTTCTATTTTTATGTATTTTTCTACTTTTTGGCTCATCCATTACTAAATTTGATTTTTCATCCATTACTAAATTTGTGGATCTAGTACGAATCTGATCCACCATAAAAGTCGATTCACTCAACTCATTAAAAGATTCCTAGTGTCAATGGATTATGATAGACTCGCCTTTTATGAGGCCATAGATGCAGGTCAATTAGTAGATTGCTTAGGTTAGATTCAAGTGCGTCTAAGACCTGCTTTGGAGTTTGGGGTACCCTGGATAAGCTTATGTTCCTATATATGGAGTGTGTTAACTTGTGCCATAGATGTCATTAATTCAAGCTTCATTTTAATGGGGTTTAAAAACAAGAAACTTGAGGTTCTATTCCATATCCTTAAAGATAATCTTGCAAATAATGAAAACCAAACTTTATAAATATCCAACTTACAATATTTATAAGGACATTATTGTGACTTTCAATCATCATAAAACTTTATTTTCAGACTTCAACATATAGATCGTTGTTATTTATGAAAAATGACTTAAGAAAACCCCAATATATATTAATCGAGAAATGACATAGATGGAACAAATTGTTAACACAATACCATATATGACAAGAAACTATAAAAATATAGCAAAACATAGTCAGTTTACCTATAAAATATCACAAACATGACCAATTTTCTTTTGCTCTTTGTCCTAGTGCCTAATTTTTCAAGCCACAATTAAGTTGCATGGTGCTTGAGTTTTTGGGCGACAACTTACATGGTGCTTGAGTTTTTCAAAAGACAACTTACATGACTTATGATCGTTTATGCGACAACTTAGAAAGTTGACGCATAATTTTTCAAGCACCACCAACCCTGATTCTTGATCACAGTCATCCCACCATCGGACGACGACGAAGATGAGCACAAGGATGGAGACCTCTGAGGAAGAAGGATCGAATGGCTCTGTCGCAGGACAATAAGGCTTTGATTAGAAGCGAGGATTAAGACGTTCGTAGTTCTTTTGGTTGCTCTCTCTCTCTCTTTCATTTTCTTTGCCCAAAAGCCATGAAAGTACCATCGGATGATGGTTAAAGAATTTATGGCACAGATAGAGAGAGAGAGAGAGAGAGAGAGAGAGAGAGAGAGAGAGAGAGAGACGAAGACAGCAACCAAAATAACCATGAGTGTCTTGATCCTTCCACTATGAATTGGAGCCTCATTGGCCTTCGACAAAGCTATTTGATCCTTGTTCTTCAAAGGTGAAAATGACCATGTTCTAGTTCTCTCCATCCTCGTGCTCATCTTCATCATCTTCCGATGGTAGGATGACTACGTTTCTGTTGCCTCCTACCCCCGGTTGCATGCCAGAGATGATGAGATCAAGAATCTTGGGTGGTGCCTCCTCGTTATGGTGGCTCCAAGGGTTGCGGCGGTGGTGCTTCAATGGTAGGAACAAGATCTCCAGTTGAGAACTCTTCATCAGGTAGGGCTACCCCCGATTGGAGGCCAGCGACGATTGGATCAAGAATCTCGAGTGGTGCCTAGCCTCTTCTCGTTAAGGAGCTCCAAAGGTGGTGGCGAAACAAGACTACCAGTTGCTGTCCCCTCGTTAGGTGTTGGGTACGAGCAGAAACAATGGATTTTTATATTTTATTTTGTTTTTTAAATTTATTGAATATATAATGCTAAATTTATTTTTTTAATATGCTTTAAATTTTAAGGATTTTGTATTTATTTTTATTTTTATTTTTATTTTTATTTTTATTTTTATTTTTGCAATTTATTATGTCAATGTTATTAAATCTGAATTTTTTTTGGTATGCTTTAGATTTTAGGAATTTTTTTTATTTTTATTTTTATTTTTATTTTTACTTTTATTTTTATTTTTACTTTTATTTTTATTTTTATTTTTATTTTTGTAATTTATTGAGGGAACGATGCTAAATCTGAAATTTTTTATGCTTTATATTTTAAGAATTTTGTATTTTTATTTTTATTTTTGCAATTTATTGAAGAAATGATGCTAAATCTGAAAAAAATTATGCTTTATATTTTTAAGAATTTTGTATTTTAATCTCTAGTTTTGTAATTTATTGAGTAAAATAATGTTAAATCTAAAGTATGCTTTAAATTTAAAGGATTTGTATTTGAATCTTCATTTTTTGAAATTTATTGAGTGAATGATGTTAAATCTAATTATTCTTAAGTACATTTTAGATTATTTTAAAAAAAAATGCATTTTAATCTATTTTATTAAAATTATTGAGTGGATGCATGCTCCGACCCATATTGTATATTTTTGTCAAAATCGTTTGTGAAGATGAACACTAGATACATGGACAGTAACATGGTTGAAGCAAAAGCTAGAAAGAAGAGTTGTTACTGTCCAAAACCGAGTCAAGACACAGCCGAACAGAACAGGATGTCCTTGTCCAGCCCTTTGTGAACCCACCTGAGCCGAGCCACGAACTTCCTGGCTCATTTCTTCGACCCGACGCACACGCACGCACACAAGGTGAGCCGATGCGACATCGTCGTGCGCTATGCTGCTTGATCCAGTGCACTAAAGAAACCTTGCTCCATCGATCACCAAAAGCCCTTCTTATATCCTTTCCCTCTGCTACAACTGCCATGCTTTCCCTCTTTCGCTCCCTCTCCGATGAGCAACCTCCTCAGGGTCGCCCCTCGCTACGCCCGCTCTCTCCTCTCTTCCCCTTCAAACCCTAATCCTAATCCTTTCCTCTCTTCCGTTGGCCTCGTCGCCGCCCCCGCCAGGCGCTTCTTCTCCGCCGATAGCGGCTCCCACTCCGGCGACTCCCATCCGCCGCCGGAGCCCCCCGACACCACCACCGAGCTAGCCCCGGCCGGGTCCGAGAAAACCCTAGCCCCGATCCAGGTCGAAGATGTCGGCACCAAAGGTACGAGCCTGATCCGCGTCTCCCCTTTCTTCCTCGCAGTTTTTCGATCTTCGTTTGCGATTTATATCGATGAATCTGATTCTGAATCTGGGTTTTCGTAGGAGAATGATTGAATAATCGCGAACTCTTTCGCACATTTTCATTAGATTTGATTTCTATTACGATCTCGGGGTTTGATTCCGTCGTGCTCTTTGAATTTGCTGTAGAAGGCTTTTATTAAATTTTGGACTTTCGGAATGAAGAGTTTAAATTATACATACGTTAGTTGTACATAATGGGATTTTTTTATTGTGATTTTTGTTAAATGGGGGGGTGGGGGCTTTGGATCTCTGCCTATATCTGGTATGCAACGACTATCAAATTTTGAAGTTTTGAACTATGAAATAGTTTGAAAGTTCCCTATTTGCTGGATTTCGTGAACATTCTAGACTTCTCAGGTTGATTACAAGATTAAGTACATGGTAAAGCTTAAAAGTTTTAGTTGGTTTTAAATTTTTATTTTATGCTTTTTTATTTTGTAATGTTTAGAAGTTTTAACACATTTTTCAAGATTAGCCCTTTTTTCTTGATTTTATTGTTCTTTTGTTTGCTTTTTTTTTGTCGTAGGAGTTAAAATTGATTAAAGTGTTGATAAGTTCATAAGACTCATATCATTACAAGTTTTAATGGTAGGATTTGAGATTTGTAGGATGGTTATTCTTTTCGTTACTTGGAAGTTATTAGTTTATATGGAGATTAGTGGACAAAAAATTTTGTTGGTTTTTAACTTTTTTTTTAATTTTATGCCGCTTTAAATTTGTTTAAATGGTTAACAACATTGTAAATTTATAAGCATCGGTGATTTTTTTTTAATTCTCGTGTTAAATATTCTTTTGAATGCTTGGAAACAATTACTTTCTATGGAGATTAATTGACACAAATTTTATATGCTTTCTGTTGCTTTTTTTTTACGTTTCTAGGGTTGAAATTGGCTGAAAGCTTTGATGATACTACCGTCCTTGACTATTTCAAATACAATTAGATGCTTCGACAGTTTAAAACTTTTTAGGGCTTGGATTTGGTTTTAATTTTTTGAAATTTTAGGCCTTTGTGGATATTAGTCTTTGTGAGATTGGAAAAGTTTTGGAAATTCAGAATGAGTTTGAATCTGAATATGGTTATATTGCTTAGTTAATTGATGTTTCTAGATTATCTAATTGGTTGTTTCAATGAAAGAATTGGAGACTGCTCAGAGTTTTGGGTTGGAGCATAACTTTTTGTTACTTTGTAGAGCTTAGTCGCAGAATCTGGAAGTATTTCAAGGGGGACGAGGAAGCACTTGGTTCTATCATGGAAGCAATTCTTGCCCGAAAACTATCAGGAAAGCATGAAGAATCTGATGATGAGTTGATCGATGAATTGAGATTCAAGCCCCTTGATGATGTCCGTGATCAGGAATTCGAGTCTGATTTTGAGGAGCTCCATGAGACAGATGAGGAAATTGATAATCTTTACAATGCTAGGCAGTATGTGGAGAAGAAATTGATGAAGGATGAGTTCTTCAATATGTCAAGTGAGAAGTATGATGAGATGATAAAAGAGGCGACAGAGAAAGGGTTTCTTCAGGATACAGGAAAATGTGAAGAGATTCTGGAGGACATGTTGAATTGGGATAAACTCCTTCCAGGTAACTTGTGTTTGTTTCACTCCCTTTTTCTTGGGGGGTAACCTCTTTTTGTTTTTCCTGGGCTAAGCATTCATATCAAGACCCTGGAGAATGCTATTTGTATTTTTTTACAGTTTCCTGGATCACCATACCAAATACCAATGATTTATTCATCTTATGGTTGTGATGCTTGTTGCACTATCAGCCATGAACTGTGGGAGTTCAGAACTGATAATGCTGTGTTCAGTAGTTGGTGGTCTTATGCATTGTCTTGCAATTTGATGGTGTATATTAATTTTAAGTTATCTTCTTGGTTTTCTCAAATCATCTCATACATAAACCATCTTGCAAGTGGTGTGAACATTTTCGTATATGGAATGACTGTTTCATTTGCATCCAAAATTTTGGGGAAAAAATAAAGAAGTAGACCAATAATAGTGATGAATGAATCCATCACAACATGCAAGTAATGTGATGAAGCCATATTTTAAACCGTTTAATCCTTGTCCTGTTTGTAGTAGTTCATTCTTTGCAAAGATATTTTAGTTCAGGGATTATGCTTTCACCATATGTTATGCTTTTGTAAAACTTATATCATGTCCTTTAAAAGCTTTCACCAATTAATTTTAAACCAGTATTTGAATGTGTTACTCCTTTTTCAGTTTCTAGACTAAATCCCAGGTTGATAGTCAATCCTTTTCTAATAGATATCTTGAATATGCCTACCTTGCCTGTTGCATGCTTTGACTAGTGTGCTAAATTTGATTCACTTGGCAAAGATATGAAAAGTTTAGTTGCTTCCACCATTACATGAGACACATTTAGTTGTTCACATGTGCAGTTTTATGTTTCATATATTATTACACATTCAGTGATTCACCATGTGAAGTCAACTTTATAGTGAGTAGATCACTTGGGTCGATTTGAAAATAATCATTTTGCTTGGAAAACTATTTGATAAATCTTTCTATTATAGCAAAAAGAAATAAGTAACAAAAAGGATATGAAAATTTTTTCCTGTTATCAATATATTTTCAAAGTATTGAACGTATTCTTTATTGTATGAGGTACTCACGGTTTTTGCGTAGAGAACAAGGAACCCTAATGACTTCTTTTCAACAAAATGGACAAAAAAAAGGGCTTGTAATAGCTAGATTTTATGAAGTATTGCAGTCTGTTTTATTCCTTGATTCATTGGTCTTTGTGACAGTATTTATGTTCTTTTCTCTAAAAGTATAATATTTTTCTATTTTTCAGTATTTCTGAGTTTGAGATGATGCTTAGCAACAAGATATAGACGTATAGATAGTTCTGATACTTGGAGAATTCATTTCATAATGAACAGGCTGAATTTGGGAGAAACATCTCGAAGATTTTTTTTATGATGTTTCTCAGTGTTGCCACAGATGAGAGAGTAAAATAAGGAAACAACAGATTAGATGTCTTTGCTTCTCATCTGGTAGCTAGGCTTTTAACAGAGAAGATGATACGTGGTCGGATCTGTCAGTTGATCTAGATAAGGCAACTTTCAATCAACCATAACATTCCAAATGACAACCTTATTTGTTCTTTATAGAGGGGTAGTGAAGTCACTCTAACACATATTATGCGAGTTTGAGCCAATCCAACACGAGTTAACTTTCTTTTTGTTGTTTTATCACTGAAAACATAGTGCTCTTGATCTAATTACAGTGCCTGGATCTTGCTCAAGGCTTTAAGGCCATCATGTCTGATGAGAGCAGAAAAGGCTTCACCTGGGATCTTTGATGAGATAGGGTAATAGTGACTTCTTTCTTCCCTCTTGTTGTTTGCTTTCAATGCAAGCAACAGGTGTTCTTTATCACTGAGGAGGGGAGCTATGTTGTACAGCTGGCTGGAAATTTCTGTCATAGAAAAATTATATCTCCATTCAATTATTTTTTGCAGTATAGTGCTGTATGCATGAGAATTGATTTGTGCTTATTTGCTTTTAGAAGTCCAAGGTTTGTTTCCACTTGTTAATGCTTTAAGATTGACCAGCACATGATGCACCATTGTTGCCTCTCATGCATTGTTTAGTGGATACTATAAACAAGAAAGGAAAGCTCATTTTTATTCAGTCAACAACTATGGATAACTTGGAAATGGCACAGGCGTCTGAGCCTTTTTTGCACACCAACACCAATACAATCCCACCTCCAACTCCCTTCCCTCTTCTCATCTTCCATTATTACTGTTTGTTTGGATATTTGGAAACTGCTAATGGCCATTTGATATCAATTATCATTCCTTCATTTCATATGTTAAAAATAAATTCTTTTCAGATGTGATAAAGAAAAAAGTGGAGGCTAAATACGAAGAGCTTTGTGATATGTGTGAACGAGGAGAAGTAGAACCTGTTGTAGCTTATGAAATGTTCAAAGAGTTTGAGGACAAAATTGTCCAAGAATGTGCTGATATGATGGCAGCTGAGAAGCCCCCTGAAGATGTTGGAAAAGAATCTGACAGGACAAAATCCCTGGATGACCCACCTGGTGAAGGCCCTGTTTTGAGGTGGGAAACTCGTGTAGTTTTTGGTCCTGGAGGAGATGCATACCACCCCAAAAATCGTAAGGTGAAGCTCTCTGTCACTGTGAAAGAGCTGGGCCTTTCAAAATATGCTTATCGTCGATTAAGAGAGGTTGTTGGCAAGCGATATCACTCTGGGAGAGATGAGCTTACAATAACCAGTGAAAGGTATTGATGCACAGAAATGGAAATGTTGTACCTGTTTTGCTATTCAGCATGTTTAGACTTTCTGCTATCTTAAAACCTGCCACACTGCGACATGTTCATCTAAGAAACTTATTGAACGTATTCCCGCTATGCATTTTCTGCCTTTTAGAATCATAAAATTACATCTTGGATGACATTGATGATGTTATTTGCTATAGCCTATAGCTAATTAGAAAAAACTCCCCCATCATTTTTCCTTCTAAAACCCTAGTAATACAGGCCTTTGCATGCCTTACTGTCTGTCATCAGCGTCATTTTTTTTTTTTTTACTTCTTTTCCAGTCTGCATATAACAGCATTATGGCTGCAATAGATAAGAGCACCATAACAATTTCACTTTTTCTTCATAAAGGTTTGAACATCGGGAAGAGAACCGAAAGGACTGTCTGAGGACTCTATATGCTCTGATAGATGATGCAGAGAAGGCTGATAAACTTGTAGCTGAGGCTCGTACCGGCTATGTCAAAGAACGCCTTAGAGCTAATCCTGAGTTTATGCAGAGGTTAAGAAACCATACCGCATCCATCAGAGGAACTCTTCCAGTTTCACCATCTTAATGTCTTTTTATTATGTGTAACGTTCAGCTGGCAGAGGTGTAAAACAGTTACCTGTATGGGAAGAAGTTGCAAAATTCGCTTGGTTCGATATCAAACTGTGCTGTATGCTAAACCATATAATGGCAAGTCAAAAGCTTTTAGTTTTGAGCCCTTTCACTCTCTTGTTGTGGACAGAAACTTGAATGCTTGTCAAACATGCTTTCTTTGCTTTTCATAGGTGGTCAATTTGAGCAGGAAGTCTGACTAGAGGCCATGTTTTATTCAGCAGTGCTGCGAGCATGCAGCTTAACTACTGCTGACCATCCATCTCAAGAAATGCCATGCAGCGGACGCTGCATATAATGTGAAGTCTTTCAAAGTAGGGAACTATTGGTGATTAATTTTTCACCAAGTCAGATTCTGGTTGAGCCTGAGTCAGGGGTGGGTTGACTCGGCTATTGGACAGGCTTAAGTTGACTGGGTTTAATTCAGGGAAATGATTGTGTGCATGGACCAAGTTTACCCCAAGAACTTGTGCTATCCATGTGGCTAGCTCCAGATCCGGGTCTGACCTCCATGGACCTAGTTAACCCCAATACATGTGCTTCTCCCACACAACGCACGCCAATCCCTCTCCTCGACAGGATCTTGGGTGCAATTAGGGGTGTCAACGGATTGGGTTGGACCTGGACCTGACCCATACCAAAACCCTATAGGGTCAGGGTTTGGTGATAAACAAGGAGGTCTAATTGGAATTCGAGTCAGACTCAAAGGGTCCTTTTAATATATGGAGCTGGGTATGGTTTGTAAAATTTCACACCAGACCTGAGCCGAACCCGAGTTCTGACTAAGATCCGCAATTTTTTTCAATGTAAAAAGGATACAAAAATATTATTTTACCAGGTCTGGTTCATGTAATCCTTATAGGATCCAGTATGGTTTCTCTTATGGTAGGTCTGATTGGACCTGGGTCTAGACCTGGTACCACCATCTCACATCAGATCTAGGTTTGGTTCTAGCAGGGTCCAAATCAAACCCGACCTGTTGACACCTCTAGGTATAATAGGGTCGAGTGCAGGCTGGATCTGTCCAGATCCAAATCAGATCTGATGAGATGATATTAAATCTGATAATACTGAATCCAAAAAAAAAAAATTAAACAAAACCATGGTATTTGCATATAAAAAATGCAACCAGGACAGATTTTAACTGGGATCAATTCTTTGTCCGAATTCAAAATACTGATCCAAATCTGAAAGTAATCCGATTGAACATATCCGAATAAATATTCTGATTTTACTTGAAGGATCGAAATCAGGAAATAACATGTTGGAGTCGGATTGGATATCTGACCATATCCGATCCAATTGCAGCCCAGCTAACTCAATGTTACATCAGTTCCATGTGCACTATAACTGATTTCTCAAAGATGGATGCGCTCAACTTTGCAGGTAATGCTATGGGACAACCACTTGGAGACAGGCACACAGGCTGTGATTGAGATCCTCAGATCTCAAAATGCTGATTTTTTTTTCCACTTGGATCTCTTGGCCCCATATTCAAAGTATTTTTGTGCTCAATGAATTGGGTTCTGTGTTCTCAGTTTTCCTTTTTTTCAACTATATATTGGAAACAGCAAGGAATTTTGTTTGAGGGATAGAAGCATGCATGTGATCGAGCATTGTACTAAAGGTGCATAGGGTTATCAATCATGCTTTGATTCCGTATTACAACAATGACAGATAGATGAGACGCAATTTGCTTTGTTCTCTCCATACCATATGAGTGTTGGCGTTTTCTTCTTTTAGAAAATGTTACTGTAGATTCACAGGTGAGGTTGGAATGATATCCATGCACCTTTGGAACTATGAATATGCTTTCATAGCAGTACATTTTGTTGCAATGCAATCCATGCACCTTTGGAACTTGAATGTGCCTTCATTACCATGCAACCTCATTCTCTTATTCTTTTTCATTGCTGTGAGTATTTCTTCTTCACACAATCCAAAATGGCTAGTTCCCGTTTGGGTGTCACCTGTCATGAACAAGATTTTATGGAATCCAGACATTCCAGTGGTATTATACTTCCGTCCAGCATGACAAAGTTCATGAACTCCACTAATGAAGAAGCCAGTTTATGAACTGGTCACTGTTTTCACGTGATGACCAAACGTACTCTTAGGTGGACCCGATCATGTCAGCCAGTAAGGATATGTACTTTTTTATCTTCTCTCTCTCAATCATGGGTTTGTTTGGTTTGTTGGATCACATGTGCTGGATAGGTTGTTGGGGAATTGCATTCCTTGACTAATGTGTTCAAATTTTGGATCCTCTTATAGGGTAACCCTACCAACTTTAGCCCTATCTCAATGGCCTCATCTGGTCATGGAGCCGACGGTACACGAGAGAACAAAGGAAAAAGACGCCTCGCCATGCAAACATTTTGTTGCATATTGTCATGCTTTGTCCCTTCAAATCACTCTAGAGAAGCTCTTGGAGTTTGATCATGAGTCATGAGACTCATCACCATATCATCTTTTTATCTTCATCTTTTCCACTGCAAAAGCATAAAGGCATTCTATAGGACCTATCTACCATGTCAGTCATCTCAAGACATCGATGGCCCAAGCTAAGGTGGTTTGGACCTTTGTGGCCCCCACCTGCCCTTTCAAAAAGATCCATGAGATCTCCATTTGAGATGAGAATGGAAATGGGGTTATGGATGGCTCTGTTTTTATATAAAGCATGTATAATACAGTCTCATGTGGCAATTATCATTACCTAATATACAAAGCAAAGTTCATAGCTGGAATAGTAGAGTTGCAGTAATGTCTGTCAATGGGTTGGGTTTATCACGGGTACATGACCTGACTCAAACCCGGGTATATGGGTATGGGCATAAAAAATGCTAAACATGAACCAGACCCCAGCCAAATGTTATTCAGGTAGACCCTACCTCGACCAAAATAAAATGGTGTCCCAGCTGACCAGAGTGTTTTTGCTGTATATTTTTGTGTAAAAGAATACATCCTAAATACCTTCTGAATCATGTGTGTCGGGTTTGGGGGTTCCATTTTTCAACTAACCTAAACCTGAGTGCTTTGCTATTTGGGCAGGTTTGAGTCCATCCTGGTGGGTTACACTATCTTTAACCAAGAGAACTGGGATTTGAAACCTAGTACTCTCTCTCTCTCTCTCTCTCTCTCTCTCTCTCTCTCTCTCTCTCTCTCTCTCTCTCTCTCTCTCTCTCTCTCTCTCCGGGAACTAAAGCTTCCCTCCTCTCATTAATTTAAGGGGACTAAACCATTCACAGCATCAGAACAAAAGAAAAACCCAATTAGACGGTCTATCCTTCACCCTATACGCTCCCATTATCTCCCAACCTGCATATCAAAAATGTATAATGCAAGACTAGAATGTTATTTTTAGTATCGCTAATAATCTCATTCCGTCATTTAAGCACCTTGGGCATGTTAAACTGATATAGATGACTAAACAAAGTAACAATCCAAATCTAATCAAGTCCAAGTTGAAGAGGTGACATTTACTTAATCACGTTCAAACTTTAAAACTGGGAACAATAAAAACTGTTTGTAGAAAGGGAAAATTACTTAGTATAGATCACCCAAAGTTGGATGATTTGTATCGAATACAATGAGATGCATCATGAACTAAGCCAATTGGATCTATCATTCAGCCTCCATTGGGCTGTCTTTTCAACCATGCCAACCATCATGGACTAGCTTGTGATGAATTTTTGGGACCTGGTTGCTTTCTGACTGAGATTGAGTTTGAGAATCCCATTAAGCTAGAGCATGTCTAAGGCCACGTCAAATAAAGATCCTGTCAGGGATGAGAGATATAGCTAGGACCACCACTGATGCATCTTACTCTCTTGGCTTAGTTCATTTGTGTGGAGCACCACATGGCTCAAATGGGTGAAAGACATGGGGATAAAAAGAACAACTGCAAAAGGTACTTTCCTATGGTTTTTATATCACTCCTGTCCATACTCTTGTTATTCTTGAGAATATATTGAAGTGGCTCAAAAGGGTGCACAGGGTACTATGCAGTCTTATGACAATATACTGTCATTAAGGATAAATCAGCAAGATGGCAAGAACCTTATTTTTGTTGCCAAGTAACAGAAATTAAACCTTTTACCGGAACCAACTCATGTACAGACTGAGGAAACCAATATGATTCTAGGGTGGGTTCAGCCAACCGAATAGAGTTGCAAATATGACAATTTGGTCGAGACATGATCGGCCCAAGCCTGGCCACCAAATGAGGTAGCCAAAAACTCGGATTGCATGTCACTGGCCCAATGAGTATATATATGTGCGTGGCCCTCCCTGGCGAATGTATAGCATAGAGTTGCATGAAGCTTGGTTAGTCATGCTGGGCATATTCATTTCTTGCTTAGCAGTTTTTCTAATAAGAAAAAGAAAATCTGGCTTAGCTGATCTGAACTCGAACTGACTCCAATCAGTACAATCACCTAACCAGAAGTCAGGACATAATTCAGCACGATACGCCACAGAGCGTCCCCTTGACCGTTGACCATCTCGGGCCCAGTGGTGTCCCCATAGTTAAAACAAAACAAAGATCACAAAGACCAACAAGTGATTCCTGAGCCGCACCAGATCCAGCATGGCAATATGTCTCATTTGGCTGTCCTTGATTAAATACATCTTTGCATCGAGTAACTAAGATGTCACCCACATGTAGGTCAGCATCCATACGCACATATTGGCATGAGGTACACACTACACACACCACAAAGATTGCTACCACTGACTATATAAAAAATCATTTTGACCAGCTTTTTGAACAGCGTGCCTGCTGTAAATCCCATCTTTACAAGTCATTAGTTCTCTAACAAAAGACTCTTCTAGCCCATTCCAGAGGCTCCCTCAATATTGGAAACCTAAAATACTGATAAATTTATAGAGCTCACATGGCCAATGTTCTTATATTAACATGGTCTAGTTGACTATTGCATTGCAGGTACCAAGAAAGTTTTGAGTTCTCAATACCTTGATTTCATATAATAATGGCACTGGCTCACAGTAGAATAAATACCATTCTAACCTATGCTTTTTCACTCAATAGGAATCTTTTAGAGTTTAGAACACAACTTGTATGGACTCAACCAAGAGTGTTGAAGAGATATTGGTTATAAAATCAGAAAAACTACCAACCTAAAGGCCAGGTAGATTAAGCATACGCAAATTGGCAAGACCAAACTCAGTTGGGTCAGTAATCATGGGGCCAATGAAATCTTCAAGATAACATGATAATCCTGCAAGGTTCTCACTGGGCACATATATTCCCTTAGATCTTTAAAAAACTTGCTGATTTGAATCATCTTTTTTAATGGTTGTAATCTAGCATAAGATCATGGTGCTGGAACAACCAGTGACATTTATTCCAGCATTGGATTTTGTTCAGTATAACAGATGGCCACATACCGTGGCTAATATCTAGACAATGATCCTCTGCATTGACTCGCCATTCATCTCCAATTATAGAGATGAACGAATCACAGACAGACCAGCTATGTGAGTCGGCTGCTTGATCCAGCATAATATCATTACCCTTCATAAATTCTATATAACTATGAATAATACCGTTGCAATGTGGGTCTTCTACTGAACCAGCATAATATCATCGCGCTTCATAAAAAAGTGTAACTATGAACCATGACAATGCAGATTGCAGAATTCACATATTTCATTGCTATTAAAATAGCAAAACTACAACAGATTGAATCACCAAGGGACAAGAAAAGGATATGGAAAGAGGTGGACCATGACAGATGGCTTTTGTTGAAATGGAACCAAAACACAGGAGAAAAGTGAGGTAGGAAAACAGGACTCTTTACACCGTAGCTTTCATCGACATGAAAGGCTCAGGCATGGAATAACACCTTCAATGAACTGAAATGGAGGAGTCTGCCTGTGGAGCTTGTTTGATTAATCTGCAATATGTTTAACAGTCATACATACAGCATCATTGCTTGTTTTGCATTCTTAGCTGGTCCTTGTCAGTCTATCCAACAATTCAGAAACATTCCTCATGGAAGGCCTCCTTTCCGGATTGCTGTGAACACATGCCAATGCAATCTTAAAAACACCGATCATTTCCTCCTCCATTTCCAATTCGTGTAGCAGAACAGTGTCCAAAACATCTGAAAACGGCTTCTTCTCATCGATACACAGCTGAACCCACCTTACTAAATCCGTATCCGATGTTGCCATCAAAACTTCGGGTGATCTACCAGTGATCAACTCCAACAAAATCATCCCATATGAGTAAACATCCCATTTCTGTGATGGCTTTAGAAGTTTTGGAGCTTCAGGTGCTTGATATAAAGATCCAGGACTGACCATTAAATTAACTGCTGCTTCGGATGATTGTTGTTGTTTGTTCTCAGTTGGAATTCGATTAGATTGTGATCCTAGCGTTGCACCTGCTATGTTTGCCAGCCGTCCCAAGCCAAAATCTGATATATATGGCTCCATGTTCACACCTAAGAGTATGTTTGTAGGCTTTAGATCACCATGGACATATTTCTTTGGGCTGTATTCATGCAAGTAAGCCAATCCCTTCGCTATCCCCTTGGCAATTCCAATTCTCACTTCCCACAACAAAGGAGCTCCACTCTTCCCTGCAATTACAGCCAAAAAAAAAACTAAGATCATTCAAGAATAAACAACACCAATATGATAAAGAAGTCAGCAAGTCCTCAATTGAAACTATTTTACGACTTCACCGATCAGAACCAAGGTAACCATGAAATTCAACGACGAGCACCATCATTTGAAGAAAATTTTATTTTCTGATTAAACCTTAGCTAACTTTAGAAACAGAAAAGGTTTCCGAGTACAAGGAAAACAGTTATATAATTGATCATCATAGTTTAACATGAATTTTTCATGGTTACTTGGATGAAAGAAAGACTATGAATAGGGAAAAGAAAAAAAAA
Organism: Nuphar pumila; assembly: GCF_984573655.1. Taxonomy (NCBI): domain Eukaryota; kingdom Viridiplantae; phylum Streptophyta; class Magnoliopsida; order Nymphaeales; family Nymphaeaceae; genus Nuphar; species Nuphar pumila. The sequence continues at coordinate 88,125,559 of NC_143258.1, read as the reverse complement.
TACTGCTTATCATAATCTACCAACCATGTGATTTGAATCTTGGTACTTACCATGCATTGCAGATGCCAAACTTCCATTGGGTATATAGTCATAGATTAGAAGTTTTTCATCAGCAGACCAGTAATATGCTCGGAGAGTAACAATGTTCAGATGGCGTATTCTTCCAATTGCTTCAACCTCGGTCTGAAACTCTTTAAATCTCTGTGACCCACCTTCACCCAATCTTCTTACTGCGAAGTTGAGCCCATTTTCAAGCACAACTTTGTAGACTATCCCAATCCCACTCTTCCCCAGAACAAATGCAGATGCCCTTAGCAGCTCATCCAGATCAAACCCAACATGTATGTCCAATGGCACCAAATCAAGCTGTTCCATGTTCTCAGAGTGAGTCTCAGATTCATCCTTTCTAAAGCACAGGCATTCCCTCTTCCCCGTATGGCCCTTCTCAGAATTTGAAAGCTCGCCGTTCATACGGCAAGAAACAATCCTCCAGTAGCAAAACACAAACACCGATCCGATCAATGCGATCCCAATAGCATCACTCAGTGCGATCGCTACTATGATTCCTTTGCTCAATCTCTTGTGCCTACTGCTCGAGTTAACCACGTCCGAGAATGTAGGAGGCGGGTAGCTACTTGGCAAATTTGGCAACGATGAACCAGGGGAAGTGTCAGAGCATGGGTTTCTCAATGGAGGACCACAGAGGCTTGGGTTACCCACAAACGCAGTTGGTCCCCTGTTATCCAGAGCGCCATTCTGCGGTATCGGGCCGCTGAGATTGTTATAAGTAAGATCAATGTAAACCTTCTCAGGAAGGCTCCCTAACGATGCCGGAATCGAACCGGAAAACCGATTATGCGACAGGTCTACAGTCCCTTGAAGGCCAGACAAACTGCCAATCTCACTGGGAATGAGACCCTCCAAAGCATTATAAGAAAGATCAAGCTCTTCCAAATCACTGAAGCTACCACCAAACCCATGAGGAAGAACTCCACTGAAATTGTTGTGCCCAAGAACCAAAGACTTCAATCTAGTACAGTTCAGTAAAGGAGGAATAGAACCACTCAATAAATTCTCTGATAAATCTAGGGACTGAAGGTACCTTAGTTCTCCAATCTGTGAAGGAAGCGGTCCAGATAAATTATTTCCATACAAAACCAGACTTTGAAGACTCACGATATGAAACAATTCTGGTGGCAGACTTCCATACAGTCTGTTATTCCTTAGATTGATATGTCTAAGGAAGCTTAGAGAGCCCAGAGTGGATGGCAAAGAACCCAGGAGCTGCTTCTTGGGTATGCTGAGAGAGACCACTCTTTCTTCTCTGCATGTCACACCATTCCATGAGCATGGAGTCTCTTGGGATGAATCCCAATTGCTGGTAGCGTTCTGTGGGTCATCATTAATGGTGTTTTTGAATGCCAAAAGGGCCAACCCTTCTTCATTTAAGCACAGAACAGAGCCACTATAGCTCAAGAAGAGAACCACCGAGATAAACACACTCACCATGTCTCAAATCTCCACCTACCAATCTCCTCACCGTATAAACCCTCGATGATAAAACCCCAACTTGTGAAAATGAAGAAGAACAATGAAGACCTCCCTCAGTTGCTATAGAGAGAAAACGCTATATGGCTTCTCAATTCCTTGGAGTTTGAACTTCTCTACGAAGAAGTCCAAATACTAAAGATGAAACTTTAAGGCCCTTTTGCAGTGTGCACGCACACACATACACAACAGAGAGAGAGAGAGAGAGAGAGAGATCACACTGCATACCCTGATATTTGCTAATGTAGAGAGAGAGAGAGAGAGACCTTCTTTCTGCTAGAACAAGAGCATATAACCGTATAAGAGGCCACACCATCCACCCTGAGATTTGCTAATGGTGAAGAGAGAGAGAGAGGGGGGTTGTCTTTGGAAGACAGAACTAACCGTTTGCCAGATTCTGAGAGAACCCCACTCAGGGAAAAAGGCTGCCTTTACATCTCATTCCAAATTTTGATTAATTTCCCTCCTCTCTTTATTCCGTTTGTTTAATTGATTGAAAGGCCAGGTGACAAAGCGTGTTTTTCCAGCTGATAATTATATCCCTAATCTTTATCAACCAAACTACTCCCCTTTCCTCAAAGCTTTATAGTCCCGGTTTTCTCCCTCCCCCAAACCACCAAACAATGGTCCATCTGCCAACTGCCGCAGAAGTCTGAGGGTCTACAAAAGACTGCAGAGTATGAATGTCCCAACCATTTAGTGGGTTCAGAAAAATGACCTAACTGCCCCTGTTCCTATATTACTAGGCTCATAATTTTGGTGGGTACAAGTTGATTTGGACTTTTCCCTATTCCCACATGCAGAGGGATTTTTGTTCAAATTGGTTCCGTTCAATATTTTATTTGATGGTTGGTTGTAGATTTTATTGTTTTCTTTCTCAAATATTCTCTCTCTAGACATTTATGACATTAAAAAATAAATTGGTAGCAGTGTCTTTTTTATTTCTCTTGTTTTATGTATAAACTTTTTTTGGAAAAGTTTCACAAGAAGTCACTGCTAAACAATCGCCAAACTTTCACAGAGTAGCATGCTTCTGTAGAGTCCAATTTGACGACTAAAGGAGTCGGCTCATCAATGGGGATCAGGGAGACCCTACGAGTCTGGATCCTTGAGATTTTGATGACTCGGTTACACTTTGGTGGTGTTTGGATTCTGGACATTGCAGAGAACTGGAGGGAAATTGGGGAATTCACATTTTCATTTTTATGATTTGTCCGAGGAAGGAAGAAACTAACAATCCCAGGTTCCCCTTTCCCCAATTTAATTACTCTCCAATTCTCCATTTCTCAATTTCATTCCTTAGGGGAGGTAATTGGGAAATCGCCACAATTTCGCTTTTCACAAAAAAAAATTGGCCTAGTTGTTTATATTATTTACGTTTATAGAAATAATATTTTGTATGTTTATATAAACAAATATTTTGCGACATTTTCACGAGAAAAAATTAGCTTTTTCAAAATACCACAAGATTTATTCCTCGCCTACATTTTCCCAAGAACAAGATTTGTGACTATGGCCTAAAGCACTTTGGTCTCCGTTTCTGGCTGGAAACTCTCATATCCTGAAGTGGGAATTCTAGAGTGGTTGCCAAATATGTAATAGAATTGTTGTTTCTCTTGGATACTGGCATGAATTCCATCGTCCTAATAGTAGGGGGTATCAACGGGTCGGATTTACTCAAACCTGACCCGAACTAAACCCTACAGGGTCTGGGTATGGTGATAAATAAGAAGATCCCGATTAAGACCCGTGTCTGGATCTGAAGGTCCGATTAATACATGAACCCAGATATAATTTGTGAAATTTTATACCAGACCTGGACCCGACCCGAGTTTTGATTAAGACCCGCAATTTTTTAATGTAAAAATGATAAAAATTGTGGTTTTACCGGGTATGGTCCGGGTCTTGTTCACGTAGTTCTTGTCAGGTCCGGGTATGTTTTCTCTTATAGTGGACTCAATTAGAATTGAGTCCAGACCCGATACCATAGCCAAAAAATTGGGTCCAAGTCTGGTTCCACCTGAGTCCGAACCAAACCCGATTTGTTGACACCCCTACCTAATAGGACTCGAGCTTACTGATTGAGCCTAGACATGAAGGCACATACTTTTCAATTTTTAATATATGAAAATATATTTTTCATGAAGCGAATTTATTAATAAAAATCAATATAAAAACATTTACAAATTATTGAAATATATTTAAAATAAAAAAAACATGTCATGTGACTCATCGCGTGTCAGCTGTTGTGCTCCCTAGATACGGAACCTCAAAGTGGGTGCCCATGTGACATACATTTAAGCTTAGTCCGAGCTCACATTGTACATGATTCATCATACGGATTACACGCTTAGCCATTGACTTGACCAAGTCCTTGCAAAGATGTTAGCCAGCTGTGGTCGCTTAGCTCAGTAACTTGGATATGGCTCATAGAGCAGCACAGCTAAAACTGGTCAACTTGGTCCGGAGCACCTCTACTGTCCAATTCCCCAATCATCCATCTGAGTCTGAAATCTGGCCGTTTGAGTCGAAGGATGACCGGAGACGACGAGGCACAGTCGGATGCCCCAGCCAACTTAGGGTCAAGTCCAACCAAGTCTTTGAAGTTAGTAGAGAATTTTTGGTCTGATGCTGAGATCAAACCAAACCCAGCATTTTGGTTGGCATTAATAAGTCAAAGTCGGTTTGTAGATGAGGTTGGTGAGCGCAATCAGAGGAGGGCTAAACCCTCTCTCCTTATCATTGAACCATTGCTAAGCTGACTTTCTTTTCCTTCTTTTATATTGAGTTCAGAATCTAGAAACCATGGCTCCACATTGTCACCAAATTTCATGACTTCGATAACGATTTGAAGACTTAGCAACACTAGCAGGTAGGGTGTCAACCGGTCAGGTTTGGTTCGGATATACAATCTCCCCATTCTGTTTATTTAGATTCAGTAATGCATAACCGATTTGATAAATGGGTCTGATCTGGTTTTAGAGTTTTACATCCCCGACTAACATCTGAATCCAATCAATAAAGCATAGCCAATTAGCTTAAATAACGATCAGATCCAGAATCTGTAATAGTTTTTCTCTCTTTTTTTCATCAAATGCAAGTCCGACTCCAAATCAAATAGGTCAGATCCAATTATGTCAGATTGAGTAATGCCTGCATCCAAACGGAATCCGACCTGTTTAGATTTACTGGTTTGGGTCCAAAGGCTGGGTCCTATTTGCAACTTCACAAGATCGGGGTGGGGTCGCAGTGATTCTAGGTTTTGGCTTCAGATAGGATCTGAGTTGCCTCAAACGATAATCAGCTTATGATACAATGTTGTTTGTGTTGAATGAGCATTTTGGACCCGACCCGATCCAACTTTTTTTTGGGTGTGTGTGTGCGCGGGCGCGCGAGAGAGAGAGAGAGAGAGAGATTGAGAGAGATACACTTTTATAACCCAGTCAACTTTTGCTGAACCATGAACTTGGTTAAGTTCAAGGGATCATTGACTCTCATCAACTTGATGAATTTCCAATGTTTCCATATGAACTACGAAGATTGGGATCATCAACTTGTGCTTTATTTTTTCCTGAATCATATATGTGAAGTATGACTTACCTAGCATTTCCAAGAACTAGCAAAAACTTATCACAAACGTTGGAGATCATGAACTTGGTCATGTTTCATGTGAAGCCAAATATACACATAGTTAAGCTTAAGATCTGCACATGGAGCTCATCACCGGCCTTATGAACTGGAGCTGTTCTTTCCAATTCTTTAAGATAGATCCATGAAATGCTTGTGCAGGCTCCCCGAGTCCGCTTAAAGCGCAAAATTTTTACCACTGCGACCGCGCTCAGCTCTGATCCAATGTGGACTCGAGAAGGTACTTGAAAGACCAGTAAGTCGCTTCATGCCATGCAGCCTTGTGTGCTTGGTGAAACTCGATAAAGCCATGAACAATTCAAGTTTGGGTTGGGACTTTGGGTCATGGAGACCACTTCATGCAGCTAGAGCTGGTCACTCATTTGAAGCTCTTTCGAACTCATCAAATGAACTTGGCAAGCCGAGCTACCAGTAGCTCATATAGTCTACATGAGCCAAGTACGAATAATGGGCGTTTGTCTCAGCTCGGCTCAGCTCGTCTATGCTCATATAGATAGTTTATATTTAGTTTATGCATCTCATATGTCAAAAAACCGAAGTTTGAGTTTGATGACATGATAACTTAACTAGCCTGCTTGCAAATGCTCATTCTTCTCCTTTTCCCCAAGAATATCTAGTTTTTGTTTTTGGGTTGATAGGCAAGCTGGGGTTAGGCAGACCCCCCACCAGTTATACAACCATACCGTTGGGATTTGAACTTGCAATGTCCCACCACAAGGTGACGTTCACCAACTGCTTCTACCAGACAACCGAAGCCCCTTTTATCAGAGTATGTAGTTTTAACAGTACAGTACATTGATGACCCACACTATCAGATAATAAAGATTGGCAGTTGCAATTGAATTTCTGTCACTGCTCCCTTGGATCAAAGTGTACCCTTTGAAAGGATGGAGTCCATGGTAAATTAACAATATCCCATGAGCATGGTGACATGGGAAATTTGCACCTAGCTAATACTCTTTATATACATATATGCCCCCACACTAATTTGGATTTCAGGCTGCAAGTATCACCTTGGAAAGGATGGAGTACATGTACTTTTCCTTTTGCTTTTCTTTTAAGAAAATTGAAAAAAAAAAACTTGGTTATCTAATTTGCATATAAATGCCTCAACTTTTTTACTTTTGTCTTTACTGGGTTTGCTTTCGATAATCTAGCTTAAAAAACACTTAAAAAATTTGTTTCTTTACTTTTCAATAATTAAATTGTTAATTGTGATTTTGCTCATCCTCATATTTTTCATTCATCACAAGTTGAAAGAGGTGTTTATAGATGATGATAGAACAAACAATAAAGGGGAACGGGTGTGTCTTTCTTGTAGGGTTCAAACTGTTCCCTTGCGACTTACAGTGTACAGTTGCGCTTAGAGTCTGTTTTGCTTTTGTTGAGTCTGATGTAAGCTGCTCGGTTCAGGTGAATCAATACCCCGAAGTGGCAGCCCGTATACTTGAACTGTAATAACCTGTGGGCAAAATTGTGAATGAAGTAAATGCGTTGAGCTTTCTTTTGTTCACCCTCGTTGTGATTGCAACTTCTCTCCCTCTATTCTCTCTTGCTCTCTTGCACTCTGATTATAAGCTTCTGCGATCGGCAAGCGAGCTGACGAGTAGGCTTGCGGCGGTAAAGAAGGACCGTCGCGCCGCGCTGGCCCATTGAAGGAAATAGGCCTGTGACAAGTGGTACCAGAGTCCGTTCTCGTGTTGGGGAAGGGACTCCGGAGTCGGTGTCAACAGACACGCCGACATGCTGCGATTTGTGAGCAAGACATCGTTGCGCCTTATCAACACTTGCGCAACACCAAAGGCAAGGCAATTGCCGAAACTGAGGAGATTGGTTCACCTCGGGGCCAAGAAGAGTTGGCTGCAACTGTTAACAAGCTGGTGGATGATGTGACTTCGCATGATGAAGCGATTTCATGCGCATGTGAATCATTTAATGGATTGAATGATGTGGTGGCGAGCCTGCAAGAGCAGGTGAACTTACTAATGGGGCAGGTCACTTCATTGACGACTACAGTAACCGATCTTGAGTTGATGAACTGTACGTTGCAGCGGACGGTGACCCTAAATGGCGGAAATGGTGAGAGACCATCAAGAATTGATGTGCCAAGACCCGCAAAATTCAATGGTTCTCGTGACAGCAAGGCCATTGAGAACTTCTTGTTCCAAGTAGAAGACTACTTGGATATCCAGAATGTGACCCTTGAAGATCTAAGGATTAAGGCTGCAGCGGCCTTACTTGATGGTGATGCTATCGCTTGGTGGAGGCGGAAGCGCAATGACAAGGAGAGGGGTCAATGTGTGATAGACAACTTTGATGACTTCAAAGTAGAGTTGCGCAACTACTTCATGCCAAGAAATGCGCAGAGACAGGCTTACCGGATGGTTCGTGAGCTCAAACATACTAGTTCGTTGCAAGACTATGTCAGAACGTTCCAGAAGCTTATGCTGGAGATACCTAACATGTCAGAAGACGACATACTCAACTGGTTCATTGTGGGACTTCAACCATGGGCACAGTCTGAAGTGGAAAGGAGCAACCCTCGTATTTTGGAAGATGCATATGTGGCGGCTGAGCGCTTAGTTGACACTCAGCGCAAGTCTTTCACCCCATCAACCAAAGTTGGGAAGAAGCCTGACCACGGAGGCAAGAAGGATGAGCAGCGCAATGATAAAGGTGAGGCGTCGACACGCCATCAATCTGAAAAGAAACAGAACTTCACAAAGCATAACAACAACAAGGGTGCGGTTGTGACATGTTGGTTCTGCGGCGATAGACACATCGTCAGGCAGTGCCTAAAGCGCCTTGTAAAGGACGATGGGCAAGCCAATGCTGCACAGGAAGAATGCAACGATACTGAATACAGTGACACTGAGACCATGCAACCAAGGATGGGGGCCATGCGATCGATTAACGCAGCTAGAAGTTGCGCAACTAAGAACATGCAGGTCAGTAAGGAACTTATGTACGTAGAAGTCATTATGAATGGAAAGTCTACTTCAGCAATGGTAGACTCGAGGGTCACACACAACTTTGTCTCACGGAAAGAGGCAGAGCGGTTGGACTTGAAAACTGGGCCAAAGCAGAGGACTATCAAAACAGTAAACTCTGAGGCCAAGCCCATTCTTGGTGAAGCAAGAGATGTGGCTACTCAAGTGGGGAGTTGGGTCGGCAAAGTCAACTTCTCTATGGTGCCCCTGGACGATTTCAAGGTGATTCTGGGTATGGAGTTTCTGCAAAGCCAGAATATTATGATGCTGCCAAAGTTTAACATGTTGACGATCATGGGGTCAGACCTGTCACACATAGTGTAGTGCATTACGCAGGAAGGCAAGTCTTCAGTGTTATCGGCAATGCAACTGAAGAAGGGTGTCAAGCATGGGGAGCAGACATTCTTAGTTGCAGTGCGTGCAGATGAAGGGAAGGTAGAAGCAGCAGTGCCGCCGACCCTAACCCCACTATTAGAGGAGTTTTGGGGGGTGATGCCCCCGGAATTGCCAAAGCGTCTTCCGCCAAGACGCGAGGTCGACCACAAGATTGAGTTGACCCCGGGAGCGAAGCCTTCTGCAATGGTTCCTTATCGTATCGGGTCAGCTGAGTTGAAGGAGCTGCGCAGGCAGCTAGACGAGATGTTGGACGCAGGCATTGTCCGTCCATCAAAAGCCTCATTTGGTGCCCCGGTCCTTTTCCAGATGAAACATGATGGCTCTAAACAGTCATGTGTGGATTACCGTGCCTTGAACAAGGTCACGGTGAAGAACAAGTACCCATTGTCATTGATAGCGGACTTGTTCGATCAGCTAGGCAGTGCCCGTATCTTTTCTAAGCTAGATCTGCGATCGGGTTACAGGCAGGTGAGGATTGCCGAAGGTGATGAGCCGAAAACAACTTGCGTCACCCGCTATGGTGCTTACGAATTTCTAGTAATGCCATTTGGGTTGACAAATGCTCTAGCCACGTTCATGACTTTAATGAACCAGATCTTCTACCCTTACTTAGACAAGTTTGTGGTAGTCTATCTGGATGATATCGTGATCTACAGCAGCAACATGGAGGAACATGTCGAGCACTTGCGAACAGTGTTTCAGGTGCTGAAGGAGAATGACTTTTGTGTCAAACGAGAGAAGTGTCTCTTCGGGCAGGAGGAGATCAGCTTCCTTGGCCACGTTGTGGGGCGTGGTGTGCTGCGTATGGATGGGCAGAAGATAAGGGTCATCCAGGAATGGGTTCCGCCAAGCAAAGTGCCAGAATTGCGGTCATTCCTCGGTTTGGCAAACTATTATCGGTGTTTCATCGAAGGTTATTCCCTTATTGTTGCGCCCCTCACAGATTTGTTAAAGAAGAATCGAGTTTGGCTCTGGATAGGAGCGTGCCAAGATGCCTTCGATGGCTTGAAGAAAGCCTTAGTGAGGGAGCCAGTGCTGCGACTGCCTTATCATTCGAGACCCTTCGAAGTTCACACTGATGCCTTAGACTTTGCCATTGGCGGAGTTATTATGCAAGATGGTCATCTGATCGCATATGAGAGTCGCAAGCTGAAAGATGCAGAGAGGCGTTACACAGTGCATGAACGTGAGATGACCGCCATTGTGTATTGCCTCAGGACCTGGCGGCACTACCTTTTGGGTGCCGAGTTTGTCGTCAAGACGGACAATGTGGCCACGAGCTATTTTCAGACACAAAAGAAGTTGACGCCTAAACAAGCTCGATGGCAGATGTTTTTGGCTGAGTTCGACTTTGCCTTGGAGTACAAGGTTGGAAAGACCAATGTTGTGGCGGATGCCCTGAGCCGTAGGGCTGAACTGGCAGCTGCGCACGCGGAGTCTTCTGAAGTGCATTTGGAGAGTGAATTGATGAGTCGCATCCGCGAGGGTACACAGCAGGATCCGACCGCACAACACCTTGTTTCTCTGGCGCAGGCAGGGAAGACTCGGCAATTTTGGCTACAGGATGGCCTCCTTGTAACAAAAGGGGGACGCATCTTTGTACCACGGTAGGGAAGCCTTCGCCGAGAGCTACTCAAGGAGTGCCATGATACACTATGGGCCGGCCATCCTGGTCAGAAGCGGACCTTAGCACTCCTTGAGCGCGGCTACTATTGGCCGCAGATGAGAGACGACGTTGAGGAGTATGTACGGACATGCCTCATCTGCCAGCAAGATAAGGGGACAAACCAGAAGGTTGCCGGTCTCCTTGAGCCTCTACCAATTCCAGAACGTCCTTGGGATAGCATCTTCATGGACTTTATTGTTAGTCTGCCGAAGGTAGAGGGCCTCAGTTCTATTTTGGTTGTGGTGGATCGTTTCTCAAAGTATGCCACCTTTATCCTAGCTTCCAAGGAGTGCCCTGCAGAGAAGACTGCAGAGTTGTTCGTAAAGCATGTGGTGAAGCACTGGGGCATACCAAAGAGCATTGTAGTGATCGCGATGCTCGCTTCACGGGCAAGTTCTGGCGTGAAGTATTTCGGCTACTTGGCTCTGAGTTGCTGTTTTCAACAAGCTTCCATCCGCAGACAGATGGGCAGACAGAGCGTATCAACGGGATACTGGAGCAGTACCTTAGGCCCTTTGTTAGTGCCAATCAAAAAAATTGGGTGAAGCTCCTTGATGTGGCACAGTTTTGTTATAATCTGCAGAAGAGCGATTCTTCAGGCCACAGTCCATTCGAGATAGCCACGGGGCAGCAGCCACTGACCCCGCACACTCTTGCCACACAAAAAAACCGAAGGCCATCATTCGCCTATCAGTTTGTTTGCGACTGGCACGAGCAAAATGAGTTGGTGAAGGCATTCTTACACAAAGCGGCAAAGAGAATGAAGAAGTGAGTGGACAAACATCGTCGGCCCGCAGGGTTCCAAGTTGGGGACCAAGTGTTGGTGAAGTTATATCCTAGTCGCACAGGTATCTTCCGCGGGCAGCATCGCGGACTACTCAGAAAGTATGAGGGACCCTTCACCATCACAAAGAAGGTGGGCAAGCTGGCATACAAGCTGAAGTTGCCCCCAGACTTCAAGGTGCACCCGGTGTTCTACGTGTGCAACCTCAAGCAGTTCCATCCGGATGATGGAGACCCGGAACGCAGTGTGCCACAACGCGCTCCCATCATGCAGAGGGCCCCGGCAGCACAACGGGCCGAGAAGCACCTCAGTCAGATCCTTCGTCACAAGGTCAACTACTTGGGACAAGCGAAGAAATACTTGGTGCAGTGGGAGGAAACAGCAGAACCAACGTGGGAGCCTGCATTTCGAATGAACAGCCGCTACTCGACTGAAGTCAGGGCCTACCACGAAACAGATGGCGCCGAGGACGGCGCATGATTTGAAGGGGGGAGCATGTTCCCTTGCGACTTACAGTGTACAGTTGCGCTTAGAGTCTGTTTTGCTTTTGTTGAGCCTGATGTAAGCTGCCCGGCTCAGGTGAATCAATACCCCGAAAGGGCAGCCCGAATACTTGAACTGTAATAGCCTGCGGGCAAAATTGTGAATGAAGTAAATGCGTTGAGCTTTCTTTTGTTCACCCTCGTTGTGATTGCTTCTTGTGATTGCAACTTCTCTCCCTCTATTCTCTCTTTCTCTCTTGCACTCTGATTACAAGCTTCTGCGACCGGCAAGCGAGCTGACGAGTAGGCTTGCGGCGGTAAGGAAGGACCGTCGCGCCGCGCTGGCCCATTGAAGGAAATAGGCCCGTGACACAAACACCCAAGTTGTTAATTATAATAGCAGAGAGATTAAGTGGTTCTTGGTAAATTGATGACAAGAGGTGGTTTTTCATAATAACTCTTGTTTTTTCACTTTTGATAGTCCCAACGATAAACCCTAGATTTCAAACCTCAAGACTCTTGGTTAAAGATAATGCCATTATACCAGCTTGCATATGACATCATATTCCACCACAGTGATAAATAGCGTGAGATTTATGAAAATCTCAATATAATATCGCAAGAAATTGCCTGAAAGTCTAAAACAGCAATTTCTTGCAAGATTTTCAAAATGTCGCAAGATTTATGAAAAAAACATAAATACCACAATTTAAACGCGATTTACATTTTAAAATGTCGCAAGATTTACATTTTAAATGACTTTATCATGAAAAATTTGTGTATTTTTTTAATAATTTTTATTAATATTTTTTTATAAAAAAGTATTTTTTTATAAAAAAAGTATTTTTTTATAAAAAAGTATTTTTTATAAAAAAGTATTGTTTTATTGCCAAGATTTTGCCAATAAAAAAGTATTTTTTTTATAAAAAAAGTATTGTTTTATTGCCAAGATTTTGCCAATAAAAAAGTGTTTTTTTATAAAAAAGTATTTTTTTATAAAAAAGTATTGTTTTATTGCCAAGATTTTGCCAAAAACCACAAGATTTATGAAAATATTTAATTTCTTGCGAGTTTTTGAAAAATGAGATTTTGCCAAAAAAATTTGTCACGATGATTCCACCTACAACTTAGCTCCTAATTAGAGCCCACGAGAACTCCGCTTGTCTGGTAAGAGTGACTTGAGAACATAACTAAGTTGATGAGACATTCTGAGTTTAAAACTCGCAAGCTTGCTGCAAAGTTGAAGTTGAATATACTCACCAATGGGTAAGGGCACATCAATGGTTTTACCAAAAGGAGGCCTGCCAAGTAGGGGTGGCAAACGGGTCGGGTCGGCAGGTTGGCGGATTAAAATACCTCAACACGAACATGACTTGTTTATTAAACGGGGCGGATGTGGCAAACACAAACACGACCCATTTATTAAACGGGTAACCCGACACGACACGGTTAACCCATTTAATAAACGGGTCGGCTCAACACGACACGAAGACCCATTTATTAAACGGGTCGACCTGATAACATAGACACAATAACCGACCCGAGTAACCTGCAACCCAATAACATAGACACGATAACCAACCCGAGTAACACGATAAGTTTATATATATATATATATATATATATATATATATATATATATATATATATATATATATATATATATATATATATATATATATATATATAAACGGGTTGTGGGTTGACGGGTTCGTGTAAACGGGTTGACCCACCCGCCTAACCCATTTATTAAACAGGTCAAACGGGTTGGCAGGTCGACATACCCCTAACACAAACATGACCCGTTTAATAAACGGGTTAGGCGGGTCGACCCGTTTACGACACGAACCCATTTAATCTAAATCCTAACCCGGCTAAGAAGCAGGTTGGCGGGTTGGGTCAGATTTTGCCACCCCTACTGCCAAGTTGTCGGAAGTCTTTTTTTCGACAAAAATAGCTGGGGTTAGGCAGACCCCTACCAGTTATACAACCATGTACCATTGGGGTTCGAACTTGCAACGTCCCAACACAAGGTGACGTGCAGTAACTCTTCCTGCAGGACAAGCAGAGCCCCCGTTGGTAAGTGGTCGGAAGCCTTTGATTAGATTTGAACCCGAGACTTCTTATTGGTGCTGCAAGTCTATTTTCAAGCTGTCACTTTGACCGTTTCTCCTCGTAAATATCAAAAAAAAAAATTTGTCGCACTTGCCGTTAAACGCAAAGCCAATTTTCCTGTGAAGGCCTATAAATGGAAGAATAATTTACTGAAAAAATAGCTTATCAGCTATTGACAGAAAGCATCCCGATATTTTTTTATTATTTCATTTAGCTGCCTCTTTTTTCATTTTTGTTTCAAAGACACGGTTGATCATGAAACCATGAAGTTGACCTTTTTTTAGTCAAACCAAATGGTTAAAATGCCTGATATGTTTAATGAAAGAGCAGAAGTTGAGTTAGTTGATCAGAAAGGACAAAAACATTATTTTACACTCGGATAAAAAACGGTCGTTAAATGTAAAATTTAAAACATTGGACATCTTTTTGCAAATAGCTGATACGTTAGGTGATTTTTATAAATTACTCTAAGAACAAATTAGCGCTTTAGGAAAGCCCATGCAACACAGAGTAAGCGAGCACTGTTCTCCTGCCATGTAGACAAGTGAGGGATGCTTTGGGAATTAACACAATGGAAATAGAGATAATTCCACGTGGCAGCAGACCCACATAAACTCATCCCTAACAACATACCCTAATATCATAGTCACCTTGGGATACTGTGGAACCCAACAGCAGATGGTGGGTGATTAGGTGGTGCAACACAATCACATGGAGCTTGATCTCAATTCTCTTGTCATGCCTATACTGAGATCTCATTGTTGCAAGTTATTTTGATCAAATCTCACCTTATAAATGGACTCAATATGGTCGATTTGATAGGGATTAAGTCTTGGTTCGTGTTTTTTCATGATGAAAAAATATGATTTTAGAACTTTAGTGTTTTTACAGCCATTGATTTTGAATCGCCAGAAAATTCTGCACCCAGCTGGTTGGGTTATGTCGATTTAAATATTGATCTACGGGATGATTTAATGAAAACTGCTTGCAAAAAGATAGTAGGTGATCAGGTACAGCAGCACACAAAAAGTATGCAATGACATTGCACCTGATCCTTCCTCATGACAAGAGGGTACCATGTTAGGGATGACTGGATCCCGTTCTGTTCTTCATGTGCAGCAAGACTGTCTGGTAGTCATGTTCTAACACGAATCACATTTCATACACCACTAAATATCGAGGGCGGATCAAGTGCAATATGATTGCGCACTTTGGCGTGCTACTGCACCTGATCACCCATCATCTGTTGTTGGGCCCCCACAGTCGGCAAGCTGTATCCCTAAGATGGTAGGTGATCAGGAGCAGCTGCACACTAAAATAGTGCAATCACTGATCCTCCCCATTAATAAATATCTAGTGAGTTGGCAAGAAAAAAGGATTACACCACCAAAAAAGGGACTTGTTTAATTTTCCATGGTACCATCACCCTGATGCAAAGAAAGAAGTAGCAACTACCAATCAACAGATTCATCATCCGAGGAAGATTCTTCGAGCAATTCCCGAGTTGTAAGTCTCCTATCATCTTGATTTTCAAGGAAGAAGTCTGGATTTTCTTGAAGGAAGACGTCCAACAACCCTGGAGTTTCTCTCGGCCTATAAGCAATATAGATCTTACTCTTGTTCACTTGATGCTCTCTGCACCAAGGGATCCTTTCAATTGATACCCGGATCCAATCACCATCTTGTATACAGTCAACAATTGGCTCATTTTCTCGAAAATGGAATCTGTACATACCAGAGTCTGTGTCCTTGGTTGCATCTTGGAAGCTGCTTTTAATCCCATACACTTCTTTACCATCACTCATAACAGTAACTCGAATGCGAACGAATGGTAATATCAATCTGTTGAAGGTGATATCTAAGGACAATATTGCTTCTATAACCTTAAGTTTGGGCTTTGATGTCTTTGGAAGCCAAAAGGGCAGCTGATGATGCATGTGACAATCAGAAGCTTGCGCTCCGGAGATTTCAAAGATCTCCAAACGTTCAAAAGTTTCCTGTAGTAGAAATATAAGCAGGATGGAAGAAACCATGAAACCTGTTAATCAAGTTAGAAAAATACAGCTGCGCACCTGGCAAAGTGTGGGTCGGGCTAGGTCGGCTTAAGACATTTAAGTTGAAGGACGTCGTGAATTCAATGGCCAGGCTGTGCGGTAGGGCAGGTAACTGAGACGAACGAACCAAGCAGAGGGTGTTCAAGCTCGGCTCATTCTTGTAGCGAGCTGAGCCAAGCTCGAGCACACGGCAAACCCCAGTTAAGCAAGCTGAGTTCGAGCTGGCTCGTTAATGAAAATATTTATTTTTTTAATTAAAAATAATAGAAATTAGACTTTAAACCCACTAAGAGAAGCTCAAACTGGATCATTTCAAAAATATATTGATTTGAAGCTGTAAGTGATAGGATTTGTACTCAAAGCTTATTGCTTGAAAGCCAAACACTTCAACCATCTCCAATCTATGACATAAAAAATATGTAAAACCTATGTCACATGGGTGCGGGTGCGGGTGCGGGTGCGACACGGGTGCGGCGCAATTTCAAAAATTTTGGACACGGGGACTCGGCTATATATATATATATATATATATATATATATATATATATATATATATATATATATATATATATATATATATATATATATATATATATATATATATTAAAAAAAAATATATATATATATATATAAGACTCGATCAAAGTTGTGCCCATTAGGGGACAGGTGATGAGTTGTGAAGGCATTCTGTACACTTTCTTCATACAGGAATAATTCACTTTTGGGCACTTTCTTAAAAAACCACAAAAACTTGAGTTGTGCCCATTCTGTACTTAAAACTTGAAAGTGTACAGGTTTTTTAGTTGTGATGGGTTTTTTTCCTTACAGCTGTAACCCAGAAAATTTCAAAAAAAAAAATTCAAAAAAAAAAAATTCCCAAAAAATAGACCAAAATGACCCTGGGTGCGTTGACCACACCCAGGGTCGGGTTGACCGAGTCCGAGCCGCACCCGTGTCGGTGCGTGTCGACGCGGGTGCGGCGACCTTGGAGCCCAGTCCGTGTGACATAGTGTAAAACATACTTGTTACTAGTTAAAGAACCTATATGAGCCAAACACTCATTGTTAATTCGTGCTAGGCTTGCTAAGCCTATTTTATGAGTTCAGGTGTGCTCTTTACGAGCCACCAATGAGCGGCTCAGTTTCCCAGCCCTATGTGTGTGTCCTATGATACAAAGCCAAAACATCAGGTTGAAAGGGGCACCTTAATTAGGGGTTTTAGACCATTGGGCATGGTGACCATAGCTTGGCAAGACTTTGCAGCCCACCAGGTCTCTCGACCCGACCAGTTTCCCCGTGTAATAAACCAAAAAAAAAAGTTTTGAAAAAATGCAGAGAATGTTCGTTGTGAGGTAGACAAACCTTGACAAGTGACTCCTTTGAAGCGGTGTCAAGGTTGCTACAACCACGCAACTGCAGGAGTTTCAAGAATTTCATCTTTTCAAGGCCACAAACACTCTGTAGACTTTCACAATCACACAGGTACAGAGTTTCTAAATGTGCCAAGCTTGAGAGGTCCACTCTTTCCAAAGCATCACAGCAACTGAGATCCAAGAAAGTCAGAGATGAGGGAAGCTCCGGGAGAGACTGAAGCTCTTGACAACCGTTCAAGTAAAGTGTCTTGAGCAGAGGGAGGTTTCCAATACTTGATGGCAGGCTGCAGAAGTTGTTGTCATCTAATCTTAAGAATCTCAATGAAGACAGGCATCCAAAATCATTGGGAATTGCACCATCTGATAGGCTGCACACTGCTAGATCCAGTTCCTGCAAGGAACAAAGAGAAGAAAAACTAGGGGGGAGCACAGAGAGACCAAAACTGTTGCGCAAATTTAGAACCCTCAAATTACTTAGGCTTCCAAAATTCTGTGGTAGTTGATCAATCTGAATGAACTGCATGTCCAATGTACGCAAGTTCGCGAGAGTCCCCATATCTTCAGGTAACTCTGAGATGCCAGTACTATGCATTTTCAGACGGCGCAAACTCGACAAATTTCCCATGGATTCAGGTAAAGAGGTAAGGTTCATGCAATCAGATACAGACAACACCTGAAGTTGTCCCAACATTCCTATAGAATTGGGCAGTTTCTCAATGTTTGTGGCATCCAATAGAAGCTTAACTAAACTCCCAGCACTGCCAATGGAATCAGGTAGTGCAGCAAGTGACATACAATATCTAGCACTTAGCTTTTGAAGCTTCTTCAATGATCCTATGGAGTTTGGTATTCTTATTATTGATGTACAATCTAATATAAGCACTTTTAGGGAATGCAATCTTCCAATAGAACCTGGCAATTCTTTTAGTGATCGGCACACATTCAAAGACAGCCGGCAGAGGTTTGACAAGCATACTATGGAATCAGGTAAGGATTCGATCGCAGTTGCATCAAGGACAAGATCTGTCAAGGATTCCAAATCCCCCAACTGGTTTGGTAAGGTAGATAGTTTGGAGCAACATGAAAGCATAAGGACTTTTAAAGACTTCAAATGACAAATATCATTTGGCAGTTGTTCCAGCTCTTTGCACTCTCTCAGATTCAAGATGACCAAGCTTGTCAGATGCCCAATGGATTCATGGACTTTGACCAGTTTAGAACAGCCTTCAAGTACCAACTTAACCAAGCAGGGGAAATTGGAAAGATCAGGAGTTACATACAAATGACTGAGATTACTGAGGTTGAGAACTTTCAACCTGTCAAATATCTGCAAATCAAGATGACCAAGCTTGTAAGTAAACAAATGCATCTAAGCCATAGTCACCAATATTGCCCGATATTTTGAAAATTACATGATATCTACTATTTTTTCCAACAAATGAAAAAATTGTGAAGATAGCATGATATTTTCAAAATATCATGCGAATATGCACTATCACAATAATCTTTATATATTTTATGTATATGTTTTCATTTTTTGTTTCTTTTTTTTTAACTGTTTCTTTATATTTTTGCAAGAAATTACTGCAAAACTTATGATTTATTTTTTTCATTATTCTTTATATTTTTTCAATTTTTTTAAAACTTCCAAGATTTTCTCAGGAATTTTTTCTAGAAAATCACTTTTTGAGAAAAAATACCTTCCCAATAAATTGAAAGAAACAATATTGATTACTACGGTAAAAACTAAAAAAAGAGAGGAATTGAACCTGTGACTGACCTTGTTACTCTGCCGCACCTGCTTTTTCAGCACTTGGCTGATCTTACTCTTACACAAGTCAAGAACTGCAATCTCTTCAAGGTTAAAGTCATGTGGCAGTGATTTCAAGGGGCATCCTTGCCATTCCAACCATTTAAGTTTTCTAGGGAAACCATATCTGCCTTTGAAGTTTGCATAATTGACACGAAGCAGCCTAAGATTGGACATTGTTTCAAAAGCTTTAGTTTTCAAAAATCTCTTTGTTTTACTATGCACATCTTTGAAGTTGAGGGTGATACTTTCAACATTCTCACTTCCCTGATAACCAACATATGGGTTAGAATTAATGTATGTAAATTGATATAAAACAAATATGCACATAAAAGAATTGTAAAACTAACTCTTACCTTGAGATCATTCAATACATGCAAGATCTCACCATGATTCCACAACCTACTACGTTTCCCAGGCTCCAAAGGGCTTTCATGTTCGATGATTTGTCTTCCCATGTCTCTAAGTTGATCATGCATCTCTATCAGATTGTTGTCATCACTGATCTTGAGCAGTGACTTGTGTTGAAGGACCTTGATTCCTATATAGGGAAAAAAACCACAATCCTTCCATGCATGAATTGCATTTTCTTTATCCACTCCAATAAGAAAACTTGCAACATCAAGAAAGATGCACTTTTCAAATTCATCAAGTCCATCATAGCTCATTTTTAGTGTCAATTGAACATCATCAGGAGGAAACTGCTTTAACTTCTCTAAAACATCCTCCCATTCTTTTGCACTTCTCTTATCAAACAAAAGTGACCCAAACACCTCAAGGGCTAAGGGAAGCCCACCGAGAGCTGACACAACTTCTTCAGATAGTTTCATATACTGTTCCAATGGCCAATCCTTCCTAAAGGCATGGTAGCTGAACAGCTGAAGGGATTGAATCCTATTCAGTTTCTCCACCATATAAACCTCACACCGTTTTGATTCTTGCCGATTCAAAGTGTTCAATACATGCTCGTATCTAGTGGTGATGATGATCCTACTTCCTACACAAAACCACTCTCTCTCGCCGACCAATGCATCAAGCTGCTCTTTATCATCAACATCATCAAGAACAACAATAATAGGCTTCACATGAATTCTTTGTTTGATGATTCTTATTCCTTGACCAACATCATGTATGGGTTGGATCTTGCCTTTCAAAATGTCACCAATAAGCTGGTTTTGTAGAGAGGCTAGTCCATTGGGTCGTTTTGATGCTTCCCTAATATTTGATATGAAGCTTCTTCCCTGAAACTGGTGAGAAATTACATTATAAATGGCCTTGGAAAGAGTTGTTTTTCCAACTCCTCCCATTCCAAGGATACCAATGACGCGGACATCTTGATCTTTAAGATTTAACAACTTCATCACTTCCCCTACACGAGAGTCAATTCCAATGGGGTGTTTGGCGACATCCAACGGAGTACCATCTATTTCACTCAGAACCTTCTTAACAATAACTTGGATCAGCTTTGCCACATTCCTACAAGTTACCCACATGACAAGGAATCAAACAAGGATTGATGACAACAACAACAAAGTATACAAAGAAAACACATAATAAGAGTTTTCTCCATAATCATCCCACCCTTATAAGGCAAATCCAAAACCATTCTTTCCTTATCACATTTCCCAAAAATCATTCCCTTTTGGTCAACCATGGCAAAACCATCCTTAAGGGAGCGTTTGACTGTTTGGACAGAACACACTGTCCAGAACAGGGTTCTTGTCCAGGACACATTATCCCACGGGACTTTTTTTTTAAATGCCATCCTCCCACTCCCCTATCCCCATCTACATTGTTCCCATGCATCCCCAGTTTGACGGGGACAGCATCCTGAGAGACGCGAATTCAAACGCTCCCTAGGGGAAGTAAACGCCACATGACTGAAGAGTGTGTTTCTCCCAACATTTTGAAATGTATGGACAATTTTTAAAAAACAAATAAGGCAAGGATGTCTCTATGCATGTCTCTAAGATAGGGACAATTATGAAAAAAACTCTAACTAAAATGTGTTTAGGATTAGGGTTCGTAAACGAGATGAGCTGTTGATGCCTCAGCTCATAAGTGCTCATCCAAACTCATGAAATAAACTCCACAAACCGAACATAAACAGTGACTGGTCGACTTGGCTCAACTTGCCTAGGCTCCTTAACTAGTAATAAATATATTTTATACCATATAGTGCAAATGGTTGAATGTGTTTAGCTTACAAGCAATTAGTTTTGAGTTTAAATTCTATTTCTTACACCTTTGGAACAATGTATTTATTTTGTAAATGAGCCAGCTTGAGCTTGGCTTATTAGGTTTAGAGTCCAAATTTATTATTTTTTATTTTAAATAAATACTTTGTAAATAATCCAGCTCGAGCTCGGGTCATTTAACTTAGGCTTACCATGAGTTCAAGCTTGGCTCAGCTCACCACAACAACAAACCAAGCTTGATCACTCTGTTTGGTCCATTCAGTTCATTTACCAGCCCTATCTAAGACCAGATCAATTTCGCATGAATGAGACACTATTAGTTATTTTCATACGATTGTTTCTATCTGCACCAAAGATTAAAAATATTCTAATTTCAAATTATAGAACTTGGCTTTTTTCACATAGACAAGAATGTCATTCAACCAACGGGCCGGGGCTCCGCATGTCTGGTAGGGGCACCTAGTGCACGTCACCTTGTGTTGGGATGTTGCATGTTCAAAACCCAATGGTATAGTTGTGGAACTGGGTAGAGGTCTGCCTAACCCAGCTTGCCTTTCAAAAAAAAAAAGGAATGTCATTCTGCCTAACCCCAGCTTGCCTTTAAAAGGAAAAGTGTCATTCAACCTGGCCAGCAAGCATAACCCATCAATATCATGATAGCAATAAGTTCATGTAAACCACATTAAGGCATTCACTTTCCGAATTGTGTTTCTCAATAATTTAAAATTAACAAAAGGGATCCAGCAAAATCCACTATAATTTTATGCAGGATGAAACATAAGATTGTATGTTTTCATCGAGCAACTCATGGCTTTCTTGATAAGCTTAAAAGGCCAAGAGAAAACCCTCACATTATCGACCATACATTGGCAGGTCTCAGGTTGGTAAACCCTTGAGGTCCTTCTTGCCCATCAGACAATAGACCCAGCTTTGACCTTACAGCAAGGGGCAGTCCCAATAGGTTTCGAATTAATGACATCCCATCAACTTGATAACATTGGCAAGTCATCCTTACCAGATGAGTGACGCCCTTATGGGCTAATCAAACAACTTATTGCTTTATAGTATAGATATGAATCTATGTACTGTCTTGTAATCTTTTAGAATTGTTACTTTGGTAGAGGGAGTAGTATTGAGTAGAATTCAAGGCACTCACAACATCAAATTTCACTGGCATACCCATCTAGGAACAGAGACAAGCTGCTTGGGAGCTTGCTGTTCTGCTGGCCCAAAACTCGTCTGGACTTGTAACATGAGTTCAGTAAGCGAGCCACGAGTAGCTTGTAAAGCACGTACGAGCATAGCGTGAACAAGATGTGCTCAGCTCGTTAGGCTCGTGTGTGTATATATATATATTATGAGCGACTAGAATATGAGAACTTGAAATATGAGAACCAGTGTGAACCACGATTTTAATGGATTTTTTTTTTCTTTTCTCTTGAATCTAACCTTGTGGATGCGATCTACATGATTTTATAAGAGTCCGCTCTTGAATCATACGATTTTGATAACAAGAACTTTTTAAGGCTTTAAAATCAATGGCTCATAATCATCAAAAATATTCAAGCATTAAAAAGCTCTTTTTCATCAAAAATACACGATCCAACTGCTGATTCCTAGCAAATTCACCATGCCAAGCACATCTACATCTACATCAACATAGTTGGATTTACAAAAAAAAAAACGTTAGAAATACCCATATTTTTAGTTCTCCTATTCTAGCGATTCTATATTTTATTATACATATGTATTTTATTATACGTATATATTTTATACAAAGGAATAAAACTCTCACTTCACACACACCATTCCAAGGAAACGTACCCATCATCAGCCTCCTTGTCCAAAACGTACCCAGCAATCTCCCCCACCTCTTTCATGGCCTCCCTCCACCCCTTCGTCCTCCCTTCCTCTTCCCCCTCGGCCTCCAACCTCCGGAACGCGGCCTCGAAGGGGCCCCCCTGCCGTCGGACGTCCGAGGGATCGACGCCGAAGAACACGGGAAGGACCAGCCTCCCTCCCTGCGCCACCATCTGGGCGAGCTCCGAGAGGCAGCATCCCGAGTCGGCGTACGATTCGGAGAGTATGGGCACGAAGACCTGAGACCCCTCAATGGCCGCTAGCCTCTTCTTCGGCCTCCCTTGGTCGTCGTAGTCCGGCGTCCGCACGTCGTGCTGCTTCAGCGCTGCGAGGAGGCGCTCGGGGAACCCCTCCTCCTCCTCGCAGGGGTCCTTCCCCCTGAAGTTCACCAACACATCGAACTCGAATCGACGGTCCTGCGGTCGTGCAGACGATGCCATCGACGGCCCTCTCTCTCTCTCTCTCTCTCTCTCTCTCTCTCTCTGCAGATTGGTTGGTCTCGCTCTCTGCAGGGATGAGAGCCGAATTTTTTTAAAAAGGGTCTCGCATGCAAAGCTTACGGAAGCAGATCAGGTCATGCTGAAAATGAGCGTTTTTTCTCATGCGGACATCTTGGCCGTCTGTTTGCATTTTGGATGAATGCCATGTGGTTTTGTTGACTTTTGAGATTTTAAAATGCAAATCGGATGGCCACGATGTCAGCATGAGCGAAAACGCTCACTTTCAGCATGACCTGATCTGCTTCCAAAGCTTACAGGGACGCTGAACGCCCCATTTCCTTGCATCACGGTTTTTCTAGGCCCCACACGGTCTGCATCGGACAGGTGTTGCACTGCCAGGTAATGCACTCGACCCTCCCTCATACGTATCGGATCAAGGTTCCTGATTCCTCGACCCGTCTCGGTATTCTTGAGTCCATTTTCTCGTTTAGGTGATCTTGCAGTCTCAATTATTCCCTAAATACTTCCTTTGGGCAATCTCGCTGGTCGTTGTTTTGAAATTGGATCTAGATCTGAAAATTGATTCTGTGATCAAATCCAGGTCCGTGTGTGGATCCACTGGCAAGATCCGAGCCCAACTTAATTAAACCTCTCTCTCTCCCTCTCTCTCTCTCTCTCTCTCTAATTAACAAACAAAGCAAATTTGTTTATGATGAAGAATCGAGTCACTTATTGGGCTTACCTCCTTGGTAGGTAAAACTAAGCAAGTCATCAGCAAGTTCTTTGAAGCTTTTGGGGTTGAATCCTAAGGTTTCCTTTATAATAATGTGCCTGTCTTGGAACTTGAAGAATTCTTTCTTTCTTTTTGACATGGGGGAAAGGAATATATATTTAAATGCCTTGCAGATTGGGCCAAAAGATTCGGACCCACCTTTCCCAGCCAGCTGGGGACCCACATCTGGCCTACCATCTGAGTGGACCCCACGATGCGTGGCTCATCCAGTGGGCTGAGTATTAGATCATGCATCGACATGGTTGAGTATAGAATATAACAAGTGGATTGGACAAACTCGGATGATTGAGAGCACAATGAGGAGTTTAAAATGGCAACTAAATTGCTAACTTTCAATTTCTCATGAACAATTTACAACTTTTATATCTCAAATCTCACATTTTTTTCATCAAATTATTGACATAAATTCAGAAATTTAAAAATCTAAAAAATAAAAGTAAAAAAATAAAAATAAAGAATGTAAAAAAGATACAACAAATGTTTTTCCTAATTTTTAAACCATAAATATCACAATAAAATCATGGAATATTCATATAAATGAAAATAAAGTATCATTCACACCCTGCCTGAGTGGTTGTGGGCCTGGGGAGAAGGTGTTGATGACCCTTTCATCCCAGGTTCGACATTCACCGGATGTGCGGGTGCCTTTAACTGGTGGGCTCCATAAGAGCTTGGGTGTCGATGATTCCACTCTGGGTTTACCTCACAGAAGGGTGGAGGCATATTAAGTTACCCGGTTCTCAACAAGGATTGCTTATCATAAAAAAAAATAAAGTGTCATTCACAACATTTTATTATTTTAAAGAGGGCCATTGTATATCGTGATATTAATTTTTTTATCTTCAAAATATTATAATTTTTTAAGCCTCCTCTCCATCTCCTTCTTCGTTCTTCTTTCGTGTTTGGAGCACAAAGGGCTGCCAACGAGTTTCAGAAAAAAAAAATCGACAGAAAGAGAGAGAGGAAGGAGGGGATCGGCCAGTCGGACGACGCCGGTGGCCGATCGCCCTGTCGTCGGGAGGAGGCTGGCATCGGTCGTCGGTCGATGCCCCCTTGGGTTCAGTGGAGAGGGTCGGTCGGTGGCCGCCCCCTACCTGTAAACGAAAGGGGCATTGCCCCTTT
Source organism: Nuphar pumila (assembly GCF_984573655.1). NCBI lineage: Eukaryota > Viridiplantae > Streptophyta > Magnoliopsida > Nymphaeales > Nymphaeaceae > Nuphar > Nuphar pumila. Next base: position 88,100,281 of record NC_143258.1, on the reverse strand, counting down.
CGGGTTTTTATGTGGGGACTGGTTCGGTCTGGGTCGCGCCCAGACCGAGTACTTTAAAAAAAAAAGCCGGTTCGGCATGGGTGTGACCCAAACCGAACCGGGTTGGTCCGGATCGCACCCAGACCGAACCGGGTTAGGTGTTTTGGGTGAACCGGTTCGGGCCAAACCGGTTCGGATCGAACTGATTCAAGCCAAACTGGTTCAGATCAAACCAGCTCAGGCCAAACCGGTTTGGTGAACTCTGGTTTAAGTAGAACCGGTTTAGACCGACTCGGATCTGAATCGATCCGGTTGAACCAAGGTCCGAACCGAACCAGTCGGGTCTAGATCTGGGTTTTTAGACCAGACCCAGTTTGATCTAGACCGGTTCTGAATCCAAATTGATCGGGTCCAGATCTGACTAGACCAGTCTTGGATCTAGACCCAGTCAGGCAGGTCTAGACCCAGTAGGTTATCCTAAACCCAATCAGGCAGGTTCAGTTCCAGTCAATCTGCCTTGGATCTAGTCAGACTATTCTGGATCCATTCATAATAGAATGGATCCAGTTCGGATCCAATCAGACTGTTTTGGACTCAGACTGGATATCCTAGATCGATTTGGATCAGTCCATATCAGGAATGGATATGAATCGGATCAAACGAAAGTACCGAAATCCGAAATGTGCCAAGATATCCATTTGGATACTTGAGATCCATTTCAGTAAAATGGACATATCTTTGCACTCCGAACTCAGAATCGAGTGAAGTTTGATGCGTTGGATTCGTATTGAAGAGGGGAATCCATTGGTCCATGAAATTCAGTCAAACTAGTAATGCAAAAATCGTGGTGTCTTGAGTAAGATTCATGAGGGGTATTTTGGTAAAAGGGTTTGTGAACTAATTCTAATATATTGATTTAATGCCCAGATCCTACTGTTAAAGCATCTTGAGACTCGCTTAAAGTGAAGTGCAGTGTTTGCATGTGAGGTAAGGGATATTATAAGTACTCTTAGATGTCAATAAACATTTTTACGTTGTTCGTTAATGTAATGTGGTAATTGATTAGCATGATTGTTTTTGGGTGAGACCATGACATGTATAACTTTCATGCTTGACAATATGAGTAGAATTATATACATGTTGTGTGATATGCAAATTAGTTTTGATATGTCATGCATGATGAAAAGAAAATCTATTGTGATTGCATGTCTAGATAATTCATATCATGTATTGTGATGAGACCATAATTAGAGTAGAGTCTCAATTAGTCTATTCATGTTGTATGAATGTATATTTAGAGTTTAGCATGCATGACCTCTTAAATCCCGGACGTGGCAACCTGTGGCAAGGGCTGCCTGGTCCGCGGCCAGAGTGCAACCATCATAGAGAGTGGGCCACCGGCAATTTAACGATATAGAGACACTAAATCATTGTGTGCTAAGTGAGAGAGGTGTGAGTCTTAATGTCATCATGAGATTAAGAATGACATTGTTGTGACCAGTCATGACACCACTCGTGAGAGAATGAGTGAACTATGAATTTGAGAATTTTGTTTAATATGAAAACTTAGTTATGACTTAGGATTTCACTCACACTGGTTTGGGACTCTGAAGGACCCTGGATGGTTGATAACCATCATGGTTAGGATGTAGCATGAACCATGCCGAGATTGAGAGCTTGACCTCCTGGCTAGCTACCGGTGGGGTCCCCATGGTGGTTCACTGCAGTGCCTGGTGGTCCGGGGACCATTGTTAGTGTATGGTTCATTATCTAGCCAACATGTAGAATTGGGGTGTTTTACAGGGTTGCTACGCCCAGAGATGGCTATTACCGGTATAGTCAGCCTAGTAATAGTTGAGAGAGAGAGAGAGTAATCGAGAATGATAATGGAGGTAATTAAAATATACAAACATGTGTGGTGTATCGAGAACTAAAATAAAACTAGGGGCTTAGAGCCAACTACAGTTGTAAATTGATTGTTTATTTACTTATAATTATTTCTTACTGGGTTGTAGACTCACCCTCATTTTTGTTTAATTACAATTATAGGTTTCAAGTGTTAGTCAGCGTGTGAGCAGTTTTCAGCAGAGCATTTGGTATAATTTCTTTTTCTTATCATTGAATAAATTGTAATTATTTTCTTTCTGTTATGAATAATGAATATTATAAGAAAAAGTTGATTATGGAAATAAAATGAAAAGTTTTTTTTTGCCACGTTTTCTTTGTGTAAGCTTTGCACTCTTCTCTTTAAAAAGTAATACCAATCAAACTCAGACTTCTGAGGTCCCAGATCAGGGTGTTACAAAGTGGTATCAGAGTCAGGTTTACACAGAAAAAGGGTTCATCATTCATAACAAGATTCAATGACAAGACATGTTACTAATTAAATTATTGCGTAATTATGAATGGCTAATGAACAAAGAAACAACGAAGTTCCTCAGGCTCAAGACTCTGTTGAGCCTCCCATGATAGGGATAGAGGAATTCTTTGCCGCAATGACAATGGTTATCGGAGTCATCACAAGTATGACTCAAGTGATTAGAGAGTTGACACCATAGCCTCCTCCGATCTACATCATACTTGAAGATCGAGACTCTTACCATCAAAACTACCCCTACACTACTCAGAGGCGACATCCACCACCTTATAGAAGAAGGAATCACCAATGCAATTGTCAGAGAGCGAGGTCTGCGAGTGGGCAAATGGGGGAGAATCGGATGGCGGCCTGAGGAGGCATTGGGAGAAGAGAATCTCCGAACACAAACTTTGTACCTCGGGGAGGGTCTCGTATGGCCAGTGCGCGGGGACGGCATATGTCCCAAGCTAGATATTTGACTGCCATAAGTGGGGGGAAACCAGAGGGTTCCACCTCCATTTTAAGAGCTTCTGGCTGAAGAGGCTCGGAGAGCTGCATTTTAGGCAGCCGAAGCAGCTCGACAGGCAGCGGGAGCCAACCGAGATGACCCAGGGTTTGGGAAAGGGCGAGCAATTTTGGGAAATTCGAAAGCGGAAGGCGAGGATGAAGACCTGAGTGATGATCCTGCCTCACTACATACACTCCTGGCACACCTACCCACATTTCTTCCTCACCAACTTACACACCTGTTTCGCCTCAGTACGACTTGAATGCTCCTTCTGAGACTCAGACTCAAGGGAGTACACGGAACTGGCCTTGCTTTGGATGGATTGAAGAGTGATTAGGATTAGATAGTTTGATTAGTAGAGTCACATTATTTGATTTGCATTGTTCTTTCTTTTTGCTTGCTATTAAAGTTTCTCGTGCGTGTATGAGAATTTTTGGAACTAAATAAAATGAGTTATTTTAAATATATGTTGCATGAAATATGATAAAATCTTGTGCGAATCCAATGAATCACGTGATGTTAACTGATAATTTTTTTGCAGTATAAATGGTCACTCGCAGATGAACGTCTTATCTATCAAAGAACACAACAGCTGCTAGGCGGGAAAGGGAGCTCCTTGGCGGACCATCGCGAAGGGCACCCTTATCATTCCCTACTACGGAAGGGGCACAACTTCGAGGAAGTCACGCGGCAACTCACACACCGAAAAGATATACTCCACGAGAGGGTAGAGAAGAAAGTATGGAGATCCCACCTGGATCCCCAATGAGTCAGAATACAAGGATACCGCCAGAGTACACCACCAACCGCATATTGTATGAGCTTCTGTAAACGACCCGAGCACAACAAAGTCAACCTTAGACGGTGATTTCTGGTATCATCTCCTGGGCGGAAAGGTCAAGAACATACAACCTCCGCTCTTCGATGGCACTCCTGACGGGGTCATGGCAGAAAATTGGTTGATGCAGGTCGGGAAGGCATTAGATGTCATTCAATGTCCAGGGGATTAGAGGGTATGGATAGCTGTATCCAATCTGACCAGAGATGCAAAGCACTGGTGGAGGTCCATCCGGAACACCTTGGAGCCGGACACGTACTTTCCTTGGTCCATATTCGTGAGAAGATTTTATAGGCAATTCTTTCCAAAGTGTTAGAGGGTGGAGAAGGAAGAAGAGTTCAAAAAGTTGAAGCAGGGTGACATGACGGTCGCCCAATATATTGCTTGTTTCAACTCTCTCTCCTGTTTTGCCAAATCCTTAGTGACAAATGCGAAAAAGAAGTGCAGGAGGTTTGAGAGGGGTTTGAGACCCAAAATTTTGAGGTTGATCGGGCCACAACAAATAAAGAAATACAGTCGACTTGTACACTATGCCTCCAGGTATGAAATTTCGGAGATGCGGACAGCAGAGAAACCTCAAGCAAAAGAAAAAGCCAAATTGGAAGAGAAGACCCAGCATAGTGGTGGAAATGTGGTAGAATCCTCTCGAAAGAAGTTTCATTCTAGAGGAAGATTCCAACAGGACAACAAGAGGAAGTACAGAGAACAAACCTTTGGTCAGAACCAAGGTAAGCAGATCAAGTATGCATGCAATCAACAAGCCAAGCGGTAGAAGATTCAAAAGCCGAACCAGTCAGACAACGCTTGTCAGACTTGTGGTCTCTAGAGGCACGAGGGTAAATGTGACCTGAGGAACGTGAAATGCTTCAACTGCCAGTAGATGAGTCATTATGTCAATGATTGCCCACAACCTGATCGAAGAAACAACGCCCCACCAAAGCCGAAGCCAGTACTACCAGGCCGCGCCTATGCGATTGCTCTTCAAGAAGCTCTTGCCAACCCTGAAGTGATTAAAGGTACACTTCTTATTTCTGGTGTTCTTGCTCGTGTATTATTCGACTCAGGAGCCACACATAATTTCACTTTTTCAGCTTTTGGAAAGCGGTTGTCAGTGACACCTTCTTGATTGAGTGTTTCTTACTTGATAGAGACACCCAAAGAAGCAACCACTATTGTGGATACTGTGTATTCTAACTGCGTCGTAAAGATTGAAGATTACAAGTTGCCCGTGAACTTATTGCAACTCGACTTCAAAGATCTAGATGTTGTTCTGGGCATGGATTGGTTGTCGGACCATCATGCCACTATAAATTGTAGAAGAAAGTGTGTCAGCTTTCAAATACCCCACACTTCTACTTTCACGTATCAGGGTGTTAGAAAACTACCCAAGTCGGCTATCATATCTTGTTTAAAGGCCAATATATATATGAAAAATTGATGCATGGGATTCTTCGCTTACATGAAAACTGAAGAGAAAGAAGACCTCTCAATATCAGATGTAGACATAGTTCGTGAATATGATGATATTTTTTTAGAAGATCTACCAGGTCTCCCCCCTGATCGTGAGATTAAATTTCAAATCGATCTAGTTCCAGGAACAACACCCATCTCGAAAGGTCCCTATCGGATGGGACCTGCGGAACTCAAAGAGCTCAAGGAGCAGTTACAAGAATTATTAGAAAAAGGTTTTATTTGTCCGTTAGTATCTTCTTGGGGTGCTTCGATTCTATTTGTTAAAAAGAAAGATGGATCATTGCGCATGTGTATAGACTATCGTCAATTGAATACAGTAACCATCAAGAATAAATATCCATTGCCTAAGATTAATGATTTGTTCGATCAACTGCAAAGAGCGGCATGTTTCTCAAAATTAGATTTGAGATCGGGTTATCATCAGCTGAGGATTAAGAAAGGAAGATGTGGCCAAGACAACTTTCAGATCTAGATATGGCCATTATGAATTCATGGTCATGCCTTTTGGTCTAACTAACGCACCAGCTGCTTTCATGGATATGATGAATAGAGTTTTTAGACCTTATTTAGATAAGTTCGTAGTGGTATTCGTCGATGACATCCTCATATACTCTACCTCGAAGGAGCAACATGAAGAGCATCTGAGGATAGTTCTACAAACACTTAGAGAACATCAACTCTATGCCAAATTCTCTAAGTGTGTTTTTTGGTTGGAACAAGTGTCATTCCTTGGACATATTGTTTCTAAAGACGAGATTATGGTAGACCCTTCAAAGATTGAAGCAGTCACTAATTGGTCTAGACCCAAGAACCCTACTGAGATTCACAGCTTCTTGGGATTAGCTGGGTACTATCGACGATTCGTAAAAGGATTTTCTTTGTTAGCGGCTCCTATGACAAAGCTCACCAAGAAAGACGTAAAGTTTGAATGGAACGATAAATGTGAGCAGAGTTTTCAGGAGATCAAGAAGTGTTTGACCATTGCCCCAGTGTTGGCCTTACCTTCTAGATCAGGAGGTTTCACTATTTATAGCGATGTCTCTCACAAAGAATTGGGTTGTATTCTGATGCAACACGAAAATGTGATAACTTATGCATCTCGTCAACTTAAAACTCATGAAATCAACTATCTGATGCATGATCTGGAGTTAGCAGCGATGGTTTTTGCCCTTAAGATATGGATACATTATCTTTATGGCGAGCAGATTGAAGTATTTACTGATCACCAAAGCCTTAAGTATTTGTTCTCTCAGAAAAATTTGAACTTAAGCAAAGAATATGGTTGGAATTTCTAAAAGATTATGATTTCGAGCTAAAATATCATCCCGGGAAGGCGAATGTAGTCGTTGATGCTCTTAGCATAAAAGCAGGAGCACTAGCTAGACTCGCAGATTGAGAGTTATTTTTCTCGATGGCTCATCTGAAGGCAGAAGTTCAATGCTTATCAGGTCGGTTATTATTCGTGCAAACCACATTGAACTCAGAATTGTATGATCAAATTAAAGAAAAACAACCCTTAGATCCAGAATTGGCACACATAAGAAAGAAGATTCCAGAAAATGAAGAGTTAGAATTCAAAGTTGATGATCAAGGACTTCTTAGATTCTGTCGCAGAGTGTGCATTCCCAAGGATGATCAACTTAGAAATCGAGTTTTGGAAGAAGCACATCATTCTAGATACGCTATCCATCATGGCAGCACCAAAATGTATCGAGATCTGAAAAATACTTTTTGGTGGAGTGGTATGAAGAGAGACATTGCTGAGTTTGTTAGCAAATGTCTAGTATGTCAACAGGTAAAGATTGAACACAAGAGACCAGGTGGTCTCTTGCAACCACTTCCCATACCCGAGTGAAAATGAACGAATATTGCGATGGACTTCATTTCAGAGCTTCCAAAGACGAGGAATGGGATGGATTCAGTGTGGGTGATTGTCGACAGGTTGACTAAGTCAACTCACTTTTTGGTCTGTAAGACAACCCAATCTTGTGACCAATTGTCTCAATTGTTCATCATAGAGATTGTGAGACTCCATGAAGTACCGGATTCAATCGTTTCAGATAAAGACTCGAATTTCACATCACGATTTTAACAAAGTTTTCAAGAAGCAATAGGAATACAATTAAAAATGAGTATATCTTTTCACCCTCAATCTGATGGTCAGTCAGAGCGAACTATTCAGACCCTAGAGGACATGCTCCGGGCATGTAGTCTGAAATATAGTGACTCGTGGAATGACATTCTAAATTTGATGAAGTTCGCTTACAACAACAGCTTTCAAGCCAGTATAGGCATGGCTCCATTTGAGGCATTGTATGGTCGACGATGTCGAACTCTCTTGTGTTGGGATAAGGTCGGAGAAAGGAGATTGTTAGGACCCGAGGTAGTTCATCGAATGGCAGACCAAGTGAGATTCATTCGAGAGCGTCTTCTCACAATGTAAAGTCGACAGAAGAGTTATGCGAACCAAAGACGTCGTGAGTTGGAATTTGAGCAAGGTGATCACGTATTTTCGAAGATATCGCCGTTTAAGGGAGTAATGTGTTTTGGTCGAAAAGAAAAATTGAATCCCAGGTATATTAGACCATTTGAGATACTCGCAAGGGTTGGTCAGGCAGCATATCGTTTAGCTCTACCACCTTCTTTATCTTGAATTCACAACATGTTTTATGTTTCCATGTTGTGGAAGTATGTGTCAGATCTCTCCCGCATACTAGATACAGTCGAGACTGTATTGGATATCCAAGATCACTTAAGTATGAGAGAAAAGCCCATAGAGATTCTGGACACGAAAGTGCAAAAGCTGAGAAACAAAGAGTTGTCTCTAGTTTTGATTAAATGGAGTCATCACAACAATAAGAAGACTACTTGGGAGCATGAATCTGATATCCATGAACAATTTTCACATTTGTTTCCAGGTAAGATTCGGGACGAATCTTCTTTTAAGGGGGGTAGAATTATAAAAATCCCTCCGGCGAAGTCGCCGGTGGGGATAAGTTTAAAAAAAAAATAGTTTCCCCAAAGGGGAAACCGCGTAACGGAAGGGGTGAGGATAAACCTCACCCCCAAAATCCGCGAGGGTCAGGGTTATCCTCACCTGCCCTCACGCAGCCTCCCTCCACCGCAACCCAACGAGCGGCAGAGAGAGAGAGAGAGAGAGAGAGAGAGAGAGAGAGAGAGAGAGAGAGAGAAAGAAGAGAGAGAGAGAGAGGTGCTTACCGGCGAGGACGACGACGGCAACGAGGTAAGCCCCACCCTCTCCATCTCCTTCTTCGTTCTTCTTTCCTGTTTGGAGCACAGAGGGCCGACAACCATGGCTGCCGGTGAGTTTCAGAAGAAAAAAATCGACAGAAAGAGAGAGAGAGGAGGGAGGGGATCGGCTAGCCGACCGACGCCGGTGGCCGATCTCCCTATCGTCGGGGGGAGGCTGACACCGGTCGTCAGCCGATGCCCCCTTGGGTTCAGAGGAGAGGGTCGGCCGGTGGCCGCCCCCTCCCTGTAAACGAAAGGGGCTTTGCCCCTTTTAGGTTTTTATGTGGGGACCGGTTCGGTCCGGGGGTCGGTCTGGGTGCGACCCAGACCGAGCCCACCGGTCTGGGTCGCGCCCAGACTGAGTACTTTAAAAAAAAAAAGAGGCATGTTCGGCCTGGGTGCGATAGAGACCAAACCGGGTCAGGTGTTTTGGGTGAACCGGTTCGGACTGAACCGGTTCAGGCCAAACAGGTTCGGATCGAACCGATTCAAGCCAAAACGGTTCGGATCAAACTATTTTAGGCCAAACTGGTTCGGGTTGAACCGGTTCAAGCCAAACCGGTTTGGTGAACTCTGGTTCAAGTAGAACTGGTTCAGTCTGACTCGGGTCTGAACCAATATGGTTGAACCAAGGTCTGAACCGAACCAGTCGGGTCTAGATCTGGGTTTTCAGACCAGACCCAGTTCGATCTAGACCGATCCTGAATCCAGATTGATCGGGTCCAGATCTGACTGAATCAGTCTCGGATCTAGACCCAGTCAGGCAGGTCTGGACCCAGTAGGTTATCCTAGACCCAGTTAGGCAGATCTGAATCCAATCAGATTGTTCAAGATCCAGTCAATCTGCCCTGGATCCAGTCAGACTATTCTGGATCCATTCATAATAGAATGGATCCAGTTCGGATCCACTCAGACTGTTCTGGACCCAGACTGGATGTCCCAGATCAATTTGGATCAGTCTATATCAGGAATGGATATAGATCGGATCAAACGAAAGTACCGAAATCTGAAATGTACCAAGATATTCATTTGGATACTTGAGATCCATTTCGGTAAAATGGACATATCTTCGCACTCTGAACTCAGAATCAAGTGAGGTTTGATGCGTTGGATTTGTATTGAAAAGGAAAATCCATTGGTTTACAAAATTCAGTCAAACTAGTAATGCAAAAATCTTGGTGTCTTGAGTAAGATTCGTGAGGGGTATTTTGGTAAAATGGTTTGTGAATTAATTCTAATATATTGATTTAATGCCCAGATCCTACTGTTAAAGCATCTTGAGACTCACTTATGGTGAAGTGCAGTGTTTGCACATGAGGTAAGGGATATTATAAGTACTCTTAGATGTCAATAAACATTTTTATGTTGTTCGTTAATGTAATGTTGTAATTGATTAGTATGATTGTTTTTGGGTGAGACCATGACATACATAACTTTCATGCTTGACAATATGAGTAGAATTATATACATGTTGTGTGATATGCAAATTAGTTTTGATATGTCATACACGATGAAAAAAAATCTATTGTGATTGCATGTCTAGATAATTCATATTATGCATTGTGATGAGACCATAATTAGATTAGAGTCTCAATTACTCTATTCATATTGTATGAATGGATATTTAGAGTTCAGCATGCATGACCTCTTAAATCTCGAAAGTGGCGACCTGTGGCAATGGCTACCTGGTTCGCGGTCAGAGTGCAACCACCATGGAGAGTGGGCCGCCAGTGATTTAACGATATAGAGACACTACATCATTGCGTGCTAAGTGAGAGAGGTGTGAGTCCTAATGTCATCATGAGATTAAGAATGAGATTGTTGTGACCAGTCATGACACCACTCGTGAGAGAATGAGTGAACTATGAATTTGAGAATGTTGTTCAATGTGTAAACTTAGTTATGACTTAGGATTTTACTCACACTGGTTTGAGACTCTGAAGGACCTTGGATGGTTGATAACCATCATGGTTAGGATGTAGCATGAACCATACCGAGATTGAGAGCTTGACCTCCTGGCTAGCTACCGGTGGGGTCCCCGTGGTGGTTCACTACAGTACCTGGTGGTCCGGGGACCATTGGGTGTGTATGGTTCATTATCTGACCAACATGTAGAATTGGGGTGTTCTACAGGGTTGCTACGCCCAGAGATGGCTATTACCGGTATAGTCAGTCTAGTAATAGTTGAGAGAGAGAGAGTAATCGAGAATGATAATAGAGGTAATTAAAATATACAAACATGTGTGGTGTATCGAGAGCTGAAATAAGACTAAGGGCTTAAAGCCCACTACAGTTGTAAATTGATTGTTTATTTACTTATAATTATTTCTTACTGGGTTGTGAACTCACCCTCATTTTTGTTTAATTACAACTGTAAGTTTTAGGCGTTAGTCAGCGTGTGAGCAATTTTCAGCAGAACATTTGGTATAATTTCTTTTCCTTGTCATTGAATAAATTGTAATTGTTTTTTTTCTGTTATGAATCATGAACATTGTAAGAAAAATTTGATTATGGAAATAAAATGAAAAGTTTTTTTTGCCATGTTTTCTCTGTGTAAGCTTTGCACTCTTCCCGAACTCGGACTCCTGAGGTCCCAGATCGGGGTGTTATAGAGAGAGAGCTTTCACTTGAAGTAAGTTTAACAAATTGACTTCAAAATCAAAATACCTACCTAAAAAGATGCACAGGGAGTACACTGAATAAAAACTAAGAAGTTTTGAGTATATACATTCAACATTGCAAAAATGAGATTCCAGACCAACTAGATAGGATAATAGTCTGTTGATGGAAACTATGATATATCACTTTTGCTTGTAACTATGATATGTCACTCGTATGTAGCTTTTGCTAGTGTCTGTCGGTACCTTTCTTCAATAAGGTATTCTCAGAAGATGCATAGAGAGCAAAATTACAATTCATGCAAGAATGATGCTCTTCAGCTGATCAACCGTTTGCTACTTACTGTGACTTTTTCGAATCTTTTTACTGGTAAAAAGTCTTGCCAAATTGGGAATGACCGTCTTCTTCTTCTTCTTCAAAGCGAAGGATGGGGAGTGCACATAATTCCAGTGTGCCGGTGATGGAGTCCTGTATGCTTTTGATTGTCGCCCTGAGGTCGAGCGACCGTATTCTTTTGTGCGTCTTTTAGGCAATGCTTCCTCTAACTGTTGTTTCTCTGATTCGCACGTCCTCCACTTGCTCAATTCAGCCTCAATCACTTTCTTTGCTGCCAGTGTCTTCTTTATATCATCCAACTCTTGTTCTTGAGAGTGTTTTAGCTCTGCTTTCTCTCTTTCTGCAATCACTGTTTTCATTGTAATCTCCTTCTCACCAGATCTTATTGCCTCTACCCATGCTTTTGCAGCTTCCACCTTCTTGTCGGCAATCTCATCAGCTCCTTCGGCTCGTGCTGTTAAGTACTCGAATTCGAAACTGGATATTGTTATGGAAGGACTGCGTTGGGATGATGCAGCTCTAGCCATCACAGTCTTCTCTGAGAGAACGCTCAAGTTCTCTAGAGTTATCATCTCTGCAGCCTTGATCTCCTCTAGATCTTGCATCGCCCATCGTAATCTCTGCTCTGATTCATTTGTAGCAATCCCAGTTGCTTGTATCTCTGATCTGATCTTCTGAATTTCTTCCTTGGTCATCACTTTTTCTTTCTTAGCAGCCTCTGCCTCAGATCTCAACTGTGTCAGTGTGCCAGATAAGTTGGAAAGTATCGATTTTGCATTCTCCTCTGCATTGATTGCAATTTCCATTTCCTTCTTGGCTTTAAGAAGTTTGGAATTGAGACCCTCAGCTTTAGACTCTGCTTGCTCCCTTATGCCCTTCGAACGTGCCGTCTCCGCAGAAGTCTGCTTCAACTCATTCCTAATTGTGTCCATGGAAATCATGACACGAAATCCCTCTTCTCTTAAGCTATGCAATTCCGTTTTTGCTTGATCAAGTTTGGTAATGGCCGATGCCAACTCTGAGGATGCTGCTAAATCCTCTTCCTCTGTCTTAGTGATCAACTCTGACAGAGAACTATCTGTTCTCTGCGGCGCCTTCCCATTGATTCCTTCCATTGCATTCATCAAATCTAGTTCATTCTGTAGAACCTCTATCTCACTGTTTGTAAGTGCCAGAGCGGCTTCAAAATCCTTGCAAAATCTAACTTCATGGAGATATTCATTGATCCTCTTTCGGGCTTCTGCCATCTTATAAGAAAATTGAACAGCATTAGCCTCTCTTTCGGCTTCAGCAGCATGCAGTTCTTTCATAGCCTCTAGTGTCGCCAGTTCAACCAATACATGCTCTTCATTGGCTTCCTCTACCTTGTTCCTCAGTGCGCTTTCAGCAATTGAATCTGCTCTAGATTTTGCTATAAATTCTGTGGTTTGCCGTTCGGCCTCTGATTTCTTTTTCAGAGCATTTAATATGTCCTGCTTCAATTTCCCCAGTTCCTGCTTCGCTAATTCTAATTCCCTGTTCACTTTATTGTATTGGTGCTTAACACTTTGAGCACTAGATTCAAAAACTCCATCCCCTTTTTGCTCACTGAAAGCTTTCACACTCTGCAATTCTGCTTCTGTACATGTTCTCAACATTTTTATCTGTGAATTGAGGCTTTCAACTGTCTTTTTGGCAACAAAGAGCTCGGATTCTGCTTGAGATTTCACACTCTCTGCAATTTTCTTGCTACCAATGAACTTATTGATGTCTCTCTTGGCAATATGGAGTTCTCTACCCTTCTGTATTATAAATCAAAGCCATCATATGCAAAAGGAACAAATCACTATAACTGCCTAGCAAGCAATATATGTACGAAGAACAATCCCAAAATCTAAAATCAAACACTATATCTAAACATATGTGCTGAAACAAATGATATAAACTATATCTAAAAATGAAAATTCAGTTACTCACCTCAGAATTGGACAAATTGGTTTTCTTCCATTTTGTACTCCCTTCAGTTAGATTCTCTCCATACAGACTAACAGCAGCCTTTACTGACCCTTTCTGCACTACGTTATCAGTCTCTCCTCCCTCTGCTACCTCCATACCTGCCATTCAGGAGAGAGAGTGCCACCATCTCACTATAGAAGTCTAATGGAAAAGCATAAATAAAAAAATGAATGTAGCCTATCCCCAGAAGTCAATACCACAAATATGGTTTTCTTTTTTTTATTTTCTAATTAATTGTGAATATTCCGTTATAAATATGGTGCTAAAATACACTGAGAATCAGTACGACATTCTGCTTGCCAATAAATTCATAAAAGATAAGATAAGATTTCAGGAATTGAAAATTAAAAATTGGGTAAAGATCTGAACACAAGAGAGACCCAATCATTGCCCTGTGGTGGCAATGTCGAATTTTTTTAGACTTTGGAGCCTTTTGATGTATTCCTGCATAGTAATAAAAACTAAACTAATAAAATCATTCATTTTCACCTCCACAGCAACAATCAGGCTGTTGTCCGACTTGTCTGTTCAAATAATTAACCAGCAAAATTAGTCCGATTGGCAAGAATAACAAATACCCTCATCACATAAAATATTACACTCATGCCATTTTAACTTTTGAAAAGCACATACGCATTGGAAGACAATTAGACAAAGCATCAAAGATGTGACTAATCATGGGGTTGAGATTAGGTGATATCCACCACACATCCTGCAGGGAATCGTGCCCGTACCATAAAAATGCTGGTGGTACGAAAACGCCCTTTGTAAGGGATCCGTGTCAGTAGTATGAAAATGCCCTTGAAAGGGAGTCTGGATCAGGTGCCCTGTGATAGCACAAAAAAATGTGCCTTACGCACCTGATCGCCCTCCATCTTGGGGATAGGGCCTGTCAGTTGTGGGGCCTAAGACTTGATGGAGGGCCATCAGGTGCTTAAGGCACAAAAATTTGTGCCATCGTCCGGACAGCTTGAAAGGAGACTAAAAGATTCCCCCCATGTGGTGCAGTGGATATTGAAAAAATCACCATTGGTGGTGATTTTCAATATCACATGATCCCAACAACCCTTAATCATGCATGGTGTGCAAGATCATCAAATGGTTATTCTTCACCCAAAAAAAAAGGTTGGTTTTTTAATTAAAAAAACTGAATTAGACAATGAAAATTGGAAAGTGGTTAAAGTATGTCTGAAAATGGGGACTACATTTGCTTTAACCACAGTTGGGGATGTGGCATCACACTTGAGAAAGTTCAAGCTTAAGAAAGCTAGTCATAGCTTAGTGGAGGGGCTTGGCCACTAGACAGGTGATCATGGTTTCATTTTCATGGACATCAGCTCCTTGCATTATTGAGGGCAATGGGTTTACACCGAGGGGACAACGATCGTAAGTACCGCAGGCTTAGCCAGCGCGACTAGGTTTTTGATCCTGAGAGTGGTTTTTCCTTCTTTCATTGAAAAAAAAGGACCAGTCTTGAAATCGACTTTCACAAATGTCAATCGATGAGCTTTCTCAAGTGAGAATCCCAATCCCAATTTTCTTTTTTTCATGCTTTAAAGAACTTGAGAATGTGCTCTAATTGTAATTTGCATTCACAAGATCTTGAAAAAAATCTAATTTTACAGTGCATTGCTGCCTGAAAACAAAATTGGTCCAACTTGGGAGTTGGTTCTGGTCACCTAATTTTTACAACTTTTTGTTGGGCCCCATAAGTTTTGGCCTTTAGACGGTGGACAAATCATGCATGGTTTACAAGTTCAACAAATGGTTATTCTTGGACCTTAAAAAGGGTTTGTTTGTAATTTCGCCAACTGTATAGGCCAGCACTGCAGAACTGAATTGTGATCACTGATTAGAGAAAATACGAGGGTATGATACGGTCTAACTTAAGGTTTGTTCTGGTCACTTTATTTTCAGAAATTCCTGTTTGGGCCCCATTTATTTTGGCCTTTATACTGTATAACTTAAATACGTTGCTCTACACCAAACAGACATTTGGACCACTGGGGAGTTTTCTCTTTTTCTTTTGTTTTTCTCTCCCGAGAGAGATTGTACTTGTAGGTAGGGGTGTCAACCGGTTGGGTTTGGTTCAGACTCAGGTGAAATCGGGCATGGACCCAATCCTTGGATATGGTATCGGGTCTAGACTCGGGCCTAATCGGATCCATCATAAGCAAAATCAAATCAGGACCCAATAAGAACTACATTAACCAGACCAAGATCATACCCAATAAAATCATATTTTTTATTATTTTTACATTGAAAAATTACAGGTCTTAATTGAAACTTGGGTTGGGGGCCGGGTCTGGTATAAAATTTCACAAACTATACCCGGATCCATATATTAATCGGACCTTCGGATTCAAACCCGAATCTTAATCGGGTTTTCTTATTTATCACCATACCCAGACCCTATAGGGTTTGGTCTGGGTCGGGTCCGTTGACACCTAATCATGACTGGTGTACCAGATCAACAAATGGTTATTCTCAAATGCTTCCTCATATATGGAAAGGAGGCATTCAAATACGCCCCTAGGGAATCAGCGCAAATATCCATGTATTTGATATTCTTTTATTCTTAAATCTTTCTCTGGAATTTAAGCAACCAAATGATGTCATAAATAGTTTACACGTAAAAATTTGATCTTAATCAGATCCTGGTTTGAAGTTTTTTTTTATCTTAATCAGATCCCGTAAACTTGATGGCATTCACAAGTCACACTTACCAGACTCAGGCCTATATACTACTCGAATATTTTGGGTCTGACCTGATTAGCTAATCAGATCTACCTTATTAGGTAGACCCTAATATTGTTGTGTCAGTATCGGGTCTGGGTCAGGTAAGATCAGGTAAGATCCAACCCATCGATCAGGTCAAGCACACATGAGAGAGAGAGAGAGAGGTATACCCGGATCACCTTGTGTACTGTGATGTATCAGATCATGTAATTGTGTTTAGTCAGATCCGGGTCCCACTTTGTTAGATAGGATCCAAACCACATAAACATAAGGTGCCTATTAGACGCAATCATGCAAACCAGGATCACATCTGGATCCCAGATCCAATGCCATATAAAAGTTGTCAGAAAGCTGGATTCGGCATATTGGTTGGAACTTGGATCCAGTCCTTTGGGTTCAGACAGGCACTCAATTATTGCATAAATGAGATCTGGCTAACGGCGTTAAGGCCAAATAGACGTTGGACCCCGGAACTACATGAGCTTGAACTTTGCTATAACAGAGCGATACTTGAACACTTGGATCATTCTGACCCATGGGTCCATTGTAGGAAGGATGCATCCGGGTCTGCCTACTCAATCTAACCAAATGGAACCCAAATGGAATCAGGTTCACAATGAATGAGCCCAGGCCATTGCTCCATTTGAGTCAAGTGGATCCCAAGTAGCACCTTAGCATGGTCGTCAACGGATCAGGTACTGAATCAGTCTGGCAACCCCTATTATGTGGTTTGGATATGTAATAGGGTCTGGTCCAGAAAACTGTCTGGATTTAGATGCGTGAAGCGGAAGCTGAAGCGGGGAACCCAGTGTTAAAAAGTAGTATGAAAGATTAACTAAAAAAGGGCACATGAAGAAAACAAAACAGAAGCAAGTGGGAAGTGAGTTGAAAGTGAGAAAAAAAATATAAACAAGAACATGAAAAGCAAAAAACAAAAAAGAGAGGAAGCAAAGAAAAAACCTAAGGGAAAAATGAACCAAATCAAGTGGGATGCGAGAGAGAAGCGAGTAGAAAGCGTGCCCCTTGCTGAAAGTTGAAGGGGCATCACAAGTTGCTCAAGTATCCCGTGACATCTCAAGTTGAAGGGGCATCACAAGTTCGAAGTTTGGGGTGCGTGCCCCTTGCTGCAAGTCCAAAGAAAGGTGTACTCACTAATAGGGGTGGCAAAACCTGACACGACCCGCCAACCCGCCTCTTAGGTGGGTTCGGGTTTGGCTTAAACTAACCCGTTTAATAAACCCGCCTAACCCATTTATTAAACGGGTCGGGTTCGTGTTAGGGGTATGCCAACCCGCCAACTCGGCTGACCCATTTACTAAACGGGTCAGGGTCGGGTTCGCCTCTTTACCCTAATTCAAGTCCTTCACTTCGCTCTTCTTCTTGCCCTAATTCTCTACCCCTCTCTCCTTCTTCTCTGTGTGTAGGACCTGCCTCTTTTCGTAGGCCATGGCCAGTGGCCACCGTTCTGTTCACCTCCTCTTTTGTCGCTCTGGCGTCGTTCGAAGGCTTGAGGCCCTCGCAAGTTAGGGTTTCGTCCCTCAGCCACGGCGGTCTAGCGTTGGAGAAGCCGGCCTCCGGGAGACTCTTTTTGAGGGCAGCAACCGCCTCTCTCCGTAGACCATGGCCACCGTCCCGTTCGCCTCCTCTTCCGTCGCTCTGGCACCGTTTGAAGGCCTAAGGCCCTCGCGGGTTAGGGTTTCGTCCCTCAGCCACGTCGGTCTAGCGCTAAAGAAGTCAACCTCCGAGTGACTCTCTGTGAGGCAACAACCACCTCTCTCCGTAGGCCATGGCCAAAGTCTCGTTCGCCTCCTCTTCCGTCGCTCTGACGTCGTTTGAAGGTTTGAGGCCCTCGCGGGTTAGAGTTTCGTCCCTCAACCACGGTGGTTTAGTGCTGGAGAAGCCGACCTCCTGGAGACTCTCCATGAGGGAGCAACCGCCTCTCTCCGTAGGCCATGGCCATCGTCCCGTTCGCCTCCTCTTTCGTCGCTCTGGCACCATTCGAAGGCATGAGGCCCTCGTGGGTTAGGGTTTCGTCCCTCAGCCACGGCGGTCTAGCGCTGGAGAAGCCGTCCTCCAGAAGACTTTCCGTGAGGGCAGGAACCGTCGTCGCGCCCAAGGTATTTGGAGTGCTCTCCCCAACCCGTTTACCCGACCCGACCTGTTTATTAAACGGGTTAGGCGGGTTGTATCGGGTTACCTGTTTAATAAATGGGTTGGGTTCATGTTTGCCACAGCGGACCCATTTAATAAATGGGTTGGGTTCATGTTGAGGTATGCTGACCCGCCAACCTGACCCTATTGCTACCCCTACTCACTAATGGGCAACGCGAGGACCTCTGGTTTTACCCATTGGGTCAACCAAGTGTACTTCCGATTATCAAAAAAATCATTGGCTTTTCCCTTCCGACTATTAAAAAATGTCATTAATATTTTAATATTGTATCATATTTGTTATTTTTTGTATATCTTCTGTTTGTTTTGTTTTGAATATGCCAAGAATTTTTTGTTATTAAAAGAAGCAAATGTTTCCGATTTATCAAGAGGTTCTTCCTTGCAAAATTTACACACCGAGGCCAATAAATATGGTATGAATAAAACAGAATTTAATTGGTAAAAACTTTTAATCTTTTGTAAAAGTGTAACCGAATGAGTCAACTCTAGCTGGAGGACAAGGTCAAATCATAACTGAATTGATAGTCGATACACCCTAGTGTTTCTTGCATATTAAGCATAATAATAATACTAGCAAGCCAAGCCGCTTGTGGCTCAACTCATGTTTGACTAGTAAATAAGTTTGGCAAGTTGAATACAAACAATAGGTATTCAGCTCACAAAACTCGTTAGTTGGTAAGAAATATATTTTAGATATATTGTACGCATATTCTACATACATATTTTTTGTAATCCTATTTCTCTTAGCTCTAAAACAATGGATGTTTTTTTATTAACAAACCAGCTCTAACTTGGCTAGTTTAATTCGGGTTCATTATGAGCTCAAACTCTGCTTAGTTCGTCACAAGAATGAGCCCCTTTTACTCGATCAAGTGCCTTTAATTTCTCTCCCATCTTTTTTCTCCATCTGAAAATATATATATATATATATATATCAATGTTGTCAGTATCGGCCCTGAATCGCTGGGCTGCCGATTCAGCTGTATGGCTAAAAAAACAAAAAAAAATTATTATATAACACGTGTTAAAATCATTAAAATAATATTAAAATTTATTTTTTTGTATTTTTTTATATTTATTAAAAGTAGCCCTATCGGAGCTGCAGCGTATTGAAATTCTGCCGATCCGATACAGGCAGATACGCACCGATACCAATAACATTGGTATATATGACGATTTCTCATCGTCTTCGCTTCTTATTTCAATAATATTTATGTTCTTTCCTCTCAAAATAAAAAGAAATTTTAAAATAAGTTTTAAAATTTCTTCTACTTTTTCATTTAAGACGAAAACGCCTCAAAATTTGGCGAATGGAGAGATTGGTCTTGATTTTTGAGTGCAACAATATATCACCGCTTCTTTGCTCGTCATGAAAGTCGGAGACTCTCTGAGGCTGCTAGCGACTATTTATTCCATTTCTCGACTTTTTCCCGTCTGCTTACTTCTTCGAACGAAGAAAGGGAGGAGGAGATGGAGGGATGAGCGAGAGGTGAGGAGAAAGAGGAGAGGATGGACGTGGAGAGGGCGTCGCTCTGCAATTGCGTGGTGAACTTCCTTCTGGAGGAGAACTACCTGCTCACGGCCTTCGAGCTCCTCCACGAGCTCCTCGACGATGGCCGCGACAACCAGGCCATCCGCCTCAAGGAGTTCTTCTCCGACCCTTCCCTCTTCCCGACGGATCAGATCTCCCGCTTCAATTCTCTCAGACGTAACTCTCTCTCTCTCTCTCTCTCTCGCTCGCTCGCGCGTGGGCGCAACATTTGTTTGAAGAAATGTGGATCAAATGCAGTCGATCGTGATCTAACTAGGATAATTCTACGAGATCGTACGCTTATTTAGGTCTCTACTTGTTCTGTAAAATCTAGTTTGAATGCGCTCAATCGTGATCTAACTGGTACAGTTCTTCGAGATCTTACACCTTCTTTAGGTCTCTACTTGTTCTGACTGGAAAATGTAGTTTGAATGTGCTCAATCGTGATCTAAGTAGTACAATTCTTCGAGATCTTAAGCTTTTTTTGCGAGTTTCTGGTGAATCTTTGTCTTTGAAAGATTAGTTCTTCTGTCAATTTGGTAAATTTAGGGGAAGTGCGTTAAATCGTCGCCCAGAGGGGGAATTCTCTCGAGATCTTGTGTTTTCTTGCAAATCTTTTGGTGAAAATTTTCATTTGGATGTGTTAACGCGGATTTGGCTTGAAATTGTCCAATTATTGATCCAGTAGGAGGGATTCCTCGCGATCTGACTTTTTTCATTATATCTGGTGGAACTCCCGTATCTACTCGTGTGGTTCAATTGCACTCGATCCTGGTCTAACTAGGACAAGTGTTCGACGTCTTTCAATTCTGCTAATTTCTAGTGAATCTTTCTCTTTGAGGTTTAGTTTATCAATCAATTTGGTAAACATACACGAAATGCATTCAACTATGACCTCGATGTGCAATTCTTCATGATCTTGCGTTTTCATGCAGATTTATGTAATTATTTTATTTGCATGTGTTGTGTTTGATTTTTACATGGATTTAACTTGGATTTTTTCAGTGATTCCGTTAGAACTGATGTTTCTTTCGCATCTCTGATAAATCTCCTCTTTCAATATCTACTTTCATATTATGTAAGCTTAATCTTGAACGAAATTAATCTCAATCTACTAGGGCAGTTCGTCCTGATCTCTCACTTTAGTCTTATTTTTTTTTTATTTCATCCGTCTTTTGATCTTCTTTCTTTTTCGATTTCTGAGGGATGTTGCTTTAACAGGTTACATCATCCCTTAGCTAGGGCACATGATAGCTGGATAACATTTTTTTCTGAATTTTATGCAATTTCCTCTCTTTATTTTGTCTGTCGCTTTAAACAAATGTAATTGTGGTTGGACAGGTCCAGGCATTGCCTGTAAGGGCCAATAAGATTCTTTGTGATTTTTGCTAAGTTTTTTGCCATTATTATGCTGCTTCTTTGAACATGCATAAGTGTAGTAGTTTGAAGGCTTGTGTCATGGTCATGTTCAATTCTTTAGTATCTTGAATGTATTCATTTTGATATCTTAATATACTATAAAATCATAATATGCTATTGTCATAGTGTTTTGAGAAGTGGAAGCTGAAGAAATTATGGGTAACCAATATGGAACATTGAACTTTTACCTGGGCAGTAACGTTCCTCCACTTCAACACCACAGATGAGCAGTCAAGTCAAGAACTAATATTACAAATACTTATTGCATCCCCGTTGAGAGTCTTCATACATAAGTCACCATGGGATATTTATGTCAACAGTAGGCATACAACCTATTAAAGTCAAAACACAAGGGTTGAGATTATGCATGGTTCCATCTAGATCTTCAAAAGAAATTTCAACATTCAGGGTTCTTGTACACAATTGTCTGGAAAACTTGTACCATGGAACAATCTCTCATATCTGAGTACCATATTTTCCTTTCTCCTTTCCCATTGTGTTATTCCAACAATAAATTTTCTGTAAATTTATCTAGATAATTAGTGAAATACATTGAAAACTGTTGCTTGTGTATTTATGCAGTTGCAGATCCTCAGAGTTTGCTGGAAGAAAAGGAAACAGTAGAAGAAAAATTAGCAATCAGTGAATATGAGCTTAGACTGGCTCAGGAGGATATTTTGAAACTAAAAGCAGATTTGCAAAAGCATAGTGAATCTCCTGTTGATGATTCAGGTGGTTACCCTTGATTGGCTATTTTTTCTTCTTATATGCATCAAGCTTTCTAACCATATCTATGTTGTATGTATCAATATCTGTTTTGAACTTTTGATAGTAAGTTAATAACAGTTTCTGCGGGCACTAGGTATTTCATTAGTTTCTTATGTTGGAGTTGGATAAGGATAGCTTCCTAATAATGTGAAGTGCTATTAAACTTATGAATGTAAGGGTTTTTGCTTGTTTCATTCTCAGTCACGATTGTGTTATAATTTAGATATATTCCATTCTATATCTCGGACTTGAGCAACCTTGACTAACTCATATCATAATCATCCAAGTTAGGGCTAGCCCTTGGAACTGATGTTCTCTGGTGACTTGTGACCAGTTTCAAGTTGCATTTGGTTGGTGTTATTACTAAGTGTTAGAACAGGTGAAGGGTAAAATTGTCATTTCTGGTGGAGACGTCTTGTTATGGATATGTTTGTAATTTCTGAGTTTTATATTTATTCTTCATGTAACATCCTATATGGGACAGATGTGTAATTATTTTTGTCTTCTTGTACTATTTTGTATTCATCCCTATTAGGGTGTGTGTGTGTGTGTGTGTGTATATATATATATATATATATATATATATATATATATATATATATATATATATATATATATATATATATATATATATATATATAATGAAACATTGAGGTGCTGCCCTTCTCCAAGAATCAGAAGCTTAAGGGCCAACCCAATTTATCTTCCTATTCTCTATTGCTGTTGATAATTCAAGGATAGTGTTAACGTGGTATCAGAGCCAAAGATCTACATGGGCTCTCTTGTCTTAAGTGTTTGATAGAAGATAAGACTCGTCTTTCCTTGCATATCTCTAGCTTCTTTTCTTCTCACCGTCCCTTCATCTGATCCTCTTCTATATCTTTTATCATTTAAATCTGTCCCAGTTATCTTTCTTTCTGTTTCAGATTGCTTTCTTTATGTCAAGATCTTTATAAGTTGTGATCCACAAAATCTCCTTTTGACGTTTCTTATTGGGTTTACAGCATCTTTATCCCTTTGGATCTTCTCTGTTTATTCCTTAATATTCTGTTTAATATCGATTTTTATGGCCTTTTCTTTTCATTGAGTTTCTATTCTAGGTTGACGTCATTATCTTGGGTATTGTGATTTTTATTTCATACTTGAATACCAGCCTGTTAGCACATTAGTTCTATGATCTGATATCTCTGCTGCTGATCAGATCTCTGTCACAGTGACATGCCCAAGTGGGCTCGTGTCATGGATGACACTCTCGGATCCGACACATTTTGGTGTACGACACACTGATGACACGATCCAAAACGTGTCCGACACTGTGTCTTAAACATTGCAAATAAAAAATAAATTTTTGAAAAAAAGATCCTCTGCTTGTCCAAAAGAGAGAGAGAGAGAGAGAGAGAGAGAGAGAGAGAGAGATGACATATCATCTTTGAAAACATGATTCCTTTTTTATTTATTGTATTGTCCCTTGAAAATTAAAAAGTACTCATTCATCTTCTTAAAAAGAGAAAAAGCAATCACTATGAAGACTCTGAACTAGTGAAGGTCACCGTGGTAATTTGGCTTATGATATAACCTAAGTTAATGGACAATATTAAATGCAGGCCCTTGTTTGGCTGTTTTCAGGGAAAGTTTGGCCCATATCTGAAATTTCAGAAACGTGAGGCCCATATTTGAAATTAGGGGCAAAAGGTTGGGCCTTAAATGGAAATTTTCCTATTTTTTATATCAATCACGCTATTACATTATGATTTATGAGAGATCTATGGGGGGGGAGAGAGAGAAGGATCATCTCAATAAATATTACAAAAATACCCTTTAAGTGGGTGATATAAAATATTTGTATTAATATATTATTAATATCAACATGCTTTCAAAAGTATTATATAAAAAAACCATTTTATAGAAACAATACAAAATATTTTATTCATATATATATACATACATATATATATATATATATACACACGTGTCGCAATATCTTACTTTTGATTTTTTTTAACCCATGTTGCGTACGCGAGTCACGTACATGTACGTACCCATATCATTGTGACAGTCAGATCTATTGTCGTGTGATCTCAAAAAAAAAACTGAGATTAGTGTTGGTGGTTTTGATTTTCTTATCATGGCATCATCATCTTCTTCTTTTTCTCTTCTAGCTATACTTATTTCCTTTCCCAAGGTTAGTGTCAAATTGTTTTCTTCTAATTACGTTGCTTGGAAGGGGATAGTCTTTTACTATATCAGGCACATGCATAATCACGAATATCGGTATCGGCTATATTTTGGTGAACCTATTTCTCGTGATATTATAGGTTTGGTGATAAATCTCGAGGCTTAAAAAATATAAAAAATAACAAAAATAAGTAAGAAAATATCATGTTTATACAAAAAATACATAAATAATAAAAGAATTAAGTAAAAAAATGTAAAAAAAGAAGAAAAACATATTTAAACTGTTAAAAATAAATAAAAACAGTAAAACTAATTGATAATATTGTGATAATATCATGAGAACATCACGATGTTCTTGTGATATTATCAAATTGGCAATATTTTACCTATATTATCATTTGCTGAATTTACAACGACAATACCACGATATTTTAAAATTTTCATCGATATCTGTGACTATGGGCACATGAGACTTGCAGGGCATATTGATGGCACCGTGAAGACACCTCCCGGATTTATCATTATAGAGGAATCTGATGCAGAGAATAAAAAATGCAAGGTCGGGCCTTAAAATCCAGCATATGAAGATTGGTTGTCAAAGGACTAGGGTTTCTTTGGTTGGCTCAATTCGACCCTTTCCAAGGACATTATCGCTTAAGTAGTTGACTTGTCAACTGCACCAGAAGTATAGGATGAGTTAAAGAATAGCTATGTCAACACTCACTTGCCAAGGCATTACATCTTAAGAAAGAGCTAATTGAATATAAAAAAGGAGAGCAGTCAGAGTATTTGTAAAAAATAAAGAATATATGCGATCAGCTTGCCATTATACAATAGCTCCGTAGTGATTTGTAAGGAAATGAGAATCTTTCATGAAAGCGCAAATGCTTGTAATCGGTATCTATTAAAGACACTTCAATCATAACCCACAAAAGGGTATAAAAAATAACACAATGATAATATAATAATCTTTTAAATCATATGAAAATGCTTAAGTATTGATTACAAAGGAGAGGGGATCACCCCTATTTATATACAAGTAAAGAGTGGGAGAGAAGAGCTCTTAAGGCACTCTTCATAAAGAGTTGTTGAAGCTAGTCTAACGACTCTATTTATAGCCGTTGGACTAGCTCCAATGGCTATACAACTAGTCAAGATCTAGTTGGATCTTGATTAGTTTAAAAATCTAGTTCAAATCAAACCAGACAAAAAATAAATAAATAAATAAATAAATAAAATATTATTATATTATTATATTATTATATTATTATATTATTATATTATTATATTATTATATTATTATATTATATATAATTACATTTTTATATTTTTAACACTCTTCAAACTTACGGTACAATGAGAGAAAGTTTGTTTAAGAGGAAATGCTATCTAGGAGCAACGAGAGGTTTGGTGAATAAATCTGCCAATTGATATTCTGATATAACATATGACAAATCAATGGTTTCATGTAGATACTTTTCTATGACATAGTGACAATTCATTTCAATATGTTTGGTGCATTCATGAAATGTTCGGTTGTTGGCAATATAGATCACACTCTTGTTGTTACGTGAAGCTTGTGTAACTTCAACTCACATGTCAGCGTCTGAGCCAAACTATCTCTATTATCGTGGTGGCCATAGCTCGGTATTTAGCTTCGATGGATGAAAGACAGACCTTTTGTTGCCTTTTGCACGACTACGAATCCACGGTTTTCTTGTAGTGATCTTAAGTCCTTTGATCTACGCCTCATGTTACTCTAGCATGAGTCTATGTTCTCGAACTAGCGTAATACAATAACAACAAATCCAATCAAAATGCAGGCCACAATGTTTGCAGGAAATAATAATGCTGAAAATTGTAATGAAATCAAGTAGAAAGTGAAATCATAATGTGCATAATCCCAAGAACAAGTCACACAAGGGATAATACAAATGCAAAGGCAATACAAAAGCACCAAGTGCATACAATGGCTACAAAGAGCCTAGATGTGCACAAGCACAAGTCCACAAAGGGACAATACACAAACCAATCAATGGCAAATACATGAGATCATAAAAGGCACTAAAGAGCATACACAAAAGAATACAAAAAACATAAAAAATAATAATCTTTATTGAGATAGAATGCTTAAGAAAGCATTAGCCAACAAGAGGAGGTTTTAACCAGAGTTGTCAGTTGGGAAATTGGGAGCGGAAAGTGATTCGGGAAGCGGAAGCGGGAAGCAAGGCACTTCCAAAAGTTTAGGAAGCGGGAAGCGCGGGACAACTTAGAAGCGAACAAAAAATCGTCTCGGAAGCGACTTAGGAAGCGAGGGGGAAGCGAAAAAGAGAAAAAAGTAAGAAAAAAAAAACACAAAAAAAATAATAATAAGGGAAGGCGAGCTTCCCCTAAATTGGGAAGCGTGCTTCCCCTAAATAGGAAGTGTGCTTCCCAACTTTTTTTATGCTTCCTAGCACGTTTCGGAAGTGCCATGTTTCACGCTTCTGAAATGCTCTTCAGAGAAGTGCGCTTCCCCATGTACTATGGTGCTTTCGGTAACCCTAGTTTTAACCCATTTATATAGACATTACAAAGGGCCATATAGTCATTGGGATGCTCCCAACTACTATAAGTATAGCCGTTGGGGAGATCCCAAAGTTTGGAAATATAAAACAAATGGAAGGATCCAAGTCTTTATTGATAATCGCATTAAAAACAAACTTTTTTTCTCAACCCATATCATCTTTAAGAACCTACAGAGAGAACAAAACAAAGGTTCCAACTACACAAAGAAAGATATCTTATCCAAATAGTTATTAAAAGAAAACGTTTTAACCTAATAGATAAAAATTGGTTATAGGATATATGTATATATTTTCAAAACAAATATATATTTTGAACAAGAACAACACAAATTAATGTTTATATATATATATATATATATATATATAGAGAGAGAGAGAGAGAGAGAGAGAGGATGGTTAAGTTCCCCGACAAAACATAAAGGTACTATAAACTAAACAATGAGTGAAATATGCACCTTAAACAATAATTTTAAAATTTTACAAACATTAGTAACAATTCAAGCAAAGTACAAACCATTTAAGATAGACAAAAGAAGTATACTTCAAAATCAATTTTAAGAATTTCACAATTAGACAACCATAATCATAAGAACAACATATTTTTCAAGAAAACATAAATTCTGAACATATATTAGAGATCAAATATCAATAAGATATAAACAATTTAGCAATAAAGTCCTAAGGGCTTGCATATTTCAAATGAGATACAACTCATTAATCAAAACACGACAACAAGTATATTAAATATAAGAACTCAAAGGAGCTCATAAAAAAGAAAAAATAATTAAATTCATCGAAAAATGCAAGATAACCAACATGGAACAAATTTAAATATCTTCAGCATATATATCTAACATGTAATTAACGCATATTTAATGCACATAATAATGCATAAAATGTTTCCAATAAATAACCTTATTCCATACAAGGAAAAACTAGCAGTGAAAAGATTAGAAAATACATAGAGAGATTTTAAAAATCTCACATATAACAAAACATAACAAAAGAAATGATATTTGCAAATCTTAACACCAGTTTATTTATCACAAGCAATCACCTCTTTGACCTCCAACTCAATATCTTGAAAATTCGAGTATATCAACAAATAGAACAAGAGATCAAACACAAATGTCTGCACCAGCAATACTGGCTATCTAAACTAACAATAAATACCAGCCATAATGACAAATATCGCAAGATTTATGAAAATCTTGCGATAATATCATGCGAAATTGCCTTTAAAATGGCAATTTTTTGTGAGATTTTCAAAATATTGCAAGATTTATGAAAAAACATAAATACCATGATTTAAATGCGATATTTACGTTTTAAATAGATATTTATCATGAAAAATTGTGTTTTTATTTTAAAATAATTTTTATTAATATTTTCTTATAAAAATATTTTTTATATTATTTTTTTTTTATTGTCAAGATTTTGCCAAAAAATGTGTGATTTATGAAAAAATTTCAAATTCTCATGAGTTTTTTGAAAAATGAGATTTTGTTGTTTTTAACGTTTGTCGCTATGATACCAAGAAAAATGACTCAAATAAGAGAAAAAAGTAGAGAAAAAACAAGATGGGCAAAAATATTGTAATGAAGATAAGCTGATATCAATAAGCAAAAAGATTTGAAAACAATATCCAAATCAAATACATAAATTTTGCAATAATATGAGATTTAATCCATAAGGACCAATATGGTCAGACGCAAATAACAATAGAGCCATCGCTAATAAAGATCGATACAAGCATCCAATAAACAACAAAGGCCAAAAAAGCGATTGAGTGATACAATTCACTCGTAAAAGCAAAGGTCAATCAATTGCCAGTCAAAATAAAAAAAAAGTGCCAATATACCACTCATAATCTTGGCAATCTATACTGACAAGAAGATAGAGGTTCACACATAACTCACCCCAACAACTAACTCCGACTCCACAACATCGAGGTGCACATAACTCACGTCGAAAAGGACAAACAATAATAATGGATGTATCAAATGAAAAAAAATGATGGACTAAACTATAGCGAAAAGAAGGTAACAAAAAAAACTTGAAAAAAACTTTCAATAAAAGGTTATAAACAAGAGCCGATATGTCAATCATATGGCAAGATGCAAACAAGTCACTTAAAAACCTAATGAGGTCACATATAAGACACACAATAATATGCATCAAAAATTCAAAAAAACATAAACCCTTATAAGGAATGCAATGAGATGGTAATCCAAGAGGGAAATAGCCAATAGTAAAATAATCACAATGTCACAACATACAATACTTAAATTATTAATTTTATTAATTCTCATAAATCCATGTTCAAGGTCACTAAGGCACACACACGTCTATAAAGCAAGAAAACATAAGCCACTATGGGTGAGAAACCACACATTTTTTTAAAAAACTATTATTTCATTAAGTTCATAATAATGCACAAAGAATGCATAAAGAAAGACATTTTAATATCCAAAGAACAATGTGATCTTATAGATCTAATGCATGTGAAGAATCAAATAGCCTTTGATCATATGCAAAAGTCCACCCAAAACCAAAAGTGGACAAGCACAAGTCACTATGGACACACCCACAAGTCCCACAAAAGGGATACACAGAAGGAAGTTTCAAATAAAATAATATTTTATTTATCACTCAAATCATGCAAGAATCATTAATGTGAAAATCTCTATAAAAAGAGATTTTGTGTATAAACACAATACTAGAAACACAAAGTGTGCACAAAGGCATAAAAGGAGAACTCTCACAAGTGCACAAAGGCACGGATACAAATGCACAAACATAAAAAAATATCAACTTCAATATCTTGGGTCACAAAAGGGGGCTTTACAAAAGTGTAAGTTACAAGGGGGTAACACCCCATATTTATAATACAAGGGAGAGAGGGAATGAGGGAGTGTTGGACTCCCAACAACTCTCTCTACTTTATGCTTTTTGACTTTGGTCAAAAAAGCATAAAGCCAAATAAGTCCAAAAATAAACTAAAAAAGAAAAAGAAACCTAACCTAGTTAAATAAACTAATCTAATCCTAACTAAACTTAAAAGTAAACTAAAACTATGAGATTACATATTAAATTATGTTATATTATTTAACACCTCCCCTCAAACTTAGGGTGACATAACCGAAAGTTTGCCAAGAAGAAAGTTAAATCTTGGAGAGCACAGCGCTTTGGTGAAGAAGTCTGCTAGTTGGTATTCTGATGTAACATATGAAAGGTCTATGGTTCTTCTTAAGTATTCTTCACGAACATAGTGGCAGTCCATCTCAATGTGCTTCGTGCGCTCATGAAATGTGTGATTTTTGGCAATGTAAATTGCACTTTTATTATCACAATATAGTTTTCTGGGCCCTTGAACTTGAATATTTATATCTTTCAGCAAGTTGCGAATCCAAACAATCTCCATGGTAGTAGATGCCATGGCTCTATATTCGGCTTCTGTGGATGAAAGTGAGACCTTATGTTGTTTCTTGCATCTCCAAGAAATTAAAGATTCTCCTAAAAAATACAAAAACCAGTGGAGGAGTGACGGTTATTTGGGTCACCTCCCCAATCAGAGTCAGTATAAGCAATTAAATTCAATTAAGAAGAAGAAGATAGAAATACCCAATTGTTTATTGTACCCTTTATGTATCTAATGATGCGGAGAATGACGCTCATATGAACTGTAGTAGGTGCATGTTGAAACTGACTAGAAACATATATTGCATGAGATATATCAGGTCTCGTAATGTTGAGATACGTTAAAGATCCAACCAGTTGCCGGTAAGGTGTGGGATCTTTTAGGAGAATCCTATCATCAATCTTCATCTTTGAACCTACTGTTTCAGGAGTTTCACATACCTTGTCATCTGTGATTCCCGATCTGTCAAGAATCTCACAAGCAAGTTTAGTTTAAGACAAAAAATAGCCTCTGTGAGAATATGCAACCTCAATTCCCAAAAAATATGTCAGAAATCCTGTCTGATATTTCAAATCTTGAAGTCAGGATAAATTTAATGCTCTTGATTCCTTTGACATCATCACCTGTTATTAACATATCATCAACATATAACAGTAATATAACAATCCCTGCATCAGATTTCTTAACAAACAATGCAGTGTCAGTATAGCATGAAGTAAAACCATTTTCAGTCATTACATTGTTAAACCTATAGTACCAAGCCTTGGGAGTTTGTTTCAAGTCATAAAGAGCTTTACGAAGACGAAGAACTTTATTTTTAGGATCCATTAAGATCACCATTTAGAAAAACATTTTTGACATCTATTTGGTAAATATTCTATTTTCTAATGAAAGCAATGGTGATTAGACATTTGACAGTAATCATACGAGCTACTGGAGCAAATGTCTATTCATAGTCAATCTCGTATTCTTGACTATACCCTTTAACTACAAGACCAGCTTTATACCTCTCAAGAGATCCATCACTCTTGGTTTTAACTTTGAACACCCATCGGCATCCTATAGTTTTCTTTTCACTGGGAAGCGTTTGAAATTTCCAAGTGTTGGCTTTCCTAAGCGCTTTGAGTTCATTCTCCATGGCTTCTCTCCATTCAATACATCATTTGACATCTTAAAAAAATTTCGGTTCAAAATATGAGTGAATGACACTTAAGCAAGCCCGATATTTAGGAGAGAAAGAATCAAAAGATACGAATCCAGGGGGAGTTCTTCTAGTTCTCTCGGCTCTTCTAGGGTTTGAATCATGTGGAGGATAGATTCGCTAGGTTCACTATATTGCTCAATAACACTTCTAAAGGTGTGTCTATCTCTATGAGTATAGGTGATAGGGTCTCTAGTGATATTTTCTTCTTGAGAGGTAGTAGGGTTAGAGTTATTGTTGATTTCAACCACTTCATTGTCACTGTTATATGTTGATTCATCATCACTAGAGATATCATCATCTTTAGATAAAAGATCAAAGAGAAAGGAATAGTCGGCATTTTCTAAATGAGATTCATTCTTTTCAAAACCACTATCATTTTTCAAAAATGTTACATTATTTGAGACATATAACTTATCATTTTTAGTATCATAACATCGAAACCCTTTTTTGGGTTTCGGAGTAGCCAAGAAAAGCACAAGGAATGACTTTAGGTGAGAGTTTATCATTCTTATATATAAGGATAAAGCACTTACAACAAAAAACTCTCAATCTATTATAATCAGGTTCTTTTTAATGTAAAGTTTCGAAAAGAGAGATTTTATCTAAATTTTTTGAATGGAAGACGATTAATAAGATAAATTGAAGCAAGAGCCGCTTTGACCCATTTTTTTTTTTTTGAATACTTTGGAAAATAAGAAGGGTTCTAGTGGTTTCAATGATATGCCTATGCTTCCTTTCGGCTAACCCATTTTGTTGTGGGGTCTTAGGACACGATCTTTGATGGACAATACCATAGTCTTCAAGATATTTTTTAAATTCATTGGAAAGATATTCGCCACTGGAATTGGTCCTAAAAGTCTTTAAATTACTATTAAATTGATTCTTAATTATCATATGATATGATTTAAAACATGAAAACACTTCATGCTTATGTTTAAGGAAATATATCCAACAATATCGAGAAAAATCATTTACAAAAATCACATAATAGGCAAAGCCTCCCTTGGATATGACGAGTGTCGGTCCCCAAACATCCGAATGAACAATTTCAAAAGGTTTTGTGGTAAACATAGATCTTTGTTCAAAAGGCATACTTCTCATTTTTCCAAGAATACAATCATTATAAGAGAAAGTATTTTTACAAAGATTTTTAATAAAATGCAAATAGGATAACTTGGTGATGTTGGGATAACCAAGTCTTTTGTGCCAAACATTTATGTCTTTATGTTGGGCCACATTACAAAAAGGGGTTTTAGGGATTTAGAGAGAATCCACATAGTACAAGTCTCCCTTCCTAGAGCCTTCTTCAATCAACTTTCCAGACCGGTGATCCTGTATTAAACACTTATTAGATGAAAATTGAATGTCACATCCAAAATCCGAGAGTTGAGAGACGAAAAGTAAGTTCAAATTCAATTTAGGTATAAATTTAATTTTGAGAATAAAGAAATTTTGAGTTTCAAAGTTTTCAATCCCCTTAATTTCAAGAGAAGTGTCATCCGCGGTTGAAACAAAAGATGGTGACAAACTTTTAGAATATTTGAAAAGAGAAGAGATGTTTAGAGACATATGAAAAGATGCACCCGAATCTAAAAGCCAAGAAGTTTTACCTGAAGGAGAAGGAGTGAATACGTCAACACCGAAAATAGCTTCCTTAAGAAGAGGTTGAAGAGCTTCCATAATTTGATTTAGAGAGAGAGCTCCACTTGTAGATTCCTCTTTTTGTGGTTGAGATGTGGTTGCCATTGCAAGTAGTTTCTTCCATTTAGTACAAACCGGTTTGATGTGACCGGGTTTCTTGCAAAATGGCACACAATTTTGCTATTGTCCCTTCTTCCGCCTTGACCACCATTGTATCCTTGATTTTGGTTTTTAAAATGCGAAGGTTTATATGTCCTCAAGTTGTTGCCGGGCCTAGACACGGCATTAGCTCCATCACATTCATCTTGATTTGTGGGCATTGCAAGAACACTTGGATTTTTCTTGCTAATGCTCATACGAGTTTTCTCTCCACTTAACTTGGTAATAACATCTTCAATGGAAGGATATGTGAAAGAAGAAGACCGAATTTGTTCAAATTCAGGTCGAAGATCATTAAGAAAGTTAAAGAAGTGATCTTCCTCTAATTGCTTGTATCTAAGTTCAATAGCTTCGTCACTCCACTTGGGCTCAAGGATGTCAAGCTCATCCCAAATAGAGGATAATTTGGCAAAGTACTCACGAATAGACATCTCATTTTGTTGTCGGGTCAAGGCCCTCTTTTGAAGATCGTACTTGTGAGATAAGTCTCGTGAAGCATACATCTTCTCAAGATAATGCCAAGTTTCGGAGGCTTTCTTTCATCTTGGTTTTAACGGATGAGAAGATCCAAGATAGGATCTTGAAATTTCTCATTTCTCATTCCTCATGTTTCTTTGAATATTCTTCAAGAGCCTTTTGTCTTTCTTCTCCTTCAAGAATTTTGATGTCTCCTCTTTCAACCATCGTAATTTTTTGTTCGGGTTCCATTATGGAACCTTGAACGTATCCCCAAAGCCCCTTTCCTTTAATATGAGCTTTCATATTTTCGGCCCATACATGATAATTGGAACCATTGAGCTTAAAGCCAAGAGAGAAATGGGAGTCTTTTTCACTCATTAGAGAGATAAGATGAAGGAAAAAAATACGTACCACAAAGAGATTTTAACTCTTACTTGTTGTAGTAATCTTCTAAAATATTTGATGAAGAGAAGTCTTCACGCCAATCTCGAAAAAATTGAAGGCATGCTTTTCGAGGCACTCGATATTGTGAAGAATCACAAGATTTTCCTTCCCAAGCAACCTTGCTTTGATACCATGTGAAAATATCTATAAAAAGAGATTTTGTGTATAAACACAATACTAGAAACACAAAGTGTGCACAAAGGCATAAAAGGAGAACTCTCACAAGTGCACAAAGGCACGGATACCAATGCACAAACGTAAAAAAATATCAACTTCAATATCTTGGGTTCCAAAAGGGGGATTTACAAAAGTGTAAGTTACAAAGGGGTAACACCCCATATTTATAATACAAGGGAGAGAGGGAATGAGGGAGTGTTGGGAGCCCAACGACTCTAAATAGAGTTGTTGGGAGTCCAACAACTCTCTCTACTTTATCCTTTTTGACTTTGGTCAAAAAAGCATAAAGCCAAATAAGTCCAAAAATAAACTAAAAAAGAAAAAGAAAACTAACCAGTTAAATAAACTAACCTAATCCTAACTAAACTTAAAAGTAAAACTAAAACTATGAGATTACATATTAAATTATGTTACATTATTTAACAGTAAAAACATATAAGATAATGTCTACTAGAGAGCCATAAGACCAAGAAATAACACAATCACAAGGCACAAATGCCACTAAGGTCTCCAAAGAGAATCCTCACAAAAACCTTTTCATTAAATATTTTTATTAATGATTATAATGCACTAAGCATGTAAGGCACAGATCATTCAAGTGCAATGAGTGACTGCACTCACAATAAACACCTCCGAAAAGACAACACAACCCACAAATAGGCACAACATATATATATATATATATATATATATATATATATATATATATATATGAAACATTTAGGTGCTGTCCTTACCAAGAATCAGAAGCTTAAGAGCCAACCTAACGTGTCTTCCTCTTCTCTATTGCTGTTGATAGTTCAGGGATCGTGTTAACACTACGTAAACTTGTTTGGCTTAACCGTGCATTTTCTTCTATGGTTATAGCTTGTATCTTTTTTTTATTTGATGGTTTTTTTCGTTGTAATTTAGTGGCACATATTCTGGTGCATGGGTCACAAACTACCACCCTTCTATTAGGCTGGTTTTACATGGAGAAATTAGGGATAAGTATATTTGCTACTTTATTTTAAAATTTTACTATGTTAACCGATGGACCTTTTCTCATATTATTGTGGTTGCAGGGTCTCATACAGTGGCTTCTATAAATGATGGAACTACTTCTAAGGAAAAAAGAACCAGCTCATTTCTTGATTTAGGTCCTTTGAAGGATAATGAGCGTAGAGATCTGAATTGTGCAATAAAGGATTATTTAGTTTTTGCTGGATACAGGCTTACAGCACTGACATTTTATGAAGAGGTTGGTCAAATTGTGCACATTCATGTCAACGTTTCAGTATGCAGTCCTGCATAGGTTGTTTTAGATTATATTTCTATGTATTAGCTGCCACTAACTTTTATTCCTTATTTCACATGAAGCTGCCAGTCAATTGCTTTTATTGTGTCATTTAATTGTGTGTATGCTTGTACATATGTGTGTTGTATGTGCATGGTCAATTCACAATCTAAGGCAATAAATCATCAATGATCTTAAAAGTACAAATTCTTGAACAACAATTTCAAGCCGTTATTATTGATAAACATTTAACTGTAAATCCAAGTTGAGAACTACAATGTAATGCTCAATGACTAATTTCAGCTACAAAATGGATAGACATAAAAGAACAAAGACGAAGATAGGGGAAATATGTTGAAGTTGCAGGGCATAGTGATGCCTGTCCAAGCACAGTTTGACTATGTCCATGTGGTGTCACGGTGTCCATGTTGGTAACCTCTACACACACACACCATGATTGGTTAACCCTATAAGTCGTGTTCTTGTCATCCTCACTTTATCCTTCAAACCTCAAAAATCAGCATGATGTAGATTTGACCAAAATTTCTTGTTCAATCACCCTGAATCTATCTAAATTGATCTCGTTTTACCAAATGTACGAATGACTAGTTTATCTCCATCAAAGGGAATGTTGCTGGAAAACATGGAAAGTTGACTAATTCTGACTATATTAGGACATGTTGACTTTTTATTCTCATGAGTTTGCAATGAATGGACAAATCAGGAAAGGTTTTAATTTGGCCATGTACAATTATATCATCAACGAAAGTGGCATGGATTAAGTGACCAGGAAATTGTCTATTTTATTCTAGAATGTCAAAATATTATTGGATGAAGGTGATGCAACAAGAAGCTGCATGGGTGCATAGTAAAATTGGAAGTGTGCTCTGATGATATTAAATGATTAAGGCAACCACAAACTGTTTCATGCTAGTGGTACAACTTCCTTTCCAGAATTTAATTGTGATGTTTTGAATAATTCAACAAGAACTTGAAGTAGATATTGCTTATTTAAGCTGTATCTTTTATGTCAAATCAGTAAATCTTTATCCCATTTCTCGACCATTTTGTGGTACTGGATTGTTACTCATTATATCTTTACTGACCGTTGAATGTGCTGAAGTTTTTCTCATGCATTGTGTCTCAAGTGATGGCTTTTGTCCATTATGGACCTTTCAGGTTAAGGGCCAAGACCTTGATGTCTGGCAGAACACACCCGCTTCTGTGAATGATGCTCTGCGCCGTTATTATTATCAGTATCTCTCGTCCACCACTGAGGCTGCTGAGGTATTCATTCTTTACATTAAATATTATTTTCCTGCCATTCATATATGATCTGTCCTTTTTCTTTTTTATTGTCAAGCTGGGTTGAGGCAGATCCTTACAAGTTAAAATTACAAGGAATCTTGCTGGGAAACCACTCCAGCTGTTTGTCATCTCATCTATGATTTTGTCTTATCCCTTCTAAGGCAGCCTATGTAACATGAGTACTTCCAGAGAAGTGAGATAAATCTCAGGAAAAACTTGGTGCATATATATATATATATATATATATATATATATATATATATATATATATATATGATGTGTGTAAGAATGTATCACTTATTTTTTGGAATATCAATTCATCTTTGTGCGATATTCAAGAAAAGTTCCCAAGAATTTGTATTGCATGTTGGTTTACAAATGTTGGAATTATCAGGGGGTCTTTAGAATATCAAAATGTTGGAATTATCAGGGAAATATCAGGGAAATGGAACCAAGATCTTGTTAAATATCCATTTGTTAAAATATTTCTACTAATTCCTTTCTTTTCATGTGTATCGCTATACTTTTAGGCAGTGTTTGGATGCAACCACTTATCCAGATGAACGGGAGAAGGTGGGATCTTCTCTTATAGATGATAATGTGATCCAGCTTATTCCGTTTATCTGGATAAGTGGGTGCACCCACGCATACCCCCTTATGATTAGTTGCATTGCTAAGGAAATGTATACCAGTGGTCTTTTGCATATATATTTTTTCTCTTTTTGAAAGAAAATTTTGCATGTAAACTTAAATCAAAAGCTGGGTTGACACTGTAGTTGCCTTTGAAATGCTGTTTGAAGGCTTCTCCGATTGATACACAAAGAGGAGGGACGTTTTGCTAGTGAATCTGTTCATGTATTATAACTTGTTGGAGGGCGTTTCAAGATTAATATCTACATGTACTAGGTGTAAAACAGTTCAAGAAAATGCAAACAAGGCACTCATTTTTTATCTATGCTTTTGGTTGTAAAAATGCATATCCCTGGTATGACATTATCAAATTTTTTCAATATCCTGAAATTTTATTATGCATTTAGTTATATAGTGGGTTTCTGAAAATAAAAGAGGTCAATACGAATGCAATAAGTATTGGACTTGTGAATGTGGTTTTAGGTAAGTTTTGCATGATATTTCTTTCCTCTACATGTATCCATTAAAGGGTTGCTGGATCCATATAACCTTTTGAGAATTGAAGCTTCATGTGTGGCTATTGTTGAGTGGTTGCTTGCCTTTGCTTGATTCAGGAAAGGCTGTCAATTCTCCGGGAAAATGAAACGTTATTAAGAGCAAATGAGATTTTGATGAAGGAGAAGGATTCTTTGATGAGAGCGAAGGGGCTGTCTGATGGTCAAATAGTTTCATTAAGCAAGTCGGTGGAATCCTTGCAAAAAGAAATCAAAGACCGAGAAAATTTGGTAGGCATTTACTCGTTATTATAGTCACAACAATTGGCTGTTTTTCACATGGGGAACTTCTTTCAATTTCTTTTTTCCATTTTTTTGCCCTTTTTTTTTCAGGAAAGGCATGGAAAAATATGGAAAAGAAAAGAGATTATTGGAATATAGTTAAGATTAGGGAAATAGTGAATAACAAGTTAAAATTATCCAAAAATGATGTCAACCTAGTTTCTTGTCTATTTGAAATTTTCCTGCTGCTGATAGAAAATGAATGTATCTTTACTTTGCAGATACAAGAACTGAAAAAGTCACTGGAGGTTGATAGAAAGGATCTTAATGATTGCAGAGCTGAAATCACTTCATTGAAAATGCACATAGAAGGATTTCGAGCTAATAGTGGGTGGATTAATGCAGACGGATCTGTGGAAAGCTACAAAGCAGAGATAAAATCATTACAGATGGAAATAGAAAAATTGAAAGAAAATGGTGCCATTACCAGGAGCCGTGGTGATTCTGTTGGTCCACAAAGTGTAGTTGAGCAGGCAGAAGTGGAAGTGGTTGAAATACATGAAGATAAAGTAATTGTGTCTCATGTTGCGGATGCAATAGCTGGAAATGCAGATACAGGGGATGCTGCATGTCAAAACACATTGGATATTAGGCATGAAGATGATAAGGATCTAAACAATGAAGTGCTAGGCTCTTCTAATGGTTACACAGGCCTTATTGGAGTCACTGATAATAAAAATAGTCCTGAAACTCCTCTTAAAGAGGGAAAGTCAAACAGTCTTAACGGAGAAAAATGTTCTGGGAAAATGGTAATGCTTATCAAATTCTTTTAAATTTCTTTTAAGAACAGTGTAAATCTTTTAAGATGGAAAAATGTTCTGGGAAGGGAGAAAAATGTTCTGGGAGTTCTTAGTTTAGTTGTATGGATCTCAGCTAAAGATCGTAAGTGTTGATGCTTGTTCCACAGGGTTTGGAAACCATACAGGTCGTTTCAGATGCTTTGCCAAAAATTGTTCCTTATGTACTCATAAATCATCGAGAGGTTTGCTTATGTGTTAGCTTAAGTTTTTCTAATCATATTGCACTCTGCTGATTGCTGATTTTTTCCTTCTCTTTGTATTGTGCAGGAGCTTCTTCCACTTATAATGTGTGCTATTGAACGACATCCAGATAGCAACACACGAGATTCTTTAACACACACATTGTTTAATTTAATTAAAAGACCAGATGAACAACAGAGGAGAATTATAATGGATGTCAGTATTTTAATATTTTACTCATGTTTATGTTGGTCATTGACTAGTAGCATACATTGTTTTGGTTACCTTCTTTTCTGTTTTTCTCAGGCCTGTGTCAATCTAGCTAAGAATGTTGGTGAGACGAGAACCGAGTCGGAGCTGCTACCGCAGTGCTGGGAACAGGTTATCTGCCATGCATGAATCTCCAGCTCTAAATAACTTGATATCAGAAAATGGCTGTGAGCTGCATGCTTATACAGTGTTCTGTTGGCCTGTAGATTAATCACATGTATGAGGAGCGTAGGCTGCTTGTTGCGCAATCATGTGGAGAGCTGGCAGAATTTGTGAGACCTGAGATCCGTGCATCACTCATTTTATCAATCATACAACAGCTGGTTGAGGATTCTGCCATTGTTGTGCGAGAAGCTGCTGCTCATAACTTGGCGTTGCTGATTCCACTCTTCCCGGATGTGGACAAATATTTCAAGGTCAGCCTCACTAAATATGCTCAGAGGCAAACATGGAGCAGAAAACTGAGATTGCCTGCAATGTAAGCTCTAGAACAGGGTGAAAGACATGGTTTAGGGATGGCACAGAAACTTTCTCATGTCATAATACTATGTCATTCTTCTTTATTTCCATTTCCTTTTTTGTCCAAGTCAATTTGTTTTTGGTGCATAGGTGGAG
Source organism: Nuphar pumila (assembly GCF_984573655.1). NCBI lineage: Eukaryota > Viridiplantae > Streptophyta > Magnoliopsida > Nymphaeales > Nymphaeaceae > Nuphar > Nuphar pumila. Next base: position 88,060,134 of record NC_143258.1, on the reverse strand, counting down.
GAGTTGATGTTCCAATTAGTCTGTGATCCTGCGGGAGCTGTTGTTGAAACTTCACTAAAAGAGCTAGTTCCTGCTGTCATAAGATGGGGAAACAAACTGGACCATATTCTACGTGTTTTACTTTCTCATATCTTGGTCTCAGCTCAGGTAATTGTATATCTAATAGTGCTTATGTGTATGGACTCTCAATTTTTTATTTCACGAGAAATCTCATGGCACTCATATTTTGTCAGCGGTGCTCGCCATTATCAGGGGTTGAAGGCTCTGTGGATTCTCATTTCCGAGTTTTGGGTGAACGTGAGCGCTGGAATATTGATGTTTTGCTTCGGATGCTAATGGATTTGCTTCCTCTTGTGCATCGCAAAGCAATTGCAAGCTGTCCGTTTTCCAATTATACTGACTCTCTTCCAAACACTGATGAGGGGAAATCCTTTTTTTGCAGCTCTTTACTTGAGCTGTATGCAGGGTAATCTCATTGTCTCAATTAAGACTTGAGTTTGATATTTCAGCTTGCTTCTAGGATCAGTTGTAGATGTTGTTGAGTTCCCAACTCGATTATATTCTCCCTGGCTGATTCTGAGTTGGAATTAATAGGGAATATATTGAATGGCCTGCGTTTGATTGGTTGCACGTTGACTGTTTCCCTGGACTAATCCAGCTATCATGCTTGTTACCTCCTAAGGAAGACAAACTCAGGAACCGTATAGCCAAGGTATGTTCTAGTTCCACTTATTTTGGTTTTAATGTTGATCTCATTGCAATGGGTTGATAAAAGGCCTTCTGAATGTCTAACTAATTCATCATCTTTGCAGTTTCTTTGGTCTGCTTGTGAACTATTTGGTGATCAGTATGCAAATCACATTATGTTGCCTCTTTTCTTATTAGCAGTAGGGGATGTTGCTGACTTTAAACTTTTTCCATTTGCTCTGCAATCTAGAATAAAAGGTGAGGAATTTTTCATCAAAATGTGTTTTTGCTTGTTTCACAGCTGTATGATAAATGTTTTTAATTCCAGGCTTGCAACCTAAAATTGATGTGGCTGAGAAACTTGCTGTTGCATGTGTTCTTCCTCTCCTTTTGACGGGTATACTTGGTTCTCTTGGAAGACATGAACAGCTTGCAGAATACCTCAGAAAGCTTTTGGTCCAAAATGCAGAACGAGAAAGTTCTAGGACACCTTATTATAGTTTTGAGCTTCTCAATGCAGTCCGGTTCCTTTGGTTGGTTCTTGTTGCCATTCTCTCGTTGATTTGTTTCTTATCATGTGATCTTTTGTATGGTTAATAGTTCTTCCTAGTGTGACAATTTTCTTTGACACATGTCCATCTGATGCACTTGCTACTCAGTTCACCCATGGTCTTAAAGACTAGAACTTCTTTTGGAATTTGTACATCAATGTGTAGTTGTGTTGCATGAGGGCTGATATTTTCTTAGTCTATCTTTGTGCACTTGTGTATGTGCCCACGTTCGTGCCTGATGAGATTTTCTAGCTTGTATTTGTATGTGTGTGTGTCTGTGTGTGCACGTGTCTGCATTTATGGCTCATGTGATTCTTTATCTATGTAGTACATTTGAAGAACATCAAGGGATCATCTTCAATATATTATGGGAAATGGTAGTTAGTCCCAATGTCACAATGAAGATTGGTGCAGCAAACCAGTTGAAAGTGCTGGTACGTGCAACTATTGCAGTGATTATTGATCTGAATGATCTCCTATTTCCATATGCAATCATATTGTTTCCCTGTGTAGGTACCATACATTGATGTGAAAGTTGCTTCATCTCATGTGCTGCCTGCTCTTGTAACACTTGGCTCTGATCCTAATCTGAATGTAAAGTATGCCAGTATAGAAGCTTTTGGATTTGTTGCCCAGCATTTCAAGAGTGACATGGTACATCTTCAATTATCAATTTCTTCTTGATAGTTATTGAAACGAGTTTTTGAACATTGTAGACTTGTACCTTTACATCTTTGCAGATTGTTGACAAGATACGAGTTCAGATGGATGCCTTTTTGGAAGATGGATCTCATGAAGCCACTCTTGCTGTTATCCGAGCATTGGTGGTAGCAATACCACATGCATCTGACAAACTAAGGGATTATATCCTTAATCTCATCAATTTTTTATATATGTTTTCTTTCACAATCCTGCTAAATGTGGTTTACCTTTTTCTTTGACATTTGTGCACATCTCCGGTTGTGCTGAAGTGTTATCATATTGCTGAGAATTGACTTCTTTGCTACTTTATGTTTCCTTGACATTTTCTCACATCTTCTGTCTAAGATTTTCCGCCTTACTTCTTTGCCAACTCATGGAATTGATTTGAGACGCCGCCGTGAAAGAGCAGATGCTTTCTGTGAATCAATCCGTGCTTTGGATGCTACAGGTACATTGCTATATGATGATATTAGTGATAATGGTTATTTTCTTAGTATGGGTTCTTCAACTCTCGTTCAACTATGGAGCATCGGCATCACCTTACCAAAATCTGTTAGAATTTGTATTACCGTGGTGAAAAGCTTCAAGTAATTGAAAGAGCAGACCATTACAGTGGTGACTGATCTCTCCTCCTTCCACCATTAAAATCCCTCTCGGGAAAAACTAGTCACCTCTAACCATGATTAAGGCATGTCTTTCTATTTAATGGTGTAATCTTCCAAGACTGAGACCTGTTTTAGCCATGTGGGAAGTGGCGTTTGGAACATTTACACTAGGGGTGGAGGGATACGGAAAACTTTCATCATAAACATGCAAAGTCTTTCTCACCAATGAAAATTCATTCACTCATTTACTAAACACCATTTTCTTCATATAAAAGTTGCTACCTTCTCATGTGATAGTGTTTCATGGGGTTTGCATGCATGACTAAGAATTTTGAGTTTCTGGGAAAATCTATGCATTTATTAAAATGGTAAAGTAACAAATTTTGAAAAAAGTATCTATTGTAAAAGGTTATTTTTTCACAAAAATAACGTGTTAATTTTAGTGATAAATTCAGGCTGGCCGATATTTTCAAATTCTTACAAGAAATTACTCTCTTTTTTTTCTTTTCTTTTGTTGAATATAATGTGCAAACAAAATGAGTCAAGACATTGATGTTGATGATGTATACCTTTTTGCTGTGAGTGTAATTTTGGAGAGGTGAATTATGGTAAAAGGGTGTTAATGTTTGGAGAGATGAATTATGGGAAAATGGTTTTCTAAGGTATAGTTTTGTGGGAATTAAGTCCGATGCCACTGAATTTCTTGTGTGCAGATCTTCCAGCAACTAGCGTTAAGGATCTTCTTTTGCCGGCTGTACAAAACTTGTTGAAAGACTCTGATGCGCTGGATCCTGCGCATAAGGAAGCTCTGGAGGTCATAATGAAGGAAAGATCAGGTGGAACATTTGATGCCATTAGTAAGGTCATGGGTGCACATCTTGGCATTGCCTCCTCCGTAAGCAGCTTGTTTGGTGAGAGCGGACTTCTGGGGAAGAAAGAAACAGGGGAAATATCAGAACCAGTTGCCCAGCCACCACAGCCTCCTGTGGCTGATGACACAAGGTTCAGACGAATTATGAGAGGCAATTTCAGTGACATGATCCGTGGCAAAGCGAAGGCGCCAGACGAATGTCCTCCCAACCAGTAAGGCCCAAATCCTTCTATTCATTGAGAACCACAGTTTTTGTAATACTTTTTTTGTTCGTTTTTTATTTGTTTGCCTCTGTGGTTTCGATGCCAGTAGGAGGCTTTTTGGCATGAATATTTGATAATTTCTATATAATAAACCTGAGTTGAAATGCTTGTAAAATTACTGTTGAAGAGAGAGAGAGAGCACTCTTTTACACAAGGCTTTATTAGGTCATGGATCAGTCAACATATGGAAGTATCAAACCCCTATAAGGTGGGCTAGATCAAGGTTGGTGTTGATCTGACCCTTGGATTGTACTCAAAAGAGTAGATTATGCCCGTATAGGTCCAATTAGTATGTATTTCCAATCTGTTATGAGGCGATATTAGAATGTTAAAAATTGGATGTGTATTTTTCTGTGAAAAAATGTCTAAAAGATCTAACAGGAGAGGTCTGTGTTATTCGAATGGTACCTCATTTTGGCATACCTTAATCTTTTTTGTTGTTTATTCCTGAAAACAGGATTAGACATGTCTTTCTATTCAAGTATTCATGCGTTATAATCTAGATTTATGATTAATAAAACATTAATACACAAAATATATTTGGGATCACATCATTTTTTGTCGAGCAATATATGCTTGTGTTTGGAGAAGATAAATGAGTTGCATTACGCAAAACCAGCGATTCATTTGCTATTAGCGTGACTTGTATATGATCGATTTGCAAACTTCTTATTGCCTAACCTGACTCAAAATTGTAAGAATATTATCGATATTAGGAGGCGTTCACCTTGCTTGATATTGAGAACGTTTAGGATTATAACATGAATATCTTTTTCAGCGTATACTTTCTTCCTAGAACAAAAGGAAGTGCAAAGCGATTAGAAGTCATCTTTTATTCCGCGGTGCAGCTCCACCATCCATCTTGGCGTTTCTTGATATGGACACTGCACCCATCTCGAGAAATGCTAAGATGGATGGCTGTCTGGCCGGTCACTACATGCTCATCATGCAGCGATGCTGTATATAATGTGGTCATTTGAAGATTTGTCTATGGAATTTGAATAGAACAAGGGAATATCTAGATCCAAGACCAAGAGATACGTTCAACTTTTTTTTTTACTCGGAGAAACCACTCCAGGCACAGATACCTAGCCGTGCTGGCTTAGCCTGCCATACTAACGCTCTCTGCCCATGTCGGCATAAAACTCTGAGAGCTTACCCCTTGAACCCAGGAAGTCGCCAAGCTTTGGCTTACGCAGTGGGGTGATGCTCATGAGATTTGATCCTAGACTGCCCGTCTAACCCTCTAGGCCCCATCCCACTACGCCAAACCCCTTGGGTCAGATACGTTCAACCACTTACAAAGATAAGGGTAAATAGATTATCAAGGAATCAATTTTTTTTATATAAGAAAAGAAAGGATGAGCTCATATTGGGAATGAGGCACTTACGTGCACCTTGTTGAACATAAAAGACAATCTATATCTCATCAGCCAGGTTTTATCTTTATACTTGGTTTGTAAATTTGCTGGGAACCTAAAGACAAATCTGTACCCAAAAGAAGTGAAAAAGGACGTGAGCACTCACTTCCACATTTGGCTGCATGTAATATTTGCATAAATTTTGACCAGACCATGTGAGCTGTAATTCTGGACCGAGATCCATAAAAGTCATTGGATTCTTTGCAACTCTAGAATACTGCTCTCATGTGAATGTTTATATCAAGGACTACGTTTTGGTCAAGTTTGTTTTTTGTGTTGTTTTAACAAGTCTGCCTTTTAGGCCTTGCTTGTAGTTATAGCTTGTGACTTAGGCCTTGCTTGTACCTTAGCTTGTGACTTTCGTACTAGTAACTTAAGTGCTGTTTATACCAATGTTATCAGTATAGGTGCCTATCGGCCTGAAAATCGATATGCAGCAAGCCTGAATCCGCTAATTTTTAATAAATATAAAAAATACCCAAAAATATTTTTTAATTATTTTAATAGTTGTAACACATGTCACTTGCGTATTGGTTGGCCGATACAGCAGAATCGGTGACCAAACGATTCAGGGTCGATACAGATCATATTACATCGGTTTATAAGCTGAGTTTTGTATGGTTTACTTAGGAATAGTGTTGAAGACTCATAGTTACCAGAGGAACGAGTGAGCGAAGCGACGTGCGAAGCAAGAAGTGAGTGCCTAAGAAGTCCTTTAATACATGAAGCATGAAGCTTGTAAGAAGCATAAAGGGAAGTGAGTATGAGGTACTTATAAGAATAAAAAAAACAGTAAACAGAATTTGTGTTTTTGCTTAAATCCACCTTCAAACTTTATCTTCAAAATACCCATCATTTATATGTTTTATAATAAAAAAAAATTAAATAAGAATACAATTCTTCTAACATGAAAAGTTCATTTCAATATTAAAGGAAGTTTGGTTTCATATTGGGGAAAGTGGGTCCCCCATGAAGTTTCCGATGCGTGAAAGAAAGCATATGGTTTCGGGCTTCTCAGGTGAGCTTCCAGTAACACGAAATAATGTCTAAATTGGCTGCTGCCAACATATAAACTATGCCTCATGTGATCATCATTTGCCAAGTGTGTCCTTGTCTTCACTTGATTAGCTAGATCCTTTTTAAAATCACTAATGATGTATACTATAAAGCAACTTAATCTTTTAGGTTAGGTTGATGACCATTTTTTTAGTTTTTTTACTTTTTGGTCCTTTTTAGAGTCTAACCTAGGGCATGTTGGTGAATGACAACTCTAGGTTCATTAAACCTGGATAAACGGTGCTAACCTCATTTGTAGAATGATTAATTTTGAAGGCACTGAAACTTCACTCCATTTTGTTCAACGTAACAAATCATTAAATAGCTTTTCTGCTGGTTAACTGATTTGGGTTGGGGGGGAGGAGAGATGCTAGATCTTTAGTTTTGCAAATGAAAGTAGAGCATCTCATATCCTTTTTTTTTAATTTATAACCCGAAGAAACCACACCTGGAAGACCTGGTCACGCTGGCTCAGCCTGCCATACTTACAGTGGTCGTGCCGGCAGCGTAAAACCCTGAGGCTAGGATCCATGCCCCAGGGACCTATGCTACGTGTTGGCTTGCACAGAGAGGCGACACCCATTGGGATCGAACCTTGACTGCCCGTCTAGCAGCCAAGGCACCACCCCACTACGCCAACCCCCCTTGGGGCGAGCATCTCAGATTCTTGGATCTAAGATGTTCAAAACACTCTTAATTAAGTTGGGTCATAGATACATGATATGAACAGCTATAGCTACATGCACCCACAAGCAGACTGATCTAACTGTGATGCTACAGTTTAGAACCATTGTCAAAGCCACCAAGAGGCTACCGTTGTTTGTTTTATCTTTAATTTGTTTAACGTCTTTAAACTATTTTGTCCTAGAACAAGCCCTGTTTTGTTTCGTCATTGACAAAAAGCAAAAAATTGCCCACAGGGTCTATGCACACCTGACTAAGTGGGTATGCATATCACATGTTTGGTATGAGTCCTTTTCTTTGTGCATTTCATGCTTCCAACATGCTAATTACATACAAATGAATCGGATTTGATATGACACTTTTATGTCTAGATAAAGATTCCTAAATAAGATGAGAATTTGTATCCCAATCAGAAATGAATTTGCTTAATTTGATTTTGTTTTCAGCATCCTGCTTCAGTTCGGTTCAATATTCTATGTTTGATCTATATTTGGAATTAGATCAAACCAGATCTAGTTCTCTAAATATCATGATTTTATCTTAACATTAACATGAAATTAACTCTTTAAGTTTTCATGGATTCAGCCCATTATTCCTCTCTTTGACCCCATTAGAGTATTAGCCATGGCATTTGACAATTGTTGTTTTCTAGTTATCATTAATATCTAGTACTTAGCACCCAGTAAAGTCTCTTGGTGTTATTATCATCTTTTTCCCTAGGTCTACCGCATTTTGGATACTACATTTAGCATAGGACGGGTTCCATCCTACATTCTATCCTAGATATCTAATCAATTATTAGGATTGGTCTACATCTTTACCTTTATGTGAACTGGTCCTAGCCGTCCAGATGCTTCATCTGGACAGCATCCATCCTATGCCAAAGGATGGGATCTTTTTTTAATGGAAAACGTCAAACAAGGAATAATTGTACAAGCTATTCTATTAAAATAATTGAAGATCAAAACATCGTCTCCAATAGATTCCCTGCATAGAAAACACTGAAAAAGATAAAGCATGGTTTGTGAATCAAACGCTTAGTCCTTTTCTTGTTTATATCAACTACAACTTAGGACTAATTAAAATGTGCAAAGAACAAAAAGCATATTTTTCTTTCCAAAACAGAAAACAAAAAGCATATAATCGATGCTCCCAATGCAGCTCTTATGGTCATACAACATAATATAGACGTTTGAGCTATATATATATATATATATATATATATATATATATATATATATATATATATATATATATATATATTGAAAGGCAAGCTGGGGTTAGGCAGACCCCTACCAGATATCTCTTAAGCCCCATGTGGCAGAGGGATTCGAACCTGGGCCTTCAGCTTGGCACAGGACCCCGCTTACCACATGGGATACCACCTTGGTGGTTGAACTACTTATATTCTATAAGGATACACAAGTATTTCAATGAATATATAGGATACCAAGAAGGCAAGAACCCCTCAACAGTTGATTCGAAATACTGAACATGAATGGATAGTGGATTGGATTCAGTACCTTATTGTACTATTCCATCTTAGGCATTCCCACTTCTTGGGGAAAGGGGATGTGTTTTATAATATCTAGTTGTAGTTGGGCAGCTTTGTTTTTTATGTTTTAATATATAGTGCTGGTATTTCTATGTGAATGTTCAACAGTAAGAATCATGTGATGCAAACTCTTGTGCAGTTTGGGCTTTTTGGAGCAGCAACTGTAGTTTCTTTTTTATACGAATGAACTGCTTGTCAGCCCAGCTTGTAAAGCTTACAGATGGATAAATAAATATAAGGCTTTACACGTGTTTGAGCTATGAACTGTTTGAATGTTCACATACTCATATGGTTTTGGCTTGTGGGAGGAACTGTTTGTAGTTGTACCTCTTCCTTTCAATAACAAAGGGTTTTTGTTTTCTCGTCAACTCATCCATGTTCACACATAGTGGGTACGTGTTCAAACCATCAAAATTCTCACGCACAAATTAATGTAGATAGATATAGTGAGAGATTTTCTTATGAGTACGGTCTATGTCACAAAGATACTGGTACCACTGACATGAGACCCCACAAACAAATTCAAAAAGTTATAAAAAACATGAAGACACCGGTTTTTAATTTTTAATCATTAAAACACTATTTCTGATATTTTAAAAATAAAAAATGCATTTAGTGAAATATTATTAAATTATTTAAAAATATTAAAAGGGTACGTGTCAGTGTCAGTGTCTACAAGCATGTTGAGTGACACATCACCAAAATGGCGCAGCCCTAGACATACTGTATGGCGGATATATATATATATATATATATATATATATATATATATATATATATATATATATATATATATATATATATATATATATATATATATATATAGAGAGAGAGAGAGAGAGAGAGAGAGAGAGAAAAGTGAACATATTAGACCCTCTTTTCTTGTACTGCCCCATTAGGCCCTTTGAAGTGTTTTGTGATAGATTTGAACCCTTAAATGTGTTTAGCATGCTCAATTTAGCGGGAATTAACTCTTGGATCATGTTTTTTCAACAACAAAAATATATTTTTATGAGCCTGAAAAAAATGATGCCTTAGTAACCATTGATTTTTTATCACGAAAAAACTTGTATAAAGGTCTAATTCTGGTAATCCAAAAGCCGGTTTCCACTAAACAAAACCTATAGATCACATTTATGGTGTTAGATGTGAGAGAAAATACTGAAAACTATAATTTTTGAAAGGGCCTAACAGTGCAAAACAAGCACATTACTCACACACACACACACATATATATATATATATAGAGAGAGAGAGGGAGGGAGAGAGCCGAACTATAATCATCAACATTACGAAACGAAAATAGGTTCAACCAACATTGAACCTACCCGGAAACCAAACACGGGCCCAAGACATGCCAAGGAGCCCCAAAAACGGAAAAAAGAAAAGAAGAGATGCAAGGAGAAAAAGAAGAAAGAAACAAGAAGCAAATACAGTTAGGCGACGAGCATCACCCAGGATCATGAATGGTCCCTAGAGGCAGATGATGTTGCAGATCAGGGATGTTGATGCGGAGAATGGCGTATACGTCCGCCAAAATAAGGTTCACCATTTTGTTGAACACTGCCGGAATATGCCGAAAAATAGCATTGTTGCGAGTCATCCATACGACCCACCATGACGAGAGAAGCCAAGTTCGCCAAATAATACGCCATTTGTTGCAATGACGAACTGGTTGAGGACCCCACAACAAATCATTGGCGAACGATTCCTGACGCACGCTGACCCCCGACTTCTTCCAAGTCACCTTAAAGATGTTTTGAAAAACAGAGCACTCCCAAAAAAGGTGAAAGGCAGATTCTCCAGCCGCCTCACACAACACACATTTACTCGGCAGATGAAATCAGATGGATTTGAGGAAGTTGTCAGTTTGCACCCGATTGTGTAAGATTAGCCAAGCCAGGAAACATGATCTCGGAGTGGGACCCTTGCCCCAGATCAGGTTCGTCGGAAACCGGTCCACCCCCGACGGAAGGAGAGCGAGGTAGCCTTCTTTAGAGCGGAAAGATCCGTTCGGAGCAAGGTTACGACCAAAGAACTGAGACTGCGATTCAACATTGCCATTATGAGACAGGACTGCAGACCATGCTTGGATCCATGATCGTCGAAGTTTTGACATAGATCGCTGACGCATGCTTGTGGCCCCCACCAATGATTCCACACCACCGTATTTAGCAAGAAGCACGCTTGCACACGGAGACCCAGGTTGGTGTGCAAGCCAGCTCTGCTTCACGACAAGAATCATACTCCTCAGCCGGGGGTCCTTGATTCCCAAACTCCCCCTATTTTGGGGTAGACGAAGAGTGTCCCACCCCATTAGGTGGCGCTTGTTTTTTGGACCACGCCCAGACCACAGAAAGTGCGTCACTACCTGAGCTATCTTCTTACTAACCCCCATGGGCATCAGAAACATAGACATAAAAAATTCTGGCATAGCAGAAAGAACGTGCTTGATGAGAGTTAGTCTACCCGCGATAGAAAGGTAGGACGCTTGCCAGCCCAAATTTTTTTTCTGAACCCTTTGGATAGTGGTGCTCCAGGCTGCCGTAGATACCCGACTGATTTGAAGCGGCAGACCCAGATAAGAGAAAGAGTTATCCGAAACCGAGCATTCAAATATCCGCTGGCCCAAGTCCAACATTGAAGCAGGGGCGTTGACCATGGAAAGACAACACTTCTCGTAGTTCAAGGATAGACCTAACATCGATTGGAAAAAAAGAAGGACAAGCTTGAATCTTAACATTTGTTGGATGGAGGCCCTTCCGAAGATAATTATGTCATCAGCGTATGTCAGGATCTGACTACGACACTCTTGAATACTGAGAGATTCAATTAGATCACCCTCCACTGCCCTCTTAACCAAGACCACCAGGCCTTCAGAGACGACGTTAAAGAGTAACGGAGACAGAGGACATCCTTGTCGAAGACCACGACCAAGTTTGAACTGTTTTTCCTTGACCCTATTGATCTGAAACTGTGATTAGGCATTGGTTACCAGCTCATGCACCCAGCTAGAGAAACGCCTACCGAAGCCCAAGTTTTCCAACATGTTGAAGAGGAACGGCCAATGAACCGAGTCGTAGGCTTTATGAAAGTCAAGCTTCAGAGTGAAAAAGGCCCCCCCGTTGATCTTGAGAGAGTGCAACACTTCTGTGGCCAAAATGAAGGAATGTTGAAGTCTTCTGTTAGGAATGAAGGCGAACTGAGCCTCTGAGAAAATCCTAGGAGCAATTGACCGCATCATGTTAGCTAAGACCTTGGCGATAATGCGATATAAACTCCCTAACACTGATATAGGTCTAAACCGCGAGATATCCGATGCGGCTTCCTCCTTAGGAATAAGCGACATAATTGCTAGGTGAGAATGAACCGGCAGTCGGCCATTTCGATGAAACTCGGCGAAGACACTAAGAATGTCACTCTTAACGCATTGCCAGAATATACGAAAGAAATCCACAGGATACCCATCAAATCCTGGAGCTTTCCACCCAGACGACTCCCGCACCGCCGAGACTATTTCTTCTTCGGTGAACAACCCCTAAATCGAGTTGGCTAGCGCTCGATCCATGGACAAAAATAAAGTTGAACCCATGTTGCCACCTACAGTTTGATTGCAGGAATACAATTTAGAAAAATAGTTGGAGACAACATTGATTACCTGATCGCCCGAAAAGGAGACACCATTGATATACAGAGTGTGAATCGCATGTCTTCGATGCCTGTGAGATGCTAAAGAATGAAAAAACCTTGTATTCTCGTCACCCGCTTTAAGCCAATTCACCCTTGACCACTGCTTCCAACGAATTTCATCCTTTAGACGCCACGATTGCACTAGAAGAGTCAGCTCGGCCGATTTAGCATTGAGACATTCAATATCTGATGCATTCATATAGGACGTATCCAAGAGAGACTGATTGATAGAAGTCAGCTCTCGCTCTCAATCCCCCAGATTTTGGAATTTACTTATTCTATTGGAGATAAGCCAAGATTTGATATCGCGGGATAGACGAAAAAGCTTAACCATGCATCTTGTAGCCGCCCGGACTGCAAAGCAAGGTCTACTCCAAGATTGATGGACTAACGACTCGAAGCCCGCCTCCTTAAGCCACCATTGCTCAAATCTAAAGGATCTATCGCCGGTGAAGCCTTGACCCCATCGGATAACAATCTGACTATGGTCTGAGACAGATGGTGGCAGAAGACAACAAGAGATGTCATTAATAAAACTCAGCAGCTCTGACGAAACGAGCACCCTGTCTAGCAGACGGAAGCACGGTGTAGATCGTCGATTGGACCACGAGAAAGCTTCACCAACATGAGGAACGTGGTACAACCGGTTCATCTAAATAAAGTTTTGGAAGCCCCTCATTGAAGCCGAGAAATTAACCGAAAAGCTAGAATCGATAGGAGACATAAGGCAGTTGAAATCTCCCATGATAATATGTTGGTCCCCGAATGAAGCAATTACCCTATTTAAGTCCAACCAAAACTCCTCCCGACGGCTTTGACGGTGGGGACCATACACCATAGTGACCACAGCTGGAATAGTCTGAGTAGGTAAGGAAAGAGTGATGGATATGGAAAACGTACCTTCGTCCACCTGTTGTAAGGCTAGAGAATGCTTCCCGAGGATGAGGATGCCTCCCGCATATTGAGTCGCAGGCTTAAAGAAGGAATCTGCACCACGCCAGATTTCGGAGACGACGGAGCTCGAGATATCTGCCATCTTCGTTTCACAAAGAGCAATAAGATCAGGCTTTTCTTAACGGATCCAACTCGCCAGGAAAAGACGTTTGGTGGGGCAATTCAGTCCCCGAATATTCCAACACAAGATCTTCATAACTGAAAGTCTGGAAATACCCGAGGAGTGCGGATCCTCACAGACCACCTAGGAGAGACCCCAGACACGCCGGATGGAGATAGCGAAGGTCGACGACATCTCCTAATAGGGAGACCGCCCCACCCAGGAGGAGATAACCCCTCGACCGAAGGAGATGGGGTGTTGATGAACGAGATACGCCCAGCATCCACGACCAAGGTCGGTAAACGATTTGCGATCGCGACTAAGGACTCACGCATAACAGAATCGACGTTGAGGAGCTGGGCTTGGGAAAGCGCAAGCTTGAGCCGCCGAGCTGCATCGTCCACAGACAGACCCAAAAAGGATGAGAGTTGACCACTCATAGATGACGAACCCGCAATTGACGGAAAGACCATGTTTGAGGAGCCCTCCAGGCCTGCGAAGTCTCCCTCCCGGATGAAAGAGGAGGAGTTCAATGCCAACGGAGCCCTGCAAAACACGGCTAACAGAGGGGCACTTACCAAAGTGATGGAGACCAGGCGAATCGAGCAGACGATGCACTTTGTTGAGAAAGACGAAACCAAGACTAAAAGGCCATCAACCAGCTTGAAGAAAAAACGCTGTCGGATCGGGACTCCGATAATAGGCGACCTGTGGGCCCGAGCAAGGAGAGAGTCCTCCGAGAGATGAGACCTCTTACGCGAGAAAGGCCCAAACTCAGATGCCTCATAGGTCGAAGCAAACGAAATAGAGGATGTTGCAGCTGCCGAGAGGCAGAGAGAATCCTTAGACGCCAAGGCGACACCTGACGGTCCCCGATCCCCATCAAGCTCGAAGAAAGGATCCACCAAAAGGTTCCGCAACAACATAGTCCAAGACTCAGACCACCCGGGAAGCCACGACAGCCAACATCTTCCTGACCGAGGCCAAGATGCCTTATCACACCTGCCATTCCACCTGAAAACCCGCCCCGCTTCGAACAACGAGCCCAGAAAGGAAGATACTACAGATGATGATGATGATGGTGCTAGCAGATTCGCACCCCGAGGCTGCAAAACGCCCCCTGCCGACACAGAGACACAAACACCGCCAGGTAGCCGCGGTAGCCCCGAAGGAGAGCAAGATGATGACAGCGGACAAAGAGAATCCCTGCTCACCCCAGACGACCTCTCCACGTCGCTAAAGGGACCCACGCTATCGACCGATCTCCGTACGGCGTGAAAACCGAGTGGCCAGCACGACCACCAAGACAAGGAGAGGCGAGATCTCGATAATTGAATCAGGGAGAGCCTGCTTGCCTCACCTCTGGCCATAACAACTCCTCGCACATCAAAAAGAGCGAAAGAAGAGAAAAAGTACCTACGTCGAACCGAAAAAGGAGAATAAATCGAAGGCACCCCAGAGCACGCGACCTGCATCCCCGATCTACGCCGAGGAGAAAAGGATGGATAAATCGCAGGCATCCCCGAGCAAGCCGCCTGCACCCCCGAGCATGTCACAAGCACTCCCTGGCAGCAGAAGTCACCGGACGCGGAACCCGCAGAGACAGAGGCAGCACCAAGGACAGGCGGGCCCGACACAGCAGAGCAGAAACTCTCCCGACCCAAGATGGTAGGCGAGCCACTGGTACGATCACGACAAAGATGGTTTAGATAGAAACGCTTCCCTGCGAAAGACATCGGAGCAGCCGTAGACGGTCGCATCGGCACCCAAACGGAGTCGATCTTGAATCCCAAAAATGACGACGAAGGATCTTCCAAGATACCGATTTGAACCCAAGGCGCGAAAGAGGCTATGCGAGGGTGGTGCATACCTCGCGAAGAGGCTCGTCCGAGGGAGGGAGGAGGGACTACCGCCCACGAGTGCCTCAACACTGGGTGCCGCCGAGACCTGAACAACGAGGCGCAATGGAGGCAAGCACGACGCCTGCGAAAGTTGAGTGAAAGGCAACCCGCGCACCACCAGTCACCCGACTTCACCTGTGAAAGACAAGAGCGAGAAAGCTTTTTGGAGAAAGACCGCTGCCAGGTAGCTTTCACCTCCTGCCAGCCCCGACCGTCGATCGAGTTGGGCGGCCTACGAAAGAAAAACGGAGCCCGAAGAGTGGCGCCAACGGAGCATGCCTGAAGGGATTCCACCCTGACAGCTCTAAGAAATCGCCCGACATCACGAGCCAGCAGTGAACCAGCTGCGAGACAGGACGCGAAGGCCTCCGATAGAGAGAAAAACACATGAAAAGATAAGCGGAAAGGGAGAGTAACAAAAGCACCTTGGCGGCGAAGGGCGAAAGCGAGTCCCCAATCGTTCAAAGCCTCTAAGATAGAGGATAGAGCAAGTTGGTTGGCCTGCAGGGAGTTGGAGGCTCTTAAGCCCCAGAAGAAGAGGGATGAGGGAGGCATGTGTCCCACCGTAGGATTGGCGATGGAGGTCGGAATCCTTGACGCCGATGGCCGAAACCCCTTACACTCGGGAGACTTGGAGCTTGGCGGAGGACTGCTTCTAGATGTCGAGGACCATGGTGTCGGTGCCGCGGACGGCCACCGCCGAGTTCCCCTTCCGGACGGCCTCCAGCACGTACTCCACCTCCCGTCGTGCATCGCTGAGTGCTGACGATGCCTCAAACACCAACTCACCCGCCACAGCACCGCTGGATTGCTGTCGATGCCCCTTCACCCAACAATCGGACCTCCAATGGGGCTAGGGTACTCCGGTTCCTCAACACCACAGAGGGTGGTCAATCAACTAGCCTCAACACCACAGAGAATGCCCGGGGAGGGAGGGGAGAGGCTATCGAGCAGGGGACAGGTTCATGATGGGCGGGACATGGCAAAAAAGGGGTCATCCGGTCAATCCAGATCGGAGGTTGAGAGGTCATGAGAGAGAGATAGATGGGCTCCGATTACCGGCGAGCAAACGGGGGTGGGGGAAGGCAGAGTCATCGGCGAGCAGGCACCGACAAGAGTGTGAGCAGCAAGGCCGCCCTCAACTGGATTCTGTGAGAGAGAGGAATCAGGCAGAGCAGGCGATGGCAAGGTGCTCAACAGAGCAGAAGAGGGAGTTCATCTCCGGCGAGTTTCTCATCGTCGGTGCTCGTCCCCGGAGGTGGTCGACTGATCAAACTCGGGATGGAGAGGGAAGATGGGAAGGAGGATCACTGGAGAGCAAAAGGGGGAAGGACCTTCCCACACAGAGACGAGCGGGTGCGTTCGTTCGGTCTGATGGAGTTCGTGAGCCCTCCGCCGACGGTGAGACGAAACCCTCCTCGCAAGGCCAAGACTCCCGCTTCCAGACCCCCCGAA
This sequence comes from Nuphar pumila, assembly GCF_984573655.1. NCBI lineage: Eukaryota > Viridiplantae > Streptophyta > Magnoliopsida > Nymphaeales > Nymphaeaceae > Nuphar > Nuphar pumila. Next base: position 88,043,639 of record NC_143258.1, on the reverse strand, counting down.
ACCCTAGCCCCATCCTCTGCTACCGCTCGACCTGCCCTTCACGCGATCCATCCCAACCCAGAGAGCCCCGCAGCCGCTGACTAGAAGAGGGAGAGAGAGAGATTGGTAGCTGCTCACACATAAGGTGCCAAATAATACCGTGCTAAAAGGATCTTTCTGCGCTCCTAGTGTTTTTTTGCACTTCTGACCCCATAAATGTGTTGGGTATGGTACAAGAAATTCACACCATGATCATGCATTTTTTATGAAAAAAATGATATTTGGAGCTTCAAAAATTTACAAAGATTGTGGACCGTTGATTTTTTTAACTTTATTAAAAACCCACCCATAAACCTTATTTAGCATGTTCACTTTGCACCTAATGTGTGAGCATCAATCAATCATTATATATATATATATATATATGGGTCTTAATCACCAAGAGAATGATTAGTCACATGAACTCCAATGTTTCAAACACAAGCATGGCACAAACACTCAGCTTTCATGAAGCTCAACATGCCCAATAAAAATAAATTAGGACGTTATTTCGTTTAGGTGAACCAGCCACATTTTCTAGTAAAATATATTCGTTTTTGGTCGCAAGTCATTAACTTTAGCCTCCCGAACTTTTCAACAATTGTTGTTTATTTTCTAAGCAATTGTGCTGAAAACAATGACAGGAGAAAAGCCAGAGGAACCTGCCCAATTTATAACTGCACTGTGTTCTAAAATTGTGAATGACAAATTGCCAGATTTTTGTGATTTTGATCCTATAAATTATGATTTTTTATAACATTTCACATTTGCTTGGCTCCCAAACGAAAATCTTTCTTCCACAGTGGTGAGAAAACAATTCTCGTTTGCCCCATTTCACACTTGCAAACAAACGTGAGAAAGTGTTAGTGAGATTCAGAGCCACATTTTGGCCCATTTTACTCACTTGTCATGTGATTCCAAATCACATTATCCACCCTGTGATTTGGAATCATATGCTTTTCAAATCACGAGACAGAATTACATATAATTTTGAATCACAGAAAATGCAAGCCAACGTGGGTATGGGATGATTGGCCAAGTTGTCTTATGGAATCTCCATGACCATCTGGCTTTGGGAAATATAATTGATGATCATATATAGAATATTATCACCAAAATGAAAGATAAGTCAGTAATTAGGTAGGCCAACCATAAGCCATGATGCTTTAAGACTGAGTTTAACAAAACAACCATTTTCACTCTTTTCTTTCTTTCTTTTTTTTTTTGCCAAAATAGTTTTCACCAAATGTTTGAACTTTGTAGTATTCTTTACGCAATATGCAATTTTTAAAAGGGTTTGTCATCTCCAGCAGTCTGGTAAAGTTTTGAAGGTGATGGGCTCGGCTCCGCTTGTCTGGTACGATCAGCTAGTGCACGTCACCCTGTGTTTGGACGTTGCAAATTCAAATCCCTTGTATAACTGGTAGGGGTCTGCCTTACCCCCGATTGCCTTTAAAAAAAAAATTGAAGGTGGTATCCTATCTTGTCACAGCCATGTATTTATTTTCAATTAGTAGAAAAACATAGCACCCATGACGTTCTTGTCTTTATATTGTTGTCATTATTATTGCTGTATTAACAGTAGAACCACATTTTCAAAGGGTGGGGTTACTCAACTAGACAAATTGGCCTAAAGAAAATTACCATGTCATGATAATTCTAGGGTAACTTTTGAAAAATACTCTCATAGAAAAAGAAAGTTTTGCTTAGGAGAGTTTTTTATATGAGAAGTTTTCTAAAAAAAATGTGGAAAAATGAGAGAGAGGAGGAGGGTGATGGTGATGGTGATGGTGATGGTGATGGTGGTGGGTGGTGATGAGATGGATGGTGGTGGTGAAATGAGTGGTAAGGAGTGTAAAAATAATTTTGCTCTTTGTAGGAAACATTCATGTTTCCTATAAAAAAGTGAAACTTTTTAGAAAAAACTCTCTCAATGAAAAAGTCTCTCGTTTGAAAGGGTCAAAGCATCCGTACGAATTTTCCATTTTACATCATTTTTTCTACATCTTTCTTGCTTTCAAACATGCCCCTAGGGTCACGTTTGGTTTTGAGTGAAACATGTCCAAGTTTGTGAACTCCAATTATCTAATGTAGTACGTTGGGGTTGGTAGAATATTTGTGTTAGAAGTTGGTCAGATGTCATCATAGGCCAAAAATATACTAAGAAAACGTGGCCACTTATTGGCCACAATGGGGATGAACATGCTTATATGGATATTCTAAGGTTCAAAAATATCATAATAATGTAAGTGTAGCAGTATTAATAATAATGGCAATTACTATCGAAAAAATAATAACAGTAATATTAATTAGCAACTACTACAGTTCTACAACTACTACTACTAATTAATAGTAGTAGTAATAGTACTAGCAATAATAATAATTTGATCAATATATAATAACATTGGTACATGGTCGAATTTATCTCCCTTAATGTGAAAAAGACAAGCATAACAGGCTCCATACCCGGAAAATAGTAAACAACGAATATATAGTAATATTCAACCCTTGCATATCATTATTTTACTAATATGATCCTCTCTCTCTCTCTCTCTCTCTCTCTCTATATATATATATATATATATATATATATATATATATATATATATAGGGGCGTAGCTAGGATTCATGTGAGGGGGGGGGGCAAACAGGGGTGTAGCAAAAAAATTTATTTGTGCGATAGTCGGGGGTTCGGGGCCAGCGCCCCCGAATTTTTTTTTTGAGATAAAATAAAAAATGGCTACCATTATTAATAAAAATCTATTTCATATGGACAAATCAAACTATTTGCTGCAGTCAGGGCTGGGCTAGGACTGGACTGGGCTACAAAAATGGATAAAAATCTATTTCATATGGAATCTGGGCTGGGCTAGGACTGGGCTTTAAAAAAACAAAAAAAATTAACTATTTCGGGAGGCAGGACTGGGCTCAGTCCTGCCCTCCCTAGCTACGGCCTTATATATATATATATATATATATATATATATATATATATATATATATATATATATATATATATATATATATATATATATATATATATATATATATAAGATACAAGATCCGTGCTAAATATGACATGATGCTAAATGAAACATTTTATCAGATTTCCTGTATTTTTTCTAAATTCTGACTGTACAGATATAATCTATATACTTGTTTTTATAGGAATCAATTCTTTGAGGATTTAATTCTGATGCATGGATAAGTTTTTATAAAGTTCCAAAATTCAACGGCCTACAATTTTCTTAACTTTTTGAGGCTTCAAATCTTATTTTTGTTATCCAAAATGCATGATCCAAGTGTCAAATTTTAGCAAATCAATCATGTTAAATGCATGTATGGCTAGAATAAAAAAAAAAACACCAAATCCAATAAAATGTTCCATTTAGCACTAATCATGTATCATATACATATATGTGTGTGTGAAACGTGGTAGTTGTTTACCACTTTTTCGACTTACTACGTGCAAACAGGTGCTTTCAGGTTGTATTTCATAAATCTAACCCTGCAGATGTGTTCAACATAATCAATTTGCTAAGATACAATTCTTGGATTGTGTTTTTTTATAAAAAATATGTTTTTTAAGCCTTAAATATTTATGAAAATTTTAGACCATCATTTTTTTAAAATCTTATAAAAAACTACCTGTGTATCGGAATCAGACAATCTAAGAGTTGACTCTTATAAAATCAAGCATGCAAAATACATCTGAGTTAGATTTAAGGAAAACATGAAAAAACCTAATAGACTGGCATACATGTGTGTCGAATCGTGTGTGTGTGTATATATATATATATGGATCAAACCAATACGTACCAAATCCTGCTGTGTACAAGGTATAAGTATAAATATTTATATTTTCCAATATTATATGACAGCATTCTGTACAAACAAAGAATAAACTAACAGAAACTAATACAACACAGGAATTCTGTCCTATAGATATGCATCAAACTGTCACTATTAGTTTACAAAATATTTATATTTTCCAATATTATATGAGAGCATTCTGTACAAACAAGGAATAAACTAACAGAAACTAATACAACACAGGAATTCTGTCCTATAGATATGCATCAAACTGTCACTATTAGTTTACAATTGAAATTGTCTAATGGATGAAACTCTTTATTTCTAGCTATTTAGTGATAGGTCCCACCAAACATGGAAATAGGATGAGCCACAACATTGCACAGGTCGTATACAGTCTGTCTATGAGTTGGATCCGACCCAGACCCCCCTTGTTTAGACCTTACTATTGTTTTCTTATGCGGTGCTTTGATTCAAAAGCTGTATATTTGACATACCACAGGTCAGATAGGGGTATAAATGGTTCGGCTATACCTGACCTGAACAGAACTGACACGAACTTGATAGACCTGTAGGTTCAGGTAGGGTCTGAAATCTAGACCTATCTTAGATGTGGCTAGGTTATTCGGTAAAAAGAATACAGGCCTAAACCCATTTGTGTTGGAACCACTTTTATTACCAAACCAAATGTTATATAATTTGTTCCAGTACCCCATTTATTCCCAAACTCATCTTATACACAAGTGAGAACCCAGTTTGTACTCAAACCCATTTCAAGAAATGTTCTTTATCATCTCTATACTTTGGTATTTTTAAAAAGATTCATTTTTGTAAGTTTTTCAATTTACAATTGTTTTTAGTAATGTTTGTTAATACATAATGCTATAGAAGGTTAATATCCAACCCAGTTAAAAAATGAGTCTGTTTGAAACCCGACCCTTTTATATCCAACCAAGTTTATAACCAATCCTATTAAGTCAGATAGGTCTATAATTGCAGTCATACCCAGGCCCAAACCTGAACCCAAATCAAACCGTGTCATAGCATCCAATTTTTAAACTGTTTACAACTGCCCTGTTTATGCCCAACCTGATTTGTCCATGAACCCACTAATCCATACGGGTCTACGATTTCAGTCATAGCTAGACCTGGACCGGGACCAAAAACCAGTTCAATCTGAGTCTGGCTGAGTCCAACTTTTAGACATGTTTCAACGACGGATCTTACAAGTCAACGGGAACCTAGGTAGCTTCATCCCTAGGTCAACCACATGTTTTTTGCATCAACGTTGGCACATGATTTTTTGCCTAAAATATTTTATATATATAATGCACTCCTTCTGCCCCGTCAGCCCCATTCAAAAATCATAGTTTTTGGTATTTTTTTTCGGCTTTTGGATCATGGGAATATGATGTGTATACAGGTTTTTCCGATGATCCAAAATCAATGGTACGAAAGAATCAAATTTTTTTGTCTTATAAAAAAATATTTTTTCATCGAAAAATATGATCAAAGAATCTATTCTCACTAAATCGAGCATGCTAAACAAATCTAGTGGTTCAGATTTATCATAAAACAATTCAAACTATAGGGCTTAACGGGGCAGAAAGAGAAAATAAGGCTAATATCACTACAAGAAAACTGTGGATTAGCGACGGTCGTAATTCGTCGCTAATCCACCGCAAATCCGTCATTGAACAGTTTAGCAACGGATTAGCGATGAATAACTTTCATCATAATTTTTTAGTCGCTAATTAGCGACGGAAAATATCCATCGCTAATTTGCGACAAATTAGTGAATGCGATGATTCATCGCAAGGCCGTCATTAATCCGCAGAGATTTGGTTTTGCGACAGATACACATCCACTGCTAATTTTGTCGCTATTGTAGCGACAAAATTGCGGCGGATTACAATCTGTCGCAAAACATCGGTCGATTCAGTTTTTTGACAAATAAATATCCGTCCCTAATTTGTCGCTAAATTGGAGGCTAATACTAATTAGTGATGGGTAATATTCATCGCTAATCCGTCACAAAAAATAAAAAAAATTAAAAAAATTTGTTTAAAATATAAATTTCGAGAAAAAAAATTTGTTATACAATTTATATATCCTATGTATAAAAAATAAAGTACACATAAAAAATACATATACAAAGCAGCTGAAACAAATTTAATACAAGATATAAGGTGAAAAAAATTATCGATCCACTATAATCCTCGTCAAGTTCTAATTATTTACAAGTAAACATTTACAAAGAGTTTCTTTTGAAACAACAAGAATGTGCAACAAATTCAACACATAAATCTAATCATCGTCAAGATTCTGAGCATCATCTTTTTCATTGTCTCGATCTGTCCCTTCATCCATGCCTCCATCAGCTACTCTACGCTGATTATCTCCAGCATCTTACAAGAGAAAAGAAAAGTTAGTATTGATAAACAAAATATAATGAAATAAATTATATTCAATGCACCTAATCTAAGGCAATCAAAGTAACATGAATGAATTACACATAGACTAGCTAGCAATAAAGTGAAGGACATTAACAGAATTCCGATATGTGTTCTAAGGCTGACAAAAAAAAATTATAGTGATTCAATCATGCAGATATGTGTTCTAAGGTTGTCAAAAAAATATCATAGTGATTCAAGCATGCATATATGTGTTATAAGGTTGTCAAATAAATGTCTTTTGTATCACAATCGTGCTTATATGTGTTCTAATGTTGTCAAAAAACTCTCATAGTGATTCAATTATGCATATATGTGTTCTAAGGTTGTCAAAAAACTTTCATAGTGATTCAAGCATGCATATATGTGTTCTAAGGCAGTCAAACAATTTCATAGTGATTAAATCATGCTTATATATGTGTTCTAAGGTTGTCAAAAAACTTTCATAGTGATTCAATAATGCATATATATGTATTCTAAGGTTGTCAAAAACTTTCATAGTGATTCAATCATGCATATATGTGTTATAAGGCAGCCAAAAAAAAATCATAGTGATGGAATCATGCTTATATGTGTTCTAATGTTGTCAAAAAACTTTCATAGTGATTCAATCATGCATATATGTGTTATAAAGTAGTCAAAAACTTTTATAGTGATGAAATCATACTTATATGTGTTCTAATATTGTCAAAAAACTCTCATAGTGCTTCAATCAAGCGTATATGTATTCTAAGTTTATCAAAAAACTCTCATAGTGATTCAAGCATGCATATTTATCTTCTAAGATTGTTAAAAACGTTCATAGTGATGAAATCATGCTTATATGTGTTCTAATGTTGTCAAAAAACTCTCATAGTGATTCAATCATGCATATATGTGTTCAAAGGTTATCAAAAAACTTTCATAGTGATTCAATCATGCATATATGTGTTATAAGGCAGTCAAAAAACTTTCATAGTGATGGAATCATGCTTATATATGTTCTAAGGTTGTCAAAAAACTTTCATAGTAATTCAATTATGCATATATATGTTATAAGGCAGTCAAAAAACTTTTATAGTGATGAAATCATGCTTATATGTGTTCTAATGTTGTAAAAAACTTTCATAGTGATGAAATCATGCTTATATGTGTTCTATTGTTGTCAAAAAACTTTTATAGTGATTCAAGCATGCATATATGTATTATAAGATTGTCAAAAACTTTTATAGTGATGAAATAATGCTTGTATGTGTTCTAATGTTGTCCAAAAACTCTCATAGTGATTCAATCATGCATATATGTGTTCTAAGGTTGTCAAAAAACTTTCATAGTGATTCAAGCATGCATATATGTTTTCTAAGGCAGTAAAAAAACTTTCATAATGATGAAATCATGCTAATATGTGTTCTAATGTTGTCAAAAAACTCTCATAGTGATTCAAACATGCATATATGTGTTATAAGGTTGTCAAAAACTTTCATAGTGATGAAATCATGCTTGTATGTGTTCTAATGTTGTAAAAAAACTCTCATAGTGATTTAATTATGCATATATGTGTTCTAAGATTGTCAAAAAACTTTCATAGTGATTCAAGCATGCATATATGTGTTCTAAGGCAATCAAAAAACTTTCATAATGATAAAATCATGCTAATATGTGTTCTAAGGTTGTCAAAAAACTTTCATAGTGATTCTATCATGCATATATGTGTTATAAGGCAGTCAAAAAACTTTCATAATGATGAAATCATGCTCATATGTGATGAAATCATGCATATACTAGCTTGAAATCTAACGACATGAAACAAATGACATGAAACTTTTATACCTGACGGGCACCTGCAAACGAAGTTTTCCTGTCATGAAAAAAGTTGCACAACTCATTACGGACAATGTCGAAAATGGCTTCATATAAATAGGCATGCATTGCGTCCTTAACAAGCTGGCAGACACCATCCCAAGAATTAGCAGGGTCAATCAAACGTTGAGAGTTGATGCTGGCGGAAGAACTCTGAGAGCCCTGGCTGGAGGAGGCAACGACTGATATGGTGTTCATATTACTCCCAAACCTGAACACACGACCCTTTTGTGGTTCACCGGTTGCAGTCACACATGCTGCAGAATCAAAAGGCTGATGCGGAGTGAAGTCATCGTCATATCGCTCTACCATCTGTTGCTCGTATGACTCCTATAAAGTAATGATTACAGTATGGATTAATAATTAAGAATTACAATATTCATGGTAACTTATCTATTTCAATGTTTATTAATACAATAAATACATATCATTATCGCTCTCGCCTTCTCTGATATGAACTCTCCCGTGCTCTTACGTTTATGTGTTTCAACAAACACATTATTGTAAGGCACAATGCCTCCTTTTTCTGCTTCCTGTGAGGTTAAATAATAAAAAAATCAATTACAAAGTATGCAACAATACTTATAAATTTGACAATATATATTGATGAATTATCATTTTCTTCAGGTGGCGCCCAAAAGTCTTAGATCCACCTGTGTGTAGATGGGCATCGGGCATCTTCGCTCAATTTTGTGCAGCCTTTGCTGAGCGGTTTCGAAATTTATGTTCGCCCACTTGTCGCACATGACATCCCAATAATCTGACCTGATAGTAGGAGGGTCATGACCCTTTAACTGCATTGGATCATCTATTCCACCATATGCCTTTATTACTACAGTCTTCATATTGTGCAGCATGTCTGCAAATCGACTGACAGCCACCTTCTGCCACACCCGCCTCTTGTCCTGCTTCTCATTTGCAGTCCTGAAATGATTCGAAGCCTACAAATAATTTTAGAAAGTTAGTACACATAACTATAACAAAAAATTAAATATGAAATACATTAGCTATGATAAACGCTTGTATATCATGAATGAGGACCACAATTTGTCCAACACCTCCTTCGGGTACTCTTTTCATTGAGCGACCGGTCTTAGAAGATGTTGAACTAGTGACTGTCTAATTTCTCGTATTACTTCATGTGGCTCGAACTTCGCACTGCACATAAATTGGTACTCATTAACTATCGAAATACACTATTTATAAGATAAGTATTGGATAAGTAAAAATGAAATACTTACGATCGACTATCGATATACACTATTTGAATCAGTCATCGTGTGTCAGACTGAGAAGACTCTGCATCCAACGTTGTTTCGTGAAGCGTATGAATAGCTGGTGTAGGTGGGTCATGTGCAGGCGAAACATCATCTATAAAAAAATGAGTTAAAAATTTGCACAATTCACATTTAAATTAATCAAGTATACAATTAGTTAAATAATATACCTATCGAAGCAGCCCGTGAAGATGAAGGCTGAGACTAGCTACCACTAGGTGCTCGACCATTGTGACCTCCACGAACCATATTCTAACAAATAAAATTTTTATTTGGATCAGTTACACAACTCTATATCTTCATGGATACATAATCAAATAAAAAATAACTTCATGCAATACATTCAAACATTATAATACATTCAAATAATTATAATACAATGCAATACATTCAAATCATTTACATCAAACATTGCAATACATTCAAATCATTGCAATATATTTCAATACATTCAAATTATTTTAATCATTCAAATCATTCACATCAAATATTGCAATACATTCAAACATAAGGTATGTATTACAAGATGTATTTCACTAGCTCAAGTATGCTTCCTTATCACTTGTTTGACTTTCATATTCTTCTTTTTCCTTCTTTTCCTCTTCGTCCTCTTCTTCTTCTTCTTTATTGGGCGCCAATCCACTTGGTATATCATTTGAATCACATTCTTCTATACGTGTGTCATCGAACAATGGATATATGACATGCATATCATGTGTGACATCATGACCATAAGAGAAGTCATACATATCATCTGATTGATAGTAATCACCATCTTCAGCAATCTTGTCTTCTTGTAACTGATCATACTCGAGGTATATTTTAGACTTCATATTGCAAATTGTCACCATTCATTTCTATCTGACTTCCTTGTATTCGGATATAAAGTATAGTAAACTTGTTGAGCTTGCGAGGCTAATATGAATGATTCATATGTTACAAACCTTGATTTATGATTCACCTCCATAATGTCTGATGCTTTGTCGACTCTTGTTTCTGTGGGATCAAATCAATGACACTTGAATAAAGTTACCCTATTATTTATGCTTAAGTAAGTCAACTCCATTATTTCTTCTATAACACCGTAGTAGTCATGTTCATTTTTACTGTAGCAGTCATACATATATAATCATTGCAATCTAGGGGTAAGAAAGAAGTAGCAGAGCGACTTGTATGACACTTCTTTTGACCTCGTGCTACCATTGCCTCTTGTCTTTGGCTTGAACCGAGGATGTTCACATGACAAACATGATTTGTTATTTTCTTGATCTTTAAAATACAACATGTAATGATTTGGACAAACATCTATCTTTTGATACCCCATACCTAAAGCGTTGACCATAACCATAGCACGATAGAAATTTTGTGGCAAATTTTCATCTTTGGGCAACATACTCTTTATAATAGAGCACAGATGGTCAAAACATGATTGACTCAAATTATACTCGGGCTTCAAATTCAGTAGTTGAAGAACTGCAGACAAGATCATGTGACTCTCACTACCATTCCAAAGTGGCTCATCAACATCTCTAAGTAAATCATAAAATCTACTAGTTGCATCGTTTGTTGTTTTTTCCTCTACTCCAGTTGGTACATCACTAGGACCTATAGCAGAACTCAATTTTGGTCCTACGGTATCAAATATCAAATTCATATATAGATTATCGTGCACCACATCCACCCGTGCATCAAAATTATTCTAAAATTCTTCACCATGAAGCATCCAATTCTGATAATCACTCACAAAACCCTTCCTGTATAGGTGATGTCTAACGTCATGAGGTTCTATAAATCGATTATTCGTACACATCGTGCAGAGCTACCTGATCCGACCTGTGGGATTCACTATACTGACACTTGTCATTGCAAATTCAATAAAATTGTCAACACCATCCATATATTTATGTGATATCTCATTGTCAACTATCTTACGGTACATTCATTCACGGTTTGCAGCCATTTTGTCCTATGGTGTTACAGATATTATCCTAACCAGTTAAAAGATAATCATAAGAATGTTATGATGAAGAAAATATCTAATTTATCATGCATTCATGGTAGATGTAATGATTTGATATATATATATATATATAATGACATTCAATCACAGGAACTATGATGCATGTATTGATAACTTAATATTTTCATGTGCAAAACTATTTATTTGAAGCATATTTGAAGCATTGATAACTTATCATTCATTTTCATGTGCAAACCCATTCATAACACGATACATTCATTTGAAGCATGTTTTTATGATACAATTTCACATGGAAGGCATAATCAAATTAAAAATAACTTCATACAAGTATGAATACAGTCATATCAAACATTGTAATACATTCATATCAAAATAATGTCAAACATGTACCTGCAGTAAACACACTTCAATATCCCTCTAACTAATACCATGACTGACATGAAATCCAAACTTCAAAAATAAGAGCACTTCTATTTTCATACATTAAAATCATAATGAGCATGATCTCCGAACTCCATTAAAGCAGTCCTAGATATCCACAACTAAGTGTGTGTGTGTGTGAATAGAAAATTGTTGCATCCAAGAAATTAAATAACTTGTGTTGTGCTTGCATCACTTACTCACCACGGGTATTTACCTGATTTGCATGCTATTGCCTTTGCATTTTTCTCTTATTTCTTTTTGCATTACATTTTAGCCGTATACGATGCTTAGCACTAAGCATCGCGTAATTAGCTCAGCTACGCACCTGCAAAGAATATTTATATACGACAGGAGTAGCAACCGATCAAGAGGCAGCAGGGGCTCTGCCACCGCCTGACACACAGAGAGAGAGAGGTGGTATACTTGCAGACTCATCGACGAAGGAGATTCGGTCGCGGGTCGGCTGCGAAATGAGGCAGAAGCTGGAGTTATATCGAGCGAGCAAGGTGAGAAAGGGCAAGAGATAGGGTGGGGGCGAGAGAGGGGCAGGGGCATCGGCCCCTGCTGAAAATAAAAGAGGGATAGGGGCATCAGCTCTTGCCAAAAATAAAAGAGGGGCAGGGACATCGACCCCTACCGAAAATAAAAGAGGGACAGGGGCCGATGGCCCATGTCGGACCAAGAAGAAAAAAAAACAAGGAGGGGGGGGGGACCCGACACCTTCTGTAGGCCCGCTGGGTGACAGAAGGTAGAACGAGAGAGAGAGAGAGAGAGAGAGAGAGAGAGAGAGAGAGAGAGAGAGAGAGAGAGAGAGAGAGAGAGATGAGGGGAAAGAAGAAGGGAAGGGAGGAGACATACCTGGGGGAGGAGGTCGTTGTCATCGGTAGACGAGCAAGAGGGAAGGAGAGAGGAGACGAGCAAAAGGGGGCAAGAGAAAGGTCGGATGACTAACGAGGTGGTGTCGACGAAGCTGCCAGAGAGGCAGGCGGTCGCCGAAAGGGGGAGAAGGGAGGAAGAGCAACAGGATGAGAGAAAGGGCGAGGGTGTGCGATGAATGAAATAGAAAGGGAAAAGAAAGGGGGTTCACATTAGGGTTTTACGAGAAATTTAGCGATGGATTAGCGCCGACAAAATTCTGTCGTAAACATCGTTGCCAATTTGCGACGGAGTAGCGACGAAAAAATGGTATCGCTCATCCGTCGCGAAGTTGTGACGGAGTGTGAGACAGAATTTTTCTGTCGCTAATCTGTCACAGGCGTTTGCGATAAAAAATTTTCGTCGCTAATTTCGCAACTAATTTCAATTTTAGGGACAAATAGTTTTTTCTTGCTAATCCATCACAACTTTGCGATGAATTATTTCCGTCTCAAAATTTTGTCGCTAAATAACATTTTTCTTGTAATGTATGTTCATTTATCTCTCTCTCTAATATATATATATATAGTGAGAGAGAGAAGGTGATAGCTACTAACATAAGATGTGTTAGCATGGTCGATTTTATTAAGAAACAACACTTGGATCATGTCTTTTAATGAAAAACATAATTTTTTAAATCTTGAATATTTAAACAATTTTTTAAACCTTATAAAATCCTACTTTTGTATCATAATCAGATGATTAAAAAGTAGATTCTTATAAAATCAAGCATGTAGAGTGCATCTGTTTGGTTAGATTTAAGAAAAATACAAAAAAACATTTGAAAGCTCGCTTAGTATGGCAGTTAGCAGCTACCACCTTATATATATATATATATATATATAGAGAGAGAGAGAGAGAGAGAGAGAGAAACATATTAGGTTTCATTTCTTGTTTTGCCCCATCCTGCTCTATAGGTTTTAAGTGTTTTATGACAGATGCTCGATTTAGTGGGGATTGACTCTTGAATCATATTTTTTATAGAAATATATATTTTTTTAGCCAAGAAAAACTGTTCACTTCATAGCCATTGATTTTGGATTATATATATATATATATATTGAAAGAACTTAAATAACCAGTTAATAAGGTATTCTTGGTAATATTGCTATTAACATCATTAATATAATGGGTACAGCTGCCAAAAGCGTGTTACGTTTCAATTCATATCACCGCACTAAAAGAGTGTCAGTGACCAATTAAGATTGTGAGACTTTTTTTCCAAGAGTTTTCAAAATTTCTTTAACCTTTTTCATTCACTTGTAACTTTTTCCCACACGCCTGGCTAGGTGGGTCGGCTTAAGGCTTTCAAGTTGAAGAGGATCGAGAGTTTACTACCCAATGTGTGTGTCTTTATCGCAAGGTCTAAGCCAGGTGAGAAACTATCTCCAGTGGGCAAGGGTATTACTCATGGACTTCTACACCACACTAAATCAAAAGAAAGAAAATAAGTTGTTGAATTTCAATCAATTTAAGAATTGCAAAATCCCTGAACGTACAATAGAGATTGAGATCGGATGTTCTCAAGTTTTCCGTGGGAACCACACTTTAAATTTGTGAACTATGGTTCTAGTCTGCAATGCAGTGCCAGCTAAGCATACCTAAACTTCCAAGCTATAATCTACAACTTAGTACAAGTTGTAGCTAAAATTCCAAGTTATAATCTTATTATATGGGATTAATATTTGCTACAATCGATTGTAAATGTAATAAACTTAGCAAAACACCTCCTTTTGGTTTATTTTATTGTAGCCTCTAACACTATATAGTGATCTGTGTTTTATTTAGAATCTGACTTCTATAAAGGTTTTATAGCATGCTTTTCATAATATGTCGTTTTCAGTCTTGCCATTTTGTTACGATCTTTGATGTGTGATATTATGTAAATTGAAATAGTTTTTTGAATTTTTTGAACATAAATTCTTTCTTTGAATTAGTGCAAAAAAATAAAAATATTATTTTAAAATTTATTTTTAATTATTTTATAAAATATTTAAAAGTATGCAAAGATCTCATGTTTATGCTTAAGAAAGTAAATTCAAGTATGCATAAAAAAGTCATCAGCAAAAGATACTTAATACCCATATCCACCTTTTGAAACGATGGATTCAGGACCCAAACATCAAATGTATTAACTCAAGTTGTCTTAAAAAACCAAAGTTCTAAAGTTATTGAGTCAAAACAACTCAGCATGTTAGATTCCAATTCAATTGTAAGTACAATCGATTGTAGAAAATATATATCCAGGTATATGCTAAATACCATATTTGGTGGGTCCCTCGTCGATTCAATATGTCTGAACGATGAAGTGTGTGCGAATTAGGAAGTGAAATTCACAATGAAGTATTTGCAATTTACATGCTATGGTATTGAGCCTTGAAATTACTAAAATGCTAACTTACAGAATTCTACATAACTATGCACTATTTGCAGGGAGCTGTCCGACAATTCAGATATTACCATTAACTGCCTACTTTAATCAAATGCATTTCAAATACCTGCCTTAATCGTTTGAGGTATAAAATAACATTTTTGTCTCATGTCATTTCAGGCTTTCTGTTAAACAGATAAACATCGTCGACATTTTTGTCACTTTTTTTGCTAAAACAAAGGCCAACTGACTGATTTTAGGACCGAACATGTCTTTGAAGCGTAATTTATAAAATCAAGAGATTAAATGAAACAACTGAAATACTAAACTGCTTTCTGTAAACAGCTGAAAGATTAGTTTTTTGTTGTAAATTTCTCATGATTCACTACCTGAACCTATCTTAGCAAATTGGTAAAAAGAAGATCCACAAACGAATATGTGTTTTTTGGGGGTTATAGGATCATCCTCGGCAGCAAGGAAAAAAACCAAAATGATAAAAGGTCATTTCAATCTTATCAAGTGGGACCACAAAATTAAACTTTGTGGACAATGCATGTGGCTTAGTGAGGGACCTAGACTCTTGTCACTAATGAAGACTGGGCATATCAATCTAAACAAATAGGAAGCCTCGTATTTTGGTGGGTCCCACAAATCAAAACTGTAGATGAATAATGTGTTGGGGGTGGTGGGGATTTAAAGGTGCATGATTCTGCCTTTGTAGAGCCTGTAACAAGGAGACCAACCTCAATAGATGGGAAGTCAAATTTACTGTGGGTAGTATTGTCATTTTATGTTAAAATTTGTTCTTCTTCCATGGAGAATTGGAGAGTACAGAAATTAAGAGGGAAAAGAAAGGGATATTCAATCATTTTCTTTATTTCAAAGAGAATAAAAAAGCACATGCTTTCCCTGCAAGCTCAAGTAACGCAGAGGTGTATATAAATTGCAAGGTCACAGACAGTAATTACTCCTCTCTCTCTCTCTCTGCACTTTTTTTTGTTATCTGAATCTTCTGTTGAGATTGGTTTTTAGCTTCTTTTGTATGAGTGGTAATTATGACGTAAGATCATTAGATTGGTGCTCTCTCTCTCTCTCTCTCTCTTCAATTTTCATTTTCCCGTCTGTGGTTTCCCATTTATACTAGTTGGGGCGCCTCAAGATTGAAGTTGGTTTCTCTCTCTCTCTCTCTCTCTCTCTCTCTCTGAAACTCCATAGCCCGCCTCCCACCCTTCCCCCCGCCCTCTCTCTCTCTCTCTCTCTCTCTCTCTCTCTCTCTCTCTTTAGCATGTCTGCCGAAATATCAAATGCACCACCATCTCCACCAGAACCCGGCAGTAGCAGGAGTTTCAGTAGAAAGGCAAGGTCAAGCCCGAAGAGAATCAGCGGCAGCAGAACCAACGACCATGAGAGCCCCAAATGCAAGCCCTCCCTCTCCTCCATGCTCCTCTCTCTAACGCTCACCAACACGCCCGGCAAGAACGCCTTCAGAGGCCTCAGTTGCGCGTCCACCCCCGAGGTCTACAACCCCTCTTCTTGCCACTCGCCGGTCCTGCCGTCCGCAGATTGGGAGGCGAAGAAGGCGAGGCAGAAACCGGCCAAGACGAGCAGCGGGAGGGGGCGGAAGAAGAAGACCCAGATTGTGGACTCTGATGTCTGGTGCGCTCCCGGGATCCCCTTCGCCGCCGATGCGGATTCGGTGGAATGTGTGGTTTCTCGCAGGCCGGCCGAATCGGTGGGAGCGAAAAGGCGCTCTCGACATCAGAGGAGTGTGGCCTCTGATTTCACCTTTGATGTCGATACTAAGCATAGAGAGGTATTTGCTTTTTTGGGTATTTTTCCTTCTGTTGTTCTTTGAAAGATTTGATTTTGCCCCGCTTCTTTTTTTTTCTTTGTTTATTGGTTTGTTTCTTTTTTCTTTTTGTTTCTGTGGACATGTTGTTGGTGTTTGTTTTGGATTTAAGTTGGCTTTTTTTGAAGATTTTCTTGGTATGGTTGCTTTAGTTCTCTCTGTTTCTCTTTTGGCATGGCAAAAAAATAAAGAAAAAAGAACTGTTTCAATGGGTGTTTCGAAATTTGGATCTTCAATGCTTGTTTGGTTGATTGCTTTGATGGGTTTTGGGGATTTTGATTTGCTTTAGTTGTTTGATATTGGTCTTTTTAATTTACATGTTTCTTTTAAGGAAAGTATTTATATTGTCATTTTGGTACTTCCAGTTGCGCTTCTTTGATTTTCAGTGTTATGGAGAAGTATCTTCGGGACATAATCTTGATAAGTTTATTGATTTTGTAAAATCTTCGTGAAATGGATATGGAAGTTGTTGGATTTTCCATATAGTTTGTTTGCGTGTTATTTCTTTATATATCGTCGAGAAATGTCTGATTTTGATTTCTTAATGTATTCAATCGACTGTTTCTTTAATTGTGTTCCTTTCTTCTCTGTTGTCTTTTTTTTATCCTTTTATTTTTATGTAATAGGCCTAAGTTTGTCCAGGTTTACCCTGTGGATGGGACAATGCTTGATGATGATTATCAAGATTATGCTCAAACTTCTAGAGTTTCCCCTTTGAATGTTTTCCAAAAAATTATGCTCATTAATTTTGATTTTGTTTTAACTGGCTTGTTCTATCACTGTTACTTTTTTAAAGGATCTGAAAACGTTGTTTGAATTCTTTTTTGCTTTAACCAGAATGCTTGTATTTTTTTCTGGGGTCTTTGTCTTGGCCTTCCCTTTTCAGATTTAATTTAAACGGGTACTACCTCTTTGAATTGCTTTTTCTTTTAAAAGATAAAAACCTTTGCTTTTCTTCATCTTTGCAGCGTCCTTACGTTGGAAGCCAAAGCACCACCATAATGGAGCATATTTCTGAAATGGACCCCATGCCTGTATTTGAAACACTTTCTCCCATAAATTATCGGCACTTGCGAGGATTGCGTAGCATGTCGGGAGACCTTGCAGAGGTATGACTTCAGAGTACTTTTTCATTGTTTTCCCCCTTACGTTCACTCTCCTTCATTTGAAACATTGAGTATGAAAAAAAATGATAATTACTGGCCTTACAAGTTGATTATCTGTCAAGTCTTCAGATATATAATTTAGTTTCATATTCATGTTCTGTAGTTTTTATCGTATTTGAACTTTGAAGCTAATGTCTCCTGAAAATATATTGAACCGTATGATATCATTCAATACTTTCATTTATCTTCATCTATATTTTTTATTTGCACAGTTTTTTCCAGTATAAAAGAAGACTTTGTTTAGGTGATGCTGGTTATAATATGTACTTTGTGCATGTCCAAAAGGTAAAGCATGGGGTGAACTTGCACTAATGGATCTTCGCAGTGGTGACTAGCCTCTCCTCTCTTCTTCCCTTGAGTGCCATCTCACTCTGGTGATGGGGCCTACAAAATTGCAAACTCTTGCTAGATAATAAACCTTGATTGTTGTTACTGGGACAGAGAGGGAACAATATCTACTCATAAAGGTTGTAGATTTTGGATCTTTTGTTTATACAGCCCCCATATATTTCCATTGTTGTTCAATAATATATATATATATAGTTAAAATATGTAACATAATATATAATATAATAATAATAATATAATATATTATTATTATATTATATATATATTTTTTTCTTTTTATTTTTATGTAATAAACATTATCTAGTTCACATAGAACTAGATAATGTAATTTGGTCAAGTTTTGGTTGGAACTTAACCAAATAGTCTAGCCGTTGGAACTAGTCCAACGGCTAGATTTCTAGCCGTTGGAACTAGTCCAACGGCTAGATTTCTAGCCATTGGACTAGTCCAACGACTAGAAAGGGAGAGCTCCTTATGAGCTCTCCCTCTTGCTCTTGTATAAATAGGGGTGCAGCCCCTCTTGTTTAGACACTTCTTGTAATGCTTTTCAAGCATCTTTTTACATAAATAAAATTATTTATTTATGTGTGTCTTGTTTCTATTTTACCCTTTTTAAGGGCTTTGCTTAAAGTGTCTTTTAGACACTTCTTTTGAGTGTTCCAAAGGCGTTCGTTGAAGACCACCATTTCATTGCATGGTATCAGAGCTACAGGAATATTAGATCTTGTAGAAAAGCTGCCTCGGTTTTCGTGCCCTTTGCAAAAGTGTTTCGCCACTTAAAAAGAAGTGCTTTATCACTTCATTGGAAGAGCTCTTGCATCTTGTATCTCTTTCTTTTTCATTCTTTTATTGTTCTTCTCTTCTACCCCTATTCTTTCTCTCCCCTTGTAATCGATGGATGACAATGATAAAGTCACCATCATTCCCATGAAATTAAGTGATACGAACTATGTAACATGGTCTTCAATCATAAAGCACCATATATGGGGAAAAGGTCTATGGGGGATTGTGGATGGTTCTGATTCGGAACCTAAACTATCTCTTACAAAAAAAAGAAGATAAAGAGGTTCCTCTATTGGAAGAGGAGAAAATCAAGGCCTTAGCCTCTTATGAGAAAAAATAAAAAGAGTGGAGAATGGCTCATGCAAAAATAATGTCATGGCTTATCAATAGCGTTGACATTAAGAAGTGCTCAAGCCTTGCCAAGTTTGATCATGGCGATAAGGCATGGGAATACCTTAAAAATATGTATTCTCTTAAAGATATTGCACATGTGTGCAACCTTCAAGAAAGAGTTTGAATAATGACCCAAGGAGATAAAACGATTCGTGAATACTACAATGGGTTGTAGGAACTTTGGGAGGAACTTTCTCTCTTAGAACCAAAGTGGCATTGTGCCGAAGACATCGAGTTTCTCCAAAAGCAACTCGATCCTGAACACTTTTACCAGTTTATAACTGGATTAAGGTCGAAATTTGAAACCACCAAATCAGCCCTCCTTCACCGGGGAAAAATTCCCTCCATTGTTAAAACTATCGAAGAATTAACAATGGAGGAAAATCGTCTCCGGAAAGGTTCTTCTAAAGCTGATAATGATTCCGGCCTAGCTGTATCTAGGCCTGGGAATCATACTCGCACCTACAAGCCACCTCATTTTGGGAGGCAAAATTGCGAGTTTGATAAAAAAAAGTGATTTGTCGTCACTATCATGAACCGGGGCACTATAGGCCTCAATGTCCAAAATTAAAGAAAAGAGATGAAAAGAAGGTTGCATCAGTTGAAGAATCAAAAGATCAAGATGCACCTGTTTCTATGGCTTAACTTATGGAGATTCTTCAGCCTCTTCTTCAAAAGGCCTCTTCTTCCGCTGAAGTCTCAACTGGAGCCGCAGTTGCATCTGTTTCCGGTCCAGGTAACTTTCCTTGGCTTTTAGATTCTGGTGCCTCATTTCATATGACTCCACATTATAAATGCTTATCCGAATGTCTTAAAAATAACTCAAGTATTTCAAAAGTCTTTACAGCAGATGGAACATCTCTTGAAATAAAGAGAATTGGGTGTTTTGAAAAAACCAAAACTTTTTGTGTTCCAGAAGTTAGATATATCCCAAAACTTAATTTGAATCTCCTATCTGTTTCTCAAATTTCTGATTATGGATGTAATATATCCTTCTCTTCTGATGGTGGTTGGATACAGGATCGCCAGTCAGGGAAGCTGATTGGGGAAGACCATAGAGAAGGAGGACTATATTATATGGACTTTATGGAACTACCCAAGAATGTTTTTTGCTTAAATGTTCAGAAATTGGAAACAGACTTATGGCACAAAAGACTTGGCCATCTTCGTATGTCTAAAATCCAATATTTTTCAAGTTTGGGAAAGTTTTGTAAATCTGGAAATTTTGCTTGTAAAGGCTGTATTCTTGGAAAAATGAAAAGATTATCTTTCTCTAGTAGAATTTTTGTCTCCTCAAAACCACTTGAGTTAATACATTTGGATGTTTGGGGACCCGCGCCAGTGATTTCTAAATGTTGTTTTGCATATTATGCCATTTTTATAGATGATTTTACTAGACATACTTGGATTTATTTTCTTAAACATAAATCCGAAGTTTTCACTCACTTTTAAACATTTCATAAAATGGTTACAAACAAATTTCAAAGTAATGTCTTCATTTTTTGCACTGATTCAGGGGGAAAATTTATGTTTGGAGAGTTTAAAAACTATCTTAATTCATATGGCATTATTCATCAACGATCTTGCCCAAATACCCCGCAACAGAATGGTCTTGCAGAACACAAACATCGTCACATTATGGAGACCACTCGGACATTGTTGATAGCAAGCCAAGTGCCAAAAGGGTTTTGGGCTGAAGCAGCTTTAACTGCTACTTGTCTCATAAATCGAATATCTTCTTCTTTAGAAAACATATCTCCAATTGAAAAACTTTATACCTTAGCTCCAGACTACTACAAACTAAGAGTATTTGGTTGCAAATGTTTTGTATTTACAAACAAAAACGATGAATTCTCTCTTCGTGCATTCTCATGTGCCTTTTTAGGATATACCGAAAACCAAAAAGGGTACAAATGTTACGATGTTCAAAACAATAAGTTATATGTGTTAAGGAATGTGACCTTCCTTGAAAAAGAATTTTTTTTTAAAGTGAAAAACCCAAGGATATTACTGAATATTCTTTTTTAATTGACTTAACTTCCAAATCCGATGAAAAGGATTTTGAATATAATTTTGACAATGATCAAAGCCCTATTAGCTATGAACATGATACTGAAGATCAAACTAGTAGGGATGCTAGTCTTCAGTATTCAAGATGAAGAATTAGAGAGCAACGCCCCCCATGTGCGTTAGAAAGATTTTCTGAAGCTCCTCCTCGTAGGACTTCTAGAATCTCTATACCCCCCGGGAAGTTTGTGTCCTATGAATCTTTTTTACCCTCGTATAGGGTAGCTCTTGTTTTAATTCTATCCAAAAATTATGCAGAATGGATTGAAACTATGAAATTAGAGCTAGATGCTTTAGAAAAGGCCAATACTTGGTTCATCCAAGACCTACCTCTTGGAAAGAAACCTATAGGTTGTCGATGAGTTTATAAAGTTAAAACCAAAAGTGATGGGACCCTAGAAAGATATAAGGCACGACTTGTAGCCAAAGGCTATGCTCAAAAGTATGACATTGATTACGAAGAAACCTTTGCCCCTGTGGCTCGAATGACCACAGTTCAAACTTTAATTGCCTTAGCCTCTATTAAGAAATGACCTATATTTCAAATGGACGTTAAAAATGTCTTCTTAAATGGGAGTCTTGTTGAAAAAGTGTACATGGAAGCTCCTCCTAGTATTAGTCTTCCTAAAGGTAAAATTTTTCGTCTTGAGAAAGCGCTTTATGGTCTTAAACAGGCACCAAAAGCCTGGTATGACAGGTTTAGTCATGTTATAACTGATATTGGTTTTCGTTCTTGTTTGTCTGACACTGACTTGTTTATTAAGCAATCTTATGCATGTATCATGATGCAGAGCAGGACCCGATTGGGTCTATACCACGTGATGCAGGCTCGGCATGGGAGCCCGATCCACTTCCAAGGTTGGACGATCGGACCCAGGAGCGGGATTCAACCATAGGTAAGGTGACCCGATGTAGGGACGTGCTGCGTACCTATTCCAGATGTGCGCATGCCCGGACGACACAGACCCAGCAGCAGCGAGAAGATGTCTCGGGTCCGATATCGGACCCGAGACCCGGATCCAGTTGATGTCTATAAAACCCTATTCTAGGGTTGCGTGGAGGGCAGAGAATATTCAGACTGCAGTAGCTTTTCTCCATTCTTCTATTGCGTGTTCCCTTCCTTACTGTTATTCATTTCTTTATTGTTCTTTCATTGTTCATTTGAAGCTTATATTGAAATAAAAATAAGCCTCACCGATTTTCGGTAGGCCTTTCTCTTACTTCCTGCACATCGCACGGCTATGAGGGTCGCGTCGTCGACAACCGTCATCAACGAACGAGGAAACTGATCCTCCTCGCTGCATCAAAGTGGTATCAGAGCCCAGCGTTTCCTCCTTCCTCAATGACATGGTTCAAGAGGCAAGGAGCGATCCGGCGAGCGGAAAAGAGCGGGAGGAGGCCGACAACGAAGATCTGATGTTGCAGATGATGGAAATAATGACAAAAATGCAAGAAAACATGTTGCGCGTCAGCAGGGATGTGGCCAGCATGTCAAGACGCCTAGATGAGGTCAAAAATTGGATCGTGACTAGGGATGGCAATGGACCGGGGGAAAGCGGGGCCCCGCCTCGCCCCGTTTGGACCAGGGATGAAGGGTATGAAACGGGGATAGAGGGGGGGACGAAGGTTAAAATCCATCCTCGTCCGGGGGTGGAGGCGGGGATGGACGTGCACTTTTCCCCGCCTCGCCCCGCCCCCGCCCCGCCCCCGCCACGATCCCCGCCCTGACCACTTTTCCCCGCAATATCCCTGCCCCGCCCCGCCTCATCCCCGTTTGAACCGGGGATGGAGGACATGAAACGGGGATGAAGGCGGGGATGGAGGATAAAATCCATTCCCCGCCGGGGATGGAGGCGGGGTGGAGGATAAAATCTTGAGGCGGGGCGGGGGTGGAGACCTTGTCCCCCGCCCCGCCCCACTGTCATCCCTAATCGCGGCCATCGAGTCGACCGGGGAGGCATGCATGGCGTCTATGCTGAACACGGGAGCGGGATCGAGTGACGACGCCGACAGTCAAGCGCATGCTGTCGCAGCGGACCCAGGCCAGTCGGTCCCCGGTGATCGCGCCACTGCCCCGAACCCGGTACCCCCTTTCCACCCGGTAGCAGTTGGCACCCTCCAGGAGAACCCGAGATTCCTGGCTGGAACCCCACAACACTTGGGTGTGCCCCAGCCCAGGCCGTGATTCCCTGTGGGCCTGCCGCAGGCCGGGCTTGGTCTGCAAGACCCCAGCGGCGGGCTGGGCCCTGCTGCAGGACTGGGTGCATCAGTCCGACCCAGGAAGGAGATTGCCCTTCCCCCTGATCCCGCGCATGGAGGCCCTATGGCAGCAAACCTGCGGGCGGGAGCAGGGGGACCCGTGTGGATGGGTCCGAGCCCGAGAGGGTCTAGACTGGAATATTTTTTTATGGGACCCATACTTGGATTTCAGGGGCCATTCGTTAGGTCCCCGGGAGCAGGTCCAAGTTTCAAACCCCCTTACCCGACCTACCCAGTTGGGTTTAGTTCGCGGTTCGTCCTGAATCAGACCCAACCCATTATGTTTGAATCCCAAAATGGATCCAATGCCGACCCAAACCTGTATCGGACCCGGACAGAGCTCCAGTTTGACTTTGAGCCTAGTCAAAACCAGACCCATAATCATATGGAATGTGGGTCGAGTTCAAACCAAGCCTTTTATCCCCACAACTCGATCCCCGATCCAACCTATCCAAATTTGGGTCCGACGAATAGCTTAGGACTAGACCCGATCCATATCCAGTCGGGCGAATCATCCCAATATTATACCAACCAGATCCAATACCCGAATCCGAACCAACCCATTAACCCATCCCCGGTCCAAAACCCAATACCACACCCGATCCAACACCATTATCATAACCCAAACCCATATTATCCCACTCCTACCCACCTAGAGCCCGAGACCCGACCAACTCGTCCACCTTTAGTAGGACCCCCCTTCATATCAGTGCCACAACGTCAGCCACAGATGCCTCCCACCCACAGGCAAGCCAGACCGCGGCAGAATTAGCAGGGACCAGCGCGACCTGAGCATCGACCACACATCGTTAGAGTTCGTCAGCACCAGCATCCAGGCTAGTAGTATCGCGCCAGTACCGCGCAGAGGGTGATGAAGTAGTGTGGGACGACGACGCTTTCTAGAACGAGTATCCCGCAGGAATAGTGGAGACTTGTCAGCAGAGAGCACCAGAGCACCCCTCCACTTACGGGATAAAGTTGGATCTTCTGGAATTCGCAGGATGATTCGACGCAGAGCAGTTCTTCGATTGGTCCTTTGTCGTACAGTTTTTCTTCGACTACCACACTGTTGCTGAGCACCGTCGTGTCTTTCTAGCGTCCACTCGGTTGCGAGGCCTAGCGCAGACATGGTGGGTTGAGCTGCAGAGGTCAAGGGAGCGGCAAGGACTAGGGCGCATACAGACATGGGAGGAGATGCAGTCAAAGTTCGTGCCTTCAGACCACGTCGAGCGAGCCTACAAGGAGTACCTGATCCTGCGTCAAGGCACCTGAACTGTGGCGGAGTACACTGCTGAGTTCCAGCGCCTTTCCCTACGAGTGCAGATTGAGGAGACCACCCGCCAGCAGGTCATGAGGTATATTTCTGGCCTTCGTCCTGTTATTGCTGACGATTTCAGTTGTGTCACAGTCGAGACATTAGATCAGGCAAGCAGTTATGCCATGAATGTCGAGGAAAATTTGAAGAGGAGGTAGGAATATAGGACTTCCCGTAGTGACCAGTCCAGTCGACCCAAGTCGAGCTTCCCAACCAGGGGAGCGAGCTCCCCTAGGAAGGAAGACTCAAAGTCCACCCCTAGAGTAGATCCTAGTAAACCTGACCAGTCCGGACCTGCATACAATACCAGATCCAAAGTCAAACCTAGTGAGTCGACCCTCCGTTGTTTTAGGTGTCAGGAGTTAGGACATGTCGCGTCTAAGTGTCCCACTGTGAGCAAGAACGTCCATCTTGTCGAGGGTATTGTTGAATCAACATCTGATAGCGAGAGTGAGGGTGAGTCATTCGTTGAGGAAGAGGATGAGAGAGAAGTCGTAGAGTTCGACGGCAACGTCAAACACTTATTGTCCATCCGTTATGTTTTGACCGCACCCCGTGAGTCGACCCCTGAAAAATGGTTGCGAAACATCTTTAGAGTCCGGTGCAATTGTGAGGGTCATGCATGTGATGTTATCATTGATACCGGGGCATGCGAGAATATGGTGTTCGAGAGTATCGTGTCCACCCTAAACCTGAAAACGGAAAAATTGTCCGAACCATACAAAATGGCATGGTTTAAAAGAGGAAACGAGGTTCCCATCACCCAGCGTTGTCTAGTTCGATTTTTCATGGGGGAGCATTACCGCGATGAGGTGTGGTGTGATGTAGCCCCTATGAGCGCATGTCACATTCTTTTGGGACGTCCCTGGTAGTTTGATCGCAAGACCATTCACGATGGTCATAGGAACACGTACTCTTTATTTTTAAGGGTCATAAAATAGTCCTTCTCCCTATCAAGGAGACAGGTTTTCCTACTGTGGATAAGCATGAGCGGGTTCTGAGGCTCGCAGGCCTATCTTATCGGTCTTTCTTGAACCAGTGTCGGGAGGATGGTTATTGTTATGCTCTGGTGGTTAAGTCATTGATGAGTACGTCATTTTCTGTTCCCGCAGACATCGCTCCCCTTATTGAGGAGTTTCACGAAATTATGTCGGATGACCTTCCTGATGGTCTACCTTCGATGAGAGTGGTTCAACACACCATTGATTTTGTCCCTGGATCGAGTCTCCCTAACCTCCCCGTGTATCTCATGAACCCATCCGAGCATGTCGAGTTGTTGAGACAGATTCGGGAGTTACTGCAAAAGGGTTTTATTCGTGAGAGTGTGAGCCCTTCCGCGGTACCCGCCATGCTCACTCCTAAGAAAGATGGGTCCATGCGCATGTGTGTTGATAGTCGTGCTATAAATCGCATCACTGTCAAATACCGTTTTCTCATCCCTCGATTGGATGATATGTTTGATATGTTGGCTGGTGCCTCTATCTTCTTCAAAATTGATTTAAAAAGTGGGTACCACCAAATCCGTATCCGAGAGGGAGATGGGTGGAAAACGGCATTCAAAACACATGATGGATTGCACGAGTGGTTAGTCATGCCCTTTGGGTTATCAAACACCCTGAGTACTTTCATGAATATGATGACTCAAGTGTTGCTTCCTTGCATAGGGAAGTTGTTGTCTATTTTGATGACATTTTGATTTATAGCTCGTCGTTGTCTGATCATTTGAGTTATTTGTGTTAGGTCTTAGATATTTTAAGAAGGGAAAAGTTGTATGTCAATGCTAAAAAGTGTGAGTTTATGACGTCAAGTGTTGTATTTTTGGGGTTTATTGTGTTTTCTGATGGAGTTAAGGCAAATCCCTTCAAAGTCTGTGCGATTGTGGAATGGCCTACCCCAAAGACTATAAGAGAAATTCGTAGTTTCCTTGGGCTAGCCACTTTCTACCGTCGTTTTGTGAGAAACCTCAGCACCCTCATGGCCCCCATCACGGAGTGCCTAAAGGGTACTAGTTTCCATTGGACATCTGCTGCTGGAAAAGCTTTGACACTTATCAAAGAGAAAATGACTAGTGCCCATGTCTTAGCCCTTCCTGATTTTAGTGCAGTCTTTGAGGTTGAGTGTGATGCCTCTAAAGTGGGGATTGGTGTAGTCTTGAGTCAGAACTGCAGACCCGTTGCTTTCTTTAGTGAAAAGCTGACTCGGACCGGGTGCCAATATTCCACCTACGATGTCGAATTTTATGCCGTGGTACAAGCCCTTCGTTATTGGAGGCATTATCTTATTTATAAGGAGTTTGTCTTGTACACGGATCATGAGGCTTTGAAGTACCTAAATAGTCAAAAGAAGTTGAGTACTCGTCATGCCAAGTGGGTCAGTTTCTTGCAAGGTACACTTTCACATTCCCCATCAATCTAGTACTTGAATAAGGTAGTTGATGCTCTTAGTAGAAAGAACAACCTTTTGATGACTATGTCAGTGTAGGTCATTGGGTTCGAGCAGTGTAAGGCATTATACCTGACGGATCCGGACTTCCAGCAGATTTGGGAAGGGTGCCTCTCCTCTGATCACACGGTCAACCCACGATTTAATATACATAACGGTTACCTCTTTCGCGGTAACAAGTTATGTGTGCCTGATTTCTCTCTGAGACTTCAGTTGATTTTCGAGTTACACAAAGGGGGACTAGCTGGGCATTTTGGACATGATAAGACGTTCGCTCTGTTAGATGAACGCTACTTTTGGCCCAAAATGCGCAAAGATGTTGTCAAGTTTATTCAAAGTTGTCGAGTGTGTCAAGTGTCTAAGGGTCATCGTCAGAATAGTGGTTTTTATACTCTGTTACCCATCCCGGAGCGTCCCAGGGAGCATGTGTCCATGGATTTTATTGTGGGTCTTCCCAAAACCCCGCGTCATTTTGATTCAATTTTAGTCGTTGTTGATCGGTTCTCCAAAATGGCTATTTTTGTCCCTTGTAAGCGAACTACCGACGCCTCCTTAGTAGCTTCCTATTACTTCAAGGACGTGGCCCGCTTTCATGGTTTACCTCACACGATCACTTCAGATCGTGACACGCGTTTTATGAGCCATTTTTTAAAATCGTTATGGGCCTTGTTGAACACCAAACTTCAGTTCAATAGTGCTTATCACCCTCAAACAGATGGCCAAACTGAAGTTGCCAACCGCACCTTAGGAAACCTGTTACAGAGTCTAGTGGGGGAGAATGTCAAAACTTGGGACCTCGTATTGTCTCAAGCCGAGTTCGCATATAATAGCTCCATCAGTCGGTCTACAAGCAAATCTCCGTTCCAAGTGGTTTATGGTCGGTCACCCACCCATGTAGTTGACCTAGCACCTGTGTCCGATATCCCAGACCCCGCCCCAGATGCATTTGATGCCGTCAAATATATGTGTGATATCCATAGACAGGTTCGAGCAAAACTTGTTGAAAGTTATGTGGCCTACAAAGCTTTCGTAGATCAAAGTCGCCGTGATGTCCAGTTTCAAGTCGGTCAGTTAGTTTGGGTTTACTTGCGTCCGAGCGTTTTCCCGTAGGTACCTATGGCAAGTTGAGTCCTAAGAAGTATGGTCCTTTTAAGATTCTTCGGCGATTGGGTCTGAATGCCTACCTCCTTGAACTGCTCGAGGATTGGCACATTTCACCTGTTTTCAATGTGTCTGATCTATATGCTTACTGTGGAGACAAGTCATCAGAGCTGACTTCTTCCCAACCAGGGGAGAATGATGCAGAGCAGGACCCAATTGGGTCTATACCACGTGACCCAGGCTCGGCCCAGGAGCCCGATCCACTTCCAAGGCTGGACGATCGGACCCAGGAGCGGGATCCGACCACAGGTAAGGTGACCCGATGTAGGGACTGTTAAAATGTATCATTCAAACCTTTGTAATACTATATATATTTTATATATATAAAGGATAATACATATTCATATATTGTATATATGCATATGTATTATCCTAATTATATATAATATATATATTTTTCTATTTATAGGCATAGGGGTAGTTTAGACATTTCCAGTTTTACGCATATTCCATTCGGAATATGTTTGTAATTTAATTTTATTTTTTATTTTTTATTTTTCTATTTTTTTAGGGTTTGCGCCACCTAGGGAGGCTCCCCAAAGAGTCGTTGGGGAGCCCTCAACGGTCACAAATGTGACCGTTGGGGGCTCCCAACGACTCTTTTGGGAGCCCCCTTTGTGGCTCCTCTCTTGTGTTATAATAGGGGTCTCCCCCTTGTATTTCTTTGTGATTTGGAGGAGCTCTTGCTTTATTGTAAGGGGTTTTTCCCCTCTTCTTCCTTTCTTTCAATAATATTCAACTTATGACTTTAAGTCATATTTTTGCCCCTTGTGTGGGTTTATGTGTTAGCACATTATGTGCTTATGTTGTTCCCTTTAATGGGTTTATTCGCACTTCATGTGCATGTATGGGTTCATTATTGAACCTAATGTATTCAAAGCCACTTTCTCACATGCTATCAGAGCCCGGTTGCGATGGGATTGTCTCTTGGCGCAACAGAAAGCGTAGTGCTCAAGAAATGGTGAAGTATTCATTGTTCTTTTTTTATTAGAAGTTTTTCGGTATGTATCTCTTTTCTTAACATATTATGCATTATGAAACTATCTTTCTTGCACATTTAGTGTTTTTAGTTGAATCATTTCCTTTCACTTTTTCGGGTGTTCGTATATCTACTTTTAAATTTGGTAAACTTGTTTATTGTTCAAAAATATAATTGTTAGTTATATAGTTATCGATTTCTCATCACATATAATAGTAATTTATGTTTTGCAAAATTATTATTTTTTAATTATCTGAGATTTATGATTTTTCATAAGAATTTTGTGATTAACATATAAGTTAACTTTTTAAATACGATTTCTTGCTAAATTAATGATCTTTGCTTAAAAACTCTTGTGTTTGGTTTTTTTGACAAAACTTTTTGTAACTTATATAATTCTTGTATAAGTTAATGTTCTTTGCTATATTCTTTGATTTTCTCATTATGAATCCTAAGTAGTTCTTGTTAATGATAAGAACTCCTAAAGATGTTTCAATGATTTTGGTTTATTTAAAGGATTTTTTGTGATAAATAGGTTGTTCGAACCATTGTAAAAGATTTTTTAAAAGAATTTCTCACACTATATAGAATGCATAGTGTGTCTATTACATCTTTTTGGTATAAAAGTTTTCGTTAATTTTATTGATACAACTTTACAAACTTGTTGGTTTGTATTTTTCACATAAGATTTCAAAACCTCTTGTTTATATCTCTAAAGATGTCTATGTTGACCATCGTATGGTCCTCTTTGTCCTAAATTACATTTATCAAGCATATAATTGCATAATTAAAAGTTTGAGAAATCTCAAGGATTGCTCTTTTTATAAAGTGCATACTTGCTCCCTTTTGTGTGTTTTTGTATTTTATATACATTTGTTTCTCAAATAGTTGCACTTGTATGCATTTTCTCTTTTCTATGAAATACATGCCTTAGTGCATGTTTGTTTACACCTTGGTGTGTATTTGTTCAAATATTGTATGAGTGCCCTCGTGCACATCTTTTTGTGCTTGCATATGTATTGTCTCTTCGTAGACATTTCTTACATTATGAAGATTTTATGCACATTTCTTTTTGTGAAAAATATAATGAATTTAGATATTGACCCTTTTTAAAATCATTATAAAACATGATAAGTACTTATAGCACTTTGTACGTTTCCGCATATCTGATCACAATCAAAGGATATTTAAAACTTGTTGTATGGGATTTTTATCCCAAATCTATAAATTTTCAAGTACTAATGAATATTCTTTCTTTGGGTTTTGAGTTAAAACTCTCTTTGTGAACCATTACGGTTCTTGTGATTCCTTTGATTAAAAAGCTTGATTGTCTTGATTATCCCAAGATGTATTCTTCATGTCATTATGTTTGTTGCCAAGGTATTCTTTTGACTTTTAATGGCATTTTTTTTATCCATCACATGTTGTCATATGATGCATCAATTCTTTTATGGCCCTATTGTTATATTAGAGATTTTTGAGGTGAGTTATGGGCACCTCGTGTTATATCATTCTAGATTGTCCACTTGTCATATTATAGATGGTGATTGAGGTGAGTTATGGGCACCTTAGGACTCTAAAATGATTTGGTATATGATCTCTAATTATGAGTGTAGCACTCATTGTTATGTCATTTTAGTTTGTCCACTTACCATATTATAGATGGTGGTTGAGGTGAATTATGGGCACCTTGGGACTCTAGAATGATTTGGTATATGAGTGTGTCACTAGTTTAATGTTGACCATTGATCTTATGGATGCTCTTATTTATATATAAATGTGATGGATATATAATGTTTAAAACCTTAAATGTTTTAAGGTATATTAAAATCAAGGTTTTGGGGTTTTTTTTGCCCAACCTTTTATTGTTTATGAATCATATGAGCGCATTTGCACATTTATGTTTTGTGCTCTTATGTACAAGTATTCTTGGTGTGTGTATATTCACACATTTTATTTCAAAATGATATTGTTATGAGTATTCTTTTTTAAAGAATATTGTTTCAAGGTTTTATTTATATGATTGTCATTACAAGTTTTATTGCCTCAAAAGTCTTATCCTTTTATGCCCCTTATCTAAGTGTCATCATATGTAGACAAGAATTTTATTACACCTTCGTGTGTTGGTTGCCCTTTGTTGGCTTTTGCTCTCTTGGTCTAGTAGCTGAACACACTTGTCTTGAGTGTTATTTTATGTAGACAAGGCACGTTGATTTACACCATGGTGTGTGATTTTAGCTTATGTTGGCATTTGTGTCCTTGTTCTAGTCGCTGAGTTATATGCTCATGGTTGACTTCTTTCACTCAATTCAAGTGTCATTTTATGTAAACAAGAGATGTATTGTGTTTTTAGCCCATGGTTGGCTTAATACTCTTGTTCTAGTAGCTGAACATATTTGATCTTGAGTGTATTTTTACGTAAACAAGAGATGTTTTTTGTCTATGTTGGCGTGTATTCTCTTGTTCTTGTCGTTGATACACTCATTTCAAGTATTATTATATGTAGACAAGAGGTATTTTTACACACCTTAGTGTGTGTCATTTGGCCTTTAATGACATTATATTTATATTCTTGATCTAGTAGCTTATACACTTGATTTATGGGTTTTGGAGGACTAATGAGGTAGTGGTTTGTAATGGATGAACTATTGTTGAAATTTGCAAAATTTCATTCATGACTTGTGTTTTAAGATATTCAAGTGAATCATATTTTTGATATGCATATTTTTAAAAATCAAGTTGATTTTTTGGCATATATTAAGTGCTTATGGTTCTTTGGCCACTTTTGTATGCAAAATGTGTTTTTGTCAATTGAGTGAGATTTTCCTAAATGGGTAAGATTCTCTACTCAAATAACACTCTTCGTTTTGCCTCGTAAATGAATTTAAAACCTTGTGAACTCTTGTGTTTATTTTATCTAAAGTATGCTTGGAGACGTCGTTTCTTTTGTTTAGCACTTCATTACATGTTTGAAGCATGTTCATTAATGATTCCTTTAAGTATTAATTCATTTCATGATAATATATGCATAGGCTCTTTATGACTTTTTAGGATCTCATTCAATAAAGCATATGTAACTTATGCCTCTTCGTAGGCTTGCTATGGTGTCCCTTAGGGGACCATTGTGTTATTCCCCATTATGGGGTTATGTTTGTCCAATGTTGGACCTTATGAATGAATTATGCATTCTTGCAATTCATTTCTGCATAATTTGCTTCCGCTTACCATTTAACATGATATATGATTTTGAAATCTTGTTTTTTCTAAATTTTCTTCATGATAAAGTAAGTATTTTATCATGTTATCTTGCATAAATATAATTTTGCACCTTGTTTAAGTTCCATTTGAGTAAAGAGCAAAGATATTTTTTACTTGTTCTTTGTTGTTGTTCCACAGGATCTTGAAGATAAGTGGAAAAAGAAGTACCTTGGATAGATCATGGAAGGTGCTCATCGTTAAAGACGTTGGAGGAAGACATTTACATTTTCAATGGCATTCGGACTAAAGGCTCTTGAAGCCTTGAGATTCTTCCTCTTGCTTTCTTCAATCTTTTCGTTCCCCCACGCAAAGTTTGAGGGGGGGTGTTAAAATGTATAATTCAAACCTTTGTAATACTATATATATTTTATATATATAAAGGATAATACATATTCATATATTGTATATATGCATATGTATCATCCTAATTATATATAATATATATATTTTTCTATTTATAGGCATAGGGGTAGTTTAGACATTTCCAGTTTTACGCATATTCCATTCGGAATATGTTTGTAATTTAATTTTATTTTTTTTTCTTTTTCTATTTTTTTAGGGTTTGCGCCACCTAGGGAGGCTCCCCAAAGAGTCGTTGGGGAGCCCCCAACGGTCACCCAACGACTCCTTTGGGAGCCCCCTTTGTGGCTCCTCTCTTGTGTTATAAATAAGGGTCTCCCCCTTGTATTTCTTTGTGATTTGGAGGAGCTCTTGCTCTATTGTAAGGGGGTTTTCCCCTCTTCTTCCTTTCTTTCAATAATATTCAACTTATGACTTTAAGTCATATTTTTGCCCCTTGTGTGGGTTTATGTGTTAGCACATTATGTGCTTATGTTGTTCCCTTTAATGGGTTTATTCGCACTTCATGTGCATCTATGGGTTCATTATTGAACCTAATGTATTTAAAGCCACTTTCTCACAGGGACGTGCTGCGTACCTATTCTAGACGTGCGCAGGCCCGAACGACACAGACCCAGCAGCAGCGAGAAAATGTCTCGGATCCGGTATCAGACCCGAGACCCGAATCCAGTTGACATCTATAAAACCCTATTCTAGGGTTGCGTGGAGGGCAGAGAATATTCAGACTGCAACAACTTTTCTCCATTCTTCTATTGTGTGTTCCCTTATTGTTATTCATTTCTTTATTGTTCTTTCATTGTTCATTTGAAGCTTATATTGAAATAAAAATAAGCCTCACCGATTTTCGGTGAGCCTTTCTCTTACTTCCTGCACATCGCACGGCTGTGAGGGTCGTGTCGTCGACAACCGTCATCAACGAACGAGGAAACCGATCCTCCTCACTGCATCATATCATCATTCTTCTTTTTTATGTGGATGATATGATCATCACTGGAGGTGACAAACAGGGAGTTGCTAATATCAAAACTCTTCTTAAAACTCATTTTGAGATGTCTGACCTAAGACTATTACTATATTTCCTAGGAATAGAAGTTGCTTATTCCCCTAGAAGGTATTTGATATCTCAATCTAAATTTGCTTCTGACATTGTTTGCAGGTCTAGCATCTCAGATGAAAAGAAAATAGATACTCCAGAAGTAGTTAATGTTAAGATGAAAATTGATGATGGAGAACGAATTGAAGATCCCACTCCATTTAGACAACTTGTTGGAGCTCCTTCCTACCTTTCTATCACTCGGCCAGACATTGCACATGTCGTCCACACAGCTAGTCAATTTCAACATACTCCCACCTCTGTTCATATGAGAGCGGTTTTACGCATTATTAGATATTTAAAGAGTTCTCTTTCACGAGAACTCTTCTTGTCTGCATCATCATCTTTAGATTTAATTGTTTATACTGATGTTGATTGGGGAGATTATCCTAATAATAGGCACTCAACCATTGGTTTTTGTGTATTTTTAGGTGAATCTTTCATATCGTGGAGGTGCAAGAAGCAGTAGAAGGTTTCTCTTTCCTCCACTGAAACCGAATATAGAGCCATGACAACTACCACAATGGAGGTTGTTTGGCTTTGAAGACTGTTAACTGACATGAAAGCTGAAGCAACACAGGCCCCGCGCATGTGCTGTGACAATAAGAGTGCAATCTACATCGCAAGCAACCGGACTTTTCATGAACGCACCAAACACATAGAGATGAATTGTCACTATGTCCGAGAGGTGTTCCTGCACAACACCATTGATCTGCCATATGCTACATTACAATACCAATTAGCATATTTCTTCATCAAACCTCTTGCAGCTCCCAAATTTCACTTTCTCTTAGACAAACTTTTGCTCATTGTACCGTAAGTTTGAGGGGGAGTATTAAAATATGTAACATAATACATAATATAATATATTATTATATAATATATTTTTTATTTTCTTTTATTTTTATGTAATAAACATTATCTAGTTCATATAGAACTAGATAATGTAATTTAGTCAAGTTCCGGTTGGAACTTGACCAAATAGTCTAGCCGTTGGAACTAGTCCAACGACTAGAAATCTAGCCGTTGACTAGAAAGGGAGAGCTCCTTATGAGCTCTCCCTCGTGCTCTTGTATAAATAGGGGTGCAGCCCCTCTTGTTTAGACACTTCTTGTAATGCTTTTCAAGCATCCTTTTACATAAATAAAATTATTTATTTATGTGTGTGTTGTTCCTATTTTACCCTTTTTAAGGGCTTTGCTTAAAGTGTCTTTTAGACACTTCTTTTGAGTGTTCCAAGGGCGTTCGTTGAAGACCACCATTTCATTATATATATGATTTAAGTGGAGTTTTGAGAACAGTCCTATGTATGATAATAGAGAAGTACGGCCCATCTGTTACTGTCAGGCACAAATTTGTTTCACTTGTCTCATGTATCATTAGTATCAGGAGCCAAATACGGCCATCCAGTGTTATCAAACATATACAAGTTGGCTGCCTGCACTTATGGTCTGTTAATGTCAATAACCATCCATCGACTGCACTGCTGATTGTCTAATGCCACCATCATCCAGTGCCATGATTTCTTTGTCATAAGCTATCATGACCTTTCTTGCTAGTCCTGTCACATTGAAACCGTTTGTCAGTCTATATGTCATCCTATCAACATGTCTCTTTCCGTCTTTCTAGTTAAAGCATAGGAAAGAAGGAAAAAAATTGAAAATTTCAAAAGCTTGTGGAGCTGAAACATGTTCGTCATGCAAAGTAGAACAATCAACTGGCTTAAATGATGAATGCTGAAAAGAAAGTTGCATATATGCAACATGTGGGGAGGCTAAGATTGACTTGAACTCTGGTTGATGTCGCTGCTGGATGAGGTTTGCAAAATAGAAACTCCTTTTTTTTTTCCAGCATGAAGCAAGTGCTTCCTAAGATATGCATGTATTTTTAGGTTATTTGCATTAAATCATTGGTTTTTTTATTCAGCATAGTGTATATTAAAATTCGAAAATGATTTCCTGGGTTGCCAGTTTGTATTTGAAAAGATGGCCTTTTTTATGGTACTTCCAAGCGTAAAAGTGGTCCACAGAGTTCCTTGTCATCTCCTTCATCCCCGCCTAAGTTCCAAAGCACCATTGTTTCTGTACAGCATGTTAATTTTTAAGATCCTTTTGGCAGTCAGAATATCGATACTGTTACGTACATAGCTAGATATTAGTATATTTCTAGATACTTTTGTTTTTTGGACATGAGTATCATGTCATCTGGTCTTCATTCTTGCTCTTAATCGTATAAATGGGTACACTTCCATATGGAATGATAGCTTTCTAATCGTGCACTTCACATGCATTTGAGGCTGATGAATAAAATGTCTTTTTGCTCCAAACTTTTGGTGCCACTAAGATTTACAATTTTATGTGGAATCCAGCTTTTCTCTGTTTTTCACCTAATCTGTTGGTAGGAGCTGTTAGTGCACGTCACCTTGTGTTGGGATGTTGCAAGTTCAAAACCCAATGGTACGTTGTATAACTGGTGGGGGTCTGCCTAACCCCAGCTTGCCTATAAAATAAAGAAAATCCCATCATGTAGTCATATAGTTGAATAGATGTTGGTGGTGTTTGGTGAATACTTCCTCAATCTCATGCAGCTCGTTATGCTTCTGTAGTCATATAGTTGAATAGATATTGGTGGTTTATGAATACTTCCTCAATCTCATGCAGCTCGTTATGCTTCAAACTGGCCTTCTTTTGGGTGGAGTGGATTTGTGCGATCAGTTCAGAAATTGGCGGCTTGATGTAGACAATATGACGTATGAGGTATAGACTCTCTCTCTCTCTCTCTCTCTCTCTCTCTCTCTCTCTCTCTCTCTCTCTCTCTGTCTGTGTGTGTGTGTGTGTGTGTGTGAACACTTCAACATTTTGGACAGGAGCTGCTTGAGCTTGGTGACAGGATCGGACATGTGAGTACAGGGTTGAACGAGGAACAGATTGCCCGTTGTCTTAGGAAAATGAAACATACAGGCACCTTAGCGTCACATTTTTCATGTGAAAGAGAAAGGAAGTGTAGCATTTGTCAGGTTGGTTTTTTTTAACTTGATGGAGAACAGTTCTTTTCTCACCCTTATTTTCCTTTCCACCATTTACCATTTCCTTATGTTATCTGTTACAAGCTAAAATTACTTAAATGGTACAGGAGGAGTACGAAGCAGTGGATGAAGTGGGAAAGCTAGAATGTGGTCACAACTTCCACATATGTTGCATAAAACAATGGCTCTCACGAAAGAATGCTTGTCCTGTCTGCAAGACAGCAGCAGCTCCCTATTAGAACAGATTCTCTTGCTTCCGTTTCATGATTTTTGGGTTTGATTCTCTGTTCTGGTTCTCTCTCTTCTATTACATGTATAGTTTTAGGCTTGCAATAATCAAGCATTTATTCTTTACCATGTTACAGTTTGGTTTCAGTAAAGTTCTCTGTTAGTGCAAACTATGACCCTTCTATGCGGCTGTGTATGAGCCCATAAAGCGTATGGATTTTGGGATTTTTCAGTGGGATAGCTTACAGATTCATCTTGTTGAGGCCTTGATTTGTAAGAAAATGGAATGCAATATTATTCACGCTTGGTGTTGCTCTAGCAATTTTTTGAACGTATTCCTGCTTGTACGTCAAATTTCCATATGTTTGCATATGGCAAAAGGGAGTGTGTATTACATAAGACAATAGGGTGATACTAAATGGTTCTTATATTGCTAGGATGTTCTAACAGTGAAAAGAGTTCCAACAGAATAATAAAATCTTTTAGTTCTCCCACTATATGAATCCTTACTATGAAATACTGTTGTGAAATTTTATTTTATTTTTGAAAAGCAAGCTGGGATTAGGCAGACCTTCACCGGTTATTATTCAGGGTTTTGAACCTTCAACCTTGTGAAATTCCTTACAAGATCTGTCGTTCGTTTTGCATTGCATTCTATGTTTGTCCTCGTAAAGATATTAATCTATGGCAGCCTATAAGATCAACAAATGAATCAAACATTATTTTTTTTATAGGCAGCTGGGGTTAGTTAGACCCCTACCTACGATTGGGCATAGGCAGAGCGTATTTCTCTTGAGTACTATTTCATCATCATAACAATGTCCCTATGCTTAATTTTGTTCAAGTAGTAACGGGACAATATTAACAAACTAAAATAACTTTTCTACAAGATCAGTGTCCATCTACTTGGGGGCTCAAAATTTTAACAGGTCCGCTGGAGCCACCGGTGGGAACCAAGAGCTATTATCAGCTTCCCAAAGATATCGCATTATAATAGTGACTGCATTTTCGCAGCATACTAATTTCCTCAAAAAATGAGTCATGTCCTGGTCATGTAAATGATTTCTTCTGAAATCTTCATTGATGCACCTCCATGAACAGCATGCGCTCAAAATTATCGATGGATGTCTTCAAAGGCCAAGCACTAGCTTCAAAACGTATCAATAACATCATGACGAGCAAGAAACTCAATTATGCAAGGATATACCTCAATATTAGCCTGCATAAACATGGAAGAACCAATGCATCAAGGAGAAAACAATCTCTCTCTCTCTCTCTCTCTCTCTCTCTCTCTCTCTCTCTCTCTCTCTCTCTCTGTGTGTGTGTGTACATGCAGAAATTGGTAGGTCCCCAAGTTTTGTTGTACACTCGTGTGTACCATCCTTGAACCGTCCAATCCAATAATCAGATGGTAAAGAAACCCTACAGATGTAACCTACATGGTTGCTTAGCAAAAAAAAAGGGTTTTGAATCAACATGATTAGAACGACTAACAATGCACCAAATTTTCAAGAATAAAAAATTTTTTATTTAACTTCGAAAAATACAATCCAAGGAATGATCCTTAGTAATCAAACCATGCTGAATACGTGAAAGGGGTCAGATTGAGTGAGAAAGGTTATTGACCCAAGTGTAAATTGCGGGCACACTTCAACAGTCAAACACATACTGGGTACGTTTGGTTCAATCATATGAGATTCACTTCCTAATACACTTTAGAAAGTGAATCTCATTTGAACAGTGCCCCCAAAACAACCAAACATAAAAAAAATTGCTAACCCCAAAAGTGAGATTTCGAAAGTGTCTCATTTGTGTGAAATTCACTTTCTCATGAGGTCTCATGAGATTTTGAAAGTGAATCTTTTTTTAACAGTATTTTCACTTTTCAAAAACACAACCAAACGTACCCCAAATATATATGTGTGTGTGTTATATTATTTGAGCAGGCATACCATTCGTCCACCAACAAGATCATAATGGGCATAGTGATGACCGCCTTGTCCTCCAAATACTTTGTAAGTTACCAGGTGTGGTGGAATGGGTTTTACAGTTTCTGCCAATCATATGTATTACAACAAAAGGTTATATAAGAAAAACTTCTCAAAATAAAGGTACATTCCATTGTAGAATTCTTACCATATACAGCCTGAGGTGGGCAAATCAGATCTTCATCTCCTGCAAGTGCTAAGACAGGGACATCACACTTGTTTAGATGATCCTTGTAGCAAAACCTACCACTTCTGTCACGTAGACCACGATATCTAAAAGCAG
Source organism: Nuphar pumila (assembly GCF_984573655.1). Lineage (NCBI taxonomy): Eukaryota > Viridiplantae > Streptophyta > Magnoliopsida > Nymphaeales > Nymphaeaceae > Nuphar > Nuphar pumila. Next base: position 88,003,552 of record NC_143258.1, on the reverse strand, counting down.
TTGTAAGCTGCAAAAGAACTTTGGCAGGTACAGTACCTGCAAATTATTTCAGCAAAACTTTGTGAGATGGAAAGAAAACTCATAAAAATCCATGTAGAGTAGACACACTGGCAAATATTAGATGCAAGAACAACAAAATGATTCATGTTTTGCAAACTAAAGTGAAAACAATCACATGAAGATAAATCGATGATGTTGACAGCAAGGAGTCTTTACACTGGAAAAACGAAAGAGGATTAACTCAAAGTTTTTTTCCAACTTGAACAATAATACTGCAGAGTTACAGTCCAAAGGGCGACATAAGAAGAGGCAACACAGTCTGCATCAGTTTCACACCCTGCATGTGAGATTCTAGAAGCAGAGGATGGACATTCAGATCTTCTAAGCTGCTTACATAGGCTACCATATAGAGCAAAAAACTTTAAAAAGGACATCAAACTTAAAAGTTAAAAACATTTTTAATGTACAGCAAATTTTACCAACATTAACAATTCCTCACTGTTCAAAAATTCAATATCTTTGAATACATAAACATATTAAGACATAAAAATAGCTCTTATTATGGCCATGGACAAATTACATAGCTACTAGTTTCTTGAACTTACAGAAATTATTCAAAACAAGCTTTTCAAACAGTTCAGGATGCATCATATTCTCAGCTGTAATTTGAGGGTTCAGCCAAGACAGCACATAGGGAGGACGGGAACAAAGTGGATATGCAGCAGCCAACAACGCACCAAGTGGAACCACAGGAACATTAAGAGCCTGTGCTGGGTCTGCCTGCATAACATGACCAATAAATTAGTATAAATATTTGATCATGAAGAGCATTCTAGAATAGAGACATTGTTAAGAAACTAGATCCAGTGCCAACTTAATGAACCCCAACATGTAGCCTACATCTTACATTTTTATTCAATTTTTGAAAAATTAAGCTTGTCAGTGAATGGAATAAGCTACATTTTTGTTGGTATTCAAAAATAAAGCAGCACTGAATGAGACCTAAAATTAACTGGCCTCGGAATAGGATGCAACAGCCTTTCCAAAAAGCAGGCTAGGCCTGTCACTGTGGCCATTCAACCTGCACAGGAGGAACTCAAGCCTAGCAGCCTAGTTTACCTCTTTTCAGAAGCATTGCATCCCCTGACTCATGCAAGCAATTAAGAAAATCAACTAGACAAACTTAGAATGTTTTGAGAAACATATACAGATTAACTTACAAGGGGAAGCAATAACTTAAGAGAGGAATTTGAAGATGTATAGTCAAGGGAAGAGGCTAATGTCACAACTGCAGCCAGTGTTGCTTTACTTCCTTCAAAACCTGTTCAAGAAATGGCATATTAGTAACACCTGAGGATTATTCATTGGTTTATTTTCTCCAATCATCGCATTAATTTCTTCATCATGCATCAAAACTCAGAGCCACTTCAAATTAAGTTTTTCTTTAATTTGTTTCTGAAATCATGGTTTTAATATCACAAAGATTGAAGGTTAATCTCAATAGTAAGCATAGCCCCAGAGGAACCACAGACAGACAAATGCACACAAAGATGTGCACACACACACATGCACATATCATCAACAACAATAACAACAAGAATCCTGCCTCTTCTACCTGGGGTTAACATGAGAAAGTGGAGCAGCCACAGGTTCTAGTTCTTTATAGAGATGAATGAGCATATGGTGAACTAGGAAGATGAGGCTTGATGATGATGATGATGATGATGATGAACTCACATGACTGTTTTACAGATAAAAACAAATGAAGCCTATCATTTCTGAAAGTCATCCTTTTTAAGCTCAGAAACTTAATGAAAGCAAATTTCAAGCATATGCAATCTCACCATGTCGTGATAACATAGCATATAATAGGATACCCCCCATTGAATGACCAATAGCAAGTAGCTTCCCATCCTTGGGATTGGTTTCTGCCAATATGTATTGCATCTGCATGATCGAAAATAAAACAACCCAGTTCACAGGCTTTTCAAGAAGAAAATAAGGAAATCATGAACTTTTCATGCATGTGAAAGTAATTCCATTGGCACTTAGGTTACTTTAAGAAGACTGGAATGTGCACATTCCATGCTCATGTAATGGAGGATGCAAGTGCATTTACCCATGTATTCATCGCATATAGTAACTGACTCTACAGACTCTAACTCCATGGACTTTCAATATGTCCATCATAAGACTGCACAAATTTTTCATGCATAGAGCCTCTTGTTCGAGTATCCCATTCATTTTGCAGAAGTAACTTTGACATGGAACATGTACAAAATGTAAAATATATTATATGGACGACCACAAAACAGGCAAAAATAAACCATGAGATATCATCAATCATACCAACGAGCTGAAGTGTATGATGCAGCTGTTATCTTTAACTTTTAAAAGAGGTAACTAGTAAATAACTGACGAGAGATTGTGCGGCTCAAAATAATAAAAGGATGCAATCATCAATTTTCCATGTCTTACTAATATGCAAATATCACCCCTGTCAAGTTGAACATTTAGCCAGACCCAAAAAAAATGGAATTAGAATTCAGAAAGGATTCTACAGAAAAGAAAAGAAAGGTTTGTGAAAAATCTGCTTGGGAACATGAAATAAGAAAAAATAGAACATAAAGAAAGTCACCCTTATCATGAGGAAGAGTCACCTTACCGCTGCAGGAATATCTTCTTCCAAATAATGATCAAAGTCCCAATCATATTTCACAATCAGATCAAGTTGCTTCTGGAAGTCCTCTATTGTTGTAGCAAGGCGCTCTTGCAAGTCATATAATTGCGGAGACATGGATCTTTGACCTTCCTCAATGATATTTATAAGCCTCTGGCTTAGATCTCTAATTTGGCTAGCTATAGCAGAACTTTGCCTAACTTCGAGCAAACCTGAAATTTTTCCTCTCACCTCGTTAAAGCGATCCAATAACTGAGCATCTTCTAAAAATTTTGATATTCGATCAAATAATTTAGCAGACACAATCCTTGATTGACCTTCATTGAGGAAACCAGATAGTCTTTCAGCCAAACGCATAAAAATATCAGATAACATAGATGCCAATTCTGATTCATCCCAGCTACTAATGCTTTTGCTTTTCTCAAAACCAGTACTTCCAGTATCCAACAAATTTTCGGCTTTCAAGACTGACCGTTTTTCAATAGGTGGTGAACCATCTGTAACAACCACATCAATAGATTCTATCATGTGCTTCACAGATCCATTATATGAGGAGCTCTCCAAAATGGACTCCCCTTGCCTTTTGCTCAAACCAGCACCTCGAACTTCAAGAATCCATGTATCAAACCCTTGTCTAGACATGTGCCTTGCAAATGAATACTGCAAACAATTTTAAACACGCTAATTAGGAAAGGCTAGCTGCACAACAACAACAACCCCCTCCCAATAAATAATAACTAGAAACATAATCAACATGTCACTTTAATGTTTAACAATGATGTCTAATCAAATAGAATAGTATACAACAGGTAATAATTTACTAAAGCTGGATATGTACAATAAAGACTCAGAATTTGAATCACAAATCTACCGATGTGAAAAATCATGTGGATGGGTTCAACAATGTAGTTGTTATTCTAACCCATAGTCATGGATATAGGTTATTAGTAATGTTGACAAGAGTTTTTGTTGAGAGGGCATCTTCTTGGGAAAACCTCAAAATTGAAAAAAAAGTGAAACTTTTTAAATGAAAATTATAAAAGTGAACATGAATTTTAAAAACTGAAACAATAATGTCATATTATCAAAAGCCACAACAAAGATTTTTCATAATATCACATTTTTGGCTTTTTTTCTTTTCATGAATAAGAAACAGTAAGTTTTGAAAGTTGCCAAAATTAGTGACTATGTCCTAAATAAATCTCCTACCAACAAAAAAAGATGAAATTAAAAATTTATATAATTCTTCAACCATGCACTTAGGGTGGGATGTAGTCACGTTGGGTAAGTGAATTCATCCTGCCACCAACTGTGAATTTAATCACCAAAACTAGCAAAACAACCAGTTCATTGTCTACAAGTTAAAAACGATAAGAATAAGAAAGAAAATGGTTTTAATAAAATATTTAACTCTACCTTCTGAAATTAATTAAATCTGGAAATGAGCAAAAACTAAATAAATCCAACAACCAGAATAAGAAAATTAAGATATAGCTAAAAAAAGGCAATCTAAATCAGAAGACATAAATCTGCAAATCCAAGAAAAATTACAGAATATACTAAATAAACATACAAAAAACATAAACAAGGGAGTGCAACTACAAGGGTTAGCGTCTGAAGAATCAATAAAAACTAGCAAATCCGATGTAATCTCAGCCAATTATCCAACAGTTCCGGAAACCCAGATAATGAAATGCACACAAAGCACAATTCAGAGGGTACCCACCCCGGGTGACAGATCATATCCGATGGCATTTGTTCCCACGCCAGATAATAGCAATAAAGGATGGTTTCTAGCAGTTGCCTGCAATAAGAAACAATAATAAAAATAATAACAATAATAATAATAATTCACCCAATTTCTTTAGAGAGAGAGAGAGAGAGAGTCGGTACCTCAGGGGGCGGGGGGTAACGCCAGAGAGCCAGTTGCCACTCCGTTCCGGGCACCGAAACGTAGTGCAGCTCATCAGCTGTGCAGATGGGCGGCTTGTCCTCTGCACTGCTCATAACTTGCCGCACCGCCAGGGTGATGGTGGCCGGCAAACCCCACGAACCTCCGCCACTCTTTGGGCGCCGCCACCACCGCCACCGACCAGTGTGTGGCGTCATACGCAGAGCCGAGCAAAAGTCCGCCCGCATGCTCATCGCTCCTCCCTTTGTTGGCCCTGAAACGCAGGACCAGGGTGGACATGCAAGCCTCATGGAGCCCCTACAGTAAGTGAAAGGCGACCCCACCTTCGCTAACTGTAACAGAGAGGCCATGATTCCATATATGTTGAGACCAACTTTGTTTAGCAAAATCCATTTTTTGTAATGCGAAACAGTTTTCACAATTAAATCGCAATACCTCAGATCAACTGGGCCGTTTCGCCAGGAGAAACAGTCACCAAGGGGAGGAAAGGTATAAGGTTCTACAGGTAAGATTGAGATATATCAAATCTTATAAAGCAAGAAAGTACAGCATCCCAGAAGAGCCCCTGTGGAATCTTTCCACAAGATGTTGAGTTTTATCACCTGCACATCAATCAGTGGTATCAGACTCATTGTTAAGATGAATTTATACTCTTGTGACACCATAAGCGTAAACATCAAGCACAAGTCAAGTCCAGCGAGAGCAATCTGAGCACCAATAGACACAAGTTATAGAATTAAAACGGAATAAATAACACGGTACAAACTCAGATCTGCATCTGCAAACTAGGCCTTCTTTCAGGCATTTTGTCAAACAATTAGCGTACCAATCATAATCCAATTTGATTCCATCACTGATGTTCAGTCAAGAAACTGGTTATACCTTATTTCGCTAGGCGCCTAAAAGAAAGCTGTTTGAGACATTAGAACAAACACTTGGTGGTAGCAATGACTGCAACTTTCGCTTATGATTATCGGTTACCAACCAAGTTAGTTGAGGCATTTAGACAAGCATTTAGTGTGCAAGGATGCACACACATTAAAGATTGAAAGTAAACATGGATGGGTGTCCCAATCAACTGACCCAGTCGCAGGCAGTTATGGCACGGTTGGACGGGGAGAAATGATCGCCCACGCCACCCTTTAATCACGGTGCCCTTTAAGCCAAGGTCTACACTCAGCTTTGGTTTCAGCTTTCTAGCTGAGACTCACCTAGGGTGTCAACGGATCGGATTTGGTTCAGACCCAGGTAAGTTCAAACTCCGATTTAACTTCGATGTGCGAGTATCAGGTCTGGATCTGAGTCTGATAGAATCCATCATAAAAGAAACCATAGTTAGGTTCTATATTACATGAACTCGACCCGGTTCATACCATATAATATTATTAAAAATCACGGGTCTTGATCGAAATTCAGGTCGGACTCTTGTTTTGTATGAAATTTCACCAACCATACCTTGCTCCATATACTAATCAGACCCTTGAATCCGATTCTAATCGGACATCCTTTATCACCAAAATCCTATAGATTTGGTACAGGTCGGGTCCGGATCAAACCTTGAATTAAAGCATGGATTCTAAGATCTTATGTTTCATTTGTGTTGTTTATGGCCTTCGTTTAGGAAGCTTCATGGGCTCCCTTGACTTCACTATCCAATCAAGCATGCAGTCTTTGTGCATGGCTTTTTTCCACTAGTATGGCACTAACCACTTGTTGGATTTGGAAAACAAGCTACCAATGGTAGCCACTGCGTACCACATACAGACACAAGTAGGGGTGGCATCGAGCCCGGCCGGCTAATGGACCAGGCTGACTGGGTTGTTGACCGGTCAACGGCTTAACCCGTTTACTAACGGGCCGGGTTTTGGCGTGGTTAATCTTAACACGCTCGGGTTTGAAGAGAAGCCCATGGCCCGGTCCATTGGCCCAATGGGCCAATGTGTAGCGGGCCGGGTCCAACCCGGCTGGCCTGACTCAATCTTAAAATATATAAATGCTTGACCCAAAATATGGGTTAATGAGAGAACAACAAGTTTCTATGCAACTAATTCCTAATTAGTGCAACTAATTAGGTAAATAGTAATAATTAACAAATTAATAGCAAGTTTTCATGCAACTAATTAGGTAAATAATAATAGTTATCCAAGTTACTATGTATTAGTTAATTTTTAAAATTTATATATTATTAAATAAATAATAACTAACTCAGGCCCATTGAGGCGGGCCTGGTAGCCCGCAGGCCAGCCCGAGCCCGGCCCACGTATATAACGGGCTGGGTTTCAACCAGATACCTAACGGGCCCGGGCCTAAAATCATGTCCCAAACCCAGCCCATGGCGAGCCAGGTGGGCTTGGCCCATCTGGCTGCCAGGCCGGTTGCCCACCCCTAGACACAAGAGCAGGTGATATTTTGAGAAGAATATTTCGGAAACAGTGTGGCGTGTTCAATCATGGAGGCACACCATTTTGGTAGCTAGTCTCTAGACCTGGCCTCTCAATGTTCATAGGGATACTGTAAAACTACCTTCAAGTAGGGCTGGTAAACCAGTTGACTGACCCAAGCTTGGGCTGTTTGGACTCGACTTGTTACCAGATCATGAGCTGGCTTTGTTTTCTAAACAAAACTGTTTCTCGAGGGTTTTAAAGGTTGATAATATATATATATATATATAACACATATAATAAGCAGCGTATTGCATATATAATAGACGCATAAAATATATAATATATAAATATTTGATATGTAAAATGAGCCTATACGAGCCGAGATTGGCATGTTATTGCTCGGCTCATTTACCTAAACGAGCTGACTTGTAGCTCAACTCACTGATCTCAATTTTTGAGCCGAGCTGCTCTCCTCTCCCAGCCCTACCCCCATGTCTTGTCTCCTTATGTACTATTTTTAATGAAAATTTACACAAGGCAAGTCGTTGGCATTGTGTCCATCTTTAGTTGCTTTGCAGTAATGACATACACTGCATGTCTGCATTCACGCACACATGCATGTAAGTTTGTGCATTTACGTGCACATAGAACACGTGAAACCTAGCTGCAATTGGCTCACAATGTTTTTGCTGAATCACATTCATGGCTGCATACCCCGCCTACAAAAAGGCCCTTATCTGGGGGCACAGTGTCAATCACGAGTGCACATGCATAAGCCTGCACATCTTGGTTTATCAATCATCAAACCATTGCCTTGCATGCCAAGCACACTATCAATCCACTCAGATGAGAACATGCACATGCATGCATATGAGTGCATGATTTTTTTTTTTCCATATAGGAACCGGAAAACCACCCTAGAAGGGTGTAAACCCGGGCGCACCCCTTGACCCCAAAGAGCCACCGGCTTCGGCTTACACAAGGAGAATAATGCCCGCGGAAATCGAACCCCGGCTGCCCGTCTAACAGCCGAGGGCTGTTAGAACTATACATGCTACTCCTCGTGTCTTCCAGAGTGCATGATTTGCTGCTAAAAGTGAATAAATGCCCCCATTTTTTGGCCAATTTGGCAGCTTGGAAAGGGAGGTGGCAGTACCATTGGTTTGTTCACTTCACCATGAGATACAAACAAGGTTGTTAAATGCGATGAGGCGAAGCGAGGCGTTGAGCCTGCGCTTGGCGTACGCCTCAGATACTGAGGCGTACGCCTCTCACAACGTGAGACTCTCAAGCAAGGTTGTAAATGCGATGAGGCGAAGCGAGGCGTTGAGCCTGCGCTTCGCCTCTGAGGCGTACGCCTCTCACAACACTGGATACAAACACCTCTTTTTTTTCACTAATCTAACCTCATATATATACATGTTTCCTTAGTGGGAATTAGCACCTGTAAGCATTATTTCAAAAGGCTTCAAAAATCAACAGCCCACAATGTGCAATATTTTCACACCACCTTATTTTGAGATGAAAAGCACGATTCAAATGCCTATTTATAACATTTGGATTATTCTTAATTGATCTATTAGGTCTGGTTGGATAAAAAATAACTTGCATTTATGTGATCTAGAGATGTTTGTACATCATTCAACCATGACCAAATATTAACCTATCCCGCAGGGTGTGTCAAAAAGAATATGCCTTCATTGTTCTCTGTCCCTTGTACAACAACAATAGCAATTTTGCATAGACAAAAAAAAAAAGGATGGAGATTTTCAAGAAAAATGGTGTTGTCTCTGAGTTGATTAACAAGAAAGAAAAGTGTGGGTGAGACCATGTGGCAAAACATCCTCTGGCCTCGGCTGTGCCTGTGAATGTTTCAGGTTACATTAGGATCAAATGTATGGGTCCAAACCAATGTTATCAGTATCGGTGCAAATCGGCCTGTATCGGCCGATGTGTAACGTATCGCTGAAAATCGATACGCTACATGGGGGTAAATAGCCTGATTCAAAACGAAACGGTTTGGTACACCCAATACCGTGAATTGGTACCACCTAAATCGGGCGTATCTGTTTGGTTTCCCGCCTAAACCTAACCCCAAATCACACTACAACCCCCTTCCGCTGCTGGTAACCTCTCTCTGTCTCTGGTGCTGTTCTGATTTTTTTTTTCATAATTTTCTGATTTTTTAAAGATTTTTCTATTTTTTTAAAAAATAGTTTAAAAGTTTTTAAATAGACGAGATGGGTCCCATACGATATGGCCCGATTCAGGCTTTTATTTTTTTGAAAAAGAAAATGATACGGGTCCCATTCCGATACTTACAACATTGGTCCAAACAACAAAAACATTGTTATTAAGGTCTCTGCTTTGTTGCTTCAGCATGTTATTCGACTGTGGGTGAAGGGCACGGTATGGGAGGCACACCATGTGTGAAGTCTCCCAATAATGGCATTCCCTTGCTGTATGTGCAGGCTGAAAATGCCATTATTGGGCTTTGGAGTACCTGGCCGGAATTGGGTCGGGCTCAGTCTGTAATTTGCAGCCCCAGCTCAAATAACGTTGGGCCGTGCCCGACCTGATTAGGTAATCAGGCTGGGCCTTTTTTTAAATACACAAGGCCTCACAAGCCCAATCCTTTAACTGGGTTCGGCATAGAGGGCTCAATCCGAGACCGAGTATGACTGAGTTGGGCCGGGCTCAAGCCAAGACATGGGTCAGGCCTGTCAGGCCTTGGCCTTCCATCCCCTCCACCGCGCTATAGTCTCTTTCCTGTTAGGGGGCATGTTGCATGTTACAAAATTGCTTCTCTTTGCTGATTTGGAGACCTGATACAACTTTAAAGAGAGTCATACTTTTCAAGAATTGAGTGATGGATTGCTTATGATCTCTAACAAAAAAAAAAATACATCATCCCCATTGAAGGAATGGTGTCATTGTAAGTCACCTATAACAACTGGGCTCATCATGCCTATTGATACATATAGATTATAGAGATTAAGGTGCCTTGTTAATTTCTTCATCACTAATAAAAATAGGTGTGCAGAGATCAGGTCCCCATATCGAATCCCTCTGCTCTCTCAAAATTACTGACTGTTAATTGTCACTGCTGCATAGGATGGAGTTCTAACACACCTCATTTTTTTCTGTCCAGCTTCTGTCAAATCCAAATAAAATTAAAGTGCCCCTCAAAGAGTTCTCAGTTCACTCTATCATATGCTTTGGTCAGGTCAGTCTTAAAATTTTTTCTTTTTTTTATTTATTAGAAAACATGGTATCTGTTATCTCATATATGCCACGAGGATGCTTTTTTGAATGCTGAAAGTTCCAACACCACTTTATGATCTCATTTTCACTTCATGATTTATGGGGAGAGTCAGTTAGGTGAAAACCACCCACAAAAAGCAGAAAGGACATGGCGTGCCTTAAAAGAAAAACATGTTATTGAGTGCAAGTTATTTGGCTTGAAATTAAAAAAAATAAAAAATAACATATGCTAAAATATGACAAAATGTAAGGATAGGACGCGTTGTGAATTATTCCCTATGAAGCAAGGTCTCTCTTTCTCATAGTTTTAAGTAGATATTGGCATGTCCGTCCTATTATTAAAAAAAATTCAAACCTGCAATCCTTCAGACTGTCCAATCTGGCTGGCCTAACGGCCCAAGGCCGTGAACCAATACTCTTTCATGTGGTGAATAGTTTCATTGGCCCTGTACACCACCTAACTGCCTAGCGAAAGTTGATCAAGCGGATCTTTAAATGCATATTCTATATGTTCCATGTCATTTCGTGCATCTCATACCAGCTAACACGTTTGAAAAGGGCATAGACTTGCCTTAGCCTTGCGTGCCATGAAGCATATTGCGACTCCATGTGTACGCTACAACAAAACCTCTTCACTAAAAGAACAAGACATTGTGGCCTTCCGTCTAAAGACTTGTTGATGATTAAACACTACAAAAAAGAGCACCAACCAAACTCATTTGTTGGCTCCTAGGCATTCACTCGCTTAACCTCAAGTCACCATTCTCGATTAAAATCACCTAAAGTGATCCCCGAAAAAATTAGTCCTAACTCACACATATCTTCATGTGTTCAAACGTTATGCATAAAAAACTTCTCTAAATCAAGTGGTGCTTAACCAAATCTCCAAAGGCAACATCCTATGATCCATTGATAATGCTTAACCAAACAATGTTGTACATTTGTACTGCATGGCAATGCACTAACGATGATACCATTACCTATCGCATGTCATGCTATCACCGCACATCACCGATAAAACCAACGCATACCGCACATTCTTAAACTCGATGCATTTTTCACTCAGTAAAGCTCTGCACTGCACATGCCTTATTCTGAAAGCTCAATCTAAGACATATCATATAGTTTATTGTATTCATTATTATTTACGGCAACAATTACTATAACCTACATTTTAAGAAAAAATAAGATATAATACTTATTAAGTAGAATTTACAAATTTATGTGGATTTAAAACGTTTATAAAAGTGACAATTAAGCTTTGTTAGAATGCCACATGACCGTATCAAACCCTATAGGGTACGAGTTTGGTGATAAATAAGAAGACCCGATTAGAATCCGGCTCATACCCAAAGGGTACAATTAATACATGGAGCTGGGTATAGTTTGTAAAATTTTATACCAGATGAGCTTGACCCAAGTTTCGATTAAGATATGTACATTTTTATAGCTTGACCCAAGTTTCGATTAAGATATGTAAATTTTTAATATAAAAAGGATAAAAAAATATTATTTCACTAGGTATGGTTCGGGTCTGACTCATGTAGTTCTTATAAGATCCGGGTATGGTTTCTCTTACAGTGGGTCCGATTAGACCCGAATCTGGAACTGGTACCATCATCTCAAATTTGGTTTGAGTTTGGTTCCACCTGAGCCTGAACCAAACCCGACCCGTTGACACCCCCTACTTCCAACTGCAGGAGCCTCGCTTGCTTGTAAGGATCTGACACCCATATGGACTTGCCTTTTTGAATGCTACAAAGCCATAAGTTGAAAGTTCCCTTTGCACTTTATCATCCCATTTTCATATTCATGCTTTATGGGGAGAGTGAATTGGGTAAAAAAACACCCACAAAAAGCAGAAAGGACATGGCGTGTCTTAAAAGATATTTTGGCTTGAAATAAAAATATAACATAAACTAAAATATGACAAAAGGTAAAATCATATTTTTTTATCATTTTTACATTGAAAATTTAGGAGTCTTAATCAAAAGTCGGGTCAGTCCAGGTCTGGTATAAAATTTTACAAACTATAACCGGATCCATGTATTAATCAGATCTTCGGGTTTGGACTCGAGTCTTAGTCGGGTCCTATCATTTATCACCATACCCAGACCCTATAGGGTTTGGTTCGGTTGGGTCCGGGTAAACCAGGCCCGTTGGACACCCCTAATCACAATTCTCACCCTAACCAACTGGGAGACCCTGACCAGTAGCATTTAACTTTCCAAGTTTGACATGGTTTGTACTGGGCTGCCCCAACACCTGAGTCTCCTTTAACCCAAATGCTGTGTCCGATTAGGTTCAGTCAAAGGGTGTCCATTTTCAAGGAAAAAAGAGGCCAAATCAGGATATATTGTAATTGCAATGTTGTCTTTAAGACCTGAGTCGATTTTCAAAATGAATCGGCTGATTTGGAATCGTACCAAATCAAAGCTGAATCGGACACTTTTTTATCTTTTTAATATAAAAAATATTAAATAAACATGGATCAAAATGCTTAGAAGTGAAATAGATCAATGGGATTCTGTTCACCAAAAGATTAAAAAACAAACAAACAAACCAAGGACGTTTCTGAATCCATCTCATCCCTTCTCCCTTCTACTTCATTTTTTTGTTCAGTAAGAAGGAAGATTTAACCAAGTGTAAATGCTAGGAGCAGTCAATTAGTGACAGAAAACCCGGGCCAAACTGTCTAGCTCTGTTGTGGGCAGGACCTTAGCTTTTTTTTTGTCAAGACCTCTCAATGCATGGGAGAAACCTTCATGAAACTGATAGAAGATTATTAAAATACTAAAACATTTTAAAATATAAAAATATTTAAAAAATGGGTTGAAGCCTGAATCTCTTCTTATCAATCGGTTTTGGGGTGATATGATAGGAATCGGATCTCACAACACTATTTTATTGGTTGAGAGACCAAAGTACTTTATAGATAAACTCTATAGTAAATTTATTCAGACTTTTTGATTAATTAAACTTGAAAAGGGAATTTTCTTTTATGTAGTCGTACCGGACACGTGGTGATTAATGTATATTTTATGTTTAAATTAATCAAAAGTCGGCATAAATTTACTCTAGGTTTAACTATAAAGGACTTTCGTCTCTACAAAAAAAAAAAACTATGTGAAGGTTTAGGTCATTCAAATCTCATGGTGGGTCCCACATTTTATGCCGACTCAATAATTGTTGCTTAAACAAAAGAGAAGAAAAAAAAATATTGCTAAAAACCCGGACGCGTGTGGGGCCCACAACCCAACGTCTCTGCCACGGAATCACGGTATCACATTTTCTTCGCTTAAAAAAGTCATTTTCCATATCGTTTTCACTTATGCATTGTCAACTTCTCCTTAATTAGCTTTTTATTTATTTATTTATTTATAAAGTTTAAAAAATTCGCCCCAAAGGCAGATGAGAGCGGATCTTGTCAACCAGCTCAGTACAAGTGGGACCCATAGATAAGAGGGGTTTGTGGTTGTAAACATTCAAGTATCATGGTGGGTTCCTAAAATAATATTAAATTTTTTGTATTTTTTATATTTATTAAAAATTAGCTGAATTGGCCTTTAATCGTGTCAAAATTCTGTCTATACATACTAATATCATTGGTTTCAGGTCAACTTGAGTTCATTGTGTCTGCTATAATAGTAAATGGCATTCATGAGACTAAACATTTTATGGCCAATTACAGGATGCAAGCCTAGGCCGGACCCAGTTAGCCAACCGGTCAGGCTTGACCAAGCCCTGCCTATCAATGTCTCAATGAAGCCCGCCCACTAAACAGATTGGGCCAGCCCGACCCGCCCATTGTCCACCCGTAATACCAACCCTCTTAAACATTATGAACTTGAGTCTACGTGCCCTTATATTTTAGGAACTTTCAACCGATTGAAACGGATTAGACCTACGTCCCAAAGGGATTTGTCCATATTTCCGTTTATGATGGTTTGGGCATATTCGACGAAGGCCTAATGATGCTCCGGTTAGAAGGATGGAGAAATGAGAAAATATATTAGCTAAAAGAGGTCGGGGTAGGCCTAAGAAGACTTGGATGGAGATGATAAGAAAGGATACGAAGGCTTTGAACCTCACTGAGAACATGACATTGGATAGAAATGATTGGAGGAGAAGCATTCATGTGGAAGACCCAAAATGATTTTCTGTTGGTTCATATCGCTGACCCCAATTAGTTTGGGATGAAGGCATTGTTGTTGTTGTATAACTCGTCGAATGTGGGTCATATCCAAGATAAATGTACTTGAGGTTACACAACCCATTTTTCACATGAAGATCAATTGGAGTAACTTTTTCTTAGTATTCTTCGGAAAAAAAAATTTCTTAGTGGATCTCATATTACAAGGTCCCATTTTCTAAAACAAATACAAAACTTTATTGCTAAACCCGAGTAGGATATACGTCTAAACTGGAACCAATATATAAAAACCGAATCCAAAATTGGATTTAACCCACATCTGTGATAGATAGTTAGCCAATATCTTTGGGCTTATTTAGATATATTGGTATTCAGGTTAGAGCCAAATAAATACTAAAACTAGAACCAAGATCCAAAAGTCAGATCAAAACCAGATCTGGCATATATTTTCACAAAGGAGAGCATATGTATAAGTTTGTGTTAGATCTTAGTGTGCCAAAGGTTGGTTATGACCCGATCCCAATCCATACTAGTTTCGATAAGATCCAATTAAGAATTCAGGTTGAACTCATAGGGTCCAACTAACATACATAGTGGGATATGGTTTATAAAATTTCATACTAGATTCTGTCTGACATGAGTTCCTATTAAGATCCAAATGAAAAGTACATAAAATATTGTTTTTCTTGTTATGGATCAAATCTGGTTTATGTAAACATTATAGGACCTTACTATATTCATTTATATGATAGACCCGGATGGAGTGGGGTCCAGGCCCAGCAGAAGCAACTGAAGTCAAATTTGGGTCTGGACCCACATGGATCCCGTGAAGGTCACACCTGTTGACACCTTCAGATAAATCTATAAAAAAAATATATTAATGAATAAAAAAAAGGATAGATGGATAGTTTTGACATTTTAAAGTATTTAACTCAAGTTACATAGATGAGAGTAACGGTAGGTTAGACCATGTACCATTGTAAAATTAAATTAAGGTTCAATGTAAAGAAATTCAAAAAAGGTAGTTATAACATGAAATTTCAAGTAAAATGTGTGACTTAGCTTGTTCTTCAATAGGAAGATAAGAAGTTGTTTCAAAGTGAAGTTTTAGTTTTTATGTTTTAACATATTAAGATAATATTTTTATGAATTGAGTAATTTCTCACTTGATAAGACTTGTCAAAATTCATACCTTCCACCCAAAGCTGGTGAACCAACAATTGCATTTCATCAATTTGAGGTAGAAATAGTTTGTCGTCAATAAACACGAAATTCATATATTTACTAACTGGAAACTTTCTAGTTAGCATGTATCCTCTATATTGTATTTGCTCTAAAGAGCTTCGTAGTCTTCTTTAGAGTAGAGATCAAATGGGAGGTCGGACAACACATTTAGAACTAATTTCTATTTGCAAGAAGACTCAAACCATGTGGCTCATTCCAGGCTTAGACTTGTTACCCCGAGTCGTTGTCCATTCTTGCTTGGCTGCACCCACATGACTCAAAGGACCTGACCTACCTAAACCTACACATGGTCAACCAAGGTGGTGCTAGTTCATCAAGTCACACTTTTGTTTCTGATTCCAAGTTTTGATATGTCCTGACTCGGCCTAGACCCAAAGTCAAAATATTAGCTTAAGTTGACTTGAAGTTACGAACTCAACTAGTCATATTGAGTCAACTTCCTCTTCCTCGCATATAATTAATTACTTGAGCCAAAACGATCACCAAACCATGAATCCTCAAGTCAAAGTCTTTGACTAAACCAAATCACCTGAGCCTAAGCTCGCCTAAGTTTCTTGACAGCAGCAACATGGCCCGACCAAAATGAACCCAGCAAACCGTGACTGCCCAAGTCAAGGCCTATCACTGAGTAAATAAAATAACCCCGAACCAAGTCGAACCCTTCTCGGTTTATGTCACAAGGACACACCCTTTTCGCCTTGTGTTCCTGGTGAAATGCGTGGACCGACACGTATAGACATTATTTTAATATATATTTTAGTACTTTTAATCATATTTAATTGAAAAATATTTTTGTTGTTAAAAATCTTGTGAAACGATTTTTTTTATTGATCAATTTTATTTGAGCATGTCAGTCCAACCGTGTCTAGTGTGGTGTCGTATACGTATCGTTGTGACAAAGCTCTCAGGTGAAACTGAACCGATTCGATACAACTTGGCACACAGGTCGAGTGTGAAACTGACGCATCAATCAGCAAACTACGGGTGGATAGGCAACATGACCACAAGGGCACAAGCCTCAGATTAGTTGAATAAAGAACTTAATCTACCGTTGGATCGAATGATCTACGGTTTGAAACAAGACACACTTCAGACACATGAGTGGGCTTTCTTGTGAAAACAATTCAGTATTGGGAAAAGGAAGAACACGTCCAATGAGGAATAGCCACGTGTAAACTTAACCGACTCGGGCACGAAAAGAACCACGTTTCCCCCCACCCTCGCTGGAAATTTCCCACCGCGTTCTGCGGACTCTATTCTCCTCTTCTCCGCTCGTTGGTTTTCGTTTTTCCGTTTTTCTTTTTCCTTCCCTTTTTTTTTCTCGTTCCCCCCCTCTATTTGTCGTTTTCGGAGTCGATTTCTTGCGCGTTGTGATGCAGAGGCTCGTGGATAACGCCCTCGCCATTGCCAAGGAGTAAGGATTTTTGAGCCCTTTCTTTAAATTTCGTGTACTTCATCATCTTTTGTGAATTGGGTGTTCGTTGTCTCCCATTTTTCCCCGTTTTTTTGTGCGTTTTGCGGGTACCCATCAAAGCTCTCTTTTTTCGCGGTTTAATTGGGATGGGTGATCGTTTTTTTGCTCTATTTTGTGGTAATTCTTGTATTTCTTGGTTATTCTGGTAGTGGGCATCCGTCAAGTTTCGTTTTTTCGTGCGCAATTCGTGCATCTTGCAATTGTCTTTGTTGTTCTTTGGTCCGTTGAAATCCTCAGGTGGAAGGAGTAAATCGTGGTTTTGATGTGATTTTCTTTGTGATTTTGGTTTAGTCGTGTTGGAGATTTCTTTTCCGATTTCAGAATGTGGGAACCATAGAATTAGGGATTAGTGGGGATCTGTAGATACCATCCTCCTTTCTTTTTTGGGATTAGTGGGGACCTGTAGACACCACCCTCCTTTCCTTTTTTTCCTTTTTTTTTGTATCAGCTTATCATATTTGAGATGTATAGTGCATTCGAGTTATGAACCGATCTTTTTTTTTTATTATGAACGGATCTTTTTTTTTTTTAATTTTATGTGGTTGTGTAAGGTACTAAGGTGTTGAACCATTCCTGTTCTGAATTAGTGTAACTTGATTAGGCTCAGAGCTGTAACTGGTAATACATTTGTGGCACACGTGTTAATTCTTTATTCTTTGAGTAATCATTGATCTTTTCATGTGGGTGTCTTTCCGTGTTTTTGCGATTAGAAAGATTCTATAAGCATGAAATGTTGGGCAGTTTTCTTCTCAAATTAACTTCTGCCAAGAAAGAAGACATTCACTAGCTGGATGATAAGATCTCATTTCTTAAATTGGTTTCTTCTGAGAGGATTGGCCTGGTTTGCTTTTGATATGATAGGCAGCAGAAGTCCTACTTTTCAGCGACGAAGGGTCCCCCCTCGAGGTGGTTCTGGCAAGAGTTGGCGCTCAGTTAAGGGAAAGAATTAGTCTCAAATGGTCGGACTTAGACACTTCTTGGGTGGGATCGGCTACTCTGGGAAACCCTTAACTTTTCTTGTTGTTTTTTGTCTTCTTTGTAACAGGAGTGATACCTCATCTCTCCATGTTCGATTTGAATTCTTCCCATCTTTTTGATAAAAATAATAAATTTATACTTTCTCTAAAAAAAAAGCCCTTCTTGCTTAATCTTGCAAGTAAATTACAGCTATATTCCAGTGAGGAAATTCTCTAGTTTGGCCAGAGCCCCCTTGTATGGTGCTTGATTCTTCTGCGATTAACCACCCAGATATCATCTACGATAGCATTAGCAATAGTGCTTTCAACAAGAATAGGTTGACAATGAGGGCTGAATAGACCTCGAATTCTCATTTCTAATGGGTAATCTAAATCTAAATAAGTGCATGCCGAGTTTTCCATCTACTCTGCATAAGTCTCAGCCCATAAAACTGTCCATCTGGCTTGCAGCCTGCCTGTTCTGTGCCCATCAAACTTCTCTATCTAGCCTATATATGTATCACTGCTGATGACTTTAAACGGGTGGTTGATGCCTTCTCTGTTAAAGTGAAGTCCTCAGTAATGAGACAAAAGGACTCCTTATTTTACAGAACAGATTTTATCTTAAGACTGAAACTGAACGATAAATAAAAGCTCAACCCACTGAAGTTCTACCCTAAAAGGAGATATTAGATAAATTGTGACAATAGCCTGATTATTTTTGTATATATATAGTACACATGGTAAGCATCTTACAATTTGTTTTGTAGAGATACAACTGTTCCAATAAGTTTTTCATTCTGAATCTGGATGTAAGTTCCTGCATGACTCCCCCCTGCTAACTCTTTTTTCATTATATTTGTTTGTTCTCTACTATGATTGTTTTTAGACATTTTTGGTGTAATGTCTTGTCAGATCTTTCTTTTTTTTTCCATTTTTTTATCTGTGATCAGTTGCTTCCGTTTTTCCTAATTAAAAGCTTAAAAAAAACTGAACAGCCTGATCATCTGCCGAGATTTATCATTGTTTTAGTTGCAGAATCAAATTTTGAATCTTCCCTTGAGATGTAGATTTCCGGATCTTGAATATTTAGAGGTGCAGTATTAGACTTGAAACTGTTCCAAATTTTAGTTACTTTGTGGACACCATATTGAAAATAAACTTTTCTAATGTGTTCTAGCTCCTGATCTGCATTGAGATCCACACAATGAGGAAAGTAAAAATGGATAAAAATTGCTGTGGATTTGTTCCAATCTCATAGTGTTTAGCAATCAACTGCCCTCTAACTTGGGAATTGGGAGACTCCCTGCCGAGCTCATCTCCAGTTAGCTCTTTGTTTTATCTGGTCAGTTTGAAAACTGCTTTCCAAACCCAGCCAATTATCTAACTGCATCTGTTATACTGTCGCTTTGCTTTCTTCTTATATGGCTGCAAGTCTGAATGCTTCTTTTGTAGTTGGTTCTGTTTTACTGAATCTGATTAATTTGCTGAAAGTTTTTGCTAGTTCATTCCTCACTCTTCCTTCTTCACCTATAGCTATGTCTCTATGCTTGTCCCTTATATTGGTAGTTCTGCTTCAATGAATCTGGTTGACTTGTGCAAAACAGGTTTTTGGTGGTTTGTTCATTTGGGTTGTTTTATCTGCAGGTCTGTGAAGACATTCACTCATGAATCTTTGAACAGTGTGGCAAGGGTAATAAATGGGACATCAGCCCTTGTTCTTGCTGTTTTGCCTGGGAAGGCTGGCGTTCTTGAGGGCATCCATGGCTGGGAACTTAGACCCACTTTTCGGGGTCCTCGACTTCCTCGTTGGATGGAGAAGTCAGTTATTGTACATAAAATCTTTGATAATTCTGCTCTTTGTGAATGGAAGTTATGGAACTATAATTTTTTCATCCATTTGAAACATGTCATCTGCATAATTTTTTCGCGGGAGAAGTGTTTTATGACATAATTAATGCCTAATTAAGAATAAATAAGAGCTCCATCTTTAATAATACAAGCAACATAAACTCTGTTATAGCCATTTTCTGTACATTCAATGTAACCTATGGATAGAGGAACTTGATTTATTTTGTTTAATCATCATGCAACAAGAATTTATCTTCATTAAAATTGAAGAATATGCATAATTATCAGCTCAAACCAATAACGAAGATAAATTATATCACATTTAGTTAGTTGACTTCAGTCTGATGGCTTAAAAATGATAGAGCTTGCAATGGAGGAAAGGCTAACTTTTACAAAGTCCCTTATGTATAAAAAATGCCTGAAGGTTGTATTAATGTAAAGTACGTTATTATGAAATGGAGAAAAAAGCAAAGCCCCTAGTAGAGGAAGGTGGCATTTCAAATTACATGTGTTTTCCTTTTAATTATCTGATTTTACTTCTTTATGTGTGGGTGCACCAGACTTGGATTTACCGCTGGTAAACAAATTGAGATGCTTTTGGTCTCGACCATCGCAGCCCGAGCAGCTTGTTTACCATAAATGAGCCAAGCACAAACAGAGGGTGTTTAGTGTGCTTAGCTCTTGTAAGCTCCTGTAGATATAATCTAAGTGTTACATATTTCACAAAAACAGCACATGACAAGTTGGTTAGGGTACATAACTGGCAAAGGGGTGGTTCTGTGTTGAATCCCATTGTTCATGCTTTTATTTTTTTCCACAAACGAGATGATGCTTAGCTTGTCTTGCTTGGGCTCATCACGAACTCATACTTTGCTCAGCTTGCCAGGAGCATGAGTCGTTCCATGCTGGGTCTAGAACTAAATGAGCCAAGCCCAAACAGCCTGAGTTTGGCTCGTTTAACAGCCCTACTTGCAAGCTAGAAAGGGACTCTTATATCATTCTATGTTTTCTTGTGGAAATATTGTTGTATTCTGATACAGGGAGGTTACATGTACCATGTTATTTCTTCTGTGAAAATATGGCTGCCAACTTTTTCTTTATTTTACTATATCGGTTCACTTATTCCACCAATGTTTTAATTTCTTATGTGTCAACTGTTCATTTTTTGAATTGCAGTGGTGTTTCTTCTTTCAACCAACTTATTCATGAGCTTTCTGTTGAGTATGATCCTTCATCAACTTCTGATTATGCTTCTGGGGATGAAGATGATGATGATAACAGCCAACCTGCATCTCCGCTTTCTTTATCTTCACGATTTTCACGAGCTACCTACTTTTCTAAGCATGATAGACACCAAGTATCTTGGATCAGGAGGATCTTCTTATGGATTTTTTGGCCTGTTATATTCTTCATGGGGATTCCTTTCCGCATCTTTCGTTCATCAGGAAAAAAGAAAGATGCATCCATATCTCTTGATGTCGTTGGGAACCGTAAATCTTCTCATTTGCAGTCTAAGAAGTCAAACCTCAACAAGGATGATGTGGTGCACCACACTACAGATAGAAGGCGTGGAGTCATTGAGGTTGTACATAAGTATTATTTCCTTTTCATTCATAAATTATTTAAGTCCATTATATTTGTTACTTGGCATTCCTGTTTTGCACTTTAGCAGATTTCAGCACTCAATAATAGGCATTCTGGCATTGTCATTCTATGTTTCCAACTGTTATGTCTTCCAAAATAAGCATTACTGCTTTTGAAGTCTCTTGCACATATACTGAGAATAAATGAAATAAGCATGAATCATCACACAACCATGGATCTTTCTTGGCATGCAGGACCTGCAGCTAGCAACTGAGATCTTCATAGAATCTGTATTTGACAAAGTCCATAAGGTGGCACATCATATTCTTTCTCCCTTTGCCACCTGCCAAATGTTATTTAGATACATATTTTCTCATAACAAGAAGAACAAAGTTGCTGCTACCGATGTGGTTGTTTCAGTTCCTACTTCCACCATTGGGGATGTGGATCCAATTCTGACTGAAAGGCAAACCACATTTCATCAGTCACTGAATACAGATTCTCGAACATGTCGGGATGTCATTACAGAGTTTGGGTATGTATCTGAATTCCTTTTATGTTAGATGAATGCTTTGATTGCGCATAGCTGTTCTCAAGTTGATATTTTCCAGTACCAAATATTTTTAAATATGGTTATTGCATTTCCAGATTGGCATGAATTGGCATGACTTTATGATTTGTCTGTTTACTGGATCTTGGTACTCAGGTTTAAAAGTAATAACGGATATTGGTATTTTCTTACTAGGTACCCGTATGAGGCCATTCATGTTGTAACTCCTGATGGATATATTTTGCTGTTGGAAAGAATCCCAAGGTGCAAATAGGATAATTTATCTTTTACATCTTTTTGTTATCTCTGTGAATAAGGAAATGTTACTCAGTTTTTTTTTTTGGTTATTCAGGCATGACTCGCAGAAGGTAGTTTATTTACAACATGGGATACTGGATTCATCTTTAGGGTGAGGGGTTTGTGACTGTGTTCACTCAAATGGTTCAATTTTAGCATAGTTCTATGAAACTTGTGTCAGAAGTGCCATAGACCTGACAACTTGCGTCAAGTTCTAATTGAAATACTCAAGTGGTTTTTTTTAAGAGAAAGTTAAGTGACAATTGTTTTGTTCGCCTGGTATATAATGTTTTTGAAGTCTAAAAGGTAGCAAAATAATAGTTTTGGTGTTATATGCATCTTAAAACTCTAAAGTGTTGGTTTTACTTGTTTTGATGTCTTCGAATATAAATGTGCAATATAAGCTAATGCATCATGTTTAGTTTGAAATTTGTAATTAATGATCTTGTTTTCTTTGGAGCTTGTGATTCAAAGGGTTCATTAATGTGTGTGTGTGTGTGTGTGTGTGTGTGGTGTTAATGAGCCTTCATCTTCATCTTATTTCTGACATGTCCAGCTTACATGCAGTTGGGTTTCCAATGGAGTTGTTGGTTCTCCAGCATTTGCAGCATATGATCAAGGTTCACTTCTATGCTTGGAACTACTGTGAAGTTGGTGAAACTTCATACGTCTTCACTAGTATGAAGCCAGTCATATTCATCAACTTGTTCTCTTGTTTCAGGTTATGATGTTTTTCTGGGGAATCTCCGTGGGTTGGTTTCCAGGGGCCATGTTGACAAGAACATCTCCTCTCGCAAGTAATAATTTGTATAGTTAAATGTTGATTTCTCATTATTCAGTAATCCTCGTCATTATACTTTTCGACAGGTATTGGAGGTATTCCATAAACGAGCATGGAACCCAGGATGTCCCTGCAATGCTAGAGAAGATCCATCAAGTTAAAACTTCAGAACTTCAGTGCCAACTTCCTGATCATGAGATTGAAGTTGGTGATCAGCCATACAAAATATGTGCCCTTTGCCACAGCTTGGGAGGGGCGGTGATGTTGATGTATCTCATCACAAGGCGGCTTGAAAACTTGCCTCATCGACTTTCGAGGTTGATACTTCTGTCACCGGCTGGCTTTCATGAAGAGTCAACTACTGCATTGACATTGCTGTCATACCCCTTACGCCTGCTAGCGCCTATCCTGGCTCCCCTTATTCCTGGCTTCTACATACCCACAAGGTTCTTTCGCATGTTGTTCAACAAATTGGCCAGAGACCTCCATAACTACCCTGCTGTTGGAGGTTTGGTGCAGACTCTGATGGGTTATGTTGTTGGTGGTGACAGCTCAAATTGGGTGGGAGTGATTGGTCAGTCTCATTACAATATGAATGACATGCCTGGAGTTTCGTATTATGTTGCAGTCCACCTAGCACAGATAATGCATTCAAAAAAGTTTATCATGTATGATTTTGGAAATGCATCTGCAAACTTGAAAGCTTATGGATCGGCAGAGCCGCTAGACTTGGGTGCACACTATGGGCTGATTGATGTGCCTGTTAATTTGGTTGCTGGGTGCAGAGATAAAATAATTCCTGCTTCTATGGTTAGGAAACATTACAAGTTGATGAAGAAGGCTGGGGTCGATGTCTCTTACAATGAGTCTGAATATGCCCATCTAGATTTCCTTTTTTCACACAGTGAAGAGCTTCTGGCTTATGTCATGTCTCGCCTGCTGCTTGTTGTGCCACCATCACCCAAGCAATCTGATGAGAAGGCTATGAGGCTGAAAAAATTTGGCAAAAGAAGAAACAGTAGCAGGAATGCTGCAAATTTTCCTTTGGAAGCAAATGACCAAAAGGCATAAAATGTTTGTGGTCTCAACAGAGTAGACTGCAGTTGCAGCTACATAGAGTTTTTGAGTCAAGGGAGAGACAGCCCAACTTTTTTTGGTGGGTTGCTTCCTTTAGTTAGCCTGTTGATGTTGTTTGTTGTCGTAATAGTGTATTTGAGAAAATATACACAAATGTAACACTAGGTAAGATTGTTGTAGGTTTTCAAATGAATCTAGTTATATATTCCTTTTGTCAAAGTGGAACTAGAAGTCCTAATTGCTTCATTTAGCCTTCCTACTTTTGAAACAACATAAAATATCATGTATTAGGATCAAAGTTGGAATGGTTATACGTGTACAATCTTTCTGATCTTAATATCCAAGACTTATAATCTCTCTCTCTCTCTCTCTCTCTCTCTCTCTCTCTCTCTCTCTCTCTCTCTCTCCTGATCTTAATATCCAAGACTGTTATAATCTCCCTCTCTCTCAGCTGGCTTTTTTAATGTTTAAGATACTTCTCTGACGGTACATTCAGCTTTAGTCTAAAATCCAAATTACTTGAGTATACTGGTCTTACTGTCACTGCATGCAAGTTACATGTCCAAATTAACTAACGATCATCTTGAAAGTGTAGGTTATTTTTAGCTAGTCATTTCTTCATACATGTTATATATATACACGTGCTAAATGGTTTTTTTTGTTCTTCCCGTATTTTTTTTGCAGTTCTGACCCTATAAATCTGTTGGGTATGGTCGATTTACGAGGAATCCACACCTGGATCATGTGTTTTCCATGAAAAAAATGAAAATTTGGAGCCTCCATGAAACATGTTCAATGGGCTTTTCAGCCTTTTTCCATTTTATTTATAAATTATGACGGTACATGTGATCTATGTACTTGATTTTATAGCAATCAGCTCTTGAAGTGTTCTATTCTGACACATGGGTGGATTTTTATAAGGTTCGAAAAACGGTCCAAAATCTTTGTAAAGTTTTGAGGCTCAAAACATCATTTTTTTCATCAAAAATACATGATCAAGGTGTGAATTCTTAGTAAATCAATCATGCCCAACACATTTATAGGGCCAGAACTAGGTAAAAAGCACCGGAGAAGCCGAAAAACTCATTGAGCACCTAAGGTCTGAGCAGCTCTCTCTCTCTCTCTCTCTCTCTCTCTCTCTCTCTCTCTCTATATATATATATATATATATATATATATATATATATATATATATATATATATAGTTGCTATTGTGAAGGCCGACGAATACAACTTGTTAAGAGCATTCTTTTGAAGGCATCAAAGTTTTGCCTAGTCTTTCATTCTCTTTTTCCCTCTTTTTTCTCTTTCTATTCTTTCTTCCATTCCTTCTCTACTCTTATTCAAGTGAACTGTATAACCATGTTGACCTATTGTATCCAAACAGGATGAATCAGGACCTAACCAAGCCAAAGCAACTACTTCTCAAAGTTATGAGCCTCGCTATTTGATAAGCGTGAAGGATGATGATTATAGAGTTACAGGCCTAGCAAATTTCCTACATTCGGTATTAAGAAACAGCAATAGAGAATGGCCGCTTATAAGGTTAAGGTAGCAGAAGTTTGACCTTGCCTACATTTATGAAGTACAATCAAAAGCTTTCTTTTCCTTTTTTTTTTTGAAAGATAGTGACAAATAGTCACAGAAATTACAGGGTGAAGCATAAAACAACCTAGTCACCAATGCCAGTTCTGTTAAATCCTACGATGTTGATATTAGGACACCATTTATCAACAGCACACAGTCAAATAGACTTCTGCAAAGTGGATGGCGCTTGGAATAGCTCAACACACTCAAAACACTGTCACATGGACACGAATAGGATACGGCATTTTTTGTTTAATCTTCTATCAAAAGTAGTGTATAGGGAGACATGTCACAGGATAAGTATCCTTGTGACAGTAAAATACCTCTCAGAAAAGAGTAAAATATTCTAGCATTCCTTTCCTTCCAAACTGCTCACCATGCGAGATGAAGCCATGAACAAATAATCCACTATTTCTTCCCTCTTGTGGGCAACTGTTGTACCACAATAAGCTATCAAGTGGAGCAGCAAACCTACAGGTCCGATCAAGCCGATCTGAAAACTTCCTGAAAAAATTATCAAACTCCAGAAAATGTATTGTCCATTACCCCCATCTCCTCTTTCGACCTCGGGCATAGGACGCATCTACTCGTGAAGGCTTCCAGCTCTAAGATTCTATTGTGAGAGGGTCCTATCTTGAAATACATCCAAGCCCAGCTTTAGGTGACAACCATGGAAGCCGAAGAGGGGTCGCCAAAAAGACCATATTCTGTTTAATAAGTCCTGCTCACGATCCATCACAACAGCAAGGTTGCCACCACCACAAGGATATTGGCGCTATTTATCATCCTAAGATAAAGCGAACCAAATCAACCCATTGAGAGTCCCTTGAGATACCTTTGATGAGCGACAGAGATTCAAAGGTTTCTTGTGGATGCCATCCGATGTAAGTTGCACTGGAAGATGAGTTTGTAAAATATTCCTTGTGATCATGCATATGCAATACTCGGACTCTTAGTTTGCATATCAGCAGCTACAACTCATACATGCTAAAGACTTATGCTTTGCCAACTGCTGCCGTAGAGCTCCAATCTTATCTTATGCTGAAGGATCACCTCCTCATGAGTTACTGTTCTGAAGGCCCTTTAATTCGTTGTCCTTGGATTACATGCTGCTTTTCGGCCAATAAAATTAACTGAACAGATTTTTCAACCTCAAAAACACTTGAAAAAACATAAAAAATTCAAAAAGTTCTCCCTAACCATGGGGAGCAGCATGGCACACGTTGGCAGGGCAGAGAGCTTGTAGCACCACGTCTCACACTAAGCTATTTAAAAGGTCACATGACCCATTGAGTCATGCAGGGCTTTAAGTAAAAGCTATACAGGGTTAAAGAAGCCTAAAAAAAAGACCTAGCTATGCCATGACATGCACGGACCACAGTTGAGCATGCGGGGTGCGACAGCGTGCTAATGATAGGGCAAAAAAAAAACCTTTACAATTGAAACACTTGAAATCTTTAAGGTGATGATATACATCATTAATATTAGGAAGATCAAGCACATATATACAAGCACGCAAGTAATTTTGCATTAGGGAATCAAGTCCTCTTCTAACACTGGCATTAGTTATCAAAACTTTATTCCCTCATTTGCAATTTTTCCAAATTAAAGCTGCAAGATATGCACTACTTGGTCACCTGAGGATGACTATCAAATTGTTGGCAGCTAAGAAACCAATATTTACGTAATCATCATAACCAACACTCATGACAAAAATCCGCCTCCAGGCATGTTTTGTGGAGGTTGGGATAGCATTTGTCCCTGTGATAGCATCTGTTGCCTGCCTTGCCCTTGAACAAATGCTTGATTCATTGATGAGGGAACCATTTGTTGCTGCACTTGATGTTGATGTTGTAGTTGTTGCTGCTGTTGACGTTGTATTTGTTGTTGTTGTTGTTGTTGTTGTTGCTGCTGATGTTGTATTTGTTGTTGTTGTTGTTGCTGCTGATGTTGTATTTGTTGTTGCTGATGTTGTAGTTGTTGGTGTAATTGTTGCTCCTGATGTTGTGGCTGTTGAAGTTGCTGTAGCTGTTGCGGCTGCTGTTGTTGAGGTTGTTGCTGCAGTTGTTGCAATTGCTGCTGCGATTGCTGCTGACTAGAAGGTTGTGGCTTGAAAACAACCATATCCTTACACATTTCCAGAAAGTAAGTCAAATTCACTTGATTCAAACTTAGAATCTTCACAGAGGTGTAGCAGAGAGTGAACTTACCCCAGGAAAAAGCATGCCAATCAAGCGGCTGGGTTTGTCAGAAACTGAAAGCAGCAGAGTCTGAGATGGCAGTTGAATAACAGCACACTGCAAAAAATATAGTTAGAATAGCATTATAGCTTTTAGTTTTAGATTCCCTGAGCATAATTGGCTAGTGTTCTATATAGGCAAATAAAATGTGGTTCTATAGCCAGGCAGATGACAGTGAACTCGAACTTGATCTGCAAGATATATTTTTAATATTTGGGAGAATTTCCAAAGAATTTTCCCAAGATTCAGTTGCACTTCTCATGGAGGAGGAAAATGATGTACAGAACAATAATGGAAACCCAAAAAGACGCTTTGTCTCCAAACTGGTACAGCACAAGTGCCGTGTCAAAAAACAGACAAAGGACCACAGCATGCAAATAAATGGTGCCTCCCAAGACAACAACCCAGCATCCCACCTAGAAAGAGAGAATACCCACCAATGGAAAACAAAAGTATCTGCTACAAGCTTACTGTAATTCCAGAAATACTAATAAATAAGAAAAGTAAAACTTTCTACTTCATAATAGTGGCATTCATCAAGTATAAGACATTTGATGAGAAAATGTTCACCCTTGTGTGAAAGGCTGAGACAACTAAACTGTGTAAACCACCAATTTTCATGTTTTACTCCAAACAGGAGAATGAAGATTTACTCTCAACTGTTTTCACAAGCTATATGAAAAAGGTGCAAAGGATCCGACCCGATCCATGTACGATCCGACCCGATCCATGTACCCATGTAACCCCTTTTATTAATTGGGTCTGGATCCACCAGACCCGGACCTGGATCCATACCTCTGTAATGTAAATATAAATGCACTGTTTAGGTCACGATTTCACAGCTGCAGCCCCCTCTTGTATCCTTTTCTTTGTCTCTCTCTCTCGTTTTCTCAATACAGGTACCAAGGTGGAATTCTAACATGGTATCAGACCCAAGATCTGTCTAAGGGCCGGGAAAAGTTTCCGTCAGGTGCGACAATCGGAGTTTTGAGGAACGTGAAAAGCACATCTTCATCTCTTCTTCCTTCAGTGAGTCCTCTTCATCTTCTTCAGCCGAACCACCAAAGGCCGAGATCCTTCAACGAGTCCTCTTCATCTTCTTCAGCCGAACCCATCAACAGCCCAGTCTGAAGCCCTCATCTCTTCTAAACAGGAGTTCTGACATCCAATCGGAGTTTTGAGATTTTTCGCTTCTCCCCTTATCTACTCATCTTCATTTCTCTTCTTCTTCCCTCATTCTTCTTCTCTTTCCTGAATTATTTTGTGCACCCACACCTCAAGTGGGTTTGTTTCTCTCTTGGATCTGAGGTTCATGTGAATCTTGTTCACGTGAACCCAGACCGTGAAAAAAAGTGGTTGTGTTTCACGTGAATCGCTAAAATTGACTCACGTGAAACACCAGACCAATCACGATTCCTATTTCATTTTATTGATATTGCCTGCTTGACATTCCTTTATTGCTATTGTCTGTTCGATCTTCCTCTGTCCAACCTTCTCCTCGCACTTGCACATTCCAATATATGTTTACTGTATAGTTCACTTCCTGATTCTTATTTCTGCTACTTGCCTGAAAATATATTTAACGTGAGAAGGTTTATTTTATCACGTCAATCTCAGTTTTCTGGAGTGCTTAAGAAAAGGTTCAGTCCCTTTATTCTGTGAATCTGACAGCAAAAAAAAAAAAGGGGTTGAGCATTTCGTGAAAACTCTTACACTTCGTGAACACTCTTGTTGTTTTTTACTCTCTATGGATCCTTATTTCTCTCAATCAAATCTTTCTTCAAGTTTTCTTAACCAACTCGTTTCTGAAAAGTTGAATACCTCAAACTTCTTGATTTGGAAGAGACAAATTATTCCTTTTATAATAAGCCAAGGTCTCTTAGGTCACCTAGATGGAACCACTCCAGTCCCACCAGAATTTGTTCCGAGAAAAGAAAGATGATCAAGGGGCGAGTTCGATTGTATATGTCAAAAATGTTGAATTTCTCAATTGGGAAAGGAAAGATCAATCAGTTCTTGCATACATCACCTCAACTCTGCCTCAAGAGGTTCTTGTTGCCATTCCCGACAATTGTACAACACTACAACTCTAGGAACGACCGGTTCAGACATATTCGCAGGTGTCTCAAGCAAGGATGATTTTTCTAAAAAGGGAATTTCAGTTGCTAAGAAAAGACTCCATGACCATCATGGAATTTTTTAACAAGATAAAGATCATCACAGATCAGCTTGCCGTTAAAGGATGTGCCGTAAGTGACAATGACATAATGCAACAAATTCTGAGCGGGTTGGGATCTGACTACAATATGATAGTCACTTCACTATTGTGCCTTCCTGTTCTCCCTACCTTTGATGATCTACGAGCGAAATTGATCCAGTACGAAATGACTCTTAAAGGATTCTCTGAAGAATCTCATATTCACACAAATTCTCAAGTTTTTGCCACAGGAGTGACTTATGGTAGAGGACGAGAACGAGGAGGACAAGGGCGAAGTGGACACGGAGGGCGTGGTCTGCTTCGCACTCCAAATATGTTAGCTCATGCATAGGGATCACGATCCATCCCTACTTGCTTTCTTTGTAACAAAAAAGAACATATCAAGGCAAATTGTTGGCATAATCCAGAGAATAAAGGAAGGGGTCCACAAACAGAAACCAAAAGGAAGTTCTCAAATACCAGAGACAGTGGAGAGATTAAAGATCTGCTGATATATGCATTGTTAGAGTTGAAATTGAAGCAGAGTGATGAAGGCACTTGGTTTGTCGACTCAGGGACAGCGACTCATGTGACAGGTGATGCAGGTAAGATTTCTAACCCTATTCCTTATTTTGGAAAAAGTAAGATTGTCACTGGAGATGGATCCCATCATCCTATTTCTCATGTTGGAAAAACTGTCATTCCCATGTCATATTCCACTCTTATTCTTTCTGACATTCTCCATGCTCCTGACATTAAGAAAAATATTGTCTCTGTCTCCAAACTTATTGATGATAATAATGTTTCAGTTGAATTCACTCCCTTCTCTGTGCAAGTCAAGGACCTACGCACAAGGGAAACATTCACTTAAGGAAAGAGACGAGGCAATATGTATGTCTTTGAAGAAGCTCTATGTCATGTTGTTCGCCCTATTCATCTGAATTTGAAGCCTTCATTAGAGTCGTGTTCATCCTCTTCTGCTAATGTTTTTAGTATTTCTGAATGTAATAAGTCATTCTTATGGCATAGTCGATTAGCACATTGTGGGAGTCATTTTATTGAGAAACTTGTATCTAATAATCTCCTTCCAAAAGAAAGTCTCAATGGGGATGAGAGTAGTCACAAGTGTTCCAGTTGTCTTTCATGCAAGAGTCATGTATTGCCTTTTCATTCCACTAATAAGAGAGCTTTAAAACCTTTTGAGATAATCTATTCTGATGTATGGGGACCCGCCCCTAGTGCCTCTAGATCTGGGAGCAGATATTATCTAATCTTTGTTGATAACTATTCTCGATACACTTGGATATATTTCATAAAAAATAAGTCGGAAGTCTTCTCTTTGTTTCAAAATTTTCTTTCCTTTGTCAAAAACCAATTTTCTGAGTCCATTCAATTTTTCCAATGTGATGGAGGTGGGGAATTCTCATCTCGTGATTTTATTTATTTTCTTCAAAATAACGGAATAGGAAGAAGGGTGTCATGTTCTCACACCCCTCAGCAAAATGGGATTGTTGAACGAAAATATAGGCATATCGTTGAAAGTGCCATGAGTATGCTTCATGACAGCAATCTTCCCATCAACTTATGGACATAAGCTTTCCATTTTGTCGTGCATGTGATAAATAGACTGTCTATAGTCATTCTGAAAAATAAGTCTCCTTATCACTATCTTTTTTGAGCTCATCCTAGTTATTAGGATATGCATGTTTTTGGATATGTTTGCTATGTGCATATTGATCAGTCCATGAGAAACAAGTTTCAGGACAAGGCCAAGAAGTGTAGATTTGTGGGATATGCAGATGACTACAAAGGATATAGGTGTTATGATTCCACCAACAAACGCATCAGAATCTCAAGAAATGTTTTTGATGAACAAAATTTTGATCACGGAACCGACGCAACGAATATGTGAACTTAAGTTTTCTATCCTTGGCTGAGCTCAGAACTTTTTGTTGGCCTAATGAAGCATGTTCCTCAGATTGTGTGCAACAAGAAGAAGAGACGTTTGAGAACGCTGGGACGTCGGGATCACAGAATGCAGAGGAAGTACCGGGCAGATACAAAGGCATTGTCTATTCTAGACAAAGACATATAGCATCAAGCCATTCAGATCATGTCTCAGTCGCCAATCCTACTCCTCATACTCTTGAGGTCAGAAAATCGAACCGCATACGACATCCTATCGACAGGTGGGTTAGCTATAACAACTTCTCCTTGGATCTTCAACTGTTTTTAACTGCCATCAATAAGGAAGATGAGCCCACCATGTATTATCAGGCAGCCACTTCTCCGAAATGGGTAGAAGCCATGAATGATGAAATGCAAGCCTTGCATGAATGTGGAACCTGGGAAGTTGTTCATAAACCACTTGACAAAAATGTTTTCGGATGCAAATAGGTCTACAAAATAAAGTATAAGCCAGATGAAACCATTAAACGATATAAGGCAAGACTTGTGGCAAAAGGATTCACTCAAGAAGCAGGGCAAGACTATGATGAGACCTTTAGTCCGGTTGTAAGAATGGGAACGATTCGAATTATTATTTTCCTCGCTGTTGAACATGGATGGAAGTTGAGTAAGCTTGATGTTAAAAATGCATTCTTGCATGGAGATTTGAAGGAGGAAGTATACATGGAACAACCCCCTAGATATCAAGAACAAAATTGTAAAACCCATGTGTGCAGGTTAAAAAGAGCTATCTACGGTCTGAAGCAAGCATCTCGCTCTTGGTTTGATAGCTTCTCGCTAGAGATTCAGAAACATGGATTTTCCCGTTCTATGTTGGACCAAGTCAGCCTGTGACCACTCTATTATTAATTTATGTCGATGATATTATCATCACAGGAAACTCTGCGAGCCACATCCAATAAGTCAAAGACTTACTAGGTCAGAGGTTCAAAATGAAAGATCTTGGAGTTCTACGTAATTTCCTTGGTGTAGAAGTTGATAACCAGGCTCATGGCTTGACACTCACTCAACACAAGTACACCGTAGATGTTCTCAGCAAGGCAGGCATGAAAGACTGCAAACCTCTAGGAACTCCGAGTGTGCTTCATCAAAAACTTAGCGCTTATGATGGAGATTTGTGTGATGACCCCACCAGGTATCGAAGCATAATAGGAATGTTACAATACCTCACATTCACTAGACCTGATATTGTTTATGCATGCGCCACGTACTGGACATATGGAAGCGGTCAAGAGGATCCTTAGATATCTGAAAGGGACTATTGGGGATGGATTGATATATTTACCACAGTCATATGGCAAAGATGAGCATGAACTTACTCTATACTGTGATACAGACTGGGCAGGAGATCCTGACGAGCAAAGATCTACATCAGGATATTGTGTCTTCGTTGGAAGAAATTTAGTCTCTTGGAGAGTAGAAAACAAAAGGCTATTGCTAGATCAAGTACTGAGGCTGAGTATAGATCCATGGTTGCTGCTACTGTCGAAGTCACATGGATCAGGCACTATGTCACAGGGATTCGGCTAGCAGGGTGCCGCACCCGCGTCAATGCGACTCGACACGGGTGCTGTACCGGGTGCGATCAACCCGACCCTGGGTGCGTTGACCGCACCCAGGGTCATTTTGGTCCATTTTTTTGGTTTTTTTTTAATTCCCTATGAAATGGGCCGCGGAATTTAAAAAAAAAATCTTGGGGGGGGGGGGGGGGGGGGGGGGCGCTGCCCCCCTATAACCCCCCGCCAGGGGCGGCCCCCCTGGACCCCCTCCCGCTGACCGCGCAGCGGGACCCGTGCCGGGGGGAACCCCCGGACCCCCCTTATATATATTTATATATTTATATATATATATATATATTACATTTTTGCCACTGCCGCACCCCTGCACCCGGGTTTTTTGGAAGTGCCGAATCCCCGCACCCATGTGACATAGATCAGGCATCTACTAACTGAAGTAGGAAAAAAGATCTCCCACACTACCTTGCTATGTGACAACCAAAGTGCTATCAACATGTCATTCAATCCAGTACATCACAGTCGTGCCAAGCACATTGAGATCGACCAACACTTTGTGAGACAAAAGGTTAAAGAAAAAGAGATTGAGCCTGAGTTTGTCAGTACTAAAAGACAGGTTGCTGACATATTTACCAAAGGGTTGACAAAGGATCGTTTTTGGATGCTTAAAAACAAGTTGTTCATGGTCCAAAACCATGATCAACTTGAGGGGGGGTGAAAAAGGTGCAAAGGATCTGACCCGATCCATGTACGATCCGACCCGATCGATGTACAAGAGAACCCGAGCCATGTACCCATGTAACCCTTTTTATTAATTAGGTCTGGATCCACCAGACCCGGACCCGGATCCATACTTCTGTAATGTAATATAAATGCACTGTTTAGGTCACGATTTCAATATTGAAGTCGTGACAGCCGCAACCCCCTCTTGTATCATTTTCTTCGTCTCTCTCTCTCTCGTTTTCTCAATACAAGTACCAAGGTGGAATTCTAACACTATAGACCTGGGAAGTCTAGGTAATAAGATTGACACTCACTTGAAAAGTCAGAAGTACTACACTGTTAGGTGATGTCTTCCAAGAGGTTGCCAACCAAAATATATATTCCAAGGTGCTTTTTCATAGAGATAACTTCCAAATTTTGACTGTAGATGGCACTAATCATACAACACTGGTATTTAATTCAAGAAAAACCAAGCTGAAAGCCCAAATTCTTTAAATGCAAAATCAATAAAAAAACATCAAATGCAGGCTATGTAACACGAACTCTTCTAACAGGTCACCGCACCCGTGTCACACCCACACCCATGCAGGTGTGACCAGTGTTGTAAAAAGTGTTGAGGCGTAGCGAGGTGTTCCACCAAAATCTGAGGTGAGGCGTAAGCCTCGAGGCGTAAAGCGTAAGCCTAAAAAAAAACTTCAAAAAACTATAAAAAATATCTACAATTATAAATAAATAAAAAATGCTTTATTGATGAAGCAACAACCAACAAGAAATAAATACTGAAAAAATATGAGATTAGCATGTAAAAGTAACATTAACATGTTGACATTCCTCCCTCCCTCTCTCACACACACACACACACGATGAGTTATGGAGCCTGATTCAAAGTTTTTTCCCTTTCTGGAGGGGGGTCCGAGGGCTCCCCCCGGCGCAGGTCCTACTGTGTGTTCAGCGGGCGGGGGGTCATGGGGGGCAGCGCCCCCCGGAAGATTTTTTTTTTGGAGCTTATGTTTGAGACCCGGTTTTTTATGGATCAGACCCAGCCATGTTCCTCTTCACAAACACTGCCGCTATGATGCAGAAAGATGCGAATATCGAGTACAGAACCTCAGCCCCCAGTTGCTCCAACAAGCGCAGGAACAACAGCCCCACAAAGAAATTCACAACCTGAGAGCAAAAGACTAGTCACAGCTTTAGCACAAAACAAAAGAAATTTGACCCATTTTAGCAGCACTGTGGAATGAATTTAGTTATAGGATCTCGTTGGGTGAACATGTCTTATTTTTCTACTGACCATAGACATATCCTGAAGTAATGCTTTCAACAGATGGCCTAATCCCTATCTAATGCAGTCTTTCCAAATAGAAAGTGTTCACAATATATGCGGCATGCAGCGCTGCTGACAGTCACCAATCTTGTTATATACCTTTAAAGAAGTGGTGGCGACGGTGGCGAAGGAGGAGCGTGAAGAGAGGGACATCGAGTGGGAGAGGAGAGGGAGAGCGAGTGGGAGAGGAGAGGGACTGCGTGCGTGAAGGAGGAATGTGGGCTTTTTAAGCAATGCTTAAAAAAAACCTATTTTGTGGTCAAATGAGGGCTTTGACCCTCATTTGACTATGAAAATTTAAGGCGCGTGCCTCGGCATGAGGCGCGCCTCGCCTTGAGGCGTATAAGGCGCACGCCTCGAGGCGTATGAGGTGCACGCCTCGAGGTGTATGAGGCGCACGCCTCGAGGCGTATGAGGCGCACGCCTCAGGGCTTTTGAGCTTTGTACGTGCGCCTCAAGGCATAAAGACCCTTACCTTAAGGTGAGGCACGCTTTTTGCACCTTGAGGCGCGTCTTTAATAACACTGGGTGTGACACTTGGACAAAACCTCCTTTGTGTCAAGTGAAGTCAACCACACTGAGGTCCATTTCTATCCAAAAGTAGATTTTGTTAACCCTAACAAATTTCAGTTTTATTTATATTATATATATATAAATACATAAATGCACACACATACACGTATACATACATCCATATATTTATATATATATATGCACCTCCGCACTAGTGTGGTGTTATTTTTTATTGATGAGGAATAACAATTGTAGATTATTAATTTGATTTATTGCATGAATTTATGCATAATGAATTGATGATATGATAATAGTTTTTATTTCATTAATGTTAACTTAAAACTGTTAATATATATACCCTCCCCGCAACCCCGCAACCCCACACCCAAGTTTTTTTAAAGTGCCGCATCCGCATCCACACCCGGACCTATGTGACATAGGATGCAGGTAGTTACCCAGTTAAAAGAACACACATTATATTCATTTAACCAGTCCAATTTGAAAAAGTCTGCCACAAAGATATGGGTATGACCCAACTTGCAGCACAAGCTTGGCATAAGAGTTTGATTTTTTTATTTTTAAATAGGCACGAGGATGTTGATTCTTTATTTTTAATCGATAAATTTTTTTTTGATGTTTAATATATAAAACTGTATCTTTATTCAAACATATTAAAAATAACTGAACATGCCACCAAAATGGCATGTCCCTGTGACATAGGAAAGAATAGAGCAATACACCTTTTCCATTCCAAAAAGCAGTACATCCCAATTAAGTAAAAGAATCTTTAGCCACAACTCACTTGATCATAAAACATATGCTGGTTGGTGTTGGTATCATGCATTTATGATTGTTCTAGTCATTGTAATATTGAATTCTTGCAGTAGTATGGA
Source organism: Nuphar pumila (assembly GCF_984573655.1). NCBI lineage: Eukaryota > Viridiplantae > Streptophyta > Magnoliopsida > Nymphaeales > Nymphaeaceae > Nuphar > Nuphar pumila. The sequence goes on along the minus strand of NC_143258.1, from coordinate 87,966,382 downwards.
ACATCAAAAGGTAGTTCCATGGCTGCCTACCCTGTGTAGAGTCATGCTACACAGAAATCAAGTAGATTCAATTCCTGTTCCAACATTTCTTCTCCAAATTCTTATTTTCACATCCTGTTTTAATTCAGATCTTCACTAATTGCTACTATTCTCATTGCAACTGAAAGTGGAACTGTTTCAGTACTTACAAGTTTTTTCTCTTGTAGTTGAGCCAGAAATCCATGCTGATTAAGTACTCGGAAAACTAAGTAATCACACTTCCCAAGATACTGCCTGACATCATCAATCATCAAATGAGAGAAAGAGATCAACGGCTTCTGTATGATAAACATGTAGGAAGACCATATGGATCTTCATGCATTAACTTGGAAACAAGGGAAATCAGATGAGTACTTGTTATTCATATAATCCGAAGATATGAGGCGCACTATTTGCATTGTTGGTTTCCAGTCTGCAGCTAACCTGAGATAACAACAATCCATTGTTCAAAGGATGAATTAACCTGTCATTACTGCATATAAGAAAGAACACCACATAGGAAAAGCACAGCGAGATTTTGTATTACAGACATCATATAACAGAGGATCTATCTGACTAGAACTTTGCAGAAGATGATAAACTATTTCAAAATCTAAGTCTGAAACCAGAAATACAAACTTTCAGTAGAAATAGATTAACAGCCTATTAAGTCCACAAAGAATCTCATGCTGATGCATTATTATAGCAAAAATAATTGAAGTCCATGAAGGCTTGCAACAATTAACAGCAGTTCATTACTCATCAAACTCAGTACAACAGCCAAAAGATAATGGGACTTGGAAAAGAACACAGCCTTAGAATATAAAAATGCCAAGGCACAGACAAAGATGCTATTAACACAAAGAACAAATTAATACAGCTTGATAAGTTCGCTAAATCGGGCTTTCACGCTTTTCACATTAATGATATGACTTTGCTTTTGTCTCAAACTTGTGTAGAACTACAGAAATTGTTTTGAGTTTTTAACCATGTTGAGCTATCGGACTAGTGTTCCAACTTCTATGATCTCCAAATAGTTTTAAAGAACTTGTCCAAATTGCTTTGAGGTTGATTCAGAGGGAGTCTTGACATATTCAAAACCTTCTAAAGTGGCCTAAAGTTTTTCTTTAGAAGTCAAATTCAAAAACTTTTAAGTGGATAACTTCCATGTGAATGTTATGGGAAACATCTGTTTTCAATTTAAGCTTGCTTTTGTTTTTATCCCAAACCAAAAGCATTGACTGTCAACAGAGCTTTTATGTCTTTTATTGCCTTTATTATTAAAAGATCACTAGGTCTAGTTCATACGAAATAGGTATAGAGAAGTTTTAGGACTAGCAGAACTATGCCTTTCTTTTTTTTGGGTGTGTAAACAGAGATTTATTCTACATGAGTTTTTTTCTGATAAAAGATGCTCTTCTATGCCTTTGTTTTCAGAGGTATAGCATTAACCAGGTAACATTATATGGTCCCAAATCCGAGAACACCTATGGTAAGAACCAAGGCTTTGAAAACTTAGAATGTTGAGTTTAGCAAAGAAATGAGTAATGGAACCAGTGCTATGCAGTGTTACATTATAAATATACATGCCCAAAGATGAGACATCAGGTTTAAATAGAGCTACTAGACGCACTTTGTCAAAAAAATAACAATAAAGTAAAATGTTTCATATCAAACTTACGTTTCCGATGAATTGATATGCCTGTATCCCTGTCAAACATAAAATATAAGGTTTAAGATTCCAATTGCTGTTGATCAGAAAAGCTACATCTAGCATTTAAAGTTACACTCATGCAAAAATGTATGTCTCTTGTACTGCTGAATATGAACCATTAGGTTCAACTTAACAAGTATCTCAAAGTAACAATCATGACCAAGATCACATGAAAGCTGTTCTCTATTAAGGTTGCCAAATAATTATGAATATATAAGCAATGACCAGACAGAATACCATTAAGAAAGGCAATATGGTGCTAGTGTTTAGTAGTTAGTACACTGTTAAATTTGTCCACATTACATTATTACAATGATGTGATCAAAAGGTTAAGTATAATATGTAGGAAGGAGGTGTATCTGGAAGTAATACAGACTTCATCTATCTCCAATTCATAAAATCTGATGTATGTTCAAAATATAGAAAGAATACAAGTTATCTAAACAACCTTAATGACCATGTGCAAGATTCGAGCACCTAGCAAACACTTACACACATGGTGGATCTTAGTATGACAATTATCTCCATTGAAAGGCAATCACTAAGAGAAGTTATGCATCTATAATCATAGCCACAAATCTCGGTGATAATTTCAAATTCTGGCAAAAAAATATGAATTTTATATCATAGAACTTTTCACGTTTAAAACACGAATTTCTCAAAAAAGCACCTGGATTTAAATTCTTGTGTTTTGTTCGTGAATCTTTCAATAGAACACGATTAAAACGCCTAGAAATTTCAAATTTCTAAAATCCCAAAATGTTTTTCAAGGGCCTTTATTAGCTACCTGCAACAACAACAACAACAACAACTACGCCTTCATCCCAAAACAATTGAGGTCGGCGATATGAACAAAAAAAGAAAATCATTCTGGGTCTTCCACATGAATCCTTCTCCTCCAATCATTTTTATCCAATGTCATGTCCTCGGTGAGGTTCAAAGCATTTATATCCTTTTCTATCACCTCCATCCATGTCTTCTTAGGCCTACCCCGACCTCTTTTAACTAATATATTTTCCCATTTCTCCATCCTTCTAACTGGATCATCATTAGGCCTTCGCCGAACATGTCCAAACCACCGTAAACGATTCTCTCTCATCTTATTTTCAATGGGTGCAATGCCTACCTTCTTTCGTATCTCCTCGTTCCGAATCTTATCTTTTATTGTATTTCCACACATCCATCTCAGCATACACATCTCAGCTACACTCATTTTTTGAATATGATGTCTCTTGGCAGCCCAACATTCTGTACCATATAGTAAAGTGGGCCTAATAGTCGTCCTATAAAACTTTCCCTTCAACCGCAATGGCATTCTACGATCGCCTTTATTAGCTACCTACCATTGGGCTTTTTAGAGTGAAGAGTATTTGGGGGTTTTTATAGGCGTGGAGGTAGGGCCATCCTCCACGGCTGATCAATATGGGTTTATTCCCAAAACCCATTCCAAATGAAATGAAGTATGGGCCTATAGAGTATAGAGTTGTTCGTTACTTCATTTTCTTTCTAAAGCAAAAAAAAAATGAAAACCCCTTGAGCTCCCATCATCTTAGGCATGCTCCTGCTTCTTTTGAAGGACGATTGAAGTTTGAAGGGTTAAGGGTCTGCTCCCATCACCTTCAAGCTCCTTTGCAACTCCTGCAATCACTGGCCCACCGCTTTGGGCCGCCAAAGCTCTCTCTTTTTCCTGAGTTTTGAGAGCACTGGGGAGTGAGGAACTTCTAATTGTCACCTCCTGCTTCTCTAGAGAAAGACAGGAGGAATGAGGTCACTATCCAATGACCTGTCATCCTGCCTTTAGAAAATGAAAGGGGAAGGGTCACCCTTCAGTAACGGATCGCTCTCTCAGAAAAAAAAAGAGGAAAAAGAGGAGACGACGCAGCCATCCCATTCACTATATCTCATAACACAAAAGGAGAGACAGGTCACCTTATACCATCCAGTGACCCCTCTTCCTTAATTTTTCTCAGGAAAAAAAAGTTTCTATATAATCATACATAGTTATAACTATAAGTAGCCTGAAAATCCTTGATCAATTAATTATTATCTTACTAGTTTGCTAATTGCATCTTTTTTGTTTACTTTTTTAGTATATTAGCAAATTGGTTGATATTACACATTTTCTCAATGTGTTTATTTTGATTTTTAATCAACACTGTGTTGATGTTATCATGTATTCTGATGGCTAAGATTTTTCAGATTAGTTGCTAATGAACCATAAAAAATATATCTCAACGTGCTTATGGTTGTATTTGTTTTCATTTTTTATATTTTGACATATTTTACAGATTTCTTTCTCTAAATTTGCTGAAAATTTCCCAAGATTTTTCTGAGAAAAACAACTGCATCCAAAATCTACCGAGATTTTCTCTTGCCGAGAATTCCCAAGAATGATATTTGTGACTATGTCTATAATGTTTCAACTTAGAAAACAAACAAAGAATACCAAGAAAAAATAAAAGTTGTAAACTATCAAAATATAACAATGATAACATCCATTTTACACTAATATGACATGCCTGCAAGACAAACTGGGACATAGCACAACAAAGCCAAACAACTTACAATATGCCAGGTTTCAAATTCGGATCACATATCTCCCTCATAAATTAAAAAATAAAAAAATAAAGAAAAAATCTATAAATAATTTATCCAAGTTATAACAAGCAAATGCATTCTCCACATGTAACATACAGACAAGCCAACATTTAGATAAAGCAACAACCTTGGATGTCTATATATGCCTAAGCAAAAGACAGACCAGGTTACCTAAAGCCACAAAGTACACGCCTTAAGACGGACTAAAAAGTGTCATGATTAGTAGCAGAACTAAAAGTCAACAGCTCAGCAAACATTAGAGGAAAACAACTTAAGCTCATAACCAGTTGATGAGCATCAACATTGAGAAATCATGAAAGTTGGGAAGACTTTGTTCCACAAAAAATACACTTTTCAGCAAGAAAAAGAGAAACACATGAACTAAAAACTATATTTACATGGACTTCAAGCTATTTTCACAAAATGAAGCCCCAGAAGAAAGTAAAGAGCTTCACAAAGACAAGCACCAAGGAAGGTAGGTCCAAAATGGGAACACTGATATAAATATGGCACAAGGACTGCAATTGAACAGCACTTCTGCAATGCCCTTAGAATAGTAATAACCTGAATGGATAGGGAAAGGAATATCAAGATTTTCCATCACAGACAGAAGAAATGAACAAATACATCTGAAAATAAGGAGACAATATCATGGACATGCACTCTCTCAGCAGATAAGATCCAAAATAATAAAGAAAATTGGCATCCATATCTGGTGAGTTGTGAGAATAAGAACATAAAATAAACTGTTAGCTACATGGATAAGTGGAAGTTCAGGCTTTTACCCATATCCATATATCTGTATTAAATGATACTACCTCCAAAATTTTACTGCTAATTGATGCAAGCGTATACAGATCAAGCCTCAAACCAATATCCCAATATCATCAGAGAATTCCAATGTGCAAATATTTCAGATTTATTTCATAACATTGTACAAAAGCATGTAGCATTCTATTGCTCTTTGGTTCTGTTCCATGAATTATCAGTATCATCGAACAGGGTCCTTTTTATCTTCGCTTATGTATTATTTGTTTCAAGAATCTCTTCATCTACTGACATCATGCACTGACTTCAGTAGTTGGAGTTGTTGCTTAAAAGAACATTCTATCATTAAAGCAGACTATTCTCTTTAAAGGATGAAATGCAAAAAAACAGCTTGAGGTAATGTTGTCCAAGAATCTGGAGTGCCTCCGGATGATGCACCACTTTTTGGGAAGATTCTAGCCATGAAGCCTCTTGTAAATCTTAGCTGTCTACGAGGAGACTATTCTGATTTTATTAATTTTTGTGTCCTTTCTTTAGCAAGTCAAGAGATGATGTTCTCATTATTTCTATCAAGACACTTATACATGGCTTCATTCCTTTTTTATTCTTTCCTTCATAAAGCTAAGTTGATAGCTTGTGGGTAGAAAACTACCAATAACAGAAGTGCTGCATACATACAGCACTCTGGACACCTTACACTTTCTTGAGTAGACATTGCACAAAAGCTCTACAAGTTCATTCCTTGAATAAAGTCTTTTTTTTTAATTGTAAAAAAGGTATTGAAAGGGTGCTTTCACAACAAAAAAATCTTATTAGCAGTTTCCAATCAACAATGGTACCAAGTAATCCAGTTGCTACATCCTGTCATAATAAATCAGAAACTAGAAATTTGAGAAATGAAGAGGTATACATTCATGGATGAACTATTACAAACCTCAAGTTTACATATAAATACAGGCTGCCCCTGCCTCTGACCAGATAATGATCCCTGCATGAAGAGGGAAAGAGGGAAGTCCATGAGCAAAAAATAGCTTTCCCAAAACTGCTTAAATATAGCAGCATAAATCAGTTTTTAGTTTGACACTGAAATCCAATAGAAACTTCAGAGTAATGGCATGTTCTTGTTTTTAACATATTTGCAAACTCAACCATGGTACTAGACTTGTCAAAGCATGTAGAAACAGATAATATTCATTTGGTATTGATCTTCAGAAGAAAATATGCTGAAGCAGAGCAACTAATTTAAGCATCAACATGTATGTGCAGATCACAGAGTGCTTCAAGAAAAAAAGATATGCAATTAACCAGTTTACCTCCCAGATTTTAACATATTTACTTTGTTGTGGTTGCATCACTGCTGAAGATTGGGACAATGGCATATTCAGAGATGAGCCGCTGTTCACACCAAGAGGATGCAGCCCTGTTTGAACTGTTTGAGACAAACCAGGTGTAGGAATCATTGTCCCTGCACTAGGAGGTAAACTTGTAGGCCCAACACCATTCATAACGTTTTGTCCCATTCCAATTCCACTTTGACTAATCTGAGTTCCTGAAGACAGATTCCCATGGCTAACACCAGTAACAGATTGGTTCATACCAACAACTCCTTGGATATTTGTTAATGGAGGAGATCCAATGCTTGTGTTTCCTGTTAGAGTGGAAGGTGTAGATGTTAATGAACTAAGTGGTGAATTTTGTGCAACCTGTGCAGTTCCACCCAGTGTTGTGGGCCCAGCCATTGATGCCATGCTAGACTGCCCAGTTGGAAATACATTTTGTGCAGGAGCTGATGGAGCTGATGACATCCCGCTAGACAACATACTTGACATATGCATTGCCATCAATGTTCCACCAACTGTTGGAAGCCCCAACGAACTTGCCCCCGTCAGAGAGGCTGAACTCATAACCTTGTGAGCTTGAGAAAGATTGTTAAGAATATTCACGTTTGCGGCAGCTGGACCCACAGAACGTAGAGGCTGAGATGTGACATTCACTATAGGCTTGAATTCTTGTGCATTATCAGCACTTGTAATTGGCTCTTGGGAGGTCATAGCTGGTGATGATGTCTGCATGCTAGAAACAGCCTGAGAGGCAGAATGGGAAATGGCTGTTGTTGGATGTGGAAACATAGCTCCAGGTACCATAGATGATGAGGTATTTGGCTCCTGAAAATGATTATCAGTTAAAAAATGGCTGGATAAGTAATCAGACAATAACCACAGTAAGCACCCCTATCTTCATGCTAAAAGGTCAATCAAAATAGCTTTCTAAATCCAGTATTCCCAAGCTGCCAAGCATGGTAAAGGGAAACGACACATGAAACTTACAATTTTTACAGTTGACAGAGGAATAGCCCCAGTTGACAGAGGTTGTCGATTCATCACTGGTCCATTGGCTGGCATTCAATGTAATTCATGTCACGTCGAATAAATAGGCATATATTTATAACTAAGAAGAAGAATTATGCACACAAAGAAGGATAGAAATGGTGCACATATTGCATTCTACTTTGACCTAGCAAGCATGGAAAAGAATGGCAGCAGAGAATGAAATGCCAATAGCAGACAGACCTTCCAATACAAAAAGAACAACTCAGTATTAGACTTACCTCACAATACATAAGTTTGAAGTTCTTAACGACAACCTATAGATGATTTAGCAAGAAGAAACTCTTTTTTATGATAAACTGTGACGAACAACATAAGTCCTCATATGGAAATATTTTCTATAAATATTTAAATTTATTTGAAAGAAACAAAACTAAATCATGATATGCAATATGCATAGTATCTTTTGGTGTCAGGGCCATACTCTTTAAACACGCTCTCTCTAGCATGTTCTGAGACCTCAGTTTTCTCTTTAAATTCTGAACAATATCAAAAGGAGACAGGGAAGGCTTTTGTAAAATTCCTTTGGAAAGGTCAAAGGGAAAGTGGTGGTTTCCATTAGATTTATGGAACTAGGTGCTAGGAACCAGGTGTCTATACCTTTAAATATGGTAAATATTTGGTACTAATGAAGTTACAAAGCTATTGAGATGGAAATCATAATTGCAGACTGTATCGAATCAATCTGACCACACAGATGTATTCAGCAATGATTTGTTTTCTAAGGATCAGACATTGGATCGTGTTTTTCTGACATAATAACATGATTTTTACGTTGTGAAGCTTTTTGACATTATGGGTTGTTATCTTTGAAGCCATTAAAAAACCTCCTTACATATCACAATCACATGATTCAAAGCTCATTGCTTACAAAACAAACCATGTAGATCACATCTCTAGGGTTCAATCTTCCAAAAAATCTCAAAAATATGAAAAGAAAGTGATTTCTACTAGATTGTTTTACACCTTCATTAGTACCAAATATTTACCCTTTAAATATGTGTGTGTGTGTGTGTGTGTGTGCATGTGTTCTTAGCAAGCAGGTACGTGTAGGGTTATAAATCAATCCAACCCAATACCAAACATGACAACAATAGGAGTTCTACACAAGAGAACAGGTCCAGTAAGGTAATTAGGTTGGCCATTTACCTGATAACAATTGGGCATGGGAACATAAGGACAAGTCCAGAAAGGGACAAAAACCTGGTTTGTCTGTTAGATGCCAAATCCAGTTTGTTTGTGTATATTTTTAGAAGAAAGGTGCTCTACTTGATTAGCCTAGATATGGCTCTTACGCATCTAGGCACAGACTTGGAATTTGACCCGACTTAAATAAGCCAGGCCAAAGCAGACAGAACATGTTGTAAGAGCCTCAGAATTCTGATTGGGTCCAAACTTAAGTGGCCTTAGCCTGAGTAACAATCCACTAACAGCCCTATGCACATCTAAATGCTGTGCTTGGATCTATTTTCCTATGTCGGTAATACTATTTTTTAAAGGTCAGAAATAAAACTTTATTAAAAACAGAAATGACAAGGAATCATGTAACATTACCAAGAGAGAAAACAAATAGATACAGGCATTGAAAGACAAAATAAACAGAGCATTGATAACTCAAAGGGAGGGGAGAGTGTGGACAAAAGCCTGTCTCAGGCCAACAGAATCTTATATAGTTCAGCATCTGGTCAATTAATGTTAGTCAAAGTGCAAATCTCCCCAAGGATCCTATTGTATAAGGCCCAGAGGTGTGACAGAGATCCTTCAAAGAAGAGGGAGTTTTGTTCCCTTCAAACATCTCATTAAGATATTAGAAGCCACCTTCTCCATACAGTGAACCAGCTCTTTTTTCTTTCTTCCTAGGGGCCGATAACCTCTTCTGGCAAAGCTAACTTGAGTAGCTTTACAAAAAGGTCACAATACATGAGGCCCAGTCTCTATAGGGGACACATTGGTTGGAAAGAGAAACCCTAATATTTGGAGATTTTCAGAACTGAGGGGTTTATGAGTCTAAGTAAGCAAGCCAAAAAACTGTCCATGAGGATGGTCCAAATCCCACAATACTTTTTATAGGATGGAGGGCCACTGAAGGTTGGTCCCCAAAATAGTAGGATTTAGCTGAAAATATTCCCTCCCTAAACCTTTTCTAAACATGTTTATATCTTCCGTAGATAGGTTGATGTTGCATGAGTTGAGAATCTTGAGATGCCCCATAAGCTCCACTCAAACCATAACCACCCATCCTTGAGGTGATGATATGTCTTCCTGTGATGTATATGTCTTCCTGTGATGTATAGTCCTTGATCTTGAGCAAGGATCCCTCAGACAAGAGCCACAAAGCACAACCCGATTTGTCAAAAAGGGTCTTTCGAGCAGCTATGGTTTCTTCCAAAAGAAGATCTTACACATCCCATCTGATTCCTAAGTGAGAGAAAAACAATGAGCCTGAGATCAAAACCTTCACCTTCTAGAGACTAGACCTCTTGCTGATAAATAGCAACTTTGGTCCAACACCACAATAAATTTCTAAGAAACATAGTGATCCATGAATCATTATATCCTTGACAGAGTTTCCATCACCACTTGGAGTTCAAAGCGCTGCTAACAATGTCTAACTAGAGTTTCCACCATCACTTTCTACAATGGAAGATCTTTCTATTACATGCCCAATGCTGCTATTGCTAAAATGCATCCTTAATCTAATAAGTGAGAGTACGGTACACAAACAGTAGTCATGCTACACTTTTAGCAACACATGGAATTTTAATTCATCATTCAGTCCAAAGGTTTTTCATAGGCATTCTATCAAAAAAAGAGAAAAGTTCAGCAGTCTTATAAGCACTAATAGAAGTTTGAAACTCAAAAAACCTGACGAAATGGTTGTTGTTGGAGGCCCTGGAATCATAGTTGTAGAAATAGTGGTAGAATCAAACTTTGGCTGATTTTGGTTACCAGTCAAGCCAGTTACTCCAGACCGGCTTAAGGCAGCACAAGACTCCATAAAATTATCAGACAAAAGAACAAGAAATTGTGGATTTTTTGAATTTTCTACAGCCGTGTCAGCAACTCTAGAGCTTCTCTTGGCCTGTAACAAAAGAACCTAGTTAAGTGGAGAACATAAACATGAAAACAGATGTCAGATTCCATGTGCCTGAATGAGCAGAAGACAGCATAGAATTCAAAAATTCGAAGCATCAAAGGCAAAGGGAACCAATAGTCTACAGTAATCACCTCGCTGCTATCATGAAATAGATAAGAATCATCATAACAAGACAATTCTCACCAGAAACCTTAATACAACAGTATAGATTAGGTAGCCCCATAGTGCTATTTAGATATTTAAAATGAACAATTGCTTAAAAAAAATTCACTCAGCCCCTGTTTGATCCCTTTATAAGTTGCTCCATGTCATTTATACTTATTTCAAATAGCAAGTTTTGGTGTTTGGATCTTCTACTACTTATTTTCTTCCTTCCCACCACCATCACCACTATTACTACCACCACTACCATCATCACTATCACCGCCATCACCACCACCACTATGACCTTTATCACCACCACCACCATCACTATCACTATCATTAGCACCACCACCATCAACATCATCACCAAAACTATCGTCTCCAACACCATGATCACTACTCATTTGCCTCTTTTTCTTTTCAGTTTAGTTTAAATAATTGTTAATTCAAACATTCACCTGATTAAAAATAAAGGCAACATTTTTCTTTATAAAATGTGATTTAATTTATGCATGTAAACAATAAATAAAAACAGATCCAAACAAGACTCAGTTTTAGGTCCATAGTGAAACAACCAACAATATGCCAGATAATGATTCACAGCAATCCAAAACTATCTCAGTAGCATGTCAACAAACAGGGCTGGGCACCAGATCATCCATGGGGCCAGCCTAAAATATGCAAAATGATCAACTTGCACAAACAATGTTTTCTCAGTTCTAGGTCCATATTACAACTGACAATTAATCAGAACAATGATCAACAGCAATCCAAATTATTTCAGTTGCATATCCATAAGGGCTGGGCTGTGTTCAGATCATCCATGGGCCAGCCTAAAATATGTAAAATGATCAACTTGCACAAACAAGGTTTTCTTAGTTCTAGGTCCATATTACAACTGACAATTAATCAAAAAAATGATCAACAACAATCTCTGCCTACAGGCTGCCCATGGCCCAACCCATTTGCATGGGGCTTCAGCTGTTGTGTCGGGACCACACTGCATCATGGATAGGGCTTAGGCTGGGCTCACTGTGGGGTGCCCAAACAATAACAGACTTGGTTCAGGCCCGTGATCTGGCCCTTATAAAAGGGCAAGTGGCCTGCCAGCTGCCCATGGACCAGTCTGTCTGACTGGACTTGGGCTAAGGTTTGAGTCCCAAACAGAGCTATAGCCCATTGACAAGCTTGCCAGCCAGCTGATTGCTGGAGACAAAAAGAACACTACCAAAAAAAAAATCAATTGAACAAGTATCTTGACCACACTGCACAACAGCTGGAGAAAGCTAACCATGCCTCTTTTTGACATACATATCAGGCAAAGAAAAATGAAGGCTAGTTTCATTGAAGCAGAACCACCTATTTTCTTTTTTTTCCTCAGTAAAAAGGATTTAGTGGAGAGAACTCCAACACCCTGTTAGACAGGGCAGATATCGTGCATTTGTTTTTGTATTTAAGTTTGGATCCGGATCCAGATCCAAACTACTTTTGTGTAACATGTCCAGCCAATATTGGGGCATACTTGTAAATACTTGTAACCTATTAGGGTTACTTGTAAAGTACCATGTATTAGGTTTTGTTTTATAAATTAAAGGAAGAGATCACGATTTTTCCATAAGGAAAAATGTGATTAGTTGCAGCCCCATTCTCTTTCCTCTCTACAGTTTCCTGATCATTGATTCTGGAGAAAACTTACATGGTATCAGAGCTTTTCTGATCCGAGGGCTGAAGGTTTTTCCAACAGGACATCCCTAAGAGATCTTATTCCCCTCCTTATCTCCTTTCTATCTGTTCACTGTTCTGCGTCTTTTCCTTTTCAAATATCCCCTTTTATTTTTCATCTGTTATTTCTTTCTCTCCAGATTACTCCCCTCTAATTTGCGTTAAATTTATCTCCTAATCTTCATTTCTCTGAAACTGGATTGGGTCTGTATCAAACCAGTTTCACGGTAACCATTATCTTCCTGAAACTGAGTTGGGCTTGGGTCAAACCAGTTTCACGATCCCTTTGTTTCCTGAAACTGATTTGGGTTTGCGTCAAATCAGTTTCACGAAAATCTTATTTCCTGAAACTGACCTAAACTGATTTGGGTGTCTTCCAGAAAGAACACGTTAATTATTCCATATCAAGTTTGTTCACCGGATCGGGTTTTGTTTTTCCCAGATCTGTGTATCTGATCTGATGACAGGCTAAAATCAGATCTGCAGTCTAATTCTTTTTTAGATTTGCTTTTCTTCCCTAACCCTCGATTTAGCCTGCTGCTTATTTGTATTCGTTGCTGTGTGCAATCATAAGTATGAAAATTTTGAAATCAGATTAGATCTGAAACAGACTAAATCTGTACACCAAACCTGTGATCTCTCATTCACGTTAAGTACTCAAGCTTTCTCCTTTAAAAAAAAAGGAGACTAGTCTTATTTTATTGCATCGTGACCTACATTTCTTACGCCCAGAGATTCTCTTTTGTACTGATTGCACACACCAAAAATTTTTATTCATGGATTCTCCTTCTCAGTCATTTCTCTCATCTAATTTTCTTGGTCAACTCATTTCTGAAAAACTTACTGATTCGAATTTCCTGATATGGAAAAGACAATTCTTCCCTTTATTAAAAGTCAAGGTCTCTCTGGACTTCTCACTGGATCAATCACAGTCCCTCCAGAATTTATCATACAAGAAACTAAGGATGAAAATGAGGCTGATTTCATACAACAAATTCCAAATCCCCAATACGAGATTTAGATGAAGCGTGATCAAGCTGCAGTTGCCTTCATTATCTCTACAATCTCTCAAGAAGTATTGGTGGGAATTCCAGACGAATGCTCAGCAAAAGAATTGTGGGACAGACTAGTGAAGACATACTCTCAGATATCAGAGGCTAGAATTTCCTTCCTTCAGCGTGAATTTCAACTTCTGACTAAGGGCTCCATGTCTGTCATGGAGTACTTGAACAAGGTTAAGACTATCAGTGACCAACTTGTCGTTATAGGGTATGAAGTGGCAGATAAAGACAAGGTCAGGCAAACCTTGAATGGATTGGGATCGGAATTTCATGTTTTCTCGACTTCACTGTTGTGCCTACCTGATCTACCATCATTTGAGGACTTGCAAGCAAAATTACTTCAATATGATGACTTTGAAGAGAATGTCACATGAAACTGGTGGACAGGTTCTTGTTACGGGTGTTTCCTTTGGTCAGGGACGTGGTGATAATAATTTTGGTGGCGGCAGAGGACGAGGTACTCCAAAGGGTTGTGGGCTATTGCCTACCCCGAATGCTTCACCTCTTTATAATGTGAAAAGCGTACCCACATGTTATCTTTGCAACAAGCGAGGCCACATAAAAGCCAATTGTTGGCACAATCCGCAGAACAAAGGAAAGTTCCAAAAGGGTGAGAGCTCGTCAGGACGAAAGGAGAACTCTTCAAAGTTTGGTGGAGATGTGAAAGAGCTTCTCTTGGCAACGTTGTCTGAACTTGAATTGAAACGTGATGATAAAGGAGTATGGTATATTGATTCTGGGGCAGCTACTCATGTCACAGGTAATGCGGGTAAATTCTCTACGCTAACTCCCTATTTTGGAAAAAGTAACATCGTCACTGAATATGGGTCACAGCATCCCATCACACACATTGGAAATGTTTCTATTCCCTTGTCTAAATCTCCACTTCATCTTTCCAATGTTCTTCATGCCCCAGATATTACGAAAAATATTGTTTCCGTTTCTAAGCTTGTTGATCATACCAATTCTTCCGTTGAATTTACTGTCTTCTGTTTATGTCAAGGATCTACAAACGAAGGAGACATTCGCTAAAAGGGAACGCCGGGGAAATATGTATGTCTTCCAGGAGGATCCTTCTACTTGTGTTCGACCTACCTTGAAGTCATCTCTTCAGTCTATGTCATCAAAGAATGTTCATGTGTTCAGTTTGCAATCTTTAAATAAATGTAATAAGCCTGATTTTTGGCATTCGCGTCTTGGTCATTGTGGTCGAGTCTTTGTTGAGCGACTAGTATCTAATGGTCTTATTCCTGAATTTAGCTTGATTCCTAGTTCAGTTAATAAAATATATTCAAGTTGTCAAATGTATAAGAGTCATGTTCTTCCTTTTCATTCAATAAATGAGAGAGCTTCAAGGCCTTTTAAAATTGTTTGTTCTGATGTGTGGGGACCAGCCCCTAATTTCTCTAATTCTGACAGCAAATATTATGTTATCTTCATCGATAATTTCTCCTGTTTCACTTGGATATATTTCATGAAGAATAAATCGGAAGTTTTCTAGATTTTTCGTTGCTTCCATGCATTTGTCAAAACTCATTTTTCTTGTAATATTTTACATTTTCAATGTGATGGTGGGGGAATACTCCTCCAGGGATTTTATCAATTATCTCCAAGATAGTGGGATAAATCGTAGAGTATCTTGCCCGCATACGCCCCAACAGAATGGAGTTGCAGAACAGAAACACCGTCATATTGTGGAGAGCGCTATGAGCATGATGCACGAAAGTCGTAAGAGGCCTTTCACTCTGTTGTTCACATTATTAATTGTCTGCCCATGAAGCTTTTAGAAAATAAATCTCCTTATTTCGTCCTATTTGGGAAACATCTTGATTATGATGAACTAAAAAAATTTGGCTGCACGTGTTATGTTCATATTGACTATTCTCTGCGAAGCAAGTTTCAAGCTAAGGCATCAAAGTGTAAATTTGTCGGATATACAGATCATCACAAAGAGATCATCACAAAGAGTACAGGTGTTATGACCCTGACAGCAGACAAATCAAGATATCTAGGAATGTAGTTTTTGATGAAAACGATTTTGGAGATGGAGAATATGTTTCTGCCCAAACCAATATGAGTGCGCTCTTTTATTATCCATGGCTCAGTGCAGAGCTTTTTCCTGAAACAAACAATAAGTGCTCTTCCTCCTGTGCTCAAGGAATATCTTGTCAAGATAGAAACAGTGGCATACAGGAACTTGAAATAGAACATCCTTCAGAGATTAACAAGTTTGTTGGGCAAGTTTATAGGAGAAGAGAAAGGGACTCACTCTTGACTCCGGATGATATTGAACAAGAAGCTCCTACGCTTCATTCATCCAATGACATTACTTCTCCAGTATCTAATACAGTAGCACTTCCGATCAGACGATCTGAAAGAGCTCAGCATACTATTGAAAGGTGGGTCAGTTATGAGAATTTTACCATGGACTTTCAGTTATTTTTATCATAGATTGAGAAAGAGACTGAGCCTAGACATTTTCATCAAGTCATTAACTCCAAAAAATGGATTCAAGACATGAATGAAGAGATGGAAGCCTTTTACCAGTGTCAAACATGGACAGTTGTTCCTCGACCCTCAGATAAAAATGTTGTTGGGTCACGATGGTTTTATAAAATCAAATACAAAGTGGATGAGAGTGTTGAACGATACAAAGCTCGTCTCGTAGCAAAGGGATTCACCCAAGAGTTTGGAAAGGACTATGATGAAACTTTTAGTCCAGTTGTGAAAATGGGCACAATCCGCATAGTTCTTTCATTGGTTGTAGATTATGGTTGGAGAATAAGTCAACTAGATATGAAAAATGTTTTTCTTCATGGGGATTTGAAGGAAGAAGTATACATAGAACAACCGCCAAGATATACAGAAGGAGATTCAAAGGAGTATGTATGCAGATTAAATCGAGCACTCTATGGACTGAAACAAGCATCTTGATCTTGGTTTGAGAGCTTCTCCCTAGAAATTCAAAGACATGTTTTTTATTGATCACAATTGGACCATTCTCTCTTTATTATTCAAGGTAAGGAGTTTACTACCTTCTTGTTGATATATGTTGATGATATAATTATTACAGGAAGCAGTGAGAACCATGTTCAAGAAACTAAAGATCTTCTGAGTCAAAGGTTCAAAATGAAAGACCTTGAAAATCTTCGGTACTTTCTTGGAGTAGAGGTGGATAATCAAGGAAATAAACTTACTTTGACTCAGCATAAATACACCCTGGATCTGTTAGAAAGGGGTGGGATGAAAGATTGCAAGCCTCTTGCTACTCCTAGTGTGATTAACCAAAAACTAAGTGTGCGAGACAAAGACTTGTATCATGACCCCACCAAATATCGGAGCCTAGTGGGAATGCTTCAATATCTCACCTTTACCAGGCCCGATATCACATATTCAGTCAATCAAGTTTCTCAATTCATGCATGAGCCAAGGACAGGGCACATGGATGCAGTAAAAAGGATACTGAGGTACTTGAAGAGTACTGTTGGAGATGAACTTTTGTATACCAAAAGCAAATCCATGAATACTGCTCATGATATCATTGCTTATTCAGATGCGGACTGGGTCGGGGATCCTGATGATCGAAAGTCTATTTCAGGATATGGTGTTTTCATTTGTGCTAATCTTGTTTCCTCGAGTAGCAGAAAACAGAAGGCAGTGGCTAGATCTAGCACGGAAGCCGAATACATAGCGATGGTTGCTGCTATGGCAAAAGTAACATGGACTAGACATGTGTTAACAGAATTTAAGGAACCGATTGCTAGTTGCTTTCTCCTTTGTGACAACAAAAGTGCTATTCAAGTATCTCTTAATCCTATTCATCACAGCAAGACCAAACACATTGAGATTAATCAGCATTTTATGAGGCAGAAGATTGAGGAAAAAGAGATTGTGCCTCATTATGTTAGAACAGAAGACCAAGTGGTTGATTTGTTCACTAAGCGACTCACAAAGTGTCGTTTTTGGTTCCTAAAGAGCAAGTTGTCCATGATTCAAAATCATGCACAACTTGAGGGAGGCTGTTGTCCATGATTCAAAATCATGCACAACTTGAGGGGGACTGTTAGACATTTGTTTTTGTATTTAAGTTTGGATCCGGATCTGGTTCCAAACTACTTTTGTGTAACATATCCAGCCAATATTGGGGCATAATTGTAAATACTTGTAACCTATTAGGGTTACTTGTAAAGTACCATGTATTAGGTTTTGTTTTATAAATTAAAGGAAGAGATCATGATTTTTCCATAAGGAAAAACGTGATTAGTTGCAGCCCCATTCTCTTTCCTCTCTACAGTTTCCTGATCATTGATTCTGGAGAAAACTTACACACCCAACACTAGGAATGACCACATAAACAAGCAAATGAAAAGCTGCCCATACAAAAACACATGCCCAATAAGTCAATCTATTTTCTGTGGACCTGATCCACAAATTCAACTATGTGCTTGACCTTTTCTTCAACGAGCCTCAACATTCAAATCCCTGGGCTCTCAAATGATTTCAGACCTTCAACCCATTCAATTCAGTTTTGCTTAGCTGCTCTCAACGGAAACAGAGAGTAGTTTGTCATTTCCATGTTTTTGTGGTCACTCATGATTTCAGGTGCATTTACACTTTGAAACATATATCTACAATAACTTTGAATTTGCATCATATGTGTGTGCAATGTGTGCCTTTTTTTTCAAAGTCATTAGTCTATGACCACAGGCAAATATATGCATACACAGATTTTGTAACAAGTAATTGTACCAGAGATGAATAAATTGAGACCCTCTCACACTCTTTTTTGTCTTGCCATCCACTCTTTCTCGTCCATCTTCCTTCATCTTTGGTTGAGATGTAGAGTACAACAGTATGCACTCATATCACACATCTTTTTTTTGTACTTTTTGGCTTCTAAAAGAAAAAGTGCAACACCTAGTGACAAGTGTTTCACTTTTACAAAGTAGTCCAGGGAGCCAGCTCGAACCTCACCATGTTGCACCAAGACTGGGTTCAATTAATCAGAGTCCAGACCCAGAACTGGTGCAGCCAGGCCTGTTTTTTTTTCTTTTTCTTTTTAATTTGTAAAGCAGACCTCGATATGCTTTGAATCAAGCCTGCTTTTTTTTCTCTTAATTTGTGAAGCAGGCCTAGGTCGACTTTAACCAGGTCAGCTTTAGGCCTTTTTCTTAAATTTGTGAAGCAGTTCTAGGTATCTTTGACCCAAGTCTGACTTGGTTTTTTGTTTCTATTTTGTACAGCAGACCTAAGTCTGCTTTGGATTGGGTCAGCTTTGCCCTAGACATGGTGCAGCCAGGGCTAGGTTCTGCACGTCTAAAATTGCCATGTCACACCTGCCATACCCGCACCCACACCTATGTGAATGGGTTCTCACTTTTTTCCTATATTTGGGGATATCTCTAGAAATCTCATAATTATAAGGACAATGATGTGCGACCATCAAATAGTACCATAAAATCAAAATCATGAAAAAATATCAAGAAAATCTTGTTTTTAAATATCTCACCAATCCAATGCAGAGAAATTCAAGGCATAAACTATATCTGTTAGAGTACACCCAAATGAACCACATGGACAGTATACAGGTATAGGTGCAATAGAATGTGGCAATGTGCACAAGTTCCTAAACTCGAGTATATGACAAGTAAAGTTTCACTTAGCAGGCAGTTAAGCTTCAAAGAATCATGACCACATTAGCAGTTTCTAGGATGTCATAATGTCCAAAAAAATGCAATAAGATATAATAATCAGGTCATCAAAATAAGAAAGGGAGAAGGTTGTGAACAGTAAAGCTACCAGATAATTGTTATATCAGAAGTGTTAGCTTCTGCAAAGAGATAAGAAAATTTGGGGAAGAAAAGCATACCGCGTTGTATATTAGCTTTAGTTTTGGAAGCTGTTTCGGTGAGATAATTGACAAAGAAACATGGCACTGCATGGAAAAGATAGAATTTAGATTGTACAAAAACCTGGACACAATAGAAAAAGGGATGGCAGCAAGTTACAGTAGGTGCTGGCAAGAAAGGACTATACCTGAACAAATGATTTTGCAACTGCCTCAGCATCACAAAGACAACCTTCCACTTTCATTTCAACAATTTCCTTCTGCTCCAGCTCTTGAATAGGTGGCAGTGAAACTGGGGTTGGCAGAGCATGGGGATTGCTAGCAGCTATTAGGATACAATGCTTTTGTATTTCAACAGCTTGAGGCAGTTGGCTCATGTTTGTAGTAGAAAGAAACATCTTACAACAAATAGATAAATTAGTGAAGTAATATGCATGTTCAACATAGAATAGCCAACTAAAGAACAACCAGAAAAGTTGCCAACAATGGTTGTGAGTCTTTTGACTGAAAATATGCACCAACTCAAGAAACATATAGAACAATACTGTCGTACTTAGGAACATGGCAATCTCAATTCAGCATGTACATCGACAGATTTTGGAATACCTGTGACAAATCATAAAAGGATGATTGTGCAAGGTACATAAGCAAGGCTCTTTAATTTTCTAGTCTCATTGCACCAATGAAGGATGGGAATGACTGGGTAAAGAAAAAATATGCTTCACTTAGATAAGATGTTCTTCATTTATCCATCTATTTTCAGCAAGTTCATGCACATAATACACATTAGCAGAACTCAACGCCTAAACAAAGACGATAGTAACAGGCTTCAGGCTTCCAGTTCCAGCTATTGTACAGCAGAATGTGGGGATTGAAGAATGCAATCTTGTGTTCAGATATGCTATTTCAGTAGTCAAACTTTTATTTCATCATCTTCATGATGGAAAAGAACACCATAATCAAACCTTGTCCAGACTGAATGTCTTAACTTGGTTCACTACTCTTTAAATTTTTTCATAGTCAAAGACTTATTTGGAAACCAACTCAAGTACCATGACGATTATCCCCACAGTTCCTGATATTACTTCCCTGATAACAGCAACTAAGGTGACATTGGATTGACAATTCCTCCAGAAACACAATCAGCAAAGCACAGAACAATCAATACATTGCCACTTAACATCCACAAGCACAATATGAATCAGCACTGACAGCAGGTCCTCACCCTCATAAGGACCCTTTTATTCCTGGCTCATCAAAGGGCACCAATATAGACTTCAGATCATTCAGATGTTACACTACATAGAAAACTGCTAGGCCTCTTCAGAAGATAAAGTGTGAAGATTTTCTGGATGCAAAGGAAAGCTAAAGATTGTTGATGTTACAGCCTATGATTTACACGCATGTTTAGTTTGCATCTTCTGACCTATGTAACACAGTCAACTCAACATACACAATGTGCCAATGCTGATGATGGCATTTCTGAGTGTTCATGCTGGGACACTTGGCATTAATGGATGCCAGTGTTGGGTACTTCCAGCCTTTTGATGCCACCACACATGAGGAAATTTACATACTACATAGATTATATTATAGTAATATGGTGCATTTATACATTTTCTGTATTCTTTGCTCCACATTCTAATTATGCCCTCTGCATATTTTTAGCATTTTGCTCTATGATCTAATGAAGTTCTTTCCTTGCAAAAACACCATGTTGTATCAGTAGATGTAATTAACGGACAGGGTAGCTCAATGGGATTGGGGCACACTGCTCAAGATGGCCCTCCTTGGGCCTGATTTTTTGCCTCGGCGTGACTCAGACAAGCCTAGGGCAGGCAATGACCTTGGTTTGGGGCAGGACAGAAGTATTTTTTCAATATCCCTTGCCCAGATATATGCTATCCAGTCATGCTTAAGGCCTTACATAATTGACACCAAGCCTGGTGTGACTCAAGTCAGATGTATTAGACATGGCTTATTCTATGGACTAAACAGACCATTGGCAATCCCAATCAGCATGCAAAGTATGTCCACCCTTATTTATCAAGAGTACCGGTTTCAAACCACATATATGAAGCCTATACAAGTGATATAGCTCTAGAGTATGATCTAAGAAACTTTTTAGCAGGAATTAGATCTACATCAAGCACACACAAGAAGAAAGGCTTATCATCCTAGTGCAATTGTTTTAAACAGAGTCATGTTTGGATATTCTCGAAATAAGCATCGGAAAGAATTTTATATATATTATAGTATACCTAATAAATCATAAAATCAGCAATCTTTTAACATCTTAATGACAAACATGCTTAACATCCACAAATGGTCTAACACCAAAAAGATACTGGGCTGTTTATCATGGAAGAGAAAAAGGGGCGTCCAGGCGATAATGCTGGACATATGCACATTAATTTTAGAGGACAAAAACATAAATGCACTAAAACAATAGGAAATCAGCAAAGTCGGATCCCAGATTATAGATAAGAGATGATATGCAACTGAGGCTGAAGGGTTAAGTGGCTGGAACCATAATTAACACTGTTGCAGAACAGCTGTTTTTTTTTTATCATGGTTTGCTCGAGGTGGGAGGAGGGTGGACCAGGACAGCTCTTAAGTGAAATGGAAAAATTGTAACACAGCTGTATAAATCAAAGAGTTTGCAGGTTAAAAGAACTCTGAATCCCATCAATCAGTAGATCAACATAGCAACCATGATTGTCAAGAACTCCCATAGAAGTTGTCAAGAAGTGCAAGACTAACTAGCTATTACATCAAAAATATCTCCAACATGGACAGTTTTAAAGACAGAAAAAGGCATTGTATTAAAACAAGCTTAAAGAGGTGTGAAGGTATAGAAAAGTTGTACTAACCAAAATAACTTAAAATAAAAAACATAACTAACAATTGAATCTAGCATAAATTCAATAATTTATTATAAAAAAATAAGAAATTTATCAGAAAAATTCACTCCCATAAAAATGAATGTCTTATTTTCTTTGATTCTCTTGAGGAAGGGAAAATGCTCTTCTACAAAACTTGTCAAGAATTCAATTGCTAAGAAAATAAAGAAAATAATAAAGCCACATGGAGAAGCCAAACCATAAAATGCAGGAGCAGAATATAAAATAAGCCAAAAAAACGCTTAAAATTGGTGACAATATATTGTTTACCATCAATGCTTCAGCTAGCCCTTCACATATAGCAGATTCACTAAAACCACCACCAGTAAAGTTGATTGACAACAACCAATTCATAAATACATTCAAGTCTCTTGTCCAGCCACTTCTTTGAACCAGGCAGGCTGCAATGTAGATATATCAGTTTAATTTGTGAATTTGAATAGGATACATGGTACATTAAAATAGCATATTTGTGATGCAAATTTAGCAGACAGAGTGGCAAGAGAAAAAGATATCCTTAACCACCCCCAATCACACATTGTTTTCTTCTAAGCCAAGTAAAATGACACTCTCCTACATGATCATGGCCTTGTGGTAAAACTGCTGTCTATTATGGTCTGTATGCATTTCTCAACTGGAACTTCTTATATGGCTTGATAAGTGATTCTCCACTAAATGATTGTAACAAATTAGGCATGTCCTAGATGTACCACAACAATATTAAGACAGAAGCCATAATGAACCCCAAACATGTAAAGACTATGTGTAAAGAATTTAAATATTTAATTATGATCCCTGTTACATGAACAGTTTAAAATATTTATGAGGTTCAAAGTTCATTAACCTCAAGCATTGAAAAAAAAATACATATTTAGTGATCTCACAAGTTGGTCAACCAAAATTTTCCCTAAGAAAAAAGGGCTGGGCCAATCAGAATAAAAAAATTAGAACTCAAGTCTCTTGAATCATTTTTGCAAATTATAGTGAGGTTAAATTCAAAAGAAATAATGATTGATGACATTTTATAAATAACCAAAGATTCCAGTGACCAAGATTATTAAAACAAAAATATACATTTGGGATTGATAAAAGAGATGTAGTCAGTAATATTACCTGCATAAGGTCCATGAGCATGGAATACTACCAAAGCAAGCTCCACACTTCCACCAGAAACTTTCTGCAAGTCAAATCATGCATCTATTTACATATAGTAAAAATAATGCCATGGGAAGTCAAGAACATTACTCCAGCATACACACAAGAATTCAAAGAAAATAAGAACTGGCACTAAAGGAGTCCAGCTCATTCAGCAGCAAAAACAAGTTTACCTAAACATGGTATAGCCAAATACCAAAAGAAATGCACTAAAAATGGTGTAAAACCTAATAGGAAGCCATACAAGATTATCTAACAGTACAGAGAAATTTCTTTTTGAGATTTTAGCATCTTTGTTCAAGCAAAACTCCTCTGAATTTTTTAGTCATGAGAAAAAAAGTAGCATGAGTAGAAAAGTGAGAAGAACGAAGGGATGGTGAGCACATGTGTGTGTCTGCGTGTGCGCGCACACACACACACAGTGTTGCATCTTAGAATGGGTGCCTAGTTGAGCTTGAAACTTAACTTTATATAAAGCCCATGAACAAAACCAAACCAAGCTGCAGCTAGACTCTCCGAACTTGAGATAAGCTCAAGCTCACTACTTCCCAACAAATCAAACCTAAAGCTAAACTCACCTTGGCTTGTTTACACTCCTACACACAAGGAGATGTTTATTAATTAAAACATAAAATATTAGCATAATAATGCATTGCATAATTCATTAAAATATCCAAGAAATAAAATGAACATGATGAAATAGAGAAATGCCCTTTTCATTGGAAAAACATATATTGTAAATTAATCATGCATCAGGGATGGATTGCTAGTAATCCATCTTCTCAAATAAAGACTTCAAGTTTCTACTGTGCAATACAAGCACCGAGATCACAAAGGAACATAAAGAAAGTGATGAATATGGCAATCATTACATCCAATACATGGTTGACTATATGATGAAGTGTCATGACTCCAATATATCAGTGGCTGTAGACACCCCACTTTTGACTAATACTTGCCAGATAGAAAAGAAATGCCAAAACATGTTTCTTAAAGCAATATCAAGGCCAAAACCTTGAAAATGTGAAAGACCAACAAAATTAGTTTAAATGAGAACAAAAGCACAAATTCCATAACAATATTATCAAAGATCTAATGGCCGAGCTAGAAACACTAGCGCAACAAATGTTACTATCAAACCAACTTCAAACAGAAATACAAAAGTCTCAAACATTTCATAGGTTATAAAAGTGCAGAGTACCTGGCCTGTCGGTTCATTTCCATGAAAGCACCTGCACAACAAATGACCATCTTAGATGAATATATAATGGAAAAGGAACTGTGACAGCCAGATTGGCTTCAAGTGCACTGTTAACAACCAAAGGCAAATTAGATAATGAAGGAACAATCTTCCCATTAACCATGATTTCTTGTAAATCAGCATCATGCTACATAGTGAACAGCCCCCACAGGGCTAGTAGATGTTGTAAATTAACTTTTCAGGATGCAATAGGCGATCGAATTAACATATGGCTGCTTAATTCCAAAGCAGTACAAAACTGTATGACGATCACTGTGAAACCATGTGTTCAGTTCAACTTATGCTTGATAAATATTTCCAATGCACTATCAGCTAGATATTAGGTTTTAGAAGAGAAGATCATTAATATGTTAATAAATACATTTCTTCATATTTTAATCATTTATGTTGAGGTACCAATATTTGGCAAGGAGATGCTTTCTTCCTTCGTTGTTTCTACACCTTATGCCTTTAAGAAATTAGATACCGTAAAACTTAACTCTCTTTTTGAAAGGAACAGCATAATTTGTTTGCCTTTTTTGCTTTTTAAAAAATACAAACGAGGAACACATCATTTGCATTCACTTGAAAATTCCATGTCCTGTTTTCTGTTTCCACCATCATTCTCCAGAAGAAAATACTAATTTCTTATCAGCAATCAAATGAAACATAAGGTCAATGATTATGGAGCGACAAGAGTGCCTGCATAATGGAATTGTGAAATTCCAAGTATTCCACAGGGAAGCATGTCTTCCACCTTGAGCAAGGTTAGATGGCCTATGATAACCTCAAAAGTCAAAAGCAAGAAAGGTGTTAAATAGTGCAAATTAGATTGTTTATGGTGATTGATCATCGATTTCTTCTCGAAAGCGCTGAAAATTGATCAAACTGCGGCGCAACGACGGTTTTCCATCAAAACCATATCGAATTGCCCACTTTCCACAAATCCATATGACAATTCCCTATTAACATGAATAACAGAAACAAAACAAAAAACAAAGAAAGGGAAGAAAGCATAATGTTATCCGACTCAAGATCTAGTCCTTCGCCCCCAACAACTGACTTAACTGACTGCCACCATCTTCACAAAATCTGGAAGTTGTGAAGTGGGCTCTACTCTGTGGGGGAAAATCGACCATTTCACAAGCCATGGAACTTGTGTTGCGACATATTAATCCAAACTTTTGAGATCACCCATCTTGCAAATAAAGCTTCTTACCCAATTCCCAATACTATACCCATAGAGATGGAAACTGTCACTGGAAACAAACCAAAATATACCAAACTAAGAAAGAACAGAGGTTTTGATCAGAGAGAGAGAGAGAGAGCGAACCGAACGATCTTTTCGAGGTAGTCGGAGAGGATGGTGTGCCAGAAGGGACCCATGGCAGCCGTTCCCTCCACCACCACGATCAATTGCTGCCTCTCCTGCATCGCCATGGCTTCAAACCCACGCAGACGCAGAGAGAGAGAGAGAGGAGAGAGAGAGAGAGACGCTCACGAAAACGCACGCCTTTTTGGAAAAGGGTGACTGGGGCAGGAGCCCCGCATGTCATAAGGATACGGTGAAAAAGACACAGGGATACGACATTGTTGTGTTATTTTTTATCAAGAACAGTACATGAGGGGTAAATGTGTACTAATGAGGGTATGGGGCTATTGATTATTAGAATTAAACTTTATTTTTTATTTTTTATTTTTTATTTTTTATTTTTTATTTTTTATTTTTTTAATATCAGACCTTACAGATGTGATATGCCATGTTTGTTTAGTAGGAAATGGTTTTGAATCATGTGATTATAACGTGCAGGAAGGGTTTCAAAAATTAAGGGCCCACAATTTAACACTTGTTAAAAATTATATTTTTACATGGAGAAAACATGATTCTTTCTGTATCTAATTCTTGTTAAACAAACCAGGTTTATGATGACAGATTGACCCAGTCCACCTTGCATGTCATTTCTAACTCAATAGTTTTGTACCTTCATTAGCACGGAATACAACCCGCCACATAAGAGCCCACAATTACTCATAAATGGGTATGAGTCGTTAAAAAATATATATTCAAACTATGTATTGATTTCTAAATTTGGGAATAACTATGTCATATATTCTATGAGTATAAACACATAAAGCATACATTCTAAAACTCAGGATTTTAGAGTTTTCATTTGTCAAATACCAAGAGTCTTTAAACAACATTTGAATATGGTGCAGTCATTTTCCTCATTCTTTGTTGTACGTCATGAATAATTCTTTAACATATATACGTAGATAATGCTCCTTCAAATGCCATCCAGTTATAGCTTAATTAACAGAAGCATTTAATTAACTTTTCTAATATACAATATTTATAATTTATTATTTTGATATTATGCATGTATAGTTGCACACATTCTTAATGTACATGCTTTCTTGAATATTCTTCAAGCATATTAAAAAATATCAAAATTGCTTACCATATATAGATAGTTTAAAATGATTTAACAAATATATAGCTTAAGTTGTTACATAAGCATAATTTTTCAAATTAAATACTTGTTAATTTAATTATTTTTTTCGCAAGTGAACTGATGATTGAGTGTAATATGTTTTGATTGCTTACAAAGAACGAGTCAATTCAATAATATACAAGGTAACTTAATTATCATGCGACAAAAGAACATCATATGAATTAAAATTATGCCAACAATAATACTCATGAGTTTAATAAGATAGATCATTATTTCAATCTAATTGATAACTTGGACAATGTTTTTTTTTTCAAAAAAGACATTGTATAACATTTTAGAATCACGTGTGATGCAATTTTCTATAGCTAAAAATGAATACATTAAAAAATGTACACAATTTAAATTATAACAACTAATCAATTGTAGGCATTATTAGATGATAGTGGAATACATTTTCTACTTAATGTTAAAAAAGAAATGTTTCATAAGGCAACATTCATATTGGGAACTTCTATTAATTTATGAATTAGCATAAAATCCAAATAAAAATTTTGTTTGAGGGTTTTAAGATAGATTAAGTGGCCAATAGGATACAATTTTTTTTTAATATAATAAGCAATCCAACTAAAGCATTCAAAGAACAATATAGGAAACTAAAAAGGAATCACATTTTTAGCGATGATATGTGTTGACTGTGAGATCACTATTTTACTGTTTTCAAGAAAAGTATGACTTGTAACTGGAATTTCAGAAAAGTAAAGCTTATTTCTGAAATTAAGGGCAACAAATTGGCTTCTAAATGAAATTTTCCCAAAGAGAGAAAAAAAAAATTAGAGATACGGGCTCCAGATCTATTGAGCGAATTGCCAATTCATTTACATAAAAAATACAGTAATTCAATGCTGGAAACAATAGAATTTGAACTCTAAACCTATTGCTTGCAAGCCAAATTTTTTGCCTTTTAGTTTGCACTATATCATGTGACACAAAACATGCTTAACAGGGGCTCCACTTGTCTGGTAGGAGCAGTGAGTGTAAGACACCTTGTGTTTGGGACGTTGTAAGTTCAAATCCCAATGTTACAGTTGTATTTTGTATTATTGGTGGGGGGTCTGCCTAACCCCACAGCTTGCCTGTTTCCCAACCTTAATTTATTGGAAATATGTGTTTTTTGTAAAGTAAAACACCATTTTTTCCCCAACCATCTTCATTAGTTGCATAATGACACTTCTACACTGTACACTTGGCACCAATGCATTGGTGGCTTAATCTTAAGATTGCATCCATAGTTATCCCTATCACAAAAAAAAGTCAGACAGCCCTTATTGTAAACGGGGCGGCCTATGTGGACCCACACCAGCAGAGGCAACAACATCCCCTCTGCGTGCGATGCATTCTTTGGAGGTTCAGGATTCACTCAGAACTCCACTTGCTTATAGGTTTTCTTCTTGGGCTTCTTGAGGTCTCTATCGGGATCAGTGCACCCATTCGGATCGGAACTCTTGTGCATCTCCATCTCCATTGATACAAACTCCGAACCCTTTATAGACTAGTTCTAAAAAAGAATTAGGCAGTTAAAAAAAATGAAAATGATGATATTGTCCTTGCAAAATGGGGGTGCTTCTTAAAATGTTTACCAATTTGATGAAATTTTCTGCATGTCCAAAATTTTGGTTCTTGAATTTTTATGATATTTTTGTGAACTCTTTATTGTAAATGTCTCAATAATGTGAATGTACTCACACATTTGCGAACGTTCTCTTACATGTGCTCCTTATTTAATTTTGAGAACAATTATCATTGTCCACTTTAATGTGTGGATCATGTTGATGTTGATATAGATCAACATTGACAAAGTCAGCTTTAAAGTCTGAATCATTGTTGTTGAAAATTCAAATCTGACTTATCTTTACAATCTAGAGCACCCAAATGAAAAGGAAGAAAAAAGAAATTGTTTTATTTTTTTTATTGTAGATGGTCCCATGAAGGAAAAAAAAGGAATTTCCTTAAGTTTGGTCTCCTTAAGAGAGAGAAAAAAAATGAAGAAAAAAAGAGATGTGCTTATCCCCCTTGAGGTTGGAAGGGAAGCGAGAGTGAAGGAGGGAGTGAGGGAGGGAGGGAAGGGTGGGCGGTCAATTTTTTGATGTTTTTGCCTTTCATTTTAAACACTCCTCACTAACAGTGAAACACTGTTAAGAGAAAAAATATGCAGGGTTGGATGTGCCACGTGACACAATCCGAACGAAAACCATCTTCAACGATTAAGATTGGCAGACAAGAACAAGTCTCATTTGCCAAAATGACTTGATCTAGCTCTCAAAAAAAGGCGTTCCACACCGACATCTCTCACACAGTAATATTGTTTTAATAGAGAAAGCTGGGGTTAGTCAGACCTCTACCAGTTATTGTTGAGATTAACCACCACGTTGGTGGACACTCCTCATTAGTTTTGCTCCTTCCGTTAAACTCATTACCGAATAAAAGGGAAACGGTTGTTCAACTGTTTCCATTCAGTGATTATAAAAGGGTTTCATAAGCAACTCATAAAAAAATGCAAAATACAGAGATTAGGAGGAAAGAAGGTCGACTCACCGTCTGCATACAGTAGTCTGCGCTTGTGGTGGTTGCAGACTGGCTGAGTTGAAGAGTGCCCTTCTCTGGCAACGTCCTCCGCCCTCCGTCAATAGCAGCCTCAGGTACGCTGTCTGCTTTTTTTCTATTTTGTTTTTGCAGGGCCACCATCATACAGGGATGCCGAATAGTTGGCCTCGTCGGAAAACTCCCAGCCGGACCCAACAGTTATACAACCATACACCATTGAGATTCGAACTTGCAAAGTTCCATCACAAGGTCACTACACTAACTGCTCTTGCCAGATAAGGATATCCCCTGTTGATCACACAGAGTAGTTGTCACGGGTTTAAAAGCGAAGTCCCTCGCGATGAAGCTTCTGTAAATATTAACACAAAGAGCAAGCCTTTCTAGCGCACAATCAAACTTCTCAACACGCCGGTAGAACGGAAATAAGGAGTACCCGCATGCACAAACAGTACTATTGTTAGATTAGAACTAAAGATTTACTTTTCGAACAACGTGTGAAGACGAATCACATCGTTTCGATACGCACGTGCAATGCGTACCGGTTCCCATTTCCCGCCAACTCCATCATTCCTCCCATAAATACCGCACGTATCCCTCCCTCCCTAAACTCTCCTTTTCCCCCTTCCCTCCTCCAGAAAACCTCTTCGTTTCTGAAACCATGGAGGATAATTCGGTGGTTAACAAGCTCCCCGAGCTCAAACTAGGCAAGTTCAGAGACACCCATCTTCGTTTTCCTTCATTTTCTCGATTGCCCATCTCACAGCTTCTTCCTCTTTCTATTCATTTTTTTATTCACATTTTTTCTTTCATTTTATCAGACGCGAAGCAGGCTCAGGGTTTCCTCTCATTCTTCCCTTCGCTGCCTCAGGTAATCCTCTTTCCCTTCCCCATTCCTCCACGATCGTTACTACGTGAGTTTTTCTGCGATATTGACGAACGCCCACTAAATTTCAGGACCCCAAAGCAGTCCGGTTTTTCGATCGTCGGGTGAGTTATCTTTCTGTAGTATTGAGTGCTTGAATCTCTGTTTGTTATTGGTTATTGTTAAATTCGTTTTTTTGGTTCCGTCTTCATTGATTGAGCAGCATGGTTGTTTGTGATTTTCACGTCTTATCGAATATCCTTTGTTTTTCAATGCTTTCTTGTGGAACCCGAGTTTTTTATCCGTTTGGTGGGACGACTGGTGCGGTTTTCCAGTTTTGAACTGTTCCTCTTTCTTGTTCACTTCTTTTATTGGATATCCATAAATGGTGCTTTAGATTTTGTTTCCATATGTTAGATATTCTCAGTAGCAATTTATCTTTATTGCAATGGAGCTGTATTGTAACTCACGGTCCCTTGTCATGATCATGTCTGTAGCCATTTGACGTCGTTGTTCAGTTATCGTAATCTTGGTGTTATTGCATGCTTCTATCTGTCAAACTTTGCTTCATTATCAGAATCATAGTGATGTTGTTGATGATGCTATTTTCATGCTACCATTATCATTTTACCATAAAGTTATGACCATAATAGCTGACCATTTACCTTCCAAAAACCTGGCATGATGACTTCTCTGGTTTATAGTGGCATATTGCTCGCCACCCGTAGAGAACTTGTTTATAGTTGGCATCTTGTTTTTCTTATGGTTGGTAGTTTGTTTTTCTTTATCTGAAGGCACTTGTGGTTGTGCTTCAACAGCACAAGAGTTAATGACTGTGCTTTATAGGCAATGATCCTTCTGCCCATTTAGGAAACCTGGGGCAGTATATGTATATTGCTGGGGAGGATTTGTCTGTCAAAATTCTTCAAGTGGCATTGAAAGTGCCCATTATGAATCTGGACCTTTTTTTTTATCCATTTTAAGAAAATGTCAGTTCCTGGCATACCAACTGCTGTTATTACGCTATCCTGCTATCCGAGCAAACCTTATATACCTTATTTTTTGCCTCTTTTATATGTTGAAGATGTTGCAACTTGCAAAAACATAATCGCCTATGCTCCAAATATGTTTCTGAAACATTGTAACATTTCATTGTCTTCATAGAAAGAATAGTTTTTTCATTGTGTTAATACCATTAGAAGTTGATTGTTTTGCTGTGAGCATGTGACAAACTTCAAAGTTCTCTTGAACTGAGGTGTATTTTCTTCATTATTGTTATTATTTTTTTCTAGGAATTTCTGTTTTAGGTGCCTATGCTTTTAACATTAACTGCTTTGGATGTTCAACGTTTTGCTTGAATTTCAGGTTCTGAAAATCTCTTCATTTGGTCTGGGGAATATTTTCTTCTTGTATCGTTACATTTCTTTATTATGCTCATATAATTATATCTTGCTTTTTGTGCAATCAGGACTATTATACTGCTCATGGTGACAATGCAACATTTGTTGCTAAGACATACTATCGGACTACTACTGCTCTGCGGCAGCTTGGCAGTGGCCCTGATGCTATTTCAAGTGTGAGTGTTAGCAAAAACATGTTTGAAACAATTGCTCGTGATATTCTTCTTGATAGAACTGATCATACCTTGGAGTTATATGAGGGTAGTGGGTCGAACTGGAGGTTGTCCAAGACGGCTACACCTGGAAATCTTGGAAGTTTTGAAGATGTATTATTTGCTAACAATGACATGCAGGATTCACCTGCTATTGCTGCAGTGTTTCCCAACTTTAGGGAAAATGAGTGCACGATTGGTTTGGCATATGTTGATTTGACCAAGAGAGTCATGGGTGTTGCTGAATTTCTTGACGATAGTCAATTCACAAATGTGGAATCGGCGTTAGTGGCTCTTGGTTGTAAGGAATGCTTGTTGCCAGCAGAGATTGCTAAAGCTGTTGAAGCAAGGCATCTGAATGATGCATTAGGAAGGTGTAACATGCTCATAACTGAGAGGAAGAAAACAGATTTCAAATCAAGGGATTTAGTACCAGATCTTGGCAGGCTTGTCAAAGGTTCTATAGAACCTGTTAGAGATTTGGTTGCAAATTTGAGTCATGCATCTGGGGCTCTTGGTGTTTTATTGTCTTACGTGGATCTGCTTGCAGATGAAAGCAACTATGGTAACTATACTCTGCATCAC
Source organism: Nuphar pumila (assembly GCF_984573655.1). Lineage (NCBI taxonomy): Eukaryota > Viridiplantae > Streptophyta > Magnoliopsida > Nymphaeales > Nymphaeaceae > Nuphar > Nuphar pumila. Next base: position 87,933,614 of record NC_143258.1, on the reverse strand, counting down.
TACAAGTTGGACAATTATATGAGGTTGGATTCTGCAGCCATGAGGGCACTAAATGTTTTAGAGTCGAAGATGGATGCAAATAAAAATTTTAGTCTGTTTGGACTGATGAATAGGACATGTACTGCTGGCATGGGGAAGAGATTACTGAACAGGTGGCTCAAGCAGCCTTTGTTGGATGTTAACGAAATTAACTGCCGACTGGATCTGGTCCAGGCTTTTGTGGAGGATGCAGCCCTTCGTCTAGGCTTGAGACAACATTTGAAAAGAATCTCTGACATCGAGAGGCTTATGCACAAACTTGAGAGAAGGAAAGCTAATTTACAGCAAATTGTAAAGCTTTATCAGGCATGATCTTTTCTTTCCCTGTTAAATTTAACTGATTCTATCATTGACTTCGTCTTGATTATTCTTTTGTTTTGACCCTACAACATCTACTTTCCAACAAAAATCAGGAAAGATGAGTAGTAAATATCTCAAATTATCCTTGCTTTGTGTTATATGGTCATGGATTTTATATTTCATTACAAATAAAGCCAATTTCATTAATGAATTTCCAGTTTCACAAGCCAAATGCTAGTAGTTGGGTAACTCTATAGTATACATGTTCTTGTTACTTTTTTCATGATGCTGCTGTCATGTTCTATTTTTGATAACTGCTGTATAGAAATAACAAAAAAATCATCAAGAGAAATATTGGAATAAACAACAACCACATCAATATCAATACTTTGACAGTAAGCCAGCGAGAGCATGCATAACACCAACATCATTTCATAACAGTTTAAAACTGTCAATGGCTGGATGGCTAGAGTTTTTGCATCTTAGCTAAGAAATTTGGGTTCAATAATTGCCAATTAAAAAGAACAAACTGTCCATCACTATCTAATAAAACTGGTGCTAATGGTAATATTCACTGTTTGGAGAGGATGAAAATTGCAGTTATTTCAAAGTGAACACTAGCACACTATCAGGTGACAGGGCTCAATATACTATACATATTATAATGGAGAAGGTAAAGGTTTTGAAGTACTAATATTAAAAATGGATTTAAGGATCATGCTTATCTACTTCTGTGTTGTCTTTTAGTGCATCCTTACAGCCAATTAACCACGTTTCCTAAATTATTATTCGTGCTTCTTGCAAGTTGATACACTCCATTATGTCATATCATTGACAAACCTTTCAATCAACAACTGCAGTCAAGCATCAGGCTTCCTTACATTAAAGGTGCAATTGAGAGATATGAAGGGGAATTTTCTTCATTGTTGAAAGAGCGGTACTTAGAACCCTTAGACTATTGGAGCGATGATGATCACTTGAACAAATTTATTGCTCTTGTTGAGGCTGCCGTTGACCTGGAACAACTTGAGAATGGTGAATATATGATCTCTGCTGGTTACGACTCAAAGTTGTCAGACTTGAAAGATGCACGAGATGCAGTAGAGAAGCAGATCCAGGTCTTGCATAAACAAATTGCAAATGAACTTGATCTGCATGTGGATAAGGGTTTCAAACTAGATAAAAGCACTCAGTTTGGCCATGTATTTAGGATCACAAAGAAAGAGGAGCCTAAAGTCCGAAAGAAGCTAAGTGCAAGTTTCATAGTCCTTGAAACTCGGAAGGATGGTGTGAAGTTTACTAACACAAAGCTTAAAAAACTTGGTGATCAGTACACAAAGTTACTGGAGGAATATACAAGTTTCCAGAAAGAGCTTGTAGCTCGTGTAGTTCAGACTGCAGCAACTTTCTCTGAGGTACTTAAATGCCAGAGCTTTAGTTGCACATTGTCATCCACTCTTCATGTTTATGATTTGGTCTCATGCAAAAATGCCATTTGGTACAGGTATTTGAGTCTGTAGCTGGGATTCTCTCTGAAATGGATATCTTGCTTAGTTTTGCTGATCTTGCAACTAGCTTCCCAACACCATATTCAAGGCCAGAGATCACTCCCTCGGTAACGACGTTGTTTGCTACAAAATTGATTTTCTTAACCACATAGTATCCATGATGAATATAGATGTTTAAGAAATTTCTTGTGAGCAAATGTTTGTCTATGCCAATAAAAGAAAAAAAGAGTTTGTCTACAAGTTACTGTGCATGCTTGCACAGATATGTGCACATGTGCGTAAAAGAGTGTACTATGATAAGATGAAGTGAACCATTGCACACACAAATACACATCGCTCTGTGTCATTTTAGTTTTTACTTCTTTCATTAGGAAGAAATATTTTCAAATTTCAATAGAAAAAAAGTTTCTTTTTCCAGCTATTCTGCCTTACAAAGGCCTACTTTTGTTGAAATTAACAGGATAAGGGAGATATTATACTGACAGGGAGCAGACACCCTTGCGTGGAGGCTCAGGATGGTGTCAATTTTATACCTAATGACTGTAATCTTGTGAGTACAACAGACTGTTTTTACTGAGCATACCTCTTAACAATGGTGAGGCTTACTCTTCCTCTTTTGTTTTTGTTTATTAAATCCAGATAAGGGGTAGAAGTTGGTTCCAAATCATTACTGGCCCAAACATGGGTGGGAAATCTACATTTATTCGTCAGGTTGGTGATTTTTCATCACTTAGATTGTTTATTTGTTATACTTTAAGTTAATGGAATACCCTATTCTTCAACATTTCTGTTATTTACCATGGGTTGCATTCTCCTTTGTCAGCACCTTCATGTGTGTCTAGGAATGTACATACTCATTTTTCCTATGGCAAACATACACATGCAGTTAAAATCATGGCCAAACATGGTCATTTTTTGTGAAAACTTTAATAAATGCATTCACGCATGTTGTGGTTTAGATCCTTTCTTGAGTTTCTTCTGATGCATATATTAATTTCTATTTGGAAAAAACCTTCATTCTTAGAGCAGGGACTTTTTCCATGTTGAGCTCTTTGTCACGGACTGCAATGCCATTTCCTTGAACATACAGTACTCATGATGGCCCACTGTCATCACCAGCCATCAATTTACTGTACAAGGCTTTCATACTTTCTTAGCAAAGGTTTTGTATGACTGAATGAAAAAGGCAAAGGCTTTGCTGACTGGCACAATGAGAGCATAATATGTAAGTCTGTGAAAATTTTCTTTACAGTCAAGATTACAGCTCGGGGAAATCCAATATAGGCTTCTCTGGTTGCATAAGAACTCAACGTGTTTTTTCTCTACTTGATGAATAATGTTTAGGATTATGCCAAGCAGCATTAGGGCTGTCAATGGGTCCGATTTGTATCGGGCACCCAACTTAACCCGAAACCGAATTCCCGGGTATGGGCATGGAAGGTGCTGACCCAACCCCGACCTGGCACTATGCGGACTGGGTTTGGGTAATGATTTTTGCCGGATACCCATCCCAACCCGAGTATCTTATATATATTTTTAATAAAAATAAATTTCTAAAATTATGTGGGTCTGGGTTTGGGATTCTATTTTCATGACCCGGAAAAACCTGAACCCTAAACCGGACCCGGTTATATGGGCGGGTCGGGTCAACCCTGACCCGGCTCTGACCTTATCTGTTGACAGGCCTAAGCAGCGTACACTCGACAGCTAATGTATTCTAGAAATACTAGGCACTTTACATGCTAGAACACACAAGAACTTGCTAGTTAGGTCCAGAGAGTGCTTGTTCTCTGCATTCGGTTCTATATTCTTCGGTATATTTCCAGGTAACGCCTGTGACTTTGTCCAAGACTCTATACATTGAAAGATATTCAAGAGATTTGACTTAAACAAGAAAACAGAAAACAAGAATCTTATAGAAGCTTCTGACGTAGTTCCTGATCTAGAACTGAACACTTCAAGCCTTCCATATGAAAGAGACATTATAATACTGACATTACAACACATGCAATTATTATAAAATAAAGAAAAGAAAACAACTGGCTGAAACAAATTACAGCTCTTCCACAACTAGCTGACTAACACCAATATTAAAAGAATATCCCTTTGCCTAGCCATGGTGGAAATTACCAAAATACCTTTCTGATCTAACACAACTGACCTCATTTATATGCTACTATGGAGACTGGAGAGTGAAGGATTTATTCAAAATTATAAATTCTTGGTGAATTGTACAGAACTTAAGATCAACCAAGAGTAAAATTTGCACAATATTTAGGTGAGTAAACATCTGACTGCATAAGTGCACATCAGGGATTTCTTGTTTTTTTTCCCTCTTTTCTGCTTATGAACTTTCTGGCATCTATAGTCCACATGACTAATATCAGCGATCAGGGGGCATAAAAACTGGTGGTAAATGCTGCATAACAGCCATACAACACTTTCCTCTATTGGGTATGATCTTGACAGAGTGTCTTCACAATCCTTCTCCCTGTTTTCAGACAGTGTGGCTAATATTGCCTTTAAATTACAAATCATTGTGATGATTTAACAACAGTGACTGATTTGTGTTCTATTGCCGTTAATCAGAATTGTTAATATTCATTATTATTCAGATTTTCATTGTTTTCTACATTTTAGATTTTTTAAAATATTATTATATTTCTTTTTCTGCTTTCCTAAAGATATAAAATGTTTATTTCATTTGTATTGTACAATAAAATAAAGAACCATTTTGCATGTTTGAGACACATTATGCTAGCTCTTGTTTTAAGTTTGATTATTTCTTGTTAGGTTGGTGTGAATGTGCTAATGGCACAAGTTGGGTGTTTTGTCCCTTGTGATCAAGCAAGAATCAGTGTTCGTGACTGTATTTTTGCTCGTGTTGGTGCCGGTGATTGCCAGGTGGGCTATATTATTATCTTTGTGATTGTTCTATTATAGTTCCACTAATTCTGTCTACTTATTTAGCTTATCAAGCAAAATTAAGTGAGAAGAATCGTGTTGTGATGTATCTTTTGATCAAATGATCAAAGTTTCTGTATTATTTTCTTGTGCCTAAAATTTGCATATAAAGTGGTGCTTATGGGGATGCACATCAACTTTTGTTTGTAGATGCGTGGAGTGTCCACTTTCATGCAAGAAATGTTGGAAACAGCATCTATTTTAAAAGGTGCAACTGAGAAGTCACTTGTAATAATTGATGAGCTTGGGCGTGGTACATCAACATATGATGGATTTGGTTAGTCTTTTTCCTCTCATACGGTCATACCCCATCAGCTTTTTTGGTTGTGTTATTAGCATCCATTTTGTACATTTACATACTATTTCTTTTTGGAAGTATGAAGAACTGTTATGAATTCAGGTTATTGTGCTCTTGATCCACTTTTCCTTGTGATCTTTTAAACTTGTAGTGGTATTCGAAGTTGCATTTCTTTCCTTTGTTTATAGTAGTATAATAATCAATAACTTTTATCTTTTTGTTGTTTTTGTCTTCTGAAATACAAATTTATCTCTGCCATACAATCAGCAATATGTGTCCATTACAACTTTTAGCCAACTCTTGATACAATTGTTTGTGTCGTGAATGAAGATTCTGTTCATTGTGTTTTTCTGGATATTTTTTACTAAACACCTAGTATTGCTCTCTTCACTAGCTGCCACTTGATGTAGTAAGTTGCTTGATGTATTGAGTGCACTTTTATTATATTTTACCTTTGTGTGCAGGTTTGGCTTGGGCCATCTGTGAGCATCTTGTAGAGGTCACTAAAGCACCAACCTTGTTTGCAACACACTTTCATGAGCTAACTGCATTAGCTCATCAGCAAGATAATGACCTTGAGCCTGAAAAGAAGCCTATCAATGGTGTTGCCAATTACCATGTTAGTGCTCACATTGATCCATCAAGTCAGAAACTGACTATGCTTTACAAGGTATTATTTGATTTTTCTACATTTCTGGTCCTTTGTCCCCTTTTATGTTCCAGTGCTAGTTATGCATTGTATAAAGAATTAAAGATATAATATGCTTCCTTCCAGGTTGTTTTGAACAATGTGCTAGTCTTTAAATTTATATCTGCTTGATTTAATGTTTTTACTTCTGATCCATCGCCTTTCAAAAAAACTTTTCAGATCCGTCAAGGAATCTGAATGTACAGTTGGTATTGCATTTCATTGCTCAAAGGCTTGAATATCTGTTACCCATGGGATTTCTTTTTCTTATTCTTGTTTTATCAACATTTTAGGTTGAAGAAGGGGAATCTGAGTGTACAGTTGGTATTGCATTTCATTGCTCAAAGGCTTGAATATCTGTTACCCATGGGATTTCTTTTTTTTATTCTTGTTTTATCAACATTTTAGGTTGAAGAAGGGGCTTGTGATCAAAGTTTTGGGATTCACGTAGCAGAATTTGCCAATTTTCCAGAAAGTGTTGTTTCCCTTGCCAAAGAAAAAGCTGCAGAGTTGGAAGATTTTTCTCCTATTTCCGTTCTATCAGACACTGCAAAGGAAGAGGTATGCTGTTACTTTTCTAATGAATAATTTATCTCTCTTCTTGATAAATTATTTGCCGATAGTTTGTGATTGGTCTTGATTTACTTGGATGTTTGTAGGAATACAAACTCCTTCAGCTTGACCCTGTCACTCTTTTTTGAAAAATTATCTTCACCCATCCTGGAATACAAATAGATTTCTGTTAAATTCTGATATTTGGGGGTTGGAAGCGACTTGAATCAAGCTACTCAATGACTTGTTCGATGCACCTTCAATTGCTGTTCAAACTGTTGAGCTACATTAGGTGATAATTCACAATCAACTTGGATTGATTTGGTACCATTCAATAGAATTTTCAAGGGCAATTCACGAAATAAATAACAAAACATGGAAGAACTTATAGTTGCATATATATATATATATAAATATAATTTACAAATCCTTAAAATTATATTTACTAATCAAAAGATGGTTCTCAGTTATGTACTTTGTGTCAACGGTGGCAATTAATGCATAAAACCACCATGCAATTTTTAGATTCTCTGGGGGCATAAATTTGTGGTGAATAAATTCACATCCCCAAAAGATCAGTAAAGCTACCAACTCCCTTATATGTGTGTAGCATCATGTTCATGCCTCAGATTTGGGTAGATCGTGTCATCAAGGGCTAGTTCTTGCCTTGGGATATATTCAACACCCTCTGTTTATTATTCTGGTATGCTCGGATGAATCCAATAAATCAGAAAATCCATATTTTAAAAGAAAAAAAACCATTGGTCCAAATTGCATTAAATAAGGCATGACCTGTGATAGGGCGGTGCCCATATATGTGTTAATGGTCGCACTAATGTGTCATGCCTTGTAGAATGCCCAAAATTGCATGCCATTGTTGAGCTTTACATTTTGTGAAGGATGATTTTCTGGGTTATTCTTCTATTCCAGTCAAATTCTTCTCAACTGTGATGCTTCTTTTTTGTTTTGTTTTGATATTTGTATAGGCGAATGAAAAACGCAAGCGAGTGTGCAGTCCTGATGATGTGGTCAAGGGTGCCGCACTTGCTCGCCGATTCTTACACGAGTTCTCTGCATTGCCGTTGGATAAGATGGACTTGAAGCAAGCTCTGCAACAAGTTAGCAAGATGAGAGGTGATCTAGAGAGGGATTCTGTAGGTAATCCTTGGCTTCAACAATTCTTCTAGAGTACTAATATGAGATGCAGCCAATTTTGTTTGCCTTTGATGCCTTCGCACTTCCCAGTGATTGTGGCACTGGCTGCTCTTAATGCCTTTTCCACATGTAAGTCTCATATATACATAACCAGGTCAGTGTTTGTAAACGTATTATCTAATGTAGCAATTGCTTTCATTTTACTAGCGCTAGTTTTTCTTGACAAAGTTTTGGAAAAATACTGGCACATATAAAAGTATAAATATATAAAACATGTCATATAAATGAAATATGAATAATATAAAATACTTTGCAAAAAGTATTTTTATTGCCTCGATATCATAATAAAATGTGATATTTTTTAAAATAGGTGATATTTTAAAGATATTACATTTTTTCAGTATGATATCGGGCTCTGAAAATATTGCAAAAAATAATAATATATCACAATATCTGCAGCATTTGTAATTCATTTTATAGGTATAAAAGGCCTATTTACACCTGGGTTATCTCCCAGGGAAGCTGGTAGCTAGGGCTGGGAAATGAGCAGCTCGGCTCAGTTCAAAGCTGGTTTGTGATCGCCTAATGGGCTCGGCGAGCTCGTGTGGAGTAAATGAGGCGAGTATAATCAATGGCTGTTCATCTCGGCTGGTTTAGCGAGTTTATATAGATATTTTAAGCCTCTTATGATAGAAAATGTTAAGTAGCTCAACTGGTTAAAGGGGTGTGCATGCAATGTTAAGTCATTGGTTTAAATCTCAAAGGGCACACTTGCGCATTTAAAAGTTTTTTTTCAAACGAGCCAGCTCGGGTTCGGCTCATCTTACTTGAGCTCGGAGTCGGCTTGGGTGATACCAGAGCTAGACAAGCAGAGTCTGAGCAAGGCTCTAATGTAAACGAGCTGGTAGCCACTTGACTCATGCATCTCATTGACAAAAGACAGCAAAACCTGCATAAGGTGTGGAAAAAGTGACTGGTCGGCGTGGTCGTTGACTAGTCTCTAAACCTGATTCAGATCCCCCATGGGATCCAATTCCCCTGTTGGACTTGGATTATGCTAGAAAAACTTGATCTTGATCTCTGCTTATTCTAGTTCCGGTTGAACCAAACCCAGATATTTTAATAGGTTAAGGCCAATGAAGATGTGTTGTAAAACCACTCCTTGAGAAGGAGTTCCTCCGTGTTCCCACGATAGCAAGATAGTGGGAGAGTGGGGAGGTTCCAATCAATAGAGAAACCGTTCCTCACGTTAAATGAGAGAAGAGGGGGGTGCCCACTCTCTCCATTTTTCAGAGAGGGATCGGGAGAGAAAGCAGAACAGCGTTGGCTGCGACACCGTCCACGAGGGAGAGCAACAACATCCTCCCCTTTTCTGTTTTGTTTTTTCTTAAAAAAAAAATACACGTCTTTCAGGGAGGTTGCCGGTGTTATCACGAAGAGAAGCGAGGCAAAACTCTATTGCATGTGAATGGGGTGGAGGCAGAGCCTCTGTCGCTGTTGGTTGCCAGAGCATTTATCTGGCTCAAAGGAGAGAGATGACAGGGAGGCGCTGGTAGGGATGGCAGTGGACCGGGGTGGGGGACAAGGTCTCCACCCCCACCCCGTTTCAAAATCTGAACCTTCATCACCGTTTCATATCCTCCATCACCGGTCCCAAGGGGGGTGAGGTGGCGTGGAGCCCCGTTTTCCCTCGGTCTGTAGTCATTCCTTAAAGGATTGGGGATGGGGTGGGGTGGGGTGGGGCAGGGCGGGGATTGAGACGGGGTGGGGCGGGGGAAAGCGTAAGTCCATCCCCGCCTCCATCCTGGCACGGGGATAGATTTTAACCTTCATCCCCGTTTCATGCCCTTCATTCCCGGTCCAAACGGGGCGAGGCGGGGTGGGGCCCTGTTGTCCCCCGGTCCATTGCCATCCCTAGGTGCAGGCCTCTAACACGGGTTTTCAAACAAATCTGACTTGGTCTAGGTTTGAACTGGACTGAGTCTGCTAAGAGCAACTCAGTCGGGTCCAGTTATCCAGAGAGATCCTAAGTCCAATTGGGGTTGGGTCTAGTTGAGACCAAATTCAGATTGGTTTGGGTTTGGATCTTATTGGTACTGAACAGGGCCAAACTAGTTTTGGGTTAGGTTGTATCGTATGAGAACCAAATTGGGTTTGATCCGGTTTGTACTAAACTGGACTTGGATTCAGTTTGCTAGAAAAGGTTTGGTGATTGAATCCTTTTAAGATCAATATGGACTAAACCTACACCAAGTTGTGTTTGGATAAGATTCAATAAATTCGAGAATAAGTGAGGAAGAATGAAAAAATAAGAAAATGAGTTAGACCCACTTGGGTCGAGTCAGACTCTATTCACATATATACTTTATGAGTTTCAATATAATTTGCATGTTAAAGAGATATTGTATTTTAGAAAAAAATATATATAGAGAATGTTGAACTACATGTATGAGAACAAAATTAAGTATTTGAGTAAAGTTCTTTGAGTCATTTCTTTCAGTTAAGTTACCGAAAATTTAAGTTATCTTAGTATGCTAGTTTTAACCTCATAAATTCTAGAAGATGCGACAAATGTAAAGGGCTACCTAATGACTGTCAGAGTGAGAGCTGTCATAAGCATGGACTGCCGATAATTTATTGATATAGAGACATTATATCTTCTACCTGCTTAGATTTTTGGTGAATATTAGAACCCTAAAAATAACTCGAGAAACTTAGTTAAGTTACACGAAAAATATTGACCTTGTTCATGTGAAAAAATAATGAGTTGCATAATGCATCATTTGGATTATATCTCACACAATGATTGAGACTCTAGGCACACCAAGATATAACATGAACCGTGAACCCTAAGTAGCAGATATAACTCTCTAGTCTGACTCTTTGGCTAGCTACCGACGAGTCCTCATTCACTATAGTGCTTCATGACTCTCGCGAGATCACAAAAAGTGGTTCATAGTCTGATCGACGTCGTAAAATTGAGGTATTCTACATGGGTTGCTACACCTATAGTAGGCTATTACTGGTATAGCCAATCTAGATAAAACAATTAACAAGTGCTAACTTATGAGTATTGAGAGAATTAATGAGAAAAATTACAAGAGACAAACATAGGTGTTCGTAAAACTAAACTAAAAGTAGGGGCTTATAACCCACTACATTTGTAAGTCAAAGTTCTTAGTTGCTTATTAATATTTTTTTATAGAATTGTAGACTCATCCCTTTTTAATAAATACAGTTGTAGGTTCTAGGAGATCGATCATAGACTTATCGAAGTAGTCGCTAGGTATCCATGAGCGGTAGATGGGGATGAAACATTTCTTTTATGTTTTTTATTTTATTGAACTCTTGATATGTAAGAATAATGTAGCATGTGAGAACTTTTTTATTATGAAACTATAGTGTTTTAAGAAAAAAATTTATGCCATAGTTTAATTGTGCTTACATTGTATGTTAGAAAATCGTGTGGGCCTATATACGTTGAACCATACATCGTAAGTTTGTTTTAGGTTCAGGCTCGGTTCATGTGGTCTAATCCGGATGAGCCCTGTGGTATCTCAAATGATATAAAATACTATGTGGAGAGACCTACCCTGTTTACAACTCTATAATGGGTTGAGTTGGAGATAGACTCCTAAATACATTAGGTTATGGTCCCCAAGCCTTATATAAAGGCCCTCCCTCTTCATATTCCTCATGAGTCAGAAAAAGATTGAGTCCCTTTCATCAGGTTTAGAGAAAAGAAAAATGACCAAATATATAGGTTTTGGAAGATCATACCCGTCAACGATCAACCAGAGCACTATGAATTCATATTCATGCACTTTCATTTTTTGTTTTATTCTGTTTATGATTTTAACGGTTTAACGAGAGCATGTTATTGATCCTATTTTAGTATTCAGTTGATTTATAATCCAACAATTGGTATCATAGCGCATGTTCTCGTTGAATCCTTAAAACATATGTTTTTTGTTTCTTTTCCTTCTTTCAGCGTTGATTTTGTTTTGGATCGGCGTCCAGGTGCAAAAAAAGGGGGGGTTCCCCCTTTATCGGATGGGCCCTTCGGATTGACTAGACAAAGGCAAAGTCGTTGGGCTCTTCCTCTTCGTCAGGCCAGACGGGAGGGCAGATCGACCCTCCCCCGTCTTCTTCTTGCTTTACCGAGAAGGTATCGCCATCTGGTTCATCATTCGGCTAACAACAGTTGAGGTTCCTCCTCCGTATTTGGGTTAGCCAGATGGGGTGTCACCTGTCCGGTTTTACCAGAAGGGTTTCGTCTGACCTCACTGCCTGATTGAAACCATGCTGCCCAGGTCGCCAGACGGGGAAAGGTTGGATACCTATTTAGACCCGGGTTTACCGGCATTCGGGGTCAATTTCGACCATTGCCGGATATGCTCGGCTCGTCGTCCGATCAGTCCATTTTGGGTTTCATCGGGTTTTACTTTCACCCTCCGTCGGCGGCAGTGAGTTTCTAGTTTCGGTCCCTCCGCCAGTGGATGTTCTTCGGCATTCTGTTCAGTCATCCGTCAGTGTGTATTGGAGTCCGTTATGGACCTCGAGTGGTTCAGTCAGGTGAGCAGACTGGTTTAGTCTTATGGGATCGCAGCGATCCGGGCGCGTTACCATTCGGGGATGGTTCGACGCACCATCAATTCTGTATATTATGAAAACCGGTTAGGCTGCCCGTCCCAGGCTGGTACGACCATTAGGCACGGGATATGGTGTTGAGCCAGCTCAGTTAATGGTTCAAGTGTTTTGGCTTTGTTCGGCAAAAATATATTTTTTAGGCAGTCTCAACCATTGCTGGGACTGGTTTGGTTCCTAGTAACTCCAGTCGGAACAGGGCGGTTCAGTGCCCATTAAGATGTTCCAGTTGGAACCGGTTCGACAACCTGTTTTTTTTATTGGTTTGGCTGCCCGTCCTAGGCTGGTTCGACCATTAGGCACGGGACATATTAACATTCTTTTACCAGGACACTGTGCAGAGCTGGTTCGATCGGTCGTGTCCATTGTTGGACTCAGGCCTCTATTGTGACCAGAATTGAGTTTGGTGACCGGTCGGGTCGAACTGGCTCAGTCTCGTTCGGTCATAGGGAGACTGATCGGTTCAGTCCCCATTTTGTTTTAGGGGACTGAACCAGGTCAAGATGCACCATTATGCGGGTCGGGTCTAGTTGAACTCAACCCGGCAGTGCAAGCTTGTACCCGGGTTTGGTTGGATCCGTGTGCATGCCTTATAAAAAAAATTTGAGGATTTTATAGGGTTATTCTGGAGCACATTATGGGTCACTTTGGTGGGTCAATATTTAGTTACTTTTCGACTCATATATGTTATTATGCTTGCCTTTTTTTTATGTGTACTTGTTGACATGCTTGAACATTGGTAGTGGTGAGTACTATGACAGATATGATGGATCAGGTGAACAACATCCATATCTTTTTGCTAAATTCTTAGAGGAATGTGAGATCATCCCTCAGTATACCATGTCAGGCACCCTTAGCGTGAATGGTATTCCTGAAAGACGAAACATGACTATTAAGGATATGGTAAGGAGTATGATTTCTCATTCTACCTTACCAGAGTCTCTCTGAGGAGAAGCATTAAAGACTGCAACCTATGTTTTGAACATGATACCCTCTAAAGCAGTAACCAAGACCCCATATGAATTATGGAAAAGCTGAAAGCTTAGCTTAAAATATTTTCATATTTGGGGATGTCCAGTTGAGGTCAGGCCATACAGGCCATATGAGAATAAACTGGATTCTAGAACGGTTAGCTACTATTTTATTGGGTATTCTAAAAGATCCAGGGGCTATAAGTTTTATGACCTAGTGAATAAGTTATTTTTCGAAACAAAAAATGCTTGTTTATTTGAGGGTGCTGAGTTTGGGGGGAGTGATAAAGTAAAAGACATTGCTTTTGAAGAGTCTCTTTCTCTTCCTACAGTTGTAGATAACAATGACCAGATTCCCATTCCTGACATTGTTCCTACAAATTCGGATCAAGGTAATGTTTCAGATCTCCTTATCCAAAATGAAGCTTTTACTCATGAAGTTTAAATTCAACAACCTCAAGAAACACCTCAAGAACCAGTGCCATTGAAGAAATCTAATAGAGAGAAAAGAAAGACAATTTTAGATGAATATATTGTCTTTCTATAAGAATATGAGGGTGATACTGGCCTAATAGAAGATGATCTAATCAACCTTCATCAAGTCATACAAAGTTCTAACTCTCAAAAGTGGATTGAAGCAATGCATGAGAAGCTTAAATCCATGAGTGACAATGACGTGTGGGGATCTTGTCTCATTACCTGAAGGTGTGAAACCTATCGGTTGCAAATAGATATTTAAAACCAAAAGAGATTCAAAGGGTAATGTGAAAATATATAAGGCCCGTCTTGTTGCAAAAGAGTTTACTCAAAGGGAATGTATTGACTATATAAAGACTTTCTCTCCGGTTTCTACGAAAGACTCTTTTAGGATTATGATGGCACTTGTGGCTTATTATGATTTAGAGCTACAACAGATGGATGTTAAAACTGCATTCCTTAATGGGGATATCGATGAGACAATATAAATGGTCCAACCAAAATATTTTGTCTCAGGCGATGCCAAGAAGATAGTTTGCAAACTAAAGTAATTCATCTATAGACTTAAGCAAGCTTCTCGTTAGTGGTATCATAAACTTCATCAAGTTGTCCTCTCATTTGGCTTTGAGATGAATGTGATTGATGAATGCATATACCATAAGTTCAGTGGGAGTAAATTCATTTTTCTGGTTTTGTATGTGGATGGTATATTGCTTGCCAATAATGATATAGGCATACTGCACGAAACCAAGAGATTTTTGACAAAGAAATTTGAAATGAAAGATCTTGGGGATGCCTTTTTTGTATTAGGAATCCAAATACATTGAGACCGTTCTTGGGGTATTCTTGGATTATCACAAAAGAGCTATATCGAAAGGATTCTGAAAAGGTATGGCATGAAGGATTGCATACCAGGGGATACTTCCGTTACTAAATGAGACAAGTTTAGTCTCACCCAGTGCCCCAAACATCAGTATGAAATTAAGGCTATGGAACAGATTTCCTATGCATCTGCGGTGGGGAGTCTCATGTATGCTCAGGTATGTACATATTCAGATTTAGCGTACATTATTGGGATGCTAGGCATATATCTTAGTAACCTAGGTATGGATCATTGGAAAGCAGCCAAACGGGTTTTGCGGCATTTACAAAGAACAAAAGGTTACATGCTCACATACAGGAAGTCAGATTAGTTGGAGATCATTGCGGGATGCTAAGATTGTTGCAAATCCACATCATGCTATGTTTTTTTGTTGGTTGAGAGCTATTTTTCGGAGTGCCAAGGTGACACTCATTGCTTCTTCCACCATGGCAGCAGAATTTGTGGCTTGTTATGAAACATCCAATCATGGGATATGGCTACGTAATTTTGTCACTGGGCTGCAGATTTTGAATAATGTCGAAAGACCGCTAAAGTTATTTTATGACAACAATTCAGCAGTGCTATATTTCAATAACAATAGGAGCTCATTGAAGTCAAAGCATATTGACATTAAGTTTCTTGTTGTTAAAGAAAGAGTACAGAATGGTCAGATATCGATAGAACATATTGGCACAAACTCCATGATTATTGATCCGCTTACTAGAGGTTTGCCTCTCAAGGTTTTTCATGAGAAGACTGCTCACATGGGTGTTTTATCATTTTATGATATGCTGGTTTAGTGGGAGTTTATATTCGGACGATCTATGATATAATAAAGTTCATTTTTACCACTTTGATATAAAGTTAAAGTTTTAGTGACATTTTGTATTCATTATGTTGTGATCTCACTAAAGTTTTTAGGAAGGACTAGTTGGAAATAGGCATGTTTGATCACATTGCATGTAATTTCCATGCTTCACATCCATGCTTGATCCATGTCATTTGGTTGTGTCAATATACATGATCATTGATGGGTCCAATTATGTTATTTGTAATGAAGACCACTTTGGTTTTATATTGAGATGATCAATGAACCAGATTGGTAGAGATATCAATTGATAAGACAATATTTTTGAGCTCATAAGGTTACAATGTGTGATTATAAGGTTACGTATGTGGCCCAAGTGGGAGATTGTTAGAAAATCGTGTGGGCCTACATACATTGAACCACACATCGTAAGTCTGTCTTAGGTTCAGGCTCAGTTCATGTGGTCTAATCTGGATGGGCCCTGTGGTATCTCAAATGGTATGAAAGACTATGTGAAGAGACCTGCACTGTCTACAACTCTATAATGGGTTGAGTTGGAGATAGACTCCTAAATACATTAGGTTATAGTCCCCAAGCCTTATATAAAGGCCCTCTCTCTTCAAATTCCCCATAAGTCAGAAATATGACAGGGATAAACTAAACATGATGATGAAGACTTTTTTTTTTATGGATCAGAAAAATCATCTCCGGTTAGAGAGATATGATTCTGACAAGATGCACATGATTCTGGCCAATGCCTGACGATTCAAGAAAAGTAGATTCTGGTTTTGGGTTAAAATAAAACAATAAATAGTCAATAAAAATCACAAAAATCACACGACAGAAATTAAACATGCAGACGGATCAATCACTTTTTACAGATCGAAAATATAATCTCTGGTTAGGGAGATATCACTTCGGCAAGATGATCTTGGATCTGAACTGTGTCTGACGATTCGAGAAAAGCATGCTCTAATTTCGGATAAAAATAAAATAGTAAACGACCGTCAAAAATCACAAAAATAACATAGGAGAAACTAGATACGTAGACGAAGATGTCATTTTTTATGAATATGAAATACGATCTTTGGTTAGGGAGATATGAGTCTGACATGTTGCTCCTGATTTTGCACAACGTTTTGATAGTACAAAAAATAGGTTTCGGTAATTGAATTTATAAACGGGTCAAATGACATTGGAAAAATATGAAATTTTTACTGGATCACGTAGACATATGCATGAATATTTCATAAAAATTGCAGTTTGAAATAATAAATATTAATATACAAAACAACATTGTAAACAAGAGGTCCAGAATTGAATATTTCAATGTGTAAACCCTAGAACATGAAAAACCCTAATTTATGCATGCATGAGCAATAAAACGTGGGATCAAGTGTTTTTTATCATGCTTGAACATATGAATGATGAAAAATAGCATAAACACATAAAGAATAAACAGAAAGAATCAATGGAGCATGGATTTGATTTCATATAGCCGATTGAAAGAAGGATTCAATCAATGGGAGCTTGAATCACCTTCTTTCTTATGGCTAAAATAAAATAAAACATTCAAGTGCAAGATTCATAAAAAAAAACATAAAAAGATTAGTTCTCATGCATATGGTCATGTTCTTGATTCTACCATATGAAAATCATAAAAAAAATAAAAGAAGAAAGCAACAAAATAAAAGGCGGCAATATAAAAAAAGAAAGGTTCTGAATGATCATACCCATCAACGATCAACCAGAGCATTGTGAATTTAGCTACGCTATCATTTTTGGTTTTATTCTGTTTATGATTTCAACGGTTTAGCGAGAGCATGTTATCGATCTTGTTTTAGTATTCGGTAGATTTATAATCCAACACTGTATTCTTCCTTATGGAAAGTAATACCTACTAATAGACTCAAGAGGTCCCAGATCAGCGTCTTACATGTGAAAGCTGCTGGGCTTTGATCCATTTGTGGGTCTAAGTTGGTATCTATATATGTTATGGTTGGCTAACAATGCCGCTTAGTAATTTCATGAAAATATGGTTTTGAACTATAATGTAAATCAAATGACTATATCACTGGCAGTCTGGGTCTGCATTTCATTCAGAAAACTAGCCCACAGATTTGGGAGCAGCCAGTGAGGGGCCCACTGATCTATTTCACCCAAGGTGCTAACTCACATGAACATGGATACGGATTCAAAACCGATACGAGTCATGGATTGGGATTCTACCACCTCAACATGATAGTCTGAAGGTCTATCTGTGACCAGATGCAGGTCTTGTTAGAAAACAGGTTCCAACCTGTTGGTCGAATCAAACAGTGAGACCTGGATTTTCAAGGGTTTTGGACAAAAAGAAAAGAAAAGAGTGCATCAATAGCAGTTTGTTTCCCAAAAGGACATTACCAAGAATATTGATACGATTGGGCAAGGCAATTTTCAAGAAGAAAAAGGTTTTGTTTATATAATATCTAATTCATTGCATATTATCATATTCTAAATAATACGGCCTTATTGCCCGCAAGAGCTCCCTATACTTGGCTAGGTAAGTCATCTCAAGGCGTTTAAGGTAAAGGACATCATGAGTTCCATACCTAGAGTGTGCATCTCTTGCTGCAGGGTCAAAACCAATGTGAAACTATTCCTGGTTAGCAGCGGGAAAGCACCTAAGGAGTTTTACACGATATTGAAATATATAAATATAAATATATAAGGTTCATATTTAATACGTAGGTACAATCTAGTTGAATTCTCATGATGCAAGTTGTTTTAACTCAATCTAACCCCTTAGATGTGTTTAACATGCTTGAATTAGCGGGGAACAACCCTGGATCATGTTTTTCCATAAAAAAAAACATGTTTTTTGAGTTGAAAAAAATCAGTGTATTTTATAAAATATTGATTTTTGCATTGCTTAAAAAACTAGTACACAGGTCAGATTCCTGAGATTCTAAAGTCGCTTTCCACAAAAAACATGTAGATTATATCCATGTAGTCACTTAAATAAGAATGTGTAAAAACTAAAAAAATGAAAGTTGCTAAGTCGTTTGCACATACAAAAGATTGTAACAACAATTAACCTGTATATATATATATATATATATATATATATATATATATATATATATATATATATATATATATATATATAAAGTGATAGCTGTGCAACTCTTAGGTGCATAACTATCGTTCAGACTCCGCTGGCCGTCCATCGCGGTGGGCCAGCGCAAAAAGCACAAAAAAACAAAGTTTTTTTGCTTTTTTGACATTTAGGCGATTTTTCACTGCATCTACAGGTCCCAGCAAAAAATTGAGACCTTTAGCGCAATAAAAAGCCTGTCACTAAAGGCCTCAATTTCTGCTGTGGCCTTTAATGACAGATTTCTGACTGCCTTTAAATCCCAAAAAGCAAAAAAAACTTGATTTTAGCGAGTTTTTCTGCATTTTTTTTGTGTGACCATCCATCACGCCTAAGATGGATGACTAGTATTGGTATATATATATGGGAATGAAAACCTACTCAATGGCCTAAACCTACCCACTAAAAATCATTTATCAGATTTTTGATGTTTTTTCAAAGTTCTGATGTTCCAAATGTGATCTATGCATTTGTTTTTATAGGAATCAATTCTTGGAGCATTTGATTCGGATGCATGGATATTTTTTTATAAGGTTTCAAAAAACTAACAGCCTACAATTTCATAAATTTTTGAAGTTTGAAATACCATTTTTTCCATCGAAAATGCATGATCCAGGTATCTATTTCTAGTAAATCAATCATGCTGTAAGGTCAGAATTTAAAAAAATACCAAAAATCCAATAAATATTTCTTATTGGGTAGGTTTGAGAGGTTTTCTATTGAATAGGTTTTCATTTCCCGATATATATATATATATATATATATATATAAAGAGCACTTGGTCTTGTAAGACCGGGATACTAGCAACTAATTTGTTTGCACAAAAAAAGTTATATATAAAATATAATAATAAAAATAAATAAATAAATAATTTAAATACATATGCAAGTGTGTCAAAATTATCAAATCTATATTTACACATGACAAGATAAATACACGGGTTACGATAAACCCTTCTTACTGTGCTTGATGTTTTAGATAAAAGAGGGCGACCTGTGCTTACAGTAAACCTCATTTACCACCCTTGCAGTAAAGAAAGATAACTGGTGCTGGTTACACTAAATCAATCACGTATCACCCTAACTTTCAAGCATTCACCCATGACGTGGTTGGTACCTATAAAATAAGAAGGCAAGAAGCATTGGGGTGGTTACATGTACATATGACATCTATCCAGCAAAAATAATATTCATGATCGAATAACTTCTATCATGGGATGCTAAACTTAAGAGAGCAACTTTATAAAAGGAAGAAGCTAGGTAAGTTTGAAAAAGAAAAAAAAAAGAACAAAGAAAAAAAATTAAGAAAATAAAAAAATAAGTTGCCAAAATGACAGTGTATTCAAAAGATCCCAAGAAGACAAAGATTAAATCAACTCTCAAGCCCTCATCTTTTTTATCTCTTTTTTCTTCTTTTTCTCACTTGTAATCAAAACTTTGATAATCAGAGGTTACTGTAAAGGTGAAGAGATAGCTAAATAAAGTTCAAAATTTTTATATCTCAATTTGAGTGTTAAAAAAATCAATGCTCCCGTTTGGCACACCCGATGAAACCTTTGCCTGCTTCTCAAACCCAAATGTATAAAGATCCATGAAGTTCATATCTGAATCTTAACTAAGTAATATCCAACCCAATTCTAATACTCTAATAGATAATATTAATAAGCCATTAACTGGTCATAGATGGGTGGATTGACTATGAAAAGTTCCAAGCAATATCTTAGACCCGTACGACAAGATTAGCAATGAGACCTATAGAAAACCAATCCAAGATCTTATTAATCTAGACTATGGGGGTTGAATCAGTTGACAAATCTCTAGTGGGCCACATGATGAGGGTCAAAAGCAAGTGAAATCAATCATCTAATCTAGGTGGGAAACAAAATAATCAAAGAGAAGCACATGCATTTTATCTTATTAGTCAAATATTGTTATTTTATTGAGAGAGAGAGAGAGAGAGAGAGAGAGAGAGAGAGAGAGAGAGAGAGAGAGTATGCATAACAAGTTCATTTTTTAAAATGGTTAGGGCCACAAAAACAAGATCTTGTATAGGTACATATAGGTACATCTGGCTACAGGTCCAGATCCAACAACTCAATTAAGGCCCACGTTCCACCTAATGTCATCTCCTCCACCACCCTCCAGCCAACCTTTCTCCAATATTTGGATCTAGAACTTTAGGAGTGAGAGCTGTATATAGAATGATCCAAATTTTCCACCAATTCAATGTGAAAGTCTGAAGATGGTCTGTCTGGGTCCAGATGCAGGTCTTGCTAGGAAGCACCCTCCAACCTGTTGGCAGAACTAATATTTGAACCATGGTTTTCAAGGGTTTTGGTAAAAAAAAAAAAAAAATCTGCCTTAAGTTTTTTTTATTTTTATTTTTCAATAATATTACTGAGCACTCACAAGACCTCTGCACACTTGACTAGGTGGGTCAACTTAAGATATTTAAGCTGAAGGACATCAAGAGTTCAATACGGGGGGCGTACATCCCTTGCCACAAGGCCGAAGAAGCAGGCCCTAAAAGTGGGCCGGTGTCGGTTTTCCTGTGTTGTAAACCAAAAAAAGATAACATTAAGGAGCATATTATATTGATTAGTCAAAAGCAATCTCCAGAAGGTTTTGTTTATGTAAAGGTGGTACAATTATCATGTTGGTAAAAATCCAAAAAACATGATGCATATTATCATATTCCAAATAGCCAAAAAGGTGCTCTTAGAGCCTTTCTAGTAGGGATGGCAGTGGGGCGGGGCGGGGGACAAGGTTTCCACCCCCGCCCCGCCTCAAAATTTTATCCTCCACCCCTGCCCCGCCTCCGCGGCGGGGATGGATTTTATCCTCCACCCCCGCCTCCATCCCCGTTTCATACCCTTCATCCCCGGTCCAAACGGGGATGAGGCGGGGCGGGGCGGGGATATTGCGGGGAAAAGCGGTTGGGGCGGGGATTAGGCGGGGATCGTGGCGGGGCGGGGAAAAGTGCACGTCCACCCCCGCCCCGCCTCCTCGGCTGGGATGGATTTTATCCTCCACCCTCGCCTCCATTCCCGTTTCATACCCTTCATCCCCGGTCCAAACGGGGCGAGGCGGGGCAGGGCCCCGCTTTCCCCCGGTCCACTGCCATCCCTACTTCCTAGTGTGGTTTATGCTACCAAAATACTTTAGCTTCAAGCATTACTTTCATGACTATTCAAAGTCAACCCTTTTGTGGGTAGCATTATAAATGGATTTGGTCAGTGTCCAGTTACACATCATATAAGACTGAGATCCATGCCAGATAGGTTATGATTTCTATCCTAGTAGGGTTTGTATTTGGGTCGGCCATTTCTGAACAGGAACTGGATATGAATCTAACTTTACTAAAAAGTGACGGGGTGGAGAAGTGTAGGGATGATAGTGGACCGAGGCAGGGGCGGGGGATAAGGTCTCCACCCTCGCTCCGTCTCAAAATTCTACCCGCCATCCCTGCACGGGTTTTGATTTTAACTTTCATCCCCGTTTTATGTCCACCTCCGGTTTGAACGGGGCGAGGCGGGGCGAGACCCCGTTTCTCCTCGGTCCACTGCCATCTCTAAAGAAGGATCGGAGACAGGGCGAGGATCGAGGACTGGGACAGAGAGGGGCAGGGAAAAACTTTAGTTCATCCCCACCTCCATCCCCGCATGAGGTTTTGATTTTAACTTTCATCTCCCCCTCCATCTCCCTTTCATGTCGTCCATCCCCGATCCAAACAGGGCGAGGCGGGGCCCCGTTTTTCCCTGGCTCACTGACATCCCTAGAAAAGTGAGAAGAATGCACTTTGAGAATGAGAAGCACAAGAAGCAGAAGGGGAACCCGCTTTCTTTTTGTGGGAAGTACGCTTCCTATGTTACAAGAAACGCGCTTCTCACTCACTTCTCCTTCACTTTCTATTGCTTTGCACCCGCTTTTTTCTTGTTTTTTTATGTGTTCCCTAATAATGAATATTATTTTTTGCTTTTCATTTGTTTCCTATCGCTTCCCCTTGCTTTAGGTTTCCTTTTTTTCTTCTTATACGCTTCTGCAATCATTTCCAAAACGAATTTTAGATTCACACCTCTTTTTAACACTTGTCTTCACGCGTCACTTCCTGTATCCATTTCGTTATCTTGGTAATGATGATCATCTGAACTCGGTCTAGTAAGACATGGATACAAACGGTCAATCCAACCCACGATGTATCATGTATGAAGACCCATGAAGGTTGGATATGAACCTGGACTCAAATATATATCCAATCCAACAATATATATTCTAATGGATGTAGTCAACTTGGTACCTCACCAACAACTGGATCGCCCTGTATCAAACCCGCTATAACCTTTTTTTCCTTCATAAAATAAATATTTGGGCTCTAATACATGCGGCTACCTTTAAGAAACCATTTATTGCCTCATAGATGGGTGGGTTGACTATGAATAGTCTAAACAACATCTTAAACCAGTATAATAAGATTGGCAATGAGACCTGTAGGAAATCAAAGCAAGATGATGGCATAGTGGTTGAATCATTTAACAAGAAATTGGAAAACCTCACAATCTCTAAGTGGGACTTTATGATGAGGTCAAGTGCAAGTGAAAGAAATCATATAATCTAAGTGGGCCTTTCGCTTGCATTTGACCTCATCATAAAGGCTCTAAAATATCAGCGTTTTTCCCGCAAAAAAATACTGTTTCTACATCAATTTTGTGTAAAATAGGGATTTAGCGGCGGTTAGTGTAAAAAGGTTTTTTAATAAATCCAGGCATGTCTCCTGGGGGTGTTAGCGACGGTTTTGACAGCAACTAAAGCCCAGAAAACACGCTTAAATACATTTTTTTCCATTTTTGCGTGTTGGCTGTCCATCACACGCGATGATGGACGTCCACTGTCGTTCCACCCGCAGCTGAGCACCTAAGCAGCTACCACTTTATATATATATATATATATATATATATATATATATATATATATATATATATATATATATATATATATATATATATATATATATATATATATATATATATATATATGAACGACCAAAACACTAGATACGCATCCAACGTTCGTCTAATGGAATTAGTGACGGTTGCGGTCACCCAAGTGTTATTTTTCGCTTTAAAAAATGTCTGCCATTGATCTGTGAGCAATTATCGGCTGACTTTTATCCGATAACAATAGACGATTTGCTCGTCCACTGTTATTATATATATATATATATATATATATATATATATATAGAGAGAGAGAGAGAGAGAGAGAGAGAAAGAGAGAGAGCCGAAAAGCGATCAACGTTACTTAAAAGTGAAACTCAACAAAGCGTTGAGACCCACAAGCACAAACACAACAGCATAACATGAGAACACCAATAACACAAAACAGAACACTCATAGAGGACCACAAACATCTATATGAGGATCGGTTTGTGGCAGAGGCAGGTCTTTGAGATATATGCGTAAGATAGCATACACATCAGCCAAGACCCTATGGGTCAAACGGTTAAGGTTGAACATGACATCCCGAAAAGTAGCATCATTTCTGGCCATCCATATGAACCACCACACTGTAAACAACCAAAACTCTCCAAATAATCCTCCACTTCTTTTCGCGTCTACTTATAGCAGGGTCGAAGATAAGATCTAACGCAAAGCAACCCTCCCGCACAACAACTGATGGAGCCCTCCAAGTTTTAGAAAACAATTCTTGAAACACTTCACACGACCAGAAAAGGTGTTGTGTAGTTTCTTCAACCTGTCGACAAAGCACACACCAAAAAATAAGTTTTATGATATATATATATATATATATATATATATATAGAGAGAGAGAGAGAGAGAGAGAGAGAGAGAGAGAGAGAGAGAACTGAACATATTAGGTCCCATTTCTCGTTCTGCCCTATAGTTTTGAAGTGTTTTATGATAGATCTGAACCATTCCATGTGTTTAACATGCTCGATTTAGTGAGCTGGATCATATTTGACGAAAAAATAAGTTTTTATGAGAAAAAAAACGGATACTTTCGTAACCATTGATTTTGGATCACTGAAAGAACTTGTTAGATTCCATGATCCAAAAGCCAGTTCCCACTAAACAAAACCTGTAGAACAGATCTATAGTGTTAGATGTGAGAAAAAATGTCAAAAAACCATGATATTTGAGGGGGTAGAACGGGGCAAAACGAGAAGGTAAGCGCAGAAAGAGTGTATTACTCTCTCTCTCTCTCTCTCTCTCTCTCTCTATATATATATATATATATATATATATATATATATATATATATATATATATATACCCAAATATAACCCGAACCCAAATAGTTATTTAGGTGGGTTTGGATGCCCAAGCCAATGACAACCCTACTAGTTTGTAATTTTCTCATTTTTGTGGATGCCTGGTTAGAACAGTAGGATAGAATGATTAGTTGTATACATAAATAAAGCCAATTTTTCTTTTCTGCCACATGTACCAAGTTGGGGTGCTTTAGATCACCAGGAGAAGGAGACTTTGGGGAAAACGTATGATACCTTACCACGTGGCTGCAACATTTGATGAGGTCGTTTTTTAAGACCAAATTAAGCCATCAAGTATGATTTTCTATGGGCACATTTGTTTCTTTCCCATGGAAAAGAACGCGCTTTCATGTAAAATAGCATGACTTTTAAAAAGTCATGGTAGTAAGGCCTTCCCACGAAAGTTCTTTCATACAGAAGATGTGAATGACTTTTCGTAAAATGTTGGGGTCCGCTTGGGCTAACGTGGACTTTTTTTTATATACTTTTTTGAGTGTTTGTTTCAGTGGAAAATGAGTATCAACATGGCACTTTTCTATAAAAGTTTCTTCAAATAAACTGGGAAAAGTGACGCAAAATGAAAAATCCATACTTATTTTTCTGATCCTTTCAAACAAGATCGACTTTTTTGCTGAGAGAGTTTTTCTTAAAAAGTACATTTTTTGATAGAAAATATTCCTCGACCAGGGGAGGGGGGAGAATGTCTTTTATCAAGACAAAATTTATTTTACACTCTCCACCACCCATCTCACCACCCACCATCTTACCATCGACATCCATCTCACCACCACCATCCTCCTCTCTTATTTTTCACATTTGCTCACTCTGTTTTTCTTATGCTAAACAAACAAGCAAAAAACTTTCTTTTGCAAAACTTTTCATATAAAAAAACTATCACAGGCAAAACTTTCTTTTAGAGTTTTTCTCTCTACCAAACGTGCCCTTGAGTTGGACCCCCTTGAAAAAAAGGGGGTAGTTGCCTCTGTTTATGAACTTGTTTTCTTTTTGTAATAAACCGTTGGATAGAGAAGACTGCTTTGATCTACTCTCATGGAATACAGATGGCTGACTAAACTATTGAAATGGCCATACTTGTTAAAAGCTGTGTCACAAAGATACGTGCACACGAGGACACAAGATCGGGGTTCGACTCACAAGTTAAAAAATAGGACACGAGGCAATGGGAAATTTTAAATTTTAATCAACAAAAATATTGTATAATATTTTAATATTGGAAAGCATTTTTATTGAAATATTAACAAAAAAAAAACATCAAAAATATTAAGATGATGACCGTACGAATATGTGACTCTGAATCAGGGTGCCCGAAAACAGATGACTCTTTTTACTGTGGGCTCCACTTTCAAATGTAGAGCATTGCAATGAAGAATGGACTTATATTGGAGAGTTGAAGGGGGGGAGAGGGGAGGGTTTTTCTTACATTGGACTAAAAATGAGAGGCTCAAGCCTAAAGGGGTTGCATATGGCTTGAAGCAAACACATGTCCAGAATTTTAGTGATAAATGTCGGCAGGAAGAAGCATTGGTACAAGCAACCACCCACTCCTCCAATGGTCAAAGAAGAGAGAGAGAGAGAGATTAGTGTGGAAATGACAACCTTTTGGGTATAATCTCAATCTCAAAAACTTGTGATTACCAAGGTTGAGAAAAAGAAAGGCATGTGGATGAGTGAATATGTGAGCGTTTTTAGAGAGAGAGAGAGAGATTGTGGACATGGATCCGACCTTTAGAGACCAAATACGAAATGGGGTCCAGTGAATGAAGATTGGATCTCAACATTCATGGCCATTTCTGACCCAATCTTTTATTGGATGTACATCCAGGAAACCAATAAGATTATTAGACCAATCAAATGTCTAGTTCTGGTCTGCATAAGATATTTTGGTACTTCATATATGAATACACAGTGGAGAGAGAGAGAGAGAGAGAGAGAGAGAGAGAGAGAGAGAGAGCTCAGCTTGCCATACAAACTAGATGAATTTGGCTCATTGAACTCTGGCTTGCCATGAACTTGAGCTAAGCTCAGCTTGCCATACAAACTAGATGAGCTTGAACACCTTTTGTTCGGTAAAGTTGGGCCTTTACAAGATGATACAAATTTTTTAAAGTATAAAAAAAATCTTTAGAGGATATGTGAAATCTAATAAACGGCATTTCTTCCTTATCAAACATCATCATCATTGCCATAATCAGATCCATGGCTGGCTTGGGTCATCGTCCGTGTGAAGTGGTGTGGAAAACCATGTTCACGTTATATTCGAACATACACCCAATTTTAAAATCCCCCTCTGGTGAACCCTTTTAAATCAGTCCCACATATCCTCATTTTATGCTTTCTCATAGAAACAACCAACATCGCTAGTGTGGACTCTTCTTTACGTTCCCTTCATTAATTGCCCAACATGATCAAGTCCATGTTGATGATGAATGATTTACAACCAGGACCACTTGTAAGGCTTGGAAAGAAAACAACATGAACATTTAGGAAATGGGCCCCACTTGCCGACCTATATTTCAGGTTTGACTGGGAAAGCTCAACATTCATCTTGATGACCAACTTCCATGGTATTGGCAATTCAGACCAACTCATACATTGAAAGCCAGAGCAGCAGGGGACAACCAAATCTCTCTCTCTCTCTCTCTCTCTCTCTCTTTCTATATATATATATATATATATATATATATATATATATATATATATATATATATATATATATATATATATATATATATATATATATATATATATATATATATATATATATATATATATATATATATATATATATGAGAACTAGAATATGAATCCATTTTTCATGGATTTGTTTCAATTTTCTTCTTAAATTTGATTGCATGGATACAATCAACATACTTGGTTTTAAAGAGATTGGCTCTTGAATATTGTGATGCATAAGCAGGATTTTTTTAATGCTTGAAAATAGATGACTCAAAACTTTCACAAAATTCTAGCATCCAAAGTTATGATTCAAAGTTTGTTTATTACTAAATCGAGCAGAATACATCCACGAGGTAAGATTGAGTCAAAACTACTTGAATATATATATATATATATATATATATATATATATATATATATGCTTCCATGGTCATACCATACCATCATAACTTAACACTTAATTTACATAGATCTAAGCTTCAAATGCAAAATCTAACCTTTGGATCATATTTAACATGTTTTATTTACTATTTTCATGTATTAAAATCTGTCCCATAGGTTTTAAGTGTTTTATGATAAATCTGAACTGTTAGATGTGTTTTAGCATGCTCGATTTAGTGGGAATTGACTCTTGGATCATGTTTTTTTCGACGAAAAAATATATTTTTTTTAGCAAGAAAAAATATGTTTTTTCATTGATTTTCGATCAATGAAAAAACCTGTATACAAGACCGATTCCGGCAATCCAAAAGCCGGTTCCTACTACACAAAATCTATAGATCACATCTATGATGTTAGATGTAAAAAAAAATACTTAGCAAGGGCCTAGCGAGACCTAACAAAAAAGGTCTAAGGAACACATTACTCTCTCTCTCTCTCTCTCTCTATATATATATATATATATATATTGGATAGGTGCTTGACTCTTTTTGTGTCTACCACAGGTGGATAAGAATTGTTTTTTCAAAAATCTGATCAATTCGCTAGGAAATCACACTTGGATCATTCTCTCCAGTTCTACGAAGGTGCAGCATCCACACAACCACACGTGCAGATCCCTGATGATTACAAGGGTTATAATGTTAGATTTGGTTCTCATCAACTGCTTGTAATTAAAAAGAAAGGACTTCAACCAACGATCCGCTTGTCTGGTAGGAGCAGCTAGTGCACGTCACCTTGTGTGTGAGATTGCAAGTTCGAATCCCAACGGTATCGTTGTATAACTGGTAGGGGTCGGCCTAACCCCAGTTTGCCTGTAAAAAAAAAAGGAATTCAAGTGAGTTTCATTTCATTTAAGACAATTTGTTTAATCATACAAAATTTAAATCATAGTTGTATTATTGTGGGATGTCAACGGGTCATGTTTACCCGAACCTGACCTGAATCAAACCCCATAGGGTTCGGGTATGATGATAAATAAAAAGACTCGATTAAGACCCAGGTCCAGACCCAAAGCTCCGATTAATACATGGACCCGGGTATAGTTTGTGAAATTTTATACCAGACTCGGACCTGACCCGGGTTCCAATTAACATCCCCAAATTTTCAATTTAAAAATAATAAAAAAACATGGTTTTACCCAGGTTTGGTTCATGTAGTTCTTATCGGATCCGGGTATGGTTTTCTTATAGTGGACCCGATTAGACACGGGTTCAGATCTGATACCATACCCAAAAATCTGGTGCAAGTCTGCTTCCATCTGGGTCCGAACCAAACCCGACCCGATGACACTCCTAGTATTATTGCACGGCCCCGCGCGCTCGCTTACATACACACGCACGGACACTGATGTCTCTTAAGTGCCCAACTAAAAGAAGTGTCCATCATTTGGTGTCTGTGTGACAGCCAATTAATAGCCTTTATCAAACGCCAATTCATACATTAATATCAGTGTCTCTAAGGCTTTCAATGACGTGGGTCATTTGAAGCAAGTAGCCATTTATAAATTGTAATCTTAACCTAATTTCTGGTGAGAAATTATGAGAAGAGGAAATCTAACACACCATATACTGTTTGATATCAATAACTTTTTAATGCTTTCCTTTTTTCACAATACAGTTAATTCATGATTGAACTCGAATACAATGAGAACTGTTAGATTTCACTCTTCAAACAGCACTTATGAATGACAATATTATATTACCATTAATTTCTGTAACAGCCACGTGGTTGACATAGGAGTAGGAATGGAAAGGATGAGTACCAAGAGTCAACCCTACCAACAGGGTCATTTTGGTCAATTCCTAACCAATCATGATGTCATTGGATTAGGGCTGTCAATGGGTCGGGCATCCGACTCATCAAGATGTATCCAAACCTACACAAATAACTAGTTGCTGGATTCGGGTTTTGTCAGGTCAAGAAAATGAAATCCCAAACCTGGATCCAAAGGGGCTTATTTGCATAAAAGAAAACATATAAAATGCTCGGGTTGGATATCTAACAAAAACCATAACTCATAACCAACCTGCATATTACTCGGGTTGGGTTCAGGTCTCGAGTAATATTCAGATCAGCATTTTTTTTAATGCCTATACTCGGTTTGTGTCAGGTGGAGTACTTGATGCAGATCCGACCCATTGTCAGATCACCTAAACAAGATTACTGATCTAGAGCCATGTATAACACCGACACTATATCTTTAATGGCATTTACAACAGTGCAAACATCCATCCAACTGGTCTCTAATACACGGAAGCCATGCCTCTAATACACAAATTTTTTTAGGACCCACAAAAATCAAGCCCAAGATTCAAGTGGGTGGTCCCACCAATCCACCTATTTCTCAGGATCCAGGGGCCATATGGCACACACCATCCAACAGTGGTATATATATATGTGGATTCATAGGGTTATTGCCCTACAAATTGCTCAATGGATATTGATGTTGGTATCATGTAAACAAAAGGGTAGTTGCAACTTGTAATCTTAAACAACTCCCAAGCCATTCCAAACCATAATATTTATTGTTGAGGTAAAGTTTGGAGGAAGTTTTAACAAGATTTAATTTTTACTTGAAGATCAAGGAAATGTTGGGAAGGTTGGAGAAGGGGGCAGGACTAAGCTGGCTCCCCGCTTCTCTCTCCGCATCAGCTGGGAGAAACAACTCAAGGCTCAATTAAATTAGCACAAAAAGTGAGTCAAAACCCAAGCAAACACTCAACACTCGTTGAATTTCTACTCCCCATTTCATGATCTCCTCGCTTTAAGAAAGCAGAGAGAGAGAGAGAGAGAGAGAGAGAGAGAGAGAGAGAGAGAGAGAGAGAGAGAGAGGTCTCATTTGCTAGTTCTCATGTGTCTCTCTTGTCATATTTTGGTTGTTGGTGTTATTCAATCCAAAGCTCTGCTGATTGCCAAGTGCAGAAGAAGCCATTCAAGCCTTGCATTCTTCTGCTAGGGACAGAAGTGAAGATGAGGATGACACATGTTGTGGGGATGGTCATATGGGTATCTGTCATTCTGGCTCTGTTGGTTCATGGGTGCAACATGTTGAAGAGAAGCAGGCACAGCCTCTCTCCTGCTCTTCTCCATAGGAAGATGTTGGTGAACGCCAATTTTTCTTCTTGGGAAGCGATCGCACTGGCGAGGGAGAGGGCGAGGAAGAGATCACAGACAAGAATGAGTGCAAGATCAAGAGCTAGGGGGGATCCGGTCGTCGATCCGAGGTATGGCGTGGATAAGAGACTTGTTCCAACTGGGCCTAATCCATTGCACCACTGAAGGATCAACTGCTGAAGTTCAGGGAATTGGACTTGGTAAGCTAAATTTTGCAAGTTATAAGCCTCATCTTCAGGGATATTGGGCTCAATTGAAGCAGAGGACGAGGGGGAGGTGGGGAGTGGCAACATGGATAATTCATGAACGTGTATGTTACAATTATATGAATTTGTATACAATTTTTTTTTTCACATTTCAAGTATTTGGTATATGGCAATCATCTTCTGTAAGATTATCAAATCCTGCTAAAATTCTGATCAAGTTGGAATAACCTTGCTGTATTTTGGCAACCACTAGAAAAAAAAGATCTCAACTTCGACTTTCTCCTTGCTTTCTCCTTAGGACAATGACCTTGAGACTTGCGTTTGAGGGGCTTCCTTTTACTATTATACATGGAGTAGCTACAACGGCACGGCACCTCTCATATAAGCCACAATGATTAAACTAACTAAACATAAATAATATATATATATATATATATATATATATATATATATATATATATATATATATATATATATATATATATATATATGATTTTTTGATATATCGAGGAGTTTGACTTTAAGGGAGAAATGGTGGTGCTTCACTCAATGGCAATAGAAAGTATGTTGTGGAATAGAAAAGATGCACCGTGAGGGGTCATTTTTCTCCCAGAGGTCATGCTTTTCTTTGTTGATTTTAACTTTTTTTAACTTTTCATATTTTTCAATGGGTGCATCTTTTAGTAGGTTTTATTGGTTCCATGAGGCTGGTGGCAACTACTCCACAAAGGATGTGTGTGTGAGAGAGAGAGAGAGAGAGAGAGAGAGAGAGAGAGAGAGAGAGAGTAGTGGTCCTTGGTTTTGAAGATAAAAATGATTATTTTGCATTTTAACTCCCATCAGGCTGCAAAAAAATACAACAAACTCCTGGCCCATTTGGCTTTTCAAGCCCATGACGTGGAGGTAAGCCAATCACAAACATTTCTTAACTTTTTTCTGTTTCAAGTTGGCTTTTTTCTCAACCAGATTGTGTAAGCAAAAGGAACTCAGGTTCTAGGCTTCCGTGGGATGTCCGGAGGCCCTGGACGTCTTCAGTTCGATTTCCCCTGAATCAAAACCCATGACAGTAGGGATGCCAATAACTCAGATTTTATTCCACATCTGACCCAATTTGATTCTATTTAGTTGCATTTGGTAAGCCAAAACCATATCCGATTATAATGGAAAGCTATGTTTTTGAATTTTTGCTACAAAATCTGTTTAATATAAAAAAGTTGATCTGGTATGAGCTTTTCACCATGGGAGTCTGTTTAATCGACATCAGATTAGTTGGATGTGGCAATTGCCACATCTGATCCAAATCCTAACTGTTTACATCCCTACATGACGGGTATGGAGATGGGTCGGTTCACTCTCCCAAGGTTTACCACTATAGGATGGATCCAATTAGGACTCGATCCTGATGGACCTCTCATCAGCAAGAGAGAGAGAGAGAGAGAGAGAGAGAGAGAGGATCAACATTACCACTCATTAAGATCAACAAAATGTTGAACCCATGAACCGAACAATATAGAAAACAAAACTAAAAATATAGAAAAACAAAAGCTAAAGAAAAAAAGAAACTACAAACAGCTAGCAACAAACAACAAAGCAAAGCTCAACCAGGATCCGCTAGATTAGAAGAAACCACCGATGAGTGAACGTTGTTCGGACGAAAGGACAGGTCTCTAAGATGCATACGTAGAATCACATATACATCAACCAGGATTTTATGGACAAGATTATTAAGGATGATCGAAATTTGATGGAAAGTAGCATCATTGTGTGCCATCCAAACAAACCACCAAGTAATAAATAACCATGTCTTCCATATCAATCTCCACCGCTTGCATCGTCTAATTTCAATAGGGCCCAGGAGCAGATCAAGCACAAAAGACTCTTCTTTGAGAATTACGTTCGGAGATCTCCGTGTCCTATTAAATAGGGCCACAAAGATTGGGCAAGACCAGAATAAATGAAAAGTAGTTTCTTCAGCAGCTTGACAAAGCACACACCAACTTGGAAACTGAAAGCCCAACTTTTTTAAATAATTGTGAACCCTATCATGCAAAATTAACCAAGCCAAGACCTGAGATCTTGGGGAAGGGCCCTTACCCCATAACACACACTCAAGGAACCAATCTGCCCCCGGGGGGAGCAACGATCTATACACTTTGTGGGTATGGAACACACCATTTGGTGCAATCGCCCATTGCAACCACTGATCATAATTTTTCGCATCCCCAATTTGATCTCTGAAGAACGATAAGGCTCTCAGTCACATGCTTTGCAAGTGCGAGATCGTCAACCCCCGGGTTCCTTGATGAAAAAGAGATAAATCAGGAGCACCATATTTAGCATGAAGCAAATGAGCACATGGAGAACCTGATTGATGGGTCATCCAACATTGCTTGGTCACAAGAGCAATACTCCTCTGTCTTGGAGCAAAAATACCTAAGCCAACCATACGTCTAGGTAACACCATCATTTGCCAACCAACCAAATGACGCTTACTCTTAAGTTGACACCCAAACCAAAGAAAATCTGCCATTAAACGACAAATCTGCTTCTTCACACCCACAGGCGTTACAAACATTGACATGAAGAATTCAGAGATAGAAGAAAGAACATATCTGATTAAAGTCAGACGACCAACGATGGAGAGATAAGATGCATGTCACAAAAAAAACATGTTTTCACTTTTTGAATAGTTGGAGCCCAAGCAGCGGAAGAGAGACACTTCACTTGTAATGGCAGGCCCACATACGTCATCGGCAACTCAAAGATTGCACAATTAAAAATTCGTTGACCCGCTGCAAGCATAGACGACTCAACATTGAACATAGTAAAAGAGAATTTGCTATCATTTAGAAAAAGCTCAGAAAGAGAAAGAAAGAACTGGAAAATAAGCTTGAATCTAAGCATTTGTTGCACGTTTGCTCGCCCAAAAATAATCATATCATCAGCATAAATAAGAATATGGTTCAAGAAATCTGGAACATCTAGAGGATCTATCAGGCGCTTCTCCGCAACACGCTTGAGCAACACCACAAGACCCTCAGCAATGGCATTAAACAACAGAGACGAGCGAGGTCAGCCTTGCCTTAATCCATGCCCCAACTTGATCTGACCACCTCTGTGCCGTTAATCTTAATCATGGCCTGAGCATTAGAGACTAATTTCCTCACCCACCCAGAAAAATGATGACCAATGCCAAAATTGGATAACATTTGAAATAAGAAGGGCCAATGCACAAAATCAAAGGCTTTATAAAAATCTAATTTAAGAGAAAAATAGGACTGACCACTAAGATATAAAGAATGAATGATTTCAGAGGCCAAAATAAATGAATGGTGAATCCTCTTATTGTGGATAAAAGTGAACTGAGAGTTCAAAAAAATTTGGTGAGCCACGACCTTCAACCTATTAGCCAACACCTTGGCAATCATTCGATAAAGGGCACTCATAACAGAAATCGGGCGAAACCTAGAGATATCAGTGGTCGCATCATCTTTCGAAATTAAAGAAATAATTGTCAAGTGGGTTTGAATAGGCAATATGGAGTTGCGATAGAACTCATCAAACATGTTAATAACATCAGGCTTTACACAAGACCAAAAAATTATGAAGAAATCCCCATGAAACTCATTATAACCTGGAGCTTTCCACCCCGACAAACTTTTGATGGCCCTAAAAATCTCATCTTCAGAGAACTTCATTTGCATAATTCTGGATTGATCTTGCTGAATCGAACCAACAAAAACATAACCAATGACACCCTTCGCAATAAGTGAAACAGAATATAAATCTTTAAAATATTGAGTGACAGCTGAAATAACATGTTGATTAAAGTACAAAACACTTTCAATGGTGATTGAAGGAACGACATTCCTCCTATGACGATGAGAAGCATATGAGTGAAAAAAATTTGTATTACCGTCTCCAGTCGCAAGCCATTTCACCCTTGCCCGTTGTTTCCATCTAATTTCCTCCTTGACCCTCCAGTTCTTCAAAAGCGTTGATAACTCAATAGATCTGGCCTGCAAACTCTGCAGGTGCAAATCAGATAGAAACTCTGGGGAAGACATAGTTTGATACAACGCTGAAATCTCTTGCTCTTAAGCAACCATTTGATGAAATTTAACCACATCTCGATTATGAAGCCAAGCTTTGATATCCTTAGCAAGACGAGACAACTTCTCATGACATCGGATAGCCCCCACTGCTCATTGGAGAGCTTGTTCAAAGAGTTTGAAATAATCGTGTGAAAGTCTAGCTCCTAGAGCCGCCACTGTTTAAACACAAAACTCCTGGCGTATTTAAAACCATCCCCCCAAATAGTGATTAACTGATCATGATTCGAGATAGAAGGATCCAGCAAGACACACTTGACATCGGGAATGAGATCCAGCAAATTTGGAGTGACAAAAACCCTGCCAAGAACACTACAGCATGGGCGAATCCGCCTATTCGACCAAGAGTAACTGACCATGGTCAGAGAGAGAGAGAGAGAGAGAGAGAGAGAGATGTGGTCCTTGAGTTTAAAGATAAAAATGCTTAATTTGCATGCAAGTCTCACAAGGTTGTAGAGAATACAACAAACTGATGTCTCATTTTGCCCCTCAAGCCCTTGACATGGAAG
Organism: Nuphar pumila; assembly: GCF_984573655.1. NCBI lineage: Eukaryota > Viridiplantae > Streptophyta > Magnoliopsida > Nymphaeales > Nymphaeaceae > Nuphar > Nuphar pumila. The sequence goes on along the minus strand of NC_143258.1, from coordinate 87,897,842 downwards.
TAGCTGAATGAACCAAGCTAAGGGTGTTCAGGCTTGGATTGTTTCTTATGTCGAGCCGAGATTGAACTCATGAAGAGCCCGAGCTAAATGAGCCAGGCACATTCAAGCTCATTACCAAAAGAAATAATTATTTCAAAAACTGGAAGCAATAAATTTGGACTCTAAACTAAGCCAAGCTTAAACTAGCTCATTTGCAAAATTAAGAATTATATCAAACTTGTAATGTTAAACGACATTATCATTATCTGAATATCAGATTCCATATGGTTGCTACATTTTAGCATTTGTTATCGTGAACAGTTGATCGTTGCTACATTTTAGCATTTGTTATCGATGCTACATTTTAACATTTGTAAGTAGTTGCTAAAATGTAGCATCTGCAAATGACGATATTCTTTATCGAGTTATCAAGCTCCCATTACCGTGCAAGCAGTTGCTGCAGTTGTGATGTAGCAACTGTCAGTTGATCCACCTTTCCGCATGTCGTATTGTATCTATCTTTTACTTTTTTATTTTTACTTTTTGTTGTAACTTTTCCACATTTGTAGGCATCGTTTAGTCGTGTATCATATATAAAACTCAATTCATGATTCTAAGTTGATCAATAAAGTAAAGTAAAATATTTTACACTTTCAACATTACACTACTCTTAACATGGTATCAATGCAGGTCAAATAACCATGTGTTCCAGTGATCCCTACATCATGGTTGATGGAGGTGCTCGATCTATTCAAAGCAGTGGGTTTGGCAGACATGAACGAGAATCCACCATTGGTGAGTCAAATGATAACCCGTTGTTCTTGCATCATTCGAATAACTCGGGACAAATCTTGGTCACCATCCCTCTCACTGGTGATAACTATTTGTCATGGAGTTGAGCCATGACCGTTGCTTTTTTGGCAAAAAATAAAATGAGCTTCGTTAATGGCTCAGTCATGAAACTAGACGTATCTTCATCCATGTTTGCCCAATGAACCAAATACAACAACATGGTCCTCTCATGGGTATTGAACTCATTGTCAAAGGATGTAACCGAAAGTGTGATTTATGGAGAAACACCGACAGATGTATGAAAAGAACTCTATGAATGTTTTTCTCATACCAATAGACCATAAAGTTTTCAATTTTGTCGATCCATTGTGACTCTTCATCAAGATAACCTCTCTATCTCGAGTTACTATACAAAAATAAAAATTCTATGAGACGAGTTCTCAACACAACTGGCTAACCCTCCTTGTATTTGTGGTGCTTCTAAGTTTCTCTCGGATCTACTTCAACAAGAGAGACATATAAAATTTTTAATGGGTCTCAATAAATCTTATACTCCCATAAAGAGTTAGATTCTAATCATAGACCCATTGCCAAATGTAAATAAAGCTTGCAATTTGCTATTACAAGAAGAGAGACAGAGAGATCTCAGGATAATGACAATCATGGAGAATAATGTGGCTGCTACTATGGATCACGGGGTACGACAAAATCATTTTTCACAAAATACTCTTCGCTTCAAGAGTAAAGGGCAAAGAAAATGCTCAAAATGTGATCATTGTGGAAAACTAGGTCTTACTAAGGATCGATGCTACCACATTTATGATTGTCCAACAAAACCCAATGGATTTACCAATCAACGAGTTGGGACTTCAAATGAAAAAAATCGTTTATCGCAAAATTTTGCAGCACAGGTTCAATCCAAGGAAGTCCTTTCAACCAACAATCTTGCTCCTTAGCTTACTATGGAACAATACAACAAATTCTTATCACTCATATCATAAAGTAAAGAACCCATGGTAAAAATGACAGGTAATCATTTTGCCAACTTAACTCATTCTTTTTTTAATGTATGGATTCTTGATTCTGAAGCCAACAATCATATGTGCTGCTCATTAACCACATTGTCTTCCATCCAACCCCATTGTTCACAACCCGTCAGACTTCTCAATGTTACACTCTCTTATGTGACACATACTGGAAAGGCCATCATCTGTCCAAACATTATACTAGATCATGTTCTTTACGTTCCATCATTCAAATTCAATTTAATAGCTGTTAGTAAACTTACCAAATCTTTGAACTGTGAAGTTAACTTTTTTCCCAATCACTATGAAATATAGGACCATCGATCGAAGATGATGATTGGTATGGGTAAAGTGCATGCCAGATTATACTACCTAAAGATGGAGCCAGATCATACAACGGCTACCTCCATCGGCCAAAATGCAGTCTTTTGACCTTTGGCACTGACTATTAGGACATCCTTTATATAAGCATATGAGACATAATTTCTTTTAACAAATGCTCATGCAATATATGTTCATTAGCTAAACAAACCCGTTTGCCTTTCTCTGATAGTGACTCACGTCCTTCTTGTGTTTTTAATTTAATTCATATTGATATTTGGGGGGGATATTCCATTCCTTCAATCACTGGCACACATTACTTTCTCACTGTTGTGGATGATTTTTCACGAGCCACCTGGCTTTTTTAATGCGTTTTAAATTTCAAACTCAAGAACTCCTTCAGACCTTCATCATTATGGTTAAAGTGTAGTTTAACTCACAAGTTAAAACCATTAGGTCTGATAATGGCTCTGAGTTATTTTCTCATGATATGCAAAATTTTCTTTCTATCAATGGCATTTTGTAGCAACATTCTTGTGTTTCAACGCCCCAACAGAATGAAGTGGTTGAACGCAAGCATAGGCACCTTCTAAAAGTTGCAAGAGCCTTGAGATTTCAAGCAAATTTACCTATCAAGTTTTGGGGTGAATGCATTCCAATGATAGCATATTTGATAAATCGATTACCCACTTCAAGATCAGATAAAGAGTATTTTCAAATGCCATATTTGCTATTATACCACTCTAAACCTAATTATCAACATTTAAATGTTTTTGGCTGTTTTATGTTTTGCCCACAATGTCAATTACAAACACAAATTTGATGCCCGTGCGCGTAAATGTATTTTTGTGGGATATCTTCATGGACAAAAGGGATACAAAGTTTTTGATCTTAAAAACCAAATGATCTTTGTGAGTCGCGATGCCATCTTTCACGAGAATGTATTCTCTTTCCATTCCCATATTAAGAAAACCATTAGTAACTATATTCTACCTTTTCCAATTCTAGATGATCAAGATCCAAGAATCGCCTCGCCTGATTCAATGAACCATACAACTCCTGAAACCGCACCCCCTTCAATGGACCCACCAGACCAATGTAGAAGATCTACACGGATCAAGACTGGACCCACATACCTAAATGGCTACCAATGTTCACAAGATGCACTTTACGCATACACATCTGACTCTAAGGTAAAGAAGTCTTCTTTTCCACTTTCACGTTATTTATCATTTTTTCAGTTTTCTCAAGAACATATAGCTTTTTTGGTTTTCATATCTTTCCATGATGAACCAAAGGATTACCAAACTGTCATGAAAGATAAGAAATGGTGCGAGGCCATGAAAGCTGAGGTCAAGGCATTGGTTGAAAATAATACCTGCACTCTTATCACTTTGTCTCTCAGAAAGAAAGTCATTAGAAATAAGTGAGTTTTCAAGATCAAGTAAAATTCTGATGGCTCCTTTGAAAGATACAAGGTATGTTTGGTAGCAAAGGGGTACACGCAGCAAGAAGGGCTAAACTACCACGATACTTTTGCCCTAGTTGCCAAACTGGTCACAATGAGATGCTTATTATCAATTGTAATTGTTTCTAATCGACCCTTTTTATCAATTGGGCATCAATAATGCATTCTTGCATGAGGACATGCACAAAAAAATATACATGAAGTTGCCACCCAGATATACCACAAATGAGGATAAACTTGTTTGTTGCCTAAACATGTCTCTATATGGACTTAAATAAGCATCCCACCAATGGTTCACCAAATTTTCTCAAGCTCTTAAGCACGCAGAGTTCAAACAATCTTTGGTCAACTATTCCTTGTTCTCCTTGAGAAAGGAAAATAAACAAATATTCGTTCTTGTCTATGTGGATGATGTCATCATTACTGAGAATGATGATCACCTCAGATCCAACGTCAATACCTTGATCGCTCACAACAGAAAATATTCTTGAATCAAAGAAAATATGTTTTGGATCTATTGAACAATGCAGGGTATCTCGGATCCAAGCCTAATGACATTCCAATGGAACAACACTTAAAGTTGTCTCATGATGGGACCACACTTACAGATTTAACTCCATACTGGCGGCTTGTGGGAAGACTCATATATTTTACTATTAATCGGCCTAACATCACACACTTCGTCCACATTCTTAGCCCGTTTATGTAGGAACCACGTCAACCTCACTGGGACACAACCATGACTCTGCTCAAATATTTGAATGAAATTACTCAAATATTTGAAGGGAACCCCAAGAAGAGAAATTCTATTACATGCTAACAATTCTATGCGTCTTTCATGCTATGCAGATTCAGATTGAGCTAGTTGTCCTATTCCAAAGCGCTCTACTACAGGATATTGCACCTTCTTAGGGGACAACCCTATGTCTTGGAAAACCAAGAAACAAAATATTGTATCCCGTTCGTCTGCTGAAATCTAATACCAATCTATGGCCATGGCTACCAGTGAAGTCATTTGGTTAAGATATCTACTATGTGATATTGGTTTTTCTCCCAATGAAACTGCCACTCTGTATTGTGATAATCAGTCCACTTTACATATTGCGGCCAACCCTATCTTTCCTGAGCATACCAAGCACATCGAGCTTGATTGCCATTTTATCATAGAAAAACTTCAGCAAGGCGTCATTACAACTCAATTCATTCCTAGCAAGGATCAATGTGCTGATATCTTCACTAAGTCACTTCGCCGAGACCACCTTTGCTATTTGATTGAAAAGTTGGGCTTGATTGATCCTCAAGCACCAACTTGAGGGGGAGTGTTAAACGACATTATGGTTGACTCCATATGGTTGCTACATTTTAGCATTTGTGTTATCATGAACACTTGATCATTGCTACATTTTAGCATTTGTTAACGTGGACAGCTGATACTCACAAGCAGTTGCTAAAATGTAGCATATGCAAATGACGATATTCTTTATCAAGTTATCGGGCTCCCATTATCTTGCAAGCACTGATTTACCTTTCCGCATGTCTTATTGTATTTATCTTTTACTTTTTCATTTTTACTTTTTGTTGTAGCTTTTTCACATTTGTAGGCATTAGTTTAGTCGCATAGTTTAGGTGTATTATATATGAAAGTCAAATCATGGTTCCAAGTTGATCAATGAAGTAAAGTAAAATCTTTTACACTTTCAACATTGCTCTACTCTTAACATGTAAGCAATAGAGTTTGAACTTTGAACTTTGAACTTTAAACTTTAAACTTATGGCTTATAGGCTAAACACTTCAACCATCTTCCTTCTATAACTTATTATTAATAAACAAGTCTATACAAGCTGAGCCGAGATGAACATTGGTTGTTCATGCTCGAGCTTGTCAAGCCTATTTCACAAGTTGGAACAATCTCTTTGCAAGCCGAACATGCGCAGCTCATCTCGTTTCCCAGCCCTACATGGAGGTAAGCTAATCACAAACTTTCTCCCAACTTTTTCTGTTTCAAGTTGTCTTTATTCTCCATCAGATTGTGCTAGAAAAAGTATTTCAGGTTCTAGCACCACACCGGGGCCATCACAGCCTATCCTCCAGCTTGGATATGGGGAGGAAAAAGAGGAAAAAACTTGTCATATTCAATATACAGTTAATCATTGGCATATTCATGAAGCTATGCAACGTTAACGGTTCTAATCCAACAAAAAATATGACACTAAGGTTTATTTTAGCAAAGCAATTACTTCAAGGTTCAATCTACCTAACACATATCCTTTCTAAAATCAATGAGGTCATGTGGTCAAAAGGGTCATGTGTTAAGCTGAAGTCTCAGGATCAAATCCTGTTGGCACATGAGGGCTGCCGTGGGGCACGTAAGGCTGGGTGGTGGCGTCCTCAATCAAGAGTTTTAGCTTGTAAGGAGGCCGGCTCATTAAGTGACTCGATTCTCAGTGAGGGTTTTCCTTCATCATCAAGGAAAAACGAACAAACAAAGAGGTCATGGTTCTATCCAAGTTGTCACTCAGAATTAATGGGTTAAGTTCACCAGATATCTGATCCAAGTGTTTTCTTACATATTTTTTTGACATAAAAAGTATATTCTAAATACCTTGGTTAGGGTGACGCATGATTGTCTATGTTCTCCCAAACATCTCGCTATCAATTCCTCGTGTATGCATCCATGCAGTAAAGCCAAAAAGAGCACCTTTTTAATGGGCTGTGAAGTTGATATTTGGAGTTTTGCTGTCAAAAAAGGATCAGTCCACAATGAATACAAGCACGCCTGAAATGATCTAATACCCCGGCAAGTTTCTCCATCATTAAAAGAAAAAAAAACTTTAAAAGGATGGTGGTAGGGTTTGGGCTTCTATTTTTTTTATCTGATGTAATCTGAAGCTAAACCTGACTGACTGTTATTTGAGCGAGTTTGGGTGCACCCTGTTGAGTCGATACCCAACCCATTGACAGCCAGATCTGACACAATTCCACACTTTTCTATGTTCAACTAAACAATTGAAGGTAGGCCCCATGAGAATACTCAATGCCAGAAATTCTCACATGGGACATTCCTACACACCCTTCATGTGATAAAGTTGATAATATGCAATACCCTGGAACTAAGATGGACATAGACCATGGCGATATTGGAGACATTTGATTTTCAGTACTCATAAAAATGCCTGTGATCACTTTTCTTGATCTATAAATTCTATGGATTTTGACAAATTTTGAGGTGGAATATTTAGATCCAGATATTCAAAATCTTCTAGACTATGACATGAGTTGGGAGAGGTTGCACACTCTTAATCCGACAAGGACTAACCCTTTGGGTTTTAGAATTAGGATTGGGGGGAAGGAATCTGTCTTGAAATGAATTGTCTATGAACAGAAAACTGCATGGAAATTTTGTGAGAAAAAAAGAATGATGCAAAAGAAGCGGTGGCGGTTTAAAGATGAAAGGGTCCACCAGCAATTTTCAAAGGCAGGAATTGACAAGACATAAATGCAAAAAACATGTTTTACAAAAAGTATGAATTTCAACCATACTTCTACAATTGCATGAAACACGACCCTAGGAGAATGTTTGGATTAAGACTTTGGATTCCAAAACTGGAAATCCAACCAAATTTTTTAGGGTGCATTTTGAATGCCCAGAGTCAGATCTTGCATTGGCCATGCCAAGGGTAAAAGTAAAAATACTGTTCAAAAGAGATTCAATCTCACACAAATTCACTGTATAAATCTCATTTTTGGGTTTTGTATCCACTCACTTTTGATGAGATTTGCTTTTGGGGTTCTGTATTTTTTTTTTATGTTTGATTGTTTTTGGGTACTCTTCAAATGAGATTCACTTTCTAAATCTCATGTGATTCCAAATCAGATGAGATGCTACGCCAAATGTGTAGTTTCACAAACAGACCTCAGAAGGTCGGTTATGACTTATGAGACCCTTAAAAGGCTCCTAAACACACGGGTCCCTTTTAATCAGTTGATATTGCGCACATACCCAAAAAAGCAACTTGGAAATAGAGAATTGGACAGATACACATACACACTTTTCACAGATCAGTTCTTCAAAACTTACAGATGAACCTTAAAAAGCTTTTACTCCTTAATTGAGGCAAGTTCCACTTGGCCAGGCTTCTCATAAGTGCATTGATTAGATATACTGCAGGTTTCAAATAAACCAGAAGGATGAATCTTAGACCTGGAGACTTCAGATTGTGTGATGATTTGAACTTGAACATCCACATTGTAATCCCTAGAATGAATAAGAGCCCCATGATGGTGGTAGGCGAGCTGAATGTTATGAAAATATTATCTTGGTCTAGACCTTCAAAAAATTGACCTCTCAACTCAAACTTACTTCAGTGGGACACACTGTTGGATGAGTGATCCAAGTATCATAGGCCCCCAAAAGAGAATGTCCATTGAACTTGCTAGTCAATTTCATGAGGACAACAATAAAAAAGGTGGAGCTACAACCAGCTCTACCACAGAGAACAACCCTGTTGAGTTTAACCAAGAGGATCGTAAAATGAGTTCTCTATAATAAAAAACAAGAAAAATAATAAGACAATCAATGAGGCAAACATACAAATGAATAATGGCTCTTCTCCATTGCTAAGTGCAATAAAAATCCATATTGAATTATAAAAAAAGATAATACATAAAACAGTAAAGCGTTTCATGAACCTTGCAAATATCACAGCAACGATGAATACCATTTTATGGCTTATATCAATAAGTTCATATGATCTGCAAATTTCACAATTCTCACTGATGGCATAAAGTATGCTCATTGAGCGATTCCTAATACAATTCATAGCATAATTCACGGTGCGATTCTGTCAGTCACCAAAATTCTCATGTCTAATCAGTAGCGCAGTAAGAATCTGAACGAGATGATTCTTTTATGCACCTTCTCGTGTTTTCATGTATGAGAAAAGAGAAATCATCTTATTACTTGAACACAGGTACTACAAACCAGTTCGAGTATACTAGTACTGTAAATCAAGCTATACAAGGACAAACTGTCATTCAGTGACAGTCATGTAAAATGGAAGAGGAAAAAAAACCCAAACCACAACCTAAACAAAAAAATGAGAGCGTAACACTGAAGTTGGTTTACAAAAGTTCAAACCTCTTTTATACAATTCATAGAAAGTATGATGGTCAGGCTTTATGACAGAAGGCTTTGTATAGGAGACCACCACCACCAAAGCCCACCGCATGTTGTTGGCCCTCTTGATGATGCTACCTCAGCATCCATCTCAAACAGCAAGGGAACCTGTTTCTGATTAGAAACCACCACTGCTTCGCAATTGGAAACTTTTCAAAGTTTACAATCATGCACGCTTCACAGCCACCATCCTTCCATTTTGTTTGCTGCTGTTGGCAGAACTCTGTGACCAAGATGAAGGCTTGAAGGACCCAGCCAACATAGTCGATGCTGCTGCTGCCTTTATTTTGCGCCTTTTTGACTCCAACTCCAACCGTCTCTTTGCAGAATCAGATGCCAATGATTCCGGAAAAATTGGGGCAGCCTTGATTGCAGCACGCTTCTCCCTTCTATTCACATCAAACTTTGAGGCAAATTTCATACGAGATGCTGTCTCAGCATCTTCTTTAGATGAAGGAAGCAACCTTATCCCCAAACCCATCTTCCGTGCAGTAGCTTCTTCTTCAGCAAGCCGCTTCTTTTGATTCTAGATAAACATACATAACATAAATTAATCTGAAGTAGAGTAACGTCAGCAATGAGAAAAGCTTGAAATCAATAACATACTCTCATTTGAGCACGAAGAGCCCGGTTGAGAGAAAAGTCATTGGAGTGTCTGACATCTGAAACACGTTGAAGGCGCACCAATAGGGGCTCAGCCTCTTTCTTCTTCTGCAAATCTTCTTCCTGATGCTCAAGCCGATAAAACGGATCTGAAAGTTTTCCTTTTTCTGCAAGATCCACACAATCAGGTCAGATACTGCTTTGAGAATAATCTAGATAAAATGTTACAAAAAAGCACAAGAAAATAAACCATCCTTCATCAGCAGGAAGGGCAAGTGTTTCTGCATCCTCGACATCATAGTCTTCAGTCTTTCTTTCGGCTCCACTTATGATAACATACTCACAGTTTTTGGGGTCGGTCTGTATAACAATCTCTTGTTTGCAACATGCTGACTTCATAGAGAATCTCCATATCTGAACAAAATGAAACATTTTAAACACTGATCAGACTTTTCTTTTAATAATAACACTGATCAGAGTTGAGAACTTGTTAAACTAGGTTCTTAATTCAGCTCTATCGAACATCTACAAAGTGCCAAAATAAACATTATTAATGGGCTAAATGTGCAACATCTAAGTGACCATGCGATCCTAGGCAGTCTCAGACAAATACTGAATCGGAATTCTGAAGTTATAAACACAGATAAGAGAAGCTAATAATGCAAATCTTCTCTGAAGACCTAAGAAGCATGTCCAATTCCCAGAGTCCCCACAGCTTGATGGCTGATAGCAATATTGTACACAACTAAAAACAGAACATTTCAAATATTTGCATATTTTAAAGAATATATTTCTTGTCTACATAGACAAGATGCTGCCTTCAGTGGCACTCAAGTCTCTTGGCTTTGATACACCGGAAGCATGCATGAACCAGCATTGCTGTACAGAATTCAACAACGAGATGATAAAAAATGATCGTGCCACAATAAACATATTGTGCACCACAAGCTTGCACATAATAACAAGGATTCCCATGCTTCAGACATGCAAAATTCAATGAAAAAAGGGTGAAATTTCTTTCAGGATGCACAAAAATAGACAAATGACTAAAGGGCTCAGCAAGGTTTGCACTAGTGTATTAATTCAATCATGAATCTTGAAGATCAAATACAGGAAAACCGTGAATTTTAAAAAGGGACATGAAAAGGTTTCAGCATGCCCAGGATCTGTCTAAAATTTGGAATCACACATTTCAAGGTCAGTATCTGTATCAATGAAGTAGATTTGTTGCTTTAAGATAATACACAAATATAGACTTCAACTGAAGTAATAATTCCAAGTAAGACTGTCAATGGATCCATCAGGGTGCACCCAAACCCATCCATGTAACTAGTTGCTGGATTCGGATTAGGGTTTTGTCAAGTCAAGAAAATGAAATCTCGAATTCAGATTCATGTTATTTAAGGAGCTATTTTTCTCAACAAAATAACATATAAAATACTTGGATCAAGCCAGGACAGGTCAGATATCAAACAAAAACATAACCCAAACCCGCCCACCATATTACTCAGGTCAAGTTCAGGTTGACCTGGATAATATTTGAGTCTGAACTTTTTTATGTCCATAATCATGTAATCAGGTTGGGTTGGGTCGGGTCAGGTACTCGGTACAAACCTGACACATTGAGAGCCCAAATTCCAAGAAACCTTTAGTATCTCCCTAGTCACACACACACACACACACACACACATATATATATATATATATATATATATATATATATTCAAGAATAGATTATATAGGCCTTTATATGCTAGCCATTCCTACAAATGCCTCTTTTTCATTTTTTGGTTGTTTTTCATGAAACTAACATTACAGATGTGATCTACATGTTTCAATTAGTGGGAATCGGCTCTCGAATCGTCCAATTACGACAAGTAGACATGATTTTATAAGGCTTCCCAGGTAATAAAATTCATTTTTTTCATCTAAAAAACATGATCCAAAAGCCGGTTCCCACTATTTTGAAAATGCTGAATTCATCCGTGAGGTTGGATTGGACCAAAACTACATGCAGATAAGAGATCCAGAGGCATTTGTATGTAATGGCGCCATTACTAAACATTATATATATATACAGGAAAAGTGGTAGCTACCTAGCACCAGTGAATAGGTGTTTCCGGGTTGTTTTTTGCAAATCTGACCCTGCAGATGTATTCGGCATGGTTGATTTGATAGGAAATGATACTTGGATAATGTTTTTTCGATAAAAATATGATTTTTTAAGCATTTAAATTTACAAAAATTGTAGACCATCGACTTTTAAATCTTATAAAAACCTACTTGCTTGTCGGAATCGGACAATCCAAGAGTCGATTCCTATAAAATCAAGCATGTAGATCACATCTGTATAGTCAGATTTTAAAATAAAATAGCAAAAAACCTTCAAAAGCACGGTATGCTAGCAGTAGGCTAAAAAAGTGGTAGGCAGCTACCACCATATATATATATACATATATATGCACACATGTGATAAAAAAGGAAAAATTAAACCCTCAACTACTAAAACTTGTATGTTCCATACATGCTTTTATTGCTAAAAGAACGTTTCTCGTTGTTTCCAGGTAATGGTGATTAACAACATCACCTTTTTATCAGGTTTAACATGGGTTTCTCATTCTAATTGCAACTTCCTATATCTATTAATCCCACACAGCCTCCAGTTTTCTGTTCAAAAGGAGAAATCAGTAAAAGTAATATGCATTTGGTCAAGATGATCTATCAAGCACAGTTGTTGGTAAATCGGTGTACATACATGAAAAAGACCTAAATGTATATATAGGAGTACATGTAAACTCAATAGGTGAAATGTATGCTATTATTACAAACCTAGTCAATTTTCTTATATAGACAAATGATGCATGCCTTTTGCAGCTGTTTCATGTGATTTTTAATAAACCACAAACATCAAGCCTAGATATGGATGGACATAGTACAAGCCATGGTTGCCAGTTGAGGAAGCGGGAGCGGGAAGCGAGGCACTTTCAAAATTTTAGGAAGCGGGAAGCGTGGGACCACTTAGGAGCAAATCGGGAATCGTCTCGGAAGCGAACCGGAAGTGACCTAGGAAGCGAGGGGGAAGCGGAAAAAATAAAAACAAAAAATACAAAAAATTGAAAAAATGGGGGAAGTGAGGGGGAAGCGTGATGGGAAGTGTGTTTCCCATTAAAGGGAAGCGTGCTTCCCATAAAAGGGAAGCGCGCTTCCCATTTAAAAGTGGCGCTTCCCCGCGTGTTTTGGAAGCGCGACGTTTCGCGCTTCAGGGAAGCGTGCCTTCCCCACTTACCTAGGTGCTTCCGGTAAGTCTTGTACAAGCACAGGTCATTGAAGGAAATGAAAGCCCATTCCAGAGAACCTAGAATTATGTCATAAAATACAAGATCAATATTCAAAGGTGGAAAAGGATGCTCTTAGGTATTAGGAGAACAAGAGCATGCACTTTCTCATCTTTTTATTTGGGACTTGGGTATTGTATGCTGAACAAAACTTCATAAAGGAAATAAATCAACTATAAAACCCCCAAATGAAATATATTATAAATTTATCCATGTCACAGAGCATATGATCTTTTCAACCAGTTACAAATATCGATATTTTCAATTTATTGTAAATTTTTTATGACAAATTTCTTAACTGATGTTTATATTTAAAATGTGATATGCTAAATATATTGCTAGAACAAAATATAATGGGATTTTGTCGTGAGGATAAGAGAATATTCAATATTGTTGTTAAAATTTAAATGTAAAGGGGAAAATTATAACTCTCTCTCTCTCTCTGTGTGTGTGTGTGTGTGTGCATGCATGGGCACATGCATCACTATGTCTGATCTGATGCACCGCTTCCTCTCTCCCTCTCTCCTATCTTCCTCGTTCTTTCTTTTCCAGCAAGCCAGAAAATTGAAGGTTTTTAATTATCGAGGAGAAAGTTGAAATTTATTATTTTTTATTTTTTAAAAAACACACCAATATTTTAACTATATTTCCCCATATTTTTGCCATTTTTTACAACCTCCTGAGATTTTCACCTGCAGGAACAAGATTTGCAACTAAATATTCGAAAAGTGAAATTTATGTCAATTCACATGGTCTTAATAAGTCTTATCAGATAGCATATAATGTAAAGAGGAAAAAGAAGAAACGTGCCTATACTTATCAATCGACAGGGTACACTGGTGTTCAGAACTACTGAAGAGTCAGCAAAAGCTATCTAAGATTAGATACAAACCTTGGTAGAATAATAATTTCCAGTTTGTTTTTTCTCTGCATTGAAACGTACACCCTTTGCTATCATAGAATGACAACCACCACACCAGATATTGAAGGGCATCTCGAACCTAAAAACATAATCGCAGATGTTAGAACAAGTAGCAAGGTGCACAAGAATCATTACATGGATGCACAGACAAGGCCACAGATTGTATATGCATATAAAACATTGAAAAATAAAAACAAAAGACAAACTATAAGTACAATATGAAAGAATTGCTCTTGCACCAGGAAACACGTCAACCATTAATCTGATTCATTCACCAGATCACAAATATGACACGAACCAACCAAGATATGTTTGGCACATGAATATAGAAGAAGTTATCACAAATCTCGTGTTCATGAAGATAAAAGGCCCAATGGTTCTTCTCCAGGCTAAATCACAATAGGTTGACCTAGTGACTAGTCTTAGGCTCTTAGCTAACCCATATCAGTCCCCCGACTGATGAACCTGGAGCAGGCTGGCCTGATTCAAATATAACTAGCTCTCATCTGATCGTGTAAGTTTAGTTTATGTTACGTAAACAAGGATATGAATGTTGGGGATGGACAAAGGTAGTCAGGTACAGAGTGCTGAACATGTTGACAGCAGACACAAATGCACATGCACATGCACACACATACAGAAGAGAGAGAGAGAAGCATGCTTGAACATGGAACCCATAAAGAGAGAGCAAAGGCATATTTGAACATTGAACTATATAAAGGAGGTTTAAAAATAGTGACGTAATATATAAGACTAAAAGTCAATAAATGTTAGTCTTTATTTTATATATATATATCTTGCAAAACAGGGTAGCCATGACAAAAACTATTCACTAAAACTATTCACTTCATAACATTTTTTTCAAAAAGACATGATACTTGAAAGGATATTGGAAAAAAATTAAAATTTGTTTTGACCTTATCATTATGTTATGAAAAAGTTTATTCACACCCCCTTGCCTAAATGCTGTTTATGTCATATTTATTCATTTTTTTACTTCAAACGAGCTATATTTAATATTCTAAAAAGCATGTTCCTCATCCTCCACTTTTCCTGTTCTTTATCAAAACAATTCTATCAAACAGTGCTTAAGTACCATTTATTATTTTTTTCCTGTAGCTAAAAGATTCTAAATGGTATGTTTCCTCTATTCTAAAGTATACTGATCTCTTGTCCAATAATATGATCTTTTTATCATATTTATACCCTTTTAACTATGGGAACTAAATTTGAAACTGCCTTTCCTTAACTCTCCTTGGAGGTTGAATGAAAATCAAACAAAAGGCTAAGGTTACTCTTGCCTCTGTTTTCTTCTTCAGATCCAAAGTTCCAAACAATATCATAAAGGTATTTATTTGTCTTAATTATTTCTTAGCAATATTATTGTTTATCACATAAAAAATTTCAATAATGATTATTCATGCATTGCTCTTTTTTTAGACAACAAACAACAATAACAACAACAACAACAACTACGCCTTCATCCCAAAACAATTGGGGCAATATGAACCAAAAAAGAAAATCATTTTGGGTCTTCCACATGAATCCTTCTCCTCCAATCATTTCTATCCAATGCCATGTCCTCGGTGAGGTTCAAAGCATTCATATCCTATCCTATCATCTCCATCCAAGTCTTCCTAGGCCTACCCCGACCTCTTTTAACTAATATATTTTCCCATTTCTCCATCCTTCAAACTGGAGCATCATTAGGCCTTCACCGAATATGTCCAAACCACCGTAAACGATTCTCTCTCATCTTATTTTCAATGGGTGCAATACCTACCTTCTTACGTATCTCCTCGTTCCGAATCTTATCTTTTATTGTATTTCCACACATCCATCTAAGCATACGCATCTCAGCTACACTCATATTTTGAATATGATGTCTCTTGGCAGCCCAACATTCCGTACCATATAGTAAAGCGGGCCTAATAGTTGTCCTATAAAACTTTCCCTTCAACCGCAATGGCATTCTACGATCGCACAACACTCCAGTTGCACTTTTCCATTTCATCCACCCAACCTTTATCCTATGATTTACATCTCCATCAATTTCTCCATACTTTTGAATGATAGATCCCAAATATTTGAAACAATCATCCACCAGTATTTCTTGCTCAACAAGCTTCACTACACTCCCATCACTACTTCGTTGCTTACTAAACCGACATTCCATATATTCTGTCTTACTCTTACTCAACTTAAAACCTCTTGCTTCCAATGTCTGTCTTCATAATTCTAACTTAGCATTAACCCCAGCTTTAGACTCATCAATCAAAACAATATCATCAACAAACAACATACACCACGGCACATTTTCTTGAATTGATCTCTCATCTTATTTTCATTGCTCTTTTTTTAGAATGAAGAAAAAAAATTCATTCCATGATTTCCATCACATCAAAGAAAATTTCCAATGTTGACAATGTACTGTTTTTTTATCATGATAAAAGTTTTAATATCGATATATTCATGCACTGGAGCCCAGCCATAAGGAAGGGCAGCTACAACAACCAGCTTTAAATAAAACCAGAGTTACAGCCAATACGAACTCAAGGAGATGCTTGCAATTTTAGGCAACATTAACAACTAAAGTGCGCCTAGAGTTATGCTTACAAAAAAAAAAGAAATTTAACACTTGATGAAGTAAAGCTGAGAAGTGTTTAGTGTCACCATGATATGGACATGGTCGCAGCTGGCTGGCAGGAATTTCGTTTCTTGTGTTAACAATGACCAAGGTATGTTATTCAAAACCTTTTGATGATTACAACTGCACTAACTTTAGTTTATATTCTTATTATTTTGAAAATCCTGATTATGTAATTAATCTGACAAGCCCAAAAACTAGGCCCCCATTCCATAATGGTAGATCTAGGAATAAATACTTAATACAAGGTAGTTATTAGTTGATGACTTCAGAAAATATCAAACTAAATTCTATTATTCCTCAATGCTTTTGACCCGCCTGACTGCCTGAGTACTGAACTGAGACAGAACCAAGTCGCAAGTGCTTAGGTAACTGAACCATGATTCTTCTAGACAAGGCATTTCTTGACTGAAGTAGTAAATCAGATCAATAACTGCTGATTGCAACAAAAGGACACTAGTAGGGATGTTGCTTAAGGTTAGCATTCAAATTGTTAATTATTTGGGATATATTTCTTTGAGGAGATGGTCTAAGCCTCTAAGGATTAAAATATGCCATCTGTTTTAATAGTAGCATCATTCTTGAACATGATTTCAATAACTACAAAAAGGAAGTGAACTAAACATATCACACTAAATCCAAATCCAAATAATAAAAGTTGCTCTATCCTATCAGTAATGGCATGTGGTATACCCAGAAACAAAGATGGAGTTCCCTAAAGTAAAATCAAGACCCATATGAAAATTTTAAAATTAATTATACATCACATAACGAATATCCAAATTAGATCCTAGTCTTCAGCAAGCACCTATTGGATCTACAAACCTTCAATCGTATAATCCAATTCAACAGAAATACAATAGAAATTGCATACCTTATGATCAGGATTCCCTGGTCTATTTTCCGGGCTCTCTCCCGTAAAGCATGTTGCCCATGAAACTTGTTCAAAGAACCCTGGAAAATAAAAAGAAAAAAAATGGGAAAAAACAAAAATGTTAGAATGCAGGAACCAACACTAAGTTATTTGACAGTCACACTGATTTCAAGTGGTGAAAGAAAGAATATAATACCTTCTGAGGGGTCCATTCGGGAGGATAATAAAAGTTGTCTGCTCGAGCAGCTGCAAGCGATGACTGGAACCGATAGACGGAAAAACAGAATAAGAACCACCAAGATGAATGTAAAATAGAAGCACATAATGCATATAACAAAAATAGAAAAACTGAATCTGGACCTGGATGACAGGGCAGCATCTGCCAAAAAATCTATGCTAATCACCAAGTGTTCCAGAACAAGGTTGTCAAACTAAGAAGCGGAACCGGAAACGATACGGAAAATGAAAGCGAGCGAGGCACTTTGAAATTTATAAGAAGCGGGAAGCTAGGAATCAATTTGAAGACAAAATGGGAATAAAAAAGGAAGCGATATGAGAATCGAATGAGAAGCGATACTATTCTTAAATTTCATGATTTTTTTAGTGTAAGAATTAAACTTTGGTGAAAAATCTAAAAATGATGGTTACCTGTTTAGAGAAAACACATGGGGAGTGAGTGAGAAGCGTGAGATGAAGCACATATAAAACATGAAAAGAAACGTTGAGAGGACATATAGGAAGTATGTAAAAAACATGAATGAAGCCTATGAGAAGTATAGAAGAAACGTGAGAGAATTGAGATTCCCATCAAGTTTTACTTGAAGCACCCTTCGCATCTATCTAAGAAGCTTCCGGTAACTCTGATCCAGAACAATCTCCAAGCAAATCCCATTAATATGTGCAACAACCCTTTCAAAGGGTAAATCAATTCCAAAACCAAAAAGCGTACAGGAATTGCCTAATCCTGATAGCAGTAATGTGTTTCGAACACAATGAATTGGCCAAAATTAAACTTCCAAATATATAAAGAAGATACAAAAAGAAACCAGATAACACGAGGTAAAGAAAGACAAAAAACTGGGAATCAAAGAATACACGATAAAATAAAAAAACTCCAGAAAATCACATGATTACGATTCCAAATTGCGAAATTGTGGCAAGTAAAACACAGAATTTGCAAAACCAACAAAGAACGACCAACATTAATAACCCTAATCGTTCATAACCAGGAACTCCAACCACGCAAAACGCAGAAAAAGTCTGAAAACATACGAAACCCTAACCCTCCGCTATCCGATCCACGAAAATCTTAATCAACAAACCCAGGGATCCCCAATGTTTCCCAACCCTAATTCCCTGC
The DNA here is from genome assembly GCF_984573655.1 of Nuphar pumila. Classification (NCBI taxonomy): domain Eukaryota; kingdom Viridiplantae; phylum Streptophyta; class Magnoliopsida; order Nymphaeales; family Nymphaeaceae; genus Nuphar; species Nuphar pumila. Next base: position 87,879,339 of record NC_143258.1, on the reverse strand, counting down.
AATCCTAATCTTCCCACGCATATGGTAGCACATTCAAGAAAAACACACCCTAACCTTTTAATCCCCGATTCTTCGTGAAACCTAACCCTAATCCTTGAACCAAAAAAGAAGAAGAAAGGCAAATCGCATCAAAGAATTCAATCGGAAAACTCTTCCAAGGTAATTAATACTGACTTACCATCTTCGATGTTCACCGTATCAGTACGACGAAGGCAATCGAGAGAGAGAGACTCCCAATAAATATATATAGGGGTGAAAATGGATCGGGTTAGATCGGACCTTCGATCATTTGTTACATTACAGAGAGGTTTAGGGTTCGAATCTTGTCAGGTACATTATATTTTTATATACATTTCCAAATTCTCATGGATCATGTGTAGGCACATGTTCGGATCGGATGCCTGAACGAGTCAATTCTTTACCCGGTCGAGTATCCTATTCAATGATTCAGTGTGTGCTCATACATGATTCTAAACCAGGTCAGGATTCAGAAGGCAAACCCAAACCCGTTAAATATTTTGTTCAGATCTTTCTTTTTTTTCTACCAAACCCAATAATATATAGCCGGTTTGGGTCAGGTATCCAAGATAAACCCGACCTGTTGGATGGCTTTCATCATGATTAAGGCTGTCAACGGGTTGGGTTTGTATTGGATACCCAACCTGATCTGAATCCAAATTTTTGGGTATGGGCATGGAAAGTGCCAACCCAAATAATATTTGGGTCGACTGGAACCCGACCCGAGCAACATGCAGGCCTGATTTGAGTCATGATTTTTGCCTAGTACATGACCCGATCTGGCTTTTTTGTCGGGTACCCGACCCAACCTGAATATTTATATGTATTTTAAATTGAAATAAATTTCCAAAATTATACCATTTAGGATTGGGATTTCAAAAATTTTCATGATCCGGCAACAAGCAAAGCTGGTAATTTTATTATTTGGGCAGGTTCCCAAGTTTATGGGTGATATGAAATTCTTGTTTTGAAAAATGTTGCTTGAATTTTTGTTTTGGAATCTTGACCTTTTCCTTAAATTCTTATGGTGATTGAAAATTTTCTATAATAGTACTATATATATATATATATATATATATATATATATATATATATAACGTCAACTAGAAATATGTGAACAAGAGTGTGAACTAGGTATTTTCTATATTTTTTTTGCAAATCCGATCATGGAGATGTATACGGCATGATTCATTTGCTAAGAATCTACAGTTGGATCATGCTTGAATAAAAAATAGAATTTTTAGATGCTTGAATATTTATAAAAATTATGAGTTGTTGATTTTTAAGTCTTAAAAGATCCATCATGTTCGGATGCTCTAAGAGTCATTTTCTATAAAACCAAGCATCTAAAATTCTAGATCACAACCAGGGATGGTGAAATTTAAGAAAAAAAAAATAAAACCCATTAAAATCTTGGTTCGTACTGCAGTTCACATACTTTCAGTTCTCATGAGAGTAGCTACTGTCACCGGAAATCAACTGGGCTACATGTGCATGAGCAGACAAATACAATCTATGTCGGCATGTTTGATGGTTTGTTCAGGATTCAACCAAATGAAAAAAAAAGTCAGAACAAAATTCTGTAATAATTGTACCAAGTCAGTTGTTTGATGACACTATGCTAATAACTTGAGCAGTCATGGATAATGTGTCGGATTACTTTGTTTTGAGTTGTATAACCTGATTCGCCCAATCATAAAAGTGTTTTAACATGTTTATTATGGATTTTAACTTCTGATCTAATAACTAAATATGTTATTGCGTCAGAGAAAATGAGAGACGAATTCTGGCGAGAGGCGGATGAGGAAACTCTGGCAGAATCCATCCAGGCAGCGGTGGGAAAACATTCATCGTAGAAAAGGGGGAAACAAAAGGAAGAATGAAGAAAACAAATCCACCCATCCAAAAAATTTCACACACCATGAGTAAAAGCTAATCGAATAACCAACATAAAAAATAAAAATTAGAAAGGAACAACAAACCAAAAAGACGCTTCACCCACCACAAGAAATCAACAAAAATCATAATACCAACATGAAAACCACGTAATACCACCACATCACCCACAAAAGAAAACCGCTCAAAAAACCGACAAATACCAGAATTTCTGGGAAAAGAGACGGGTTTGCAGAACAATCTCGGCAAAACATGAAGTTGGTTTGATCGGAACGGGGTCCTAAGATGCGAAGGAACTACCATATGGCTTGAAACACCAGATTTCGAGAGGAATCCTGTGGGCTTGAAGATTACTGAGGAGGAAGAGGAGATGACCATGGCTCTGGCAATGCTGCTGTGAAGGAAGTACGCCAGTTGGGGAATGAGATGCAAAGAAATGGTGGGTGTCAAGCCAAGCAGAGGGGGAACACGCAAAGAGCGCGCGTGGAGGGGAGCCGAGAGATAGTCCGGCCACCGGAAAACGCCATTGGCGGTGGGGAAAACGGAGGAGAGTCGGGGGGTGGGGAAGATGGAGGAGCGGCTGCACAGGAGAGAGAGTCGGGCGAGAGAGGCGCCTGTCGAGGCAACTTCGTTCTCCGTTCCTGTTATTTTTGTAACAGGAGGTGTGGAACGAAAATAACCTTTGTATATGAAATTCTTGGGTGTGGAACGAAAATAACCTATGTACATGAAACGCCATCCGCCGCGTCTCACGTTTGCATGTACAATTTATGCTTTGCATCCTGCGGGCGACTGGCGGGAAGCGCTATCAAACATCAGGTAGGTACAATCTGAACACAAGAAGATTCTGTCATTGCCAAATTTTTTTAGTTTGTACATATTTTCGTTAGATACACAAATCTTCATTCCAAGCTGACCAATCCCAGTCAAGATGTACCCTTCTTTTTTCCATGGTTCAATCAATGGATACCCAATCAGCTGCTTGCATCCAATCTCCGAAAATATCGAATTGGAAAAGCTGAGTGCAATGTGGGTTCCTGCAATTCGCAAAGGACCATCATTTTTTTAGTCTGACATGATCCTTGGTGGTGACTTGTTGATCCACACAATGGGCAATAGATGGACGCTTGTCAGCCTGATTCTGGTTGAAAGGGATGAAGGTTGTTGAAGCTTGATGAAAATCCATTATTTTGCGTCCCCATTTCTAGAAGCATCAGTGACTTCTGCCTTTGGTACCGATTTCTCTTCGCTGCAACCGCTGATATAAAAACAAGCGAAGCATCAGTTGGTACATGTAACACATAAGTCATCAGATAGAATTTACAGACAACATAAAATAAAAGGACACTAAAATACTTGGACCAAGATGCGGTACCAAGTTATGCATCAGTGGGCATTTCAAATTCATAACTTCAAAAATGTCAACATGTTTGAAACAGCTGTAAAAGCGTGTCATCTGTGACAAAAATAGTTAGAATCGCACTGACAAAAAAAAAAGAAAGCCTTGAAACCTCATGACCAACCGGTAACTTGGTAACTCCACTTAATTGATGTTAGATCAAAAGCAGCTTAACATCATTGCAAAAAGTCAAGTAGTTGAGAAAATCAATTAGGTCACCGTGCAAAAAATCTTGACTCGATAATGTTCTAAAGCTACACGTCTTGGATTAATACTGCATTCTTTATTTTGAAATACAATATAAATTATGATATTTTGATTGTGACAAAATTATGAGTGGCATTAGATGAAGAAAACATCCATAAATGTCTTGTTTGATCAAGACAAACTGAAGGATTTAGTCCTCTATTTCATATGGTTTTTTGTTTTCAAGCAAAGATCTTATACATAAGATAAGTTAATAGATGAATGAAATATAGATTAGGAAAGTGATTCAAATTCTGGCTCCTCCAAATACAAATTTGAATGTGTAAGTCAAGAAAAAAGAAAGGTGCCTTCTCAAATTAGAACTTCCAAGTTTCCCACCAAGAACTCACACAAATCTAAGAATCCTACAGGCAATATTCCTGATGAAATAAGCTAGGGAAATGCATGCTTGTATGGAACAAAGCACACACAATTGAAGCTACATCATCTTCCGATTTCCTTCCAAGACTATTTCAACAAATAGGTGATGGGATTGATCAGAATTGTTCTCACAAACTACAGTTAAGAGGATCAATGTGAATCAACTAGGATATGTGATTCCATTATCTTTACAGGTATCAAATTTTGATCTTTAAATTAACTACAATATCACCTTTTTTAATGTCCAAACCACATGCTCTTATAGAATTGTGCATCTCAAAGAATAACGTATCCTTTTTCCAGACCAAGCAACACCACTGCCTTGTAAATACACTACTTCCCATCATTTACTGGCCTAACCAAAACATGCCATTTCAGATCTCGACTGCCTTCCAATTTGGAAGAGTAACAGCGTAAACATGTCCAAAACTTCATAAACTAGGAGGCTTTTAAGGCAATGGCAACTTCAAATCACTTGGTTCACTAACACTCGCTTGACATCACCTGTGGCATAACCAAACCATGTAATCTAGGAAGCCCAAAAAATGATACAACTAAAGCCAACATATCACAACACAACCAAAATTGTACGTGGTCACTGATGACAAGTCAAAAATTTGACAAACAAGATGTCACATAAGATCCCATTTTCAAGGAACTCCGAGAAATACTCAGCTTGGTTGTTGCATGACTTCAATGACTGATGAAGGCATCTAAATGAGAATATTTAATGCAGAGGGGATGACATCCCCTATCTAAGTACAATTATATAGAGGCACTAACCCTACAGTATAAAAAATTTCAAGTGCACATGCTGGCAGTGTTAACAGTTAATATGAGAAGGTGCATTTATTCATACCAATCAATAATTTTCATGAATGTGAACCATAGAATTTGGTAATGTTGTCCTTGAAAGATTTGATTGTGAATTTATCATATGACAAATAATTACAGAAGTTGCATCAACAGTATTGAAAGCAATAGAACCCAATCAGATTTCGTGTTAAATAAAAGCTCCAAAGGTGCAAGAAAAGTGGAACTCCAGATACTACCAAAGTGCGAAGATGGTAAACATGAGAAAAACAAAAAAACAAAGCAACTGAAAAGATGAGTTTTGGCCTATCAATTGACTTACAAATTAAATCCTGAGGAAGCTCAAAGTCATAATCATTTCTTCCCCTTCTGATGCAGACTATGTAAATAACTAGAATTAACAGCACTAGAAAAATAATGCATGCGAGGCCTATTGCGATTTTTGCACCATCAGATAAGCCGCCCTTGTCCCAGAAGAATGGACAAGCAGGTAGAGTGGGCACACCACATAGGCCTTTGTTACTAGAAAGACTGCAAAACCGATTATATGAATAAAAAATGGTCAGGCACCAGCACAAGAAAGTTCACAATATCTCACAGCATGAAAATTTCGAATCAGAAAAATAGAGCTTAAAATCATTTCATACTTGCACTTTGCCAAATGTAGGTCCAGACTACTGGAATTCTAAAAGGCAAAAGTAAAAAATTCAATTTCCAACAAGGTAGAAGGAACATTAAAGGAAAATCCCAAACAATACCCACTGGAATGGAACTAGAGGAACTCAAATGAATGGTAGAACTAGGAGCTATCTCCAAGTCAAAACCAAACAAGCATTGCATTTACTAGGCCATATGGTCTTTTCACCACACCAAATTTTCATGCATAACGTATGTAAGATCATCAGTAACAAAGTCTTATTTTGCTCTAGGAAATCCAAATTCTTTTTTACCTACATAATTAGGAAAGGTATCAGTTACATAAAATCTGTAGCACATTCAATTAGAATAATATTACATCAAAACAAAAGCAGCTTCAGATCATTGATAAAAAACATAATATTTTTCCATTTTATACATTTCATTCTAGTATGGAAGATGATTCCCACCAGACCATTCTTTTCTTTTGATATTCATCATCCAGTACCTGCTTCCAGATAAAAGAACATACAGCAGAAACATTGGTTTGACATGAAGTAAATTTCAAATACAGCTTTGACCAAATTTTCATAGCTTATGCATAAACACTAACTTTCAAGATGTGCATAGTACTTCTCAATCAACTATCATGAATAAATATATTTAAAGCAGCCAAATTTGAACTTCTCCCTGCCATTTTTCACCACCTGGAGCTTATATTTGTACTGATCCAGATCCATGTTGCTGTGACAGTCAATAGACCAGGTCTGACTTAGAACTGACCCACAATTCTTTTTAACAGCCTGAATGACTTGGATCAGATCGACTGCAAGTCTGGGTCAATATGAGTCTGGAGTAAGGAATGACCAGATCCAGACACATTACTAGGCAAGGAATATCTAACCGTACCCACATCAGACTATTTTTCACTTGAAAAGGTGAAAGAAGGTATTTCATCCTATTTCTCTAGATCTGGACACAATACATAGGATCTGATAATATGCAAGCAAAGATTTGAATGCACATGGGTCTGATCCAGTTCCAAAATTTTCAAACCCTCCCTGCTGCTAACAAGAAAAAGTGCTTCTGCAGTATGCCACTAAAATAGAGATCCACAGTTGCTTCTCATTTTGGAACATATGAACTTAGATTGTTGTGCAAAAATTCCAAATTTATAGAAGTTAATGTTGCAGATTCACAAAACTAGCAGCCCAACTGAACAATATGCAGAAGCTTAGGACAATGAATACTACTACATCATGGTTTTAAAAAAGATGATTTTGGAAAATCAACTGCAACAAATATGAGGTGCCCTAACTGTCAAAATGTGAAAATTTTCAAACAGGAGAGATCACATTGGTTTTCTTTAGACCGCAAAACAAAAAGGTTTATCGGGAGAAAAATTTCATGTGGAAGAGCATACTCAATCAGTCCACCATGCACACCAATAGAGTAAAGACGTTCGGGTACTTGTCCATCCAATTGATTACCATTTAATAACCTGGAACAGAAGAATGTATTAACAATAATACAAGAAAATTTGAAAAGGCACATATAATTTCATGAGAGGAAAAGAAAAGCAAATAATATATATATATATATATATATAAACATATAAACAAAACTTGTGTCAAACATCTAATTTGAAATGGATGGGAAATAGATTTAAGTATGAAGTGCACACCGAGCTTAACAATGTTGCTCAATATATGATCCACTTATGCTCACGACACCATGCAAACAAAAAGAAATGATTAAAAATGTCAACCATCTTACCCCTCCCTAATAGTTCTATGTTCAATAACCTGAGTTATTTAGTATATAAAAATTCTGAAATTGAATACATAGAAAAAGTAACTGCAAAAGAAAAAATGATAAAGAAGGATACATGTGTCCCAATATAGTCGTGACCATGTTACTTGTTGTAGATAGGAAGTACCCCTTATTTTGCTGCAGGATACACATTATGGAAAATCCATTGGCTTCATGATGACATTACTTTTTCTCAGGATTAATCATAGTATCTGAATATCAACAAATGATCCATAGATATTTAATAATCATATGGTCCAATAACAATCTCTAAAGAAAGTGACGTTAAAATTTGGAATATTATTTGTTCATAAGTTGTTTTGGAAAAATTATATATCTAAAGACAATGAAGCACACAAGAACACACAAATACGATACTTAGAGTCCTCATGCCCTTCAATCGTTTTTTTATTTTGAGAGGGCAAAGAGATTGAAAGAATTTTACATGGATAAAATAGTCATAAATGTTTCAGCATCTTCTTGTTAACAAATGCAGCTTCATGTCAGAATGATGACATGCAGAAGGGTCATTACCATCTGAGATATGAATGCCAGTGTGTTCCATGAAGTGACGATGCATACTGATAAGGGCATAGCTAGAAGGGAAGCCTTCAGATAAACAATTGTAGCAGTAACAGTGAAGACAACTGAAGATCTCTTGGATCCAGTAAGGGGAAATTATTAGGCTAAATATTTGAGTTCCACAGTGAGAGTTTCATTTTGATATTTCTTATAATAAAGAAACCAAGTAATTCATAGGCATGAAGCAAAAAGCATTAAAACAGAAAATAACAAAATTGAGGAGCAACATCATCTTAAAATTATATCGTTTTGTTCTAATAGTACAATATGATATGCTATAAATCATCTCCCAGGTTTTCCTCCTAAAGTAAAACAAAACAAATAACTCAGAGAAGGACTTCACATATTATGAATTTATATTAAGGAAAATTGAAAGGTCATTCACTTGGAAGTTAAAGTAAAAACACAAGGCAATGCAACAGTTAGCATCATGATGCACCAACCAATTTGTATTTTTCCCAGAGTTACCGGAAGCTTCTTAGATAGGCGGGAAGCTCACTTCCCAGAAACTGACTACGGAAGCGCGATACTCATCGCTTCCGAAACTTGATGAGAACCTCGATTCTCCCACGGTTCTCCTATGTTTTCCACACACTTAATCTATTCTTCTGATATGTTCTCTTAATCGATTTTTCTTGTTTTTTATGTGTTTTCTCTTACTCTTCTCACTCACTTCCATGTGCTTTCTCTAAATTGGTAGTCATTATTTTTAGATTTTGTTAAAAATTTAATTGTCACACTAAAAAACAGGAAATTTAATGTCACTTTTATTTTAGTTTTTATGTGTTTTATTTTGATTCCCATTCAATTCTTATATTTCTTTTTTTATTCCTAGCTTCCCTCTTTCTATACATTTTAAAATGCATCGCTTCTCACTTTCACTTCCCGTATTGTTTCCTGTTTCTGCTTCCTAGTCTGGCAACCTTGATTTTTCCTCACCTATGATAAACTCTAGAAAAATTTACTGGCATCCATTTTTAAAATCCATAAAAATTGTTCCATAAATTTCATAGGTGATACCCAATTTGATTCAGAAATCACACAAACAGAGAAGTGGAGACAACCACAAAGTGATTGAGAAAAACAGGGGGGCTGACCTTTCTGATTTAAATCCAAATTCAATACTAGAGGATTTGGAAACTTTCCAAAATTCAAAAACTGGGCATGAACCTTTCAACTTTTCCAGAACTTCATGCATCCTAATGGAAAAAATAGGTCTGTTACCAGTATGCCTCTGATGGAGAACAACACATTTTCTTCATGTAAACACTTGCCTATATTGCGAAAATATGCCATAAAGGTCTATACCACAAAAATACTGACAATTGCTGGAGTATATACAGATCTATTTAATTGTAATTGTAAGCTCAAGACATGCATGGTCAGGAACAAATGATACCCTTAACAAAAATATATACAACAAGAAAAAAAAAATCTCTCCATGACATGCTAGCATATACTATGTATTCCATAGAAAAAGCATCCAATGAAGAGTTCATAAGTCAACAAAAAAAGTGATTTAGGGAAAAAACAGGCTACTTACACAACTTGGAGATTCGAAGAACCTAAACTGTCAGGGATAGCTCCAGATAACAGGTTATTTGACAAGTCCCTACACACCATTCAACGTAAGATACAATACCCAAAATATACACATCAGGAAAGTTCAAAGTAAATTTTCATTTAGTCATTAATTAGGAATAATAACCCATTAGAAACAGGCAGCTAGGATAAAAATCTAAAACCAACCAGACAGGTACAAAATTACAAGGCAAAAGAACAGCATGGTTAGTGTTATCTTATAGATCATGTCATCCGCTTGATCATTTAAAGTGTACACAGATTTTAATATATTGAGTACCGTATTACAGCCTTTATATAAGTAAGCATTTAAAGAATGATCCTCAATACAATATCTGACCAAAATAGAAATATGCACAAATTGGCAAAATAGAAATATGCACATGTAGAATATAAAGTTCTGAAGTAATAAGTTGATAGCACTTTCATGTGATAAAAGGGATGCACGAAAATAGATAAAGTCATGCATTTCTAAAAGATTCATCTTAACCTTGAGGTTAGGTTGTGATTGTTCCTTTCGGTTACAGTAAACGTTTGGTACTTCAGTCAAAAGGTTATGCTTATGATCTAATTGGCAACATTCATTCTTGAAGCTGTCAATGCACACCTAACTGTAAGCATATCCTATTTATGGAAAAATCAAGATAAATTTTAAGTTTTGGGAAGGAGAACATTGTTCATGGGGAAAAGGAAGATCAGGAGAAATCTCCTTCTATAGATAACTTAAGAATTATCTATGGTTGCAACAATTCCCAAAAGGTAATGATATTAAGAATGCTTGGAAGGTCAAATCTAAAAGTAAGAAGCATTTAGGCAGGCATGTAAAGATGCTAATTCAACTAGAGCACTAGGACAGTCAAAGTGTCAAACTAGTCACCCTGCACTTCACGCTCAATCTTGTGAACATGGAAGTGTAACTTAAACATTTGTATAAACATTTTCCAGTACAATAGCTCAGGTCTTAGATCAGATAAACATATGAGACGGTAAAAAAAAGTTTGGATCAACCAATTATACTATGAATCATGCAATTTAATTATTTCAATGAAACAATTAAAACTACTGATCAAGAAAAAAGAAAATATCTTCAGGAATTCAATCGGTATCCATCAGCATGACATGGCAAGTTAGTTGCATACAGCTATGGTCATAAATGCAGTGGCTGTAGGAGATCTGACATCTAGTTGCCATCTTTATCATCAACAATTTTCAAAGTATACCACTGTTTAATTACATAAAAAACTGCAGATCAATAAAATGAAAATTGATTTGTGCTACTGAAAAGGATAAAGTATCCCAACATAGAAATGTAGATCGAGCATGTATTGTCAAATCAGTGCCAAAGAGAAGAAAGCATGGACAGATAATGTGGTTCAAGCAAATGGGATGATTTAAAAGCTTACACTTGTACAAGAGATGCACCTCCTAGCCCTGAAGGTATACTTTCAGTCAAACTATTGGAGCTTAAATTCCTGTAAAGACAACAAAGAAATTACATTGCTTATGACATCATCAAAGCATTAACAGTTGAAATGGCCTAGAGCGTAAACTGTCCTTTAATATTCACTGCTACTGTTAAACTAGAAACTCTGTAACACAGACTCTTCTAACAGGGCACCGCACCCGCGTCGCACCTGCAACCAGGCGGGTGCGACACTTGGACACAACTTCCATTGTGTTAGGTGAAGTCAACCACACTGAGGTCCATTTCTATCCAAAAGTAGATTCAGTTAACCTTAATGAAGTCCATTTTTATTTATATTATATATATAATTACATAAATGCACACATACATGTAATGTTAACTTAAAACTGTTAAAAATTATATATATATATATATATATATATATATATATATATATATATATATATATATATATATATATATATATATATATGTATACCCTCCCCGCACCCCTGCACCCAAGTTTTTTTAAAGTGCCGCATCCGCGCCCGCACCCGCACCCGCACCCGCACCTATGTGACATAGACTAGAAATAAAATTTTCAGGAAAATAGATAGTCTCTGATTAAAACACCAAAAATGTTTTCTAATATATATATATATATATATAGAGAGAGAGAGAGAGAGATTTATTATTGTGATGATATCAGAAATGATTCAAACCTTCAATAATTTTTTTGCTATTAGCAAAGATGCATTCATTCAACTTCATAGATTTTTCCTTAGTCATTAATCATTATTTTTGTATTCTTTTCTGTCAACAGTTAATTACTCAAGATTCATTATTTCATGCTTTAGCAGCAAGATAAGACTTCCACATAGCAGAGAAATTTAAAAATATAATATGGTTAACAATCATAACCATGCTAGCTTAGAGTAAACAAAACCTGATACTCATATGATCTAGGTCATGTAGACGCACCTAGAGAATATCACAACATTGAACAGATAATACTTACAGGCTCAACAAGTTTGTTAGAAGATTTATCTTGTCACTGATATATCCTTTCAAGCCTTGACTTCCAAGATCCCTAGTCAGACAAGAAAAATAACGTTACACTGTGAGTTACAACATAAATTGATTCAATAGTATACAGTAATTAAGATTGTGAGCACAAAAATCTGATATAAGTAGTTTTGATGCAAATTTGAACTTCTTAAGATATATTTAAGTATTAATGATTGGATAACTTGAAAGGCGTTCATTGTTTATAATTATAGAGAAGATTGGCAAGACAATAACAAACAGGCAAATTGGTGAACAACTGTTGCAGATAATCAAATTCTATAAATCAAAATAGTAAACACTAAGAAAAAAGTTAAAACAGAAACATCAAACCTATAAACTATGACTCACAATATGGATAAAATAAGCCCTAAAACTTGTATGGAATTTGCAATACAACAGCTTTCACTCAACCTCATCTTTCACATTACAAGATCTAGGCATTATTAATTTAACTAAATTTCTATAACTATGGCATGGAACATTTCCTGAAGATAACATGTACATGAATTCACTGTTCTGTTGACCCTCATGCAAAGAGGTATCTAGGGTGGATGCAACTTTGTATCCGATCAAGATGCAATTGATATATTGGCAAAGAGCATACTAATTTATTTTTTCCATGATATTAAGTGACTGTTTGACTAGATAAGAGCATTCACCTTATATGGGTCAACATATAAATAGTTTGCCTTCTCTCTGAGGAAGTTGTGATATGAGTTTCTGGCAGAATAAAATCACGACATTCTAATTTACAGTCCCTAAGAAAACTTACAAAGGCATTGAAGATTTTTTTTTAAACTTTGAAGACAGAAAAAGTAATGATGTTAATGTTATTTACTGAATGTGGGAGCTACCATTAATGACAATGGTTGTGAAATGCATTTCCAATAGTTCATGTTATTCTGCTTTTCCTTTTCCCCTTTGGTTCATAGACAAATATTATTTGATCATCCCTAAATGATTTTGTATGACAAGATAAATGGATGGACATACATTCTCAAAATATAAGTTCCTATACATTCAAAGGGAAATGCAAGTAAATAGAAAATCACAGTGTTCAAGGCATAAAGAAGATAAAAAAAGCTTCAACATAAATCTTTGATCTACAGATTCAAGAAAGTTTCTCTAGTATGACTGAAAAATGATCTTACAACTGAGTAATGACAAGACTGTTCTTTCCGTCATTATGACAGCTTACTCCTTCCCAAGCATCCCAAGTGGAAGGAGCACATGGATCACCATTCCAGCCCATTCTGTCAGGAATATGCAGTGACTCCTTCAACGCTTTCATTGCAAGCACTGCAAAATTGATACACTTCTTTGCTTAGACCAAAGAGAATGCCAAACTTGAAAGCTGTTCAGTTAATTCACAAATGTAGTAAGTATGCTATAGCTTCCAAAAATCAAATCTCCAAATTACTCGTTCTTGACTAAAAATTTGAAATCTCTCTGCACGAAAAAACAACTACAAAGATCAACAAAGGGAGGAGTCCGAAAGAAACACAACATACCTTGGTTAGGAACAGTTCTAAAGTCAAGGGGAACCATAGCATAGTTCTCGAGTCCGCATATCAAGGGTGGACCAATCACTGGCACAAGTTTTATGCTCAGATCTGTACTGTTCAGCTGCTTCACAATGTAGTACCATCTGAGAGCAGTAAAACTACCGACTTGCTCGAATATATCTATCCTGGTAACCTTGTTCCCATTTACAAAGATATCAAACACACGCTGGGTTGCTTTACTTACAACAGGATCTATCTCTGCAAAATGGAACCACAGCAAGTAATCCAATCTAGCATCCACAGTCAGTGTATATTCAAGACTTTTACCCGAACCCACTATTATTGCAGTCTGATACAACCGCTCTGGAAAATAGTCGTGCGCCTGATCAGCACCATGTATTGAGTTTGTAGTCGAAATTGTTCTAGCATCTGAATTCAAACGGAATTCTTTATCAGATAGCCAAGCTCTACCAAAGTAATCCGTATCCTTGCTAAATCCTGGTCCAAAGGAGTTAGATCCACAAGTTAAACGCCCGTAGTTTACCAAGATGAGATCCCGCCCGATGGATGAAGAATCATATGCAAGCGGATCAACTTGTACGATTTCTAAAGACGCGATCACCGGAGAATCAGTGGCGATACTATAGAAGCAAATGGTTGCTTGCCCATCATTTATAAACGCGAAAAGATCTGAATATGCCCCATGCTTGCTTACTTCCTCTTGCCACGGCGATCTCCAACTAAAAACAAGAGTACCCTCCACAGAAACATCGAAGCTCGGCGTGTGCAGCTCGCTATCGTAATTGTCATACACAGTGAACGTCCTAATGAAGTAACGACCATTCGGAACATTGACATTGTAGCAGTTCTTCTTTCCGAATGAAACGGGGAAGAACCGGAGGGTCCTTTCTTGAGGTTGGTTGAAATTCTGTGGGTTTGTGACTAATCCTGAACTCCCTCCAGTGTAGAACCGGTCGGCTATCCATGATTGGTTGAGTTGGCTAGTGAAATTGCTTTGCCCACCACAGTCGATTAGCAATGAAAAATCTGCATGTGTTCAAGAGGTACCAACAATACTAAGAACTATACACCAAACTTTCTCTAATCATGGAATTCAGTGACGCCCAAAATCAGTTTCAGCAATTAAAGTTCATGATCGGGCTAGAACTAAGAAAAAATCAAGTCTACATGAAGAGATATATGAATTTCAACAACAAAAAACAAGACCCAGATCATGAAATCACATGCAAGAGAAGATTAAAGCAATTCTAGTTCCATTCAGAGCCGAACGAAGATGTTCAGAGGACAAATAAAGTAGCACGATTAAGAAGTGGAGAGAGAGAGAGAGAGAGGGGTTTCTTACCGTAGGGAAGAACAGAGTGGGAAAGCAGAGGGTGGAGAAGTAGGAGGGAGAGCAACCAGAGGAGAGGGGAAGTCATGGTGAGAGTGTGTGGCTAGTGGTGGTCGTGTCGCCTCTAGCACGCAATGCGGGCTCGGACACTGTAGAGAGAGAAAGGAAATGATTTCACGAGAGAGAGAGAGAGTGCAGATAAAAGACGCGAGATTACAGGGATGAGAGGGGGGATTCTTTTTTTGTTAGGAGAGAGAGAGAGAGAGAGTCATAATTATTCAGTAATATGTTGACATAAACCAATACGTGCTCTCGCTCTCTCAGACTTCTTAAAAAGTATAATATTCAGGAAATCTCTTTCTAGTAACAAATCTTATCATTCTGGGACTGCCACAAATATTTTTGAAAACCTACGAAAATGAAATGGTCAGCGTCCCCTCTCTCTCTCTCTAGATGTAAATATATTATGTGTATACATAGATAGAAAGATATACAAAAAAAATGCTACCAGATGGCGTGGTGGCTGAGCTGGCTCTCGTTGATGCAGGTTGGATACCCACTTGGGAACTTGACCAGCTCCAATTCTTGTTTGAGCCCCAGCTGCCACCCAGACCCACTTGGTAAGTTAGCTTTGAATTCAGGGTAGCTGGAGAGAGTGAGAGCCAAATATTTCAGTAAAATCTACCTGCAGGATGAAAAATGCCAAAAAAGGTTCATAGCATTCCATCACCCACAACAGAGCATTTACTCTAAGAGAAAAAGAAAGGAAGGGGATTGCCTGTGAACCATCAACTTTTCGGCCTTTTCGATGGCGCATCTTTTGGAGCAAACTTTATTATGCATCTATCCAACACCCACCATCCCAAAGATGGGCCTGCCCCTCAGCAAGGTGGTGGCTTTAACTTGTCTAAGTGGACCACCCAAATAGACATCCCCTGCTCAACCACCTCTCTTGGATCCATATGGTGAAACAGAGACAATGATTTGCAAATTTCTCAACATCCCTGGTTGCTTCTTTGGCCTTGTATCATATTTAATTTCCAACGGATCTGATGGTGGTCCATCTTGGAACCCACATCACACAGCCCGGATTCATGTAATAGGGGTCCAATAAGCTTAACCAGACCAAGTATGAAAGAAGCTAATGCCAAGTTGGTCCCGGACCATGACCTGACTAAGACACTCCTGTTGCACTAGAACTCAGGTCTAACCAGTTTACACTAAACTTTTTACATCTTAACATAAAGAATCTCAAGATGCCTAATGCAATTAGCCCGCAGGGGCTCCACTCAGAACTATCACCAAGTTAACAGGATGCATGTCATGGATGTGCATTCCTTGTCATAAAGTCCAGGTTAGCTGTACTCTCCTTTAGACAGAAGATATCTCAAGGGTTTTCTCAGCCGGAGGCCTACCAATGTATTGTCCCTGATGAAGGGGTTTTTATTTGCCTTAAAAAGATAGATAATGCAATTTACTAAAAGACTTCTAACCAGACACCAAACATGAAAGTCTAATCATTTCTCGTTGCATTGAAAGATTGAAGACTTTTGCAATCACTCTATGCAGTCGGCAAGAAGTGTATAAATGTAATAGCAGACAGTCTTGCTCAAAAAAATGTAACAGCAGACCGTGAATCAGAGGGGACAAATAATTATGCAAGAAATAAATTTGGTTTGGTTTGGCTTGTTTTACTTTCTGGGGATGTGGTAGGGACAATTAAGAAATGATTGATGGGGATGTCTTTGAGAAAAGTAACTTTGCATTCATGTAATGTAACAGTTTGTGATATTGTAGATGCTGACTAATTTATCAAAAAAAAAAGAGAGTAGATGTTGACCAAGGGAAACAACTCACATTCTTTCGTGTGATGAGTTGTTTCGTGAGTACGTAAAGTTAGTCAACTAGACGCGTGGATCTGTAAGCATAGAACGACCAGAAAGTAAGGTCGTCGTCAATTAGCCTCAAGGGGTTTCGTGCAGTGGAAGGGGGCTTGGCCGCTAGTATGTGCCAAACCCCTTGGATTAATGAGGGCAAGAGGATAAAAGTCAAGGGAGAAACTCTTGCTCAGTCGAAGCGGGGCAACTCTTTGAATGTAATGGACTGGTTTACACCATCGGGCGGTAAGCTTAGCCAATAAGATTAGGTTTCTGATCCCGAAGGAAGTTTCCCTGTTTCTCATGAAAAATAAAAAGTCATCATCAATTTTCTTGCCTTAATGGATTCGTAGGCATAGAAAGTCACATGGGTCTAAATAAAGGCTTTGCAGCTTTGGAAAAACCGGCTACCCTTTTCTATAAACACTCTCTCTCTCTCTCTCAATGGTTTGTTGGTTAGCCTCTCTCTCTCTGCTGATGATGAGAGGCAAGCCACGGGTCCGATCGGTTTTGGAGTCTCTCTTGTAGTCAGTCGATTTCTCACAACAAAGAGGCTCTCTTGGAGTTGGCGGATGAGATTAATGCTTGGGCCTTCGCGGTGTCGCTTCGAAAGTGGGGGGCTCTGGTTAGGGCACCGTTCAGGTTATCTCAGGGATTCTTCACATCCTTATCTGGGTTCCTGGTCCACGGCTTGCATCGACAAGCGCTTGATTTAGGAGACGTCCGATGGTTTGTTAAGTCTCTTCATCGGGAAGCTCTGAAAGACAATGGGATTCAGAGGTAGCTCAGTGCTCCTTTTTTTCGACCGTGCTCCAACAAGGATGTATTAGAGGGATGGACTTTGGTTCGGACGACGTGGCAACCTTCTTTCTGCAACCTTAGGCAACAGGCGGATGTGTGTCGGGCGAAGCCGGGGGACTGATGGTGTCCTGTCTGTTTCAATCGCAACTTTCGTTCAAGAGCTTTTTGTCACAGGTGTGGCTCAGATAGTTCAAGAATTCAACGTATTGTTTGCCTCTCTGGTGAGTCTCGTATGTCGGAACCTTCACCACAGGCTAGGCACCGAGTCCCTGCTCCTCATCGACCCGTTGTATCTTTCTGTGATATTGCGCATGTGTGTCCCTTGAAGGCGGGGACCTCTCCATTTTCGGCGATAAAGATAGGATTGTTCTGGGTCTTATTGAAGATATTCGATGTCGTCTGTTCGTCCCATGAGGTTGGTCGTTCACTAGAGTTCTACCGCTCGTATCCCAGAGCGGCCATCGGGAAGCATCCTTCTTAGCCGTCAAGATGTCACGTTCGCCCTGACGAGTTAATGAGTACGACTGTTCTCGAGATGGAGTGTGGGTCCACTTGCATTGAGAATTCATCGACTTTGTACGTTCATCTGGTTTGCCTCTTCAACTCTTGGGCCGCCAACACGATCTTGCTACCGGGAGTTGTGTTGTATTTATCGCACATGATGGATCCTGGGTCAGTTCATTTTTTGACGATCGTGGGATCTTTTGTTCTGTCAATTCTACCCTTCATATTCTGACGATATTCCTACCCTGCGAAAGCGTCCTAGTGTGCATGGGGTCCGCCCCGACGTGTTTTTTTGGTTTTACCTGCATGGTCTCGTTTTCACCTTGCATGCCGCAACAAACCCACTTTATGTGTTCGGCAGACTGCCTGCTAGGTCAAGATGGGGGATGTCCTGTGGAGGTTCTTGGAGCGTTCGTTCAGAGTGCCTCGGAGGTATCCTTCTTACAACCCGTGCATCCACAACTTTGCCCAAATTTGTTAGGTTCGGGGGTGGGTCGCAGAGTATCAATGACATGTTTGACATATGGGGTATGTCCTTCGTCGAGGTTGCACAGGCAATTGGAGTGCAAATTTCACCTGGGCAACTTTCTTCGATCCAATAATAGATTGTTCCTCGGGCACGATCGGCGGACAAGGTCACAAATAGTCTTCATAGAGCAAAATCATTGGCTCGTTTGCAATCTCAGCTTCAAGAAGATGGCTTCAACTTAGTTCGACGCTTAGCCAAGCAAAGGTGTCCTAGGGTGTTGCCTCATTATTTATCATGAAGATGTGTATTTGGAATATTAGAGGCATGAATTGCTTTTGTAAGCGCTTGTTTTTAGCTAATTGGATTAAATATGAAAGTTCGAACGTCGTTGCAATTTGTGAAACCAAAATGGAGGATATTTTGTTATCAATGATGTCTTACTTATTGAGAGGTGCGACACATGCTTTTAAACCGGCCGTTGGGTTTGTTGGGGGCATTTTGGTTCTTTGAAAAGCTTCTCTTAAGGTGGCGATAGTGGATATTGGTCTTTATTCTATCTTCCTTTCTGCAAACTTGTTGTTGTCGCTACAAGATGTCGTCTTCACCTTTGTGTATGGCCTTATCGTGTCTGCCTTGCGACCAATTTTCTGGGCTGTCTTGGACTGAGTTTTGGATACATTTAGAGCCCTTCAGTGTTTAGGAGAAGATTTCAATTGCCTATTGTCCATATAAGATTCTAGTTTACCGGTTCTTCTCAACCTCTCAATTAGAGGGTTTCAGAAGTTTGTTTTGCGGAACCATCTTTACTTGGTGCCTCTTGGAGGGATCAATTCTCGTGGTCAAATATGAGGTCTTGCCCTTGCTTGTGGATACTTGATCATGTATTTCTCTCCCCATAACTATTTCACGTAGTCTCGGATGTCACTGCATGCCTGCTACCGTGGAACCTGTCCGATTATGGACAACTGATTGCTTCTTGGGGTGCAGGCTTTAAAACGTGTCGTAGGTTTTTCTTTGAGGAGTGGTGGCTTCGTGTGCCAGACTTTCATTAGATGGTTGGATAATCGTGGGCTCAACCTGCTACGAGATCTTGGGGTAGCCTTTTGCATCCATGCAAAGTTTCTTCATCTTTGACAACGTATTAAGGAATGACTCAACTTTAATAACCTGAACAAGTTTAGGTTCATCGGTCAGTGGGAAGCTGAGCTCTCTTCTATGGCCCAACGACAAGTCGATCTTGATGGTGTGTCAGAGGGCCAAGTGCTTCAGATGCAGGAGCGTATCGTCGTCCTCTCTACTCTTGTTGCAAAATGGAGAGCACAAGATGAGTTTAGATGGAAGTTGAGGGCCAGAGTTGCATGGTTGGCTAATAGTGATGATAATACACGATTTTTTCACATGAACGCATCACATAAATACAGTACGAACCAGTTCCTTTTGGTCGAGATCGATGGATGCCAGTTTGGTCAGCAAAATTGCCTGCCAGCTATTACTTCTTATTTCTCTATATTGTATTCGACCGACTTAGGCATTGGGGGGGGGGGGTCATCGACAGTATGGATTATAAGCGGTTGGCAGTAAACCAATCTGTTCCTTTGCAGGCTCGATTCACTGGAGTTGAGATTTCTAATGCTATTAGCGGCTTCTCGAAATGGAAGGCCCCAAGCCTTGATGGTTTTCACGTCGACTTCTTCAAAGCCTTTTGGTCAATTGTAAAACTGACTTGTTCCACTTGTTCGATGAATTCTATCGTAATACAAGGCTGCCTAAACCATACCATGTGGCAGTCATCTCTTTAATTCCTAAGAGGCAAGGGGCGTCAAACATATCCAACTTCAGACCGATTTCAATGATGGGTGCTTTGTATCACATTTTATCTAAGGTGTTGGCCAATCAGTTGCGCACCGTCATTGATCAACTTGTCTCTCTGAACCAGAGGACTTTTATTCCAGATCAAAGTTTATAAGGGTCTTTTATTTATGCAACTGAGCTTCTTCACTCTTTACAGTCGACTGGAGCAACATACTTGCTAAAATTGAATTTTCACAAGGCTTATGATAGTCTGGCATGAAATTTTTTGATTAAATCTCTAACTCATATGGGGTTGGGCAGCTGGTTTATAATATAAGTTAAGGAGTTGGTCACGAAATCCGTGTCGTCAGTTTGCATCAATGGACTGAGAGGAGAAGAATTCAAGTTGGCTAGAGGTATGCGACAAGGTTGTCCCTTAACCCCTATCATTTTTAATATTGTGGTAGATGATTTACCTATTCTCATGAAAAGGGCAGAACAAACAGACTTCTTGGATTCGTTGGACATTCCTAGTTTTGTTGGTTACACAATTCAATATACAGATGATACTATAATATTTGGTCATGCGAATGTTAATCAAATGTCCAAGTTGTGCTTCATTATTAAAGTCTTTGCTGCAATTTCAGGCCTTTGCCTGAACGAGAGTAAGTGCACTCTGGTCTTACTCAATGCTAACCCTCTTCTCCAATCGGCTGCTGCAATGATCTTCAACTACCCGATATCTGACCTTCTAGTCATTTTTTTGGGTCTATCATTACACTCACTACAGTCGTCAGGATTTTCGTCTTGAATGTCTACTATAGAGTGGGTGCAAGGGAGATTGCAGTCTTGGAAGGTCGAATATTTATCTTTTACGGGCCGATTGACGTTAATACGCCATGTTTTGGCCCGATTACCAAATTTTTGTATGAGCATTTCCAGTATACCGACAACAGTAGAACGAATGATTAACTGTTTGCTCTCGCACTTCCTTTGGTCTGAGAATGCATCTCACAAAAAGACCCCGTTTGTTTCTTGGCAATAGATCGTTCTCCCGAGGCAGCGAGGCAGCTTGAAGATTCCAGCTCTGAGTAAGAGGAGTATCGTTTTAGTCTTGAAGTGAGTCTGGGTCGCTTCCACATCTCCATCTCCTTGGGCTACGTTTGTTAGGCAAAAATATGGTAGTCTACCTGACTCCTTTCTTTCGACACCCAGTTCAGTGTATCATTCAACCCTCTGGCTGGAGTGACGGAAGACGCTTCGCTTCTTCAGTGGCAGGGATCTTAGGCCTGTCCATGGCCGCCCGTGGCTTCACTGGGCCATTGCGAACGAAGATAGGTTCTCCATTAAGCAAGTTTACCATTCCTTGTTGCCTTCCAAGATAGACTGGTTTCTCACTGATTGTATGTGGGGTAAGGGGCCCGCCCCAAGGGCCAAAGCTTTGGCATGGCTAGTTGCTCACGATCGTGTTCAAACCCAGACTAATGTCAGGAAACAGGAGCTTCAATTTCCCAGCATGTGTATTCTTTGCGAGAAGGCAAAAGAGAACACGATTCACCTATTTTGGTTTTGTCCGGTCATTTTAGACCTATTTTTTTCAAACTTGGGGTGCATTGTCTGTTCAAATTTGTCTGAGTTCCGTTATTCGGGACCTCTTGCTTGGTCTCATGATTTTACGACACAAAAAAGGGAGATTATTGTGGCGGGTATGATTGTTTTTAGCATGGTGGATGATCTGGATTGAAAGAAACAACATCTTCTTCAGGGGCATCAAATTCGATTTTGGAAGGCTTTGTCAGCGGGTTATGTCTGATGTGTATCTGGCTCTTCAATTATATAGTAGAGACGAGGGTTTGATCAGCTTGTACTCTGAACTGTGCACAGTCACCATCTAGATTGTGACTATCTTACTCCTATGTTCTTCTCTCATCCAATATTCTGTTTGATGTATTTTGGTAATGTTGAATGTTCTCTTTCTCTCTCTATATCTATCTATCTCTCTCTCTCTCTCTATATATATATATATATATATATAGAGAGAGAGAGAGAGAGGTTTGCACGAAAGTATTGAAGAGAAGGCTCTTTTATTTTTATTTTTATTAACGTTTTATTAGATCGAATCCTATAGATGTGGTTTACAAGGTTCGTTTAATAAAAAATAAGTTTGAATGATGTCATTGTGACATGTAAGTAGGTTAGGGCTTTAAAATCAACACTCCACAACGTTCCAAGATTTCACTATTCAAAAAATCATATTTCTATATGAAAAAGACATGATTCAAGGTTGATCATCGAACAAAGTATGTTGCATGCATTTTATATAATCAAATTAAGCGGTGGATATAGCTTGAGACAGATTTTCAGCTCAATGGTTATGTACTTCATTAGTACCAAACATAACCCTCCAATACAATATATATATATATATGTGTGTGTTAATATTTAGCCCTATTTAGGGCACCAAATTATAGAAACTATTGAGCTGAAAATCATAGGTTTTAGGTTTCTTTTGTAAATTAAATTCTGTAATGTGATTTACAATTTTGTTTAATGGAAAATGACTTTTGAATCCTGTGATTGCGATACATAAGCAGTTTTTTCAAAGGCTTCAAAAATTATGGGTCCACAATGCATTAAAATTTCATAACTCAAAAGATCATAGTTTTGGATTGAATCAACAAGATCCAAGGTTTGATTCTTAACAAACAAACCATCTTGTCAGATCTATGATTTTCACGCAAAATGTAGTGACTGTTTTCAATTAGGCTATTGAAGGGAGATCAGGAAACACTGGAATTGATATCTCCATCATTCAATTTTTTCCTTAAAGACAAAGGTGTCAGTGTAATTGGATTCCAAATGAGTATAACACCGTTCCCAAGATCCTTGCCAGCTTAGGAGTCTTTGGTAATGATGTCTTATTGATCACATGTAACCTATACGGTCTACCTAACCCTATTCTGAAAAAAAATCCTTATAGGGAATGGGGTCATTAAGGCATGTTTGATGGCTTGTTTAGAGTTAGAAAGAAATGAAAAAAAAGACAGAATAGAACATTGGTAGTCTTTTCCAAGTTTAACCCTTGTTTGGACCATACTCAGATGCTACATTTCAAATATTCATTATTTGATGATGATGTGCAAACAACTTGAACAATCATGAATAATAGGTCGAATTACTTTATTTTCAATCGTATGATCCGATTCATCCATCATTTTACATGTTTTAACAAGTTTATTATGATTTTTTGCCTGGATATAGATCTAATTACCAAATTACTTCTAAAATCATGAATTTTTGCCTTAAATATGAATTTAGATTTGAGGAACAAAATAACCATCAAGTGAGAAAACAAAGGTTTATTCAACTTTAGAAACTGAAGGTGTTTTATCATCCTCAGCTCAGTCGCACTGCACATGGTCATCTTGTACTACCGTTATGATGTGATTAACTTCACAATTATTTTAATTAATACACTTGTATACTAACAATAAAAAACAAAATGAGCAATTATGAATAACATAATCGCTGAAAGAACAGAGATTAAAGTCATCCAATAGCATCCACTTCAGTAGCAAGCCGCCGACCAAACATCATACAAACAGTAAAAAGAAAAAAAAAGAATCAAAACAATAAATAACCACACAAGTATGAAAATATTAAAAAAATTAATGAAACTAATATTTTTTCCCCAAGCATAAAGAGATAAGCATATAGAGCACCCAGCAAGACGGTACCCATCATTCATCAATAACAAGAAAATGCTTAACAAGAAAGAGAAAATCACTCGTATCTCTCACAATTCTGTCTAGCAAAAACGCAATGCACAAAGAATCCGATCCCTAAACCTCAAAGAACGATCAATAAATCACACACACAGCAGACGGCGTTCTGCATGTCTGCTGCATCCCATGTTTGTTAAAAAATGTCTACTTTTTGTGTTTTTTGTCCCACACGATGCGCCGGACATGCCGTCAAACATACCTTAATAGACCTGCCCCCCCCCCCCCCTTCGAGGTAAACTCCGGGTTGAGTCATGGACACACAAACCCTTACCAAGCCACTTAAAGGCACCCACATACCCAGTGAGAGTCTAACCTGTGTCAATGCTGTCAGCACTTTCTCCCTAAGCCTGTTCATTTTTATACTTAATTTTTGCAAATTTAAAAGATTAAAAAAAAAAAAAAAACTACTGCCGCAAGGCCATTAAACTCCATAGTTCAAAATTGTTGAAAGGGACCTCCACTCCTTTTGCTCGCAGTGTGGACATAACAATTTGCATGGAAAGATTGGGCCAGACCCATTTTGCATTAATGGAAAACAACGTGACAAGCCTACACCCAGCATTATCACGGGTCACAAATAATGTGCCAACTTTCTGTTCTCTTTTCACATGAGAAATGATTAAAGTCCCATTGTTTTTGAAAAAATTGGACAGTCCCACACAAGATTTGAATGTAAAGATCCGACCCATATTATCAGTCTAGATGATTCATATCTGAATCCAGGTTGGCTTCAGAGGGTTTAGCCAGATCCGAGTCAGAATTGGATAAATGAATAGGCTTGGGACAGGGTTAGAACTGGATCTGACCTATCCCATTTTATTTTTAATTTTAACTTAAAAACCAATATACTTGACCTGCTTCCTGCCGATATTCCAGCATCATAGGAGGTCAGAGTCGTCAGACCATATAATGATACAATGTGTGCCAAGCACGGATCCAGATCTAGACATGGACCCACTGGTTGGAAGTCGGGTACAGTATCGGGTCAACCTGATCTGATTGATTCCTTAGCCGTTTGCAACCCTAAATGTGGGCATGGATTAAACTGAATTTTAGAAGGATAAACTGCCAAACTGGTTTTTTCATGTGTGTGTGTGTGTCTGCATGTGCACATTTAAGACCACAAAAGGTAATACTAATCTACATGTAAGGTCATTATGCTGATTAATTTTCTTTAAATAGTTACGTTTGAACAGTGTCACTTTTGGCCTACAAAGGCTCCACTCATTTGACAGGGTCTACTTGTGAATGTCACTAAGTTCACAGGATGTCAGAAGTTCGAAACCCATGAGGGGCATCCCTTGCCGCGAGGTTGAATCTAGATGTACTCCTTAATGGCGAAGAGAATCTCAAGGGTTTAACCAGCTGAAACCTTGCCAATGTGCGGTCAGTGATGGGGTTTTTCCATGACAGTCTGAAACTTATAAGAGTCATCTCTTAGCCCAAAGTCAAAAGCTAAGTGTCTTCTCTAGTAGGCAGGGAAGTCATCAAGGGTTTTCATCAAGGCCTGCCAATGTGTAGTCGGTGATGAGATTTTTTTTTTTTACCTAATTAAAAAAATAAAAAACAATTACACCTTTAACAAGTTCTTCCTGGGTCCTTCCTTAGCATATGAAATTACACATTGCTAAGTTTGCTATAAAATCTTTCATGCAGCTTTTGATAAACCTTTGTTTTTGAAATGATAGCCCTGTTGTTGGAATGATCATGGTTGTGTAAATTTTTTAAGTTGACAAAGTACCTTGTATTATATGTGCAATCCATAACCCTAATCAATCAGGGTTAGTCTTTGTAAAATAATAGCAATCGTCTTGCCCTCATTTCAGATCTCAATCTTTATTGTCTTTTCTAATAATTCATGTCAATTTACTCAAATGATGATTCCTGATAAGCATGTTCACAAATAACCTACCAGTGATTATCATTACTTTTTTTAGATGAAAGAAAACGCTAGACAGATACATAACTTTCACCATGAAAATTTATAGTGCATGACAACATTAGGGCTTCGTTTGTTTCATTCCCACCAATAAGAAAATACCTCCATGAGAAAGGCATCCGATGATGGAAAGGCCATCCCATGTGTGAAAAGTTTCATACGTAAATCCATTCGTAGGGTTGGTGGTGTGAATGGATTCTTGTACAAAATACATGGACAACCTGAAAAGAAACCCTGCAGGTTGACTGACTGTGAGCCCCATGGGAAAATGGGGTTAGCGTGTTTGTTTCACCTGCACACGGAAATAAAGGGTTTCATATGTAAATCCCTATTTTCATGTCTATGATGAATGAAACAAACGAGGCCTAAGGATTATAAATATATGTTCGATAAGCATAGGGATCAATGGCAGTGGACCGGGGCGGGGGACAAGGTCTCCACCCCCGCCTCGTTTCAAAATCCGAACCTTCATCCCCGCCTCCATCACTGCACGGGGATGAATTTTAACCTCCATCCCCGTTTCATGTCCTCCATCCTCAGTTCAAATGGGGGGCGAGGCAGGGCCCCGTTTCCCCTTAGTCTATAGTCACCCCTTAAAGGATTGGGGAGGGGAGGGGAGGGGAGGGGGTGGGGCGGGGATTGAGACAGGGGCGGGGTGGGGAAAAGCGTAAGTCCATCCCCACCTCATGCCCTTCATCCCCGGTTCAAACAGGGCGAGGCGGGGCGGAGCCCCGTTGTACCCAGGTCCACTGCCATATGGAGATAAGCACACCATTATGTAATTAAAGCAAGAAGTAGAGATCCACAATACTTCACAAAAATGTATGCTTATCTGAAAAACATATTTCTATGATTGTTGGCCTCATGATTAAACTCATAATAAACAAATAATAAGCTCATTGAGACAATACTTGCTGCAATTCTAGAAAGTTAATGAGTTTATTGAAAACCAAAATTGGATTTTCTTTTCATCAGGATTGTTAGTGTGTGTGTGTGTGTGTGGGGGGGGGGGGGCTTATTACCAGGAACAATTTGTTGGCCCTACTGGGGGAAAATATTGGGTCATGGTAAGGCCATCCCAGTTACACACTCTTAGGGTTCTCAGTTATTTTCCACACAAGTTTGTATCGCAGAGCTTTCCACCCAAGTTTCAGTTAGAGTCCCTTCAAGCTTCTCTATAAGGCTTTGACTTGGGTTGTATCTTATTAGATGTAAGATAATCCGATTCAGAATCAGATTTGGATTCAGACGCATAGAGCTTATTCTTAACCTGGATCTGATAGGGCTGTCAATGCGTTCCGTTTGTATCGGGTACACAACCCAACCCAAACCCAAATTTTTGAGTATAGGCATGAAAAGTGCCGACCTGAATAATATTTGGGTTGACTCAAACCTGACCCGAGCAATATGTAGGCCATGTTTGGGTCATGATTTTTGCCAGTACTTGACCCAACCTGGCTTTTTTGCCCGGTACCCATCCCAATTCGAGTATTATATATATTTCTAAAATTACGTGGGTCCGGGTCAACCATGACCCAGCCCTGACCCGTCCCGTGGACAGCCTTAGGATCTGATTATAGCTTTACTATACAGGGAAACTGGGACCAGATGGGCGTCTCATGCGTGAGTCAGGGAGATCTTAAAATTGGCAGAATTTGAGGCGCTTGGAGCTGTTTCTTCTCACTTTGACCTACCACCTAGTGGTGATTATAAGAGAGAGAGTCTAAACCCGTGCCGGATCCAGGATTTGTGTTAAAGGGGGGCAATTTTTTTTATAATAAAATAAGATAAATGAGGTTATTTATGAGCCTCATTCCCCAAAAAGAAGACGATGATGACAAATCATGGTAAAAAAAAAGGCTTTCAGCATATGCCATACACATTGGAACACCCACAATCAGAGATCAAGAAATAAAGATAAATTTTTTTTTTTACTTAAACAACAGACTCGGTCGATCATTGAAACATTATTAAGTCAGAACTCAGGTCTAACCAGTTTACACTAAACTTTTTACATTTAACATGAAGAATCTCAAGATGCCTAATGCAATTAGCCAGCAAGGCTCCACTCATCTAGTAGGGTCACTTGTGAACATCACCAAGTTAACAGTGTATGTCATGGGCGGCCATTATTTGCCATAAAGTCGAAGTCAGCTGTCTTTTTTTTTACAGGGAAGGATGTTTCAACCCATCGATGGATTGAAAAAATTAACACAAAAAAGAAAAAGAAAAAAAGAAAACAGTCACACACTAAAAACAAAGATTTTACATAGTTTGCACACACACACATATATATATATATATATATATATATATATATATATATATATATATATATATATATATATGTGTGTGTGTGTAATTTTGGTCCCTTCTAAACATCCATACGATGTGAACACTGCTGATTTCTTATATTTTAGGTCATGTTTGGCCAATCTGATCCCTCAGATGTGTTTAACATGTTCCATTTACTAGGAATCAATCAACACTACAACAAAGCAGTAGATTAGCGACGACCACATTCCGTCGCTAACATGGTTAGCGACGGATTAGCGACAACGAGACGACAGTATGCTTACGTCGCGAATATTTCGACGCTAACTGGCGACGGAATTATTCCGTCGCCAGGTCCGTCGCTAATTGCGACGGAATAACGAGCGCTATATTCCGTCGCCAATCCGCCGGTACTCAACGTCGACCACCGCTTGGCGACGGATTTACTTCCGTTGCTATGCCGTCGCTATATTAATATGAATAGCGACGGATGGTTCTGTCGCAAACACAAAAAAAAATTAAAAAAAATTTATTTGAAAATTAATTACCAAGAACTGTACAATTTCTATTTCCTGTACAATTTATATTTCCTGTAAATAAAAAACAAACCACACAAAAAAATTCATATAACAAGAATCTACAACAATTAATCGTTCCACCTTAAAATTAAGAAGTTTAATTATTTACAATTCAACAATTACAATTAGGAAAAATAAAAAAAATAGAACTTCTTCAACACAGTCCTCTAATCATCGCCAAAATTTTGTGCATCTTCTTGTTCATTGTCTTTATCTGTTCCTTCAGCTCCACTACCCTGAATATGTGATTATACCTGAGAGGGACCTGAAATCGAAGATCCCCTATCCAAAACAGCGGCATTGATCTCATTTCGGAGAAAGGGGACGACAGTGTATTGAAAGTAGTTATTCAGTGATTCATTAATGATCTCTCGTACATCATCACCAGAAAGAATAGTCGGCTGCTTGGAGCTTATGTCGGCGCAAGAAGTCGGTGAGCCGTAACTGGAAGAACCAATAACTGGTAAAGTGTTCATATTACTCCCAAACCCGAACACGCGACCTTTTTTGGGTTCACCTGCTGCAGTCACCCATGCTGTAGGATCAAATGATGGATGCTGAGTAGTGTCTTTGCCATATCGCTCTACCATTTGTTGCTCATATGCCTCCTACAAAATAATGTTTAAAGTATTCATCAATAATTAATGATAACATTATGATAACTTGCATATATATTGCAATGATTATTAATAGAATTAATACATACCGTTGTCGTTCTCGCCTTCTCTGATACGAAGACTCCCGTGATCTTCCGTTTATGTGTTTCTACAAACACATCTTTATATGGTACACTGCCTCCTTTTTCTGCTTCCTGCGAAGTTAAATGACAAAAGATTTAGTACACAAGTTTGCAACAATACTTATAAAATTAATATTATGTATTGATGAGTTACCATTTTCTTTAGGTGGCTCCCAAATGTCTTAGAACCACCTGTGTGTAGATGGGCTTCGGGCATCTTCGATCGATTTTATGAAGCCTTCGCAGAGCGATTTTTAAATGCATCTCCCGTCCACTTATCGCACATTTCATCCCAGTAATCTCTCCTGATAGTAATAGGACCATGGCCCTTCCACAGTAATGGATCATCTACTATGCCAGATGCTTTTTTTGCTGCAGTCTTCATAGTGTGCAGCATGTCTGCAAATCGATTGACAGCCACCTTCTGCCACACCTTCCTTGCATCATTTTCTTCCACCGTAGTTGCGAAGCGATTCGAAGCCTACAAATATTTTCAGAAAGTTAGTAGACATTGCTTAAATAAATTAAATATGAAACACATTAACTATGAGGAACAACTGTATACCATGAATGAGGACCACAATCTGTCTAACACCTCCTTTGGGTACTCTTTCCATTGAGCAACTGGTCCTGGTAGATGTTGAAGAAGTGAATTCCTAATCTCTCGTACTACTTCTTGTGGCTCAAACCTCGTGCTGCACATGAATTGTTACACAGTAAATATCAATATAAAATATTTAAAAGATATGCAATAATTGAAAACAAAATACTTATGGTCGATTATCGATATACACTATTCGAATGAGTCTTCTTGTGCCAGATTGAGAAGACCCTGTTTCCTGTGTTGGCTGTTGACTTGTGTGATCAACTGGTGTAGGTGGGTCGTATACAGGCGCAACATCATTTGTAAAAAAATACATTAAAAATTCTCAGAATGTGCATTTGAACTAATCAAGCATCTAATTAGTTATATGATATACCTATCACAGGAGCCCATGAAGATGAAGGTTGAGCCTGACTACTACTGGATGAGCGACCACTATAACCTCCACGAACCATATTCTAACAAATAACATATGTCATACAATACATTCAAATAATTCACATCAAGTATTACAATGCATTCAAGTCATTCACATCAAGCATTGCAATGCATTCAAATAATTCAAATCATTGACATCAAGTATTG
The DNA here is from genome assembly GCF_984573655.1 of Nuphar pumila. Classification (NCBI taxonomy): domain Eukaryota; kingdom Viridiplantae; phylum Streptophyta; class Magnoliopsida; order Nymphaeales; family Nymphaeaceae; genus Nuphar; species Nuphar pumila. The sequence goes on along the minus strand of NC_143258.1, from coordinate 87,848,700 downwards.
CACTAATTCAAATCATTCGTTAATTGCATAAATTATAATACATTCAGATAATTCAAATAATTCACATCAAGTATTACAATGCAATCAAGTCATTCACATCAAGCATTGCAATGCATTCAAATAATTCAAATCATTGGCATCAAGTATTGCACTAATTCAAATCATTCGTTAATTGCATAAATTATAATACATTCAGATAATTCAAATAATTCACATCAAGTATTACAATGCAATCAAGTCATTCACATCAAGCATTGCAATACATTCAAATAATTCAAATCATTGGCATCAAGTATTGCACTAATTCAAATCATTCGTTAATTGCATAAATTATAATACATTCAGATAATTGAAATCATTCACATCAAGTATTACAATGCATTCGAATCATTCCTATCAAGTATTACAATACATTCAAATAAAATTTATGATCATTCACACCAACTATTGCAATACAACTCACATCAAGTATTACAATGCATTTAAATAGAGGTTTGTAGTATAAGATTTTGCTCACTAGTTTGAGAATTCTTCCTCGTCACTAGTTTGACTTTCTTCTTCTTCTTCTTCATCTTCTTCTTCATTGTTTGCCCATCCACTTGGTACATCATTTGGATCACATTCCTCTATGAATGTTTCATCGGCCAATGGAGATATGACATGCATATCATGCGCAACATCGTGACCATAAGCGAAGTCATAGACATCATCTGATTGATAGTAATCACTGTCTTCAGCTAACTCATCTTCCTGTAACTGATCATACTCGGGGTATAATTTGGATTTCACCTTGCAAACTGCCCACCATTCATTTCTATCTGACTTTTTTATACTCGGATATGAAGTATAATAAACTTGTTGAGCTTGCGAGGCTAATATGAATGGTTCATATGTTCCAAACCTGGATTTATGATTCACCTCCACAATGCCTGAAGCTTTGTCGAGTCTTGTTGCAGTTGGATCAAACCAATGACACTTGAATATCGTAACCCTGTTATTCATGCCTAAGTAAGTCAACTCCATTATTTCCTCTATAACACCGTAGTAATCATGTTCATTTTCACCGTAGCTGCTACCCTTGACACACACGCCACTATTTATCGTTGATTTGTTTATACCGTAGTCTTTTGTATGGAATCGATAACCATTTACGATATACCCGTTGTAGCATTGCACAACTTTGGTCGGACCATTTTCTAAATCACATATTCTTTGATCTTTAACATCACCATTGCGAACCTACGCACAAACATAAACAATGATTGTGATCACGATCAATTAAGTAACTTAGTGTTGTTTATAAGTACAAAATTTATGTTAGCTTCTTTACCAACTGTTTCAACCACTCCATAAACTTAGTTTCACGTTTTTTTTTGTACTTCTGCATCAGTGAGATGTGAAACTTCGCTTTGCAACTCCAGATCAAATCGTCTGCAAACCACAAATACTTATATTACCGAGCCATGTATCCACATATAGAACATAAAAGGATTTATAATTGAGTTGCATATACATATACTTACTCGATGTATGGGTCGATCGCTGAGCAATTAAAAAGAATATAGATGTGTGCTGCATCTTGCTCTTGATCTGTCAATAGCCTTGATCGACAACTACCAAATGCATGCCCAAGTGGTTGAAATATCGACAGCTTGTGAGCTACAGTTACTTGTTCTCCATCATCGTTACAGGGCGGGCATGTGTAACGTGTTGGAATATGAGGTTCGAAGTACATAGATGAGAAATTTGAAATCTCTTCTAAAGTGTACGCCTCACAAATAGAGCCTTCTACTCTTGCTTTATTACGAACCTTTTTTTTTAGGTCGAACATGCATCTGACAATAATATACATTTCAAATTTTAAATATCTGTCAATAAAGAGACAAATATAAAAAAACATATACCTTTCAAATGGGTACATCCATCGATATTGCACAGGGCCACCAACCCTTAGTTCATATGGCAGATGTATGATCAAATGTTCCATAACATTGAAAAATGCTGACGGAAATATCTTTTCTAACAGACAAACAATGGTGATGACAGAGTCCTCGAGATTCTTTACATCTGATACAACGACCTCCCGTGCGCACAATGTTCTGAAAAATTCGCTCAACTCAGCCAATACCCCCCATATAGGTTTAACTAACATATCATGGAATGCTAGGGGTATCAATCGTTGCATAAAGATATGACAATCATGGCTCTTCAATCCATATAACTGTCCATCGTCAATCTTCACAGCCCGAGCAATGTTAGAGACATATCCATCTGGAAATCTCAGTTGTCTCAACCATTGACATACATGTTTTATTTGATCAGGTCCGAGCACGTACTTCGCCTTTGGTTTCAGTACTTTGCCATTATACTCTTTGAGTTCCAATTCTGGTCTTTTACATATTAATTTTAAATCCATACGGGCCTTCAGATTATCCTTCGTTTTTCCTTTAATATTCATTACTGTATTGAACACATTATCAAACACATTTTTCTCTATATGCATCACATCCAAATTATGTCGTATCAATAGGGTCGGCCAATACGGTAGTTCCCAAAAAATAGATTTTTTCGTCCAATTGTGATCCTTCCCAAATCCACGGAAGGGTGTAGGACTGCGGGCATCTGTCAATACATCGGGAAAGTATCACAATCTTCTTAGAATCTCTATGCCAGACAATCTTGAGGATGGACCTTCTGTTTCAGTTGTGCTTGCTTTAAATGCATTCTTTTGACATCGGAACAGATGATCGCTGGGTAGAAATCGACGATGACAATCAAACCAGCAAGGCTTCCTTCCATGCCTCAATCTAAAAGCTTTGGAATCCTCCATGCATACGGACAAGCCAACCTCCCATGTATGCTCCAACCAGATAACATACCATATGCAGGGAAGTCACTGATTGTCCATAGAACAACGGCCTTCATGTTGAAATTTTGTTTTTTGTGGGCATCATACGTGGTAACACCGTCATCCCACAGTACTTTTAATTCATCAATCAATGGCCTTAGATATACATCAAGATTTTGGCCAGGTGAGGTCGGACCAGGGATCAACAGAGACAAGAAAAGATTTGGACATTTCATACACAAGCTTGGTGGAAGGTTGTATGGAGTTATAAATACTGGCCAGCATGAGTATGGAGTTGATCTACCCCCAAATGGATTAAATCCATCTGTACATAGACCGAGTCTAACATTTCGCACTTCCATTACGAAGTTCTGATGAGTACGATCAAAGTGCTTCCAAGCTTCAGCGTCAACAGGATGCGTGATCTTGTTTTCATCGTGTCGAACTTTATTTGCATGCCATCTCATGTGTTTAGCTGTCTTTGAAGATATATACAATCGCTGCAATCTATGAGTGATAGGAAAGTAGCGGAGCGACTTGTATGAAACTTCCTTTGATCTCGTGCTACCATTGCCTCTTGTCTTTGGCTTGAACCGAGGATGCCCACATGACGGGCATGATATGTCATTTTCCTGCTCCTTGAAATACAACATGCAGTGATTTGGACAAGCATCAATCTTTTTGTAACCCATACCTAGAGCGTTGACCATAACTTTCGCACGATAGAAATTTTGTGGCAATTTCTCATCTTTAGGCAGCATACTCTTCACAATCATGCACAAACGGTCAAAACATGATTGACTCAAATTATACTCGGACTTCAAATTCATTAGTTGAAGAACTGCAGACAACATAGTGTGACTCTCACAACCGTTCCAAAGTGGCTCATCAGCATCTTTAAGTAAATCATAAAATCTACTAGCTGCATCGTTTGGTGATTCTTCATCTACGACAGTTCTTATATCACTAGAACTCATAGCAGAACCCAGTTCTGTTCCTGCAGCATCAAATATCAAATTCGTATATGGATTATCTTGCACCACATTCACCCGTGCATCAAAATCGTTTCTGAATTCTTCTTCATGAAACGTCCAGTTCTGATAATCACTCACAAAACCCTTCCTGTATAGGTGATGTCTAACGCCATGAGGTTCTACAAATCGATTATTCTTACAAATCTTGCAGGGACACCTAATCCGACCTGTGGGATCTACCGTACTGACACTTGCCATTGCAAATTCAATAAAACTATCGACACCATCCATATATTCATGCGATAACTCATTGTCCACTATCCTACGGTACATCCATTCACGGTTTGCAGTCATTCTGTCGTATGATGTTACGAATAGTATCCTAACCAGTTAAAAGAGATCCATCAGAATGCTATGATGAAGAAAATATCAAATTTATCATGCAATATATGATGTCATACAATCACAAGAATTATGATGCATGCATTGATAACTTAATATTTTCATGTGCAAACTATTCATGACATGATACATTCATTTGAAGCATGCTTTCAGTATACAATTTCACATGGAAGACATAATCAAATTGAAAGTAACTATATGTAAGCATGGATACAATCACATCAAACATTGCAATACATCGAAATAATTCATATCAAACAAATGTCAAACATGTACCTGCAGCAAACACACTTCAATATCCCACTAACTACTACCATGCATAGCATGGATTCCGTACTCCAAAAATAAGAACACTTCTATTCTCATACATTAAAATCATGCTCAGCATGATCTCTGAACTCCAACAAAGCATTCCTAGATATCAACAACTAAGTGAGTGTGTGAACAATAAAGTGTTACATTCAATAAATTAAATAACATGTGATGCGCTTGCATCACTTACTCACCACGAGTATTTACCCGATTTGCATTGTTTTTGTCACTTACTTACCACGGGTGGCGGGGCACAAGCGAGTTCCGTTGAGAAATCTGCAAAAAACACTGTGTTAAAATGAATATTAAAGCTAATTAGGGAAACACAAACACTTATGCAATGCAAAAAACAACTAAACTGTTGATGATATATCTAATGATGAAATGCGATGAAATAAAGTGAAAAAGAAGCATTGATGATATATTTTTTTAAACTAGCGTCTTCCCCTAAAAAAAAGGGAGAAAAATTATAAGTGCACTCCGAACCTTGTTTTTGAAGCTTGAACATCAAATTGTAGTGAGAATTCGATGAAAAAACTAGAGGCTAATTTTTCAAATTGCTCCCATGTTTTCAGTATAATTCAAAATTGCACCAATGTTACAAAACTTTTCGCCCAAAGTAGGATAAAAAAAGAAATCTGATTCTTTCATGCTTGATGCACACATTCATGATCATCACCAAAGTGGAAAAAAGAAAAAAAAATACTTATGGCTCTGCAAGTTTACACTGAATGTAGGTTCTTAAGGTTAAGGAGTTAGAAAGTTTAACTTGTAGCTTTTAACACTTGACAAATTTTGCATCAAGAGTCAAGGAACATGTTCTCTTTGTATATGCTTCTTCTCCTGTACTAACCTCACATGTCTTACTTCCAATGGTGTTTTGTCATCATTATATTGCCCTATTTGTGGAGAAGTTTAACATATTGTTAAAATGTGTGTTTCCACTTATATATTCTTGTTCAATGACATTTTCTTATTCTAAGCGTGAAATTTTATATGTTTTGTTCTTATTCTTTATGAAATTCATGGTTGGCATTTTCTAGTGGAATAACAGTGTGATAACCCTTTTCTGAAAGTCTTAATATTTAGAAGTCTAAAAAGTATTGTCATGAGTCCACGTTTTGCCAAAATATGAATTTTACTCAAACAAAGCTGGATCCAAAATGACAGTTTTTTAGATGGTCGGTCATGGCATGAAACTTTTTAAGGAGAAAAAGTCCAAATAACTGTAACAAGAAAAAACAAAAAAGTTTTAGGCGTGGATGAGCAAGACCTCAAGCCTGACTGAAGTGAAGAATGGAGGCTAGGCTGAGGTGAGCTCACCTCAGGGGAGGCTCAGACGTGAACCTGGCCCAGGCGAGGGCTCGACCCTGGCCTCAACGCGCACACCTTATGGCTCGAGCATGAGGCTGGCTCAAGCGAGGACTCACCTCAGGCTATGAGCCTGAGGCAAGACCGGCTCAGGCGAAGCCTCACCTCAGGCCATGAGCTTGAGGCAAGGCAAGCTCAGACGAGGTTCGCCGCCGATAGCCCGGGCTCAACCTCATCGGCCATCGCCAGGGCGTACAGCGTGAAGAAGAAGAAGAAGAAGAAGAAGAAGAAGAAGAAGAAGAAGAAGAAGAAGAAGAAGAAGAAGAAGAAGAAGAAGAAGAAGAAGATTACCTGCGTGTCGCCGGGCGGTGGCGGGAGGTTGACGAGAAGCGGCAGCTGGCGAGCGCCGGCTGGCGAGCGGTGGACGGGGAGCGGCGGCTGGCGAGCGGTGGCGGCCGGACGGTGGCGAGAGCCGACGGGCGGTGGGATGGAGAGGGCGGCGGGTGGGAGCAATACAGCGAAACAGGAAAAAAAGAAAGAGGGATGGGATTAGGGATTTACGCGACATTTCGCGACGGCTTAGCGACAAAATTATTCCGTCGCTAAGCCGTCGTAAATCAAAAATACCAAACGAGCGACGGAATATATTCTGTCGCTAAGCCGTCGCTAATTAGCGACGGATTAGCGACGATAGAGTTCCCTCTCTAAATCCATCGCTAAAATGGTGTTCTTGTAATAAAAAGTAGCGACAAAAAATGCAGTCGCTAATCCGTCGCTAAGTAGCGACAGATTAGCGATAAAAGTTGTTTCCTCGCTAATCCGTCGCGACTTAGCGACAGATTCTATCTCTAGCTAATCCGTCGCTAATTAGCGACGGAAAAAATCCGATGCTAATTTCCGTCGCTAATTAACAATTTTCTTGTAGTGCAATGAACCATGCTTTTCATGAAAATTATTATTTTATGAGTTTTTAAATTTATAAAAATTTTAAGCCATCAAATTTTTTAAGACTTCTGAAAACCTGCTTACATATCATAATCACATCTATAAAGTTAGTTTCAAATAAAAGAAGTAACAACTACAAAATTAGGAGTGTCTGCATCCTCCTACTGTTAGGAGGAACATAACTCTCTTTATCTCTTAAAATATATGTGTATCACTGAAGTCACCAAATTATATAGAATTATTGAATTGAAAGTCATAGGTTGAAGCTTTATCAACTCAATCTGACCACATGGATGTGTTTAGGGCGGTTTGTTTGTTAAGAATCCAACCTTGGATAGTGTTTTTTTGTCCAAAAATCTGATTTTTTGAGTCATAAAATTTTAATGCATTGTGGACCGTGAATTTTTTAAGCCCTTAAGAAACCTAATCATGTATCGCAATCACATGATTCAAAATTTATTTTTTACTAAACAAAACTTGTAGATCACATATGTAATCTACAAAAGAAACTTAAAATCTATTGTTTCTGGCTCAATAGTTTCATACAATTTGGAGCCTTCAATAGCACCAAATATTAACCTATATATATATATATATATTATGCTTGGTATTAATGAAGTGCAAAACCATTGAGCTGGAAATCTTAGGTTCAAGCTGTATCAACCACTTATTCTGATTATATAAAAATGTTTGCAGCATAATTTGTTTGATGAGTATCAAACCTTGGATGGATAATGTCTTTTTCATGAAAAAATATGATTTTTTGAATAGTGAAATCTTGAAACATTGTGGACTGTTGATTTTTGAAACTGCTTACATGTCATAATCACATGATTCAAAACTTATTTTATATTAAACAAACATTGTAAAGTTGAAAAAGTCACCATGCTTACATGTCATAATCCCATCTACTAAAAAGTTAATAAAAAAAGAGCATTCTCCTCCATAGCAAAGCTTAGTGCAGACATTTATTAGCTCTCTCTCTCTATATATATAAATATATATAGAGAGAGAACTTAGTTCTTTTCACCTAAGAAAAGGGTAGCTGGTTTTTCCAAAGCTGAAAAGCCTTTAGACCCATGTGCGCCTACAAACTCATGCACGCAAGAAAATTGACGATACCTTTTATTTTCATTAAAAACGGGTTGGCTAAGCCTATCATACTTATGATTGCTTTTTCCAGCAAGCAAGCAAGAAAGAATGTGAGTTGTTTCCCTCAGTCAACATCTACTTTCTTTTTCTTTTTTTGAGAAATTAGTCAGCATCTACAATATCAAAAAGCAATTACACTACATGAATGATGTAAGACATGTCATCAAGCATTTCTTAATTGTCCCTACCACATCCCCAGAAAGTAAAACAAGCCAAGCCAAACCAAATTTATTTCTTGCATAATTATTTGTCCCCACTGATCCACTGTTACATTTTTTTGAGCAAGACTGTCTGCTGTTACATTTACACACATCTTGCTGACTGCATAGAATGATTGCAAAAGTCTTCAATCTTTCAATGTAATGGGAAATTATCAGACTTTCGTGTTTGGTGTCTTGTTAGAAGTTTGACCCTTATCTCTTTATTTATTAATCTTTTTAAGTCAAATAAAAACCCTTGATCATGGGCTCACATTAATAGGCCTTCCATTGATAAAAACTCTTGAGATATCTACTCTCTATCATCTCTATAAGAGAGTGTGAGCTTGTTTTCTATCTAGATATAAATTTTTAATTTTGGCGAATACAACTTTGCAGTAAGTAGGCGAAAAGTTGCAAAGGGTTGACCCTTCTTTCCGTAAGGTGAAAGTTTGGGGGGCGTTACCTTCGGAATGATTTTTTTTTTAGGAGAGTTTTGTAATTTTACCCTAGATTCCATGCTGTATTAAGAAACACTAGCAGACTCCATGTAAAATTTATATATTTTTTCTACTCAAAGGAGGCATCAACTTCTGTGTTGAGTATCTCAATGGAATAGAGAAGAAGACTCAATGCAGTCATGAACATAAATAGCTCTCGCCAAACTATGTAAAATCTTTGTTTTTAGTGTGTGACCGTTTTCTTTTTTTGTTTTGCTTTTTTGTGCTATTTTTTTTAATCCATCGATGGGTCGAAACATCCTTCCCTGTAAAAAATTAAAGGACAGCTGACTTCGACTTCATGACAAATAATGCCCAGATCTGAATGGTCTGTAACACTCTGAACCGGTTTTTGCTATAGTGAACCGGTCTCAGTTGTCTGAGAATCGATTTCAGAGAGACCTGGATCAGTTCAAAAATAGGCTGAACTGGCTAAGCCAGTTTGGGCTATGTTACAAACCATTCGGATCCGGTTCTGTCAGGCTGATGGATCCAAAACCGTATAATCTGGTTCTAATAGGATTCTGGACCTGCCATTGAAAGAACCAGGTCTGGCTTGCCCGGATCTGATCCAGAGATTGATTTTCAGATTTGGAATTTGAGACCCGAAGATCTGTATCTGGATCCAACCTGGATCGATATCATGGGTCAGTACAGGTCAACATATACAGGTCTAAACCGTAACCTGATCCAAAAGAACTTAGTGGATCGAGTATGGTTCCAGAAATCCAAAACGAATTTCATAGACCCGACTCAAATCCAAAATCATAACGGGCTGGGGTCATATGGATTTTGGATCTATTACCCAAGAACCGGATCCAATCCAAATGACTTTTATGGATCAGTATGGTAATATGGACCAGATCCAGTTATGGACCCAATTCAGATCCAAATAACAGTGGCTTAGGGTTTCTTACTAGATTAGGTCCCTCACCCAAATCCCTGATTCGATCCAAATAGCTTTATGGATCATTTCAGGTGAGGCAGGTCCAGATCCAAACTTGGACCCGACCCGAATCAATTTAAAAGAAACCAATTTGCAAAATAGGGTTTTCAGAAACCCTATTTTGTTCTTCTTCATTTTCTTCCTTCTGCAGATTGTCACCGTCGGCTTCAGCGGTCCGACAATCAGATGATTGTCGGCCACCCCGGCAGCATGGAGGTGGCTGTCAGTGGCCCAATGGCTACCTACTTTAACGGGGGCGACAACAACAACGATTGGCCCGCTGCAAAGGTTCGATGACTAGACAGTCATCGACGATCGCTTTAGCGTCTCTGCAGCGTCCTGCAAGGAGAAGAGCAAGAAGAAACAACTGCTTGCCCTTCCCGACTGACGCTAAAAAATAGAGGTAAGAACATTCTTTTTTGCGTTTTCAAGAAGAAGCCGACGACACAACTGGCATCATTGAAAAGAATGGCGACAGATCGTCATCCTGGACCCATCTAGATGCATTTGCCCCTTTCTGCCCTTAAAAAATTGACCCTTTCAAGGTCGAGTAAAGTGGAATAAAGGGGTACCCTTCAGGCGGCGATCCCGCTAGGAAAAGTCCTAGTCTGACAGGTGTTGACATATTTGAACGTTGATATTATTTCTGATTCTGGGTCTAATATTTTAAATTAAATTAATTGAATTAATATGTTGTCAAAGTAACCTCTGTTGTATAGGTTAGTTCATTTTGGAATATTATGATGTTTATATGTTTGCGGTTTATGCGAATAGTGATCAGCCCAAAGGAAGATTACTATTTGGTCGAACCCAAATATTTGCTTTCAGTAATAAATATGGGACAATTATTCAGTTTTTCATGTGAATAATTAGTCGGTCCAAAGAAAGACTCATTGTTTGACAAGACTGATTGTCCATTATTTGATTAATGTATTGAGAGTACTACTTACAAGTTGACACTTTTGTCCAAAGACTAAGTGTCAATGTTGTGTGGAGTATCTTATAATGGGGTTCACTATTGTTTAAATATGTTATTTTATGTTATTGCATGTGAAAATGAATGTTAATCGTGTGCTTGAATTTATTTTAGATTCAGTTAATACCTCTACTTCTATAATATATGTAAATATAAATTTGATACCTATTTTGAACGGTTTCAATTTCAAGAACTGAAAAGAGAATGCTATGATTGTTCTCTGATGCATGAATTTGGATCTTGCACTACGAGAAGATCACCCCCTACTCTTACAGATAGGAGTTCCACTGAGGACAAAAAGAACTCTGAGCGGTGGGATCGATCTAATCACATGACTCTCATGATCATGAAACGTGCAATTTTTGAATCCTTCAGGGGCACCATGTCCGAAGAGATAAATGCCAAACATTTTTTTGAAGAAATTATTTTTTTTTTTGCAAAAAACGAAAAGGTTGAGACAAGTACTCTTATTTCGAGTCTTGTCTCAATGAGGTATAAGGGCAAGAAAAACATTCGCAACATAGCGACAAATTGACGACATATAAATTTTGTCGCAATTTAGTGACTAGGGTTATGCGACGGGTGATATACATCACTAGTCCATCGTAAAATCCATCGCAAATATATACATCGATGGATTAGCGATGGACTAGCGACGTATAGAATCCGTCACCAATAAGCATTTTCCTTGTAGTAGGAGTACAACATGGAGATATCTCATTTTGCTTCAAAACTCAGGTACTAAGGTTAGAGTTGTCTGAGGACTTACTCGTGCACTTGGTTTTATTATAGCTTTCTGCACAATATAATCAATTTAAGGTCAATTACAACTGTCAGAAGAAAAAATGAACTCTTACTGAGCTAATTTCATACTGTGTGCTAGAAAAGGATAGGATGAAGCAATGAAGCAAGAGAAGACTGATAGTGCTCATTTGGCAATAACCTATAAGGACATGTTTAAGAAAAAGAAAAGGATTAAGGAAGCTGCAGTTGACCCTCAATCACAGAAGAAACAAAAAAGACATTAGGACTTAAAGTCTAATTATTTCTTTTGTAAAGGAGATGGTCACATGAAGAAGGACTATACCAATTATCATGCCTGATGTGAGAAGAAAGATATGCTCCTTATTTTGGTTTGTTTTAAAATTAATTTAATTTCTGTGCCTGAACACAGTTGGTGGATGAATTCTAGTGTTATCACTGATATAAGTATGTCTATACAGGGTTGACTAAGTTGTCGATCGTCAATTGATGCTAAAAGATTCATTTATGTGAGAGATGACAAAACAGTTGAAGTTGAGGTAATAGGAACATTTAGGTTGCTATTAAAGACTAAACATTATTTGGATTTGAAAGAAACATATATTGTGCCATATTTTTGGTGGAATTTAGTTTTTATTTTAATTTTTGACAAATACGATTATTCTTGTTTATTTAAAAATAATAAATTTAAATTGTTTCTTGATTCAAATCTTATTGTGACTGGTTCTTTATCTACGGTTGATAACCTTTATTTGCTTGATATTGTTGCCTCATTTATTGAAACCTTGCAATTAAGTTCTCGTGGTATAAAACAAAAATTAATAAATGAGAATTCTGCTTTATTATGACATAAGCGCTTAGGTCATATTTTTAAACAGAGAATTGAAAAGCTTATGTCGAATGCGATTCTTGATTTCACTGACTTTCAAGTTTGTGTTGACTGTATAAAAAGGAAACAGACAAACATAAGAAAATTAGTTGTCGAAAGAAAAACATACGACTTAGAACTAATTCATATAGATATTTATAGACCTTTCCCTATGGCTTTTTAGAATTGTCAACAATATTTTATTATGTTCATATACGACTATTCTCGTTATGGGTAACTATACTTAATTCATGAAAATTCTTAGTCCCTGGATGTGTTCAAATCGTTTAAGGCTAAAGTTGAAAACCAACTTGGCAAAAGAATTAAGGCCATCAGATCTGACTGTGGAGGTGAGTACTATGACAGATATGATGGATCAGGTGAACAACGTCTAAGGCCTTTTGCTAAATTTCTAGAGAAATGTGGGATCATCCCTCAATATAGCATGTTAGACACTCCTAGCATGAATGATGTTGCTGAAAGACGAAATAAGACTCTTAAGAATATGGTAAAGAGTATGATTTTTCATTCTACCTTACCAAAGTTCATCTGGAGAGAAGCATTAAAGACTGCAACTTATGTTTTGAACAGAGTACTCTCTAAAGCATTAACCAAGACCCCATATGAATTATGGACAGGCCAAAAGTCTAGTATGAAACATTTTCATATTTAGGGATGTCTAGTTGATGCTCGGCCCTATAGGTTATATGAAAAGAAACTGGATTGCAGAACAGTTAGCTGTTATTTCGTTGGGTATTCTGAAATTTCAAGGGGTTATAAGTTTTATGACCCTATGAATAAGTCCTTTTTCAAAATAGAAAACACATGTTTCTTTGAGGGTGCAGAGTTTGGGGGGAGTGATAAAGTAAAAGACATTGCTTTTGAAGAAGAGTTTCTTCCTCTTCCTACAGTTGTGGATCACAATGATCAGATTTTCATTCCACTACAACAAAGCAGTAGATTAGCGACGACCACATTCCGTCGCTAATCCGTCGCTACACATGTTAGCGACGGATTAACGACAATAAGGCGACGGTACGCTTACGTCGCGAATATTTCGACGCTAACTGGCGACGGAATTATTCCGTCGCCAGGTCCGTCGCTAATTACAACGGACTAACGAGCGCTATATTCCGTCACCAATCCGCCGATACTAAACGGCGACCACGGCTTGGCGACGGATTTACTTCCGTCGCTATGCCGTCGCTAGATTTATATGAATAGCGACGGAAGGTTCCGTCGCTAATCCGTCGCAAACACGAAAAAAAATTAAAAAAATTTTATTTGAAAATTAAATACCGAGAACTGTACAATTTATATTTCCTGTAAATAAAAAATAAACCACACAAAAAATTTCATATAACAAGAAACTACAACAATTAATCGTTCCACCTTAAAATTAACAAGTTTAATTATTTACAATTCAATAATTACAATTAGGAAACATAAAAAAATAGAACTTCTTCAACACAGTTCTCTAATCATCGCCAAGATTTTGTGCGTCTTCTTGTTTATTGTCTTTATCTGTCTCTTCAGCTCCACTACACTGATTATAGCTAGCAGCCTACACAAGAAAAGAACAATCAATATTGATAAACAAAATATAATGAAATAAATTACACACTATATGTGATTCTATCATGTGCTCATGTGTGATCTAAGGCAATAAAAAAACTCTATATGAGATTCTATCATGCTCATATGTGCTCTAAGGCAGACAAAAAGTTATATATATATGTGATTCTATCATGCTCATATGTGTGCTAAGGCAGTCAAAAAATTGAATATGTGATTATAGCATGTTCATATGTGTTCTAAGGCATTTAGAAAAACTCTATATATGATTCTACCATGCTCAGATGTGCTTTAAGGCAGGCAAAAAACTATATATGTGATTCGATCATGCTCGTATGTGTGCTAAGGCAGTCAAAAAATTGAATATGTGATTATAGCATGCTCATATGTGCTCTAAGGCAGGCAAAGCAAAAAAATTTATATGTGATTCTATCATAAATGATATATAGCATGTTCATATGTGTTCTAAGGCAGTAAAAAAACTCTATATGTGATTTGTACATGCTCATATGTGTGCTAAGGCAGTCAAAAAACTGAATATGTGATTATAACATGCTCATATGTGTTCTTAGGCAGTCAAAAAATTGAATATGTGATTATAGCATGCTCATATGTGTTCTAATGCAGTCAAAAAAACTTTATATGTGATTCTATCATGCTCATATGTGTTCTTAGGCAGTCAAAAAATTGAATATGTGATTATAACATGCTCATATGTGCTCTAAGGCAGGCAAAAAAATTTATATGTGATTATAGCATGCTCATATGTGGTCTAAGGCAATAAAAAAACTCTATATGTTATTATAGCATGCTCATATGTGCTCTAAGGCAGGCAAAAAACTCTATATGTGATTCTATCATGCTCATATGTGCTCTAAGGCAGACAAAAAGTTATATATGTGATTCGATTATGCTCATATGTGTTCTAAGGCAGGCAAAAAAACTTTATATGTGATTATAGCATGCTCATATGTGCTCTAAGGCAATAAAAAACTCTATATGTTATTATAGCATGCTCATATGTGCTCTAAGGCAGGCAAAAAACTTATATGTGATTCTATGATGCACATATGTGCTCTAAGGCAGACAAAAAGTTATATATGTGATTCGATTATGCTCATATGTGTTCTAAGGCAGACAAAAAACTGAATATGTGATTATACCTGAGAGGGACCTGGAATCGAAGATCCCCTATCCAAAACAGCGGCCTTGATCTCATTTCGGAGAAAGGGGACGACAGTGTATTGAAAGTAGTTATTCAGTGATTCATTAACGATCTGGCGTACATCATCACCGGAAAGAATAGTCGGCTGCTTGGAGCTTATGTCGGCGCAAGAAGTCGGTGAGCCATAACTGGAAGAACCAATAACTGGTGAAGTGTTCATATTACTCCCAAACCCGAACACGCGACCTTTTTTGGGTTCACCTGCTGCAGTCACCCATGCTGTAGGATCAAATGATGGATGCTGAGTAGCGTCATCGCCATATCGCTCTACCATCTGTTGCTCATACGCCTCCTACAAAATAATGTTTAAAGTATTCACTAATAATTAATGATAACATTATGATAACTTGCATATAAATTGCAATGATTATTAATAGAATTAATACATACCGTTGTCGTTCTCGCCTTCTCTGATACGAAGACTCCCGTGGTCTTCCGTTTATGTGTTTCTACAAATACATCCTTATATGGTACACTGTCTCCTTTTTCTGCTTCCTGCGAAGTTAAATAACAAAAGATTTAGTACACAAGTTTGCAACAATACTTATAAAATTAATATTATATATTAATGAGTTACCATTTTCTTCAGGTGGCTCCCAAATGTCCTAGATCCACCTGTGTGTAGATGGGCTTCGGGCATCTTCGATCGATTTTGTGCAGCCTTCGCAGAGCGATTTCTAAATGCATCTCCCTTCCACTTATCGCACATTTCATCCCAGTAATCTCTCCTGATAGTAATAAGACCATGGCCCTTCCACAATAATGGATCATCTACTACGCCACATGCTTTTTTTGCTGCAGTGTTTATAGTGTGCAACATGTCTGCAAATCGATTGGCAGCCACCTTCTGCCACACCTTTCTTGCATCATTTTCTTCCACCGTAGTTGCGAAGCGATTCGAAGCCTACAAATATTTTCAGAAAGTTAGTAGACATTGCTTAAATAAATTAAATATGAAACACATTAACTATGAGGAACAACTGTATACCATGAATGAGGACCACAATCTGTCTAACACCTCCTTTGGGTACTCTTTCCATTGAGCAACTGGTCCTAGAAGATGTTGAAGAAGTGAATTCCTAATCTCCCGTACTACTTCTTGTGGCTCAAACCTCGTGCTGCACATGAATTGTTACACAGTAAATATCAATATATCATGCAAATTCTTACAAATCTTGCAAATCTGAGGTTCTACAAATATGAGCAGTGCGGAGCTCTACTGAGTGGAAAATGCATCGAGCGTAAGAACGTGTGGTATGCCCATTCCAAACTGTGAAAATTAGCCCCATTCCAAACTGTGAAAATTATCCCCATTACAAATATGAGGTTCTACAAATCGATTATTCTTACAAATTTTGCAGGGACACCTAATCTGACCTGTAGGATCCACTGTACTGAAACTTGTCGTTGCAAATTCAATAAAACTGTCAACACCATCCATATATTCATGCGATAACTCATTGTCCACTATCCTACGGTATATCCATTCACAGTTTGCAGTCATTCTGTCGTATGATGTTACGAATAGTATCCTAACGAATTAAAAGAAAACAATCAGAATGCTACGATGAAGAAAATATCAAATTTATCATGCAATATACTATGTCAAACAATAACAAGAATTTTGATGCATGCATTGATAACTTAATATTTTCATGTGCAAACTATTAATGACACACTACAATCATTTGAAGCATGCTTTTATTATAAAATTTCACATGGAAGTCAAAATCAAATTGAAAGTAACTACATGCAAGCATGGATACAATTACATCAAACATTGCAATACATCGAAATAATTCATATCAAACAAATGACAAACATGTACCTGCTGCAAACACACTTCAATATCTCACTAACTACTACCATGCTTAGCATGGACTCCGTACTCCAAAAATAAGAACACTTCCATATTCATACATTAAAATCATGCTCAGTATGATCTCCGAACTCCAACAAAGCAACCCTAAATATCAACAACTAAGTGAGTGTGTGAACAATAAAGTGTTACATCTAATAAATTAAATAACATGTGATACGCTTGCATCACTTACTCACCACGGGTATTTACCCGATTTGCATTGTTTTTGTCACTTACTTACCATGGGTGGCGGGGCACAAGCGAGTTTCGTTGAAAAATCTGCACAAAAAAACACTGTTTTAAAATGAAGTCACCACGAAAAAAAAACTGTTCTGGCAAGGGGTCGACTCCCTTACAGAACATAGGGGGTTAACCCCCTTACGGAACGTAGGGAGTTAACTGACCCCCTGTTCGGGCAGCGGGTCGACCCCCAGCATGTTACGGTAGGTGGTTAACCCCCTGCCCGGGTCGACCCCTTGCCGGAAAGGGTCCCCTGCCGAAAAACGCAGGGGGTTAGCCCTCTGCAAGAAACGCAGGGGGTTAACCCCCTGCCGGAAAACGCGGGGGTTAACCCCCTGTCGGAAAACACGGGGGTTAACCCCCTCTGTTTTCCGGAAGGGGACGCAGAAGGTTAATCCCTTGTGTTTTTCGGCAGGGGGTTAACCCCCTGCATGAACCGGAAGGGGGTTAACCCCCTGCCGAAAACGGCAGGGGTTAACCCTCTGTGTGAACCGGGAGGGGGTTAACCCCCTGCATGAAAATGGGGGTTAACCCCTTGCCGTTTCCGGCAGGGGGTTAACCCCCTGCGTGAAAATGGGGGTTAACCTCCTGCCGGAAATGGGAGGGGACGCATAGGGTTAATCCCTTGCATTTTCCGGCAGGGGGTTAACCCCCTGCGTGAACCGGGAGGGGGTTAACCCCCTGCCGGAAACGGCAGGGGGTTAACCCCCTACGTGAAAACGGGGGTTAACCCCCTGCCGGAAACAGCAGGGAGTTAACCCTCTGTGTGAACCGGGAGGGGGTTAACCCCCTGCCGGAAACGGCAGGGGGTTAACCCCCTGCCGGAAACGGCAGGGGGTTAACCCCCTGCGTGAAAACGGGGGTTAACCCCCTGCCGGAAACAGCAGGGGGTTAACCCCCTGCCGGAAACAGCAGGGGGTTAACCCCCTGCGTGAAAATGGGGGTTAACCCCCTGCCGTTTCCGACAGGGGGTTAACCCCCTGCGTTTTCCGGCAGGGGGTTAACCCCCTACCGGAACCGGGAGGGCGTTAATCCCCTGCCGGAAACGGCATGGGGGCGTCGGACGTCCTTTACCTTTCTTCGGGCGGCGAACGTTGGGACCGGCGGACGGTGGGACCGGCGAACGGCGGGAGCGAGACCCACGAACGGCGGGAGCGACGAACGACAGGAGCAGCGAAAGAAGAAAAGGAAAAGCTGCCTGAGATTAGGGTTATTCGAAAGTTAGCGACGGCTTAGCGACAAATTAATTTCATCGCTAAGCCAACGTAAAATCAAATTTATAAAAATAGCGGCGGATTATATTCTGTCGCCACATCCGTCGCTAATTAGCGACGGACTAGATTCCGTCGCTAACATCGTCGGTAAATGGTGCAATCGTAACAACAAAACAGTTCGTCGCCTAGTCCGTCGCTAATTTCATAAGATTCATTAATTATAGCGACGAATATTTGTCGCTCGCTAATTCGTCGCTAACTAGCGACAGAATCTTTCCGTCGCTAACGTCCGTCGCTAACAACGTATTTTCTTGTAGTGTTCCTGACATTGATCCCATAAATTTGGATTAAGGTAATGCTTTAGATCTTCATATATAAAATCAAGCTTTTACTCCTCGAGTTCAAACTCAACAACCTCATGAAACACCTATGATTATATTATCTCTCTACGAGAACATGTGGGTGATACTGACATAATGGAAGTTGATTCAATCAACTTTCATCAAACCAAACAAAGTTCTAACTCTCAAAAGTAAATTGAAGCAACGCATGAGGGGATTAAATTCATGAGGGACAATGATGTATGGGATCTTGTCCCATTATCTGAAGGTGTGAAACCCATTTGTTGCAAATGGGTGTTTAAAACCAAAAGAGATTCAAAGGGTAATGTGGAAAGATATAAGACCCGTCTTGTTGCAAAAGGGACTACTCAAAGGAAAGCCATTGACTACACAGAGACTTTCTCTCCGATTTCTATGAAAGACACTTTTTGGGTTTTGATGACACTTGTAGTTCATTATGACTTAGAGTTGTACTAGATGGATGTTAAGACTGCATTCCTTAATGGAGACATCAATGAGACAATATATATGGTTCAACCAGAATATTTTGCCTCAAGCGATGCCAAGAAAATAGTTTGCAAACTAAAGAAATCCATCTATAGACTTAGCAAGCCTCCCGTCAGTGGTATCATAAATTTCATCAAGTTGTCCTCTCATTTGATTTTGAGATGAATGTAGTTGATGAATGCATATACCATAAGTTCAGTGAGAGTAAATTTATTTTTCTGGTTTTGTATGTGGATGACATATTGCTTGCTAGTAATGATATAGGCATACTGTACAAAACCAAGAGATTTCTGACAAAGAAATTTAAAATGAAAGATCTTGAGGACATCACTTTTGTATTAAGAATCTAAATACATCGAGACCATTCTCGGGGTATTTTTGAATTATTACAAAAGAGCTATATCAAAAAGATTCTGGAAAGATATGGCATGAAGGATTACAAACCAAGAGATACTCTTGTTGCTAAAGGAGACAAGTTTAATCTCGCTCAGTGCCCCAAACACCAATCTGAAATTAAGGTTATGAAACAAATTCCCTATGCATCTGCTGTGAGGAGTTTTATGTATGCTCATGTATGTACACGTTCGGATTCAGCGTACATTATCGAGATGTTAGGCAGATATCTTAGTAACCCAGGTATGGATCATTGGAAAGTAGCCAAATGGGTTATGCAGTATTTGCAGAGAATAAAATGTTACATGCTCACAGATAGGAAGTCAGATTAGTTGGAGATCATTGTGTATTCTGATTCTGACTTTGTGGGGTGCTAAGACAGTCACAGATCCACATTAGGCTGCATTTTTTCTGTTGGTCGGATGAGTGCCAAGAAGATACTCATTGCTTCTTCCACTATGGCAGCAGAATTCGTAGCTTGTTATGAGGCATCCAATCATGGGATATGACTACATAATTTTATCACAGGGCTGCAAATTTTAGATAATGTTGAGAGACCGCTAAAGTTATTTTGTAACAATAATTCAACAATGCTATATTACAATAACAATAGGAGCTCATCGAAGTCAAAGCATATTGACATTAAGTTCCTTGTTGTTAAAGAAAGAGTGCAGAATGGTCAAATATCGATAGAATATATTGATATAAACTCCTTGATTACGGATCTACTTACTAAAGGTTTGCCACCCATGGTCTTTTATGAGCATACTGCTCGAATGGGTGTTTTATCATTTTACGATATGTTGGTTTAGTGAGAATTTATATTTAGACATTCTATGATATAATAAAGTTCCTTTTGCTACTTTGGTATAAAGTTAAAGTTTCAGTTTCATTCTGTACTCATTAGTTGTGATCTCACTAAAGTTTCAGGAAGGACCAGTTGGAAATAGGCATGTTTGATCACATTACATGTAATTTCCATGCTTCACATCCATACTTGATCCATGTCATTTGGTTATATCAATATACGTGATCATTGACGGGTCCAATTACGTTATTTATAATGAAGACCGCTTTGGTTCTATGTTGACATGATCAATGAACCAAATTGGTAGAGATATCAATTGATAAGACAATATTTTTGAGCTCTTAAGGTTACAATGTGTGATTATAAGATTACGTATGTGGCCCAAGTGAGAGATTGTTAGAAAATTATGTGGGCCTACATACATTAAATCACATATTATAAAACTGTCATAGGTTTAGGTCCGATTTATGTGACCTAATCTGGTTGGGCCCTGTGATATCACATATGGTATGATACACTATGTGGAGAGACCTGTCCTGTCTACAATTCTGTAATGGGCTGAATTGGAGACAAACTCCTAAATACATTAGGTTATGGTCCCCAAACCTTATATAAGTTGAATCTGGTTAGAGTCAGATGGGAGAAAAGGTAAGCCAAATTAAATCTAAATTCGATTAGTCAATATGATATAGTTTTAAATGTAATCGGACCAGAATTATCTGCCATATTCAAATTCAGTTCGGATTCAAATTTGATTTCGGATGTAAATTTGCTTGATAAATCTAAATCCGATCATTAATAGATCAGATTCAACTCACTTTACCGAATCCTACTCATCAGTTTTAGATTTGTTCAGATATCTGACTTGAAACTGAACCGTTTACATCCCTAGCTATATGTAATTAAGCATACTGATTTGTTATTCTTCAGGCTCCCCATAAGTCAGAAAGAGATTTCAGTCCTTCTCTCATTAGGTTCAGAGAAAAGAAAAGGGCCACATATATAGGTTTTGAAAGATCATACCCGTCAACGACCTACTAGAGTGCTTATGGATTCAAGTATGCTTTCACATCATGTTTGGTTTCTGTTTTTATTTCAATGATTTAGCGAGAGCATGTAAATCAGTTCTTTTAGTTTTCAGTGAATTTTTAAATCCAATTCCTTGTTCTTGTATCACTGCTTGTTGTTTGTGTTGGCGTTTATGAAAGACCATAACCGGTATGTGAAAGTAATAATACATACCGATAGACGCTATGAATGAAATGATACGTGGGTGCTCGATGTTCTCCTCAACCTATCAACACCCTTGATGAGCCTAGGCCGTCATGTCTATGGACCCTGAACTCATAATGAGAAAAGAGAAGACACCCCTTGGTTGTTCTTATCATGCAACCATGCCTCTTTTTATAGACTTCTGAGAGAGGCTTGTAGTGGGAGGTTTTAGTGGGTGGTTACCAGTATCACTGGTTACCTTACATGGGCAGCTGCAATAACTGTCCTATAACTCACATGAGTTATGCAATCCCATGATGTGCCTATGTTAAACCGGGTCACATCAAGTTGGATTCGATATATATTTCAACATTCTTTCACTTGACCCAATATCATGGAAAAAAGCTTCATCAAGGTTTTACAGTTATCTTGATTCAATTTTTACGTAGGTTCACATGCCATCCTTTATTACAAGAATGAATCATATGAGTCGTGAATATCAACATTTCTTTATAAAATGCCATATTTTTATGCACTACAACATAATTTATTTTCAGTGTTTTAGCATATTAAGATTACCTTTATGAATAAGTTGGTCTCTAACCTATTCTATTGGTCCTTTAATATTGTTATTCTTTTATTCTATCTAACCAAATAAGAGATCCTTTAAGCAGAATCAACAATACACAAAGTTATAAAAAATCAATTTTGGTTTCACAAATGTGATCACATATAATCATAATATATTGTGATACATCAGAAAGAATAAAAAAGACCCATCCCTTTTACATGTTGAAAATATAATCTCGATGTTAGCATTTTAGTAAAGAAAATCACATTCATTTCCTTCATACCAATTGTATCAATACATACTAGATGATTCACAATCATTTCTTTAACAATAAAGTACTTTAACTCTATGTGTTGACACAATGTTGAGCTATTGTTGTTAGTTAATAAAGACACAACAACTTTATTATCACAAAAGATCATTAGTGGCCTTCCAATAGAGTTCACTATACCAAGATCCATAATGAAGCTTCTAATCCATATGGCCTGAGATAAAATCTCATATAAAATAAATAATTTCTGCCCCAATGGCTTTCAGATTTTCATTCACTGTCCTACAGTGAGAGATGACACCTCGAATATTCTTAGCTACTTACGATTGCAAAAACAACTTGCTAATATTATTTGAGCACTCTTCCTTTTTATAGACATCTTTCTAAGCGTTCTCACTTCTCATAAATAGCTTTCAGAGTAGTTGTTCTATTCTCTGTATGAGTGAGCGATTAATCGCTCTATACAAGATTCATATTGAAAAGATAAATGTGTGACCTCTTATTATTCATCTTTTTTTAGACAAACATAATTGGGCCATTATCATTCCACTTTGGTGAAAACGATAATACTCATAGTTATTTTGTCTTCTCAATTCACATGGAATTGACTTCAATTGGTGAAACTAGCAAATTATGTAACCATAGGTAATTCAATACTGTACCTTTGGGTACAAATATACTTCATGGCCTGATATACACATTTACTATTACACCCTGTATAAATTTGGAATACAATGAACTACCTTTGGGTAGAATCACTGTTTCATAAAGTCACACACAATCATAATACAAAATCTTAATACGGTCCAAAGAATCATCAATTAACACAAATCAGATCACTTTGGTAATTGCATGAGTCAGTTCATCGAGATCTTTTATCGTAAACATATTCATATTATAGAGCATGTCCATGCACACATGATAATGCATGTATATTCATGACGAAATATATATTATATCATAAAAAATACAGGTTCATGCTTCAACTTATATGCATAAATAAATTTTAATGAAAACATATCATAAATGTCATAAATTTAGTCATAATTCATGATTAAATATCATGCATGATTTCAAATAATCATCAAATGCATGTAAAAAATCATGCTTTCATGATAATAAATACTTATAACATATAAAAAATAATAAAAACATATTTTTTTTGGTAAAACTTGGGGTCATTATGCTGGAACCAGTCTAAAAATGCTCAGAACCGGCCTGAAACTGCCCTGAACCGGTCTCGAAACTGATCAACTGGTCTAAAACATGTAGAAAAATCCTATAAACCCTCAAAATTGAATAAAAAGTCCCTATTTTTTTAGTGATTCATGAAAATAGGGTCTCCACATTCTGAAACCAGTCAAAAAGGGCTCTAAACCGATCTTAAAATGCTCTGTATCAGTCACAAAACTGGTTCAGGTGTAAATAGTGCATATACCCCATTTTGGATCTGATTCAATTTAATACAGATATAGATCCAGTCCTAATAGATTTTTGGTCAGAACCCGCAGTCCGGATCCAAACCCATAATGACGGAGTCCCGGGTTAGAACTCACGATCCAAACCCGATCTGAATCCAAATTCGTAAAGAATCGAGGTCAGATTCGGATCCTGGGTTCGGTTTGTCCGGATCAGACCCAGTCCCGAAACCACAAATAGGTCTGGGTTGGATCCAGATCGTCAAACCCATTCAGATCTAAACCTTGACCCGGTCCAAACATGTCCCAGGTTGAATTCGGTATACAACTCGATTCAGATCCCGACCCAGTCTAAACAAGACCCAGGTTGGATCCGGTCCACAGCTCGGTCCAAAGCCAGATCCAATCCATAATGAATCTATGTCCAATCAGTCTGAATCAGACCTAGACCCAGAACCACAAATGGGTTCAGCTCGGATCCAATTCTTCAGGTGCGAGTCTGACCCAAAAATGGATCCAGACCCGATCAATCAATAACGGATCCAGGTCTAGATCAGATCCGCCCAAAATGGGTGGAGACCCGATCCACCCACTCCATAACGGATCTGGGTTTGAATCAGGTCCTCTTCGAGAATTGATCCAATACCCGATTCGCATGGATCAGGCCACTCGTCAAACTTTGGGTTCAGACCCGATCCATAACCCATTGTTGGCGTTCATGAAAAACTATAACTTGTATGTGAAAACAATAATACATACCGATAGACGCCATGGATGAAATGATACATGAGTGCCTGACGTTCACTTAGCCTATTGACGCCCATGATAAGCCTAGGCTGTCATGTCGATGGTGAGTAGGACCCTGAGCCCATAATGATAAAAAAAGAGAACATTCTTTGGTTGTTCTCATGAAACAGGCTTTTTTTATAGACTTCTAAGAGAGGCCTTTAGTGGGAAGTTTTAGTAGGTGGTTACCCCGCGTGGGCAATTGCAATAACTGTCCGGTAACTCGCACGAGTTATGCAATCCCCCATGTCAAATCAGATCCCTGTTCTAACAGTTTGGCTCTGTATTTTTGCTTCTTGGTTTCTCTACTGTGTAAAATATTTATTGCATTCTTTACATTTTTTTAATGATCAAGAACCCTCATCGAGGATATTTTTAATTATATTCGGGATCATCTGATACCCGTGATAAACCACCAGACTGGTTTCCTTCAGGTAATGATGTTTCAATGTTACTGATCACATGTAACTGGTAGGGGGTCTGCCTAACCCCAGCTTGTCAATTCAAAAAAATAGAACCCTTATAGAGAATGGGGTCACTTGATAGACCTGCCCCCCCTGCGAGGTAAACTCCGGGTTGAGTCATGGACACACAAACCCTTACCAAGCCACTTAAAGGCACCCACATACCCAGTGAGAGTCTAACCTGTGACAATGCTGTCAGCACTTTTTCCCTAAGCATGTTCATTTTTATACTTAATTTTTGCAAATTTAAAAGTTAAAAAAAAAAAAAAAACTACTGCCGCAAGGCCATTAAACTCCATAGTTCAAAATTGTTGAAAGGGACCTCCACTCCTTTTGATCACAGTGTGGACATAACAATTTACATGGAAAGATGCCTACACCCAGCATTATCACGGGTCACAAATAATGTGCCAACTTTCTGTTCTCTTTTCACATGAGAAATGATTAAAGTCCCATTGTTTTTGAAAAAATTGGAGAGTCCCACACAAGATTTGAATGTAAAGATCCGGCCCATATTATCAGTCTAGATGATTCATATCTGAATCCAGGTCGGCTTCAGAACAAATTAATAATGTTGGGTTTAACCAGATCCGAGTCCGAATTGGATAAATGAATAGGCTTGGGACGGGGTTAGAACTGGATCTGACCTATCCCTTTTTATCTTTAAATTTGACATAAAAACCAATATACTTGACCTGCTCCCTGCGGATATTCCAGCATCATAGGAAGTCAGACCATATCACGAACAGAATGATACCATGTGTGCCAAGCAGCGGATCCAGATCTAGACATGGACCCACTGGTTGGAAGTCGGGTACAGTATCGGGTCAACCTGATCTGGTTGATTCCTTACCCGTTTTCAACCCTAATTGTGGGCATGGATTAGACTGAATTTTGGAAGGATAAGCTGACAAACTGGTTTTTGCATGTGTATGTGTGTGCACGTGAACATTTAAGACCACAAAAGGTAATACTAATCTGCATATAAGGTCATCATGCTGATTAATTTTCTTTTAATAGTTACGTTTGAACAATGTCACCTTTTGGCCTACAAAGGCTCCAAGGCTCCACTCATCTGATAGGGTCTACTTGTGAATGTCACTAAGTTCACATGATGTCAAAAGTTCGAAACCCATGAGGGGCATCCCTTGCCGCGAGGTTGAATCTAGATGTGCTCCTTAATGGCGAAGGGGATTTTAAGGGTTTTGCCAGCTGGAACCTTGCCAATATGTGGTCGGTGATGAGGTTTTTCATTGACAGTTTGAAACCTATGAGTGACATCTCTTGCTGCAAGCTCAAAGCTAAGCGGCCCCAATGGGGGTTGCATAGTAGAGCCTTGGCTGCTAGACGGACAGTCAAGGTTTGATCATTCTCATGTCCTTGCCTCTTTGTGCAAGCCAATGCGTAGCATAGGCTCCAGGGCAGGGGCCCTAGCCTCAGAGTTTTAGCTGCCGGCATGACAGTCACAGGTATGTCGGACTGAGCCAGTGCGATCAAGTCTTCTTGCCGGGTGCGGTTTCTTCATGTAATAAATATAAAAAAAATGTCAAAGTTAAGTGTCTTCTCTGGTAGGCAAGGAAGTCATCAAGGGTTTTCCTCAACTGAAGGCCTGCAAGGTGATGGGATTTTTTTTACCTAATTAAAAAAATAAAATACAATTACACCTTTAACGAGTTCTTCCTGGGTCATTAGTAGTTTGTTTAGAATCTTTCATGTAGCTTTTGATGAACCAGTTTTTTTGAAATCATAGCCCGTTATTGGAATGCTCATGGTTGTGTAAATTTTTAAAGTTGACAAAATACCCTGTATTATGTGCAATCCATAACCCTAATGAATCAGGGTAAGTCCAGTTTGTAAAATAATAACCGTCTTGCCTTCATTTCAGAACTCAATCTTTATTGTCTTTTCTAAATAATTCATGTCATTTTCCTCAAATTATGATTCCTGAAAAGCATGTTCACAAATAACGTAACAGTGATTATTATTACTTTTTTAGATGAAAGAAAATTGCTAGGCAGTTGGATAACTTTTACCATGAAAATTTATAGTGCATGACAACATTAAGGGTACGTCTGAAAGCAGGAAATATGTAAAAAAATGATGCAAAATAGAAAAAGGTGTATGTATTTTTCGACCCTTCCAAGTAAGAGACTTTTTTTTTGAGAGTTTTCTAAAAGATACACTTTTTGATAGGAAATATTCTTCCGTGGGAAGGCGAAGAAATGTTTTGTACCATGATTTTTTTTTAACACTCCACCAATCCATCTCACCACATTTCACCACCACCTACCATCTCACCATCACCACCACCACTCATCTCACCTTCGGCAAGCACTTAGATTCAGCGACCCATCACCCATTCCTGACCTCTCTCATCTCCCTTGCTGCCTCTGCAGTCTCTTACTTCCCTCTCTCTCATAACTCGCATCTCCGACAATGGTGCAGCTTCCATTCGACAAACTCACAACAAAGGCAAAAAAAGGCCCACTGATTGCTCCCGTCTCAAGCAACAACCTAGCCTCCATCCAGTACCTTCTCATGTCGGTTTTTTTGTTTTTCTATTATGGGTATCTCGCCCGTTTGTAAAATGTGCTTTCTTCAAATGTTTTTTTGGGCTTTCCTTTGATGGGTCTTTTTGCTTTTTGGTTTTCTTTTTGTTAATAGAGAGTAGGCACTGAAGGAAGTCAGATGGGAAGAATGCATGCTGTCATGGGAACCATGAAGAATGTTGGAAGCAGATCAGGTCATGCTGAACATGAGCGTTTTTGCTCATGCTGACATCGTGGCCATCCGATTTGCATTTTAAAAGGCTCAAAAGTCAATAAAACCACGTGGCATTCATCCCAAATGCAAACAGACGGCGATGATGTCAGCATGAGAAAAAACGCTGATGTTCAGCATGACCTGATCTGCTTCCAAGAATGTTGGGTTGAGTAAGAAGGTATTTGCTTTAACAAACTGCGATAGTCAAAAATATGTGTTAGACCATGGTAATGTAGAGTTGACCTATCTCACACTCAGTGTTCATTCGATCACATGGTATGGGTAAAATAAAAAAAATTAAAAGTAAAACACCGAATGTAAAATCAATGATCACTACAAGAAAAACATTAATTAACGACAAACATTTACGATGGAAATAATCCATCACAAATTTGCGACGGATTAGCTAAAGAAAACTAGTCGTTCCTAAAATTGGAATTAGTTGTGGAATTAGCGACAAAAAAATTCTGTCTCAAAATCCATCACTAATTAGCGACAAAAATATTCTGTCTCAAACTCCGTCGCAATGTCACTACGAATGAGCGACAAAAATTTTTTGTCGCTACTCCGTCGCTAATATACGGCGGAATTTAAGACGAAATGTTTTCATCGCTAATCCATTGCTACTTTTCGATATAAAACGACTCATCTAATGCGCGGACCTCCTCTTTCCTTCCCCGTCCGAACACCGAATTTCCCTCAAATGCTCCCTTCGGCCTTTCAAAGAAGTCGCTAAACCTCTGGGGAAAATGACGACGCAGCGATGACCCATGGCCGGTATAGCGGGCGACGAAATCGAGCTGCTAGCGATGCCGACGATCAAAACCCCTCATCACCACGACTAAATTCTATCGACAAGTAAAGGGTTTCACTGTATAGATTTTTTTTTATCGAATTTATCCACTCTACCGTCGGCCAATCTTGACAGCAGTCGGCCTCGATGGTCAGTTGATGCTAACGGCGACTGCCATCTGCCATCACCGACTTCCAGATGATAGAAAAAGGAAAAAAAAAACCCTATCGATGCTGTAAAAATAGAACCACAACCCTCCCTATCGCAGAGAATGTCTCCGACGAAAGGGGGCGACATAGATATCTGTCTCCGGCTCCTCCTTTCTGGCTTGAGAAGCCGACCCTTCCCTTGCAATTCAGAAAATGAACTCTATCGCAGAGGGAGTGGCTCATGGGGGCGGGGGGATCCGCTTGTTTGGGTGGAGCTGTTAGTGCACGTCACCTTGTGTTGGGACATTGCAAGTTCAAAACCCAATGGTGGGGCCTCCCTAACCCCAGCTTGTCTATCAAAAAATAAACAAAAAAAAAATGGATGGGATGAAATAACATGAGATCGAGGCCTGTAAAAGATATCAATAACAATTCTGACTTGTTTGAGTAAGTTGCTTACTCGGAAACAACTTATAGATTATTGATTGGATGCAGGCTTATAACAGAACAAATGCAATCTTGTGAGGGCTTCAGGAGCCAATCATTTTATTTACACTGTCAAACCAAACATATTTTATCATCTTTTTTTCAACCTTTCTTTTGTATTTTAAAGCATTTCAACTAGGCAGGAAACTAGTAAGCCATGATTCACAAGTTTGTGTTTTAGAGAGGAAGTCTTAATTAACTTAACCAAGACAGCGCTAATGCTGCAATTTATAAACAAACAAAAATGATCAAATGCAAAATGCCACCACTGAGAAAACTGACCGTCTGATATCATGATATAGAAAATATCTGAAGTTCACATCATCAACAATTTACATCCCAAATTATTCACTATCCAAAATGCCACTGCTTTTGTGGTTGGCATGGATAATAGAACAACCTAGCTTATTGATGCCTAAGTTGCTCATTTTTATCTCACGTTTTGCTTCAACTTTATCATTCTCGAGTGGTGAAAGCCAAAAATTGCACTCATCCCAATCACTCATGGTCAAGAGAACCTGTAAGAAAGAAATGCCAAAGTACAAAACAAAAAACTATGCTGAACCATAAAATCACAATCATTCATGTTGTATGATAGAAATCTAAATGTTAGAATTGTATTGTTTTGCCTATATAAATGTGCATTGTAGGTGCGTAGCTGAGCTAATTGCGCGATGCTTAGTGCTAAGCATCGCATGCGGCTAAAAAATATGTCATGCAAAAAGGAAAAAAAAGAATATAAATGCAAAAGCATGCAAATCGGGTAAATACCCGTAGTAAGTAAGTGGTGCAAACATACCACATGTTATTTGCATTCTTGGATGCAACACTTTTCTGCTTACACACTCACTTAGTTGTGGATATCTAGGACTATTTTGTTGGAGTTTGGAGATCGTGCTGAACATGATTTGAATGCATGAGAATAAAAATGCTCTTATTTTTGTAGTTCGGAGACCATGCTAGTCATGGTTGTAGTTAGTAGGATACTAAAGTGTGTTTGCAGCAGGCACATGTTTGGCATTGTTCTAATATGAATGATTAAATGTATTGTAATGTTTGACATGACTATCCATGCTTGCATGAACTTATTTTTTATTTGATTATGCATTCCATGTGAAATTGTATCATGAAAAATTGTATCATGAAAACATGCTTAAAATGAATGTATCCCATCACCACCCTCATTCCTACCTTGTTCGGGTATCTATAGCCGGAGGAAAATCCCTCACTAGAATTCTGCCTTCTCCAAAGGTAGAACTTCGTTAGACTTGCTTCATCCTTTATATTGGTGCTTACTGCCCAGTTATTTTCTGTTTTTCTTTGAGGCTTTATTAAAGCTTATTTTTGACAATAGGGAGTCGTTTGCACCACGAAATGGATGGTGGAACTTTAATCAGAAGGTACCTATTTTCATTTATTTGCATATATGAGTCTCTTTTGCTGTTGTCTGCTGGATCTTCTAGGATGAAGTGAATATGGTTCTGATTAGCAACTTCTATGTGCAGCAAATGCTTAAACCTATCAGTATTGAACGCTTTGGGAAGGGCATTGTAAGTTTTGGGAATATCTTTCTATTACTTTTATTTTCATCTTGTCTTCAATTTTTATATTATAACTTATTTCATTAATACTAACACTCTTATTATCAGAATATTTCACCACCATTCGCCACATTCGAAGAGTATTCTAAGTTCCGGAATGCTCCAATTGCCATCAGAGTGGAAAAAATGTTTGATCAGATAAAATCAAAACTACTTGGACCTCCACAGTTCCTTCTGTGTTTTATCTGAGAGGAAAAACTCATATGTCTATGGTATCATTTCTGAATGCAATTCTTGAGAATCTTACCCTTGCCAATTTTATAAATATGTACTTGCAGATAAGTGTGGTTATTTTCTTTCATTTAGGGTCGTGGAAGAGGAAAAATCTCTCTGATTTGGGTATTGTGACCCAATGTATGGCACCTTCCCATAAAATCAACTCTCAATATCTCACTAATATATTATTGAAGATCAATTCTAAGGTACTTCATGTTTGCAATTATTTTGTTTTAATATCTGATTATCTCTAGCATTTTGCTAAAATGCCTTTTGAATTTTGTGTGCTTCAAAATCAGCTTAGTGGGATTAATTCCTTGCTTGCTATCGAGAAATCACCATTTGTTCCAATAATCTCTTCATCACCGACCATAATTTTTGGAAAGGATGTGTCTCATGGATCACCTGGTTAGTCTGATATGCCATCAATTATTGCGGTAATGTGCTCTCTTAGTGGTACCTAAGCTTTAATTACATCCTTTTCTTTTTGAAACTCTCATATTGCAGAAATATATATTATATATAGGTATATTTCATTATCTGTGTATGTTTTTCTCACTAATTGATGTTTATATAATGATATTTGATTGGTTTTCACTTTTATCTTTTTATGTGTTCAACATAGCAGGTTGTGAGCTCTCGTGATTGGCCCTTAATTTCTCGGTACCGGGCATCTACTAGGACACAATCTCCTAAAGTAGAAATGGTAGATTCTGTCTTCAAGCTTACTGCCGACAACAAAACTGATGGAGGAATTATCAGGTTGAGTCAAATATTTCATGCTTTTATAGCCAACACGTTATGACTAATCGGTGTTTAAGTTGTTAGCTTGGTTATTTGCGGTTAGTTTTTAGATATTCAATTGCTTTATAGAGGGCCAAGGAGTGTTTGGTTTAGGTCATTGAAATAAATTTTTTATGAAACGTGTGAAGTTTATCATTTTTTTTTTGCTAGTTTATGTGTTATTCAGCCATGTTACTTTTATTGCCTTAGATTAGGTGCATTGCATATAATTTATTTCATTATATTTTGTTTATCAATACTAACATTTTGGTTCTCTTATAGGATGCTGGAGATGATCAACGTAGAGGAGCTGATGAAGGCATGGATGGAGGGGTAGATCGAGGCAATGAAGAGGATGATGCTCCGAATCTTGGCGAGAAGTAGCTTCATGTGTTGAATTTGTTTCACGTACTTGTTGTTTCAAACGAAACTCTTTGTATATGTTCACCTACTTGTTAAATTTGTTTCACTTATAACTTGTGTTAAATTTATTTCACCTACTTTGTATATGTATTTTTTTTGTACTTTGTCTTTTATACACAGGTTATATAAATTATATAACGAGAATTTTTTTCTCGATATTTATATTTTAAACAAAATTATTTTATTTTTTTAAAATTTTGTGATAGATTAACAACGAATATTATTTGTCTCATAAACTGAAACAGCTGGTCTTTTGCGACGGAATGTAATCTGTCGCTAAATTGATGACAAAATCTAGAGACAGATATGTATTCGTCTATAAATGTTCGCGACGGACTAGCAACAGATATGTATCTGTCGCAAAACCAAATCAGTGCTTATGTAGCGACGAACTCGCGACAAATCATGAGATTCACTAATTCATCGTAAATTAACGATGAAAGTAACGACATATCAGTTCTGTCGCTAATTAGCGATCAAGAAATTGCGACAAACTCTATCCATCGTTAAGCCATCGTCAATCCGTTGCTAAACGAATTAATGATAGATTTGTGATGGATTAGCGTCGGATAGCGTCCGTCGCTAATCCGCAGAATTCTTGTAGTGGGTGATATATTGTGTTTTTTCTCTATCAAAGATGCGATTGTATAACATCTTTTAGGCCTAAGCGATAGAGGTACCTCTGCACATACTTTGTTTTCTCTCCATAAAAAAGGGGATAAGAAGCAATATTCATGTAAAAGAATGAAATTAATGCAATATATGAGCGATTTCATTTTTTGAAAGAATGATGCTTTGCTTCTCAACAAATTTTTTGTATTTAAATGCCCTATTTTTGCAAACCCTAGATTTTAGCCTCTTTTCAATGATTTTTTTAGGTGAATCTCTGGCAAATTTGGCAAATATTATGAAAGGAGAATAAGAAATTTAGCAACCCCATTTAAAATTCTTCATGATTTTTGCATTTATAGTACAAAAATAGTGACACTACTATTTTAATAGGTTCTTTTATGATTTGAATTTCGTTTTCTTGCCGACTTCAATTGCAGTGGCTAAATACAAATCAAAGTCTATACAATGCAGTTGTCAAAGCAGAAAAAAGAATGAACTTTTTCGACAGATGAAGCTCAAAGAGCTGCTCATACTTTACAAACCTACTAAGGCTGACTCTGTCCACTTCCAAATGAAAGTGCAGGCAAGGAGACTTTTTAGTCATTTTTTAAATGTATGTCTTGTTAATTTTGGGTTCAAGCACTTTTCTTCTTCCTTGTTTAAGTATTTTACTTCCTAGACTGGGTCAAGGATCTTATGGATGATGCAAAATTATTTCAAGCCTTTTGGAGGATCACTGTGTCATTTGCAGTAGCAGTGGGTGTTCTTGCACTTGGAGTTGGTATGACATCGGGCTATATAACCCCATGGACAGGACACTTTTATTCCCTACTCGATCCAACATATGCAATGGATCATATTCCTATTATTGCCTCAGTGTCTGAGCATCAGCCGACAATTTGGTCTTCTTTTATGTTTGATTTTCACATTCTGCTTATTCTGTTCCCAGCTGGACTGGACTTCTGCTTAAGTGCTTATCAGATGCCACAATATTTATTGTTTTATATGGTTTCACAAGCATGTATTTTGCTGGTGTGATGGTTCGTTTGATTCTTGTAGCTACTCCTGCTCTCTGTCTCATCAGTGCTATTGCAGTCTCTGGCACTAATATTTCTACTATGCTACTATCAGCAAGGGAATTCTTGAGGAATTTAACAACTGTGGGGTTTCCTCAGAAGATATCAACCAAGTTTTTTTAGTAAAAACAAAAACTTTGAGAAATACTTATTTTCATAGGAAATTTTAATGTTTCCTTGTGATGCTTACAAGCAGGGTCAATTTTGCAGTCTTTTCATGGTATTTTCATCTGATTTTTTGTGAGAAATTTAGTTATTCTGTCACAGTCAATTTTGCAGCCAGTGATCTATATATATTTTTTACTGTTTTCCCCTTTTACTAGTGCTAAATTAGTGACAGGAAAGGCATTTAAAAAACCAGTTAAATATTTTCACTAGCGCTTAATTTGCGCCAGTTAAAGTAGAATTTCACTGGCGAATGTAAATTGCACCAGTAAACCTTTACCAGCAAGGCTTTTATTGGCGAACCTACTGGCACAGTGATTGCACCAGTAAAAACTTTTTACTGGCGCAAAAGTCGTGCCACTAAAATTCAATTTTTTTGTAGTGAGGGTTTGGCATAGTGGGATGGGGCCTAGGCCGCTAGGCTAGGTTCAAATCCCATGAGCATCAACATCTGAATGAGCCAAAGCTTGGCGACTCCCTTGGGGCAAGTGGTAAGCCCACAGGGTTTTACGTTGTCAGAACATCGATCGTAGATGCAACAGGCAGAGACAACACGATTACGTCTTTGATCATGGGGATAATTTCTCATGTAAATATAAAAATACCAAAAAATTTAACCAAGAAGCATCTTCAGCTCAGACATCAATGACCAAAGAAATTATGAAGTAAGAAAAAAGGTAAAATTCTATTTAAGGGCCAACCTTTTACTCTTACTTTCAAATATAGGCTTCACATTTCTGAAATTTAAAAATATGAGCCAAACTGTTTTTTTAAAACAGTCAAATAGGGACCTCAAGTCAACATCTATCATCTTGTAATACCATTTTCCAATTGGTTTCTTGTATTGTCCCTTTATAAAAATTGAAAAGTACTCATCTATCCCCAAAGAAAGAAGAAAGTAAACAATTTGAACTCTTAATGATGAAGGTCATTGTTGTAATTTGACTTGTGATTTAACAAGTTTAAAGAACAATAATAAATGCAACCCCTTGTTTGACAGTTTTCAAGAAAAGTTTGGCATATATTTGAAATCACATAAACATGAGGCCTATATTTGAAATTAGGGATAAAAGGTTGGACCTTAAATGGATTTTTCCCTAAGAAGAAGCTAAATGTTTCCATTTATGTCAAACTCTAAGCTTTTGTTTGGGAGCCTTGAATGGGAGGTACGTTGCTGTTTGGTCTAGTGCTCTATTCTCTTTGCTATTTGAAAACAGTGATGTTGCTAAAACTCTGCATTAGGAATGGAGTTAGGGGCAACACTACATTTCAATACCAACTGGGGATCTGCTTATCTGGTAGGAGCACCTAGTGCACGTCACCCTGTGTTGGGATGTTGTAGGTTCAAAACCCAATGATATAGTTATATAACTGGTAGGGGTCTGCTTAACCCCAGCTTGCCTTTAAAAAAAAACTACATTTCAAAACCATTCACAAGAGGATGCTTACTACAACTTTAATATCAATGCCACATTTTTGCCAAATCATGTTTTGGCAACACCGGGAGTTGGTATTTTGATCTGAATGCAAGGCTCCCAAATATATAGTCTAAATATTGCTAATGAAAATCCATCTTGCCCCCAATGGGGGCTCAGCTTGTATGGTAGGAACAGTTAGTGCACGTCACCCTGTGTTGGGAACTTTACAAGTTCAAAACCCAATGGTACAATTTTCAACTGGTGGGGTCAGACTCACTCC
This sequence comes from Nuphar pumila, assembly GCF_984573655.1. Classification (NCBI taxonomy): domain Eukaryota; kingdom Viridiplantae; phylum Streptophyta; class Magnoliopsida; order Nymphaeales; family Nymphaeaceae; genus Nuphar; species Nuphar pumila. The sequence continues at coordinate 87,812,856 of NC_143258.1, read as the reverse complement.
AGCTTGCCTATCCAAAAATAGTTAATTCATCTTTCAGCTTAGCTATATCTCTTTTACACTTGAGATATTCAGTGAACTTGGTCTTACAACTTTGAAAGAAAAAACAGAAAAAGGAGAAAATTGAAGTGGAAAATGGCATATATAGATGGATCAGTGGCATGCATGGATGCCGACGTGTCAGTCAATCCAACTCACACAACATGATGAGCTCATCCTTAGATAACACAGATCTGAGGTAAGGGTCTGCTAAAGGTACCAGTCAGTGGTAGCCTTAGAAGGGACAGACTCAGATGAGGTAAGGGTCTGAAGCTTTAATGACATGTTTGGATTCATGGAATTGGGTAGAACTGGATCCGCTTCTTTCATGATTCTTGCATCAAAAACAGAGAAAGCAGGAGAATTTTGATGTGCTTTGGTTCCATTTCTACCCAATTTAACTAATCAAAACACATCCTTAGGGACCCATGCTGGATCTGCCCTAGGCAATTCATATGGATGTAGATGGCCGGGTCGGGATGGGGTCTAATCTTGCTGGACGTAGCTAACTGGATTGGGATGGGATGCATGGATCTTATCCCGAATCCGATCTAATTATAGTGTATATCTTAGTAGATTCTACTGTACCCATAATCACGTGGGATTTTGTTGGATTATAAGATGGACCCACACTCAGATTCAGACTTGAATACGAGGATGCTTTATCTGAATCTGGTTCCGAATCCGACTCAATTGGATGCGGTTTTGATTACTGAATGTGACTAAACGAACTGGGATTTGGTTGGATATGTTGGTTTTTTCTTGATCGTGGATGTGCGCAGTGAGGGAGGAGAACCAAAGACAGAACAGAGAGGGGGAGTGAGAGATTGGGAAACGGCCTCCGTCAAGGGGGATCGACTTTCTGACCCCTCTATTGAGTGTATATAACCTCCCTTGGTGTAGTCATTTCCCTGAGTCCAACAGGATATCCAACCCGAAAGCAAACTGTTCACATCTGCAGTAATTTTACTGCATTTTCAACTGGATTTAGCCTGTCTTACTTCTCTATAGCTGTCCTTGTTTGCTATTTGCAAGAACGCAAGATGGGTTAAGTCTGGGAATTCTCTGGGTTTGGATGCAGATGCAACCTAAGTACTGGGGGCCCATCTAATCAGACAAGGTTGGACACTAAAAACAGTGGCCAATTCCTCACACATTCCAACACCAAAACCTCTACTTATATATTCGCTTCCTCTGCAAGTTGTAGCATGCATTTCTCAATCTATTTCTCTCCTACCAAAAACCTCCCTTGCCATGAACCCTAATTCTAACGATTGGGTGTTTGGCAGTGGCACCACTGACCAGTTTATAGAGTTACAACTGCCTTGTTCACCAACCATAGTGCCACAAAACCTTGATACGATGAGCCTTCCTACTTCACAACACCGTAATGTTGTGCACCAAGGTGAACCCTCATGCTCTGACCTTCTCCTTTCCCCTTGTTTTGGTTCTGAGATGAACTTAGCACATTCTATGGGGCTGTGGGATCAATTCCCTTGTGAGCTGATGCAGTCGCAAGTGAGTCAATCTAAAAGACCACCATGTCAAAGCATCCCTAAACATGAGGAATGGATTCGGTTTGAGCTTCCTAGGGTACGACTCGACCATGATGCAGTCTGCACTAGTGACATCAGGCTTGGATATGCAAGTAGATGCAGTGAGGATGTTGTTTCACTAAGTAGCAAACATAAGGAAATTGTGGAAATCACTAGTGAAGTAAGCATCTTCTTTTACTGCATAATAATATGCAGAGAAGATAACTACGTGAAGTTTAAGAGAAATATTTTCAACCACAGGATGATGCTGAAGAAAATCAAACAGATGACAAGAAGCCCGGAGATTCTGGCAAGCGTCATAGGACGCAAAAATTTCGCAATTTGACAGAGAAGGTATGCATTATTTATAGATACAAATAGTCCTATTATGTGCTATATCATAAGATTGTGTTTGTTGGCTTAATAACATGGAACTCTGTCTTAATCATCTTATAATTAAACTCAGTTTCAACTTAAACTGCACATTTTCTTTGAGTGCAGTCAGGGCACCATGTTAACACTACACTCCTGTTTTTTTTTTTAATGATATTTACACAGAGAAACCGTCCCCAGGATCAGAGACCTAGTCGCGTTGGCTTTGCATGTTGTACTTACGGTTGTTGTCATGAGCTTAAAACTTCGTGGGCTTGTCCCTTGCCCCCAGGGAGTCACCATGCTTTGGTTTGCACAGGGGGTGATGCCCATGGGATTTGAAACCTAGACCCTAGCGGCCTAGGCCCCATCTCACTATACCAAACTCCTTAATTGAGGCTACAATGAACATTACTTAATTTGTTCACCATATTATGTTATTGACAGAAAAGAAGACACAGGATCAATGAGAAGATTGAAGCCCTGCATAAACTTATACCCCATACAGATAAGGTCAACAACTGAACCAACTGTGTGTGCGTGCTGAATCGATTTGTTCTGAAATTTGATTATTGAACTTTTGCAAAGCTAACCCCATATAGATGGGAAACAGCTCGATCAATGATGATGATGTTGATGATAATGTTGAATTTACAGAGTGATAAAGTCTCAGTGCTAGCTGATGCAGTTGAATATGTGAAATCCCTTCAGCTACAACTTGGGGTATGCCTTTTTCTTTTTCAAGTTGTTTAAGCACTGAATGGCGAGACATGGTCCAGTGTTCGTGTTCGCCCAAACACTGGTCCCTTTTAACAGGGTGCTAGTCGGAGGCTGGATCAGGTGCAATCACATTGAACATTTTTTATGTGCTGATGCACCTGACCACCCTCCATCGTTTCCATACACCTCATCAACTGTGGGACCCAAGAACAGATGGCGGGTATTGAAGTGAATGTGCAATGTGATTGCACCTGATCTTTTTCGGCGCAGTTGTGGCCCCCTCTTTAGAAGTGCTGGCACCCCAGTGTTATCAGAACACTTTATAAGGTGTTCTGCCTCCAACATTGGATATGCTTCCCCTGAATGGCGGTTTGTCCTAACAACAGTTTAACTACGAAAGAGTACCCTTATCATTCAACACCCCGTAAAAATAAGCCATTCTTATTACACTCTGTATTATTCGGAGATTTTTCTTCATTATTGGTCATATATATTACATTTCTTAATTTTATATTGAAACAGCATCGTCTTTGCCTCAGAGAGTTGCTATGAGTCCACTGAACTTAGCCAAGGATGGAGTCTCTCTCTCTCTCTCTCTCTCTCTATATATATATATATATATATATATATATATATATATATATATATATATATATATATATATATATATATATAGAGAGAGAGAGAGAGAGAGAGAGAGAGAGAGAGAGAGAGAGAGAGAGAGAGAGAATTGTGCTGTCCTCTTTTTGGTTCGGTCACCGTTAGGACCAATGCAGTTAGTATCGGAATCAGACCTGTATTGTTTGGGAATGATATGTGAATTGGCCGATACAGATTCTCAAGTGAATCGTGAATCGTCCAAAAAATAATAAAAAATATTATGTGTCAATCAGAATGCGGCACATGTTCAAACTATTAAAATAATATTAAAAATTAATTTTCAGCTATTTTTTACATTTATTAAAAAATAGCTGATTCAGGTCAGTATTGTATCAAATTTTTGTCGATATGATACGTATCAGCAGATTCAGGCCGATACACACCGATACTGACAACACTGGTTAGGACCCTCCAAAAATCATAGTTTTAGGTGTTTTATGGTAGATTTGAAATGATAGATGTGTTTATCATTACTTATTTACCAAGAAGCAAGCTTTGTTTTGAATTGATTAGATGTAAAAATATGAATATTTATCATCAAAATTTAGTACACTATCAATCATTGATTTTTTTACCTCTTTAAAATGCACATTTTAGCATAAAAATGCTTAATTAAAAACCTATTTTTTATTAAATAAACAATGATAAACACATCTAAAGGCTCATCTTGTATAAAACACCTAAAACTATGATTTTTAGATGGTCCTAATGGTGACATAACTAAGAAAGGGTAGCACATTAGTTTTAACAATTCTCACGTCTAGATTTGTTTTTAGGTCAACAAAAAAAATAAACGGTACATATTACACCTAAAACTCAATTAACTAAAAATAAAAAGTTCTTGTTAAATTGATTTGATTCAAAGCAAAGGTTTTACCAAATGAGCAATGATAATGAATCTGAAAGCTACCCATCTCTCTCTCAATGATAATGAATCTGAGAGAGAGAGAGAGAGAGGGTGGTAGCTGCCGACCACCCAGCTAGTCTATTGTCAGAGGACATGCAGAGGATGGAGTCACTTCGTGCACTCTTTAAAAGGGTCTTTAGCGTCGCACAAAAATGCCGCTAAAGTTCAGTGCTTTTGAAGTGCTGCTAAAGACCTTTAGCAACACTTCGAAACTGGGGTCTTTTTACCTTTAATGTGGATTGGTGGGTGGTTAACCAGTGGTACTCTATCACCATAGGTCGCAATGGTACATTTGATTAAAGTAGATCTAAGCTCAAAAAGCAAAATTTAACCATTGGATCATGTTAAGCATATTCTATTTATTACTTTCATGTGTTAAAGTTGAGACAAATGTGATGTTTTGTACCATCTTTGAAACCTTATTTTCATGAATTGGGAGCCATTGATTTTCACCATCTCAAAAATGAAATCCTATTTGTATTAAACATGATAAAACCTTCTAATATACTAAATAAACAATTATAAACACATCTATATGATCAGATTAACTATTTAGTGGCTAGATCTATGCAAAGAAGAGCGTGTACCACCTTATCATGGTGCAAAACTACCAATATATATATATATATATATATATAATGCATTCCTTAGGCCCTTTTTCATTAGGTTTCGTTGGGTCCTTTAAAAAATTACAGTTTTAAGTATTTTTTCTCACATCTAACACCGTAGATGTGATCTATAGGTTTTATTAGTGGAAACTGGCTTTTGTATTGCCAGAATCTGACCTGTATATAGTTTTTTCCCGTTATCCAAAATCAATAGCTATGAAGGTACCAGTTTTTAGCAGCTTAAAAAAACATATTTTTTGTCAAAAAACATGATCTAAGAGTCGATTCTCACTAAATCTAGCATGCTAAACACATCTAATGGTCCAGATCTATCATAAAAACACTTAAAACCTATGTGGGCGGAACGGGACTAGAACAAAAATGAGGCCTAATATGTTCAGTTCTCGTGTATATATATAACACTTTCAGGGACGACGAAGCATGACGATGTCATTGTGGAACTTTGCAGTTGAGCTGTCGCATTATTGATAATTGGAGAGTTTATTAGTCCGATTGTGGGGCTAATATGTCGTTCTTGAAATTGGGAAGCTGGTAGAGTCTAGACCTCTAAAAATACTAGTTTGCGCCCATAGCTTTTCTTTCTCTTTTTCTTGGGGCGGCACATAGGAAAAAAAAGCATTAATTACATAGGAGGGAGAGGTTGGTATTTCTTGGCTTGCTCGGGGCTTATGAGATGAGCTTAGAGAGTAGAGCAACCATCGACTGGTAGAGGGTACCTAGCCAAGCGCATAAGAAGGTTGCTCCTGGTTCAGGTAGAGATGTAGGGTCGTGCAGGTATATTACACACAGCAAAGGACAGTCGGCTGAGGGTTTAAGTGTGTGTATATATATATATATATATATATATATATATATATATATATATATATATATATATATATATATATATATATATATATATATATATATATATATATATATTATGAGAAATATTTGCTAATAATGTGGGTAAAGAACTAATGATCTAAAAATCATAGGTGCAGGTTGTATCGACTCATGTTTTTCTGATGTACAAATGTGATCTTTTGAGTTGTGAAATTTTGGCATATTGTGGGCTGTTGATTTTTGGACTCCTTTTAAAACCTAATTACTTGTCGTAATCACATAATTCAAAACAAGTTTCCTACTTAACAAACCACGTAGATGACATCCGTAACATTTGATCTAAAATGAACAATTATTTTTTTTTAAGAAAAAAATGATTTGTACTCATTAATTTCTTACCTTTATTAGTAGCTAATATTTACCATATATATAGGGGCACTGTAATATATTAACTAGGGGTGTTAACGGGTTGGGTTTGGTTCAGACTCAAATATAACGAGACTTGGACCAGATTTTCAGGTATGGTATAGGGTTCAGACCCCGGTATAATCGAGTCTACTGTAAGAGAAGTCATACCCGTATCTGATAAGAACTACATGAACGAAATCCAGACCATACTCGGTAAAATAATATTTTTTATTATTTTTACATTGAAAAATTGCAGGTCTTAATCAAAACTTAGGCCGGCCCGGGTCTGGCATAAAATTCCACAAACTATACCCGGATCCATGCATTAATCGGACCTTCGGGTCCGAACCCGAGTCTTAATCGTGTCTTCTTATTTGTCACCATACCCGGACCCTATCGAGTTTGGTCCGGGTAAAACTGACCCCTTGACACCCCTAATATTAACCATGTCTTTCCACAGCCTTCATAGCTACACAGGAAGAGAACCTCAGTTGTTGGTTCTGGTTCTTGTTCTACTGGTTCTGGCTCCTTTTGCTTTTCAAGTGCCTTCAATGTTTCCGCTTGAGGTTGAAAAGGAAAAACAAAAAGGAGAAGAATAAGATGGAGAATATGTTGGTGATGATGATGATGATGAGGAGGAGGAGGATGAAGATGACAATGGAGCAACACAATGAAAATTACGAAGAGAAACTTACTGGCATCAAAGATCAGACCAGGGTCCAAAGCAGCAGTCACATTGACAAAACCACTACCCATATCAAAAGGAGTAGCAGGAGCCTGGCTTAAATCTGGATTGGTGTAAGTCCTTTGTGCCATTATTGGACCTCCTTGCTTGTCATTCAGGGATGCGGTAGTAGAGAGTGCAGATGCTATGGCTGAAGGACTAAAACTAGGGAATATGTGAACCGGACTATGGACCGATCTTTTTATGTTTTTTTTTTTAAAATTTCTTTTTCAAATTTCACCATATAGATGTGATCTAGATGTTTGGTTTTATAGAAACCGACTATTAAATCATCCTATTATGATGCATAAGAATGATCTTTTAATGCTTGAAAATCAATGACTCAAAATTTTCATAAACATTTCAAGCATCCAAAAAATCACATTTTTTCATCGAAAATACATGATCCAACAATGAATTCATATCAAATGGACCATGCTGAATACATTTGCAGGGTTGGATTCACGAAAAAAATGTCTATTTCACAACCAGGTTCACATATTTTCAGTTAACATATTCTAGTTGCATATGTGAGAAAATGAGTCAGTTTCTAACTACATAATACAACATTGTGTGTGTGAAAGAGTATGTTCAAGGTCATTTATCTTTAAGACCATCCTAGACCCTTTTAAAAAATATACTTTCATGTATTTTTGTTTGATCTATACCTATAGATGTGATATCCATGCTTTATTTAGTAGAAAACATGTATTCATTTAAACACTTCTCATATTTAGAAGTATTTTTAGCTCAACAAAAACATCGGTACATGTTACACCAAAAAATTGATTAACTAAAAATCAAGAATTCTTGTTAAGTTGATCATATCACAAAAATTACTCTTTAAGACTATATTGTGAAAATATCACAAGATTTTCAAAATCCCAGCAATATTTCTTGCCATCTTTTAACCATGCTGAACATGTACATAGGATCAGATTTAGTTAAAATGACATCTCCGTATGAGTTTCAACTAGGAGGTTTGGAAACCATGAAACTAGCTAAGGTTTGAAGGAGGCAGTATTTCTTTTCTTTTCTTTTGAAATGGGAGGCAGTATTTCGTGCATAGAAACAATATAATTACGTTCTATCCATGGATGCCTCTTGATCAATAGTACTAGTAGAAAATTACCACAAGTTTTGAGGCCTTTTAACATTTTCTCACATCAGAATTTTACCATCCTTGAGCAGGCTATGTCAATGGAGAGCAAACAATTGGCTCCCTCTAGTACTGGGCAACAGTTCCCTCCCTTTTGTCCAGTGGGTCAAGGAATACAGGGCACGAGCTGCACTTATTCTGTTCCATTCCAAAACATGGCTCATTCATTTGTTCCAGGGGCTTCATATCTGCCATGGATGCAAAGCTTTCCACTTCAACAAATGCCAGTTCTGCCATCACCTCATGTCCATATGAACTTCAACTGTGGACTCGTTACTCCACAACATCAGCCGATGGGTGTGCCAATTCAGGTTCATATCTCAAACATTTTGGAAACATCTTCTCAATACTACATGCCATCTTTTTGAGTCATGAACTTTGATATTGGAAGATCTTAAAAAACCTACTTGCACCTCACAATTATATGATCCAAACTTGTAAATCATATCTGTAAGGTTTGATCAGGTCCAATCACATTGCACAAATGCAATTTGCTGCTGCAGGTCATCACCATTTATCTGCTGCCGGGCCCCACATGACAGGCCGTACAACAGAAGATGGAGGGTGATCAAGTGCCGGGCCCCATATATATATAGTTTTTTTTCCACATACCAAACAGCACTAATTATAACTTTTTTTATATATGCAGACAAAGCGTGAAGTTTCCAAAGAAGGCCGTAGTATAGCGAAAGGCAAGGAGCCAAGCAGTGATCCAAGTGGTAAGTGACTTCTAGCATCTGACCAAAGGGGTCGTTCACATGGTATCGGGCATGTACATAGGCAGGTCTGCTCCTACCCTGATCAAGTCAAGTCCTTGTGTTGGCACCCTCTTCTGCTAAACGAAGAGGCTGCTTGAGGGTCAAGGGAATTGAGATCAGGTGCAATGTGATTGCACAAGTGTGCTGCTGCACCTGATCACCCACCATAATATTGGGCCCCACAACTGAAAGGTTGTATCCTAAAGATGGTAGGTAATTAGGTGCAGCAGCGCGCTAAAAGTGTACAATCACATTGCACCTGATCTTCCGTCGGGTCAAGGGGGGAGCCTAACGACATGCTACGACCCACAGCCCAGCTATGTTTCTGATCCCAAGTGTGGTTTCTTTTATAATAAATCAAAATAGGAAAAAAGGTCGCTAGCATCTCTCTCTTTCTCTCTCTGTATTTCATTTACTTCAGTATTCAAATGACTTGTTGAGCGCAGGCTATACTGAAGACCACTCAAAATTTTAAGGTTGTACGTGTCAAGTTGTAATTCCCATTGAATTGGGGATTCTCGGCCTATGCAAACTCCAGGGCAAGGCAATGTAGAGCTGGCCCATAAAAACTCCATACTGGCCATTTGACATCCAAGGAAGTTCGTCAATGGTGATTGCAAGAGCCTCTTCATACAAAAAACCAAATAATTTACATTATGACAGTGAGAACCCTTTCAACCCTTGCTTTTAGCTGCTCTTCTGATATTTCTTTTTGTTGTTTAATACTAGAAACGCATGCATATAATATCTCAGCTTTTGGTCCTCCGTCTTTCCTTGTAACTTAAAAAGAAAAAAGAAAAGTAGATATGAGTTAAGATTCTTTTGTAGATCTCTATGGTAGGGATGGCAGTGGACTGGGGCGGGGGCGGGGGTGAGGGACAAGGTCTCCACCCCCGCCCCGTCTCAAAATCCTGTACTCCATCCCCGCCTTTATCCTTGCACGGGTTTTGATTTTAACCTCCATCCCCATTTCATGAACTCCATTCCCGGTTCAAACGGGATGAGGCGGGGCGTGTCCCCATTTTCCCTCGGTCCACTACCATCCCTAAAGAAGGATCGAGGATGGGGCAGGGCAGGGATCGGGATGAGGACAGGGTAGGGCAGGGGAAAGCGTAAGTCCATTCCCGCACGGGTTTTGATTTTAACCTTCATCATGGCTTCATGTCCTCCTTCCCTGGTTCAAACGGGGCGAGGCAGGGTGGGGCCCTGTTTCCCCCCGGTACATTGCCATCTCTACTCTATGGATACTTTCTTGATTGGCACAGTCATTTTACAAAAACTGTATATGTATGCATGACGTGTGCACCGATCATATGATTTGCCAAATCATGATGGACAAATGCTCTAACATCTCCAGAGTCCATTGTGTTGATTAATGGCCAATCACCCCCAGTAATGATGTCAGCAAAATGTTTGTGGTGGGGCTCACCACTTGCACAAATAGTAGTTAGATGATTGATGGACGGTGAAGATGTTAGTGCATTTCCTCAGCCTGATTTGACAGATCAGCTGACCTGTTCCTGTGCACTTCTTTTTTATTGATAGGCAAGCTAGGGTTAGGTAGTGTCACGAGCATAAAATTTTTCGCAAATAGGCAAAGGCAGTGCACCAACACTTTTCCATGTGCTGAATCATTTCATTGGCCCTACGCACCACCTCGTATGCAGCTGCCTAGCAGAAGCTAATCAAGCACATCACCAAATGCGTATTCTATATAGTCCATGCCACTTTGTGCATAGTTGTCTCATACCAGCTATGACTTTCGAAAAGGATACAAACTTGCCTTAGCCTTGCGTACCATCGAGCGTATTGCGACTCCATGCGCTTGCTATAGCGAAACCTCGCCACTAAAATAACAAGACCTTGCGGCCCTCAGTTCGAAGACCAGTTGATGATTGAACATCGTAGCGAAGAGCACCACCAAGACTTATTTGTCGGCACCTAGGCATTCACTTGCCTAGCTCCGAGTCATCATATTCGGTTGGAATCACCTAAAGTGATCCCTGAGAGAATTAACCCTAACCCACATGCTCTCTCGTGCGTCCAAACGCTACACGTGGGAAACTCCTCCAAGTCGAGATGTCTTTAACAAAATCTCCAAAGGCAACATCTTCTGATCCACTGACACTGCTTAACCAAACAATACTCCACGTATGTGCCACCACACAGCGATGCAGTAATGATGATACTGTTGCCTATCACATGTCGTGCTATCACCGCATGTCATCGATCAAGCCAACACATACCGCGTGTTCCTACACTCGATGCATTTTTCACTCAATAGAGCTTTGCACTGTACATACCCCATTTTGAAGAGTTTGGGACATTCTCTCCCACATAAACCATTGTCATTATCGACAATGCCGGTGCAAGTAAGAACACAGTCTTAACTAATATGCCACTTTCACTTTGCATTTATCTTTGGTCTACTTCTTTTCTTCACCATAATCAACTTGTTCTGGTTTCCATCGACCATCGCCTCAACCTTTAACACGCTAAGTTATATTCTTTAACGCGCCTCCAATCATTTAGACAACAATCTTTTGTTGTACCAACATCGAGTATTATTCGCTCATGGGACCCCAATGTAGTCTCATACACAAGCAGGTCATCATTTCCCGTATGACAAACTTGTCATCTTCATGCTCATGGCTGGGGTGCCTTCTGATCCCAGTAAGGACAATTTCAAGCCCTTCGAGGTCCTGATAGAGAAGGACGACCACCAACGTGTATCACAGGGATATCAACTCCCTTAAGGCACCAACTTGCGGCTTTCTAATGGTCTAAACTAGTTTTGAAGTGGGGGCGCCTACTTGTGTATCACCCTAAAGCGGTCTTTCAAAGCGTCTTTCTGGGCACTCGTCTACACAAGAGGCAACACAGTCCAATGTTGCAACTCTCATCCGGAGTAGCATGTTGTAACTCTCATATGAAGATAGCAAAATGTTCTCGCAGAAACCAAACCGATGAGCCACAAACAATAACTTTTTCCACACACATAATTCATAGAAGAACTGCCAACTCAAGGGATCAAAACCACGAGTATTCTGCTCAAGATGGGCATTCCGATAACCCACAATCTTTGGAGAGAATAGAGAAGTTTAATTTAGTCTCTCATACTCAAAGGTGCAAATCCATTCAGCCGAGTCCAACGTGCATTCTCTGCATGCACAAGGCAAACACCACGCTCCATCTACAAGCCTAACACACAACTGGTAGAAATCTTTAGCTTATTCACGTTCTCTTAGCTAACTAAACAACAACCTTACACTTATTCTTATTGTAACGCCCCAACTTTTTATAGTGAAATTTTGGAGTAATTTTTTTTTTTTTGAAATAGCGGAAGTGTGAAAAACACAAGTCGGGTGCATTACAGGATAAAACAGAGAAGTACTAAACATACCATTCATTAATTGAAACATTAATGTCATTAATTACATCCCATAACAGAAATGTAAATGTACTAATCAGAGTTCAAACAGAAAACACTGAAAAACTGAGATCTCTTGACTACTTCCAAATGCGACGCCACGATGCTCCATTTATGCATTGCCTGAAAAACATTTAAAGCAGAAGGGTCAGACTCCCCTGTCTGCGTAAGAAGCAATGTATTTATATGTGGTGCTCAGTGTCCTGTGTACAAATATGTGCAACAACTGCAGATATAACTAGCATGAAAGTTTATATCATTCTAAGAAGATAATTATGATTTCTAATTCATGATACAGTGCAAAAGATCACTGAACTAAAGGTATATTTATCTACATTAGTACAAGTTGTAGATTCCACAAGTTTCACTAAAGCCAAATCAATAATATATAATTCTTCAGAGATAAATTTCGAGTCAACTTAAATTATCTAATGCTTAACTTACTCTTACCTTGTGGGTACGCACAGGCATAGACCTCGTAGCGGACCAAGACCATACAGTGAGATGCCTAGCTCTCACGAAAACATGAACGTCCACGAAGTTTGTACCACGTACCCTCTTCAAGGTAGACCATGGGTCCAGTAACATACACCATCTTTCAGGTGTACCCAGAGCCCGAAGAATCCGGTAACATATACCGTCTTTCAGGTATACCCAGAGTCTCAAAGGTTTTATATTTCATTTTACATTTTCTTTATAACCAAGTGCGAGCTATCACACTACAAGGGGTCCGGTAACATACACCATCTTTCAGATGTACCCAGAACCCTAGGAAACCAGTAACATATATCATCTTTCAGGTATACCCAAAATCCCATATTTAGGTTATGTGTGCATATTTTTAATTTTATTTATTCGTATATGCAAGTCATTGCACCACAGGGGACTTTCAAAACCCCAACTCATACTCAGGTTGATCTTAGTATATGCACATTACCCATCGAATGCCCCAAAGGCACCAACCATAATTTCTCATAATTCTGGTTCAACTTTGTGTCGAGTACTTAAACATTCGGCATTTTCAGTTTTGTTTATGAGCTCGAGTATACGTTCCGTACCCTCATTGGTTATGCCGCAACATGGCATTATCCAACTTTATCATGTGTGTTCCATGTATTGGACATAATCCTAAAGTCCATATGTGAATCACATATTTAGTTTACCATCGAAACTATTTCCTTCATAGATATTTCAATTGCATTTCACCTAAAAAGTCTTTAGAAAAACTTTTCTAAAAGAACCCTTCATGAAAATCATTTTAGAAAACTCTTTACTTAAATTTTCATGTTTATTAGTCAACCAATAGCTCACCGGTCGACCAACCTTTTTTGCTTCAAATCTTCTAAGCAAAACGTTATTTTTTTGTAAAATTAGTCGACCGAAGAATTTATCAGTCGACCGGACAGAATGTCTGTTTTCTGAAAAAATTTAGCAGCGGTCGACTGATCATAAAATTAGTCGACCGAAAGTTTTATCAGTCGACCGGACAGAATGTCCGTTTTCTGGAAAAATTTAGCAGCAGTCGACTGAAGGGTTTATCAGTCGACTGAACAGAATATCAATTTTCTGAAAATTTTAGCATCAGTCGACTGAAGGTTTTATCAGTCGACTGATCAGAATATCTGTTTTCTGGAAAAAATTTAGCATCAGTCGACTGAAGGTTTTATCAGTCGACTGATCAGAATATCTGTTTTCTGAAAAAATTTTAGCATCAGTCGACTGAAGGTTTTATCAGTCGACCGAACAGAATGTCTGTTTCCTGGAAATTTTAGTAGTAGTCGACTGAACATATTATCAGTCGACTAACTATTGTTCCAGTCGACTAATTTTGCCATTTTTCTGTAACTTTTAAAAGGGTGTATCCTTTTATTTTTCAAACATTTTGATCATTCTAAATGGACTGTTTTGCCACCCCTTTCATCCTCAATGTATGGAATCTTTCAACTATAAATATGAGTGCATTACACACTCAAAAACATCGAATCAAATCGAATTACCCAATAGGAATGATATATCTTTATTTTTACCATGATGTGAAATAGCAATCACGTATACATAACTTCAGACTTGATTAAAATCATTCAATCTACAAAGTATGAAAGATATATTGAACAAGAAAATACAACCAAATAATAATTTCATGAATAATAATCCGAGATACTTAAGGTTCCACGCCATTTGCCTACTTTATTTTTGTTTCGATCTTGAATCTGTCATGGCTAACACCCACACCAAAAATATATGCATTTTCCTACATAGATTCGTACTGTAGGTTTTGATATGAGTACTACATATCACCAGGCATACACATAGGAACAAAATGCCCTTACAAAGAACACCACAGTGCCCCAACGTTGGTCAAGGGTGAGAACCATGGGCTGAACCACTACATATTAACCTATTGACGAGTAGGTGTTTCAACTCATGCCACCTCGGTCTCGAGGCCCTAAACATACCTACCTATGGATGGTGTTTGTCACGTAAACTCCATGATATTGCAACATAGATGTGCAACAAGACATCAACCACTTACATACAAATAACAATGCTCCTTACCTCTTTGGAGCCTCACGATGGCAAGGCTGCAATCCCTTCTCTTCGTTAGAGCGGCACCCCACATCGATAATGGATGTTCACGCGTTCAGCAAGGGAGGTCCACACAGTCCAACAATGGAGGTCGACCACCACCGTGAGAGAGAGAGAGAGAGAGAGAGAGAGAGACGCCTAATGTAACTCCTTACCAAAAATCTCTCATTTAACTCCTCTATCTAGGGGGAAGTTACCAAATTTTCAAAGCATTAAATCTTCACCCAAATCTCACGTTTTTGGTAGGTGATGTCTATTTCCAACAATGCCCCCTCCTCTCTTTGGCATGATTTCCTCTAACTTCCCTCACTATTTGCTTTATGGGTATCCCTCTTCCATGTCACCTGGGATTCTCCTCAATCCTTGGTAGAGCTAGATGAAAAAGGCAAAAAATTTAGGCTTAACATAATCCCACGTTTTTACCCTTTTCACCAAGGTAGAAATAATCACTTTCTTGAAAAAAAATAATTTGTGCACAAGGGGTTTTGAACTTGGGTGGTTAACCTAAGGGGTAACAAGCCCCACCGCTTGTGCTATGTTGCTCTTTGTTGCAAAGGGTGTGAATTAAATTGTATATAACACTATTCATTTTGTTCCGGATTTCATGAAAAATATAATGTTTTTTTTTCACTTCTATGTGGGCGCCCCGAGGTTTTGAACTCGGCTTGTGGTATCACACATTGTGTGTCCTACCACAACACCACACCATCACTTGGTGTTTACTTTTGCAAAAGTATTCTTTTTATGTCATATTGGGACGTTTTTCCTTGTTGAAGGATTTCTTCCATTTTCAAGTAAATTTTTCACCCGTTGGTTTTAAACTTGCGCTCGCTTACTTTAAATGTGCTTTGGATCTCATGCTATCATCCTGAAACCATCGGGTTTCCTTACTTGGCCTCGTGAACCGGGTCGGATCATCAGATCGTCAAAGTCCAGATCCAAGTACCCTTTCCAGTATTCGTTATTGGATTCGCTCGACTGACCCGCAAGCCTCAAAATCACATTGAATATCTCATAAACCATATTATCTCACGTAAACACACATTTTTATTTCATTGAAAATTCTTTAAAATTCATGGGTTTTACACTTATCATTGACAAGATGACCTATACCACCCTGCCAACATCTTGCTTCTATGCTCAGTCAATAACACTTCAACTGCGCAAATTTGCGTAATCAGGATAAACCATCATTGTTCTCTTCAATATCACACTCAATAAACAACAAGGTCTCTGTGAATCTTTATGCTCTGATGCTAAATTGTTACGAGCATAAATTTTTTCGCAAACCCATGATGCGCCAGACTACCCAGCCTAATGGGAAAAGGCCGTGCACGAGCACTTTACAATGTGCTGAATCATTTTATTGGCCCTACGCACCACCTCGTTCGTAGCTGCCTAGCAGAAGCTGATCAAGCGTATCTGCAAATGCATATTCTATCTAGTCTATGTCACTTTGTATATAGCCATCCCATACCAGCTATCACTTCCGAAAAAGGCACAAACTTGCCTTAGTCTTGCGTGCCATGGAGCGTATTGAGACTCAATGAGCACACTACAACAAAACCTTATCACTGAAGGAACAAGATCTTGTGGCCCCCAGTCCGAAGACCAATTGATGATTGAACATCATAGCAAAGAGCACCACCTAGACTTATTCATCGATGCCTAGGCATTTGCTCGCCTAACTCTGAGTCATCGTACTCGGTTGAAATTACCTAAGGTAATCCTTAGAGGAATTAGCCCTAACCCACACACACACCCGTACGTCCAAACGCTACGCATAGAAAACTTCTCCAAGTCGAGAGGTCCTTAACCAAATCTCCAAAGGCAACATCCTTTGATCCGCTGACACAACTTAACCAAATAATGCTTCAAGTCTGTGCCGCCACACATCAATACACTAACGATAATACAGTTGCCTATCATATGACGTGCTATTACCTTACGTAACCGATCAAGCCAATACATATCGCATGTTCCTACACTCAATGCATTTTTTACTCAATAGAGCTCCGCACTGCACATGCCCCATTCTTAAGGGTCGACTTAGGATGGGTAGACCCCTATCAGATATTTCTTAAGCCCCATGTGGCAGAGGGATTCGAACCTAGGCCTTCAGCTTGGCACAAAACCCCGCTTACTACATGGGATACCACTCCTGTTTGCATGGCTTCTTTTTTAATTCTTAAGGCATGTTAGCAATTAATGCCTTGTGTTATATATGGAAGTTCTATATGGTCTCATATCCACACTTTCTCAAGGTTGGTAAAACATGAAAAAAATACAAATTGTGATTGAAATTGCTCGTTGCACTTGTTTTTGCTTTGAACGCAAGATTGACTTTGTGATCAACAATCACAGTTTCTATTTTCTCAGATATAATTATTCATGTTCAACCTCTGACTAAAGTTATCATCATTGTTAGATAATAATTCTCATTTGCACTATTTCTCATAACCAAGCAAACATAAGAAAATGGGGCAGTGAGATTTAAAAACACATTTGAGGCCTGATTCAAAAACACAATGTCCATACCCTCTGATTTGGAACCACGTGATTTCCTACACATGAGATGGATTCACGTATGATGTAAATCACATAATAGAATTATAAATATATATTTTTAAAATTAAGAATAATAGAGTTTGAATTGTAAACATTTTGACTCAAGCTTAAAATAGCTCATTTACAAAATGAATAGTGTTCAAAGCTGTAAGGAAATGGATTTAATTTAAACTCAAAACTTATTACTCGCAAGCTAGACATTTGAACCATCTATACTGGATGATATAAAATTTATATTTATATAGTATTTATTACTAGTTAACTATGTCATAAGTACACGCCATTTTTGGTGATACGAGATGACATGCTGACACAAAAATTGATATATACTGCATTATTTTAATAATATTTTATTATAATTTTATTTTATTTTAATAAGAAGCATTTTTATTGTTAAAATATTCAAAAATGGTTCTTATTGATTAAAAAGAGTTGAAAAATCCTTGTCCTTGTGTCCCATATATTTTTTGAAAAAAAATTCAAATGTTTGAGTCGAATCCGAATACCCAATCCTCGAGTCCACGAATCATTATAGCTAGTTAATGAACCTATATGAGCCAAGCCGAGCTGAACAACTGCGCTCATGTTCGGTTTGCCGAGCCTATTTTATAAGTTTGAATGGGCTATTTATAAGATGAACACAAACCTAGCTACAAGCAGCTCATCTCGTTTCCCAGAGACCAATAACAAATGTTCAACCTAGACCAATGTTGAATTTCTGGATATGGGTATAGCAATGACGACCCCAATCCCACTCAGCTCAACCCAAACTCAACATAAATAATACACGGGTTGGGTATAAGCTATGATTTTTGTCACACTTCTAATCCATAGTGAATTGGATTTAAGTATCTTATATGTATTTTTCAGTAAAAGTTTTATGTTTAATGATTGACTACTGCATGAGAACAAATGCTTCTTGGAAACATCTCTCCATTTCAAATACTTCACTTCTCTCATTTTTCTTATCAACTATAATGATGCAAATCAGGTTTTAAGGAATTCTAATATACAATGTCAAGTATTTTTGCTTTCCCGCACCTTATATTAACTTGCAAAAATGCTCAACGCCCTTAGCCCATATGTTGGGCATGTCTTATATATATATATATATAGATTCAATAGGAAAAAACAAAAATACATAAAAATGATGTCTCACACATTAGTTCTCATACTTCCAGTTCTCATATTCTAGTGATTCTATATGAGTCACTATAATATGAGAACTAGAAATATGGGATTTTCAAAGCTTTTTTGCAAATCCAACCATGTGAATATGCTTGGCATGGTGAATTTGTTACAGATTTGGCATACACTATTCTCATACTTGTTTTTTTCTTTGGTACTGCTAGAGCTCCCCTGGGTTTGGACATTGGGACATTGTTGATTTGCATCTTGATCCTTCTTGCTTTCATGGACATTGTCTTCTGGTCCATTTCCACATCCCTTGTCATAAAATTTCAGATTTTTTTGTTAAGGACATTTTGTTGATTATAAAAAGTTACTTGCTGGGGATTATAGTTATTTTGGATCTTGTTCCTAGCCTCATGAATTTAGAGAAGCGGTGCTACCTTCATGTATGAAAGCAGGAGAGACTTAAGCATAGATGTGACAAAGGATTGGTATCCTTTTCTGAGCCCTAAAGCATCCAAAAGACTTTTGCCTTGTCCTGAAAGGCTTTTCGATGGGTGCAAGGTAGTAACATAACCCCTTGAATTTGCTTATGTATTATGTGAGAGAATCATTACCTTTCTTTAGAGAGGTTATACGTTGCATTAAGTGAAATTCCCTTTTTTGAGAATCTTGACGAAAAACGTTAATGAGAGCTATCTAGATCTCTCTTAATGTCTCCAAACTGACCACCAAGAAGAGGATACTCTCATAGAGTCTCTGTGATCCAACCCAGTGTTGTGAGAGGCGTACGCCTCAGAGGCGAAGCGCACGCTCAAGGTACTGAGGCGTTTGAGTCTTGAAGCGTACACTTCACATGGGTGAAGCGCACGCCTCTCATCGAGGCGCGCTTCGCCTCTAAGGCTTACGCATCATGTAGAGCAAAAAAACCCGATTCGCGCCCAGCCCGCCGATCCCGGCTACTTTCAGCGCGCCGGTTAGCGCCCCCTCGATGATCGCCTTCCTCTTCCTCGCCCGGCGACACCTTCCTCTTGATTTTCTCTGGCAGCATTTCTTCAAGGTATCCCATTGTTCTCCCCTTATGGATGGTTAATTCTTTTGTTCGGGGCTCCGGTATGAAGGGTCTAGGGCACAGAGTGCAGGTGAGGAGAGGTTCTCCATTTACGTGCACTCGAGGCCCGGATTCGTCTTCGACCACACGACGACCATGTGCTCCTATTGCTACGGGCGCCATTTGAATCATAGCATTAAGGTTTGGGCTTCTTTTTTTCTCTCCCTTCCTTGATTGATCGGCGGTAGATGAATTGGTTCTATTGTTGCTTTCGATGGTTTGAGTTTGTGATTATTTGGATGGGGATGTAGGTAGCTTGGGGAGGGGCGAGCATGATCGATGCAGAGCGTATGTTGCTCGCTAAAGCTCTTCAGGATCAAACGAATCAACGATTTGTTCTTGTTTCTGACAGGTTCTGTCATGTCTTCCATGAGTTTCTTACCAATTGCATCCGTAATTTTATCATCTTAGCCAAAATTTACCATGTTTTCCTTATTTATGTTGAATTATTGTATACAATATTTGGGCTTGTTGTCATTCATTGTTTTTTGTTGATTGGTTTAATAGTTGGAATTGTTCTATTGCGACGATTCAGGAAATGAGTGTTCATTTTCTTTGATAGCAGAAAAAAAATCATGGAGTTTTTCTATTCGCACGATCGTATAAATTGCCTTTTCTTGTTGGCGTCATTGCAGTTGTGTCTTTCTAGCTTCTGCATTGCAAATTTTGTACTAAACTTTCTAGGATCGGCTGATTCTGTGCTGTGTGGTGATATCAATTATCGGATTCAGAACTAATGATGGCAATCTTTAGTGCAGTTGTGTTCCTTTGTACAACTTGCTGATGTACTAATAAGATGAAATAGCATAACATGGAGGAAATTCACGAGCTAACTGATTTATGTATTGCATCTGTTCTTACAGCCAACAATCATGTGAGTTCAGTTTAATTTTCCAGCTATTTTCTTTACACTTTGTAGTGGTACTGTGATCGTGAAATTGGTGTGACCTTTTTTATTGGCAGCAAACCATATTTTAAGAATTCTGCCATAACCTTTGCTGTTTGAATGATTTTAACTGTATTTTGAAATTATACACCTTGTTGCATTGACAATTTGCTTTATCATCATGGATCTGTTGTAGTATTGGATGGGTGTTCGCAAGTATCACTTATTGTGAATGCCATCTTTCTGTTATACAACACTTTTTTCCTTGTATATCGTTTTTCTTTTCTCCTCACATGCTCTGCTTGTGCTTATAATCATCTTTCTTGAGGTTTGGATGAGTTATCTAGATACAGCCTTAACAATTCATGTCCTATAATAGAAGGCCACCCTGCATGTTGGCATAATGTTTCTTATCATCTTAATGTTTTCATTGAACCATCAGACAAGGAATAGATAATTCAAACTGATTCTATGTTGGGACTCTGATCAGGGCACTGCATCAGAGCCATAAGTAATCTGGATGATGAGAAACCCAGAAAGGACAACCAATTACTCATGAATGGAGTGGTAGGGCAACCAATTACTCATGAATGGAGTGGTGCATAGAAATGAGAGTCAGATTAATATGTTATTGTTGGAAGTCAATAAGATTGAAAAAGCTGGACTTAAAAAAAAAATATTGCCAACTTAATCTTCTTGCCAAATGACCCTATAGATCGCCAATCGAGCTCACAGAGCTATTGACGCCACACACGCCAAGTGTTTGATGGTATGTGTGAGAGAACAATGGTCTTGAAGCTTATTTTATTATTTTGATCATGAAGCTTACGCTCCAACGCCTCGAGGCTTACGCTCCAACGCCTCGAGGCTTACGCCTCGCTTCATAACATGCTCAACGCCTCGCTTCGCCTCATCGCATTTAACAACCTTGATCCAACCTTTGAGGAGACAACCAAATATGAGCCATGCTAGGTAAGAGGGATTTGACACCTCTTAAACTTCGACATTGCCTTGAGCAGTTTGCTTGATGGAGACTTCAGGCATGGGTGTGTCTAGATTGAGAAATCCTTGTAAGCTCTGGCTTTCCACGAGTGCCAGTACCTGCGTTTTCCATAGCAAAAAGTTGCAATGTCATAAAATTAAAAACATTTAGGTTTGCCGAATAAGAGAACAGTAAGGTGCTTGGGGGTGGTGGAAGAAGAAGCCACGACTACACGAGAGTTAAAAAAAGTGGCTAATCCTTACTCAGAGCTGAGCTGTGATACCATAAAGAAAAAGGAAGAAGACAAAAATAAACGTAGAAAGGCTTTACGTGGTTTAGTCCTACGTCCGTGACCAATAAAACTCTCTCTCTCTCTCTCTTAATTATTAGGACATTCAAAACTCTTATAGGAGAGGGTGGTGCATGTTCGCCCCCGATGATTCACTGAATCCCACGTCTGTGTTCGGGGCTTTGAATGAGCACCACGTATACAAGCACATGGGGCTCGTATTCCCATGTATGTTGACATAACTTTGCATCAGACTCTGGTGTTGTTGCAAAGACTTAAGTACCCTTTCTTGCTATTCTTCTCATAAAGTGATGGTTTGAGAAAATGACAAAAATGCCCTTCATTAAAAAAAGAAAAAACAAACAGTTCAAAAAAAGGACAAACATGTCCTCCATCCTGAAAGTCGAGGATGATGTTGACTCTTCAAAGTCTTCTTCTTTTTTTGTTCAAAAAAAGGACAAACATGTCTTCTTCTTCTTTCTCCGTAAAACACTGTAAAACCCTCTCTCTCTCTAGAGAAGAAATCAAGGAAAACAAAGAGTTCTTCCTGGAGAAGGCCATGAACATCAACCCTCTCACTCTCTCTCCCTTCTCTCTCTACTTCTGTGCACATCCAACAGACGATCCTACATTGCTCCATCGTCATCTTCTTCTTCCTTCTTCGTAAAACACTGTAAAACCCTCTCTCTCTCTAGAGAAGAAATCAAGGGAGGTAAAGGGTTTCTCCTGGAGAAGGCCATGAACACCAACCCTCTCACTCTCTCTCCCTTCTCTCTTTACTTATGTGCCTGATTTAGAGTTTTTGCTCTTACAGGAGGGGGGTCCGGGGGTTCATCCCAGCGTGGGTAGCATCATTCAACTAAATGAGTTGTAGATCCTGATTCAGAGTTTTTACCCTTATAGGAGAGGGGTTTGGGGGCTCCTCCCAACGTGGGTAGCATCATTCAACTTGAAGAGTTGTGGAGTCTGATTCAAAGTTTTTACCCTTACAGAAAAGGGGGGTCTGAGGGCTCCTCCCAGCGTGGGTAGCATCATTCAACTTGATGAGTTGTGGAGTCTGATTCAAAGTTTTTACCCATTCATATTTTAAGGCATTAGATCTCATGTTTGAACATCCACGCATGTGCAGTTTGCTTTCATCATGTTCAATTGCTTTCTAGATTATACTTTGAATTCTGGTGCATTTTAGATCTATCGATTTATATGTAACCAGAGCTCATTTTAATTTGAATTTTTTACTGCAACTTCATGAATATGTCTTCATGCTCTCCACCAAAAATTAGATCATTCTAAGTTTGTTTGACTCACTTTAAAAATCGAGATTCAAAACCTGTTATTTTGCACCATCAGGATTTTAGCATGTCTCTGTTTTTAACAAGTTTGAAATATCAAATGAGCATAAAAAGATATAAAACTTTCCACATATAAACTAGACACATAGAGAAAGAAAACCCTTTTTACGGATTTGAAAAATGATCTTCCGTTGGGGAGATATGACACTTACAAAATGAAATAAAAACCTATGTCACTCAAATAAGGCAGACTGATAGGGGTCTGATTTTAGATCCAAATGGTATATCAAATGACCATAGAAATCGCTGAAAATTTACAGGAATAAACTAGACTTCATAACGAAGACACCACTTTTTACAGATTTGAAATTCAATCTCTGGTTAGGGAGATATGGCCCTTACAAGTTGGTCCTGATTCGGATAGCGATTTGTATCACAAATCGCTGCAGTGTTTAGCGAGAAACACTACAAATCGCTATAGCGAGGTCCAGCAACACTATAAATCGCTGTGGGTCTCGTTAGAGACCCGAAAACACTATAAATCATAGTTAAAAGACCGAAAAACATTACAAATTGTTGTGGGGCTCGTTGGAGACCCCAAAGCACTATAAATCATAGTTAAAAGATCGGACAACACTATAAATCATTGTGAGGCTCGTTGGAGACCCAAAAATACTACAAATCATAGTAGAGACCCATTAGAGACTCAAAAAAATCATAGCAACAATTTGCTGAAGAATATTGCCAATCAAATAACGATTTGTTGAAGAAGTGCTACAACAGTCATGATATGGGGGCTAAAATCAGAACATTTATAAAATCTGGATACAAGGTTCTGGTATTTAATCAAAATAAAATAGTAATTGACTATGAAAAATTCTGAAAATTTACAGGGATGAATTAGACACATAAACAAAGAGAACCCGTTTTACAGAATTGAAAAATGATCTCCCATTAGAAAAATAAAATTCAAACAAAATGGATCAAAATCTGAGCCGTTAAAATGACACAGGATGAAAGGGTTATGGTTTTTGACCCGAAACTGGTTTGAAAACACCATAGAAATCACTGAAATTTGATATAAACAAACTAGATTCAATTTAGAAAACAACCCTTTTTACAGATCGGAAAGATCATCTCTGGTTAGGGAGAAATCACTTCTGCAAGTTGGTCCTGATTCTGCTAAAATCCTGACGGTGCAAAATAACAGGTTTTGAATCTCGATTTTTAAAGTAGGTCAAACAAACTCAGAATGATCTGATTTTTGGAGAGAAGCATAAAGACATATGCATAAAGTTGCAGTAAAAATTTCAGATTAAAATGAGCTCTGATTACATATAAATCGATAGATCTAAAATGCACCATATTTCAAAGTATAATCTAGAAAGCAATTGAACATGATGAAAGCAAACTGCACATGCGTGGATGTTCAAAAATGAGATCTAATGCCATAAAATATGAATGGGTAAAACTTTAAATCAGACTCCACAACTCTTCAAGTTGAATGATGCTACCCACGCTGGGAGGAGCCCCCAAACCCCCCTCCTGTAAGGGCAAAAACTCTAAATCAGGCTCTACAACTCATCAAGTTGAACGATGCTACAGTTAGTGTGTAGGTCAGTCGGTGTTTGATGGAGAAATGTTGGATCGTTTGTTGGATGTGCACAGAAGTAGAGAGAGAAGGGAGAGAGAGTGAGATGAGGTTTTACCCCTCTCTTGTAAGGGTAAAAACTCTGAATCAGGATCTACAACTCATTTAGTTGAATGATGATACCCATGCTGGAAGAAGCCCCCAAACCCTCCTCCTGTAAGGGTAAAAACTCTGAATCAGGCTCCACAAGAGTCAATGTACAGGTCAGTCGGTGCTTGATGGAGCAATGTATGATCTTCTAATGGATGTGCACAGAAGCAGAAATAGAAGGGAGAGAGAGAGAGTGAGAGGGTTGATGTTCATGGCCTCCTCCAGGGGAGATTTCTTTCTCGGATAATCCTGCAGTGCAGAGACTGGGTCTTAAATAATCATCTTCGGGGCACTTAAGTCTTTACAACCACTCCTTTTCAAGAACCGTCATTTTTTTTTGCACCAATGGAGGAGAGGGTACTTAAGTCTTTGCAATCTTATCAAACTCCAACGCTAATTAATGCTGACAAACATGGGGATACGAGATGTAGCTAACTGCCCTGTTCGGGGGGGGAACATATAACCTGCTTTGCTCTTATAGAACTTGTGCCAAGAAAAAAATAACGTCAAAAATTTTACATAAAAGGAATTAAAATCCTTTATTATCATCATTCTCTCAATGGACACATTATCCTCCTTATCCCTGCCAACGTTGATGCCATCTAGGGTTGCCTTAGCTATGTCCTTCACTTCATTATCTTGAGGATTTTTTTAAGGCATGATCATAGTAGTGACATTTGCACTTTTTGTTTTTCTTGGATAACCTCTGATTTCTTTCCTTAGATGATTGCTTGGGTAGACTCTGATTTGTTGCCTTAGTTTTGCTTAGCTGATTCATTCTTTCCTTTAGCTTTGAAGCTTTGATTTCCTTCCATAGCAGGCTCTTAGGTTAATTCTTTCCTTGTTTCACAAGGTGACCTTTTGAGCTTATCTCATTAAGAAAGTCTGCTAACACCAAAGATAGAAACATTGGTTGGTGAAGTGAAAAATGATAACCCTCAATTTCAAACGAAGGATCTTTTGCTTTGTTTGCAAATGGTCAAGGGGAAAAAATAACCAAAATCAAAAGTGCCAGTGTTGTAAGGTTATTTAGTCATTTTACTCGATTGAATGGGTTTAATATTAAACTTAACTAGTTTAATGATAGATTAACCCATATATATGTATATATATATAAGTTGCGGAGGCAGTCTAATGGAAGGAAGATACAAAATCTACAATCAATGGTGATATGATGACTCTCATTCTCTAATGTTTCAATATTTTATCTATAAGATCTTATATATTTGTTTCATATAATTTATTTTGTAAGAAATATGCTTTACATGAAGACTTTGCAACATCTAAACATGTTTTTGAAAATATGAAAAATGGACGGCTCACAATACATTTAAAATTTTGCAATACAAAGTATTTTGAGCCTGATTTTCCGTGCTTTAAAAAATGCATCTAAATATCAAAAAATCAGAATATAAATAAATGACAAAATCCAATATTTAGAGTCCGGTAGATGAAAATCTTGATTGTTAGAGAAGTATTGTTGTTCGATCATCATTGATTGTAGATTTTGGATTGGTTCGACGGTCCCCCTTCCTTTGACATCCTCATATATTATGCAAACTTATATATCATTCTCTCCATTATGAAAATATATGTCAGATCTGGTTTTAAAATTGACATTTAAATTTTGATTATAATTTTAGATCAGAATCCAACAGGTTTCTGTAGACATAATATTCACACAAATGCAACTTCAGTATTTGTTTGATTATATCCTAGATGCAAAAGGATCCAATATATATGTCACATAATAAAGTTGAGTTCGAATGGAAAATAAGACATTTATAATATGGCATCTTCGAAGAAAAAAGTTATATACACCTATTGATTTTCATGTAAAAAAAATGGGTTAAGCTACACTACAAGAAAATTGCTAATTAGCGACGGATAGTAGCGACAACATTTTTTCGTCGCCAATTAGCGACAGCTTAGCGACCGTCACTAATCCGTCGCTACGTTTCGTGAAATTCGCAGATGTAGCGATGGAAAATGGTTCGTCGCTAAGCCGTCGCTAAGTAGCGACGGCTTAGCAACAGACCAGTTTTGTCGCAACAACATGCTGCGGTTAGCGACGGATGGGGCGACGGTATTTTTCCGTCGCTACTTAGCGACGCCGTGAGCGACAAACATATTTCGTTGCTAAGGAGTTGTATATATTTGCGTCGGCTTAGCGACGGAATAATTTCGTCGCCAATCCGTCGCTAATTTTCGCGTAAATCTGATCAGAACCCTTTTCCCTCTTTTCCTGTTTCCTCCCGCCCTCCCTACGCAGCCCGACGCCTTCCGCCGCCGCCCCGCGTTCCGCCCAAGCCGTCGCCCCGCCGACCGACCGTCGCCTCGCCGGAGACAAGTTCGCCCGCCCTACGCGTTTCAAGAAGGGGATAAACCCCCTGCCTTTCCAGCATGGGGGGTCAACCCCCTGTCGGAAAGGCAGGGGGTTTAACCCCCTGCCGTGCTTTCCGGCATGGGGGGTTGACCCCCTACCGGAAAGGCAGGGGGTTTAATCCCCTGCCGTGCTTTTCGACATGGGGGGTTGACCCCCTGCCGGAAAGGCAGGGGGGTCGACCCCCTGTCGTGCCATAAAGGGATGATGGCACGGTAGGGGGTTTAACCCCCTGCGTTTCCGGCAGGGGGGGTGGACCCCCTGCATTTCCGGCAGGGGGGGTGGACCCCCTGCGTTTCCGGCAGGGGGGTCGACCCCCTGCCGGAAACGCAGGTGGGTTAACCCCTGCGTTTCCAGCAGGTCAACCCCGGCAGGGGGGGTTGACCCCCTGCCGGAAAGGCAGGAGGTTAAACCCCCTGCCGTGTCGGAAAGGCAGAGGGGTCGACCCCCTGCCGTGCCGTTGCCGTAAAGGGATGACGGCACGGCAGGGGGTTTAAACCCCCCTGCCTTTCCGGCAGGGGGTCGACCCCCCATGCCTTTACGACAGGGGGTTTAACCCCCTGCCTTTACGGCACGACAGGGGGTTTAACCCCCTGCGTTTTCGGCAGGGGGGGTCGACTCCCTGCCTGAAACGCAAGTGGTTTAACCTCTGCGTTTCCAGCAGGGGTTAAACCCCCTGCCGTAAAGGCAGAGGGTTTAACCCTCTTCCGTGCCGGAAACGCAGGGGTTTAACCCTTGCGTTTCCGGCATGGGGGGTCGACCCCCTGCCTTTCCGGCAGGGGGTTAACCCCATGCCGGAACAGACAGGGGGTTAACCCCATGACAGAACAGGCAGGGGGTCGACCCCCCTGCCTTTCCGGCAGGTCGACCCCGGCAGGGGGTCGACTCACTGGCGGAAAGGCTGGGGGTCAGTTAACCCCCTATGTTCCGTAAGGGGGTCGACCCTCTACCGGAACAGCAGGGGAGTCGACCCCTTGCCGGAACAACTTCCTTTTTTTGTGGCGAGTTTTTTTTAAAACTGCATTTTTTTGTGCAGATTTTTCAACGGAACCAACTCGTGCTCAGCCACCTGTAGTAAGTAAATGACAAAAACAATGCAAATCAGGTAAATACCCGTGGTGAGTAAGTGATGCAAGTGTATCACATGTTATTTAATTTATTAGATGTAACACTTTATTGTTCACACACTCACTTAGTTGTTGATATTTGGGTTGCTTTGTTGGAGTTCGGAGATCATGCTGAGCATGATTTTAATGTAGGAATATGGAAGTGTTCTTATTTTTGGAGTACGGAGTCCATGCTAAGCATGGTAGTAGTTAGTGAGATATTGAAGTGTGTTTTCTGCAGGTACATGTTTGTCATTTGTTTGATATGAATGATTATGATGTATTGCAATGTTTGATGTAATTGTATCCATGCTTGCATGTAGTTACTTTCAATTTGATTTTGACTTCCATGTGAAATTTTATAATAAAAGCATGCTTCAAATGATTGTATCGTATCATTAATAGTTTGCACATGAAAATATTAAGTTATCAATGCATGCATCAAAATTCTTATTATTGTTTGACATAGTATATTGCATGATAAATTTGATATTTTCTTCATCGTAGCATTCTTATTGTTTTTTTTTTTTAATTCGTTAGGATACTATTCGTAACATCATACGATAGAATGACTGCAAACCGTGAATGGATGTACCGTAGGATAGTGGACAATGAGTTATCGCATGAATATATGGATGGTGTTGACAGTTTTATTGAATTTGCAACGGCAAGTGTCAGTACAGTAGATCCCCCAGGTCGGATTAGGTGTCCCTGCAAGATTTATAAGAATAATCGATTTGTAGAACCTCATGGCGTTAGACATCACCTATACAGGAAGGGTTTTGTGAGTGATTATCAGAACTGAACGTTTCATGGAGAAGAATTTAGAAACGATTTTGATGCACGGGTGAATGTGGTGCACGATAATCCATATACGAATTTGATATTTGATGCCGCAGGAACAGAACTGGGTTCTGCTATGAGTTCTAGTAATGTAAGAACTGCCATAGATGAAGAATCACCAAACGATGCAGCTAGTAGATTTTATGATTTACTTAGAGATGCTGATGAGCCACTTTGGAACGGTTGTGAGAGTCACACTATCTTGTCTGCAGTTCTTCAACTAATGAATTTGAAGTCCGAGTATAATTTGAGTCAATCATGTTTTGACCGTTTGTGCATGATTGTGAAGAGTATGTTGCCTAAAGATGAGAAATTGCCACAAAATTTCTATCGTGCGAAAGTTATGGTCAACGCTCTAGGTATGGGTTACAAAAAGATTGATGTTTGTCCAAATCACTGCATGTTGTATTTCAAGGAGCAGAAAAACGACATATCATGCCCGTCATGTGGGCATCCTCGGTTCAAGCCAAAGACAAGAGGCAATGGTAACACGAGATCAAAGGAAGTTTCATACAAGTCGCTCTGCTACTTTCCTATCACTCCTAGATTGCAGCGATTGTATATGTCTTCAAGGACAGCTAAACACATGAGATGGCATGCAAATAAAGTTCAACACGATGAAAACAAGATCACGCATCCTGTTGACGCTGAAGCTTAGAAGCACTTTGATCGTACTCATTAGAACTTCGCAATGGAAGTGCGAAATGTTAGACTCGGTCTATGTACAGATGGATTTAATCCATTTGGGGGTAGATCAACTCCATACTCATGCTGGCCAGTATTTGTAACTCCATACAACCTTCCACCAAGCTTGTGTATGAAACATCCAAATCTTTTCTTGTCTCTGTTGATCCCTGGTCCGACCTCACCTAGCCAAAATCTTGATGTATATCTAAGGCCATTGATTGATGAATTAAAAGTACTGTGGGATGACGGTGTTACCACGTATGATGCCCACAAAAAACAAAATTTCAACATGAAGGCCGCTGTTCTATGGACAATCAGTGACTTCCCTGCATATGGTATGTTATCTGGTTGGAGCACACATGGGAGGTTGGCTTGTCCGTACTGCATGGAGGATTCCAAAGCTTTTAGATTGAGGCATGGAAGGAAGCCTTGCTGGTTTGAGTGCCATCGTCGATTTCTACCCAGCGATCATCCGTTCCGACGTCAAAAGAATGCATTTAAAGCAGGCACAACTGAAACGGAAGGTCCATCTTCAAGATTATCCGACATAGAGATTCTAAAAAGATTGCGATACTTTCCAGATGTATTAACAGATGCCCGTAGTCCTACACCCTTCCGTGGATTTGGGAAGGATCACAATTGGACGAAAAAAATCTATTTTTTGGGAACTACCGTATTGGCCGACCCTATTGATACGACATAATTTGGATGTGATGCATGTAGAGAAAAATGTGTTTGATAATGTGTTCAATACAGTAATGAATATTAAAGAAAAAACGAAGGATAATCCGAAGGCCCGTATGGATTTAAAATTAATATGTAAAAGACCAGAATTTGAACTCAAAGAGTATAATGGCAAAGTACTGAAACCAAAGGCGAAGTACGTGCTCGGATCTGATCAAATAAAACATGTATGTCAATGGTTGAGACAACTCAGATTTCCAGATGGATATGTCTCTAACATTGCTCGGGCTGTGAAGATTGACGATGGACAATTATATGGGTTGAAGAGCCATGATTGTCATATCTTTATGCAACGATTGATACCCCTAGCATTCCATGATATGTTAGACAAACCTATATGGGGGGTATTGTCTGAGTTGAGCGGATTTTTCAGAACATTGTGCGCATCGGAGGTCGTTGTATCAGATGTAAAGAATCTCGAGGACTCTGTCATCACCACTGTTTGTCTGTTAGAAAAGATATTTTCGCCAGCATTTTTCGATGTTATGGAACATTTGATCATACATCTGCCATATGAACTAAGGGTTGGTGGCCCTGTGCAATATCGATGGATGTACCCATTTGAAAGGTATATGTTTTTTTATATTTGTCTCTTTAATGACAGATATTTAAAATTTGAAATGTATATTCTTGTCAGATGCATGTTCGACTTAAAAAAAAGGTTCGTAATAAAGCAAGAGTAGAAGACTCTATTTGTGAGGCGTACACTTTAGAAGAGATTTCAAATTTCTCATCTATGTACTTCGAACCTCATATTCCAACATGTTACACATGCCCGCCCCGTAACGTTGATGGAGAACAAGTAACTGTAGCTGACAAGCTGTCGATATTTCAACCACTTGGGCATGCATTTGGTAGTTGCCGATCAAGGCTATTGACAGATCGAGAGCAAGATGCAGCACACATCTATATTCTTTTTAATTGCTCAGCGATCGACCCATACATCGAGTAAATATATGTATATGCAACTCAATTATAAATCCTTTTATGTTCTATATGTGGATACATGGCTCGGTAATATAAGTATTTGTGGTTTGCAGACGATTTGATCTGGAGTTGCAAAACGAAGTTTCACATCTCACTGATGCAGAAGTACAAAAAGAACGTGAAACTAAGTTTGTGGAGTGGTTGAAACAGTTGGTAAAGAAGCTAACATAAATTTTGTACTTATAAACAACACTAAGTTACTTAATTGATCGTGATCACAATCATTGTTTATGTTTGTGCGTAGGTTCGCCATGGTGATGTTAAAGATCAAGGAATATGTGATTTAGAAAATGGTTCGACCAAAGTTGTGCAATGCTACAACGGGTATATTGTAAATGGTTATCGATTCCATACAAAAGACTACGGTATAAACAAATCAACGATAAATAGTGGTGTGTGTGTCAAGGGTAGCAGCTACGGTGAAAATGAACATGATTACTACGGTGTTATAGAGGAAATAATGGAGTTGACTTACTTAGGCATGAATAACAGGGTTACGATATTTAAGTGTCATTGGTTTGATCCAACTGCAACAAGACTCGACAAAGCTTCAGGCATTGTGGAGGTGAATCATAAATCCAGGTTTGGAACATATTAACCATTCATATTAGCCTCGCAAGCTCAACAAGTTTATTATACTTCATATCCGAGTATAAAAAAGTCAAATAGAAATGAATGGTGGGCAGTTTGCAAGGTGAAGTCCAAACTATACCCCGAGTATGATCAGTTACAAGAAGATGAGTTAGCTGAAGACAGCGATTACTATCAATCAGATGATGTCTATGACTTCGCTTATGGTCAGGATGTTGCGCATGATATGCATGTCATATCTCCATTGGCCGATGAAACATTCATAGAGGAATGTGATCCAAATGATGTACCAAGTGGATGGGCAAACAATGAAGAAGAAGAAAAAAAAGAAAAAGAAGAAGAAGAAAGTCAAACTAGTGACGAGGAAGAATTCTCAAGCTAGTGAGCAAAATCTTATACTACAAACCTCTATTTAAATGCATTGTAATACTTGATACGAATGATTCGAATGCATTGTAATACTTGATGTGAATGATTTCAATTATTTGAATGTATTATAATTTATTCAACGAATGATTTGAATTATTGCAATACTTGATGTGAATGATTTAAATGATTTGAATTATTTGAATGCATTGTAATACTTGATGCGAATGATTTGAATGCATTGCAATGCTTGATGTGAATGACTTGAATGCATTGTAATACTTGATGTGAATTATTTGAATGTATTGTATGACATATGTTATTTGTTAGAATATGGTTCGTGGAGGTTATAGTGGTCGCTCATCCAGTAGTAGCAAGGCTCAACCTTCATCTTCACGGGCTCCTGTGATAGGTATATCATATAACTAATTGGATGCTTGATTAGTTCAAATGCGCATTTTGAGAATTTCTAATGTATTTTTTTACAGATGATGTTGCGCTTGTACACGACCCACCTACACCAGTTGATCACACAAGTCAACAGCCAACACAGGAAACAGGGTCTTCTCAGGCTGGCACAAGAAGACTCATTCGAATAGTGTATATCGATAATCGATCGTAAGTATTTTGTTTTCAATTAGTGCATATCTTTTAAATATTTTATATTGATATTTACTGTGTAACAATTCATGTGCAGCACGAGGTTTGAGCCACAAGAAGTAGTACGGGAGATTAGAAATTCACTTCTTCAACATCTTCCAGGACCAGTTGCTCAATGAAAAGAGTACCCAAAGGAGGTGTTAGACAGATTGTGGTCCTCATTCATGGTATACAGTTGTTCCTCATAGTTAATGTGTTTCATATTTAATTTATTTAAGCAATGTCTACTAACTTTCTGAAAATATTTGTAGGCTTTGAATCGCTTCGCAACTACGGTGGAAGAAAATGATGCAAGGAAGGTGTCGCAGAAGGTGGCTGTCAATCGATTTGCAGACATGCTGCACACTATGAAGACTGCAGCAAAAAAAGCATCTGGCGTAGTAGATGATCTATTACTGTGGAAGGGCCATGGTCCTATTACTATCAGGAGAGATTACTGGGATGAAATGTGCGATAAGTGGGCAGAAGATGCATTTAAAAATCGCTCTGCGAAGGCTGCACAAAATCGATCGAAGATGCCCGAAGCCCATCTACACACAGGTGGATCTAGGACATTTGGGAGCCACCTGAAGAAAATGGTAACTCATTAATATATAATATTAATTTTATAAGTATTGTTGCAAACTTGTGTACTAAATCTTTAGTTATTTAACTTCGCAGGAAGCAGAAAAAGGAGGCAGTGTACCATATAAGGATGTATTTGTTGAAACACATAAACGGAAGACCACGGGAGTCTTCGTATCAGAGAAGGCGAGAACGACAATGGTATGTATTAATTCTATTAATAATCATTGCAATATATATGCAAGTTATCATAATGTTATCATTAATTATTAATGAATACTTTAAACATTATTTTGTAGGAGGCATATGAGCAACAGATGGTAGAGCGATATGGTGATGACGCTACTCAGCATCCATCATTTAATCCTACAGCATGGGTGACTGCAGCAGGTGAACCCAAAAAAGGTCGCGTGTTTGGGTTTGGGAGTAATATGAACACTTCATCAGTTATTGGTTCTTCCAGTTATGGCTCACCGACTTCTTGCGTCGACATAAGCTCCAAGCAGCCGACTATTCTTTCCGGTGATGATGTACGCCAGATCGTTAATGAATCACTGAATAACTACTTCCAATACACTGTCGCCCCCTTTCTCCGAAATGAGATCAAGGCCGCTGTTCTGGAAAGGGGATCTTCGATTCCAGGTCCCTCTCAGGTATAATCACATATTCAGTTTTTTGTCTGCCTTAGAACACATATGAGCATAATCGAATCATATATATAACTTTTTGCCTGCCTAAGAACACATATGAGCATGCTATAATAACATATAGAGTTTTTTGATTGCCTTAGAGCACATATGAGCATGCTATAATAACATATAGACTTTTTTTATTGCCTTAGAGCACATATGAGCATGCTATAATCACATATAAAGTTTTTTTGCCTGCCTAAGAACACATATGAGCATGATAGAATCACATATAAAGTTTTTTTTACTGCATTAGAACACATATGAGCATGCTATAATCACATATTCAGTTTGTTGATTGCCTAAGAACACATATGAGCATGTTATAATCACATATTCAGTTTTTGACTGCCTTAACACACATATGAGCATGCTATAATCACATATAGAGTTTTTTTATTGCCTTAGAGCAAATATGAGCATGTTATAATAACATATAGAGTTTTTTGATTGCCTTAGAGCACATATGAGCATGCTATAATAACATGTAGACTTTTTTTATTGCCTTAGAGCACATATGAGCATGCTATAATCACATATAAAGTTTTTTTGCCTGCCTAAGAACACAATTGAGCATGATAAAATCACATATAAAGTTTTTTTGACTGCATTAGAACATATATGAGCATGCTATAATCACATATTCAGTTTTTTGACTGCCTAAGAACACATATGAGCATATTATAATCACATATTCAGTTTTTTGACTGCCTTAGCACACATATGAGCATGATAGAATCACATATAGAGTTTTTTTATTGCCTTAGAGCACATATGAGCATGCTATAATAACATATAGAGTTTTTTTATTGCCTTAGAGCACATATGAGCATGCTATAATCACATATAAAGTTTTTTTGCCTGCCTTAGAGCACATATGAGCATGCTATATTCACATATTCAGTTTTTTGACTGCCTAAGAACACATATGAGCATGTTATAATCACATATTCAGTTGTTTGACTACCTTAAAACACATATGAGCATGCACAAATCACATATAGTGTTGTTTTACTGCCTTAGAACATATATCATTTATGATAGAATCACATATAAAATTTTTTGCTTTACCTGCCTTAGAGCACATATGAGCATGCTATAATTACATATTCAATTTTTTGACTGCCTTAGCACACATACGAGCATGATCGAATCACATATATAGTTTTTTGCCTGCCTTAAAGCACATCTGAGCATGGTAGAATCACATATAGAGTTTTTCTAGCTGCCTTAGAACACATATGAACATGCTATAATCACATATTCAATTTTTTGACTGCCTTAGCACACATATGAGCATGATAGAATCACATATATATATATAACTTTTTGTCTGCCTTAGAGCACATATGAGCATGGTAGAATCACATATAGAGTTTTTTTATTGCCTTAGATCACACATGAGCACATGATAGAATCACATATAGTGTGTAATTTATTTCATTATATTTTGTTTATCAATACTGACTGTTCTTTTCTTGTGTAGGCTGCTAGCGATAATCAGCGTAGTGGAGCTGAAGGGACAGATAAAGACAATGAACAAGAAGACGCACAAAATCTTGGTGATGATTAGAGAACTGTGTTGAAGAATTTCTATTTTTTTATGTTTCCTAATTGTAATTGTTGAATTTTAAATAATTAAACTTGTTAATTTTAAGGTGGAACGATTAATTGTTGTAGATTCTTGTTATATGAATTTTTTTGTGTGGTTTGTTTTTTATTTACAGGAAATATAAATTGTACAGTTCTCGGTATTTAATTTTCAAATAAAATTTTTTAAATTTTTTTTCGTGTTTGCGACAGATTAGTGACGAAACCATCCGTCGCTATTCATATTAATCTAGCGACGGCATAGCGACGGAAGTAAATCTGTCGCCAAGCCGTGGTCGCCGTTTAGTACCGACGGATTTGCGACGGAATATAGCGCTCGTTAGTCTGTCGCAATTAGCGACGGACCTGGCGACAGAATAATTCCGTTGCCAGTTAGCGTCGAAATATTCGCGACGTAAGCATATCGTCGCCTCGTTGTCGCTAATCCGTCGCTAACATGTGTAGCGACGGATTAGCGATGAAATGTGATCGTCGCTAATTTATTGCTTTGTTGTAGTGTGTGTAAAGAGAATATATTTGCAAACATTGTTTGTATATATGTACAATCTAGTTGAGATCTTATGATCCAAGTCCTAAATACATGGTCATCATAGTCATCACCAAGCCTTGTCTCAATTACATGAGCTTCTGGATGCAACTAGTACTCATAGTAATCATGTTCCAATTAAATAATTTTCTC
Organism: Nuphar pumila; assembly: GCF_984573655.1. Taxonomy (NCBI): domain Eukaryota; kingdom Viridiplantae; phylum Streptophyta; class Magnoliopsida; order Nymphaeales; family Nymphaeaceae; genus Nuphar; species Nuphar pumila. Next base: position 87,776,197 of record NC_143258.1, on the reverse strand, counting down.
ATTTGTTGGCTTATGTATGGATGTTATTTTCCACATAAAATACCATTAATGCTTCCGTCTGATTCTTTTGTCATATAGGGAATAATGAATAGGGTTTGGTGGTTGATATCAAGAAGGGAGCCTTTTATAGCCAGCATAGCATTGGCAGTTTTCGTGACTTAAAAATCTTATTTTAAGTTCAACAAACAAGATCCGATGACCTGATTGGATCTATTAAATTATGTTGAATACATTTATCGAGTATGATTGAGAAGATACAGCCCATACACATGGTTTCTACAAGTTAGGGCCATAGTGACAAATATCGTGAGATTTATGAAAATCTCGCGAGAAATTGCCTTAAAGTTTAAAACCACAATTTCTCGCGAGATTTTCAAAATCTCATGAGATTTATGAAAAAACATAAATACTGTGATTTAAACACGATATTTACATTTTAAACAGCTATTTATCACGAAAAAAATGTGTATTTTATTAATATTTTCTTATAAAAAATAAATTTTATATTTGTCAATTTATTTTTTTATTGCCGAGATTTTGCAAAAAAAATGGGAGATTTATGAAAAAAATTCAATTTCTCACGAGTTTTTGAAAAACAAGAAATTTCCGCTTAAAACGTTTGTCACTGCTAGGTCCTCTAGAACATGCATCCTATGTAGGGTGGCAATTGTGTTGGGTAAACGGGTTCTCAAGTTGGCGGGTCGGGTTGGCGGGTCAGTTGGCAAGTTGATGGGTCGGGTTGGCAGACGGGTTGGCGGTTGACCCACCCACCTAACCCGTTTATTAAACGGGTCAGTCAGGTTGGCGGGTTGGCATACCCCTAACACGAACCCGACCCGTTTAATAAACGGGTTAGGTGGGTCGGCCCGTTTATTAAACGGGTTCATTTTTTCCGAACTCGCCTAAGAGGCGGGTTGGGTCAGGTTTTGCCACCCCTAGTCCTATGATCTCTCTCTCTCTCTCTCTCTCTCTCTCTCTCTCTCTATATATATATATATATATATATATATAGAGAGAGAGAGAGAGAGAGAGAGAGATTTATCTATGAGCAAGGAGTGCACTTTAATTTTTAATGATTTTTTTTATAAATTTTAAAATTCTGACCAAACAAACATGTTTTCAATGCTCAAATTAGTATGGACCGGCTTTTGAATTATCCAATTACAACATGTAACCAAGTTTTTTCAAGGGCTAAAACGTCAACAAATCACAAATTTTCAAATTTTAAACCCTATAAAATAGCATTTATTCGTGGAGAAAATATGGACCAAGGTCCGGTTCATAACAAATGGAACATGTTGGACACATCTATATGGTTAAAATTTCAGTAAATGGTGACTGACACCAATGCACTTGTGCGAGCATACCCACCATTTTCTCTTTCTATATATGTGGAGAGAATATATTGGCTAACATTGTCTTCATGTCCAATCTAGATGGGATCTCATTATACAACTCCCAATTACATCATCGTCGTCGTCATCATCAATCCTTATCTCAATCACATGTGCTTCTTGATGCAACACAACCTCAGCAATTAGCTCATAACAATCATTACTTTGTAAACAATAGTTTTGGTGTGGCAGTTCTTCCTTAAAAAAATATTATTGTATGTTTAAAAATCATAATGCATGATTCTTATCTATTAAATTATGTTCAATACATCTATGAAGTTTGATTGAGAAAGTGTACACACATAGTTTCTATGGACCTACTGTCTGATAATGGACAAATATAGACTTTGGTTAAACTCTGAAACACACATCGTTGGTAAATACTTTAAACTGTTTTAAAATTCTTATTTACCCTCATTCAATAAAAAGATGTGATTATGCTTTTGAAAACACATATGACAACTTTCTTGTCATGAACTTGCATCCACCTGCCCTTACATCTTGTGATTGAAACAACTCAGATCGAGGTCCAAAACTGATTTACTCGTATTTCAGTTGGATTGGATTTGGCCAAATGTGGGTCAGATCCACGATAAATAAAAGGTTAGCACTACAATAAAGCAGTAGATTAGCGACGATCACATTCCGTCGCTAATTCGTCGCTAACATGGTTAGCGACGGATTAGCGACAACGAGGTGACAACATGCTTACGTCGCGAATATTTCGATGCTAACTGGCGACGGAATTATTCTGTCGCCAGGTCCGTCGCTAATTGCGACGGAATAACGAGCGCTACATTCTGTCGCCAATCCGTCGGTACTAAACGGCGACCACGACTTGGCGACGGATTTACTTCCGTCGCTAGATTAATATGAATAGCGATGGATGGTTCCGTCGCTAATCCGTCGCAAACACGAAAAAAAATTAAAAAAAAATATTTTAAATTAAATACCGAGCAATTTCTATTTCCTATACAATTTATATTTCCTGTAAATAAAAAACAAACCACAAAAAAAAATTCATATAACAAGAATCTACAACAATTAATCGTTCCACCTTAAAATTAAGAAGTTTAATTATTTACAATTCAACAATTACAATTAGGAAACATAAAAAAATAGAACTTCAACACAGTCCTCTAATCATCGCCAAGATTTTGTGCGTCTTCTTGTTCATTGTCTTTATCTGTCCTTTCAGCTCCACTACGCTGATTATCGCTAGCAGCCTACACAAGAAAAGAACAGTCAGTATTGATAAACAAAATATAATGAAATAAATTACACACTATATGTGATTCTATCATGTGCTCATGTGTGATCTAAGGCAATAAAAAAACTCTATATGTGATTCTATCATGCTCATATGTGCTCTAAGGCAGACAAAAAGTTATATATATATATATATATATATATATATATATATATATATATATATATATATATGTGTGATTCTATCATGCTCATATGTGTGCTAAGGCAGTCAAAAAATTGAATATGTGATTATAGCATGTTCATATGTGTTCTAAGGCATCTAGAAAAACTCTATATGTGATTCTACCATGCTCAGATGTGCTTTAAGGCAGGCAAAAAACTATATATGTGATTCGATCATGCTCGTATGTGTGCTAAGGCAGTAAAAAATTGAATATGTGAATATAGCATGCTCATATGTGCTATAAGGCAGGCAAAGCAAAAAATTTTATGTGATTCTATCATAAATGATATATAGCATGTTCATATGTGTTCTAAGGCAGTAAAAAAACTCTATATGTTATTATAGCATGCTCATATGTGTGCTAAGGCAGTCAAAAAACTGAATACGTGATTATAATATGCTCATATGTGTTCTTAGGCAGTCAAAAAACTGAATATGTGATTATAGCATGCTCATATGTGTTCTAATGCAGTCAAAAAAACTTTATATGTGATTCTATCATGCTCATATGTGTTCTTAGGCAGGCAAAAAAACTTTATATGTGATTATAGCATGCTCATATGTGCTCTAGTGCAATAAAAAAACTCTATATGTTATTATAGCATGCTCATATGTGCTCTAAGGCAGTCAAAAAACTGAATATGTGATTAAAACATGCTCATATGTGTTCTTAGGCAGTCAAAAAACTGAATATGTGATTATAGCATGCTCATATGTGTTCTAATGCAGTCAAAAAAACTTTATATGTGATTCTATCATGCTCATATGTGTTCTTAGGCAGGCAAAAAAACTTTATATGTGATTATAGCATGCTCATATGTGCTCTAGTGCAATAAAAAAACTCTATATGTTATTATAGCATGCTCATATGTGCTCTAAGGCAGTCAAAAAACTGAATATGTGATTATAACATGCTCATATGTGTTCTTAGGCAGTCAAAAAACTGAATATGTGATTATAGCATGCTCATATGTGTTCTAATGCAGTCAAAAAAACTTTATATGTGATTCTATCATGCTCATATGTGTTCTTAGGCAGGCAAAAAAACTTTATATGTGATTATAGCATGCTCATATGTGCTCTAGTGCAATAAAAAAACTCTATATGTTATTATAGCATGCTCATATGTGCTCTAAGGCAGTCAAAAAACTGAATATGTGATTATAACATGCTCATATGTGTTCTTAGGCAGTCAAAAAACTGAATATGTGATTATAGCATGCTCATATGTGTTCTAATGCAGTCAAAAAAACTTTATATGTGATTCTATCATGCTCATATGTGTTCTTAGGCAGGCAAAAAAACTTTATATGTGATTATAGCATGCTCATATGTGCTCTAGTGCAATAAAAAAACTCTATATATTATTATAGCATGCTCATATGTGCTCTAAGGCAGTCAAAAAACTGAATATGTGATTATAACATGCTCATATGTGTTCTTAGGCAGTCAAAAAACTGAATATATGATTATAGCATGCTCATATGTGTTCTAATGCAGTCAAAAAAACTTTATATGTGATTCTATCATGCTCATATATGCTCTAAGGCAAATAAAAAGTTATATATATGTGATTCTATCATGCTCATATGTGTGCTAAGGCAGTCAAAAAATTGAATATGTGATTATAGCATGTTCATATGTGTTCTAAGGCATCTAGAAAAACTCTATATGTGATTCTACCATGCTCAGATGTGCTTTAAGGCAGGCAAAAAACTATATATGTGATTCGATCATGCTCGTATGAGTGTTAAGGCAGTAAAAAAATTGAATATGTGAATATAGTATGCTCATATGTGCTCTAAGGCAGGAAAGCAAAAAAATTTATATGTGATTCTATCATAAATGATATATAGCATGTTCATATGTGTTCTAAGGCAGTAAAAAAACTCTATATGTTATTATAGCATGCTCATATGTGTGCTAAGGCGGTCAAAAAACTGAATATCAGATTATAATATGCTCATATGTGTTCTTAGGCAGTCAAAAAACTATATATGTGATTCTAGCATGCTCATATGTGTTCTAATGCAGTCAAAAAAACTTTATATGTGATTCTATTATGCTCATATGTGTTCTTAGGCAGGCAAAAAAACTTTATATGTGATTATAGCATGCTCATATGTGCTCTAATGCAATAAAAAAACTCTATATGTTATTATAGCATGCTCATATGTGCTCTAAGGCAGTCAAAAAACTGAATATGTGATTATAACATGCTCATATGTGTTCTTAGGCAGGCAAAAAGTTATATATGTGATCCGATTATGCTCATATGTGTTCTAAGGCAGACAAAAAATTGAATATGTAATTATACCTGAGAGGGACCTCGAATCGAAGATCCCCTATCCTGAACAGCGGCCTTGATTTCATTTCGGAGAAAGGGGGCGACAGTGTATTGAAAGTAGTTATTCAGTGATTCATTAATGATCTTGCGTACATCATCACCGGAAAGAATAGTCGGCTGCTTGGAGCTTATGTCGGTGCAAGAAGTCGGTGAACCGTAACTGGATGAACCAATAACTGGTGAAGTGTTCATATTACTCCCAAACCCGAATACGCGACCTTTTTTGGGTTCACCTGCTGGAGTCACCCATGCTGTAGGATCAAATGATGGATGCTGAGTAGCGTCATCGCCATATTGCTCTACCATCTGTTGCTCATATGCCTCCTACAAAATAATGTTTAAAGTATTCATTAATAATTAATGATAACATTATGATAACTTGCATATATATTGCAATGATTATTATAGAATTAATACATACTGTTGTCGTTCTCGCCTTCTCTGATGCGAAGACTCCCGTGGTCTTCCGTTTTTGTGTTTCTACAAACACATCTTTATATGGTACACTGCCTCCTTTTTCTGCTTCCTGCGAATTTAAATGACAAAAGATTTAGTACACAAGTTTGCAACAATATTTATAAAATTAATATTATATATTGATGAGTTACCATATTCTTTAAGTGGCTCCCAAATGTCTTAGATCCATCTGTGTGTAGATGGGCTTCGGGCATCTTCGATCAATTTTGTAGAGCCTTCGCAGAGCGATTTTTAAATGCATCTCCCGCCCACTTATCGCACATTTCATCCCAGTAATCTCTCCTGATAGTAATAGGACCATGGCCCTTCCACAGTAATGGATCCTCTACTACGCCAGATGCTTTTTTTGCTGCAGTCTTCATAGTGTGCAGCATGTCTGCAAATCGATTAGCAGCCACCTTCTGCCACACCTTCCTTGCATCATTTTCTTCCACCGTAGTTGCGAAGCGATTCGAAGCCTACAAATATTTTCAGAAAGTTAGTAGATATTGCTTAAATAAATTAACTATGAAACACATTTACTATGAGGAACAACATAATACCATGAATGAGGACCACAATCTGTCTAATACCTCCTTTGGGTACTCTTTCCATTGAGCAACTGGTCCTGGTAGATGTTGAAGAAGTGAATTCCTAATCTCCCGTACTACTTCTTGTGGCTCAAACCTCGTGCTGCAAATGAATTGTTACACAGTAAATATCAATATAAAATATTTAAAAGATATGCAATAATTGAAAACAAAATACTTACGGTCAATTATCGATATACACTATTCGAATGAGTCTTTTTGTGCCAGCCTGAGAAGACCCTGTTTCCTGTGTTGGCTGTTGACTTGTGTGATCAACTGGTGTAGGTGGGTCGTGTACAGGCGCAACATCATCTGTAAAAAAATACATTAGAAATTCTCAGAATGCGCATTTGAACTAATCAAGCATCCAATTAGTTATATGATATACCTATCACAGGAGCCCGTGAAGATGAAGGCTGAGCCTGGCTACTACTGGATGAGCGACCACTATAACCTCCACGAACCGTATTCTAACAAATAACATATGTCATACAATACATTCATATAATTCACTTCAAGTATTACAATGCATTCAAGTCATTCACATCAAGCATTGCAATGCATTCAAATCATTCACATCAAGTATTGCACTAATTCAAATCATTCGTTGCATAAATTATAATACATTCAGATAATTAAAATCATTCACATCAAGTATTACAATGCATTCGAATCATTCGTATCAAGTATTACAATACATTCAAATAAAATTTTTAATCATTCACACCAAGTATTGCAATACAACTCACATCAAGTATTACAATGCATTTAAATAGATGTTTGTAGTATAAGATTTTGCTCACTAGCTTGAGAATTCTTCCTCGTCACTAGTTTGACTTTCTTCTTCTTCTTCTTCATTGTTTGCCCATCCACTTGGTACATCATTTGGATCACATTCCTCTATGAATGTTTCATCGTCCAATGGAGATATGACATGCATATCATGCGCAACATCCTGACCATAAGCGAAGTCATAGACATCATCTGATTGATAGTAATCGTTGTCTTCAGCTAACTCATCTTCCTGTAACTGATCATACTCGGGGTATAGTTTGGACTTCACCTTGCAAACTGCCCACCATTCATTTCTATTTGACTTTTTTATACTCGGATATGAAGTATAATAAACTTGTTGAGCTTGCGAGGCTAATATGAATGGTTAATATGTTCCAAACCTGGATTTATGATTCACCTCCACAATGCCTGAAGCTTTGTCGAGTCTTATTGCAGTTGGATCAAACCAATGACACTTAAATATCGTAACCCTGTTATTCATGCCTAAGTAAGTCAACTCCATTATTTCCTCTATAACACTGTAGTAATCATGTTCATTTTCACCGTAGCTGCTACCCTTGACACACACGCCACTATTTATCGTTGATTTGTTTATACCGTAGTCTTTTGTATGGAATCGATAACCATTTACGATATACCCGTTGTAGCATTGCACAACTTTGGTCGGACCATTTTCTAAATCACATATTCCTTGATCTTTAACATCACCATGGCGAACCTACGCACAGACATAAACAATGATTGTGATCACGATCAATTAAGTAACTTAGTGTTGTTTATAAGTACAAAATTTATGTTAGCTTCTTTACCAACTGTTTCAACCACTCCACAAACTTAGTTTCACGTTCTTTTTGTACTTCTGCATCAGTGAGATGTGAAACTTCGCTTTGCAACTCCAAATCAAATCGTCTGCAAACCATAAATACTTATATTACCGAGCCATGTATCCACATATAGAACATAAAAGGATTTATAATTGAGTTGCATATACATATAATTACTCGATGTATGGGTCGATCGCTGAGCAATTAAAAAGAATATAGATGTGTGCTGCATCTTGCTCTCGATCTGTCAATAGCCTTGATCGGCAACTACCAAATGCATGCCCAAGTGGTTGAAATATCGACAGCTTGTCAGCTACAGTTACTTGTTCTCCATCATCGTTACGGGGCGGGCATGTGTAACATGTTGGAATATGAGGTTCGAAGTACATAGATGAGAAATTTGAAATCTCTTCTAAAGTGTACGCCTCACAAATAGAGTCTTCTACTCTTACTTTATTATGAACCTTTTTTTTAGGTCGAACATGCATCTGACAAGAGTATACATTTCAAATTTTAAATATCTGTCATTAAAGAGACAAATATAAAAAAACATATACCTTTCAAATGGGTACATCCATCGATATTGCACAGGGCCACCAACCCTTAGTTCATATGGCAGATGTATGATCAAATGTTCCATAACATCGAAAAATGCTGGCGGAAATATCTTTTCTAACAGACAAACAGTGGTGATGACAGAGTCCTCGAGATTCTTTACATCTGATACAACGACCTCCGATGCGCACAATGTTCTGAAAAATCCGCTCAACTCAGACAATACCCCCCATATAGGTTTGTCTTACATATTATGAAATGCTAGGGGTATCAATCATTGCATAAAGATATGACAATCATGGCTCTTCAACCCATATAACTGTCCATCGTCAATCTTCACAGCCCGAGCAATGTTAGAGACATATTCATCTAGAAATCTCAGTTGTCTCAACCATTGACATACATGTTTTATTTGATCAGATCCGAGCACGTACTTCGCCTTTGGTTTCAGTACTTTGCCATTATACTCTTTGAGTTCAAATTCTGGTCTTTTACATATTAATTTTAAATCCATACGGGCCTTCGGATTATCCTTCGTTTTTCCTTTAATATTCATTACTGTATTGAACACATTATCAAACACATTTTTCTCTACATGCATCACATCCAAATTATGTTGTATCAATAGGGTCGGCCAATACGGTAGTTCCCAAAAAATAGATTTTTTCGTCCAATTGTGATCCTTCCCAAATCCACGGAAGGGTGTAGGACTACGGGCATCTGTTAATACATCTGGAAAGTATCGCAATCTTCTTAGAATCTCTATGTCGGATAATCTTGAAGATGGACCTTCCGTTTCAGTTGTGCCTGTTTTAAATGCATTCTTTTGACGTCGGAACAGATGATCGCTGGGTAGAAATCGACGATGGCACTCAAACCAGCAAGGCTTCCTTCCATGCCTCAATCTAAAAGCTTTGGAATCCTCCATGCAGTACGGACAAGCCAACCTCCCATGTGTGCTCCAACCAGATAACATACCATATGCAGGGAAGTCACTGATTGTCCATAGAACAACGGCCTTCATGTTGAAATTTTGTTTTTTGTGGGCATCATACGTGGTAACACCGTCATCCCACAGTACTTTTAATTCATCAATCAATGGCTTTAGATATACATCAAGATTTTGGCCAGGTGAGGTCGGACCAGGGATCAACAGAGACAAGAAAAGATTTGGATGTTTCATACACAAG